>NC_139682.1:92706223-93906223 GCF_964106915.1 Podarcis gaigeae | reverse complement strand
GAATCAGGAGGAAGGAATGAAGAGAATGAAATTGGAAATGAGAGAGTCCCGAAAGGAGGAGGAAAAAATAAGAGCGGAAGTATCTGAGGTGAATAAGACGCAAGAGGAGTTGTGGGACACAGTTTCGATGAATGAACTTCGACAGAGAGAAATGAATTTGAGGTTCAGGTCTGTGCCAGAGGTTCAAGGTGAGAAAATCAAAGAAAAGCTGACAACAGAGATTGCTCAATGGCTAAATTTGAAATTAGAGGATGTGGAAAAAACAATTCAAAATGCCTTTAGGATTAAAACAAAGACAACCAGAGTGAAGAAATTCCCAGGAGACTGTTTAATTGTCTTCAAGGATAGAGAATTTAGAAATTTAATTTTGCAAAAAAATAGAGAAAAATGTTTAATTATAGATGGGAGATTCATAATCATTTTTAAAGATGTGCCATTAAGACTTCTGAAAAAACGAGATCAATACAAAGAGATGGTACAAGTTTTGAGAAAGAATTATATAGAATTTAGATGGGAGTTTCCAAAAGGCGTCGCATTTACCTACAAAGGAAAGAGGCACAGACTGACAAAACCGGATGAAGTCGACAAATTTCTTAGAAGATATAAAGGGCTGACCAGAGAAGGAACAGAATTAGAAACAGCAGGAGCAGAAGGTGGTGAAGGAGAAGGCACGGACCAGGAGGAAGAAGAGCAAAGAAGCAGGAAAGATAAAAGAAAAGATAGGAGAGGAAAAAAGGAAGAAGAAAAAGAAGAACCAGAAGAAGAGCAAGAGGAAGAGGAGAAATAAAAAGTTAATAAAAAGAATATTTAATTGATTGACATCATGGCATTGAAATTATGGACTTGGAATGTTAATGGAATGAACGATATAAAAAAAGGAATAAAGTGCAACAATATCTAAAGCAAAAGAATTTGGACATAATCTGCTTAGAAAAGACTCATGTGAAAAAAGTACACAGGAAAATTTTGGTCAACAAAAAATTAGGAAACGAGTTTATTTCATCAGACAAAAGTAAGAAAAGAGGGGTGGTCTTATATGTTAAAAATAAATTAGAGGCACAACAATTGTTTAAGGATGAAGAGGGTCAAATTATTGCAGTTCAAATCAATTGGCAGGGTGAAAAATTGATAATAGTTGGAATATATGCACCAAATGGAAGCAAAGCAGAATTCTTTAAGGACTTAGAAGAGAAACTATTTGAATATATGGATCAAAAAGTTATAATAATGGGTGACTTCAATGGAGTGGTGTCTATGGAAATGGATAGACTAAGAAATAAAGGTAAAACAAAAGAAGGGAAACTACCAAAATCTTTTTTTGATATGGTTGAGAATTGCAACTTGATAGACACCTGGAGATTGAGACACCCACTAGAGAAACAATTTACCTTTCATTCAGAAGTAAATCAATCAATGTCAAGAATTGATCAAATTTGGATATCTAATGAATTAATTTCAAGATTTACAAAAAATGAGATCCAACCCAAGGTTTGAGATCCAACGCCATCCAAGGTATTCTGAAAGGGTATGAAGAAAAATCGTTCAGGTGGAGAATAAATGAGAATCTCTTCAATGACCAGAAGATTGTGGAAAGAGCACAGAAATGTTTAACTGACTATTTTATGAACAATATAAATAAGGAAACAAAAATTAATATGGTCTGGGATGCTAGTAAAGCGGTCATGAGAGGTTTCTTTATTCAGCAAAATGCAATAAAAAACAGATTGAGAGAAAGAGGGGGGAAAGAAATCTTAAGACAAATAATGGAGAATGAAAAAAAATTGATTAACAGACCTAAGGATTAAAAAGTTAAGTAAAGTATAAAATTACTTCAGACACAATTCGCTATGATAATCAATAAAGAAGTAGAGTGGAATATAAAAAGAATGAAACAAAAGAATTTTGAATTTGCAAATAAATCTGGAAAATGGCTGGCGTGGCAACTTAAAAAAAGGAAAGAGCAAAATATAATTAAAAAGATTAAAGTAGAAGACCAAGACATTGAGAACCCGAAAGGAATAGGGAAAGGATTTGTGGACTTTTATAGAGATCTATATAAAAGAAGAGAGAAATCTAAGATAAAGATGATAGAAGACTATTTAAAGAAGAAAGGGGTGCAAAAGATTCCAGTGACAAATAAGAATAAATTGAATGAACCAATTGGAATAGAAGAAGTTAAAACGGCCATAAAAGAATTAAAAAGTGGGACCGGATGGATTTGGTGCAAGATATTATAAATAATTCAAAAAGAAATTGTGAATAATGATGTTAAAATTTTATCAAAAATGTATAAATTATTACTTGAGTGGCATACTAAGGATGAAGAGTTACAGATAGGTAGCCGTGTTGGTCTGCCATAGTTAAACAAAACAAATTTCCTTCCAGTAGCACCTTAAAGACCAACTAAGTTATTTCTTGGTATGAGCTTTCGTGTGCATGCACACTTCTTCAGATATCTTCTTCAGTGTATTTGATGATTGGATAAGGTTGTGGAAAGAAGGAATGAAATTTACTGCATGTACTACAATAAAATAAAATGTTATGAAAATGTTATATAAATGGTATGTTACACCAGTAAAACTTGGAAAGATGTATAAAGTGAGTAATAAATGTTGGAAATGTCAGGAGAAAGAAGGAACATTCTATCATATGTGGTGGGAATGTAAAAAAATGAAAGGTTTCTGGGAAATGATTTATAATGAATTGAAAAAAATGCTGAAATACACCATTGTTAAAAAACCAGAAACTTTTCTGTTAGGAATACTAAGAAATGACATAAAAAAGAAGGATGAGAAGTTGTTTTTATATGCAGTAACGCGGCAAGAATTTTGGTGGCACAAAAATGGAAACAGGAAGAAATCCTGACGAAAGAAGAATGGAGAATGAAGTTGATGGAATACGCAGAATTAATAATAATAATAATAATAATAATAATAATAATAATAATAATAATAATAATTTATTATTTATACCCCGCCCATCTGGCTGAGTTTCCCCAGCCACTTTGGGCGGCTCCCAATCAGTGTTAAAAACAGTACAGCATTACATATTAAAAACTTCCCTGAACAGGGCTGCCTTAAGATGTCTTCTGAATGTCAGGTAATTATTTATCTCTTTGACATCTGATGGGACGGCGTTCCACAGGGCGGGCGCCACTACCGAGAAGGCCCTCTGTCTGATTCCTTGTAGCCTCACTTCTCGCAATGAGGGAACCGCCAGAAGGCCCACGGCGCTGGACCTCAGTGTCTGGGTAGAACGATGAGGGTGGAGACGCTCCTTCAGGTATACAGGACCGAGGCCGTTTAGAGCTTTAAAGGTCAGCACCAACAACAATTAGACAAGCTAACGGGGAGAATTCGGAACCGGCGAGACCAGAGATTTACCGAGGACTGGAATAAATTTACAGAGTATATTAAGAATATATGTGAAGGTCAATTAACATTTGTAGGTTTTCAAGAAGCTCTGTGATAATAATGGAAATAAATATTGTTTTATAATAATTGTTAAGATTAATTTGGTTAAAAAAACACACAAAACAATACAGATGCAAAAAATGTGAATAACTGTGAAAACATGAAAATTTCCAGATGGACTGAAGGAAGTCTGAAAGTGGAAAGATTAGAATTGGATGTATAATTCAAATGGAATGCTTTTCTTTTATTGTTAAATTTGAAAATTTTATAAATAAAAAATTAAAAATAAAAATAAAGAAGTTGTATGAATCAGACTTCCAACTGCAGCATGAACACAGATTCCCGGTACAGGCTACATACACATTAACTGCTTAAAACACGGGGAGGTAATTCACACACACACACACACACACACACACACACACTGCGTTGCAAGACACATTTTTACTTGCTGTGTACACCATTGTCTGATTACCTGATTTGTTTCCCTCTGCCTGCAACCCCCCAAACTCCTGTTAAATGAAGCCACTAGCTGCGCATGTGCAATGGATGTCCAAAATGTACACACCTCCACTTAAGAGCAAAGTGAATGTGGCTTCCATTTTCAAATTGGATTGGAGCTGGTTTGTGGGAAACCACATCCAACTGGACTGTTTTCCCCAAGAAGCTACAGGATGCAGATGGTTTGTGGCTAACACTGTGTGATTGGGAGCTCACTGGAGCAATGTTTGTGGAGTCAATGGTAATGTTTATACAGCCTCAACGTGACTTAGCAGTGACTAACCAGGACTGTGATTTGGGCGTTGTGGTGAACAGCTTGGTGAAAATGTTGACCCAGTTATGTGACAGTTGTGAAAACTGCTAATTCCGCGTTGTGGATTGATAACAAAACTACTTCTGTCACAATGCCTTCTATAGCACAACTGCGCTTGGAGTACTATGAACAATTCCAGTTGCTACACCTCAAAAAGGATATATTTGAGATGGGGAAGTTTCCGAAAACGGCAATTGAAATGACCAAGGGGATGGAGCCACTCCGTAGGAGGAAAGATGAGTAAGCAATGGCATGACAAGAGATGGATGAAATGATTCATGCCGTAGAAAATGTGGGTAGGCAGATGTTTTTCTGCCTCATAATAGGAGAATCCAGGGCCATTCCATGAAAGAAGAACTTTGCACGTTACATAAACTCTGGCATTTGCTCCCACAAAAGAGGGTTAGACAAATTCATGGAGGATAAAGCCAACGGTGTGGGTTCCTGGGTATCACAAGTGGGGAAAGTGCAGGGGCTTGTGGGCTTCTTGCAGGTATCAGCTTGGCCACTGTGAGAACAGGATGTGGGGCGAGGTGGGCCTTTGGCCAGGTCCAGGAGGGTTTTCGTGTATTCTTCCTCAACCCATTCGGTATCTTCCTCACTGCTTGGAGACAGAATGGCAATTTGGTTGTCCACTGCTTTCATTGATTCTTGAGGGTTAGCATCAGCATTTGTCACTAATGGAAAATGCCGTCTTACAAATAAGCATTGCCACATACCACCATGTTCAAAAATCATGGGCAGAATTCTTAGCAGCTCAGATCACATTATGCTCAAACATCACATGTTCAAAAGCCTTTTGCCGGCTCTTCCCTTTGCCTCCTCTCTTACTTTTCATCTTTGCTCCCCGGGGGCTACTTTCCCCTTTTATTCCAGCAATGACTTATGTAAGTAACCGAAAAGGAAATTAGGAACAGGCCAAAGCTGGCTCCGTTTTGTTACTGAGAGTGTGTGATCTCAGCTGAAATATTTTTGTTACTACCAAATGCTGACGTTCCCCCTCCAGATTGGCACTTAACCGCTCTAAGTTTAGGGGCTGTGTCATAAACCTATTCCTCCAGCGCAAAATATTAATCAAAAAACAACATTGTGTAATGAGGCCTGCAAACGGCAATCGGTGAATCAGCTAAAGATTCAGTTGATATACAGGAGGCATATTGCATGCTTTTTCATTCTATTTTGATTCTAGTCTGTTACTGAAATAAGGAACAATAATAGCATGCATATTAGAGTGCGGTAGAGTGTTCAATATTTCAAATATATTACCTTATTGGAATTCTTACATCAATCCTGCAAAGGTAGCCTTTACTAGTATCATCCCCATATTGCAGATCAAGAGCTATTTGTTTCAGATAATTCCCAATTTGTAGCTTTTCTTAGCCCAGGGATGGGGAAACCTATGGCTCAGTCTTTTTCCTTATAGTGTGTTAAAAGCCTTCCTGAATCCCAAAATGGTTTTCGACCTTCTAGGGGGACAGCGGACATGATTTTCACTGCTTGACAGCTTCAAGAAAAATGCAGAGAGCAAACCCAACCACTGTATATGGCATTTATTGACCTGACTAAGGCCTTCGACACTATAAACCGTAATGCTCTGTAGACAGTCCTTCTGAAAATCAGCTGGCCAGATAAATTTGTGAACATCCTTCGGCTCCTCCATGATAATATGACAGTAACAATCGCAGATAACAATGGCTCTGAAAGTGAACCATTCACAGTGGGATCAGGTGTTAAACAGGGATGTGTTATCACCCCAACCCCATTTATTATTTTCATTGCCATGATCCTAGGTAAAGGTAAAGGGACCCCTGACCATTAGGTCTAGTCGTGACCGACTCTGGGGTTGCGGCGCTCATCTCACTTTATTGGCCGAGGGAGCCGGCGTTTGTCCGCAGACAGCTTCCGGGTCATGTGGCCAGCATGACTAAGCCGCTTCTGGTGAACCAGAGCAGCACACGGAAACGCCGTTTACCTTCCCACTGGAGCGGTACCTATTTATCTACTTGCACTTTGTGCTTTCGAACTGCTAGGTTGGCAGGAGCTGGGACCAAACAATGGGGGCTCACCCCATCGCAGGGATTCGAACTGCCGACCTTCTGATCGGCAAGTCCTAGGCTCTGTGGTTTAACCCACAGCGCCACCTGCGTCCTACACATTGTCAAAGGGAAACTCCCCACTGGAGTAGAAATCATATATCAAACAGATGCAAAGGTCTTTAACTTGAGTAGGCTGAAAGCAAAAAGTAAGGTTACCATAACTTTCGTTACAGAGCTTCAATATACTGATGACAATGTTGTGCGTGCCCACTCACACGATGACCTCCAAACCATCCTAAATAGTTTCACAGAAGCTTTTGAAAAGCTTGCCCTATCACTCAACATCCAAAATACCAAAGTACTGCAACAACAAGCACAAAACAAGCCCTCTGCAGCACCATAAATCCAACTCAATGGTGTAACACTGGAAAATGTCGATCACTTCTACCTCCTTTCCACAAGGGCAGACATTGATGCTGAAATCCAGCATCGCCTGAGCTCTGCGAGTGCAGAAACGTGCTAAGAAGAAGGCACATTTGGCAAACCCTCATCGAGATCAACTCCTGCCCAGAAACCAATGTCCCCATGTGGAAGGATGTGTGGATCCAGAATTGGCCTCCACAGTTACTTACAGACTGTTAAGACCGTGTTCATGGAAGACAATCTTACTTGGCTACGAATGATTGCCAAAGAGGGAGATCATATTTACCATCTCCTGCAAGATCACTAGAGTTGGCAGGTGAGGGTTTTTTTTTTCTTAATTGTGCAATTTCAGATTGGTTAAGAGTAAAAGAGAGTGACTTGATACCGTGAATTGTTGATTGTTAGCCAAAATGATTCCAAGGGAGGGTGGTGGGTTAAAGAAATACCGTCCTGGAACTTTCATATACTGTATTTTGCTTTTGTCTATAGTGGCACTTAACCCTTCAAAATCTCTGGCAGGTAATATTTCCTTGTCCTTTCCCCACACAACCTAGGTTAATGTTTGCTCCTGTTTTACAATCAATGAAGGTAGAAGTAGCGATAACTCTTAGCATCTATTTGGTGACTGAGTGTGTTCAAAAATTATCTTAATAATCCTAACTTCTCCCCATAAATGTAGGTCAGTATTATCATCTCCAAATTGCAGTAAGGGCCCTGAGGTGAGGGGCTAAGGTTGACTGAATAATGGCTTGCCTAAGACCACTTAGAAAAATTAGCTGAGATTTTATATAGCTAGCATATAAAACCATTATTTTTTAAAAAATATAACTCATGGTTCATTCAATGCCCTGGTTTGTGTGCAACACTAAGCCAAACTACGGTTTAGTATAAATGTGCAGGCCCCTGGAGATGGGATCGTGGCCACTTTGCTCTCCTCTAGTCCTGCTGCTGTGAGTTAGGCTATGGTTTGGCTCTCCACGTCATCCGAACATCCTCCAGACAAACCACAAGTAAGCCATAGAACAGGCCTTGCTTATAGCTTGTGGTATTTCCGGAGTGAGACAGACCATGAGCCCAGGTTCAGATGACTCGTTAAGTCACACCATGATTTAGCAAGCAGCAGCAGGAAACAGAAGAGAAACAAAAGTGTTGACCATCTCCTCTCTAGGAGCCTGTGCATGCAGTATTTGGTATTTCATGCAAGCCATATTGTACTCTAGGCCAGTGTTTCCCAACCTTGGTTCTCCAGCTGTTTTCAGACTATAATTCCCATCATCCCTGACCACTGGTCTTGCTAGCTAGGGATGATGGGAGTTGTAGTCCAAAAACAGCTGAAGACACAACGTTGGGAAACACTGCTCTAGGCAATTTGGGTGGTGCCAATTAGCATGGTTCATTTAGGCACCTTCTTAAGGGCTTTTTATTATTCATGAAGTCCTTTTCAGGGTCGCATTGTTGGATATTGTTCCTGTTGGTTTTACGAAAAGATTTGATGTCTTTTTCCTATTCTAGCTTTGTGTTTTGTATTTCATGTTTATTTATTTATTGTACACGGCCACAACATTTTCAAATGGTGGGTTGTTTATAAACAAACAAACAAACAAGCCCCTTCCTTCTTAAGAGGGCCATATAACTCAGAATCATTTGTGCATCTCATAATTAACTTGCTCTTATGGCACGACTCGGTCTTAACTGAAAAAGTTCATCTCTAAAAAGTGCTTGAACGTGTCTTTGTTTAGCAGCCAATTTTTCTGAGTAACTGAAGCCCAGAGTCTTTTCAGGAATGTAACCCTAAGTGTATAGCTAAGTGATATCTTGGTCCACGTGATGGGTAACTCCAACCTCCGACCTTAATCTTCCAAAACAAGCATTAAAGGGCTCTTGAGACTTGTCACCAAGACTCATTTTTCTGTGCTTGTACATACATCTCAAGGGGCAAATTAATATCTAAACCTGGAATGACTATATCCTATTACTTGGATCGGCAAACTAAGGTACGCGGGCCGGATCAGGCCCAATTGCCTTCTAGATCTGGCCTGCGGATGGTCCGGGAATCGCCGCGTGGATTGCCAGCATGTGTGTTTTTTCCCTCTGCCTCCTTCTCCCTCACACGATGTCGCTTTTCTCCTCAGGGATGGAGCAATCTTGTCCCACGCCAGGTGCCATTGACAGTGGGAGTCGGCTCGCCCACCTGCCCGCCTCAGCAGGGCAGTGTTGTGAAGGGTGTGTGTGACATTTTCCTCCTTCTCCTCCTCCCTCTCTCTTACTCCGCCCTTACTTACTTCCTTCTCCACGCCCCTTCTCCGCGCCGCTTCCTCGTGTGCATTCTTCGTTGCCTCCTGCCTCCCTCCCTCCCTCCTTCATTCCTCCCATGACATTCAGGCAGGTTATTGCGGTGGCTGCGGCCACCGCTTGCGTGTTGGCGGGCAGCTCTGTCTTCTTCTCCGCGGTGCCTCTCAGGAAGCAGTAGGTGGTGGTGCGTAAAAGCTCCAGCGACACCCCAGTTCCCCTACCACCATCCACGGCTTCTCCTCCAGGGCTGCTGCTTCTGTCTTCACCGGTCAACGCAGCCTCCTACCCCTCCATGGCGCCTGGCTGGCTGGAAAACCCAGCTATTGGGACAACAACTGGGACAGGTAAAGTGAAGCATCTTCAGGCCTCTTTGTGAGCGGGTGAAAATTGTTCATTTCCCCTCAAAAAAAATATAGTCCAGCCCCCCACAAGGTCTCAGGGACAGTGGACCGGCCCCCTGCTGAAACAGTTTGCTGACCCGTGTTCTATTAACCACTTTCAATTCACATAGCACTATGTCACTATTTTGTGGATGGGATTCACTCACAATACGACAAACATAGGTTGTGTAATTCAAGTGGATTTAGTGCTTTTGTGGGGGTTTCTTTCTAATAATTGTTGTGATAAGGAAAGTGGCAGGAAAATGCCCTGGAAATAGTGAAAGAACAATTGCATGACACAACGTTGTATAACCTCCCCACAAACAAAACAGAATGAATGTTCGGTGAACAGTTGATGAATTCTAACTCTCCTGCAATGTCTGTGCAAACATTCTCGTGAACGCTCACTAAATCGGTTGTCTGGAAGCGATTTCACTCCAGCTCAAAAGTGAGAAATGGTATTTCATAACTGATTTCTAAGGATATTGTGAATTGTACTTAAAATTGAGTGGCTTCAGTTGAGGAAAAGGCAGCCTTTGAATCTAGTCACGTTCTGCTGTGAGTTATAGCAGAAGGCTGCGGTATAGCTTTGTGTGGATTCTAGGTCACTTGTCTCCGGCAATGAACACTTCGTGTGTCTGTTCTTTCTAATTGTTTTAAATTTATACCATGGTGTGCTTGGACTCCCAGTGGTCCACTGCTGCTGCGGCTGCCGCTGCAGCTGCTACCCTTGAGAGCAACTAGGCTATCTCCTCAATCTGACTGCCCTGTACATTTTTTCCTACAGACGCTTCTGAGACTGAAATTTCAGCTCTGATTCTTCACTGAGTGAAGAGGTGGCTTTTTCTGGCATTAAAGCCTAGGCTGCATATTCTTTGTTTGAAAAAGAAAATGGTGATAAGTCATGCTCTGCTTCTGGCGTGTTCACAGGTATACTGTTTCCATACACAAAGGTTCTGTTATAATGGATGGTATTCAGCTATGTCTTACTCAGAGTAGACCCATTGAAATGAATGAGCATGGCTGAGTTGGGTCCATTCATTTCAGTGGGTCTGCTCCAAGCAAAACTGAGTTGAATACCACCCAACGGATGGCAGTTGTTGATCAAACTATTCCGCATTCGTTTGCTCTAGCCCTATGGTGGTAATAAATTTCATAAGTTAATTATGCAACTTCCTCCCTTTTGATTGTCACTGCTAGTTAACTTAACAGAGTGACCGCCAGTATATGGGAGAGAGAATAATTTTCCACTACGCAATCTCACTCTCTCATTCATAAGAACGAGCACCACAGTCTGAGGGTGAAATTGCATCTTACATTAAATACATTTAAAATTGCAAGTGTGTGTTTTATTTCTTTAGTTGGGGAGCCATTCAGTTATGGGTCACTCTAAGCCAGTGTTTCTCAAACTTAGGCCCCCAGCTGTTGTTGCGTTACCAACCTCCTAGGAGGACCAGCAGTCAGGGATGATGGGTGTTGTCGTTCAACAACAGCTGGGGACCCAAGTTTGAGAATCACTGAAGTCTAAGCCAGTGTTTCCCAACCTTGGGCCTCCAGCTGTTTTTGAACTACAACTCCCATCATCCCTGACTAGCAAGACCAGTGGCAAGGGATGATGGGAATTGTAGTCCAAAAACAGCTGGAGGCCCAAGGTTGGGAAACACTGGTCTAAGCCATGTTATGATGGCTCAGGACAGCAGCTGCACTGGGGGGTTGTGTTGGTGATCCATGGGTGTTCATAACCATTGCTGCCTTTATTGGGTTTGCATTCTCAATAAGGGACCGAGGTTTTCATGTGCACAAAGGTTGTCTTTAGCATTTGCAGGAATGTCCTGTTGTTTTCACTTAAATCATTAAATGAAAAGGGTGGGGAAAGGGAAAAAGATACCTCATTGTCAGTGGTGGACCTACATTTTGGGGGCCTTGTTGTGGGGGAGGGGCCTTCACAACCAGCAACGAGATCTGGGTTACAACAATGAGGTTGTTCCATAACAGATCACTTTTAAAAAAATTAACTACAGTGGTACCTCAGGTTATATACGCTTCAGGTTACACACTCTGCTAACCCAGAAATAGTGCTTCAGGTTAAGAACTTTGCTTCAGGATGAGAACAGAAATCGTGTTCTGGCGGCGCGGTGGCAGCAGGAGGCCCCATTAGCTAAAGTGGTGCTTCAGGTTAAGAACGGTTTCAGGTTAGGAACGGACCTCCGGAACGAATTAAGTACTTAACCCAAGGTACCACTGTACTATACCTCTGATTTTGATTGGATTATATAATATTGCATGAAGCACATTTTACAAAATACTCGTTTTCTGGTTTTTTCTAACAGCATATTCATGTGCGGTTGCATCATACGAGATGCATTTTTCTAGAGACAACATACATAAAGATTTTAAACACTCTTCAACAGAACAGCCGATTTACCACAACGATTTACCACTTTTGCAACATCTGTGCTACTAACTCTTCAACTTTGGGATTGTTGAAATATATACACACACAAAATTAACCATTTGAGTCATTTAAGCAATGTGGACCGAAGTTACTTCTGGGGTCCCTCTGGGATTAGCGGTCCTGAATCTGAAGCTCCATTAATTCCGTAATAGATGCCACCCCAGCGCATCGCTTTGAAGTGATTTGTCACCCCTTTCTTTAGAAACTGGAACAACAATGATATTTAAAGAAGCTGGGGTCTGTGTCCTTCCTCTCTCCCCAAGGTGTTATGCCTCTACTCAAGTCCATCTTTGACCCTGGAAGAGATCCAGTTTCCCTTTCCAGCAGGGGATTTCATTCAAAGCTCTGCCAAAAAAAGGGGGGGCTTTCAAGCTGACTTTACAAGCCAACGCATTTGCTGTGGATACTTATTCCGTCTTGGAGAAGCTGCTGCTACTTCTGTTTTGCCAATGGAACATCTAATGAGATGTCTGTTTCCACAGCGCAGTCGCTGCTATAATGTTTGGAGGACTTGGTCCACTGATTCTTGCTGAGACACAGTAATTGCTGGGCTCACCGTTAAAAAAAAAAGAAAATGTTCCTATTGAAGGTTTTCTCGGGTTACAAAAGTACATACATCATCTCCATTTTCAGATCATAATAGTCCTTTCACTGCAGATGGTGACAGCAGTCACAAAATCAAAAGACGCCTGCTTCTTGGGAGAAAAGCAATGACAAACCTAGACAGCATCTTAAAAAGTAGAGACATCACCTCCCCAACAAAGGTCCGTATAGTAAAAGCTATGGTTTTCCCAGTAGTGATGTATGGAAGTGAGAGCTGGACCATAAAGAAGGCTGGTCGCCAAAGAATTGATGCTTTTGAACTATGGTGCTGGAGGAGACTCTTGAGAGTCCCATGGACTGCAAGAAGAACAAACCTATCCATTCTGAAAGAAATCAGCCCTGAGTGCTCACTGGAAGGACAGATCCCGAAGCTGAGGCTCCAGTACTTTGGCCACCTCAGGAGAAGAGAAGACTCCCTGGAAAAGACCCTGATGTTGGGAAAGATGGAGGGCACAAGGAGAAGGGGACGACAGAGGACGAGATGGTGGGACAGTGTTCTCGAAGCTACCAGCATGAGTTTGACCAAACTGCAGGAGGCAGTGGAAGACAAGAGTGCTTGGCGTGCTCTGGTCCAGGGGGTCACGAAGAGTCGGACACGACTAAACGACTAAACAACAACAGATCAGTTATATTCAATGTGAGACGACAGCTATCTTGTCCCCCTGCCCGCCCCTGGTATGGAGGAGGTGATGGGGCAGAAAAAGAAGGGGCGTCTGTCTCAGCAGGCAGGATGGGATCAGCTGACAAAGGCGAAAACTCTTTGGACCTATGGGAGTGGCTGGGCAGCCCAGGCTCATCATGGATTGGCTGGCAGGCTGGGAGCATCAATGGCTCCCTCTGGAGGCTTCGCCCCGAACAAAATTCCTGGCTAAACACCCTTGGTTTGGGCGCTGGGCGCTTGCTCTAGTAGCTGCTATGCACCAGGGCCAGTAAGCGGAAGCCACAGCTAATGTTAGAAGACTTTGTGTGTCCAAGGGCCCAGGCCATGGGCTTGACCATCACCACTGAAAGAGTCATGGGTCAGCAGGGCTGGGGAAGATCCCTCAGAAGTGATCCCCAGAAGCCATTGATCTAACTCCGTTTCAGGCATCTGGGAACCAGCTTCACTCTCATCTATGCCGCAGCAAAGGTGCATGGAAACTATTTCGCAAAGGCCCTGACTATCATGGACTGAAGCCCAGTCTCTGCACTTGGTAGGTTTGTCCAGAGCTCTCTGCCTTATCACATGGAAGCACCTCATAGAAGGAAAATTTTCCTCCTGTTTTCTGGTGAGCTGGATTTTTTTGCCATCCCATCAAAGACAAAACCCTCAGAACTTTACTTCGATGACAAGACTCACAGGCCTTTTTGGTAATTAATAGCTGCTGGCAGAGACAAGAAACATGCCTTGCTTTCTGTTTCATTTTTTTACAAAAATGATTTAAGTTTCTCTCTGATCTCTAATGAAGACCTGAATTTTTTGTCTTCTCCGCCTTCCTTTGCTTATGCAATGAAAGGGGAAATGGGAATACTTGTTTTTTACATCAGAAAGTGTGTGTGTGTGCGCGCGCGCATTTAACAGTCCATTTTTCCTGGCAGTTTCTGGATTTCTATACGAATTACAGAAAGCGTAACAGGGAGAGGTTGTCCCTTCTAGGTTTTTCAGATTTAACAATTTGCTTGCTAAAGAGTTTAGAGCCTCTCTCAAGGCCTGTCCTTAATTTCCTTCCGAGCACATGTTCAGTTGCAGTATTCAGTCGTCCCCCCACACCACCCCCAGTCATGGAACATTTCTCAGGGGCTAATTCACATATTCGTGTTCCTTGCTTGCAAAGTGCGTGGCAAGCTGATACCGCCTTATGCAAAGGAGGTGAAAGAAAACAGGGCTTGTGTGTGCTATAGATGCTTGCAAAGAGGCTGCAATGGCAGGAGTCAGCCTTGTTGCAAAGGTCACCCTGGGATGCTTGGATGTTTTCCAAGATGTTACAGCTACTCATCATGGGCAAGAAAAAGGGAAACAGGAAGCAGGGTGACTACTGATTAAAGATGCTGGGGAGATGAAATATTTCATGGATTTCATGCTCATTATTCAGCTCATAGTGGTGAAGAGGAATGGAAGTTCCCCCAGAATGTCTGCTTTATATACATTATTTACACAATGTGCTTCACGTGATTGGCTAATTCTGGGATTCACCTGTAGGCCAATCAGGTTGCGGATTCATTTCCACCTGGAGCTGGATTGGGTGGCTCCTGTGGACCAATCAGACTGCTGCATTCTGGACCCTATTGTTCTAGGACCAATCAGACTGCTGCATTCTGAATCCTATTGTTCTAGGACCAATCAGACTCCTGCATTCTGAATCCTATGTTCTAGGACCAATCAGACTCTTGCATTCTGGACCCTATTATTCTAGGACCAATCAGACTGCTGGCTTTTGGATCCTATTCAACTCAGTACATAACAGGAGCCAATGCATAGTCTCCAACTGCCCCAGAAATGCTCATGAAAACTCTTAAGCCATCACAGCTTCTCACTTTGTCACACAGAGACCCAAATTCCCAAGGGGCCTTTCCTTTAGTACAGTGATTCAACGTGTTACTGGAAGTTCAGATGCATGCATCCCTCCAACACATTTCTTAGATCTATGCCTCCTGGCTCCCATCCAATATGGCGTCACTTCCTGTTTTTATGAAAACAAGATCTGGGTCACTTGAATGCCCCTACTAAAGTCTTTCACCTTTTCCGTGTTCCTCAGTCGGTCAGGTGCTGAGCCTGAATCCCTGCCCTGGCCTCTGAGGAGGAAGAAACTGAAGGATGGCCATAGCTCCGGGACCTACAAATGCTGGGGTGACCCTGTGGGAGAAAGTGGCTGTGCTGGCGACAGGGCTGGGCACCTTCCAGAGCCTTCTGGAGTAGAAGAAGAAGCTGCAATTCAAAGCACAGGCTAGCATCCCTATTTTCATCTGAGGAATGCTAGAGACTATGCCAGTGCTGAAGTCACAGGGAGAGAACTGAAGAAGGAGCAGCTGGCGCCAGCTCCACCTGGCTCCTGTCTGTGGAGTAGTGGTGAAGAGTGGTGGACTTGTAATCTGGGGAACCGGGTTCGATTCCCCGCTCCTCCACATGCAGCTGCTGGGTGACCTTGGGCCAGTCACACTTCTCTGAAGTCTCTCAGCCCCACTCACCTCACAGAGTTTTTGTTGTGGGGGAGGAAGGGAAAAGGAGAATGTTAGCCACTTTGAGACTCCTTAGGGTAGTGATAAAGTGGAATATCAAATCCAAACTCCTCCTCTTCTTCCCCTTGCAATGACCTCTCCATGCAATGTGAAGGGTCATCCAGGCAGAACTTCCTTATCTCCTTATGTCACCTCAAAGCCCAACGCTTTTCCAGTCAAGTTGCTTCACGCATTTGGCTGGCAGCCCTGAAGTGAGAGGAACTGAGCACTGGACCTGCCTGAAATTTATAACATTATTATTATTAATTCAACTTATACACCACCCTATACTCGGAGGTCTCAGGGCGGTTCACAACATGACCTTCTATTTTGCCTTTGCCAAACAACAAGACTTTAAAAAGAAAGAAAAGTAATTAATGAATGTCAGTCAGTCAGTCAAGTTTATTGCTTATAGCCAAAGGCCGCTGCAATGTATACAATGCCATTCAATAAAATATATACTAAAAGGTAAAGGTAAAGGTACCCCTGCCCGTACGGGCCAGTCTTGCCAGACTCTGGGGTTGGTGCGCCCATCTCACTCAAGAGGCCAGGGGCCAGCGCTGTCCGGAGACACTTCCGGGTCACGTGGCCAGCGTGACATCGCTGCTCTGGCGAGCCAGAGCCGCACACGGAAACACCGTTTACCTTCCCGCTGGTAAGCGGTCCCTATTTATCTACTTGCACCCGGAGGTGCTTTCGAACTGCTAGGTTGGCAGGCGCTGGGACCGAGCAGCGGGAGCGCACCCCGCCGCAGGGATTCGAACCGCCGACCTTTCGATCGGCAAGTCCTAGGCGCTGAGGCTTTAACCCACAGCGCCACCTGCGTCCCTTAAATATATACTAGTTTGATACAAAAACTTAAAACATTTACATTGTCAAAACATGACCTAATCTGCACAAACCTATAGAAACTCCTTAATATACAAAATGAAACATTAGACAATAAAATTTATCAGCTAACATCACCGCAGGGCCACTAATATATTAAAAGTAATATTAAATAGTACAATAGACAATTATGTACAAAGTTTAGTGAGAAAGATACAGCTTGGTGTAGATGGGGTCAAATAAATTCATCTCCTTTACAGTTGATAGTTATCTCGGCTATATAATTTTTTCTAATTTTCCTGGCGGCAGTTCCAAAAAGTGCTACACGCCAGGTCACATACTTACCAATGTCTGCAAGGAAATATAGAATTGTTAAATTGTGGGTGAACATATAAGACGACACAGCGATTCTTCAGACAGCTCTTGTTTATTCACAAGCCAGAACAGAACTGAACTGAGGGGTTCAGCCAACCTGCTTATATAGAGCTCAACTACAAAGCAACAGTAACACCTTTCTGTAACTATCCAATCACTGAACGTCACTTTCAATTCCTTATTTGCATATGCAGACCTGAGTGAAAACTATCTACAGTATCCCCCCGCTGGCCCAGGGTGAGAACTTCAGCACATAACAAGAATCATGTCAGAAGGATTCTGGCCAGGGGACCTTATAATTATAGGTAATTAATGAATGTGCCACCTGCAAGATTTAAGGGCACACAGTGCAGCATTTTAAATTAAATTTCTACATTGCTGCTTGCTCTCAGGAAGAGTCTTTCTGGGATTATATAATGGACTACCCAACCTAGCATCTTCTCAAGAATTGCAGCTAGGATTAAGTGGTCAGTCGGAATCTGAGCCAGCCGTCTTCTCACTGATGGGCTGTAGTCTACTTCCACCTGCCCTTAAGACAACATACATCAAAGCTTAACAAGACATCATTCATACAGTTAGCAACTGTGTGCATAACTTTTAAAAGTAAAACTGTTTCTTTTCATGCAAATGGTGGCTGCAGAGGAGCACCCAGTAGGGCTGCAACAGGAAGTGAAGGGTTAAAGGCCATTGCCTCCAGCCTCTGATTCAGGCTCCTGCAAATGCTTTTTTCCTCTAAAAAGTCATTGAGTCAATTACTAAGAATTTGGCTCCAAGTCCCAGGCAGATTCCACTGTGCAAGAGGCAGGAAAGTTGATCCTATTCCATTTGTGGCTCTTGAACTGAGTATAAACATTTCCTGGGCAATGGATGGGTTTCCATCCTTTTAACCTGAGGGGAAATGTTTTCTGTACATTGGAACTCCCACAACTGGGGGAGAAACCGATATGATAACATCGCTTTAATTAAGAACAGAAGCAAGGGGAGGCTTGGCGGGGTTTTCTGGCTCATCCATGCAGCAGTTTACTGTAGAACCCTTCGTGAATTCAGTACGGACAGAAAAACCTGATCAGACACCAAACTCGGTCTGGCTCCCAAAACGCACTCTGGCCCAGCCTTTCCAAGATTTCCTGATGGTCCAACTCTTGGGACAGATTTCACAGCTGCAGAGATGGTGACCGTGACGAAGCCAAGAAGCTGAGTGCGCACACATGCGACAGTTGTGTGGGTGAACTGTAGACACATCTGGAGTCTTTGAAGTTTCCACGGCGGCAGCAGCAGAGAGGGAAGGAGGGAGAGAAGGAGCAGCAGCAGCTTGTGTCTGGCTGTCAGAGCTGCTCCAAGCAAATAAAACTTCAAAGCAAGCTCCGGCTGAGGCCTTTGGCATGTCTGAATGCTCCCCCATATGGGGAAACAAACCTCTTGGAGAGGCCTAGTAAACAAAGAGGACGGGTCTCCTCCTGGACATGTTGCTTTTTTAAGCCCAGGGAGTTTTTGTTTTGTTTTTCCCTTAGGAGAGCATTTAAAACTTGCAACCCACCCAGCCCTACCCTTTGTGATTCCTGATGCGGTGCAGGCCAGGAAAAGCTTTCCCACTTAACTGAGCTAAGTCTACAAACTGGCCCTGATTCAGCATTCCACTGCCTGCTCTCCTCCTGTCCTGACTAGCAATTCCGAAGCATCTCCCTTGAGGGGCGGCTTATTTCCTGTTTAGATTTTTGTTGCTAGGCAGCACGTTCAATCCCAACCCCCCCCTCACCCCCACACATTAAATTTACAGCGTTTGAACGATCCCTTCTGCTCTTTTCCTTCCAGCCTCACATCTGTAACGTGTTTTTGATCTGCCAGGATTCCCAGGTCGCTCCATCCATCCTCAGCTTTGCAGAAGGAAAAGCAACCTGAGAACTTTTGCAGTTTGCATGGTTCTTTTTGCTTTTCTTCTCCCCCAGCTCCTCCTCCCCCACCCCTACCACGACCACTTTCCATCTGTAATTCATTCTCTCTCAAAGCCACATCTGTTTGTTAGGGAAAGGGTGTGGTGGTTAAAATGAAGTCACCCTTCTTGCTCTCCCACCGCCCAGTAAATAGAGGGGGGGGGGAGTACAGGTGGGAAGCAAATAACTGTTGCAGCGCCGGCTAGGCTGGGCACCCCCCCCCCCAACATTGCAAAAACATGGCTTCCCCCATAGAACCCTCAGAACTGGAGCGGCAATTGCCAGCACCTTTAAGCCACAGTTCCCAGGATTCTCTGGGCCAAGTCATGTGCTTCACATGTGTGCAGCCATCCCTCCAGCCATATAAACATGAAGCCCCAGAGCTGCTCTACTGTAAGGCTTTCTTAACTTGGGGGTGGGGAGAGAAGGGCCTCTCTGGGGAGGCAAGCCCCATGGGCGCTGTTAGGTCCATAAAGGACCCAGAGCACAGGCTTGCAGATGACATAAATTTGCATCAGCGCATAGGCTGCCTCTGGGCAAACAAAGGTGGCTGGTAGCTGAGTCCAACTGGGCGGTGCCCTGTAAATAAAGATTTTTAAGGTGAGGGGAGAGGCTAGAGATCTGGGCCTGGCACAGAAGACCTTGGACCACCACAACAATGCCCCTGGCACATCCTTCTGTGATGCTTCTTAGTACGTTGTCTTCACTTTCTGACACCAAGTGTCTAATATTTACTAAATGTTAACTTATGTACTAAGCTTGGATCCTAGAACAATAGGCAAGTAGGATCCTAGACAGCATCCTAAAAAGTAGAGACATCACCTTTCCAACAAAGGTCCGTATAGTTAAAGCTATGGTTTTCCCAGTAGTGATGTATGGAAGTGAAAGCTGGACCATAAAGAAGGCTAATCGCCGAAGAATTGCTTTTGAATTATGGTGCTGGAGGAGACTCTTGAGAGTCCCATGGACTGCAAGAAGATCAAACCTATCCATTCTTAAGGAAATCAGCCCTGAGTGCTCACTGGAAGGACAGATCGTGAAGCTGAGGCTCCAATACTTTGGCCACCCCATGAGAAGAGAAGACTCCCTGGAAAAGACCCTGATGTTGGGAAAGATTGAGGGCACAAGGAGAAGGGGACAACAGAGGACGAGATGGTTGGACGGTGTTCTCGAAGCTACCAATATGAGTTTGACCAAACTGCGGGAGGCAGTGGAAGACAGGAGTGCCTGGAGTGCTCTGGTCCAGGGGTTCACAAAGAGGCGGACACGACTAAGCGACTAAACAACAACAACAACTGTTATGTACTAAGCTTGCATCCTAGAACAATAGGCAAGTAGGATCCTAGAATGCAACAACTGATTGGCTTGCAGGAAAAGACCAATCAGGTTCCAGGAGGGAAGCAGAATTAGCCAATTAGATGGGACTCATTGTGTAAATAATGTATATACCCAGCTCTACCTCTCTTTTAAATCAGAACCAGTAAAGGCGGTGAAGGTCCTGTGTGAGTGTCTGGAAGCGGTTGGAGGATGGATGGCGGCTAACAGATTGAGGTTGAATCCTGACAAGTACTGTTTTGGGTGAACAGGAGGCGGGCAGGTGTGGAGGATTCCCTGGTCCTGAATGGGGTAACTGTGCCCCTGAAGGACCAGGTGCGCAGCCTGGGAGTCATTTTGGACTCACAGCTGTCCATGGAGGCACAGGTCAAATCTGTATCCAGGGCAGCTGTTTACCAGCTCCATCTGGTACGTAGGCTGAGACCCTATCTGCCCGCAGACTGTCTCGCCAGAGTGGTACATGCTCTGGTTATCTCCTGCTTGGACTACTGCAATGCGCTCTACGTGGTGCTACCTTTGAAGGTGACCCGGAAACTACAACTAATCCAGAATGTGGCAGCTAGACTGGTGACTGGGAGCAGCCGCCGAGACCATATAACACAGGTCTTGAAAGACCTACATTGGCTCCCAGTACGTTTCCGAACACAATTCATAGTGTTGGTGCTGACCTTTAAAGCCCTAAACAGCCTTGGTCCAGTATATCTGAAGGAGCGTCTCCTCCCCCATTGTTCTGCCTGGACACTGAGGTCCAGCTCCGAGGGCCTTCTGGCGGTTCCCTCACTGCGAGAGGCCAAGTTACAGGGAACCAGGCAGAGGGCCTTCTCGGTAGTGGTGCCCGCCCTGTGGAACGCCCTCCCATCAGATGTCAAAGCGATAAACATCTACCTGACATTCAGAAGACATCTGAAGGCAGCCCTGTTCAAGGAAGTTTTTAATATGTGACATTTTAGTGTATCTTTCATCTTTGTTGGAAGCCGCCCAGAGTGGCTGGGGAAACCCAGCCAGATGGGCGGGGTACAAATAATAAATTATTATTATTATTATTATTATTATTATTATTATTATTATTATTATTAAAGCCTGAAGTTTGGGGGCAATTCAATCACTGTTTTACAAGCTGCAATAAAGAGCATGAAATCACTACAGGACT
The DNA here is from genome assembly GCF_964106915.1 of Podarcis gaigeae. Lineage (NCBI taxonomy): Eukaryota > Metazoa > Chordata > Lepidosauria > Squamata > Lacertidae > Podarcis > Podarcis gaigeae. The sequence continues at coordinate 93,884,993 of NC_139682.1, read as the reverse complement.
CCGAGTATCATTAACAATCTCAGATGAATTCTGTGAACACCATCATTCTGTGATGGATGTCCCCAGTTGCCAGACATACTGATGTAGCACAGAGCATCACACAGGGAGCAACAAAGCAGGATATTCAAATCTCACCTCTGTTATTAACTCACCATCTGGCCTTAGGCATCTCAGAAGATGGATTATGAGGGATAGTAATATTGAACCACCTTATAGAGATGTTGTAATGATACAGTACCATATGTGAAGTGCTTTGAACTGGCTATCTTGTTTAAGTTATTGCATTTCTTGCTTTTTTGGATGTTAAGGAAAGCAGCACTCATCAGTTGCACTCTAAAGTTGACTTTCATCTTCTGTATCCAGACTGGGGACATTTTGGCTGCAAAAGCTCCACCGCAAGTAAGGAGAGTTGTGCAAAAGCACTACCCTCCATTCATTTCAATGGGGCTTACACAGAATTTCCTAATTTACAATATCTATCTACCCCCTACCACCCATTCCCCCAAATAAGAGAGGTTCTTTGCATAGCTAAATAAAACTTAAACCATAAAATAAAAAAGCAGGACATAAAACTTGGAATAGGAAACAAAATAAAACCCACAGCAGGATGCAGAGCAAAACTGCCATCTGAGGAACGGTGCAAAAAAATCTAAAAAGCACCAAAAGTTGTTGTTTTAACTAAGAATGGAAAGCCTGCGGGAGCAAAAAAGGCCTTCACCTTGAACCACAACTTAGATGCCAGATGAGCAATGGAGTTTACATGGGGGGCAGAAGTCTCATTGTGTTTTTCTAAAATTCTGTAAAAAGGTAAAGGGACCCCTGACCATTAGGTCCAGTCATAGCTGACTCTGGGGTTGCGGTGCTCATCTTGCTTTACTGGCCGAGGGAGCCAACGTACAGCTTCCGGGTCATGTGGCCAGCATGACTAAGCCGCTTCTGGCGAACCAGAGCAGCACATGGAAACACTGTTTACCTTCCCGCTGGAGCGGTACCTGTTTATCTACTTGCACTTTGATGTGCTTTCAAACTGCTAGGTTGGCAAGAGCAGGGACCGAGCAACATGGGGCTCACCCCGTCGCGGGGATTTGAACCGCTGACCTTCTGATCAGCAAGTCCTAGGCTCTGTCGTTTAACCCACAGCGCCACCCGCGTCCCAAAACATTCTGTACCTGCCCATTATTCTTGTTCATCCCACTAACTGGGCAAAATGGAAGGCTGCTCCACTTTTTTATGTGGATTATTATAGCCTAGATACCTTAGAAGGTGTGCCTACTACCTTCCAGCTGCAAATTAATAACTGGGGGTTGATTAGATGACACTCGCAGTCCCAACCTTACAATTCTATGATTCTAAGTGAGAATATTGCTGCAACCTGCTGAATAGGGTTGTGTTCATGTTTGGAGTAACAGAAGGTGTCTGTCTGTGTAGTTGTGGGTGATACTGTTCTTAACCACTCGTAAAAATTATTTTGGCAAGCGGCTCCTTTTCCAAGGGCCGTAGGAATGCTGTGGATCCACGTAGACCTTGTCCATCATGGATGTCGTGGGCCATCGTTTACAGAGCAATTGCAACAGTGCAAAACCATGTCCTTGGGGAGAAGGTGCAGCCAGTACATTCCTTAACATAATAAGATTATTAATATGCCCCTGCAGGAGTAGAGATGCCAGGGGTGGCCTGGAGATTGCGCTCTCCTTTTGAAAGAGCCTTTTCCAGTGACATCTCCCATCATCCCTGACGGTTGCTGGCCAGGGCCGACCAGAGTTGTAGTCCAAAACATTGGGGGGGGGGGGACAGGTTGGGAAAGCCTGTCTCGCATGGAGGGAGACCCAGCAGCTTGTTCCACAGAAACCTTTTGTCTGTCACCCTCTCCATCAGTCAGTCAGCTTCAGCAACTGACGGGCTTGGGGAAAACATCTCCCCCCTGGTATTCTTGCTTTGTGAACGTCTCGTTCTGCCCTGGACCATCGGGGACACTCAGCTATGTTTTGAAATTGTTCCTCCCTCGCCCCCTTTTCCCGCTGGTCTGTCTATTACCCTGTGGAATTTGGGCTTCTGAAAACTTTGGCTTGAGAGGTGGGGGGGCAGAGAGAGCACATATGCAGAGTCTCTTCTAACAGTTGGGAAAACTGTAGGCAACTTTTTGCAGCAGGGAGGGAGTCTATTCTTCAAGGGGGTCTGGGAAGTCTCTGAAGGTTGTCCCCACTCTATGATCTCCAAACCGACCTCTGTATGGTATGTACACCTTCCTGCTAACCCTCATGTTACGGGTGCTCCTTTTGCCACATTATTCCTGATTTACTGACATAGCCTTTGCCAGTCTGGTGCCCTGGGTCTAAGGAGTGTTGGAAATCCACAGTGCAAGCTGGCAGGGTGGGTGAAGCATGCCATTTAAGCAATTTAATGCAAATAGGGATGTGGGTGGCACTGTGGTCTAAACCACAGAGCCTAGGACTTGCCGATCAGAAGGTCGGCGGTTCGAATCCCTGCGACAGGGTGAGCTCCCATTGCTCGGTCCCTGCTGCTGCCAGCCTAGCAGTTCAAAAGCACATCAAAGTGCAAGTAGATAAATAGGTACCGCTCCGGCGGGAAGGTAAACAGCATTTCCATTGTGCTGCTCTGGTTCACCAGAAGCGGCTTAGTCATGCTGGCCACATGACCCGGAAAAACTGTCTGCGGACAAACACCGGCTCCCTTGGCCTGTAAAGCGAGAAGAGCACCGCAACCCCAGAGTCGTCTGCGACTGGACTTAACTGTCAGAGGTCCTTTACCTTTTTTTTTAATGTAAAAGATAAAAAAAAAGTTTGCATAAATATTTCTTCAGCAACAAGGAACAGCAGGTTTTCATGCAACACCTTCTGTCCACTTGAGCACTTTTGGAGTGACTGCATGCACAGAAAGAGACAGGAAAGAGACCTCTGAATGAGTATCTTTCCCAGAGTGGATTCTAAAGGATCCAACCAAACTTATCTTGCCTTTCACATCACCGTCCCTCCTTAAAGGATGGTGCCACCTGGTGGAAGGAGTAGCAACAGAGCTTTTCGATCTACTGCATTTTTTCATTAGGATGTGTGTTAGAGACTGATGCAGGAAAATTCACTTTTTATTTTCTATATGTAAGACTTCCAGGGCCTGTTTCCCTCATCTCTCCTCCCCACACACCTCGTTTTATGCATCTCTCGCACATTTATGTACTTCCCAATGTAGCTCTAGTGGTGAGAAAGCATGAATGGAAGCGCACGGCAGGTTTTGCCTCCCTTTCAAAGCACTTCCAAGCGGAAAGGCTGAATTTTCACCCCAGTCAAAAGCACACTGGCATGCATATCTGATCTGTTTGCCTAAGCTTCCCAAGTCAGCAAGTAATCAGTATATGTAAGAAACAGACAGACAAGGGCCACAGATGCTGAGCTTTCATTTTTATTTTTCAGAGTAATTCTCCAGCTCTCCTTGAAAGCGAGCTAAGAAGCAAAATGTGCAGGTACCCTTCTAAGTGATTTCTGTGAGATGAGCCAGCCAGGTTGCTCTGACGTTTCAGTGATTGCTTTGACAGTGGGTGAAGTCAGCTTGCCCTTCCTTTTTGCTCAGCAATCAGGGTGCCTCTTTCCTGGGGCCGGTTCATCTTAATTCTCTCACTTCCTAGAAGTTATTTACTGGAAATACTAATAGACAGACAGTGCAGGTGGATATTAATGAATCGATTAGTGAGGTCTGCCAGAGGAGGTCTTCTAAAGCGGAGGTCATCATCTGTAAGATATAATAATTAGAGTGTTTGTTTTTGTTTGAAACCTGTAGTAGCACTGTGTATTTTGGCACTCCCTCCCTTACATATGAGGCAGGCAATATATTTCCTGCCTTTCTGGTGCTTACTGGAGACTTTCTCTCCCATTAAGCCCTTTAGGTGGAGATTTTTTATTCTAGTCCATGAAAAAAATTGTATATGGATATGTTCTGTTGTTCTATTGCCAAAATGCTTCAGGATGTTTTATGGGAAGCAATTGATAAATTAAATAATATTTATACAGTGGTACCTCAGGTTACATACGCTTCAGGTTACAGACTCCGCTAACCCAGAAATAGTGCTTCAGGTTAAGAACTTTGCTTCAGGATAAGAACAGAAATCGGGCTCCGGCGGCGTGGCGGCAGCAGGAGGCCCCATTAGCTAAAGTGGTGCTTCAGGTTAAGAACAGTTTCAGGTTAAGAATGGACCTCCGGAATGAATTAAGTACTTAACCTGAGGTACCACTATATTGCAAATAATCACGTATGTGGCATTTCAAAATTATTCCGTCTGCATTTTGATTTTACCCTCACAATGTCATTGCAAGTTTAAAGTTTTTTGTTAGTTTCTGAGGAGAAACTTGATATCTATAGGCCACCCTGGCTTTTGTGTAAAACAGAAGAAAGGAAGATTTGGGTTAACCAGTGTGTATCCGCGCGCAGCAGCCAGTCCATTTAGAAAGAAAAACACAAAAATTGCACCTATCTGCTGCCTGAGAGGGAAGGGACAGTAGGAGGGACTGAATCCAGCCCAGCCCCCCCCCCTGAACAGCTGATTGGCAAGACTTCAGCTTTGTTTAATGGGCTTCCAGGTGGGACAAGATAATTCTGGGTATTCTGTTAATTTTGAGGGAGAGGGATAAAATGTTGGCCTTGTTCCCATTGCCCTCAGATCTTTTTTAAAAGTATAGGCTAGCCAAATTCAATGCTCTTTTCTTCCGGTTTTTGTTGAGAAGGGATAAAACTGATGGGAGTATGAACCCATCTCTGAATAGCGGGTTGGGTGAGGGTTGGAAGAGAAAGCCAGGCTGAGGGAGTTTGGGGGGGCACATTTTAAAAATGTTTATAACATGCACATGAATTTGTGTTTTATTTTTGTTCCAGCTAAACTTGCCAGCTGGAGTTGCGTTCTCCCTGATTTCAGCCTTGGAGTATGATGCGTTTTTAATGATTCCCTTTTTCTGTCTTTCAGTCTCTCGGTCTCTTTCCTTCCCTTCTTTTTCTTTTTCTTTTCAAAACTGACTTAGCCGGCCTCCACTTGGAGGTACTGACAGATTCCAGAACTGGTGGTTGTTCCATCCATGGGAAATCAACCTGAACCTTACGCACATCTGGGTTTCATGAAAACCGTCACCAGTTTTCCTGCATGTAATTACTGAATCCCCTTGTTAGGTCTGGAAGGAGTTTCTGCGGATGATTTCTTAACCCCTTCTAACGGGGAGAAAAGAACTCATTCTCTCTCTCTCTCTCTCTCCAAAAAAGTTTGAGCTATCCAATTCTTTGGCCACTTGGCTGTTTCCCCATCTGAATGATCAGCTGGAATATCTGATAACTGATATAGAATCATAGAATTGTAGAGCTGTAAGGGACCCCAAGGGTCATCTAGCCCAACCCGCTGAAATGCAGGAGTCTTTTGCCCAACGTGGGACATGAACGATAACCCTGCGATTAAGAGTCTCACGCTGTACTGATTGAGCTATCTGAAGTGTCAGACAAGGTGTGGGGAGACCAAAACCAAAAGTACCATTGTGCTTTGTGCTTTGTGGTTATTTTGAGGACAGAATCAGGGTCGGATTTAGGTTTGGTTTGATGAGGCCCTAAGCTACTGAAGGTAATAGGGCCCTTTATATGTCCAGCTGTCCTTTGCAAACAACAAATTGTTGCTGTTTTTGTGTGTTGGAAATATGCTATATGGTAATTTATGGACCTAATAGGTATCTAAAGCCATTTGCACATAACAAAATATGTACACCATAGAAGCCTACACAACACAAAATACTGTTGCTGTTTGTAGGTTTTATTTTATTTGTTTTTATCTTATATTTTGGAAATGTACATCAAGGGTTTTTTTCCCTTTAAATTTTTTGGGGGCCCCAAGAGAGTGGGGCCCTAAACTATAGCTTGTTTAGCTCATAGGCGCCGACTCCATGGGGCCTGAGGGGGCCCGAGCCCCCTCAAAAATTCGTTTGGGGGGGCTCCGCCCCCCCAATAATTTAAGAAAATTATTACCATAAATTTCGCTCTATAACATGCAGATTTTTTCTCCTAAAAAGTAAGGGGAAATGTCTGTGCATGTTATTGAGCGAATATGTGGTCCCTGGAGCTGACTCGCCGGAGCAAAAATAGGCAAAAATCAGGCAAAAATAAGATCGGGCGGGTGGGCGGAGGGAAGGCGGAAGCTGCTGCTTTCCTGCATTCTGCCTCTGGGTCTTACTGCCCACCCGCTTCTGTTGCTGCATTTGCTCAAACTCCACAAAGAGCAGGGAATGCCCTGCCCTCCTGGCAAGCAGAGGGTTAAGGAAAGGATCGAGTCCTTCCTTCTAATTCTTTCCTAGTCACACTGAGTGCAGGCTCCAGCCCACCACCTCCTCCTCTCCGTGCTCTAGGGACTCGCAGGTGGGAGAGAGAGAGAGAGGGCTGGCTTGGGGGGGGGGGCTTTTGCCTTCCTTTCCTCCCCCCACCCCGTTAAACTCCTCCCCTGCATTCTTAGCCAGCTGCTTCTCCGCACACCCCTCTTGTGCTTCTTGTCCCTTCTGTGTTTTTCCTTCCCTCCCCATTTAAAACGTGGTGACAAAGCACGGATCCACATGGATCCTCAGGATTTTTGCATTGGGTCACTCCAAATTCACCATCAGATCACATTACATGTCCATGGCTGCAGTCTGTACCAAAAAAATCACGCACCCACTGTTGCCTGGGGCTGCAATGGTGCAAAAACGTGGTTACAAAGCATGGATCCACAGGATCTTTGCACTGGGTCACCCCAAATTCACCATCAGATAACATAGCATGTCCATGGCTACAGCCTGCACCAAAAAAATCACGCACCCACTGTGGCCTGGGGCCACAATGGTGCAAAAACGTGGTTACAAAGCACGGATCCACATGGATCCTCAGGATTTTTGCATTGGGTCACCCCAAATTCACCATCAGATCACATAGCATGTCCATGGCTACAGCCTGCACCAAAAAAATCACGCACCCACTGTGGCCTGGGGCCACAATGGTGCAAAAACGTGGTTACAAAGCACGGATCCACATGGATCCTCAGGATTTTTGCATTGGGTCACCCCAAATTCACCATCAGATCACATAGCATGTCCATGGCTATATCTTGCACCAAAAAAATCACGCACCCACTGTTGCCTAGTGTTACAGTGGTTCAAAAACGTGGTTACAAAGCACGGATCCACATGGATCCTCAGGATTTTTGCATTGGGCTATTCCAAACTCACTGTCAGATATTAAAAATCTTTATAAAATAGAGAATTAAATACATACAGAATGTTAAATTTTCAGTTTCAAAATATTAGTACTAGTTTAGTACTGTATTTCTATATTACTATAGTACTGTATTAGTTATTTTCAAATACTTAAATGTTTTTAGGGTGTAAGACCCAATTAAAGCTCGTTATCTACATACAGTATTACAGTATTTAGTATTAGGCATACTGTATTAACTTTATTAACTGTATTAAAGCATTAACTTTGAGATATTATTTTTATTTAATGAACCCTCAGCCTTATTCAAAGTAAGCTTAAATTAGCTATTTCACTTATTAATCAAAGTGCTATTACTGTGCGACAGCAATATTTTATGTTTTATTCTTTTAATGATAGTCTAGGATTTATTTAAATATCATTTCAGTCTTTTCAGAGCTATATATTCACTGCTCTGTAATAGTCTATAAGCATAATTGTTACTGTAAATTAAATTAGCTTTTTACGAAAATACCGTGCGTGTTTATGTTTTGTTTCTTTTTTCAAAGCCAAAAAGTGTTTCAGGCTTGTCGAGTTTCCCGGAGTGTGGAGTTATAGAGAGTCGAGTTTTCGGGGTTCTAATGTTGATCATATGACTCTAAAATACTTTTTAAAAACTTTAAAACTCACTAATTTTCATCTAAAATTGAGAAAACTTCCCGGGGCAGGACCCCGGTATGGGCCCCCCCAATATTTTTTATAAGTCGGCGCCCCTGGTTTAGCTTATACGTAAATCCAGCACTGGACAGGATGATACCATTTTTTCTATTGCAGTGCCAGTCAGGGGTGTGTGAGTGTGTGTGTGTGTGTGTGTGAGTGAGAGAGAGAGAGAGAGAGAGAGAGAGAATTACTAGAAAACACAAGGTAAATTTACATGATCTTTGCCAAATCTGCTATGGAAATGGCTGAAAAGTGCGGCGAGACATTTTGCTCTTAGCTTAGATTTATTGATGCAACACAAACCCATGTTGATTGTGGGAAGAGCCCAGCTCTTCAAAGAGAGCCACCTAATAATAGATCAGGGAAAGCAGGTTGGGTGGATGAGAAACCCATGGAATACAAGTTTCTTGTGTGTCCAGTTGATGTGCAACCACCGACAGGTGTACCGCTTTCTGCCCTGGAAGGGGCAGGGAAGGGAGGAACAGAACCAGCTGATATGCACTGTTATGTATTGCGGTTCTCACCCTGGCCACCAGGGGTATCATGTATATACCGTATTTTTCGCTCCATAGGGCGCACCGGACCATAGGACGCACCTAGTTTTTAGACGGGGAAATCAATAAAAAAAATCTTCCCCAGCCCCAAAGAGCAGCGTACAGACTGCGCACAACCTCTCCCTGCCGGAGGGGTTGCGCGCGGCTATGGAACAAGGCAAGGCAGTGAGTGGGATGGATCCCACTGGCTGCTTTGGCTTCCTCTTTAGCCCTGCGCAATCTCTCCCTGCCGGGAGAGGCTGCATGGAGCTAAAGAAGCCATAGCCCCGTGCAGCCTCTCCCTGCCGGAGGGGTTGCGCGCGGCTATGACACAAGCCTGCATTCGCTCCATAGGACGCACACACATTTCCCCTCAATTTTTGGAGGGGAAAAACTGCGTCCAATGGAGCGAAAAATACGGTAGTTTTCACTGAGGTCCACGTCAGTTAATTTAGGCGGGGAACCCTGGGTTGTTGTTGTTACAGTGTTGACAGCCGGCTGCCTATAAAAGCAGGCCAGCTGAGCCTGTTCTGTTCCATCTTACTTATAAATAGCTACCTGGAGAAATCTCTGTGTCGTCTGCTATGTCCACCCACTATTTAATACTGTACTAACGCGCCACAGTCCTTTATTTCGGGGAATCAGGTTTTTGCCTGGAACTTTGTGGGGACATTCCTTGGGTGCCGGCCACGGTAGGGGGAGTCACAGGGCCCCGTTCGTACCAGGTGGCACTTGAGAACGGATGCTTGCGGTGTCGGCACATAGACCAGCTAAGGCGCAGGGTTGGGGATTTGGACACTACCTCTGTGCCCCCAACTATGGCCCTAGCTCTGGAGCAGTCGTTAATGGAAGGCGAGGCTCTACCTACATCTTCCTCACAAACTTCGGGCACGGAGCCAAGCCAAGCCGTTTCGGTGGGTCTGCCTAGGTCTCCAGAGACTCGGACCACTGCTGTGCCTGACCGTCCGCCGAGTCCGCTCACGGCAGTTCCTTCGAAAGCAGCGGAGCCAGGGAAATCGGGCTCAACGCCACATTTGGTCACACCACAGTCGCAGCCAGAATCCGGCAGCCACCCGGACTTTGGTACGGGCCCTCGGCAGTCCGGCAGGGTTTCCAAGCACCCAGCTTATTTAAAAGACTATGCTTGTTGAATAGTGGGTAGACATGACAGACGACACAGCGATTTCTCCAAGCAGCTCTTTATTTTGTAAGCTGGAATAGAAACTGAACAGCAAACAGCTCAGCCGGCCTGCTTTTATAGGCAGCTGGCTGTCAACATTGTAGCAAGAACAACCCAGGGTTTCCCGCCTAAAATAACTGACGTGGACCTGAGTGAAAACTACATAAACAATACTCCTGGTGGCCGGGGTGAGAACTTCAATACATAACAATGTTCACCACTATGATTGTAACTAACACCTTATCTCGGTGGGGAGGGGTGTTATGTATTGAAGTTCTCACCCTGGCCACCAGGCGTATCGTGTATATAGTTTTCACTCAGGTCCACGTCAGTTAATTTAGGCGGGGGACCCTGGGTTGTTGTTGCTACCATGTTGACAGCCGACTGCCTATAAAAGCAGGCCGGCTGAGCTGTTTGCTGTTCTGTTCAGTTCCAGCTTACTTATAAAGAACTACCGTATTTTTTTTTTATTAATATTTTAATAAATTTTACAAAAAAGTTTAACATAGAGACAGAAATAAAAAATAATCACGATAAACAACAAACAACAAACATCAGAATACAAAACAGGAAAAAACAAAAAGAAAACATAAAAAAGAAAATTTAACATAGAAAAAAAGAGCTCTCTCTCAAGTTAATATCCTTCAAAACCTTATTTTCCTTACTTCCACCCGCCTTCCTTTCTTGTATTCCACTTTAAGAATTAGTTTAGCAAGATCATTCATTATTCAGTTTTATCCTTATCCCTCCCTTCATATTCTTATTTGTCTTAATCACTAGAACCCCTTCATTTCATTTTCGATGTCCTCAGCATTCAAAAATTTTACAATGTTTTTGTAGGTAGACTTTAAACTTCTTCCAATCCTCTTCCACCAGCTCTTCTCCTTGATCTCGAATTCTGCCAGTCATTTGTGCCATTTCCATATAATCCATTACTTGCATCTGCCATTCTTCCAAGGTGGGTAGATCTTGTGTCTTCCAGTGCTTTGCAATAAGTATTCTTGCTGCTGCTGTGGCATACATAAAAAAGGTTCTGTCCTTCTTTGGCACCAATTGGCCGACCGTGCCCAGGAGAAAGGCCGCTGGTTTCTTCAGGAAAGTATACTTAAATACCTTTTTCAATTCATTATAGATCATTTCCCAGAACGCCTTAATCCTTGGGCACGTCCACCAAAGGTGAAAGAATGTTCCTTCAGTTTCTTTACATTTCCAACATTTATTATCGGGCAAATGATAAATTTTTGCAAGCTTGACTGGGGTCATGTACCACCTGTATATCATTTTCATAATATTCTCTCTTAGGGCATTACATGCCGTGAATTTCATACCAGTGGTCCACAACCGTTCCCAGTCAGCAAACATAATGTTATGACCAATATCTTGTGCCCATTTTATCATAGCAGATTTAACCGTTTCATCCTCAGTATTCCATTTCAACAGCAGATTATACATTCTCGACAATATTTTAGCACTGGGTTCTAGCAGTTCTGTTTCCAACTTTCATTTTTCCACCTGGAAGCCATTTTTCCTGTCCAAATTATAGGCCTCTCTTACTTGAAAATAATGTAGCCAATCCTGCACCTTGTCTTTAAGTTTCTCATAACTCTGCAATTTCAATTTGTCCCCTTCCTGCTCCAAAATTTCCCAATATTTTGGCCAGTTAGATCCCATATTAGATTTTTTCAAAGCCTTTGCTTCCATAGGTGAGAGCTACCTTGGGGTTTTGTTCTCCAAAAAGTCTTTATATTTAACCCAGACATTAAACAGTGCTTTCCTGACAATATGGTTTTTAAATGCCTTATGTGCTTTGTCCTTACCATACCACAAATATGCATGCCATCCGAAAACATTATCATACCCTTCCAAATCTAGTATGTCTGTGTTCTCAAGAAGTAGCCATTCCTTCAGCCAGCAGAAAGCTGCTGCTTCATAATATAGCTTAAAGTCCGGCAAGGCAAACCCCCCTCTATTCTTTGCATCAGTAAGAATCTTATACTTTATTCTGGGCTTTTTGCCCTGCCAGACAAATCTAGAAATATCCTTTTGCCACTTCTTGAAACAGTCCATCTTGTCAATAATTTGCAACGACTGAAACAAGAACAACATTCTTGGCAATACATTCATTTTGATAACCGCAATTCTGCCCAGTAAGGAAAGCTTCAAATTTGTCCAAATTTCAAGATCTTTTTTCACTTTTGACCAACACTTCTCATAGTTATCCTTAAATAAGTTAACATTCTTAGAAGTCATATTCACCCCTAGGTATTTTACTTTTTTCACCAATATTAGGTCTGTTTCTTCCTGAAACCTTTCTTTCTCAATCGGCGTTAGATTCTTCTCTAAAACCATAGTTTTTGATTTGTTCAGTTTAAAGCCTGCCACTTGACCAAATTCCTGTATTATTTCCAAAGCTCTTTTGGTACTAGGGATTGGCTCCTGCAATGTCAATACTAGGTCATCTGCAAAAGCTTTAAGTTTATAATGTTTAACTCCGACCTGTATACCCTGAATCTGTTGGTCCCTTCTGATCATGTTCAACAAAACCTCCAGGACTGAAATAAAGAGCAAAGGGGAAATTGGGCAGCCTTGTCATGTCCCTGTTTCTATTTTAACCTCTTCTGTAACTGCATTGTTCACTATTAATTTTGCTTTTTGTTCTGAATAAATCACACCTATACCATTTCCAAACCTTTCTCCAACCCCCATCCCCTGCAAATTTTTCATCATAAAACTCCAAGAGATATTGTCAAAGGCTTTCTCCGCATCAATAAATATCAAAACAGCTTTTGAGTTAATATTGACTTGTAACTTTTCCAAAATGTCAATTAAGTTCCTCATGTTATTTGACAGATGTCTACCTGGGAGAAAGCCAGCTTGGTCTTTATGTATCATTCCTGCCAATACTTTTTTCAACCTTTTGGCCAAAATATCTGCAAAGATTTTGTAATCCACATTAAGTAGGGATATGGGGCGGTAAGAACTACCGTATTTTTTGCTCTATAAGACTCACTTTTTCCCTCCTTAAAAATAAGGGGAAATGTGTGTGCGTCTTATGGAGCGAATGCAGGCTGCACAGCTATCCCAGAAGCCAGAACAGCAAGAGGGATTGCTGTTTTCGCTGCGCAGCGATCCCTCCTGCTATTCTGGCTTCTGGGATTCAGATTTTTTTTTTCTTGTTTTCTTCCTCCAAAAACTAGGTGCGTCTTATGGTCTGGTGCGTCTTATAGAGAGAAAAATACGGTACTTGGAGAAATCTCTATGTCGTCTGCCATGTCCACCTGCTATTTAATATGCGCAATGACCCGGAACGCAACTTCCGTGCAAACGGAGAGTTGCCTGTATTAAAAAACTGAAGAAAGCACTAAGTAACTAAAAGTTGGGGTGGGGGAGAAATTCGATTCCATTCACATTTAATGATGAACCTCTTTAGTTCCATTTTGAAAACAATAAAAGACTAAACAACAACAACCCACCCTTCAAAATTTGCACTTTTCTCAATTTTGCAGTGCAGTTTTCCAGCTAAGTAACGTGTACAAAAACGACGCACTGCGATACTACAATAACATGCATATATTTGTGAATACAGCACACAAAAATGCCCTTTGATAGGAGAAATTGCATTGCAGAAATGTGTTTATTAGGCAACATGTACACAGGCATGTGGATGGTTGGAGAAATCATTAAGATTAAGACTGGGAGTTGGAGGAAATGAGAGAAACCGGAATTGACAGATTAGCTCATCCCTAAGTAGAAGCTGCCTGAATAATTAAATGTGTCAAATTATGTTTTCCAGGAAGATTAAACTTTCACAGCTTCTGCAATCGCCACTACTGGGAGAATAAGTTGCTCCCTTGCTGATTGTGGTATTTGACTATTTATTATGTTTTGTATCACTTTTACAGCCCAGGCTTGTACACAGTTCCTGGTAATACTTTTCTATAAAAAGGTGGCATGATAGGGTCAGATATGGCCAGTGGCTTTAGCTGAAAAGCTGGCACAACAAGCTAGCCAGAGGGCAAATCAAACATGGAAAGTGTTTCCACATACAGTATGTTATCCTTTTCTTCCATCAACGCCCATTGCAGAGAAGTCTTGCAGAATTTTTTCAGGGGAGGTTCACTTATCCAGGGTTCTGCTTCTTACTTTTAAAGCCTGACAAATGGATTGAAGTTAATGAAATTGCAGTATTTTTGATAATGTCAAAGAACTCCATACAGACGCTGTACATTGAATGGAAGTAAACATATTTTATACAGTAGTACCTCGGGTTAAGAACTTAATTCGTTCTGGAGGTCCGTTCTTAACCTGAAACAGTTCTTAACCTGAGGTACCACTGAAATATACTCGGAGTCGAGAGTGGATTTCATGCTCTTTATTCAGCTCATAGTGGTGAGGAGGAATGGACGTTCCCCCAGAATGTCTGCTTTATATACATTATTTACACAATGGGCCCCACGTGATTGGCTAATTCTGGGATTCTACTGTAGGCCAATCAGGTTGCGGATTCACTTCCACCTGGAGCTGGATTGGATGGCTCCCGTGGACCAATCAGACTGCTACATTCTGGATCCTATTCAACTCAGTACATAACAACCACTTTAGCTAAGGGGGCCTCCTGCCGCTGCCGTTTGATTTCTGTTCTCATCCTGCAGCAAAGTTCTTAACCCAAGGTACTATTTCTGGGTTAGCAGAGTCTGTAACCTGAAGCGTCTATAACCCGAGGTACCACTGCATTGAATAGAATTAAATATATTATCTGTGTTTTTATTATTAATTTAAAAAACAGCAGATATAGGGAGGGGGGAAAAATACAGAAATAATACCAACCAAACAGGTAAGTCTTGCAACTGAAAAGCAATATCCCAAATTCCATGGACTGGCCACCCCAAGCAATCCATATATACTAAAACATCAGAGTTAAAGCACAAAGGAAGCTATCGGTGTGACAAATCTGAAGTGAAGCAGTGAAGACAAATCTGAAACAGAAAATGAATGGGAGATAAAATAAAAGGAGGCAACTATCAACAGTCGTTTATGGGTGGAAAGTTATAAGCAAAGAACAATCAGACTTGATGGAACATAAAATCCTAAAACTAAGTATTCCAAATATTTGTGTAATGTAAAGGAGGATACTGACTGTTCTTTTCATTATCAATAAAATTGATTTGTCAGATTTAAAAATGCTACGGGGAGCTCTCATTTTCTGGGCCAACTTCTCCCTGAAGGCAACATGCCACACTTTGTGGTACCAATAGGCTGAAGATGCACCACGAAAATCTCTCTTGGGTTTGACTATAGTTAATGAGGTCATCAGCAAGAGACTAATCAGATGCTGTTCTTTAAGACAGGTGGGGAAATAATTCAATCTGCGATGTTCTCATAAGCACACCATAAAGGTGTCATAAAAGCAAAGATCACCTCTGCTGTAGACTGTGGGACACAGTGGGGTTAGGAATCTCATAGGTGTGATTGCATAGATAAAGTGCTGGTTTGTACAGATGAGGAATAGAGTTAAAATGGTATGGGCTTGTCTAGGACATTTTGTTAATCTGGAATTTGAACCCAGACCTCCCAAATCTCCCCAAATAATCATGGGCTTGGAATTGTAGCTCTTTGAGGGGTAAATTACAGCTCCTGGCAGAGGTGCCATCTTGTCATAGCTGTTAACTTACAGATTTGAAAATAAGGGACCAGCAGCCTAGAAAATAAGGGATCAGCAGCCAAAATAAGGGATCAACAATTACTTTGATAAAATACATATTTTGTTGTTTGCAAATGGCTTTAGATACCTATTAGGTCCATAAATTACCATATAGCATATATTCAACATAAAAAACGGCAACAATTTGTTGTTGACAAAGGACAGCTGGACATAGAAAGGGCCCCATTACTTTCAGTAGCTTATTTAAGGGACATCATCAATAAGGGACAGCAGCAGGACATGGCGCTGAGATAAGGGACTGTCCCGCCAAATAAGGGACACTTGACAGCTATGCGTCTTGTGCCTAAGATTGAGGGGGCAGCGCATATTTTGTGTGTGTGTGATGTCATGCGCCATGTTGCATCGTTGGGAGGAGACAGCACTGTGCACCTTCCTCTCTTGTGCCCCCTCTTGCCAGTCCTACTGTGGGGCTGGAAGACACCTCCGACCCTAGGAGTTAGTGTGCCAGGTCCCTGGGATTGTTTCAGTTAGTGCTGCTTGAAATGGATGGTGTTTATTGTAGCAGGAATTTATGTATAGGTTGGGGAGGGGGGTTGCCCCTCCAGCAGATATCATGCACATGCAGCCCACTACCAAAGTCAGCACAATCACTTTTGTGACTTTTGTGATTTGTCCCCACAAAACACTTCATCACAGTTTCTCCCTATCTATTCAAAGGGCCTTTGCTGCACGATACCAAATGTAAGAATTCACTGATAAATGTATCTATGTACTGGCTCACAGGGAAAACTTCAGAAATTCATAAAGACATGTGAGCTCAGCTACTCAGCAGCCCCTCTGCCTAAGTGATAATCCCTGGCATCCTGATACCTGAGTGCCAGACGGGTATCCATTCCAGAAATAATAAACCTAGATGAAGACAAAAGGGTTTGATTAATTTGGCTGGGAAACAGGGAAATGTAAATATCTTTTTTGTTATACTTGATGGGTGTTTGGTGGAGGGCAAGGGGAACCATGGGGCAGGGTCCAGGATGCTCAGATTACTGCCACCAGTCCTCCCCTTTCATGATGTAACTGTGATGTATTAGTGATGTAGCTTGGGGGGTATAACATGGGGATTAACAGCTAATAAAAGTTTGGGGGCTCTTTTGTTCCGGGCTTCCATCTTGTTCCACCTTGTGGCAGGTGGGAGTCCTGTCGCGACAGTCTTCAATAAAGACCAAGCCTACTGGCTGCTGTTTTGCTCTGGTATTCCTGGCTGGTGTCCTTGTTTTTTGTCCAAGGGAGCCCTCAGATTTCTCCGTTAACAGTATACAGCCATAGAAACAGTAATTTAATCTAGTTGTTTCCAAGACGTGAGCGGCAGGGCCTTTAACCGTATTTTTTATTTGATGAACAGATCTGTTTATTCAGCCACACGAAGGCTGGTGTCTTTTTATCTGGATACAATCAGATTTTAAACTTCAGAAGACTAAATCTAAAGATTGTAGCCTTTAAGGGTGTAGATTTGTAATTTGGCAGGGGTTTTGCTTAGTCTGCCGCTACGTCTCTGCTTTTGTCTAAAGCCATGTATATATCCTGTTTAGATTTGCATAGAACCTGTTGTGGCGCAATTTCTTCATGTCTGGGCTTAATGAAAATATACAGAGCGGGGATCCATTTCAATAAGATGCCAACTGTTTTCAATTCCCCATTTAAGTTCTGGTGACTTGGCTAGGTGGAAGGTACCTTGGGGAACATCTCCTACTCCAAGAGTCCTTTAGATAAAGGCAAGGGAGCACATGGGCAAGAATAGGTAAAGGTAAAGGGACCCCTGACCATTAGGTCCAGTCATGGCTAACTCTGGGGTTGCGGTGCTCATCTCGCTTTATTGGCTGAGGGAGCCGGCGTACAGCTTCCGGGTCATGTGGCCAGCATAACTAAGCCGCTTCTGGCGAACCAGAGCAGTGCACGGAAACGCCGTTTACCTTCCCACCGGAGCGGTACCTATTTATCTACTTGCACTTTGACGTGCTTTCGAACTGCTAGGTTGGCAGGAGCTGGGACCGAGCAACGGGAGCTCACTGCGTCGTGGGTATTCGAACCGCTGACCTTCTGATCAGCAAGTCCTAGGCTCTGTGGTTTAACCCACAGTGCCACCCGCATCTGTCTATGGGCAGGAGTAAATGACCACAAAAAGCACGAAACACCAGAGTGATAGAAAATAAATGCTGACACACTGAATAATGGAGAGCTTCAAAAGCGTCAGGTGAGATGCTGCGTTAAAAGCATCACCTAATTAATGTAAATGAATATTAAGGGGAGCTCTGCAGGATCAAACCAATGCTGCCATCCCCTAAATTTCCTCTAAATTTTAGAATTCAGTCTGTTGTAAATAGCTGTTTGGTCAATAGCTAAAAGCGGGTTGGGGGGGCGTGCTCTAGCAATTATAGTTTTCCTTAAAATGTATTTCAAATTTAGCTGAAAACTGCACTTCCAGAGAGAGAGTGACCATGTTCCCTGTTCCATGACAGGATTGTGACATCACCATTGATCAATCCAATATCAGTCTTCAGTGATTCAATTGTTTTTGCTCTCCTTCTTGCTTTTAACTTCATAGCTCAGCTGTCACCTGGTAAACCCCAAAATCCTGTCAAGCCCTTAAGCTGAGCAAGCTGACATTTTTCATATGAGAGGAAGATGGGGGCTCTGTTTCTCTGACTTTTGTTGATCATCTGGACATAACCTGAGTTTCTCTTACCTTGCTTAGTGATTGTGACAGAATTTAGGAAGGTGCTTCATCTATCTCAATACGGTTTACACTGGCTGGCAGCAACACTCCCAGGTTCTGGGCAGGGGACATTCCTAGCCCTAGCTGGAGGTGCCAAGGACATTGTACGTGCAAAGCAAATGCTCCATCATGGTATCTTTCCCAAAACCCTGCCTGTCAGTGCAGAGATTATTGAAATAGATGGTCCGACTCACTATACAGTAATGCAGCTTCCTGTGCGGGTGGCGCTGTGGTCTAAACCACAGAGCCTAGGACTTGCCGATCAGAAGGTCGGTGGTTCGAATCCCTACAACGGGGTGAGCTCCTGTTGCTCGGTCCCTCCTCCTGCCAACCTAGCAGCTCGAAAGCAGGTCAAAGTGCAAGTAGATAAATAGGTACCACTCCGGCGGGAAGGTAAATGGCATTTCCGTGCGTTGCTCTTATTCGTTAAAGCAGTTTAGTCCTGCTGGCCACATGACCCAGAAGCTGTACGCCGGCTCCCTCGGCCAATAAAGCGAGATGAGCGCCACAACCCCAGAGTCGTCCGCCACTGGACCTAACGGTCAGGGGTCCCTTTACCTTTACCGTCACTTTCTAGGCCATAGAAATATTGCTTTAACTTTGAGAGCGAAGGGTCTGAGTGCAAGGAGAGGCAGGGGACAATGTGTAGACTGATGTTTTGGAGTCTCCCTTGTTGCAGACAGAAACCCTCTGAGGTGGAGGGCACCAAAGGAGATGGGAGGGACAGCATTGCAAGGAGTGAAGCTCCTTTCAAGTGTTAGCTTAATTTTGGTGATGAGAGGGCAACCCTCACCTTAGGACACATCTTGAGGTCCAAAAGAGGTTCTAGAGATGCTTGGGGTGGTGTTTGAATTTAGCCAGTGCTTTTCCAGGGTTCCCCCCCCTAAAATCTGCCCCAGAATCCTGGTTTGGAGACAGGCTGCAGTTGATGGTGGTAGTAAGACCATGCTCTTATCACGCAGACAGATGCCAACAACTACAACCGCTGCACATATTCCAGATTGTGCTGCCATAGAAAACACATTTTATGATTGTGGTATTTTTTTTTAAGGAATATTCCCTTAAAATAAAGGAACTGAGACAACCAGACAGACTAGAGCAGGGGTAGGCAACCTAAGGCCTGGGGGCTGGATCCGGCCCAATTGCCTTCTCACTCCAGCCCGCTGACGGTCAGGAATCAGTGTGTTTTTACATGAGTAGAATGTGTCCTTTTATTTAAAATGCATCTCTGGGTTATTTGTGGGGCATAGGAATTCGTTCATTTCCCCCAAAAAATATAGTCTGCCCCCCCCCCCCAAGGTCTGAGGGACGGTGGACCAGCCCACAGCTGAAAAAGGTTGCTGACTCCTGGACTAGAGAGAAACCTTCAGATTAAGGTATTCATTCAAGAACAAAAAGCAATGCTATGCAGTAATGCACACAAGGTTTGTCCTTTTTAAAGCTGGGAGTGGGCTTTTGGGTTGCAAAATTAAACTTCAGACTTGCTGCTGAGTCAGGCTGATGTTTATCTAGTTGCAGAGGTTTACTGGCCACTGTTGTAGGCATGGCGATAAGGCGAGGCTGCATGCAATTATGACAGTCTTGTGTCCTGTGTGATGTCACAAGCAGGATACGCCTTAAGTCTTGGCAAACAGAGAGACAGTTAGCAGCCAGACCAGAGTTTCATGCTGTCGAGTTGAATCACGGCGACAAGTGATGAAGAAGTTTATTTTAGGTCTATATTAACTTTTACCAGAGGACAAATGTCTTGGAAAGGTTTGTAGTCATCTTTTATGCTATGTTCTGCTGTTGTGGTTTTGTAACTGGATAGCTGTAGGAGCACAAAATGAAATATAAAAAGCAACACTTTTTTGCAGGGTTTGAAAGGAAGCTGCTTTGCTGTATCCACTTAATTGGGATAGAATAGTCAGGTGCAAAAGAGAAGAGGGCTCCTTCATCTTCGATAGTTGCGTAGAAAAGGAAATTTCAGCAGCAGCAGCAGCAGCTTTCAATCCCTCTGACGTCTTCTGCACAACTATTGAAGGTTCAGGAACCCTGCCCTCTTTTGCACCTGACTACCCTACTCGGGAGTAAGTTCTACTGAACCCTGTTGGATTTACTAAAGAACACCGAGAGGGAGAGAGGCGCAAGCAGAGACATGCCTTGGCAAAGCTCTGTTTTACCTGGAATGACAGCTGGAAGTCAAGAGTGACACTACAGAGCCATCTGCTGAGGGAAACTGATACTGCAACAATAGCTGAAAATGCAAGGCCAATGTTCTCTAGAACCCACCTCTTCCCTGGAAAAAAAGATTTTCATTCATGCGTTTAATTATTTGTTTGCTTGTTCGTTCATTTCTAGTGCTGAAGGGGAATGGCATACCCTTCACTGCCTGTGGTAAAGGTAAAGGGACCCCTGACCATTAGGTCCAGTCGTGGCCGACTCTGGGGTTGCGGCACTCATCTCGCTTTATTGGCCGAGGGAGCCGGCGTACAGCTTCCGGGTCCTGTGGCCAGCAGGACTAAGCCGCTTCTGGCGAACCAGAGCAGCGCACGAAAACGCCGTTTACCTTCCCGCCGGAGCAGTACCTATTTATCTACTTGCACTTTGACGTGCTTTCAAACTGCTAGGTTGGCAGGAGCAGGGACCGAGCAACGGGAGCCAGTGGCGTAGCGTGGGTTGTCAGCACCCGGGGCAAGGCAAGTAATTTGTGCCCCCTAACCCGTGGATTTGCACCCCCTAACCCTAACCCCCAGATGTTGCGTCCGGTGCGGCCGGCCCCCCCTGCACCCCCCACGCTACGCCACCGAAGGGAGCTCACGTCGTCGCAGGGATTCGAAGCGCTGACCTTCTGATCGGCAAGTCCTAGGCTCTGTGGTTTAACCCACAGCGCCACCCGCGTCCCTTTACTGCCTGTAGTACTTACACCTTTTCTTTCTTTTTTTGGTGCCCAGACACTGGTTCTTGTTTTGAAGCAAGCTTGTTTTTCTCTTGCTCTGGAAGGTAAGATCCAAACCAATGGATTCAAGTTACAAGAAAGGTGATTCTGCCTAAACATCAGGAAGAACTGTTAACAGTGGAACAACCTCCCCCAGAAGGCAGTGGGGTCTTCTTCATTGCAGGTGGTGGTGTTTTGTTTTTGTTTTGCCAGAGATTGGATGGCCATCTGTCATGGATGCTGTAGTTGAGATTCCTGCATTGCAGAGGGTTGGGATAGATGACCCTCAGGGTCCCTTCCAACTCTAACAGAACCCAAACAGTCTTACTATAAACTGGACTCTGGCAAGTTTGTTGGGGAAAAGTCCGTAATTGTTGTTGTCTGGGTCTTAATCTGTGCTCAGACCTACTGGGGCTTTGCATTGAAGACTGCTTTCAGTTTTGGGTTTTAGTCTCAGAGCATGTGTTCTTATTAATTCTTTGCATCTACAGTGGTACCTTGGGTAACATACACTTCAGGTTACATTCACTTCAGGTTACAGACTCCGCTAACCCAGAAATAGTGCTTCAGGTTAAGAACTTTGCTTCAGGATGAGAACAGAAATCATGCTCCGGTGGTGCAGCAGCAGCAGGAGGCCCCATTAGCTAAAGTGGTGCTTCAGGTTAAGAACAGTTTCAGGTTAAGAACGGACCTCCAGAACGAATTAAGTACTTAACCCGAGGTACCACTGTATATGCTGCCTTTCTGCCTAGGCACCAAAGGTGCTTTATAATTTTAAAGTAGTAAGGTGAATGAAATAATATGCTCTTCAGTGCTCTTCAGAGAATGAAAAAAAAAAAAGGTAAAGTACCCTGGATGATTAAGTCCAGTCAAAGGTGACTATGGGGTTGCGGCGCTCATCTTGTTTTAGGTCGAGGAAGCTGGCGTTTGTGCACAGACAGCTTTCCGGGTCATGTGGCCAGCAGGACTAAACCCCTTCTGGCACAACGGGACACTGTGACGGAAGCCAGAGTGCACGGAAACGCCATTTACCTTCCCGCCGCAGCAGAACCTATTTATCTGGCTTGCTTTCAAACTGCTAGGTTGGCAGGAGCTGGGACACACCAACGGGAGCTCACTCTGTTGCGGGGATTTGAACCGCTGACCTTCTGATTGTCAAGCCCAAGAGGCTCCGTGATTTAGACCACAGCGCCACCCACGTATGTATGGAGTTAATTTCATTCTAAAGTGAGCATCGTAAAGCCTCCAGGGTACACATGCAAATCAGAGGTTGGCTCGTTAGGGCAAGGTATTGGTGGTTACAAAACCACAACAAGAATACCTTCATCACGACCAGCAAAAATGTCAAAAACCTGTGAGCAAGCTTTCTGAGCTGTCCAGAATTCTTCAAACTAGATGATAATGAAACAAGTGGGGTCACGGGATAAGAAAGCTGGGAATGAAGTCTGCAGCTTATTAAAATGATCAAATGCAAGGGGAGTTGTGCACAGGAATAAGTTTAGACTCTGCAAAGCGCTAAACAAATTTCAGGTTGCGGCATAGATTGCTGAGTCGAAGGAACAGTAATGGCTACCCCCTCATTCAAAAAAATCTAACAGTTACAGAGTGTGACTTCGAAGACGACCAGACCCATAATGTTTCCTCTCGCTCTATTATTATAAATATATAAATTATTATTATTATTGCCTTAAAAGCTGCCCAGGATCAGTCCTTCCCTGCAATGTGCTGTTGTAGTGGGCTGCTGCATGAGGTCTAGTAGGCTGAGGCAGCAACTCAGATAAACTTGAATACAGTTGGAGTTATGAATGTGTGTGAGTTTGTGTTTATCACACAGGCCCAGCAAGACTGGTCTACTTTGCCTATGAACTGAGTGTGTGCCTTACAACACTCTCCTGGAGCCAACACACAGCAATTCTGCAGCAGGAATGTTGATGTAGAAAGGTGGTTGTTTTTTACCAAAAATTATATTAAAAGTTGGAAAACATCTAAAAATAGAAAATTGGAAAACCACTGTGCTATACTGTCCTGTAAACAGATAGTTGTGGGATTCTAGTCTAGTCTGTTTCTGTACCTGGTTCCCAGTTAAGTTTTAAGCAATCCGGAATTTTAAGTACTGTATTAACTTTTACTCACACTTGTAATTCTTTTTATTATTTCCTCATATAAAAATGGGATGAAAATAACAGAGACAGCAGTGCAAGCATGTACATGTCTACTCAGAAGTAAGCCTCGTTGAGTTCAATGATATTCACCCTCAGGTAGGTGTGTATAGAGGATAATATCAACTGCAAATTTATGAGTGCAGTGTATGCTGAAAATAAACTTGGCTTAACTAAATTAAGACAATTAAGGCAAGTAAATGACAGTTCTTTACAACAGTCTGTTTATGATCCCTAGATTTATGGCTTTGATTTTAACAGCATCCTCCCCGCCCCCTCTGTCTCCCATTGTGCAGTTAAACCTGTTTGCATATGGAATGTTAACTTTTAGCCCTTTCTCTTCCTAGTGTGTACTTTGTAGAGACACTTGTTCAGCCCCAGTTCACATTACTCACTATTTGTTTAAGTAGGTGTGTTGTATTCTTGCATTATAGCATTTCCTGAAGTTGATTAGAACTGCAGTTGCCTCTGGTTGGAGTCATTCAGATCCACCCTTTCACTGCTCTTTTAACCTCACTGAATGGGCGGACAGGGCAGATAAAAGGTAAGCGCTCCATGCGACAACAGGAGGCACCCAACTTGAATCCTGAGCTACGTATGGGTTTAGTGAGAACTAAATGCGGCTGTTTTCAATGGGGCATATTTCCCGGGAACTTGCAGTTTTCATAGGCCAACTATGCAGCTGCCCAGGGCGCAGACCTGAGGGGCACAGTACTGACTTTTGAGCGACACAGTTTATACAGATTCGTTTTGTTGTTTGATAAGATATAACATTTATATTTTGAATAATTTTATCTTTTTTGAAGTAATTAATGCATTAGAACTATTAGAACTTTTTTTGAAGTAATTAATGCATTAAAAAAGGTAAAGGGAACCCTAACCATTAGGTCCAGTCATGACCGACTCTAGGGTTGCGGCGTTCATCTTGCTTTAGTGGCCGAGGGAGCCGGCGTTTGTCCGCAGACAGCTTCCGGGTCATGTGGCCAGCATGACTAAGCCGCTTCTGGCGAACCAGAGCAGCGCACAGAAACACTGTTTACCTTCCTGCCAGAGCGGTCCCTATTTATCTACTTGCACATGACGTGCTTTCGAACTGCTAGGTTGGCATAGAACTATTTTAAAATGTATATGTGAATTGTGAATCACAATTCACAAGGTTGTTCCAAAAGATCTGTGTGCTGAAACGCTCCTCTTTTGTGTTTGTGAAAGATAATCAAAAGTTTGTTGCGTTACTTACTCTTGCAATCTAAAATAGATGTTTGTTGCGTTACTTTTGCAATCTAAAATAAATCCAGCAGTTTCAAGTTTGGTGCTTTTCATTTTTTTTCTACAAGACACCTGTTTTTGAAAATTGAAGTTGGCAATTTTGGGGGGAATGGTAATGAGGGACGTAGGTAGCCTTGATTAGGGCGCAAAATAGTCTGGCAGCGGTATTACTTATGAATACAGGCACTGCCAGAAGATGAGCTTGGGATAACTCCGTTGGTATTATTGCATGACTCCTAACCTCAGGGAGCCTTGTTCTTATCCGGGCAGGAGAGAGTTAAAGAGCAAGTCGGCGACATCCCCGCCCCCTTGCCAACGCACAAGTACGTGCAGACGGGAGGGGCGGGGGCAAAAAAAAGGAACGTCACATAGCGCAGCTTTCTATTGGTTGAACGGAAGCGACTCGTACGCTGACTCGTCCGCGTTAAACAGGCGACGCCGCGGCTTCTTTAAGAGACCTTACGAGCGCGCGATTGGTCTTGGTCCGGGAAGGGGCGTGGTCTCTCCCGGACGCTTCCATTGGCCGCCCCCTGCGCGCGGGGGCGGGGTGGAGGGAGGGCGAGCTGGGCGAGACCATGTTGTGCGTGCGTACGGGGGGGGGCGCCTCCGAAAAAGGGTCGTTGGCGGCGCCGGCAGCAGCAGCGCCGGCCGGCCCAGTGAGCGGGAATGGCGCGCGGGCGCCCGTGGGCGGGTGAGTAGGAGAGCGGGCGGCGGGAAGGGCGCGCGCAGCGGAGAGGAGCCGGGCCCGGCGCCCTCCCCCCCTCCTTCCTTCCCCTCAGCTCCCTTCGCGCCCTCCTTCCCTAGAGGGACCCATAGAGGGACCCATCCATGTGGCAGGAATGGGGGGGGGGGCGGCGGAAAGGGCTGGAAGGTCTCAAGCGCCTCGTAGGTAGAGGGGCTCAGCTCGCCCCCGCTGCCATAATTTTTTTTGGGGGGGAACCTTTGGGGGGAGCGTCGGGGGCTCCGCACTGGCTGGCTCCGCTTCTCCCCGCAGGGTGTGGAACGAAAAAAGGAGGGGGGAAACATGCCCCCTGAGCATGTGCCGAGCGCATGTCTCCTCAGAGCGCGCGCAGCAACGCTTGTGGGGCGGGGGGGGGGGTGAGAGAGAGTATATGGTTTTAAAGTGTGTCAACTGGAAAGCGTTTGCTTTTAGAAATAATTGGCCTGTGGGAGCCGGTTTTTTTTTTTCCTTCTCTTTTTTTTAAAAAAAGATTTTTATTAAAGTTTCAAAAATTATATAAAAACAAAACAATAATACAAACAGACAAAAAAAGTATAATTTCAATCCCTTTTTTTCTTATAACTTACTTCCCCGACTTCCTCATACCTCCCCTCTCTGTATTCCAATTTCTAATTTATTACCTCAGCAAATTCTTTCCCTTAATTTTCCTTTAATTTTTGGCCTTTCTTTTCTTTTTACTTATCCATTACAGCTGGAAATCACGTAATTTCTATTCAGAAACTGAGCAGAGAGGACTTAAAATACGCTTGCGCGCCAGAGAGGAAGATTTGTAGTTGTAAAACTAAACAACAGAAAAGTTAAAATTGAGTATCTCTCGATAAAATGTTAAAACGGTGAAAACTTAATAAACTGGAAACAGAAATTAAAGCGTCCACCTGCTCACAGAAATAATAATAATAATAATAATAATAATAATAATAATAATAACAACAACAACTTAAGGGATAATAACATAAATGTCACTTAAGCTTCTCAGCTGAGAAGGTCCTCTGGTTGCTGCCCACCTGCACCTGCTGAAGCAAATTTTAAATACATGGGCATAAGACATAGATGTGGGACATTTTTGAATGCTCAAAAACCAGTTTTGAAAACGCTGTTCTAATTGGCAGAAGCTTTTTGGCACCGATATTTCTGGGTCAAGTGTAATGAGGTGTGATGTCTGTACATTACCGGAAGCAGCCTATTGTTAATTCCCTTTTCTAATCCCACAGAGTTCCTGCCGGTCTAGAAGGGATGGCGTATATGTGCTAGGGAGCAAGATTAAATATTTTGGCATGAACTGCTGTAAAGCTGTGAGAATGGTACAGAGAAATTTTAGAAATCTTTGCACCATTGAAACAGGAACGACTAATTTTGTGCCCACATTATATTTTCCAATAGAAACATTTCTGTCTACATATTCTCCTAATTGCAGTTCCAGTCACACATCTGGCCTCCTTCAGTCGCTGTTTTATACAGGGTTATCAAGAAGTACATGTCACGTAGAGTTCAGGTGTACAGAAGCACTGAAGACTGACTGAAAAGCCTATCCATTTCCACACAGCGACATCTGTTTTTATTCAATTTTTATTCTTCCCTCTTGGATTTCAGTCTCATCAGATCCAGCATTCTTCCTTTTCCCCTGGCTTTAATGGCAGCATTTCCAGTGTGCCACCCCCCAAATGATTATGAGAGCATACAGTTTTGCTGTAATTTTAAAAGCAGCCTTTTTGTACTGAAAGTTTAGTGCAGATTGTTTGAAATCAATGTGGATTTCCCCTCCTCTCTAAATCTATACAAGCCTTGTTCTTTTTAGCAGTTATTAATATTAGATCCTTCAGTAACTTATCTGGAAATTAGATAGGTTTAGAAATAAGAGAGCAGTGCTAGGTAGCATCCCCATGCCCCCTTTTTGTATTGTACTCATTCATTCTTTTGGAAGAGTTACTTTTGTTCATGGTTGCTGAACCATGGGAGAGAGAATTTTATCTCTTCCTAAACTTAGGAGACTGGCCTATGCTGTTGCAGCCATTTCACCTGTATGGGAAGATGGCATATTTTGTATTATCATCCTGGTGAGTGGTAAAAGTCTGCACAGTTTGAATCTCTTTAATGTGTATGAGTTTAACTGAGAAGAACCTGCCCAAAACTGAATATGGTTTGATTTAAAAGAGGGGGGATTTTAGTTGAAAGATGCCACAGAACCAATTCATTATAAAATGTCCTTGGGAACCCTACAAAAAAAATGTGATGCTTGTACAGTGGTATTCAACTTGAAAAGGTCTAGCAATTTTCCTTTTCCTGTTTCAAACAAGAGATCCTTGTTTCCCATTCCTGTACCTCTTAGTTGTCCATTGCATCTTATTTTGCCCTCAGACATTGGTAGTTTAAATGTAATTACCTAACCTTATCAGTTGCCTGTGGTCTGAAGTGTAAGAAATAAGCAAGGAGTTTACAATCTGAATTTTGCCATTAGTTGCGGTGGGGAGGGAAGAGACTCTGAGGGAACGGTGAGTACAAATGTATGTAGTTTAGTTTACTATGAGTCAGTAGAGGTTGAAGACTTTGAAATAGAAAACTCTACTAATTGGGTGAATTAGGCTGGCAAAAGATGGCACAATCATATTTCTGCACAGCAGTTGACTGCCAGCCCTTGTCTGCAATGTCTACAAAGATGTTTTGTAGGAAAGCCGTGTAGCCTGTTCTTAGATCGACAAACTGTGCAATGTTTCTTCTCAAGGTTCATTTTGGAATGACTAATGTCACCACCTCCCTTGGTCTTTGGACACGTTGCATATAATTCCTGAAACTGCTGTGTTTGCTCATAGATGCACAAACATTTTTTTCATCTGACTGGCTTAGTTTTCAAATTAAGTGTTAATAAGAAGTAGGAGTACCCTTCAGTCTGTATAATGACAAGTGGAAGTGTATCTTTGCTTAGTAATAACATTCAGCTGAAAATATCTGTTCAGCTTTGTTCAAGCTTATGGGTGAGCTCTGGGACAGCACAGCTGCCTAGATCTTTATTCTTATTTCAATGCAGCAGCCCTTCAGAGCTTTCTCTCCAGCTTCCTGTGAACAGTGCTTTGTGTCCAGAACTTGGTTGAAAAATAGAGACAGTCCTGATATTCACACGATTTGCTCCAATGTTGAGCAAAACATATCCTGCCTAACATTCAAATTTCAATCTGAAAATTTAGGGGGAAAACAATTCTACTGTTCTCTAGTCGAGATTAAGTTGTCTTGCTTATTGTGTGGAAGAGCTCCATTAAACTATGAACAACTTTGTGGGTTGATGGTGGGAGTGTTTTAGTACCGCAAAAGTAAAATGCTTGATCAGTAGTTTAAAAGTTCTTTCTCTACAGCTCTCCTCCCAGAGGAGGAGCCTTTGGAGCCAAATAATCTCTCTTGCGTCCTCAAGTCTTTCCCTTTTGCTTTAGTGGCTAAAAGACATTCCCTTGTGTTGTTTGGGAAAGCCTTAATGTCCTAGGGATCTTTGACAGTGGGCAGGGTAGTATTTCCATAGTTCAGAAACATCCCACACCTTCTTAGTTGGGCAGAATGTCCTGGGAATCTAGGCAGATAAGATCATAGCTTGGATTGTTCAACCAAGTAAAATAGTAATCTTTCACCAGTCTTCCCTAAGTAAATTGGATATCTTGTTTTCCCTCATTTAGAATGCTACATTCTTTTCTATTTGCTCCATCCCAAAATGATGGGGAGATTAATTATCCTCACACTTTCACGTCACTGTTAGTAGTTTCTGAATTCTAAAAACCAACAGAAGAATTCATGTGTCATTCAGTTCTCCATGTTGCATAGCAAGTAGTGTTCTGACAAGTTGTTACCTGAAAATCTGAAGAAACCAACCTTTTAGTAGATGCTGGATTTAAAAACTGGCTGTTTCTGCTGATGTACACAGTGAAAAGTACTAGAAATCAGCAGCATATGTTCTGCAGGTATAGGAGATCATGCCTAAGGATGTGAAATTCAACTTTCTTTAATAACTCACAGGTGTACCAGAAGCTGCAATGGCAACATTTGGTCAACTGAAGCAAAGATGGTACTTGTGCACTGCCTCTCGACTTGCTTTGTGAGAGACTTCCTGTAGCCTTTGGAAGAACACATCAGGAGGGGACTGCATATCATCATGAAGTTGAAACAACGGGTGGTGCTTCTGGCAATCCTCCTTGTCATCTTTATTTTTGCCAAGGTTTTCCTCATAGACAACCTGGACACTTCAGCAGCTAACCGTGAGGACCAGCGCGCCTTTCACCGCATGATGGCGAGCCTGCGGGTGGAGCTGGACCCACGACTTGACCACACTCTGCAGTCTCCCTGGGAGATTGCAGCCCAGTGGGTGGTGCCGCGGGAAGTGTACCCAGAGGAGACGCCAGAACTGGGGGCAGTGATGCATGCTATGGCTACAAAAAAGATCATCAAAGCAGACGTAGGCTATAAGGGAACCCAGCTGAAGGCGTTGCTCATACTGGAAGGGGGGCAGAAAGTGGTCTTCAAACCCAAGAGGTAAAAAGGTCATACAGTGACTGGATGAAATATATTGAGTGTTCCCCTTGCCCCAACTCCATGACTTGCTTTGGAGTTTCCTAAATTGGGAGTACTGGTTATCATTCTCCAATGGATGGGTAAAGACAGATCAGGGATAGATGACTATTATTATTATTATTATTATTATTATTATTATTATTATTATTTAGTTATACCCCGCCCATCTGGCTGGGCTTCCCCAGCCACTCTGGGCGGCTTCCAAAAAATATATTAAAATACTGTAATACATCAAACATTAAAAGCTTCACTAAACAGGGCTGCCTTCAGATGTCTTCTAAAAGTCTGGTAGTTGTTGTTCTCTTTGACATCTGGTGGGAGGGCATTCCACAGGGAGGGCGCCACTACCGAGAAGGCCCTCTGCCTGGTTCCCTGTAACTTGGCTTCTCGCAGTGAGGGAACCGCCAGAAGGCCCTCGGTGCTGGAGCTTATCAAACTTTTCACCACATAGCACATGTATGGGAAAAGTGGGATTTGAGGTGACCATGCTAGTGTCACCTTTCCTTTTCCAGCCTCTGATTGGCTATGCCCAATATTGTTCCAGTGTTACAGAGCTAAGTAAGAAGAAGCTGCAAGGAAGTGCCTATCCTATTGCCTGTGAGAATCGGCTCTTATCTTCCTGGCCTGGAATGTGGACCATACAGCAAGTCCACTGTCAATCAGTAACAGCTCTAGTTAAAAGCTTCCTTGCATGTGTGGCCATGTGATCAGCTGCAAGGGAACATGTCTCAAGTAATGTGCCATCTTGATTCAGAAACTCAATCTGCTTGGATTTTGCTTCAGTAGCTTAAAGGGAAAATCTAGCATTATGACCCAAATTGTCTGCTTGCAATTTTTAGATATGCCAGAGACTATGTGGTAGAAGGAGAGCCGTATGCTGGGTATGACAGACACAACGCAGAGGTGGCAGCCTTTCACCTGGACAGGTATATAAATGTTGAATTAGAATTCACTCTTCTTGGAAATGGATAATAAACTTATAAACACCTTCTTTAAGCTCTGAACAGAAATTTTGTTTTTAATTGAAAAATTGTGAGGAAATAATGGTTTCCTGTTCTGTACCTAGTTTAGTTATATTGTCATATGAGTGCAACAGGCCGTCATGGTTTTCTTATGTAATTACATTTCTAATGTGAGGTTCAAGCTGTTTCTCTGAGTAGGGCCAAATTGCTGCAAATGGGACATGCCTGTGAAAAGTAAACATTGCTTCCAGGTGACTCAGGCATGGAAACTGAAGGTTGAGATGACTGGTGTAGGTATATTCAAGCAAGCAGGTGGTTTTTGTGTGTGTGTTCCTTTAAAGTAGACTGGTAACGTTTGTAGACTTGCTTGTAAAGCTGCACTGAAGCAGTAAAATTGCAGAGCATGTTCTGAGGGCACATGATGCAGCCAGTGGCGTAGCGTGGGGGATGCAGGGGGGACCGGCCGCACCGGGCGCAATATCTGGGGGTTAGGGTTAGGGGGCGCAAATCCATGGGTTAGGGGGCGCAAAATACTTGCCTTGCCCCGGGTGCTGACAACCCACGCTACGCCACTGGATGCAGCCATTTCTCTGAAGTGAAGCACACTCACTTATTGATCAGTGCCTGAATGGAATACCACTTGGGAACCTTAAATATGCCAGCTTGACTTCCGTTATGGATGAAGGATGGGATACAAATGTACTAAACAAACCTTTGTGGAGGAAAAGTATTTTTTTCTAAAGAAAGATCCCTCCCCCCCCCCAGTCCTTCTCACAAATGTCAAATGAATCCAAGCATTATTTACTTGAGGACTTTATTTAAAGCAGTATTTGGGGGCAGAACACTGTGTACAGCCGCTTCAGGCCTGGTCCCAACAGCTAAACAATTTGTTTTGAAGCTCAAACCATTTTTACAGCCTAAGAGCAAATCCACTATTGTTCTGCTCTAACCCTGCTTTTCGTACTGAGCACCACCCGCCTGTGAAGTGTGGATGGTGACCCTGCGTGTGCAATTTTGGAAGTTTCAATGCAGCTGAGACATTATCTTGAAATTGCCAGCCTCTTTCATAAAGTTTTTTAATTTGTGGAATTTTCTTCCTTAGATATTTGAGAGGCGACTGGATTGTTCCATATTGTCTCACTTAATTTTTACTTTTCTTCTCCAAACAGAATCTTAGGTTTCCGACGAGCCCCTCTAGTGGTTGGTAGGTTTGTGAATCTCCGCACAGAGATCAAACCTGTTGCCACAGAACAACTGCTAAGTACATTCTTGACATTAGGTAGGTGACAAAGTATATTTCGTTAAGACCTTTAAAATAAAATTGAAAAAAACCCCCAGCAAGGGGCTTGTGGAATTTAATTGCTGTTGCGAAAGCAGGCCTAATGTTCTGCAAGCTCCTTAGGCTCAGTCAGATACAGTATTCCTGATTTCTTGTGCTTAGGAGATTGTGAGTGTGTAGTGGGTTTCCTTCCCCTCATATATACAAATTCTTCCCCTTCCAGTTTGCATTGATATTAATACTATGATAATGTATTAAAGTTACCTCTGGTTGTAAATTCTGGTTTTACACCAACACTATGATTACTATGAACATGGGTAGAATCTAATACTTGGTGCTAAAAAGAGAACTCCTGGTGTCCTAACCACAGGGGATTGGAAACAGCTTTTTCTGGACTTAAGTCACAGATGGTTCAGTGTGAAGGATTCTTATCTGAGAGAATATTCTGTTGAGGAGCAGTCTTTGCCATTGCACTTCTTTCTCTGTTAATTGGGTTAGTAGTGTTCAATGGTAATGTCAACAGATAATTTAGAAGCAGCAATTCATTCTTTAAAAAACCCCTCATTTTAAAAGCAATGAAACTGCTATAACAAGTATCAGGAGGGGCGTCGCACAATTTGAGGTCCCTGGCTTTGTTTATGGAAATATGTCAGAAAAATAACATTAATTTACATACTACAAAGAAAGTACCTGCTTTTTCATTCAGCTGGGCCTTTAGTTAATCATGAGTGGAAAGATGGCTTGCTGTTTGCCTGAATACTTTTTTCAGCACATTGGGGTGAGGGAGGAGAGAGAAGCAAGAGTTTTCTCTTGAGCAAATGAAATGGGTTAATTTTAAAACTTAAGAGATTTAGGTATTTCCTAGAAAGCTTCTGAAACATCTATAAACATTTTAATATTATTATATCAACTTGACAAGAGATGGGTTTTTGCTTCTGCTTTCTTCTAAGGAAATAATACTTGCTTCTATGGAAAGTGCTACTATTGCCGGGAAACAGAGCCAGCCTGTGCTGAAGGGGACACCATGGAGGGGTCGGTCACGCTCTGGCTGCCAGACGTTTGGCCACTTCAGAAGCATCGACACCCATGGGGCAGAACGTACAGGGAAGGCAAGCTGGCCAGGTATAGAGCAAAACACTGTTTTTTTCTTTGCCATGTCTCTTGGTCACTCCAGGGAATGGGCAATATTTGTAGATGGAAACGAGGGTATTGGCCAGTTTTCCTGAAAAACTGTTGCAGCTGAGGCTCTCAAGAATGGTATATTTTGTATATGGATTATATTGTTATAGCCCCTAAAGTTACCTGGTGGAGAAAGGATTCTGAGAGTGTTGTGCAATGGACGAAGGGTGCTGGAAGTACAGGTGTGAAGGATTTTAAGAGATGATGGGAAGAAACAATCCATTTTGTTCTCTTTGTTTTCCTTCCCAAAGAATAAGTAGAGTTTAAGTTCTTATAACTTAAATTAAGTGGGTAGCAGTTGTCTTTTAGTGTATTTTTCATCTCTGTTGGAAGCCGCCCAGAGTGGCTGGGGAAACCCAGCCAGATGGGCGGGGTACAAATAATAAATTATTATTATTATTATTATTATTGTCTGTGTATACAGTGGTACCTCGCAAGACGAATGCCTCGCAAGACGAAAAACGCGCAAGACGAAAGAGTTTTCCGGTTTTTGAGTCGTTCCGCAAGACGAATTTCCCTATGGGCTTGCTTCGCAAGACGAAACATCTTGCGAGTTCTTGCGAGTTTGTTTCCTTTTTCTTAAAGCCGCTAACAGCCGTGCTTCACAAGACGAAAAAACCGCAAGACGAAGAGACTCGCGAAATGGATTAATTTCATCTTGCGAGGCACCACTGTATGTGCATAGTGTACAATCTAATATTTTGAGACCTGTTTCGTTTGCAACAGTTAGGCTCATTTCTGCATGTGAAGTGAACTGTGTTTACAAGAGCACATTTTGTTGTTCCCTACTAGGCAAAGACAAATCAGCCTTGCCACGTTTGTACATTTTCATATATAATTCTGTTCCATCCCATTTCAGCATTAATCTGTGGTAATTCTTAATTTGCATTTGAATATGTGTTTCTTAATGTATTTTCTCTCAAAATATTGCATTTCTAAACCTATTTTTACCAAAATACAGTTTAAATATGTTGAGAAATTCAGGAAGTGTGAAAGATGGTGGTTATCCAACTTCCACTTTAGCCTGAAATATGTAAATCAGGTTAGTGTGCATCAGAATTTGCAAAGCTTGAATTTGTCAAGCATCCCTATTCCACATCCCTTTCTCAGACTTCTCTTTTGACTATGATTGGTTTTGTTCATCTTTAGTGATTACATCAGTACTTTAATTTGGATTCCTGATACTCTTGTTTCCATTAAAAATAAATAAATCCACTTATACCTGCCCCTCGTGCTTGAATTATGGCTGAAAACCATATCAACAGCATCTGCTGTTCACTGTAACGTTACAGATTTCAAGTTCCCCTTTGTGATGTTCTCTCACTTTAATGTTATCTCTGTAATGTAATGTTCTCTCACTTTCCTTACTGTTTTTCCTCAAATATTACTGCACCTTGCAGAAACAACCAAATATTGGTATGCACTAAGCCTTGGGCAAAATAAGGCAATTTGTCCTCTTTTTGTGAATTTGCCTTGAATTATTAAATGAGAACAGAATTGTCAGAGAGGAAGGTGGATGGAATTAAGAGCCTAGGTTAAAAGAGGAGATATAGTAAGAACCTGTGAGGAAAAGGCAAGCTGGTAATTAAAGGCAATTTTCTCACACGCCATAGTGGGAGAATATTGGCTTGAAAGCTAACTGGACATTCACCAGGTAGGCACTGAGCCAGTTTGACTAGCTTGGCAGTTATATCAGTCTGGACCCTATTTTTCAGATTATGGAAGTTTCTCTTTAATGCCTCTGACAATGCATGGTTATATTTTAAATGAATCATAAAGCTTTCTCCATGTCTGATTGCAGGTGGGAATATGATGAGAGCTACTGTGATGCTGTAAAGAAGACCTCACCCTACGACTCAGGCCCGCGGCTCCTCGATATCATAGATACAGCCATCTTTGATTATTTGATTGGGAATGCTGATCGACACCATTATGAAAGCTTTCAGGATGACGAAGGGGCCAGTATGCTAATTCTACTTGACAATGCCAAAAGGTGGGAAATGTGTCAACATCTGTGAAATTTCTCCAAGCTAAATGACAGCCCTGAGGTTAGGAAAGATTTGCATAAATTACCATTGTACTGTGGGCTCTCCCTAATGCAGCTTTGTCCAGCCTAGTTCCCTCCAGAGGTTTGGGGCCACATCTCTCACTTTCCCTGACCATTAGCTATGCTGGCTGAGGCTGTTGGGAGTCCAAAATGTATGGAGGGCAACAGGTTGGGCAAGGCTACTGTCAGGGAACTGCCATCAGAGCCAGAGGCGGAGGCAAGGCTCCCAAGCGATGCTGGAGAAGGGCCCAGCAGGGAGAGAGGCAGCTCATCGGCTGGGGAAGGAAATCAGCGTAACACCAGGGATAAAGGGGGGCAGATGGGGGAATCGGCAAAGGGGCTCCAGGACTCCTCGCCGGAGACCAGCGGGGAGAGCATGGGTCCTCCGCTGCCCACACCCACCCTGCGCAGAAGACCTCCGCGCAGGGAGAGTAGGCGGAGACTTGGCGTCAAAGAACTTCTTTGCTGGAAGAGGTTCAAGAAACGCCCACTGACGGATTCTGCCAGCGACTGAAACAGCCACAAAGTGAAGGGCTGTCCAGACAGAAAAGGTTTAACCAGGCAACCTAGCCAGGAGTGGCGGCAACTTACGCACGAGCAACCCCTATAACCATTACAGCTACCCTCATGCTTTTAAGGTAGGGAACCAAAAGTGAAATTTTGTAAGCCTGCTATTGCTAATGCATCTGATTCCCTTTAAGTTTGTGGGTTAATTGAAATGTTAGGGACTGCTGAAGTCCTTAACTCTGTGGTGTAGAGTAGGGTAGAATTTTCCAGCAACTTCACTGAATTTGTATCCATTTGTTTTTCAGCTTTGGGAACCCTGCCTTGGATGAGAGAAGCATTTTAGCACCTCTTTATCAATGCTGCATGTAAGTAAAGGACAAATAGGTTATTGATCTTTTATACTGTATGCACCTTGAAATCCCCGCCCCAAACATCCTGGGAGTGTGCAAGTCTGGCAATCCAGTGCTGCTTCAGTGCATTAAGAGAATGGTTAGGATAATGAATAAAAATGCACATGCTTTGCAGACTCTTACTACAGTGTCTTGATGATCTGCAACTTTTGTTTGAGACTGAGATGCTGGCTGCACATTAAACTTGTCACATCAAAAGAAGCTATTCCTCTGAACCCCTAGGATCAACGAGCTGCTAACGGAGAGATAAGACAGGATGGAGCAGCTCTATGATCTCCCTCCAGCTTTTTCTTCCTGTCACTGAGGGAGTCTTCAGAATTGTTTGCAGTCAGAGCCTGGCTTACATGTAGCTGTTTTTCATGTGACAAGAGTCACATGTTGTCAAGCTCTGTGATTCCATCTGAGCCATCCACATTACACGTAACTTAAGCTTTTGATGAGAGAAGTGAAGAAGTAACTGCAGGGAGGAAAGAGAGGCAAGAAGTGCAGTAATTAGTAGACTGAGTGAACTCAAAGCTTAGGAACTTTAAACAGGCGTGTCTGAGGTTTTTTGGCCGTGGGGGAAATCAATTTCTGAGAAGTGCTTTAGTATGCAGTATCATTATCATTATTTTATTTGTATTCTGCCTTTCCAGAGTTAAAACTATAGACTGCTCACAACATAAAAAGATTTACATAATTAGAAGCCAAAGTAGTAGTAATAAGCAATAAATAAAATGCGCCCAAAAAGTACACAACCAAGTTGAACAATTTTCACATAAATATTAAGGTGTAAAAAGAAAGATACAGAAAAATTGTATTCACAATACAGTGGTACCTTGCAAGACGAAAAACGCACAAGACGAAAGAGTTTTCCGTTTTTTGAGTCGTTCAACAAGACGAATTTCCCTATGGGCTTGCTTCGCAAGACAAAATGTCTTGCAAGTTTGTTTCCTTTTTCTTAAAGCCGCTAAGCCGTTAATAGCCGCTAAGCCATTAAAAGCTGCTAATATCCGCTAAGCCGCTAATAGCCGTGCTTCGCAAGACGAAAAAACTGCAAGACGAAGAGACTCGCGGAACGGATTAATTTCGTCTTGCGAGGCACCACTGTAGCAACAAAGCCCTCTAAACAATACCTTAACCCAAGAGTGCACACATGCGTCCTAGCTTGCTTTTATTTTTATTTTTATTTTATTTTTTACATAGCCTCCAGTCTGAGCCGCAGCAGGAGAGGCTTGCAGTACAGTTTTAACTTACCACCTCCTTCATGCCCTACACCACTCCTTACTAAATGTCCACATTATGCAATTATGAAATTCAGAATAAAGCTTTCAAATTGAACAACTTTATATAAAATAAATATTTATGTAGATTATTTGCACAACTCATTTTCTGAGTAGGTCTTCTGTATTTACAGTGGTGCCTCGCTAGACGAAAAGAATTCGTTCCGCGATTCTCTTCGTCTAGCGGTTTTTTCGTCTTGCGAAGCAAGCCCATTGACAGCTTAGCGGATTAGCGCTACAGCTGTCAAGCGGCTTCCAGGGATCAGCTGTTAAGCGGCTTATCAGCGGAACAGCTGATAAGCGGCTTAGCGGCTTAAGAAAAGGGCGAAAAAAGCCGCGGGGGGATGCAAGATTTTTTTCGTCTTGCGAAGCAACCCCATAGGGAAATTCGTTTTACGAAGCGCCTCCAAAACGGAAAACCCTTTCGTCTAGCGGGTTTTCCGTCTTGCGAGGCGTTCGTCTTGCGGGGCACCACTGTATTGCATTGGTATTTTGCCTTTTCTCCAAGGAGGATTTTATCATCTTGTTCCTGTGAGGTTAGGCGGAAAAATAGTGACTGGCCCTGTAAGCTTCATGGCTGAACCCAAATTTTCCCATTCCTACCGCCCCCGCCCTCCCACTACACACTACTTTGTTCGGAGTGCTTTGTGCAAAATATGAACTATGCTTATAGTTCTGTGTTATCATCTTGTGTTATACGCGTGTAGACAGGCCCAAGTAGACTGTGTCCCTCTTCCTGAAGTCTGCAATCAAAACTTAGGTTTGCCATACATTCTCTCATTTCTTTTGCAGTATTCGAGTCTCCACATGGAACAGACTGAACTACCTGAAGAATGGGGTGCTGAAGTCTGCCTTAAAAACTGCCATGTCTCATGATCCTATCTCACCAGTTCTGTCTTCCCCTCATATGGATGCCCTGGACCAGCGACTCCTGAATATCTTGGCTACAGTAAAGCAATGTACAGACCAGTTTGGACCAGACATTGTACTGGTAGAAGATAGGATGACACTTTCCCATTTGTAGCTTCAACAGGTGTTGGAGCAGATTCTCTCTCTCTATTTTTAAGAAAACAATACGAAAACAGCACAATTGGTTTTGCATGGCTGTGGGCAGGGATGGGCTGGAACTGAAATCCCAGACTTCCTGAATTGAAGGAGAAAGCAGCGGCATGATGGTTTTGCTGAAGACAAGGAACTTGCCTTCAGGTAGCCCCACATCATGTTTTGGATGTCCATTGCTGGCAGTGGATGTTACACTGAGAGCACTCCTAGATTTCTTAAATAAGAAATTGGAAGTAGGCATTAAGACAGACTGATTCCAGAGAAGAGCCACAGTCCCCTCATCTAAACCAAATATGGTTTCAAGATTATAGCCCAATTCATAGTTGTAAAGAATGGGTTGCCTGTGCTTCCTTGCTGGCTAACTAAAAAGAGAGATGAAGACAGGATCAGTTGTTGAAGGGATCCCTTATTGCTTCTCCTGAGGCCTCATGCATCTCATGCATTTTTGGCTGGAATTTTCTCAAGAGCTCCAGGAAGGATTGTGTTATTGTTAGCAGCATTAAGCAAAATCCTTTAATTCCAAAATGCTAAGAAGAGAGACTATTTTAGATTGCTAATTTAAATCTATCCACAAGGCTGAAAGGATTCAGGACTGCACGATGCTGCAAAGACTCAACCAGCCATGAAGATCAAAGATTATTGTGCAAACCATTGTTTTGTTACCACACAAGGATTCTTGCCAGTATTCTACTGATACGGAATAAGCCTTGTGGTTTTTTAAAGGAGCAGATACAATTGAACCAAATAATTATTCTAAAAAGTAGGAATGATTGAGATTCATTGTGTTCTCTCTGTATTGACACCCCTTCATGAGACGAGACCAATGTGGTTTGTTGCTAAAGTTTGCAGTTAATTTAAAAGATGGATACCACCAGAGACTGAGCAATGGAATATTTTCTGACTGGTGTGTCACTGCTTTTGTAAGTGGTTGCAGGTTCTGTGCCAGACGGTATACCTAACAGTATCCTGTCATTTTTCATGGCTGAACTTAAAAGCATTTCCAGTAGGCCTTTTCCAAGTGGCAGAAAGCTGCTTCTTCTGAACTATCTACTGGCTTTTTGACTATTAGCCTGGAATTGTACAGTGCTTCAGGAAATTTTAGGTGACTTTTTGAATGATAAGCCCAATTTTTCTGGAAATGATACGCATCCACCATAATTTGTAGAAGTTTATCCCATGTGTCAGCTTTGACATGTAGCATTCTTATGCATTATTCAGCAGACTTTATCAGAGACTTTATCAGATTAAAGTTCCTGGATTGGATGCCTTGGAAGCCATGTGAAACTAATTTAAAGGCGAGGTCTGACTTTTTCAGTTAGCCTTAGGGGTTTTTTGGGCAAACTTCCTGCTTCCAGAGTAACAAATGGCAGGGGGATGCATTTTTTTCTTCTAAAGTATTTTAAATCTTTTGTTAGTCCGCGTCAGTAACTGTCTGAAGGCAGTTGCCTAAACTGCAACCTGGCCTAAAAAGCAGTGGCAATCCCTATCTGTTGCAAGCTATCTACTTCAACAAAGAAAACATTGACAAATACAATAGTTTCTGTCAAGCTGGCTCAGCTAATCATCTTGAGTTTCTACAGGTGATGTCGATTTCTACCATGAGGGTCAAAAATCTTTTTGAAACATGGCATGAAGGTGTGATCAGGTCAGGTACTAAGGTTAAATTCCCTGGACACTTCCAACATCAGCTGTTGCAATTATGTTGTGTGCAGGGGAAAAAATGGAGTAGTACAATTAGTGTAGTACATCCTCTTGCAGCTTGGGTGTCTCCGTATTTATCTTTACACAAGCAGCAGCATACCAGTATGAAATTAAACAACTTTTCAAGCTGATGAAGACTCATTTCTGTGCAACCAGCAACAGAGACAGAATTAGCTTTGAAGCACCACAATATCTGAAGGAAGTACTACAGTCCTCTATCTTTGCCTGATTTGGCAAGTGGTGTAGAAGAAACCACACATTTGTATTTTGGAATCTGATGAATTGGAAATGTCACTTAAGAGATTAAAAAAAGAAACTAATTTATTAAGAAGTTAACTTATTTATGTAGCAGCTGGAGCAGAGTGCACACACCTCTTGGACCTGCCAGAAGGTTGCCTTTGGGAGTGGCTGCAAATGGAAACTATTGGAAGAAAAGAACTCAATATAATCTTGATTCTGTTATGTGTTTTCCCAGGTTCAGACTGCATAAATAAGTATTATGTGAATAAATTTTTTAATAAAACTCTGGGTTGGGGTTTTTTGCTTCTCACACCATGCTAGTTTCAATGGCAACTTACCTAGCTCTTTTTAGATAGGAGTTGCCAACATAGAATAGCGTGCAGTCTTGATGTGCTCCTTCGGATGTTGCCTTTTTTGTGGTGCAGGAGGTATGGCAATGTGACTCCTTCACACACTAGTATTGATCCAATTTCTGCCAGGAGTGGCAGAGGCGCTCTGTAGCTTGAATTAGAAACTGCAGTTTCTGTGGTCAGGATCTACCTTAAAGAGCTAAGAGTGTGCCATGTAGAAAAGACGGTGTGCAACATCAGCGCCTACAGACCTAGTAAGAACTAGAAGTTTTTACTTCTGCCTTTGTACCGCCAGAGCATTCCTTAGGCTTCCTGTGCTTTAGGCTTCAATTACCATCTAAACTACCGCCTCCAGAGACTCAGAGCTGGTGATGGAGTTCCATTGTTATCAAGTAACACAAGGACTCATTCTTCAGTCGCTTTCATGCTACCTTGTACTGTTGGATGGATTCATCAGTTCAAGAATTATGTTCGGAGAACTGTCCAACAGTGGCCTGGCTTGAAACTAAATGAAATATGGCAACCAGAAAAAGGGGCATATCTCTTGGCAGTGACTCCCTGTGACCATGCAAATGACAGAATTTAATTCTGCAATCTTGAAAAGTCTGCCTTGTGATGCGTTCCCCATGTAGACCTTGGCCTGAACTAGTTCTCCATTAGTTGATGATGAGGGTAGAAAGAGTTGCGCTTATATTGCATTTTCTGAAAATGAGTAGAATCAAATGACTGCTAATGGGGAGACATGGTAGATATA
Organism: Podarcis gaigeae; assembly: GCF_964106915.1. Classification (NCBI taxonomy): domain Eukaryota; kingdom Metazoa; phylum Chordata; class Lepidosauria; order Squamata; family Lacertidae; genus Podarcis; species Podarcis gaigeae. Next base: position 93,843,552 of record NC_139682.1, on the reverse strand, counting down.
GGAAGCTGTCTCAAAAAGTAATTATTGACTTGTCAATAGGCCATATTCTGCTGCAGAGCCAATACCTGATAGTTTAAAAAAAAAGTTTACTGTCAGTATAGACTTCTTCCTTGTTGGCTTCTTAACTGAGGTTAGTTAAATGCTTTTATTTTCTGAGTCTTTAGGATACTTTAGGCTGTAGTCCTATATGCATTTAGTTGAGAGTAAGTCCAGTTAAACTCAGTGGGACTTATTTTTGAGTAGACATGTATGGGATTGCATTGCCAATACAATTTTGTGTTTATGCGGGCTGACAGGATAAAATATATGGAGAGTCATCATTGCCTGGAGAGATTTCATACGCTTCAAATCTTATGAGCTTAGTTTATGGCTTAGCCAGTGTATGGTTCCAGGGCTTGTATCCATATTTTGCTGAGATGGCCTCCTGCACTATGTGCACGATATTAACAAATAAAAACTCATATTTGTTGTAAGTTTTACTGTCTCTTGACAAGTGCACAATAGCCATGTGCGGATCTGCCACCACACTTCATCAACTCTCCCATGCACACAAATTGCCCCTATTTCCATGTATTAGTCTCTCCCCTATTGTGCAGCCCCCTTTGCACACACACTCCAAGCTGATCTATGTTATCGTATCTTTAAGATAGGTAGAATCTGAAGAGCAAGTATGTTAGCGAAAATTAAATTCAGTTGATGGATGTTGTACATATATGGGTGTTTGCTTGTTAATAAAATACCTGTTCTAAATTATTGCATTGAATCTGGGGCTTCATGTTGAAGATAACACATGATACCAGGCGTTAAATACATGATTGTAGGAAGATACTATGGAATCTTTGAAGACTTTGCATCCTTCATATCTCTCTCATAAGGCAGCTGAGGAATGGAAGAGAGAGAAGTTTAAAAACAGCCTCCCCACCCTTTTCAGTGCCTCTCCTTTCTCGCTGTGCTCCAACAATGGCAGAGATTTAAGTAGAGCAGGGATGGTGTGACACTGAGTATTTTTGAATTATAAAAACCCAGTTTTAACAAGGAGAAATAACAGAATGAGTACAACACAAAAAGCTGACACTGAAGTCTTTTTGAATGCCGTTCTCACTGTCCTGAAATATTGTTTTAAACAGCCCCTTCCCTGTGTTCCCTTGCTCACTCATGCCTCTGCCATCGTCTGAAAACACCATTTTCTTCTCTAAATCCCTGCTTTATTTAGACCTCTGCCACTCAAAACAACCACTTTTTCCTTTTCAGTTTTCCTTCCTTTGCAACTTTCCCCTCTTTCATTCCTCAGCTGCCTTGTGAGAAAGAAAGGACGTGGAGCCAACAAATATTTCATAAATTGTAAAGGGACCCCTGACCGTAAGGTCCAGTTGTGGCCGACTCTGGGGTTGCGGTGCTCATCTTGCTTTACTGGCCGAGGGAGCCGGCGTACAGCTTCCGGGTCATGTGGCCAGCAGGACTAAGCCGCTTCTGGCGAACCAGAGCAGCGCATGGAAACTCCGTTTACCTTCCTGCCGGAGCGGTACCTATTTATCTACTTGCACTTTGATGTGCTTCTGAACTGCTAGGTTGGCAGGAGCAGGGACCCAGCAATGGGAGCTCACCCTGTTGTCGGGATTCGAACCGTCAACCAGTCCTTTTCTAAAACTTCTGCCATTGTTTAAAGCTGTCATTTCCCTCCGTTTCCTCCATCCCTGCTTTATTGAAACTTCTGCCATTGTTTTAATAGCACTTCCCCACCACCTCTCATTTGTTGGAAATATATCTCAGCCTTTCACTAGTTTCCAGAAGATCAGGTTTGTATTGTTATTACACAATGCAGCAGTGCATTTTCCTCTCCAAATACTCATGGCTATTTTCAATACCTGGAATTTAGTTGGTTTAACAGGTCTCTGCCTCCTACAGTTTCATAAGGCCACAGTGATACCATTTGCCTTGAATTGAAGCCTTGAACAAGTCCCAACCCATTCCCAAGGTAACTCTACAGTATATTTTTGAAATATCCTGTTTCCATCAAAATCTCATCAAGTCACAACCCTATTCAGCACCAGATCAATTAAGCTTTCAGTCAGCCCTTCTATATCCTACTCTGAAGTTGTGAAATTGGCATATCACCCATGATTCCATGGTGGTATTATTATTAAATCAGTGGTATTACTATTTTATTAGTTTGAGTTGTCATTCACTATCTTCCCCAAAGCAACTTACAACCAAGCAAACAGACAATAAACCCCACATAGATGCACTGTGGTAGAGCATCTGATTTGCATGCAGAAGATCCAGTTCCCAGCATCCCTGAATAGGGCTAGGAGATCCTGGCCTGAAACCCCAAAGAGTCGCTGCCAGTTAGGGATGGTGGACTTTTTTCATCCTGAGGGCCATATTTCCTAGTAGATAACCTTCCAGGAGTTACATGCCAAGGGTGGGGTAACATGCAACTCTATAGCCCTGTCACACACAAGTCAAAATTTTCTACACACACATCTCTTCAGCAAGGACACCTTGCATCTAGCCAAAAAATAAAGTGTGAGCCAGTGATGGTGTGGTTTGGGGAGGTGTCACCTGGGGAGAGATCAGCAGGCCAGACAGAGACTTGGGAGGACCACAGGTTCCCCACCACTGATAGACCAATGTTCATCAAGGGGTTTGGACCTGGGTGCTATCAATACATCAATCACATTCTATGTCTCTAACACTGGAATGAGGCGAGTCCATTTAGGCTCCACTGGTGCCTGCATGCTGCAGTGAGCTGAGGTCTGAGAGACTGAATCCCAACAAGACTTCAGCCTTGGTCCAATATACCTGAAGGAGCGTTTCCACCCCCATCATTCTGCCCAGACACTGAGGTCCAGCTCCGAGGGCCTTCTGGCGGTTCCCTCGCTGCGAGAACCAGGCAGAGGGCCTTCTCGGTAGTGGCACCCGCCCTGTGGAACGCCCTCCCACCAGATGTCAAAGAGAAAAACAACTACCAGACTTTTAGAAGACATCTGAAGGCAGCCCTGTTTAGGGAAGCTTTTAATGTTTAATAGACTATTGTATTTTAATATTTTGTTGGAAGCCACCCAGAGTGGCTGGGGAAACTCAGCCAGATGGGCGGGGTATAAATAATAAATTATAATGGTGATGATGATGTCTTTGTGGGTGGGTAGATACTTGAGTTAGGACGTTAGGTAGAAATCCTGTTCTCAATGAAGGTCATACTCCACTTGAAAAAGCACGTTCATAGTCTCTGAAAACTCATAGCTCCATCACTCATTGAAGGCGTAAGTTGTCTCTGTGGCTAACAACACCTGTGATGAGCTTCACCCATTCCTGGACAGGGATATAATCAACCTGCCAAGTAGCAACAGAGCCACCCAAACACACTCCTAAGAGCCAAACCAGGTGGATATTGTGGCCAATGTGATCAAAAGCAGCTGAAAGGACTGCATGAATGAGCAATATTGCCCTTCCCCTAGAATAAGTCATATTTTGAGGTGACCAATGTATTTTCTAAACCAACATCGCTCTTGAAATCAGATTTAAATGGGGCCAGAAAATCAAGAGTTCCTGCAGTTGCTTAACCACCAATTGTTGAGCACCAGATTCCCCAAGAAAGAGCTACGTGTTACCAGCTGACATAGTCCTTAGGGTCAAGGAATGAATATTAATAAGAGAAACCAAGACAAAATCCAGTAAAGGTAAGTTGCAAGAAGACTTTTGAGACAACCTGTGGCAAAACATTTCCTGGACTGTCTGCTGGTAAGGGAAACATATAAATGAATGCTCAGCTATATGAAGGAATAAACCCTCCTTGCAGACAGAAAACTAGAGGAAGGACTCTGCACAAATTTCCCCTCCACCATGCCCATTTTTTTGGTAAGATTCCCACCCCCGAATGTGGCAGTATGTGGTACAATCCAGAAAGACTTTTCTATTTGAGCAGCTCTTGTTGGGAGACTCAGTGGAATTTGGGCTAGTTGTGATTTATGTTTTGCTGGATTATGCCCAAAATCTTCAGTTCCCAGCAGCACTGTTTTGGGCGCATAAACAAAAGGCTAACATATCATATCAGTCATGAGCTAAGCATGGTCATAGCTGAAGTCAGCCAGACAATATGATTATGTTCAAAACATAACTTGTCACCTGTGAGTATGCTTTTCTCCAAGTGCTTTCTCCACCTCCTCTCCCACAGTGATCTTGCACAGTGAAATCTTCAATATGCCCTCTGGTGTCAATGCAGCTGCTTTGAAAGCTGAGCAAACACCAAAAAAATTACATTTACATTCTGCTTGATGAAGTGTGCCATGTAGCTCCAGAGGTCTTGGGCTGGGGTCCTGCTGAGAGGGGGTTTGCTGTGGGGTCTTGTTGCTGTTATTGATACTACTTTTTATGTATCTTTACCTTTAGCTATTCTTATGATTTATGTGTCAATAAATCATAACGTTATGATTCATTAGTCAATTCTGTGTACTTTTAAAAGTGTTTTGCTTATTGTTTAAGGCTACTTTTGTAGTTATTATTTTTTTCCATGCTGAAAGCTGCTTTAAACATGGTTTTAACCAGTACTTTTCTTCTAGAAAAAAAAAACCGTGCTGGTACAACAACCCTGAAGTTGTTAAGAGGAAGTGCCACACTTTTAACCAGTGTTTTTCTTCTATGAAAGAAAGGTGCCGGTGTTGCGTACCGTTGAGCACCCCCAGAAATCCCCCCACTGGTTTTAACTACGGACAGGTGCCATACAAATAAAATGGTGATAACGTTTACACAAATATAGGTAAAGGGACCCCTGACTATTAGGTCCAGTCGCGGCCGACTTTGGGGTTGCGGCGCTCATCTCGCTTTATTGGCTGAGGGAGCCGGCGTACAGCTTCTGGGTCATGTGGCCAGCAGGACTAAGCCGCTTCTGGCAAACCAGAGCAGCGCATGGAAACGCCGTTTACCTTCCCGCCGGAGCGGTACCTATTTATCTACTTGCACTTCAAATCTCCTATTACTATCATCCATTAAAATAAAACAATAAAAAAACCAAAAGGTGGACTATCCTAGGCGTCATTCACGACCTTTTAAAGTTCGGTTCTACTGGCGAAGCGGAGGCGCGCGCCCGTGCGCGTGCGCGGGATGGGGCGGGGCGGAGGCTCCCGTTGGGCCGCGGACGTCGCGGGGCGGAGCCATCGCCGCCCCTGGAGGACCGGAGGTGGGAAGGGTGGGCGAGAAGGAGCCGCTCTGCCCCTCGCCCCCTCAGCTCTGTGGTCAAGATGGCGGCGGCGGGGGTTGAGGGGGCGAGTCCGTGAGGGCCTGTCCGGAGCGCGGTGGCGAGGAGGAGGAAGAGGCGGCGGCAGGGCAGCCCTGTGGGGAAGCGGGCCTGGGCGGGCGCGGCTGGAGGAGCGTCGCAGGCGGCGGCATGTGAGCGCGAGGCGGCGGCCGAGGGCTGTGGCGGGGGCCCGAGACGGGCGGGGGACGGGGATGGGCCAGCAGGTGGGCCGCGTCGGGGAGCCGGGCGCCTCCTCCGCGCTCCAGCAGCCGGCGGCGGCGGCGACGCAGCAGCAGCAGCAACAGCCGCCGCCTCTTTCCCAGCCCCAGCCGAGGGGGCTCCGGGGCAGCGCAGCCAGGCCCGCCGGCCGGAGGCGAGAGGCGGCCGCCCCGCGAGGGGCCGAGAGCGGCTTCAATATCTTCACCCAGCACGGTAAGGTGGGAAGGGAACGGCGGGGGGGGGGGTGAGGAGGCTGCCGCAGATGCTGGGAGCGGGTGGGTGTGGCGCTGAGGCGAGGGCTGGGGGCGGGGAGCGAAGCCTCCTTCTCCTTTCCTGGGGGGGGGGACGACGACGGGCAGGCACACCCGCCCCCGCTCAAAAAAGCACAACAGGAAGAATTGCTCTCTTGCATCAGACAAAGGTCTTCCTGGTCCAGCATGTTGTTCCCAGCAATGGCCTGTTAGATGCTGCCTGGAGGGGAGGGACCGGCCAAGCAGGAAGGCAGCAGCCCTTCCCTGTTGGATGCTCCCCCCCCCCCCCCGCCCCAAAGCACCTTGTCCTTGACAGGTATACTGCTCTGAACCAAGATTGTGGCTCCAGTTGCACTGTTTCAGGGCATATTGGTAGGTAACCTCTGCGGACCTAGCTCATGCTTGGCTTTAGGGTTTCTTGAGCTTGTGAGCCGTCCTCCCATGGCTGCAAACCGACCTGGCGAAAGCTTATTCCCACAGTAAATGTATTCCTCTTCTAGTTGTTCTTTTTGCTGCAGCACACAACAAGGCTGCCTCTCTGGAATACATAGACGTTTTCGTTATTCCCCTGGAATATCTGTAAATATGGTCGGCTTTCATGTTTGCTACACACTTGAGTGATTTGGTTGTTTAAGGGCATCTAAATGTTCTGGTGCTACAGATGTAGGTCAGAGGCGTGCATCCCTTTAGAACGGCCTGTGTTAGTAATGTTGCTATAGTTGCGTGATGTGTTTTAGAAATTGCAACAAAATGCTTTGCTTTATCTGTAGTTGGGCTGTTTTCCACAGCAGGCTTTAGATCCCCCCGTTTTGATTTTGTGTGTGTGTGCTTCCTGCCAACATCTGTTTGTCTGTTGATATATCTTCTGGTTCACCTTCACCCTTGCTCTGTCAATTGCTGCCTTTTCTTTCCCTATCTCCTGATTGTCTTGATAAAGTTAATTTTGGTAAGGATGAACCTCATCCTAAGGGGCCTGTCACAAATTGTGGCAACTGACATCTGCGTTGCATTGCCTAGAAGGTGCCAAAGACATTACATTATTTCAGAACCTTATGGTCACTGTTTATCAGGGTTCCTTTCTACATTCTTTGGTGACATTGTGATGGCAGCTCTGCTCTTAGGGTAACAGTCTGCACTGTGATGACCTTTACCAGCAGAGATGAGGGCAGAAGAGAACTGTGTGTGTCCTTTCTTGAGGAAAAAGTCAGCATCTGTAGCTGAGAGGCTGTGGGTATGTCTGTGAGAGATGTAACGCTATTAAGAAACACATTGCATATCAAGGTAAAAAAGCAGTATTGACTACTTATATTGTTACTGTTCTTTCATTATCTCCTGACAAACTTAATGTAGCATGGTAGCAACTTTGCAGTATAATGGGTGGTATTCAACTGAGTTTTACTCAGAATAGACACATTAAAATTAATGAGCATGTCTAAATTGGGTCCATTAATAGCAATGGGTTTACTCTGAGTAAAACTTGGTTACATACCACTCATGACAAGCTGGAGTTAGTCTAAAACAGAAAGCCTCTGAACCCCTCCTCAGGATAATTTCCAGTTTATCTTAATTTCAGTAATTTGTAATACTACTTGTAAATTTTACCACATTTGACTATAATTTCTTTTAAGTTCAAGCGGTCTTTGATGCAAATGGATTGATTGAGATCCATATGTATGATGCTTCATGAACTACTTTAGCTGGATGCCAAGTACCTGACTAAGGAGAGTTGTATTTGGTTATGTTTATGGTTATGTAGGCAGAATACAGCAGGTTCCCTAGCTTACAACTATGATTTTAAAAGTTTCTATTTTGAAAAATACATAAATCCATGTGGAATTGACACCTGTGGACGTCTGTGCTTTACACATTATTCTGGGATATGCCCTAAAGTTGTGTTGAGTGCTGGCCAGATCTGCTCAGCTCCTCAACCATTCTCTTCTGCATGAAATGGAGTAGAATACACCAAATGCTCTGATCGTGTGTGTACATTTCAGGGGAAAGTGAGCATAGGTGGAAAAGTCACTTAAAAAAAAACTTGCCCAAGGTTCATTGAGGAACCATTTCATAATTTCTTGGATTCTCTGGAACACACTTTGAAAACTGCTAGGAAAGGAGGATGTAGCTGGTACAGGATTTGCAGAGCCACTTCCATACAGCAAATATGCTTTGCGTGGAAGGGGAGATGCTGGTGTAACAACTGCTGTATCATATACCCACTTAATGCAGAGTGGGGGTGGGAAAATGTACCACTTGGAAAATCCCCCAAACAGTGCAAAAATAGCAGGAGCACAAACAAGGCGCACCAATTGGGGAAATGTGCCAGCAATGCCGCCTACACAAAGAGGGAGTGAATGAACTCGCAGTGATGAGGACATTTTCCGGAACACCTCCCTGTAACGCACACAATGATGCCACAGTGCCCCTGCTCCATGATCCCCAATGGAACAGACAAAAATATCCCTGCTGCTCCCAGTCCCCAGGCATATGTACCAATAGGGATTTGAATCTTCTTAGGCTGCTCAAGCACTGTTTTTGAGCACTGAACGTAAAGAGAGGGCAGAAGAAGCCACGCAACATATCAGCAACATAGCTTCCTGGGCTACTAATCATGAGCCCATCATACCTTCTCACCTGCTGAGGCCAGCCAAGTTCAGCTCTTCCTAGCATGTGGGGGAAAAGATCCCCATCCAGCATGTGGCAAAATCATATCCTTTATTCCACACTATCTAGGGTGTAATGGATTCTGAAAAGATATGTGTAGGGTTGTTAACCAGCAGGGCATCTGTGTCTTGGGCCTTCAGACAGCAGAGTAGCAGGCACCAGTTCTTTGCTGCCTGTTGCATACCTATCTGTCTTAAAGCTTTCCAAGGTGCTGGTTCCTGTCTAGAGTCAGTAAGGTTGTCATTGTCCATGGCAGAACAGGCAGGAGGCATTCTGGTCACTTATGATCATGGAGTGGGCCTTCCTTGTGATCTATGTGGAGCTGGGTGTGGCCTGTGGAGAGTAAAGGGAAGAGATTGAAAGGGCATCTAGTAATACTCAGTACCTGGAATAAATAGACCTTGAACCCAGTGCCCGAAACTCCCATGGTTCTAGGCGCATTTTGCGACAGGGAGTTTCATTAGTGCAAGCAGTTTCTGAGCTCTGGGAGCAGTACTGCGCCTATGATTTCAGATTAAAACTGCAGAGTGGAAGGAAAGAGGGACCTTTTTCTGCCTCCCTACTTCTAGCTATTGTCTGAAGACTGGAAAAGAGACTAGTAAAGGTAAAGGTACCCCTGCCCGTACGGGCCAGTCTTGACAGACTCTGGGGTTGTGCGCCCATCTCACTCAAGAGGCCGGGGGCCAGCGCTGTCCGGAGACACTTCCGGGTCACGTGGCCAGCGTGACATCGCTGCTCTGGCGAGCCAGAGCCGCACACGGAAACGCCGTTTACCTTCCCGCTGGTAAGCGGTCCCTATTTATCTACTTGCACCCGGAGGTGCTTTCGAACTGCTAGGTTGGCAGGCGCTGGGACCGAGCAGCGGGAGCGCACCCCGCCGCAGGGATTCGAACCGCCGACCTTTCGATCGGCAAGTCCTAGGTGCTGAGGCTTTAACCCACAGCGCCACCTGCGTCCCCGGAAAAGAGACTAGACCATGTGAAAAATGAACACTATATTTTAGCTGCAACTCATTCACTTGTTGGTTTTTTTGTTATAAAAAGCGCACCTAGACATTCTGTTGTTGCGCCCATAACCTAGGTTTAAGGTGCCATTTAGCTCCTAGCTTTCATATATCAGTTTCTAACGCTGCTGAACCTGCATGCACAGGTACAAGAGAGAGTAGTAAGTGATGCTTGGCCAGTGGTCATGCCTTAGCCATCCCCACCCACCCACTGCCCCCCACACATGGGGGAAGTGGAGAGTGCACTGGCTTCTGAGTTGGTGGTTGCAATTGAACTCTGGCTGTTCAGAAACAACTGATATAGCTGCATACTACACACTGAGGCTATGATTCCTGAATAGTTCCTCCAACACTGGCAGTAATGCGAGGCACCAGGGCTGGGAACTTGCAAAGCAAAAGTACTCCAAAGTGTTTGACCAGCTACAGTTGGATTGGAGGGCTTGGCCTTTGCCATGTGGAGATGATTGTTTTTTCTGTGTGGGATACTCTTCTCCCTATTATTTGAGGTAAAGTATTAAAACCATAAAGCAGGTCGAGGCAGACAGCTACAGCAGTTGTATTTTGCATTGTCTATGTTGCCTTTCTTTTCTTACTTACTTACTTGTATGGGGTTCTCTGTCTGTGCACCCCAACTGTTAGATTAGAGGGTGTTTGTGGCTGGAGTTCCAAGGCAAGGTGTCAGGGCTCTTGGCAAAGAAGTGTTAGTAACGTAGTCAGGTTTTCACATATGTTTTGGACATGTTCCACCTGCAAAGTCATGGTTTTTGCTTGTACTCTCAATAAAATGTTGTTCACATGGATTGTTGTACACAAGCTATGTAGGGGTATAGGATGCTGTCCTTGAAACGTCAACCAGAATTGTGGGTTCACTTCAGCACTAGCCTCAAGGGTGAATAATATTGTCTTCGTGGTCAAAGAGTAAGTTCTGAAGTTTCATTTTCATTTCACATTTGTACCCTGCTTTTCCTTCCAGAAAGAAGCCCAAAGTAACTGACAATTGCCGCAGCACAATCAGTGCAAAAATATCAAAATTACCAGTAGTATGAACACAACAAAACAGATAACTAAACTATAAAGCTGCTTAATACTGTGCCAAAGTCATATTGATAAATCAGCCAGTAAGTTCCAAAGGAGCCTGTCAGTGACCTTAGTTTGGGCCAATATCACTGCAGTACTTAACAGCAACCGCTGATGTCTTGTATATATGATGAAACAACTTGCAGAACAGAGGATGTGATGTAGTGGATGCCTTTCAAAGATTCTGAGATGGTACCTACTTCACTCTAGTCTTAAATTTAACTCATTTTTGGTTTCCAGTAGAGTAGCTGTGTTTATTGCAGCAAGATCAATAAAAAGTTTTGTGGCACCTTAAAAGATTAGCAATTTTTGTTATGGTGCAATGCTTTATCAGATGCATGAACTGGATTATAGTTCATAATAAAACGTTATTCTTCAAGGTGTGGCACACAAGGCTTATTTATTATGCATATTTATGGCCTGGCCTTCATAATTGTAGATCTCAGGGTTGGACATAAGTAATTTGGGATATGCAATTTGTATTAACTCAAACTAAAAATAATCAAAATCACCCATCATCAATAAAAAATAAAAGAGCAAGTAAAATAAATGTTAAAACTGTAAAGCTCCTGAGAACTCCAGGTTGTTAACACAGAAAATTTAAAACTAGTTACTTGTGAGGAACAGAAGATACCTGGACGCTTCTCCTTCATGCAAGTTCATCTTGCACACTATATTTTTAGATGAACATCTACAAATGTAAAGTGTAAATTCATAAAGTATGTATTTAGAAAACATCCATGATACAGACACAAATTTAAGGGAGCTGTGCAGTTCTCTTGAGTATATAATTGAATATATATACTTAACCGCAAACCTGTTTGTGATCTGTCTGAAGGATGGAATCCATTTACGGGATTCAACTGCTGAGTCACGTCAGCGGAAGCCCTGCTTACATGACAGGATTCCCCTGCTCTCCTCCTCCCCCGCCATGTCCCTGAATTTGGCCCTGGGGGATCGGAAGATTCACATGGGGGAGGAGAGGAGGGATTGTTTCATAGGACAAACTGATGCTTGCACAGAAGGAAATATTGTAATAGTGCAACGTTCAATGTATTGCTACCCTGCTATTCTGTTTGTAATGTATGCAGGAGACAGGGAACAAATGGCTTCCTTCCACTCTACTCAGAAGGGTTGTCTTCAGCATGTATATCATCCTGGGGTTCCTCTGTGGTCTCTTTATGTACTGTGATCCACTGCCTGGCTTTGCTGTAGTGTTCCCAGAGTACCATATTTTCCCATGTATAAGACGCCCCCTATTTTTTTGAACCCAAAATTAAGAAAAGGAAACCCTAAAATAGAAGTGAAAATCTGGATGATTGGCGGTGGCAAGTTGTTGATCTTTTTCAAGGCGATCGCCCCTCAGAGTTTCCAGCATGAGGTGCATGCAGTGCACCGTGGTGCAGAAGCAAAGGCAGCGACTGGGGCATCACACAATCCCCCTCGGTGGCAGCTGCTCCCTGCTCCCAAGCAGGATGCCAAGGAAGGGCCAGGGGAAGGCAGCGGCCGCTCTGCGTCGGGCCATGCCATCGAGAGCAAACTGAGCTGGGGGCAAGGTGGGAGGGGAAGAGGGAAAAAGGGAAAGAAGGGCAAGGAGAGGTAGCTGAGGCAGCTCTCAGCGGCGGTGGTGGCAGCTGCTCTTGATCCATTGGTCGAGCCAGTGGGGGCGTCAGCATGCAGCCCGGAGGGGGGAGAAAGGGGAGACCGCAGCAGGAGGGACCGCCTCAGCCTGCCCAATCCAAAACCTGAGATATGCTTACATATTTTTTAAAAATTCCCCCAGATGCCCATGTTCTGTGTACAAGCCGACCCCCAATTTTTTACTTATTTTTTAAAGCAAAAAACCTCATCTTATACATGGGGAAATACGGTATTTCACAGGTAGGAATGTAGAGCATTTCATCTTTTCCACTACTGTATTGGGGATGTCATGCACCCTCTTCTGTTGGGTTCTTAGCTCTATCCTTTCATCTTGGAGCTTGTTGATATTAGCTGGAGAAAGTAGCTGATAAGATTGCTTCCCAACATCTTTCCCTTAGCTTTATAGGTGGGGCATAGAGCCTACAAATACACAAGCACAGAAACCTTAAATGGAAAGTTTGTTAGAGTGCCTTTATTGGGCCCAACTAAAAATCTCTATATTATGTTTTTTGTTAGTATGTCTTTCTATAGCTATTATGCATCGTGTAAGCACTTCTGTCACATAGAGCCAGGCACAATTGACTGCATGTTGGAACAAAATAGCTTGCTTCCCATCCCACCTTACCTGTCTGCAGCTGAATTCTTGTGGGCCTGCTCAGCAGCTATTAAAGCACTTTATATAAGCAGTAGCATATGGTTCTGTTTACCAAAGTGTTTTCTCCTACTTTGTACTATTTCCCTCATTGATTTGTCTTGTTTGAGATAATGGAAACTAGTTTTACATGAAAGGTATTGGTTATGATGGCAAGAGTTTTGATGGAACTCAGTTATTTTTGCTGGAAGTTGTATAATAATTTAAAGATGCTGCTTCTAAGCTGTAGGACTAGATTTACAGCTTCACTTTAGAGAAATCCTGGCTCTTCTGGATTTGGCTGTCGAGCATGGTTCTATCTTAACTAAAGCTAATTAATGCCTCAGACGAAAACTTTGTCAGCTGGGAGAAAATCTATTATGTTGAATGCTGTTCATGCTGTGTTCTTGCATTTAAACAGTTTTAATTGTCCTGGGCACCAATCCAAACCTTGGGTACATTCAGAGAGCCAGAAAATCACTTTCAGTGGCCAGAGAATTTCTCTTCCCCCAGTTACAATCTAGGTCTGCACCCCTTCTTTCTCTCTTATTGCACCTGCAACTTCTTTTGGTTCTGGTGGCCTGATCCGCACTACCCAAAAATTTCTGTTTTAGATGGCAGCACAATTAATTCATGCTCTCACCTTTTCTCTCAAAGAGGAACCATCCTTCTGAGGAATAGTTTGTCTTTTTTGCTGGAGTAGGAATGTTCTGGAATACATCACTAACAGATAGTACAGACAAGTTAAGGCCCAAACACTTCTCATTGCTTGGCAGTCCAGTAATCAATTTTCTATAATTGAAAAACAATGTGCAAACAAATTATATAAACACTGAAGTCTCTTATCTCCCCCCACCCCCGCAACCATAGAAGGAGAATAGCCTAGATGTCAGGTCAGAATTTATATACCTCAGTCTAGAACAGAGCAGGGTGTTCTGTTCAATCTGTAAGCTTCATATTGTCTGCTAATTGCTAATGAATTTTGCAAACCACCATTCCCTGTACCTGAAGAAGGTTCTGAGACCTGATTACTTACAGATAATGGTAACTTGCTAGGCTAGATCCCAGCATAAGACCCAGAGCTTCTCAGTTCACTACTTTGTGTATGGTCTTACGTATACCCCCAAACCTATGGAGCACTGATACTCCAGGCTCTATTCTCAAAACTTAAATATAATTATTTCAGTTTCTTTTTAAACAGTAGTGGGGAAATAAGCATTACTGGACAGTTCAGCTTGTTGACTTTTTGTGAAAACTGTGTTTATCCATCCAACTGTGTGTATCCATTTACTCAAATGTATTATTCCCAAAACAAGGTTGTGGTGCAAGCAATAGATAAACCTTTTATGTGACTTTTTGCCACTTGTTTAATAAAGATACTTTGCTGTGTGCTTAATGCAGTGCTACCTCGGGTTACAGATGCTTCAGGTTACAGAGTCCGCTAACCCAGAAATAGTACCTCGGGTTAAGAACTTTGCTTCAGGATGAGAACAGAAATTGTGTGGCGGCAGCGGGAGGCCCCATTAGCTAAAGTGGTACCTCAGGTTAAGAATGGACCTCCAGAACGAATTAGGTGCTTAACCCGAGGTACCACTGTGCTTGTAATCCATTTTGAATGAAATGCATGGCAATTGTAAGATACTAAATAGGATATGGCTGAGAAAAAGGAGCTCTGATGTGGTTGGCCCAGCAGAAGCTCCTTGGTAATAATGCTGGGTGTACATCCAGGTTTCCTTCCTGGACTTGAGGCTTGGTGTTTGTACAAGCTTTTCATACAGCAGGAATTGACAGTTCCATGCCTTTTGCGGGGATTTTAGTAGTATTTGTATATGTGAAAATTAAACAAGATAACTTGAAGGGTAGGTTTAATAATGTCTTCGAAAAGTCTATTGTTGAGAGTCACAGTTAAATCATATGGACTAAAGTAGCTAAAAGCAAATAGACACATACACCAGCGGGCATATTATTACAACCTTTAATATGTATCAATGGGATCCTTTCATTCTTTATTTTATTTTTTCTGACATTGGTATGGAAAAATATGCTGGCAATAGGTTTGGGGGCTTCCCGCCACTTGATAGTGCAGCATCATAAAACTTTTAACCGTAAGACATACTGATGAGATTGGCAGGGCATGCATTTGGTTATCTGATTGTGGATGCACACACCCAGGTAGTAAAGCTTATTGACCTCAGTGGACCTTGCCTTTAACATCTGTAGAATTTTGCTTTTAGGGTAGGAAATAAAGCTGTTTTTAAGTTAATTCTTGTTAGTTAGTTTTGACTGTTGAACAGTTTTCTTTGGAAGGATTGATTTTCCCATTTTTGAGCTATGCAGCCTGATCTGATGTACACTATGTATTCTTGGAAATAAGTGCTGATAAGCTCCTGCCCACCTAGCGGTTCAAAAGCATGCCAGGTGCAAGTAGATAAATAGGGAAGGTAAACAGTGTTTCCGTGCGCTGTTCTGGTTCGCCAGAAGCGGCTTAGTCATGCTGGCCACATGACCCAGAAGCTGTCTGTGGACAAACGCCGGCTCCCTTGGCCAGTAAAGCGAGATGAGCGCCGCAACCCCAGAGTCGTCCGTGACTGGACCTAATGGTCAGGGGTCCTTTACTTTTACCTTTAAGTTCAATAAAAGCGTTTATAAAGGCCTTTAATGTGTTCAAACCACTTCACATACACAGTAGGTGAATATTATTGGGAGCTGAGACTGGTGGCTAGCTGATGTGATTTTTTTAAAAAATGGAACTTCTTATATTGTTACACAGCCTCTAACCAACTTCTTTTGCCTTGTAAGTACAGTATAGGCTGTAATAGGAATTGTACAGCTTATCCTGTACTCCAAAAGAGCCCTGCTAGATCAGACCAAAAGTTCCATCCAGTCCCAGTGTTCTGTTTCTCTCAGTATCCCACCAAATGCTTCTGGAAAACACATCACAGGCTTGAAGGGCAATAGTCCTCCCATGCTACTGGCCCCCTCTCAACATCTGTTTTTCAGTAGCATGCAACCTTTGAAAATGAAGGTTCCACTTAGCTATTTGGTTGCCAGCTTCTACGCTTTTTCTAGCTCTGTGGTACCCTTTTGAGATGAGATGACCAGAACAGTAAGTTTTATTTCAAATCTAGCTGCACTGTAGAGTCATATAAAGGGAATTATGATCCTGGCAGTTTTATTTTCAGCCTCTTTTCTAATAATTTCTACCTTTTTCATTGCCACCACACGCTGTCAACGTTTTCAAATTCTTGATCCATCTTAGTCAGACCCTAATGTGTATCACCACATAACTACTTACAGGAACCTTGCATGCCATTTTGTTGCTTGCAAATCTTGTTTGGATATATCTTTTATTGGTGTTGTCCAATTTGGAGTTATCAGCAAACTGGACCATTTCACTGCTCATCCTGACACTGATCACTTCTCATTTTATATTTGTACAATTAAAATATTTTTAAAGGAAATAATTGTCTATATAGAGTCACCTTTCCATGGGAACACAAACTGAAACTACCAGCTCTGTGTGAATTCACAACTCCCATCTTAACACAGCTCACATAGGTAGTCTGTTTATTTGAGCAGTTTAACACAAACCAGTGAACAGGACATTATCAAGACTCTCATTTTGCCCATCACTCTGGTATGCGACCAGGCTGCAGACAAGCTATAGATGCTTTCAATCCACTCCCAGATGACAGTGCTTTTTTGACAGATTCAAGGCAGCAAGAAATTTTGTGGTAAGTGTGTCTATTGATAAAGTTTGTCCAAAGAACTTCTCTCACACAGACTGTTAATGAGGACAGGCCTGTTCAGGCTTTGGAAAGTCTCAAAGAAAATTCTATAATATTTTTATTTGTTGTCAAATGCAAGGGTCCACAAATCTGTGCACCAGAACCTGTGGTGTGCATGATACCCCCTTCTCCCTTCAGATCCATGTTCACATTCTTTGTTGTGCACCTCCCGTTTTCACCTTGTTTTCCAGTTTGTCCGCTGCTGATATATACTCATATATCAGTTGCTTCCACCACCACCTCTTTCTAGCACCTCTTTTTGCTAGCCAGTGCTTTGTGTGTGAGCTGCTTCTCTCTCAACACACCTCATACACCTTCCAGACATACCCAATTGGAGAAGAGATATCTGCAAGATAGGCAATGATAGTTGTCGCACAGAGCATCAGCTTGTGATGGAAAGAGGAGGTAGTGGCTCACATGATCAATGCACTTGTTGGGAAGAGGAGGTAGCTGCAGCTGCACAGGCAGAAGGGTAAAGAGGCAGGGCTGGAGATTTTCCATGAGCTCGGGAGAGAATTTCCCAAGTGTAGCATGACATGGACTGTCCTCAGCACTCTCCTCCTGAGCTGGTGGGCTGGGGAGAAAAGGGTTGTCTTTGATTTTAGCATTGTGCTTCAGAGACTCCTTTGAAATTCAATGTTGTGTCAAAGACACCCCTGTGGGCATGATCCTATCAAGGCCAGCCAATTTTTTTGCATCTCTGTGAAATGTTACTCATCACTTTTTCTAACTGAACTGTTACAGGCACAGTACAGTGGTACCTCGGGTTAAGAACGTAATTCGTTCTGGAGGTCCGTTCTTAACCTGAGGTACCACTTTAGCTAATGGGGCCTCCCACTGCCGCTGTGCCGCTGCTGCACGATTTATGTTCTCATTCTGAAGCAAAGTTCTTAACCCGAGGTACTATTTCTGGGTTAGCAGAGTCTGTAACCTGAAGCATCTGTAACCTGAAGCGCCTGTTACCCGAGGTAGCACTGTAGTTCTATAGTACTACTCCTTTAGCATGGCCATGCAGAGGAGTTTGGAAGGTGATCTTCCATTTTAGATTAGCTGGAGTTTGTCATGATGTTTGAACCCAGGGGAGTGCATGAGCACAAGGCTTGCTGTGGTTCCTTCTCATAAAGCTAAGCCATGATTTAGTGTTGTGTATAAACACAGCCATTGTGATGGTTATGGGGTCACCCACTTCTTTTCTGGTAATAGTAAATCTGTACATGGAAGCAGATAGTTGCTGATCTCATGGTTTGACTTTTAGCTGCAGCCCACTGTTGGGCAAAGCCCACTAGTTGAATAATTTATAGAGCTTTGAATATTTCTGTCATACCTTATTGGAAAAAGTAAAACATAAAAACAAGACTATTGGAAATGTGCTTAATTCGGAATTTTATATTAGCAGCATAAGGCCCTATAAGGAGTCATGCATCTTTAAAAGTCATAAGGAGACTCCGTCCACCTCTGCAAGTGGATGGTGTAGTCCACCTGCCAGCCACTTGATGGCCCTTAGGCAACCCAACTTCAAAGGACAGAACTGGGAGTGCGCTTTGAGTACGCTCCTGATTCTTTCCTTTCTTTCTTTGCAGCCTGCCTTGAACTTAAGCTGGGCTTGAAAAGCAGATTCCTATCAACTACAAACCCTGCTTTTGACAGGGATTGGTTGCACGTAGCAGTTCCCAATTGAGGCCTTCTTCAGTGGTGGTTCCCTGTTTGTGGAATGGCCTTTCTCATGAGGTGCCTCTGTCTCTCATCATTATTGACTTTCATTTGGTGGGTGAGAGATACTTGGCTATGGCTACCTTAAAATTAGTAACTGAAATATGTCATTGCATTTAAATGTTCTGAAAGCTTTTTTGATGGTTTTTAATCATTTTTCAGTGTTTCAAATACATTTTTTATTTAAATGATATGGTATCTGGTTTGTGGGAGGTGGGTGGGAATTAGGAGATCTGACAGGTGTAGTTTGACCTATGGGCCAGAGGTTACCCACGCCCAACCAATTCTAACCTCTTCTAGAACTAGCGTCTCCATAATCAGAGAATGTCCGTTTTAAGATTAGTGTTGGCAGTCAGTTACCTTACTTTGCCAGAGCAGTCCAGCATGCTAGATGGTGAATGGTGCTTTACAGGGGCAGCCAATATGGTGCCATCCAGATGTTTTGGGACTCCCAACTCCCATTGGTCCCAAGCAATATAGCCAATAATCTGGGATAATGGTAGCTGGCACATAGCAATATCTGGTAAAGGTAAAGGTACCCCTGCCCGTACGGGCCAGTCTTGACAGACTCTAGAGTTGTGCGCTCATCTCACTCTATAGGCCGGGAGCCAGCGCTGTCCGCAGACACTTCCGGGTCACGTGGCCAGCGTGACGAAGCTGCTCTGGCGAACCAGCGCAGCACACGGAAACGCCGTTTACCTTTCCGCTAGTAAGCGGTCCCTATTTATCTACTTGCACCCGGGGGTGCTTTCGAACTGCTAGGTTGGCAGGCGCTGGGACCGAGCAACGGGAGCTCACCCCGTCGTGGGGATTCGAACCGCCGACCATGCGATCGGCAAGTCCTAGGCGCTGAGGTTCTGGAGGGCACCACAAATGCCAGCAACCAGGTTGTATAATGTTTTCTCAAGTATATAGGGGGCATTTTACTAAGTGCTTCTTCTGACCTTGACGTCAGAACAGTGATTGTTCAAAACCACACCTTTGTCCTTTATTTATACAAATTCTCCTGTTCAGCTTCTGCATTACTGTGAAATAACTAATGGTTATTCACTTCATTTCGGTGTATGCTGTACCTACCTTTAGCCGGCCACCCAGTTATTACCTTAGTGATTATAACCATACAGATCAAGTTGTAATTAGTTGTGGGTTGTTGTTTTTTGTATGGTTTGAGGGCACATGAGGCCACCAACTTGCTAAAGCTAAGCAGGCCTGAGTCTGGTCAGTTCCATAGTGGGAGACCTCCAGTTCCATGATAAAAGATGGATTTTAAATGTAAACAAACAAGTAAATAAAATACACCATAATTTAAACTGAGAGTTGAAACTGGGAGTATTTAGATATGTAAGCCTTTACTTTGTGTCATAGACAGGTGAGAGATATTTCAGAAGTCAGCAAGGAGTTGCCACTAGCTTACAATGGCACTTGTCACAATAAGTGTTTATCTTTTGATCTGTAGTGTCTGGCCTTGTGGTTACACAGTGGCTCAATTTATTTAAAAAGCTAATGCTATTATGGTCTCTAAAGATATTTCATTTAGAATAAATGAGAAGCCAACTACATTACAAATCCCTTGAGGTTTGTTTCTGGCAGTACTAGTAAACCACTACACAAACCTTTGTTGCATTAGCTGCCCAACTGGCAAAGTTTAATCCAAACTTGTTTTTATAAGGTGTCTTCTGATTCTAAAGATGTGGAATCAGAACCCACAGTTTTCTTTCTAAGAATAGAGTTGCTTTTATTGGATTTAATTCAATTGATTTTGGGCACTACACATTATGCTTGTTTCTTCTTTTCAGGAAGTTTTATTCTGGTAAATCTCCAGAATACTGCATGCAGATTAAAGGTAAAGGTAAAGGTATCCCTGCCCGTACGGGCTAGTCTTGCCAGACTCTGGGGTTTGTGCGCCCATCTCACTCAAGAGGCCGGAGGCCAGCGCTGTCCGGAGACACTTCCGGGTCACGTGGCCACCGTGACATCACTGCTCTGGCCAGAGCCAGAGCCGCACATGGAAACGCCGTTTACCTTCCCGCTAGTAAGCGGTCCCTATTTATCTACTTGCACCCGAGGGTGCTTTCGAACTGCTAGGTTGGCAGGCGCTGGGACCGAACGACGGGAGCGCACTCCGCCGCAGGGATTCGAACCGCCGACCTTTCGATCGGCAAGCCCTAGGCGCTGAGGCTTTTACCCACAGCGCCACCTGCGTCCCTGCATGCAGATTACCTTGATCCTAAATATGTTTTAACTTCAGTGTGGTAATAATAGTTTATTGGTGTTCTACTGGTACAGCAGTGATATGGTCTACTCCGGTTTCCTTATTGGCTGTTTTGGCACATTTTAAATTGGGTTGCAATTTTTCATCTGACAACTTTAATTTAAGCCACATCATCATATTAAAATTGTTTGCCAAGTTTGAAACAGAGGGTGGAATTTAACATCACACTGTGGTAAACATCCCATCAGCACAAGCATTGCAGCTTGTCAGGCTGAACAGCCCCCCCCCCCCCACTCCAATGCACTGTTCTGGGGGTTTTCTCAGTCCCCCACACCAAACCAGTTCCAGGGGGAGAGGGGAACCTTGTTGTGCTAGCAGAAGCTCTTCCATAGGGCTTGTGCTGACAGGACCCATAGAAAGCAGAACAAAGACTGCATATGAGAATTTGAACATTTGGGACAGGATTCACCTAATGAGCAAAGGAGCCAGGAGAAAAAGTTGCAGTCCTCTATTCACCCTTCATGACCTATCTCTGTAATTTCACAAGATGAAGCAAGCTGTTTTCTTGTGCACTGTGGACTCTTCTCCATTGTATTCCAGGCACTCCCTCCATATCAAAGTCTTCAAATAGGTGTTGTCAGAATATTCACTCAGTTTCTCCATTGGCTTTGGTAAACACTTTTTATCTGGTCTGTGCTTGTATAATAAAAGTTGCATTTGATATTTGTATTTGTTAAACACCATAGAACTAAGGAGACTTCCCCTATAACTCTTGCAGTTCAGAAACTTGTGGGTCTCGCTGAAACTGACTGGAATCCCATTTCTGTTTTTATACTGCTGCTTGGGAAGCCTGTGAACAGCAGTAACAGCAGGCAGGGTCATTCTGGCGTATGGTTGCTACTGCAGGTAAAGGTAAAGGGACCCCTGACCATTAGGTCCAGTCGTGGCTGACTGGGGTTGTGGCGCTCATCTCGCTTTATTGGCTGAGGGAGCCTGTGTACAGCTTCCGGGTCATGTGGCCAGCATGACTAAGCCGCTTCTGGCGAACCAGAGCAGCGCACGGAAGGGCCGTTTACCTTCCCGCCGGAGCGGTACCTATTTATCTACTTGCACTTTGACATGCTTTCGAACTGCTAGGTTGGCAGGAGCAGGGACCAAGCAACGGGAGCTCACCCCGTCGCAGGGATTCGAACCGCCGACCTTGTGATCGGCAAGTCCTAGGCTCTATGGTTTAACCCACAGCGCCACCTGCGTCCCACTACTGCAGGTAGACGGACACAATTTCATGAGTCTTTGCTTGGACTGATAAGGCTAAGAGCAGAATCCAAACACCATGGAAGCAGCAAGGTTAAAAGGAGTGGTTCAGCTAGCACTTCATTTAAAGATCTAGTGCGGGCATCCCCCAGCTCGGCCCTCCAGATGTTTTGGGACTACAACTCCCATAATCCCTAGCTAGCAGGACCAGTGGTCAGGGATGTGGGAATTGTAGTCCCAAAACATCTGGAAGGCTGAGTTTGGGGGTACCTGATCTAGTGCTTGTGCCAGTCAGGATGGAAGGGGAAGGGCAGTGATTACACCTATTTTTTCTGCACCATCTCTAGTCTGAGGCAGCAGAAAGGCCTGTATCGCCAGAAGCTAGATCAGCTTAGAATCCAGCAGTTCCTTGGCTGGCCCAACTCCACCTCCTGTCTCCAAAACAGTGAAGGGAATTCTCTGGAGCAGTACAGAACGTGGCCTAAGACATTAGCAAAATTCAGGAACCCTTCCACACAGAAGCATAAAGTGCAGGATATCTTTTGATCCACTTGTATAAAGATTTCTGTGGAGAACCAGCTAGGAAATCAGCTGGGCCGATAGTCTTCTTCCACCCATCCCTTACCTAGGGAACATTATATTTTGACTTGCAGAAAAGATGTATTAATTTGCATATTTGAGAGAGCTGTAGAAGTAATGGTTGCATGATTGTAAAACTACTGAAATACAATGTATTGGTAATTGCTCCCTTTTCCCACTAGGGGATGCTGCAGACTTTAAATAACATGCCAATGTGCCATTTATAGAAGCCTCTTCACATGTGGATAGGAAATTAATGATATCTGTAGTCAGGACCTCAGAGTGGTATTTGGTCTTCTATACAGGTAGATAAATAAAAATTGGGGGGCGGGGGTTAGAATAGTTTGGCTCGTATGCCCCTATCCTGGTGTCGAGAGAGAAAACACTGGCAAAACCCCAGAGTTGCGATTTTAAAGCTGCTATGGGAATGGCCTTTTAACAGTGTTCAATAGAAAATACTTTGGACATATTTTGAAACAAAGCCCTCTTTATTATACCAAATAGTTCTGTGCTTGGTTAACTTTTTGCTTTAGACAGATGTGTCTGTGCTATAATGCGGCCTTAGCAATTCTAGACTATCAGACAGCATGTTGTAAGCCACTGATGGGGGGTTATTTGAGACCCCCACCAAAGTGACAGAATATAATTTCAACTACAAATCAAAACGATTGCAGGTGTTTCCTTTGCGCCATTTGCCACAGTGTTTAAAGTTTGGAGTCCCTTTCAGGTTGCATGAAATAACTTGGAGGAATATGTAGCCCCAGGAGATTTTGGGGTTCTAATTACTAAAGGAAGCTGCCTGATAACATGCAAGTTGCTGTGATGTATGTCTATCTTTTTACAGTCTTTGCCCTTGGCGTGGCTAATCTGTGGCCCTCTAGATGGTGTTGGAATCAGTCCCAGCCAGCCTAGCCAGTGATTAGGGATTATGGGAGTTGTAGTCTAACAGCATCTGGAAGCCCATCCTTGGTCTGGCACAAGAGATATTTAAGGGAGATGTTCAGAGAGCAGAACTATGGGATACCAGTGGAAGAGATACACATAAATTCAGCAGACTTTTGAGGGGAAATCATTGGGCTCCATAGCTATCACCAGAGTTGTTCTGAAATGAATCAAGCTTCAACAGGAAGAGGCAGAAGCTGTGCACGGTGATGCTAATCATCTCCATGGCCAGCAACAGCCTTCTTGCCTTCTTTCTGACATCATAATATACTGCCATATTGCAAAGTTTATCTGGTATTACATTATGATTGGAAAGCAGATATTGCGCAGATCCATACTTGCAGTTTAAAATAATGTGGTACAAGGTTTTCAATTATAAAATAAGTGCATCTGTGGAAGCGACTATTTGCATGTTTTGAACCTGCAACCAACTGGGAAAGGAAGGGGGCTCCCTTTCTCCTTATTTAGTGGAGACACAATGAGGCCTCTCCTCTGCCTTATGCAATTTTAGTTGCCTTACGTTTACCTTCCTATTGTGAGATCTCGGGTGCATCCCTGGGAAGCGCTACGAGGCAGGTTCTTGTCTGATTTGTATGCATTTGGAGTTTAGCATGCCTTATTGTGTTCTCTGATTCTCTGAAGTTCCTGTATGGGTCACATATCACCAGTCAAAAATACTTGGCCTGCTAAACTGTTTTATAATAAATATTTGCTTATCAGAAGAGAAACAATAATTAAAATTGGGGGAATTTCAGAAACTTTAGAAGTCTCCAGAGCACAGCTTAATGCAGCATAATGACAGATCTCTTGAAGACCCACTTTCCCCACATTTCCAGAGCATTTCCAGTGAACTCTGTTGGAAGTGTAACTCTTGGGCACTTGGTGCTTGTGCTACTGTGATGATGGCTTGCAAGTGTTTGTTTTCTGCTTTCTGACCCTGTATTCCTTGTTTGATTCATAAATACCTGCAGATATTGCATATAGCCAGTAGATGATGTTCGACTATGTGATTTGCTTGAAAGGAGAGAGAGGGCATACTTTAATAGGAGAGAGTTGCAGGACAGAGCGTCCCTGCTCCTAAATTATTATTATTTTTCTTTTGAATTTTTTTATTTTCAATGCAGAATCATAACAAAAATTACAAACATTGAATCCAAAATAATACTATACAAACAAAAAAAACCGGAACATAAAAAAAAAACAGAAAAGAAAAGGCGGAAAAAAGGAAACAAAACTAAACTAAACAAAAACGAAAAAGCACACATCTACAGGAAAAAACCATATCATTACGTACATAAACACAAATTGACTTCCTTCCTTTGTTTTAAGACCTCAAAAAATTTACTCTTACTGTATTGTTGTGTCTAATTAGATTACTTCCACCTTTGTACTTTTTTTTTTTTTTACACCTTTGCTCTTTATTAATGATAGGTTTCCCCCTTCTTGCTCAACTGAGATATATAGACATCTGAAACTTAAGACTGTCAACTCAGAAAGACAGATGTAGTGGAGACAAATGTTAGTGGAGCCTCCTAGGACAAACAGCTGATGCTGTCCTGACCACTCCTTTATGGCATTCCTCCTACCACTGTAGCAACAGGAAGGAATGATGTAATAAGCAGCCATGTTCATCTCTGTGGGGGAGGAAGCCTCTTAAAATAACATTAAGTGGGCTCTTTCCTCTAGCTTGGTATCCACTTCGATTGTTTCTTCCACTTGACTTGTGAAGGAAGCTGGTGGAGTGCTTAATGTTTCGCCTTACTGAGAAGTAGGCCACAATTTCAAGTCCTGGTCAGTGCTCCTTGACCTGTAGGAAGGCCAGGAAGAGCCCAAGCGTTTAACAGATGTTGAGAACCACGATGGTTAAGTTAAATCAAGACTGCTCTGAGTAACTTTCCCATTTTGCAATTTATATATTTCCCAAGCAAGCATGCATATTAATAAGTTGCCATAACAAATAGTATATGTTGCTTTACAGCTAAGCCTTTACACAGTCTAGTTGTATACTTATTTGTGCAGAACACTTGTCTTTAAACAGACATGATTATGCTGTACAGAAAGACAAGACAGATTCCTGTCTGGCTCTCTGGTTACATGCAAGGATACTAAGCAAGGTCATTTATTTGCAGACTAAAGCTACAATCATGTGGATTCTAGCTTTATTTTACATAGTTCCTTTGTTTCTTCCTGCTGGTTCAATGTTTTGTCTTTTCATTGATTTTTGTTTGTTTGTTTCACTTGAAATTGATTCCATTGTGTATGCAAGCAGCACTTCTAAGTTCCTGTGAACCATCGCCACCATTTTGTTTTGGGAAAATCAAATAGTAGTGATGTCTGCATTGACTTGCATGGGGGAAAAGAGGCTGCGCCCCTGGAAGGTTTTGGGTGGGGAAAACCCACTCCTGCCAAGAGGGTTCTTGCCAGGGGGTTGACCAGAAAATTTGCATTTATAGAAAGCCCTTGACTATGGTCTTGACATTGATATTAGGGCAGGGCGATGTATGAATATATCGTCCAAAATCAGTTTGAATTCCACATCATGGTAAAGGTTTCATAATATGAACATGGAAATATATTGCAAATTATGATGTGTGCATGTGCTATGTAAAAAATTGTGATGTGGGAAACACCATAAAGCCAGTCATCACTTCTCTTGTGATTCCTGCCTCCCCTGTTGCTCTGTGCAGTATAAAATAATAGTTGTCACAATATGTTAAAGGTAAGAAAAATATATCTGTTTTAGACCCCTAAATAGAAGCGGTTGCCAGGACATTATCCCATTCGCCTCTACATCGTTCCATCCATATTTCAGACATTGTGATATATTGGCATATCACAATATTTAGCTGATAGAAAACCAGATTACTCAGCCCTAATCAGTTTGTTTTACTGAGTGCTTTCTTTTACATTGTTTGGAGCAGACATGTTTATAGGGTAGCAATTCACTCTAAACACAAGGTCAGCTAATACTATTCTAGGTTGCATCAACAGAAATATAGCGTCCCAGGGGAAGTAATAGTCCCGCTCTATTCTGTCTTGGTCAGACCACACCTGGAGTAATGTGTCCAGTTCTGGGCCCCACAATTTAAGGATATTGACAGGTTGGAACATGTGCAGAAGAGGGCAACCAAGATGATCAAGGGTCTGGAAACCAAGCCTTACAAAGAACGGTTGAGGAAATTTGGTATGTTTGCCCTGGAAAATAGGGAGATGTGATAGCCATCTTCAAGTATCTAAAGGGCTGTCACATAGAGGATGGAGGAAGCTTGTTTTCTCCTGCTCTGAACCCAAACTAATGGCTTCAAATTACAAGAAAGGGGTGTGCGACTAGAACTTTCTGACTGTCAGAGCTGTTTGACAGTGATACATGCTCCCATGAGACGTGGTGGATACTTCTTCCTTGGAGATTTTAAGCAGAGGTTGGATGGCCATCTGTTATGTATGATCTAGTTGAGATTCCTGCATTGCAGAGGGTTGGAATAGATGGCCCTCAGGGTCCCTCCAACTTTACAAATTATTTTATTTTATTCTTAAATTACTTTGTGATTTTTCATAGGAAGCCACCCATGAATGAAATAAATCAATGGATTCTAATGTTGAAGAACTGCCATGCTTCCTAGTCATGAAAGTGGATTAGAATTCTCACCATCCCTAAGCATACTCTGAAATGGGGGGAAATATATGAGATTCCAGAGTTGGAAGACTTGCCAGTTCCTAGATTGCCTCCCTTCCCCATATGACTAGCTATGAAAAATATGTTTTTCCTGAATCCTCGTGACTTCATTGTGTGCATTGCTGCCCCACCTCTGTTATGAGTCAAAGCAGTTGTGCATGAATGCCATCTTTGTTACCAGAGTAGATTGTCAGAAATGAATAAGGGGGGGTGTTTCCAATATTCTTCTGTTTTGCAGTCTGTGAGGTTTTATGTTACCTTGGACACGTGGCAGCTGCTAGTATCCTGCTTGTGAATAGAGTCCCTTGTCCTGGCTGAGTAGCAACCCTGTAGCTACTACCCAAGCAGAGTGTGTCTCTGTATTTATCAATCTGAGACACAGCTAGCTTAACCTCATTGCAACTCCCCACCCCAGAAGTGTTCATTGCTGGTTGTGAACATCTGGGGAGCCTAGCTAACTAAGCTAAGGCTAAATTCTCAATGCTTTTGCTTATCATTGTCCCTACAGGTGCTTTAAAAAAGAATTATTCACATTTAGTGTTTCTTGGGCACAAAAGAAAAACAAAAAACCCAGAATCCATTCATGTTATTTTTTTTAAGCGTATTAATACTTTGTTCAAACAGAAGGGGGGAAAGGTTGAGTTGAACTTGGAAACTAAAAGGTAATGGACTGGTGGGTGTTCTAAGCACAATTCTATCAGTTTTGTGATAGGTCGAGTGATCCTGCCTAGAAATGGAGACTGCCTCTATGTTTTGATATTGGGCTAAAACTGAGCAGCCCACCTGTCTAAGTGCACAACTTTGCAAGTCTCCCCTCGTCCCCTTTTAAATTCTTGGGAGCACAGGGAGATTTGCAAATGTGTATGTGGAGGTTGCCTTAAAGTGCTTCTCAAAAGTGTTAATCTTAAAAAACAGAATAATTTAAGCCCTCAGTACTTACGGAGAAGATGAAGTACATTGTACACAACGACAAAGTAAGAGTTATATGCAGAATTTAACCCTGTTCTCCCACCCATCAACACCTGTGACATCTGATGAGTGGGTGGGTGTAGTTCAGGGGAATTGACCTCTAATAATAATAATAATAATAGTAATAATAATTTATTATTTATACCCCGCCCATCTGGCTGAGTTTCCCCAGCCACTCTGGGTGGCTCCCAATCAAGTATTAAAAACAATACAGTGTTTTAAAGGCCAAAGTGAACCCCCGACAGGTCAAGATTGTCCTGCAGGCCAGAGATTCTCCACCTTTAGTTTAGCATGATGTGAATAAGCCTAGGTAAGTCCTGGGTTTGTATGTTTCTCCCCAAGTGTAGCCAGAAGGAAGAGTTTGAAAGCTTCCACTTAACCATAATTTGTTCTGTTGTCTAAAGTGGGCTTATTTCAAACAAAACATACTTAATGCTAGTTCTAACCACAGTTTATGAGTTCAAGCAATGTAGAAACTGCATCAGAGGAGGACAGGGTTGTGTTGATCCCCAGACTCGCTTACGCTTTTGCCACAAAACCATGGTTTTATCTTTTCTTGATAAACCTTTCTGTCTTCTGAATATTGGTATAAAGAATGGACATCACAGAATCATAGATTTGGAAGGGATCCCAAGGGTCGTCTAGTCCAACCCCCTGCAATAACTTAGTTATTCTCAGTTTTACATAAAGGAGTGTGGTTTCCATCTGTGACTCTGGGGAGTTTTCATGTTGTGTTATGGTAGGGGAGGGTGGGGGTGGGGGAGCTCAGCCACTAACTAACTCTTCATGGTTCACCCTGACAGTGGCAGGTGCTTTTACAGCACACACATTTTTTCCTTCAGCTCCAAGTTACAGAAGAGGCTTTCTTCCTGCTGCTGTCAGCTGTTCAATTCTGCTGTCTGAGTGTCTTCAACAGCTTACCACTGTGATTCTGCACATTGTCCATTTTGCTTGGGCGAGAGTCAATGTCCAGTCTTGTCATCACTTAACATTATTATTATTTTTTAATACAGAGATGTAATTAAGAAAAAACAAATCTGCTTGGGTGATCTGGGATGGAGGTAGCTGAACCTCAGAAATGCATCCTTTCCAGGCCTCTTGGTTAATAAAAGTAACTGAATCTTTTGCTGACACCGATATAATTAATGCACTAGCTTTTTCTTTTGAGCCTGAAGAAGAGCCAGGAAGTAGAGGAGAAAGTGAGTTTGGTGTGCAGGTGGAAAATAATTCCCTTTTGCAATGAATGATTTGTTCCTTTTTTTTCTTTTTTTAAAATAATATTTATTAAAGTTTCAAAAAAGTTA
Organism: Podarcis gaigeae; assembly: GCF_964106915.1. Taxonomy (NCBI): domain Eukaryota; kingdom Metazoa; phylum Chordata; class Lepidosauria; order Squamata; family Lacertidae; genus Podarcis; species Podarcis gaigeae. The sequence goes on along the minus strand of NC_139682.1, from coordinate 93,814,405 downwards.
CAAAAATGAGAAAAGAAAAAAGAAAGAAAAGAAACAAAAAATACAAAATACAGAAAAGTAAAAACAATTAAAAACAAGTCCATCTTTCCATGTCTAGTCTTTCATTTGCTTGTTTCCCTGACCTCCTCACACCTCCCTTTTTTGTATTCTAGTTCAATTAGTTATTTCAGCAAATCCTTTCCATTTTTGCTTTTATGTTAGTAATTTATCTTAATATATTGTAACTTTACATTCTCAACTGTTAACAATCCATTTTTACATACTCTTTTGTAACATTACTGCTAAAACCACATAACTTCATTCCAGCATCCTTCTAGCATTCCTTAATTTTACAGTGTTTCTGTAAATAGTCTTTAAATTTCTTCCAATCTTCTTCTACCGACTCTTCTCCCTGGTCTCGGATTCTGCCAGTCATTTCCGCCAGTTCCATGTGCTCCATCACCTTCATCTGCCATTCTTCCCGGGTGGGTAGATCTTGCGTCTTCCAATACTTTGCGATAAGTATTCTTGCTGCTGTTGTGGCATACATAAAAAAAGTTCTATCCTTCTTTAGCAATGAATGATTTATTCCTTTGCCTATTCTGCTAGTTGAATGAGACACTTCCATACACCACCAGATTTAAGGGGTACTTAACCACCCGCTGTTGACTGCCAATCCCATTATCAATAAAATGAGATTCTTTGCATCCATTGTGAAAGCCAAGTGGATGGGATAGCTGGGCCAGGAGTCTGTCCTTTGCAAAGGCAAAAAAATATCACCTGGTTCCTTGCTTGGACTCATCGCCATCAGTAAATAATTTTTTTGCAACAGAATTGATCTAGGAATATAACTTGAGGCTGAATCTTGGCTCTTCAAGGATAGTTGTCAAGCATGCTGATGTAGTTGTCCACGTGTTGGAAAAAGTGTGTGTGTGTGTTAATACGCATTGCTCAACTATGCTGTGGAAAACATTCCTTCCCATCAAGCAATCTTAACTGTCATCCAAGAATGAATAAGCTTTCATTGTTACAGCCTGTCGGTTCCAGACACGTTTCAATTTGCGGTTTGTTCCCTGCCTTCTAACTGTTGGAAAGCATCACATTTCTTGAAGATTCCAGTTGCTGAAAAGAGGAATGCTTTGCTCACTTGCGTCGCCTCCCACGCCAACACTCCTGCTTGCTCCTGTTGGCCCTTATCCTCTTTAGTAGGAGTCACGTGTAGCATGCCGTGTCCCGGGGAAAAGCATTCTGATTTGTGCTAGGCAGTTGTGTGTTGGCTTTCGGTAAGAAGCAACATGATCCTGGGGACGGTTCTTCTTCACTCAAGCAGTTTTGGCAAAGAGAATGCTGAGCAGCTGTGTTCCTTTTCTGAGGAGGCTTCTAAACCAACTTTATCTGATTTGAGAGGTATGTTTGGAAGGCAGTAACTGTACTTCACCTCTGTAAGAACTGGGGACTTAAGTTGCTCTGGTTCTTAGAATTAACACTGCGTGGGGTTTGATTTTTAGATTCCCGTATTTGGGGGTGCTAACAGGCTGCTTTTGCTTGAAGTTTGTGTTAGGGTGAGAAGTAATCTCCAGCCAATTGGAGACTCAAATTGGAGGATGCAAAAAGAATGAGGAGAATGAAGAGCATGGGGAAAGCACAGCCTGTTCACAATAAAAAACGATGTAACTTGGCGATGCAACTGATGACGGAGTTGCATTTCCCCCCACTGTGATATGCTGTTGTAAGCAGACAGCTGGTTTTTATCTCTAATCTTTTGTGGGAGTTGGATTTCTTCATTGCCTTACTGTAGCTGATGAAAGCAAATGTGGGCATGCTCTCTTGCTAACATTATCATTAATGCAGGGGAGCGGCTTAGCTCCTCATTTGTGGATAGCATGAACATTCCTGAAAGTAATACCTAAAAATCAGCTATAAGAATGCTGCTCTTACGAATGCATTCAAATGGTAGCTTTGAGCGCTTCTATTCCCTCAAATTCTTGATCATGACGCTGCATAGGATTAGAAATGGCTTTTTGTGAGGAGTGTTGCTTCAGACTCTGAAACAAGCAGCAGCAGGTGGCATGCTGCTGCCCCAGGTTCCTTTTGGGCTTCATACCTTGCTTTCATGTGTTCTTCGATGGCAGAGCTGAACATGACTAGGCTATAAGAGGCTTGCCAGTGCTGGTTTGCTAGTTCGTGATATTGGGAGCTCTGAATGGGGATTGGCTCTGTGCCTCTTTTGCATCAGTGTTGATGCTTGCTTCCTTCATCCATCACATCCCTCCACTGTTTTTTGCTGCTACCATCATCAGAGGAATTGAAGTGTAGCACCTTGGGTGTAGAAGCTGTTTGCTGCACAATCTTTCCATTAGGTTCATCTTCAACAAATGTCATGTTCAACTCGTGAATGAGCTGCCTGACCTTGGTTGAGTGTGTCTGCCTTCATGTTCTGCTCTTACTTGAGGGCGGTGGTTTTCAACCAGTGTCCCGTGACACCCTGGGGGGCCTTGAATGATGGTCAGGGGTGCCACGGGCAACACTGGGCTCTGCCCCTCTTTCCTTTCCTCCGGCCTCTGATGCCCTCTCGCATCTCTGCCTCCCAAGGCTTGCACAGCTGTTTGTTGCAGCAGCCCTAGCCACAAGCTGTGCAGGCAGATGGTGCCTCTGGGGCTGGTCAGAGGGTGCTGGTTGCCAGGAGTTGAGGCAGTCTCTGAGTAAGCAAGCAAGTAGGCGAGGGAGCCCAGTCTGTCAGCCCTTGCTGTTGGGAATGGACAGACAAGTCCCAGGCCCCTGTGGGGCAGTTTGAGGAAGCACCTTTCTTTGAGGTGGGCAGCTCAGAGATCAGGGGTGGCAGCAGCGGCTGCCCAAAGGACTCCCAAGGAGAGGGGAGAGGAGGCTGAGGGAACACTCTGCATGGGAGGGTGTTCAAAAAAGGGCAAGAGGCTGCCAGCTCGGCAGTCAAGGGGTGACATAACTGGGCTCCTGAGCCCCACGGGGGTGCCACAGAAAGAATGTAGTTGGTCAAGGAAGCCGTGGACTCAAAAAGGTTGAAAATCTCTGCTTTAGAGTGTTTTCACTTACATGGCAATTCAACATTTTTGCTGTGGTGCCTGATTTAGCCATACAGTTGTACCTTGGTTTTTGAACAGCTTAGTTCTCGAACGTTTAGGCTCCTGAATGCAACAAACCTGGATGTGAGTGTTCCGGTTTGCAAATTATTTTTGGAAGCCGAACATGCGACTGGGCTTCCGCAGCTTCCAATTGGCTGCAGGAGCTTCCTACAGCCAATCAGAAGCCGCGCTTTGGTTTCTGAACATTTTGGAAGTCGAACGGACTTCTGGAATGGATTCCATTTGACTTCCGAAGTATGATGTATATCAAATGGGGCTGCTTGTTTACTTATTTTTATTTTTATCATTTTAGCCCCACCAACGTACATGGTGGGGCTTTAGCATACTGTACAGTATGACAGATCCCTACTTAAAGGATTTGCAGTACTTGTATTTCGTTCAAATTGACAAAGATCAACTGTTGCTATTGGGGGCAAAATCTGTGTCTAATCTGGTTCAAAGCTGTACTTCCCTTTGAACTTGAAATTTGATTTGATGGTTTAAGAGGGTCAGGCCTTAAAGCAAAGAGAAAGCTGAAGTTTGCTTTGCCCAGCAAGAAATTTGGGGAGCTTGGCATATCAGTAATGAAACAGTTCCGAGGTTGTGTTTATGGTCTCATCAACCAGTGCGTTGGCTTAGATTATTGCCTTTTAAAGTATACAATCACGGAGAGTATTTCTTGAAATATAAATAGGTCGTCCCCCCAATTTCTTCTTGACCTGTTTGAATTTTTTTTATATATAATTTTTTATTAAATTTTTATTTTACAAATAAATCCATACAACCATGTTTACAAATTTCCAATTTTTGAACTTCCACCAGCACCTCCATCAATCATCCATTTTTTCTATCTTCACGCATTTTCTATATATAATATTGCCAATTTAATATTATCCTTCCATCCCTATTTCTTTTTTACAGTATACCTTGTACTATCACAAAACCTCCTTAAAACCCACTAGCGTTATCTGTTCATCACATATAGTTTTCAGATAATCCGTAAACTTTCCCCAGTCCTCAATGAATTTGTGATCTTTCTGATATCTGATTTTTCCAGTCATTTTATCCAGTTCTGCATAGTCCATAAGTTTCGTTCTCCACTCGTTCAAAGTCGGTAGTTCCTCTTGTTTCCATTTTTGGGCCATTAATATTCTTGCCGCTGTTACTGCATACTGAAAGAGTTTATAATCACTTCTATTTATCTCTCTTCCTGTTATTCCTAGCAAAAAGGCTTCTGGTTTTTTTACAAACGTATATTTAAGCATCTTTTTCAGCTCATTATATATCAATTCCCAGAAACCCTTTACCCTCTTACATTCCCACCACATATGAAAAAATGATCCTTCTTTTTCTTTACATTTCCAACACTTATTACATGTTTTGAACATTTTTGCTAACTTTACGGGTGTAATGTACCATCTGTATACCATTTTCATAATATTCTCCTTTAACACCATACATGCAGTAAATTTCATATTTTCATTCCATACTTTTTCCCAATAAGCCAATTGTATGTTGTAACCTTGACCTGTTTGAATTAAATCCCTTTCCGTATGCTGTAAATGCTTGCTGTTGGCATCCGTTTGTCTCCAAAGTCAATGGAGTGCACCTCTGGGGGCAAAGCCAAGCTGTGGGAGAATCACAGCACTTGTTGGGGCTACAGAGACTGGTAACTCGTAACTGTTGCAGACTGTGTTGTTTTTGCTGCATTAGCAGCAGCAAAGTGACCTCTCTGGGGTGCAAGCCTGGGCAATACCTTTGGAGGTCCTGGGCTGCCTCGCTGATGTGGTCCAAATAGAAGCAGAGCAATACATTTGGCACCAGCTAGGCTGCATGCTGTCAATGACACTTTTGTTCCCGTCTTACCTGGACTTGTGGTCATGTGACCTCAGGAGACGTAATAGGTAAGATTATGGCTACTTTGCCAATTGCCTGAAGCTCTGCTCAGTTAGCTTTTCGGTGCCAGCTTTGTTATTTGGCAAAGGCAGCTTATCCAGCTGGCAAAGAAGGCAAGCGCCCCAGGCAGGGGATTTTAAGTGCTACTAAGAGCAGCAGAGCAGGAGAAATGTGATCCATGGGCCCCAACTCTTATCCATTTCCCTGGGGCTTGTGCACGATAATTTTCTACCAAGTCATGCTTCTTATTAGTGAGCAGAGGAGGTGTCCTTTACATTCTTTTGCTTCAAGCACCAAAATCTCTTGCATTGCTATTGTTGCTGAGTTACACTTAAAAATATTTGTTTCCATTTGCTGATCAGGACCAAATTCGGTGTGTCATTGGATTTTAAATATGAATACTAAACAAACATATTCTTTCTTTTTCCTCAGAGGCTCTGCACCGCCCCTATGGTTGTGACACAGAACCCCAGGCACTGAATGAAGCCATCAGGTGGAGCTCCAAGGAGAACCTCTTAGGAACCACTGAGAGCGACCCCAATCTTTTTGTTGCACTTTATGATTTTGTAGCAAGTGGTGACAACACGCTGAGCATCACCAAAGGTAAGCCAAACCATCTTCTGGGAAGGGGATACATTGCAAAGATGTATGATCTTGTTCTGACTCTGGGGCAGCAGTACAGTGGTGCTCCAATGGAGACTGAGATGATGCTGTTGCTGTCCAATAAGAGAAAAGAGTCTGTAGCACTAGGAACAATATACAAGGTGGCTTCACTACACTTCTTCTGGCACACTTACAAACCACACGCAAGCATGCTCCTTTCTCTCACACCCCTCCCTCTCTGTCCAAGTGCATTTCTCCCTGTCTCTCACAGATCACACATACAGAAACAAGCCTCCCACCCCACAGACCGCACATACATCTGTCTCTCCCTCTCTGCACAGTGCATTCCTGTCAATTACACACACACAAAGCATACTTGAACAACCCCACACACAATTCAGAGAAGCCCCTCCATGGGCAAAGTAGGTGCCTGCTTCCAGTTCCATGTGGCCAGCAGACATCAGAGGCAGGTGGGGAAGCTGCCCTGCCTCTCCCATCCACCCTAAACATCCTTGCAAACTAACCAGAGTACAAAAGCACCAGCTCTCCCAGCTCAAGCAACTGCTCTGCACTGCTGTCTCATTTCCAGAGCAAATGCATAACTAGAAGCATAACTGGAAAGCAATGGTGCGAAACAGAACTAAGGGAGTGACACTGCCACCTGGTTTTCCCAGTGAAGGCTCCTGTGCTTTCGATAGCTGCATGTAGAAATTCAGAATCCCATATCAGGAAAATAGCTAGGGAGAAAAGCTGACACTCTCTATTTTTGCATTTATCTGTATTTGTAATTTTTAACTTCCATACTTTGTAATGTTCTATTAAATGCTTAGGAGTGGGTTTTTTTTGGGGGGAGACATAAAGAGGTAGGCTTTTTCTGGAAATGTAAAGTGGTATAGAAATGATGTAAAAAAAGAAATCACTTGAGGATTGCTGTGCCTGCAGGAACCACAGATGACCTTTGCATGTGCCACACTGGTGATCCCCAAATTTCTGCCCACAACCAGTTATATAAAGGACAAATATGTATGAGGTCTTCAGTCATGTTTAAACCACAAGGACAGATATGTTTCTTACTTAGGGTAAAAAAAAATCCGACAGAAAGGATTAAGCTGCCCCGTCCCCTGAGAAGACAGGAAATTGTTAATAATCTTTTCGCTCCTCCCACAGCCGTGCTGGACAGACTCCAGTTTATTTCCTGTCTCTAGCCTGAGCAGGTGGCCTTTCTTGAGTACTTTGTTCTGTCATTCCTCATTTTTGGCAGGGCAGATGAAATATGATCAATCACACTTGACCCACTTGGAATTTTCTCCTCTTGTGCTTCAGGTGAGAAGCTACGCGTACTGGGCTACAACCAGAACGGTGAATGGAGTGAAGTACGGTCCAAGAATGGTCAAGGCTGGGTTCCAAGTAACTACATCACCCCAGTGAACAGCCTGGAGAAGCATTCCTGGTATCATGGGCCAGTGTCACGCAGTGCAGCTGAGTATCTGCTGAGCAGCCTCATTAATGGCAGCTTCCTAGTTCGGGAAAGTGAGAGCAGCCCGGGGCAACTGTCCATCTCACTCAGGTACGAGGGCCGTGTTTACCACTACAGGATCAATACCACCGCGGATGGCAAGGTAAATCCTCAAGGGAAACCCATTCTTTTTATTAAAAAGGTTCTGCCTTCATTGCTGTTTGAAGTAAAGACACCTGGAAGCAGCCAGTTGCCATTGCTTTAAGCGAAAGATTTGCATAGATACATTGCACTGTAATGCCAGACCTTACCCAGTAAGTGCTGTGTTGATAGGTCTCTGCCTGCCCCCTTACTCCATGCTAGGAACAGCAGACGCCATGCATGGGTCCCGGGAATGTCTGTGTTAAGCCACAGCTCAGCGTTAGGTATGAATGTGAACGCTCATGGTTCCTCAGATCATGCCCTGGAGCACAGAAGGAGCAGGAAACCTTCAGCACATAGGCCTGAATAGGTCCCCATTGGGCCTGTGAGGCTGTTTCATCTAGTCCAACTCACCTGCCCTACACCCAACATTATAGATGATGTCATCATACATGACTTGGGTGAAAGGGGCTTTATCACCAGTGCCTGCATTCATCCATGCGCAGCACTTTCCATACTATAGCACATCCTTTCTGCCTAGGCATTTCAAACCATGTGGGCAAAAGCTGGTCACCTGATGTCATTGTGGTGTCAGGTGATGGAGAGGAGGGTGGCACACCTGTCATACTTGTCCCATGGAGGGTGTGTGTGTGTGTGTTGAGATAAGGATCTGGCCACTGGACAGGTCCAGTGCTCCACAAGGGATGTGGGTGGCGCTGTGGTCTAAACCACTGAGCCTCTTGGGCTTGCCGATCGGAAGTTCGGCGGTTCGAATCTGCATGACGGTGGTGAGCTCCTGTTGGCCTCTCTCATCTTCTGCCAGCCTAGCAGTTCGAAAGCACACCAATGCAAGTAGATAAATAGGTACCGCTGCAGCGGGAAGGTAAACGGCATTTCCGTGCTCTCTGGCACTTGTCACAGTGTCCTCTTGCACCAGAAGCAGTTTAGTCCTGCTGGCCTGGCCACATGATCCAGAATGCTGTCTGTGGACAAACGCCTTACCAGTTCCCCACTCCTGCTCTGGAGGATGCTCAAGCAGTGTGTAGATGCAGGTAGCCATTGTTGTGTCTGTGGACAAATGCTGGCTCCCTCGACCTGAAAGTGAGATGAGCGCTGCAACCCCACAGTTGCCTTTGACTGGACGTGACCGTCCAGGGGTCCTTTGCCTTTATCTTTGGACCACATCTCCCATTAGCACCAGCTAACATTGCCAATGGTCAGGAATGATGGGGTTTTTAACACAGCAATATCTGTGTTAGCCACCCCTGCTAAAAGGTAACTAAAGAATTACAGCGCAGTTGGATAGTAAGCTGAATGTTGATCTGCTTGTTAACAAATGTCATATGTGGCCTGCACTACTATGCTGGGATAAGCACAGTCGAACTTGTTTATACTCCATTCCAGGAAATAATATAGCCTCGATAATAGTAAAGGTAAAGGTACCCCTGCCCGTACGGGCCAGTCGTGTCCGACTCTAGGGTTGCGCGCTCATCTCGCTCAAGAGGCCGGGAGCTGGTGCCGTCCGAAGACACTTCCGGGTCACGTGGCCAGCGTAACGAAGCTGCAGCTGGCGAGCCAGCACCAGCGCAGCACACGGAAACGCCGTTTACCTTCCCACTAGAAAGCGGTCCCTATTTATCTACTTGCACTTTGACGTGCTTTCGAACTGCTAGGTGGGCAGGAGCTGGGACCGAATGACGGGAGCTCACCCCGCCACGGGGATTCGAACCGCCGACCTTATGATCAGCAAGTCCTAGGCACTGGGGTTTTACCCACAGCGCCACCTGCGTCCCCTTGATAATAGTAGAATGACTCTAATTTATTTCTATAATGTTGTCTCAAGAAGCCATAGCGAAGCTCACTGGGTGGTGGCCTTGGGCCTAACCTACCTCACAGGGTTGTTGTGAGGATGAAATAGAGGGGAGGAGAACAATGTACACAACCTTGAGCTCCTTGGAAGAAAAAGATGGCATATAAATGCAATAAATTTTAAAAAATATATATTTTAAAAAAGCATAATTTTATTAATCTAGATTTCCAAGAGACCCTACAAAAGAGAACCATAAAACAAATCAAAAACATCAGAAACAAAAGCAGTTATTGTAGCAACAGTAAAAATACAAAAAGATGTAGATATAAAATCAGTTAAAATCCTGGGCATTTTTTTTTAAAATGTCTAAAACGTGGCTCTCTGGGCAACACGGTCCGATGGCGGCATATAAATTACAGTAATTCTTATTAAGAAAGTCTAAATAGATCTTAGGAAATGGAAGGATTTTTTTAGTCTTTCACATGTTAGTTTCCTGCTTGATTTTATCAATTTTTGCATCATTCTTTCACTTGGTGTGGAAGACAGTGAAATCTGAAGCAAGTGAGAACAAAGACATCAGAGGCTATGTGATTCTTAAGACTTTCCCACCGTATTACTGGAGCAATATTTTTGGCAGACTCTTACATTGCATATTTGGACCAAATACTTTAAAAATGCTTTTCATGCTGCAACTTTTAAAAGTACTTTTCCAGGGTCAAATCCTCAGCATATTGGTTTTTTTAGTAATCCAGCTAGACACAGTAGCAGACACCATTGCTTACCGAACAGCCTTTGAATCTTGTATTTGAGAGATTTGCAGTGGAGTGATGTGACTATAACAATCTTACAGTAAAACATTTTAAAGGGCATTTCTTTGATCATTCTTAAATGAGAAAATATTTCATAAGAGGATTTTTGTGTTTCTTACCTTCCCATTTTTCTATTTCACGCTTCTGGGGAAACCCAAGTTTTCCTCCCCAGCCCCTTTCTGGACATTCACATCTTCTTCCTTCTTGTCCGGTTCATAGCAGCTCTTCATTCCCTCTTTAACAGGTGTATGTGACAGCCGAAAGCCGTTTCAATACTCTGGCGGAGCTAGTTCACCATCACTCAACAGTAGCTGATGGCCTGGTGACAACCTTGCACTACCCAGCACCAAAGTGCAATAAGCCCACAGTCTATGGAGTCTCTCCCATCCATGATAAGTGGGAGATGGAACGGACTGATATCACTATGAAGCACAAACTTGGTGGAGGACAGTATGGAGAAGTGTATGTTGGGGTATGGAAGAAATACAATCTCACAGTTGCTGTGAAAACACTCAAGGTATGTTGCTAAGGAATTGTATTTATATTTTAAACCTCGTTTGATCGGTTTTTATACTTGTAAGTCACTTATAAACCAGTTTTGGCATCAAGCAGCTGTTGGCATCCGTCTGTCTCAAGAGACAATGGAGTGCCCCTCCAGGGGTGAAATCAAATCGTGTTGTGGTCCAAAGGAAATCAGATTGATACGTTTGGCACCAGCTTGGTTGCAGGAGGTGCTAGAAGGAGACATACAAGGCACCATCCAACCACTTAGAGAGACCACTCCAGATTTGTGTAGGGTCCTTAGCCTTTTCTTCTCCCAGAGATACCTTGCAAGAGAACGGATGTTTAGGCTCAGAGTTTTCCTTCTTCTAGATGGGCTACCTTCCCAGGTTGACAAGCACCATCGGCCCATCACTTCTGCAGAAACCACCCTTTTGACTGCTGGACCCACTCTTGATCTCATTCACTCAATCTGGCAGAGCCTGTTAGGTGAAGTCCCTAACCCACCGAGGATTTGGGACACATGGGCTACCCTCATCTGGTTTAGTGACTAGTCAAAGCTGTTCCTGGGGTGTGGCCCGTTGTTGCATGCTGAAAGCTTCTTGGAGCCACAGTTGAGCTGAATGCAGGGTGGGGACCAAAGGTGCATAAACTTCCCTACGTGTTCCCCACCAGAGGTACTGCCCATCTCCTAACACCCCATACCCGCCTGCATCATGCAGTATATTAAATAAATAGAGAGATGGTGTTATTTGCAGGTCTGTCTGCACCCACATGAGATCACCTATAGAGGCCCCGGGACTCACAGTTGGTGGGTACAAGACAGGGCCTTCTCAGTGGTGGTGCTATCATGAAACTCCCTTCCATGGGAAATATACTTGCTTCCTAGTTAAACAAACTGTAAGATATTAGCTGTTTACACCTGCTTTTAGCGGATTAATTTCAGGCTGGTCTAGGCTTTCAGGTATAATTTAATCAGATTAATATTTTTGGTTAGGGTTTGCTTTCTGTTTTACTGCTGGTTTTTAGATTGAATTGTTGTATTTTTGAGTCTGTGTGTTCTTTTTAATTTGTTTTGTGATGTTTTGTACAAATATCTGCATTACTAATCCTACCTCAAAGCTATCATAGAATCATAGAGTTGGAAGAGACCACAAGGGCCATCGAGTGACAAGCTTTGTGTGACAAGTTAGCAAACATTTTCAGTAACTTGAATCATTCCTTTTAAGTTGCATTCCCTTTTAATTGTGGCTTACTCTTCTACAGTTGTGTTCCCTTTTTTGCCAAATGCCATTGAAGTCTATTCCATAATTTCTATTTAAATTAATTGCAGTTGTTTTCACTTTCAGGAAGATACAATGGAAGTGGAGGAATTCTTGAAAGAAGCTTCTGTTATGAAGGAAATCAAGCATCCAAATTTGGTGCAGTTATTAGGTAAATGCACTAATATGACCATACAGTAATGTGTTTTGCTTTCCGTTTTAATTCATTCACAGTAATACTGTTGTGCTAAACAAACCTGCCCTTCAAGAACAGCTGGAGTATGCCTTCCAAATTCTGTTTACTTTGGCAAGTTTGAACAAAGCTCTAAGTGTGTAAAACCTATATTTTGTAAGATTGTACCTGTCTTACCCATTGGGTATAACTACCCTGTCTCTGGACTGCTGTATACTGGACATAATATTGCCATTCTGGCTATGCACCTAAAGCAAAAAACACATGGGTCCAAACATTGTAGTTGTATTTTATGTGAGCTAATAGGGGTAGGGGGAGAATGGAGCAACTTGGTGTCCCCCCCTTTTTTTTCTTTTTTTTTACTTCCTGAGAACATTTAAATGTTTCCAGTAGAAAAATTGGAAACCTGTAAGGGCACTAGAAAAAAATCATGTGCCTTATTTTCTTTTCTGGAATGAGTGAAATGCTTTGTAGTGCAAAGCTCTACACATTTTGAGTGAGTGATATGACCATTTTTTTTATGTTAGGCAATTTTCAGAATTACTGTTAGGCTGTTTCAGAGGAAGCAGAATCCACATTGAAAAGGCGCAAGTGAAATAGGATTGGGAGCTTGACGGTCCCTTGCCCCCACTTTATTGTTGTTTGGTTTTGGTTTTGGCATGCATAGTCTAGTGACTGCTCCTACATAATCTGAATTCTTCTCATGTTCTGATCCATTAAGTTCTACACTTCCAGTTTTGTATGTTGATATTTCTCACAGTTCTTGTGATTTACATTGCCATAGTAAGGCGAAATGCTGGGAATGCAAAGAACTTCAACGATCAGTACTGCACCCCTTCTGAAACAGATGCTTGTGTGGTAGGGCTTGTATGTCACATTCCACTTCTGGGCCAAGGAATCTTGTCTCCACTGAGACACAATGATCCATTCTAGAGCTGAGTTTTTAAATGGCTTGTATAGTGTTGCAAAGTACTTTATAGTCTTGTTTACCATAGAACAACTGGAGAGATCACGATTGTTCCCACTTTATATAAGGCAAACTGGGGCGAGGTTATAGTGATGTATTCATGGTCTCAGATAACGAGTGATCATCCATCTTAAGACCTTGCAATTGTGTATAGTTCCTTGCAGGGTGAAGTGTCAAACTAAATGGATACCAGGTGGTGGCAATATGGGCAACTGAAGTTCTTCGAACAATGAAACTGGTCAGATCCACACTTCACCTAGCCCAATATTGTCTCTTCTGACTTCAGTAAATCTCCAGGGTCTTGGGCAGAGGTTTTCCCCAGTGCTCCATTTAGTGTGAGATGATGAGCATTGAACTTGGGACATGTTCTCTGTCACTGGCCTATGTCTTTATTGAATCCCTTCCTCTCCAGCTCAGTTTCAGAGTTTTCACTGTTAGGGTGAATGCGATATCTGGTTGTGCATACTAGCTTACTGCACAGGAATGAGTTCACTGTGTCCCCACTTCAATTGGTGTTTATCTTCATCTAGGTCCTTAGCTGCTGTGATAAAGTTTAGTTAGTTTTTGAGTTGGATATCATTTTTATTCCATTAGCAATAGAGAAGTTGCATCTTAATGTGTCTGTGGGATTTAGTGGATCATGCTAGATGTGACCTTGTTGCAACCAGTTGTGGCGACTTCTTTGTGGATGAAAATGGCAGGACATTCCTGCAGTGGAAGGAAAGAAGGAAGGAAGGAAGGAAGGAAGGAAGGAAGGAAGGAAGGAAGAAGCAAGAAGCCTGTTTGTCTATTTGTTTGTTTTCCCCTTTACTGCAGTCCCAATTCTGAACCAGAGCCACTTCATAGTCGCTGTATAGGAACAGCTGTCAGCATAATATCCATTCCCCGAGTGAGGAAACTTTTGATTCTGGACAAATCCTCCATGTTTGTCAAGCCAACTCTGTCAAGCTTAGTGCCACTTTAACCATGTTTCTTTTTATTTCCTTGGCTGATCTAATGTTCTGTTTATCCAAATCCTATTGTGTGGAAATCCTTCCCTATGACACTGTGGAAATAGGAAAATCAGTGCTTACCTTGGAAACTTGAACATAACCACACACACACCCCACACCTTATCTTAATACTACCTGCTGTTCCAGCATTTTGGGGACTCTCTGCTTCAGTCGCATTAGAAGATTGTACCTACAATAAGAGATAAACCTTACCAGACTCTACCATCCTCCTGCCAGGTGTGTGTACTCTGGAACCCCCGTTTTATATAGTGACAGAATACATGCCGTATGGGAACCTGCTGGATTACTTGCGGGAGTGCAATCGAGAGGAAGTAACTGCTGTTGTCCTGCTGTATATGGCTACTCAGATATCCTCTGCCATGGAATACCTGGAGAAGAAAAACTTCATCCACAGGTTAGCAGAATGTCTTGACTTTTGTAAAAGGAGGGTGAGAGCGTGGGTCTGGGTGACCTTCCATGAGGAACTTTGATAAGATCTGATTATATGCTTTTAAGGAGAACTCTTGCAAGCTCTAGTCACGAGGCAATTGCCTCCTTAACAGAATAGCTTTGTGCCAGCTATTCTCCCTAGACAGAGCTTAACATATTTCAGGTTTTCTAAACAATCCTGAGCTTCTAGCTTTCACGTGAGGGGAAACATAGCAAGTTTCCTCTGAGGAAAAAAAGTTTAAAATGTTAAATATCTTGATTAAATATTTGAAGCCTCAGACAAGTTAGGAGAACACTTTGGGCAGCAGCGGTGAATAATTTGTTACCTACACAGCTCAATGTCTCTCCTGTGATCATACCATCCCCCCCCCCAAAAAAAAAAGAATTCTCCACATCCCCCATTTTCTCCACTCCTGTATCTTTCATCACTTAAGTCCTTGCATGGAAATGTAAATCCTGGTGTTTACTCTAGAGTAAAATCAAGGAAATTTACTGTACTTAGGTAGCACGTAGAACTCCTATTATCTTGTTGTGTTTCAGTGCAGGACGACCCTGCCAGAATGTTTTGCCTCCCCTATGAATTGATTTGCATATGCTTTTGTCCAATAGCTGTATCTCAACTGTTCTTGCTTTGATGTTTTAAGAATTTCATGAGTCCCTCAGAGAATAGCGACTACAGTTTGTATTCTGAAAGGGCCTTTGTTTTGGGGTACATTCTTCTACTGCAGTAGACTGTCGTCTGTCATCCAAATTGCTGCCTTGTTTGGCATGTTCAAGAGGCATGAATTTGGAAACTAAGCCTCTTTAGACCAGAATCAAATAGTATTCAAGTACCTTTCTATTTCCCTGTTCTCTGATTTGAATTTCAAAGGTTCACATAAGATGATTGCTCAGCATGATAGCATAGTAGGATTTACTGCGCTCAGCGGAGACTGTTACTGGCTGTTTAATAGCAACCAAAAGCTGATTTACTGTAGCCCATTTTCATGCTTGCAGTGTACTTAATTAAAAGTGTTCCATGTCAAAGGAGGGAGTGCCATTTATCTTGGCAGAAGCTTTGGCCTTGTTGCAAAGAGTACAACTTGGTTACAGTGCTTCAGACCTTTGTTCTAAAGAAGCGAAATAATGAGGCACAAATACAGACTTTCTCCAGCTCACATTCTTTACCACCTGTCCCCAGCTGCGGATTCTACACTCAAAATAAACTATGCAAATTTATAGCATGCAATTTGCACAGCACCCTTGTCTTCATTTTGATTGCTTGAGAGACCACGGTGAATATGTTAGCGATGTATCCCTGGGTGTTATAAAACATGGAGGCGAACAGAGAACAAGCATGCCAGGCACCAAAGCTGTACCTTTCAAACACTGAAGCATTGATCAAGCTCCACATGTTAGTAAGCAGACCTCTAGAACCACAAAGGCTAAATATGTTCATGTGCACCCAGTGGCAACCAGTTTTGAGCTGTAAAATCATATTCACCTCTCTGTGCCAGAAGGTTTAGGGTGAATCTTGATGGCACCAGAGGTCGTCATTCTGCAGTGTCTTTGTTTACACAGGGATCTAGCAGCTCGCAATTGTCTGGTTGGAGAAAACCATGTGGTGAAAGTGGCTGACTTTGGATTAAGCAGATTGATGACTGGAGACACTTACACAGCTCACGCTGGAGCAAAGTTTCCTATCAAATGGACAGCCCCAGAGAGTCTGGCCTACAACACATTCTCAATCAAATCAGATGTTTGGGGTAAGAAGGGAGAACATTGCTGTTACGCATGGAGTCCCTGTGTACATTTAAAAGTGGGCTGTTCTGGTATTCTTAGAATGAGCTCTAATCTAATACAGCTAGAAATGTATTTTGCCCGAAACCTCATAGGTTGTAGAGAACTGTTGACACCACCTAAAGGTAAGAACTTTTCACTTATGGAGCACAAGCCAGTGGGGTAGCTGGGGCTGTCACAAAGAACACTGTAACACTGAAGTACCTCTTATCTCTTAAAAATCATAAACATAATTTTTCTTATGGGTGGGAAACCTTTCTACCACATTTTGATTAAAATCTGTCTGCCAGTGGGTAGTTAAAATTACTTTGTGGCTGTCCCTGCAGTATAATCTGAATTTGAGGCTTAAGAACCTACTCTGATTAATTTAGATTGCCATATCAAAGAACAATAGCCCCAAATCCTACAAACTTTCCTCGGCGTGCAATTTTCCTCTATTAGTTCTAAAGAAGCTGCCTTCCGCCACAGTTTAGGAAATACTGGTTAATGGTTGTGAACTGTCCTTCCTTGGAGGTTTTTAAGCAGAGGTTGGATGGCCATCTGTCATGGATGCTGTAGTTGAGATTCCTGCATCGCAGGGGGTTGGGCTAGATGACCCTTGGGGTCCCTTCCAAATCTACAACTCTGTGATTCTATGAAATGAAAGGAATATCAGGTTAAAAATGACTTTGTTTAACTTGCAGCCTTTGGAGTCTTGTTGTGGGAGATTGCCACCTATGGAATGTCACCTTACCCTGGCATTGACCTCTCTCAGGTTTATGATCTACTGGAGAAAGGCTACCGGATGGAACAACCTGAAGGATGCCCCCCAAAAGTCTACGAACTCATGAGAGCATGTGAGTATTGCGTTCTCGCCTTTACTTTTAGTAACAAAACGTAGATTGAGACATCGTGAGAACATGCAGGAGGACAGGCAGTCCTGCTGACTTGCCATAACAGACAGGTTGCATATAGAGCTGGGAGTAAGTCTGTTAGCATGCAACCAGACTCTTGTCCAAAATGCAAGAGAATCGTTACCAGCTGACATCTTATGTAAAAAATCAACAGAAGCAAAAGACGGGTCCATTGACAGAAACCTCCGCTTAGGGGTTTGTGGAGACTCCATGTCACGTAATACAACAGCATCAGTGTTGTATGAAACAGAATCTAGGGGATTTCCATTAATTTATTTGCCTCATGGTGACACAGGGGAAAACTCTTGGGGAGGGGGAAATTCTGACAAAAACCATGGGGTTTGGATCCGTAAAAGGCCATAGAAGCGGAGAGCCCTCCTTCTCCTCACTGCAACTTCCTGAGCCCTCCAAAAAGCGTCTCTGGAGAATTGGGAGCCCCTTCGCAGCAAGGACTGTAGTAAGATGTGAGGAATTGCCAAAAAAACCACCAGGCATTCCTCAATATTCTTTTCAACTCTCATAAAATTAAACGCAAACAACAAATGAAATTTCTTTGTAACCAAGCCTGCAGACCTCTGTATATTTTTCAACTTGCAGAACACCAAGACTCTGGCGACTGCTCTAAATTCCGAGGCACCAGTAACTTGTCTTTTAGGTGTACAGTACTGTGTCCAGGGCAGCAGGTGGCACTGTGGGTTAAACCACAGAGCCTAGGGCTTGCCGATTGGAAGGTCAGCGGTTCAAATCCCCGCGACTGGGTGAGCTCCCATTGCTCTGCCCCAGTTCCTGCCAACCTAGCAGTTCGAAAGCAGGCAGTGCAAGTAGATAAATAGGTACACCGCTCCAGCGGGAAGGTAAATGGCATTTCTGTGCGCTGCTCTGGTTCGCCAGAAGCTGCTTAGTCATGCTGGCCACATGACCCGGAAGCTGTACGCCGGCTCCCTCAGCCAATAAAGTGAGATGAGCGCTGCAACCCCAGAGTCGTCTGCGACTGGACCTAATTATCAGGGGTCCCTTTACCTTACTGTGTCCAGTGGGGTGCAGTATTATGTCTGGTATTACTTACCAAGCAGGAGACAACATTTCAGAAGCAAATGGAAACGCTGTTTGATGCCGATATAATTAAGACGTTAAGTCAAGCAAGTCATAGGGAGGTTGGAGCCTGTTTTGATCAAATATGCTTCCATTGCCAAGAGATATTGAATTCAGGGTGGTTCGTCACTTTTTAACAAGTACAATCCAGTTTTCATAATACAGTGGTACCTCGGGTTAAGTACTTAATTTGTTCCGGAGGTCCGTTCTTAACCTGAAACTGTTCTTAACCTGAAGTACCACTTTAGCTAATGGGGCCTCCTGCTGCTGCTGTGCCGCCGGAGCACGATTTCTGTTCTCATCCTGAAGCAAAGTTCTTAACCCGAGATACTATTTCTGGGTTAGTGGAGTCTGTAACCTGAAGTGTCTGTAACCCGAGGTACCACTGTACCAATTTGGATTAGGATTCAGGGGTTTAGGGCTTGCAGAAGTCACCAAACATAGGATCGTAAAATCCTGTACAGTAATACCTCGAGATAAATACGCTGCAGGGTAAGTATTTTCGGGTTGCGCTCCGCGGCGACCTGGAAGTAACAGAGCGTGTTACTTTCAGGTTTCACGCTCACGCATGCGCAGACGGTCAAAATGACGTCACACGCATGCGCGGAAGCGGCGAGATGCGCAGTCACGTTTTACGTTCAGTTCAGGATGCGAATGGGGCTCCGGAACGGATTCCGTTCTCATCCCGAGGTACCACTGTATTGTAGAACATGGTTTCATTTGCATGTCATGCTAAACCATAATTTATTGCAACATAGTAAACCTTGGGATATGACCAGGAGGAGGAATTTAGAAGTTTTTCCTTTCTGCTTTGCTTGCCATGTTGCCAAGACATAGAGCTTTTTTCTGCTTCTATCGTGCTTTAGGCTGGAAATGGAATCCCCTAGACAGGCCTTCATTTGCAGAGACTCATCAAGCCTTTGAAACCATGTTCCATGATTCTAGCATCAATGAAGGTGAGAATCCTTTTTCCTTATCTTTCAACTTTCTATAAATGTTTACTTCTAAAACACACGATGTTTCCCTTCACCTTTCTAGCAGTTGAGAACTTATGGGGGCGTTTCTTCAAATTGACCCCTGGATTTTTACTGGAAAATTGATTTTTAAGTTGTGGTTTGGCGTTGTGGGGATGAGCAGCTGTAAGCCTCAGGATCACACCTCTGTGTGCGTGAGGGGAGAAGCTTTAAAACATCCCACATTTGTGAACAAATCATTATCCTGTAAACAGCTGAATATGGGAAACACTGGTTTATTTAAACTACTTAGTTCATAAACCAGAATATTAAGTCCTGATGCTGGTTTGATAGAACTAGCTATGATTCAAATAAGCCAGTTTCCTATAATGTGGAGACAGCCCATTTATTCACAGCCAGAAATGGAAAATTTTAAAACTTGATCCTTCATGCACAACGAAGAGGAAAGCACACACACAGCAACTCATTCTTTTAACACAAAATCACGGTTTATGATTAAATCTGCTGGGCCAAAGTAAAAAATCTTGGGGCTGGAAGTCGGTGAAAGGAAGTGTTGTGCCACAAATAAGCCCTTTTCTGTTTCTTGTGTATCATGACTTTCTGTAAAATTCAATTTCCTGGTTGCTTCAGCCTAGCTTTTCTATTTAAAATTCTAGTATTCATGTTTGCAGAGATGTGTTTAAACATGTAGCCAGAAGCTGTGAACAGCTCCACTTTAAGATCCCAAATGTGATAAGATCGCCTATTGTATTTAGGTTTGCTTAAGATGAGTCATAAGCAAGGAGCTAAAATTGAACCTGCTCAGATTGCTATTACACGTGGAAAGATACGTGATGTGTGCAGGGAACTCTGCAGGAGGAAATGCAGTTTCCACTGGTACTGCTCCTCTGTTTTGTGCTTCTGCAAACCTCTCCACCCACCCCCCCCAGCCCAAGCCTTCTGTGCACACTGCACACCCAGGGGAAGGGGGGGGAATCCCCTTGCATTAGTGCTGATCCTTGTGCTAGCACAAAAATTTAGTTGAATGCTGCCATTCACTGAGTAGCTCCTCCGTTTTCCCCTTGCAGAGCATGCACTGAGTTAGGGCCAAAGAGTCCCAGCAGGCCTGGGCCACCACTCTGGGTGAGCTGACCATGGTTTTGTAGAAAACCTAGAAGCAACACTGGAAGGAAGCTTGAGGTTACTTGTACTGCTTCTTCCCACACTTGTGAGTCCTGTGCACGTATCTCTGGGGTGATGCAGGTTTTCTTTTCTGTGACAGAATGTGCACCAAGCCAGAGGGAATATTCATATCTCTTCTTACCTTCCCTGCGTTGCACAGGGCGACCCAGAGTAGTCCACCCTTTTTTCCACTGCTGCTTCCATCCTCTGTTCATTCTCTCCTCTGATTTCTGTGTACCAGGCAAGATAGAAAACTTGAGTAATAGGCACTGTTTGCTTCTTGGTGAAAGCTTACCTCTTGTTTCCTGCAACAGTCTATGTTGCTGTTGTGGCATTTTGAGACCCTTAGAACTGACCCCTCTCTATACTTGAATTCAGTCTCTTCCTAGAATCTCTCAGTGATGTTTCTTTTTCCCTTGTCCAGTGCCTCTCGTTAGCACCCAGGTCTGCTTTCCTCTTCCTTTGCTGCTCTCTGTTCCAACTATTCCCCTGACGTTTCTTACAGAAGTGGCAGAAGAGCTTGGAAGGACAGCATCTTCTTCATCCATAGTTCCATATTTGCCTCGTTTGCCCATGCTTCCTTCCAAGACCAGGACCTTGAAAAAACAGGCTGAAAACAAAGAGAACATCGAAGGAGCTCAGGAGGTTGTAGAGCATTCTGCTTCCAGCTCTGCACCAGGTATGCTTGGTAAGCAAAAAGCTTTGAGTGCTGTGATGTCATAAGTGATTTCTCTAATATTCAGACTTGGGCTCCTGTAGGGCAGTGTCTCAAAGAAAGGTCTGGCCCTGGGCTGGAGGCACTTTGCTCTTCTTCTCAGAATCAGTTCTTTCTTCTGCCTTTGTGGTAGAAGGAGTAGCTTTCTACAGGAGTGGCTGGTTTGAGCCAGCTTCATAGCTGTGTCTCCCCGCCCCCCAAATAATCCATACCAGAGTGAGCAAAATGGGTGGCTGTTCAGTCGACGCTCCATGGCTGCAGTCCCTTATATTTGTCAGAAAACATACGTGGGATTAGCACGGGCAAAATAGGATGGAGGTCATTGCAAGCTAACTTTGCAGCGTGAATTGCAAGTGTAATGCAGGAAGAAGTTCTTCCTTTTCTTACATAACAAAATTGAAAAGGCTGTAACACTCTGTTTTGAAAACTTTCTCCGAATGAGGGCAACTAAGAATAAGTCGCTTTGTAGGTTTAGCTGTAATTCATTACTAAATGTAAGGGTTTTAGCAGCATAAATGTGTAAAGTTTTCTTCTTTAGAGAGCCTACCACAAAATAGGTGAAATGAATGTTTCTCAGTACACACAGCTAGGAAGTGCTTATCTAAGAAATGGATTCTAAGAAAGAACTATGCGAAAAGGGACTGATTCTGCTCCATAGATGTCTTGCATTGTCTGAGAACAAAGCAAATTTAATATCTTCCTAGTCTCACTGAAGCTCTTAAATCAGAAGTAGAGAATCTCTAACACTCCATATGCTGTTGAACTCTCATCAGCTTCAATCAGCATCCTAATGGTCAGAGATTATGGAAGTTGTAATCTGAAAACACCTGGAGAAACATCCTTGCAGTCTCAGATGCAGTTTGATGGGGTGAGGCTGCCCTGCATTCAGCAGATGGACCACTGATACAGATCCCGTACTGCTAAGGAGATATTACAGGTGTCTTACAGACATTGTAAGCTTTTCTCTCCTGAAGGGCAAATAGCTTGCAGACATGATTCTAATTGGGAAAGTAGCGTGGGGGGTGAGGCCTAAAAATCCTCCTCTTGCACTGTGATTTGTTTCAGGGGGCTGAAGCTGTTAATATATATGTTTTTTTAAATTCTAGGAGAGCCCAATCATCTCTAGTTGCGGCTAGTAAGCAACTATTTGCAATAAGCCCACACATGGGTGATATAGTACATTGCATAACTTTGTGTAGTCAGAATCCCAACCTTCATGGATACCTGGCAGCCTGGTGGAAAGTGTCTTCTCTCTCTCCTTTTCTTTAGGTTTTATCAGAAGCTCACAGCAGACCAGCGGGTCCCCAGCACTACCTCGCAAGCAGAGAGACAAGTCGCCCAGTGGCCTGTTGGAAGACACCCGGGAGACCACCTTCACCCGAGACAGGAAGGGGGGCTTCTTTAGCTCTTTCATGAAGAAGAAAAATGCCCCTACGCCTCCAAAGCGCAGCAGCTCTTTCCGCGAGATGGAGAACCAGCCTCACAAGAAGTATGAGCTGACGGGTAACCTTTCAGCCGTTGGTCCTCTGCAGCACATCGATGGGTTTTCTTTTACCCCCTCCCAGCAGGACGGAAACCTTTGCTCATCTAAGTGCTATGTTGGGGGCTTCACGCAGCGGAACTTCTATGGGGATGACGGCGGTGGCGGCGGCAGCATGAGCAGCGGTGGGGGCACAAGTACCGGCAGCGGGTGGTCCGGCATCACGGGCTTCTTCACGCCACGGCTGATTAAAAAGACCCTGGGTTTAAGAGCCGGGAGGCCCACCGGTGGGGAGGAAGCCTCAAAGCCTTTCCCTCGGTCCAACTCGACATCTTCCATGTCCTCGGGTCTCCCTGAGCAGGAGAGAATGGCTATGACCCTTCCCCGAAATTGCCACAGGTCCAAAGTCCAGCTGGAAAGGACAGTCTCCACCTCCTCTCAGCCCGAGGAGAACGCTAGCAAGTCCAGCGACCTGCTCTCTAAAAGGTGCGAAGAGGTTCCCACTCTGACCAGAGACAGACCAAAAGCCAAACTTCTGCCCAGAGGTGCCACGGCTGTTCCCCTCAGGACCCCTTCTGCGGATGCGGCTGTTTCTGAAAAGGACACTCAGGGGCCAACAGCCACAGCGAGCCTGAAGAGCAAAGAGAAAAACAGCGGGACGCGGCAAGGGTCCCTCGAAGGCGAGGAGAAGTCAGGCTGGCCTTCTCCACCCAAGGCTGCCGCAGTCCTTCCTGTCACCCACAACCACAAAGTGCCCGTTCTCATCTCACCCACTCTGAAGCATACGCCAGCAGACGTGCAACTGATTGGCACAGACTCTCAGGGGAATCGCTTCAAGCTCTTATCTGAGCACCAGGGCACGGCTTCCAGCGACAGGCCCAGGCGGATAAAACCAAAGTGCGCTCCACCTCCACCGCCAGTCACGAGGCTCCTAAACCAGCCACCCACTTGCTCAGATGTGACAGAGGAGTTGAATAACGGGGCGTTGGTACAGGCTGGGCAGGAAGCCAGCGAGGGCACCAAAAAGGTGGTGGCGGCACCTGCCGGTGGAAAATCCGGCAGGCCTGTAATTCCCCCACCTCAAGTGCCTCTGTCATTGTCTTCCACCTCCCCTGCCAAAATGGCCAATGGTACAGCGGGAGCCAAAGTAGCACTGAGAAAGACCAAACAGACAGCTGAGAGAATCTCCGCCGACAAAATCAGCAAAGAGGCTCTGCTGGAGTGCGCGGACCTCCTCTCGAGTGCCATTGCCGAGCCCACCACAAACAGCCACCTGGTGGACACAGGGCACCAGCTGTTGGATTACTGCTCAGGCTACGTGGACTGCATCCCGCAAACACGCAACAAGTTTGCCTTCCGGGAAGCTGTGAGCAAACTGGAACTCAGCCTGCAGGAGCTGCAGGTGTCCTCTGCAGGTGCTAGCCTGCCCGGAGCAAACCCTGTACTTAATAACTTATTGTCTTGTGTTCAAGAAATCAGTGATGTTGTCCAGAGGTAGCTACTGTTTATAATCACCCAGTTAGGAGGAAAGAAGTCTACACCTAGTGGAGGGAGAAGGGTCAGGATGACTACCTTCTGGTGTTTTTTCCCTACCTTGATACTTTTGAAAGGAAAGACTGATACTTGAGTGAGTTTTATGTGAAGTACCTCAAATCACTGAGCTCTCATGTTTACAGGTTCATCTCAGAACATGGGGCAGAGGGGGAGGGGGAAGCCAAGCTTCATTTGGGGGGTGGGGGTCAGACGGTTTGCAGCTGAGTGAAGAGGGCAGAATGTCAAGAACTTGCCCTAGCCAGAAAATGGGGAGCTTATTCTCCGATTTCCCTTCCAGAAGGTAGAAGAACCAAGAACAGGGCCTTGATTTTGGGAAGAGCCTGCTGATCTCCACAATGTTGTTCAGATGACCAGAATTATTGGAGAGGGGGCGGGGTGGGATCCTTTTCTGCACTACTGCATGTTTTGACCTTCTGGGATTGTGAGAGAAAGGTTCAGAGGCTCCATTGGAACAGAAGTGGACTGATCTTCCCAAGAGGGAGAGGGTTTATTTTGGGGGAAGGTCTGTGGAGCTGCTGGAAGTGGTGCATTCGCCCATCGGGCATAACTTCCGCAGTGCATTTTGCTGCTGTAGTAAGAGTTGCAAAAAAAACCTATCCAATATAAGAAACACATCCCTTTTTTTGTCATCCTTCTCACATATTTTACTATCCACACATCCAGTCCTTCACAGCTTCTTCCATGATGGTTGAGCTGACTTGCCACTGGATCAATCTCTCTCACTCCCACTCACTCACTCACTCACTCTCACTTGCACGCACACTCAGACTGGCTGTCATCACCCTGGTAGTGTAGCATGGGTATCTAACCTGGCACTCACTTGAGTAGTTTGGGCTGTAGCACAAATTTGCCAGCATGTGTCCAAAAGCTGTAATGTCTGTTTTTAAATGTTGATACAACATTGGGCCCCTCTCCTTTGATAAACCTTGAGGGGCCACCCTGGATTAAAGTCACTGCAGAATGCTGCTGTTGCTCTCTACATTCCTTTTTTATATATATAAAAATGCTTACCCTAATCCAGCTACTTTTTTGAGGGAACCAGAAACCTGAGCTCATAATGTCTCCTGTTAGAATTACAATTGGGCTCCTTTGGCAGTACCTAGTCAGAGTAATTCCTTTACCATCCGTATTTTATAATAGGACCTTTGCCCTATTCAGAATTACGAGATACTGTTTGGTTTTCCTAGAAATGCCCTGAATGTGTAGCGTAATGGGGCGAAGGTATCCAAGAGGGTAAAATTGAGTTTGGTGTCTGGGAGGAGGGCAAGAAGGAGCCCTAAAGTAAGAATGCTCCTCATCACACTCTTAAGCGTGAAAGATCTTGGCAAATTTGGGGTTCAGTTGAGATCAGGGTGAGGATGGTGGAGGAGTTTGCATGCTGTTGTTCTTCCTGTAGCTTGCGATTGCCTTTTTCCGGCTATCCCTTTTTTTGAGCAGGAAGCATTGGACATCCATATGGATTGGACACTACTGGTATGGTTGGGTTGGAGCAATGCCCGTGCCATCATGCAGACAGTCGATGCCACGTAATGTAAAGCAGGCCTTGGTTTCTGTCTTCAGCTGTTCTTTCCTGTCCTAGAAAATTCCCAGATTATCTTGATATGCAGGTGTTCTTCACCTGCTGGACTTAGCCGTTGTAGTATGGTTAAGGTCTGCCGTATGCTGCTATTCCTGTGACATCTCTCTTATAAACACAAGAACATGAAACCTGTTACCTGATATAACACATAGAAATGCTTCTCTCACACAGCTGTAGTTCTGTCGTTGCTGAACTGAGGCTTTGAGAGAAGTTGAATTGCCCTGACAAGGTGTATATCTCTTAGGCATGGAAAGAATTCTGGCTCTCAGAAATCCAGCAAATGAGTGCAGCACTTCCTTGTGCCCCCAGAAGGTATTTGGCAAAGGAGGGAAGGCATGTACTTCTTGTTGGGGACTTGTATGCCCTTTCTGCCCCACAAGAAAATTCAGGATCTTCCCATCATTGGTTAGCAGCATTGGTCATAAATAAAATAAAATAAAAATCAGGGTCTGGTTTGTTTTGCACCTTAATCTTTTTAAAATGCGGCAGTTTTCCTTTTGCAGGCTTGAGAGTTGGAATTGTATTGCTATGCTGTTTGTTTTATATTGAACCTCCAGTGATGGTGGAAGGGTGCAAACTTGCCGCTCGTTGGGGCTTTCTCTCCAAAACTCTGATTTTGACTCCTTTTCCATTGGCTGCACTAACTCAACCACCACAGCATAAAAAGCAACTTCTCCCATGGTTTAGTCTAGAACTAGATTGGCAATGAACTCTGACAGGTGGCCCTTGCTGCTCCAAAGAGTGCATGGCAATGGAAATTTGAAGGGAACCAGTTTGCTTCATAGTCTGGACTGAATAAATCAAAAGTGGGCAAATAGAGGCAAAGAGCCTGGCCAGACATTACATTCATCAAAGGTAAAGTTGCCGTGAATAAACCGGGTTCTGATTTGCTGAGAATATTGAGGGATTCTGCAGATGCAGGCAGAGAAAGACTTTGGCAAGCACACAGGAAAGCAGAAGACTCTAGGCAGGCTTCTCCCCCTTGATTCTCTGCTGGTCTCTCTCCACTTGGGAAGGAGAAGCTAGCACTAAGCAGAGATGGGTGACCAAAGGGGAAAGGAGTGGTTCATTGCATCATAAGATTTGGAGGAAGCCTTGTATACCACCTGGTCCAACCCTGCTCAATGCAGGAAGCCCAGGGCAAGAGCATGCCAATGTAATGACTCTCCAGCCTCTGCTTAGAAACCTCCAGGGCCTGAGAGTCTACCGTCCCCCTGGGTAACTGGTCCCATTGTCAGCCTTTCCTATTAAAGGAGCGTCTTCTGACATTCAACCGAAGTCTCCCCTTCTGTAACTAAGCCTTGCCCTCTTGGGCAACAGACAGCAAGTCTTTGTCCTCTTCTGTGTGACAGCCCTTGAGGCAGGGCTCTTTTTCCCCCCAGCTGGAGCTCACTGGCTCCTCTCAAGTGGGCACCATTGCCACTCTTAAGAGAACAAAGGAGAAGTTCATGGTGAGCTCTGGCACCTCTTCTAGAAAAATAGCATAGCCGTTAGGTATTTGCAGAGTGATGCAATATCCCACCATAGCCTTCTCTTTGTCAGGCTAAATGCACCTGTTTCCTTAACCTTTCCTCATAGGACATCTTTTCCATACCCCAGCCATCTTCACTGCTATCCTCTGAACCTATTCCAGTTTGTCTCTATTTTGCCAAAACTAGCCGGCAACCCATTGCCCGGGGGCCTACTGTTAATGCCTGCTCTGGTCGCCTTTTTGTAGCATTCCTCAGAGGTCCAGTGGTCTTTTTTCCCCCTTTGTCATAGTCACAGCTGTCAATACCCATAACCTGCTCCAAGCTCCTTTCCATTCATTGCTGCTGTCCATGGTGACTACTCGGCCACAGGTATCACCTGCTTCCATCCTGCCATAATGACCCGCCAATGCTGCATCAGAACCAGGGACATGGGGAAGCCAGAATGTTGAGCAGAGTGGTGAAACCTTTTCATTCTAAGCCGCTGGACTGTGCAAGCCTGGGTATCCATCCCTAGTGGTACAACATTTTGTAGAAGAGAGCCCTGAAGGGACCTTAGCAAGGGCTCCTCCAGCCTAGACATCCTCAGCTCTCAAAATCAATCAATCTCCATTGAATTTCTTGGAGAAAACACTACCTAGTCTGTCTGTCTTGAGGAGCTTCAGGATTCTTAGCAGCCAGGGCTTGGCTTAAATGTGACAATTTTTTAGTTGATGAGTAATGCATAGTCTGGTTTTCAGATACCTCGGTGTTGAAGTAGGGACAACCTAGCAAAATTTTATTCCGGGTGTTGTTTAACCTTTGCATAGGCAATTTTTGAAGGGGGTGGACCCAAAATGTTCTCCTCCAAACAAAACCGCAGTCAGTATGTGTTAAGTTTAGAGAGTCAGATAACAGAAAGTAGGAGCACTGTTGCAACTCCCCCCACTTCTTGTTGGCAGGGTTGTCTGCAGGCCCAGGCCAAACTCTTGAGTAGAGAATGCAGCCATCATCTCAGCATCTTGGTCCTGTGTAAATATATGTTAAAGGCACACTGTTGTTATGTTCCCTATGTCAGGTACCTTCTGAAGTGGGGAAACTTGGAAAGAAATACATTTTGGATTGCACTACTAACCCCACGAGCAGCAATACAGGAACAGGGAAGCTCTGAGGCTTTAGCATAAGGTTAGAAATGGCCATTTTTAAGCTTTTTTGAGAGGTTCTCTGGCTGCTTTCCCCAGCCAGATTGATGCATGTTGATCATGTTGAGGATGATCTGAGTTGCAGCACAAAACATCTGGAGGCTGAGGGAGGCTGTTCTGCAGCAAAGCAAGAGGAGGCCAGAATCCTTTCTAACAGCTGCCGTTCCTTGACAGTCACAAGGAGCTCTAGCAGTGCACCATTTTGAACTTCTCACTCTACCTAGAAGTTGTGCTCTTGGGAAAGCCATAGCTGAAACATAGGGAAATGGACTATGTTTCAACTACAGTACAAGCTTCCAAAATTTATTATGATTTATTGGGCATGCTTTTAGCCTGCCGTTCATCTTAAGTAGATCACAGAGTATGCAGTACACAAACTACATACAATTATGTTCTATGATATTACATAAAATCAGGGTGGTGGTGTTTATAAACCAGTTAAATAGGCATCAGGTTACCAGTAAGAGCAGCAGAGATTCAAAAGTACACTGATCAGCGGATGTCTCACAAATGAACTTGGAATCTAGATGGCTGAGGGACTTTATGGATCAGGTTTGGGGGATACAGTGGGAGGACAAGAAGGAGAAATCCCGTTGCATGAGAAGAATCCTGTTAAACTTGTAGATGGCTGCAATTGGATGTCGCCCACAGTTCATGTGCAAACAATAGCACAGGGACTCCAACCTTGTCTTAACTTTATTTGGGGGTTGGCTTGTTTTAAAATCATCCTTAATGCCTGATTCTTCATTCTGATTGTTTTCTTTCCTCCCCTGTCAGTTTTGTTGCTGCTGCAGGACTTGGGGGGACAAGAGCTCTTGGAGAGCTCCGAGTGGCTCCTGTCCATTTTGAGTGAAAACGCCACACACCCGTCCGATTGCTACTTCAGCTTTCCAGAACTAAACTTGTCCTGAAGTGGCCCTGGGGTTAGCTGCTACAGTTATTTTCCTCCCAGCCACAAACTTTTTTGGTGGGTGCAGGTGGGGTGGTGTCGAATCCTTCTGAATAATCCACATCAGAGCAATTCGGTGTAGAAAAAGATTAGGGTTAAACGTTAACCTCCATACATTTATTTCCTCAAGCCTTTTTCAAAAACTAGTTGCGTCTTCTCTTCCCACCTCTTTGAACTTTGCTTGGGTTGGTTCTTGGTTATCTTCCAGTTATGGTTTTGGTAGTTGGGAGCATTATAATTTAATGACTCAAATACTGTGAGGACAGTTGGGAAGGAAAGATGGCGCATGCAGCATGAATGACCCTGCTAAAAGCACATGAAGAAGTATGAAGCCCTTGTTGGAGAAAGGGAATAGTGACCTGTTCTTTGCTCCTTCTGCCCTCAAGGGAGGGAAATCACAGCATAGCATTTCTGGGATCCCTCTTTTGAGAAAACTGCTCCTGGTCGCTGTAACACTACAACATGTGGGTGTCTTGTATACATGGACTGCTTCCTTATTGACTTCAGAGTTTGCAAATGTAGGGCAGTGATGCTAATCGCAGCATTCACAGATTACTGTTTTGTTTTTAATTATAACTTCTTACAACGATCCCGGGGGCCAGTTTCCCTTGGAATTGTAAGGAGTGAATCGGTATCCAAATTCAAGTAGTTTCTTGCACAATTTGTATCCGGTTGAAAATAGACTTTGCTGCACTTTTGATGACAGTAATTGAAGAGGGAGGCTGCTGCACCCATGTGGCTTTTTTAAAAAAATTGAATTGTGGCACTGAGCTTTGGTCCATAAATCAAACTCCCTGTACCCACAAAACACAACGCAAGATTGTAACATGAAAACCAACCAACCCATGGCTGGTGTCTAAGCAGGCATCTTAAGCACAGTGCCCAGGGGGCCCCAGCCAAACAGGGAAGATTCTTGAGCCTGTGGACTTGTAGAATAGGGAGGACCATATTCCTCCTTGCCAACTAAGGACTGGAGCTTGCAGCAGTACTTTGCCTGATGTTGCTGGTTTTATAGCAAGATTGTAGATACTGTACATGTTCTCTAAGAAGGTTTCCATGTGCACCGGCATGTTATGACATATGCGCTCTTCCTGTGGACTGTTTCATGTGTTGAGTTCAGAGATTTCTAAAACCTCCTGTCTGTAGTAGGTTGTCAAGCACTAAGCTTGCAAAGCATTCCAAACAGGTGATTTCCTGGCAAGCAGGCAGGGTTTGCGCAGTCTTCAAGGCTGGCTGAACAGTGGCATCAGTGGTGGTGAAATCCTTGCTCCCCTTTTCACAATTCTTACTGCGTGTTTGCCAAAAACAAAAAAGGCCTTAATTATATACCCTTAGCCCCTTCACCCAGTTTGAAAAAGCAAGTTGCTGCCGCAGTAACGTGGACCATTTCACACAAATAATAGACTCTGACGGTAATTCTACTCCAGTGCTATACCACTTCAGGATTCGTGTGGGGGGTCACAGATTAATAACTTTCTAAACAGACAGAACTAGTATTCATGCTGTCCTTTCTGGCATGCCATTTTCCTTTTATATGGAAGAGTGTGCGGAGCTCCCCTTCCCCGTGATCCCAGTGGTACAGTCCTGGAGATGCTTTCTCCACTTGGTTTTGCAGTGTACAGTGGTACCGCCAGTTACGGACTTAATTCATTCCGGAGGTCCATTCTTAACCTGAAACTGTTCTTAACTAGAGGTGCTTTCGCCGATGGGGCCTCTTGCTGCCGCTGTGCCACCGGCACACGATTTCCGTTTTCATCCTGGGGCAAAGTTCTCAACTCGAGGTAACTCTTCCAGGTTAGCGGAGTTTGTAACCTGAAGCGTTTGTAACTCGAGGTACCACTGTAGTATAAAGTGGCCCTTAGCAGTAGTCGGACTGACCAAATAGACCCCTTATGGCTCCACCTGGGAGCACAGAGGCCCAGAGCAGCTAGCAGCCGCCTCTTCCTACATGGTTTTTGAAAGCTGGGCTTCAGAAATGTCCATGGTGACTTAAGCATTGAGCATGCTCAGAAACTACCACTTTCTGCCACCCATTCACAATTCAGTTCTTTACGCAACGGACTCTGCACAGCTCGTTTTTAAGTAATACTTGTGGGATGGAACGGTGGCCTTTTCCATATTCCAGAAGGAATGCCTAATTTCTCTGCAGTTGCCTAAGGAAAACGGACCCGTGTTTGTGTTGTGCAAGAGTCAGGCTTCCAGGGTGGGAGGGAAGGGATGGGGGGGGGGGAGAAGATGGTTAAGGATTCTACTCAACTCAAGCACTCTGTTAGTTGGATTAATAGTTGAAGTCACTGAGGAGAGAAATGGATGAAATTGAAAATATGCTGATCACACGCAAACCCACACTACTAGTGTTGTTAATTGTTGTTTTTGTTTTGTTTTTTATTGTTGTAATATATTTGGGGTTTTTTTTCTAATTTAAATTTTCACTATTGCCTGACTGTGAACTGCAAACAGTGTTAACTTGATGTAAATAGGGGCCTTTGGAGGAGGTGCCTCTGCCTGTCGTTCCACAAAGATTTTTGCCAATTTGCATTTTGTTTTGAATAAAAGTTGCAATATTTTATTGGCAAATAAAGGTTGACACATGATTATTATTTTTAAAGTGTGTGGCTTTTAAGAGAATAAAGATGGAGAATGTGATGAAGACCCCCGCCCCAGTCACAGACACGTAAGTTTGGAAGGGGGGGCTTTCTTGGCAACAGCATTGCTTAAATCTGCTTGTAGAGGTCAGAGTAGATGTCAAATTGAAAAACAGGTTGACAGTGTATAACCAAGATATCCTATATTAAAGACTGAGGAAACAGTGTTGTTCTTGGCTAAGCTGCTCCTAGTGCAGGCATCTCCAACCTTCGGCCCTACAGTTCCCATCATCCCTGACCACTGGTCCTGTTAGCTAGGGATCATGCGAGTTGTAGGCCAAAACATCTGGAGGGCTGCAGGTTGGGGGTGCCTAGTGCCTTGACAGCATCAGGGTGGGCAGTGTGGCACAGCTGCAGAGGAGGTGGTAGGGCTCACACCTCTCATCATGGAGATGGATGAGACAAAAAGCAGGTTGAGGGGACCCCCCAACCCGATCCTCACTTATCAGCCTGTCCCAATCCTAGCAGAGGCCCCTCACATCCTGCTGGAACCCTCCCTCCTGTCTGCATTATCCTGATGCAGCTAGCCCATGGCACTTACGTTGGTGTGGTAAGAATCGGGAAATTCCTTTAAAATAGTACAGAGATGGTACTTGTCTCCATAGGTCTTGAGAATGGTGTGCAGCTCAGTAAACCTCCAATGTCTGAGTGGCTGTGCAGAGAGGTATATTCTTCCACATGTGATAGAGGTGCCTAGCCAAACAGAACATGAAGACTAAAAGGTAAAGGGACCCCTGACCATTAGGTCCAGTTGTGGCCGACTCTGGGGTTGCGGCGCTCATCTCGCTTTATTGGCTGAGGGAGCCAGTGTACAGCTTCCGGGTCATGTGGCCAGCATGACTAAGCCGCTTCTGGCGAACCAGAGCAGCGCACGGAAACGCCGTTTACCTTCCCGCCGGAGCAGTACCTATTTATCTACTTGCACTTTGACGTGCTTTCAAAATGCTAGGTTGGCAGGAGCAGGGACCGAGCAACGGGAGCTCACCCCGTCACGGGGATTCGAACCGCTGACCTTCTGATCAGCAAGCACTAGGCTCTGTGGTTTAACCCACAGTGCCCTAACTTGAAGACTACTACTAACCAAAAAGAAACCAGCACAATGGCAGGTGTGACTGTTGTTCTCTTTTGTTTGTCACAGAAAATCCTCTGCGCAAAGAATCACTAATGTTTTGAGTAGTGAAAGCACATCATAGGTTCTACAAATAATTTGCCAAGTCCACAATTGACCTTTGGTATTTTCAGATATTGAATCTATATCCTTTTTTAAAAAGAAAAAGGAAATAAGACAAAGTAACTGAAGACATGCATTAGAGACACAGAAATGATCTGTGTTCCTTTATAATATGACATTCCTTTATTTCATATGTTGTAACCCCCCCAAAAAAACTAAGCAACCAAATGGGCAACTGGCGAAGGACACATTATTAAGTTGCAGAATAGAGGTAGGGATTGAATATCCATATGACTGGCCATTGGGCTTATACTCACACTGTATGGTGACCACAAATATTGTTCTTTGTCTATATTTTAGTGTTATCTAGAAAAACAATACTGTACAAGCAAGTTCTTAAAACAGCAGTATGGGGCCCTGATCCAGTTCAGGCCCGCCAGAGAAGTAAGCACTTCTCTTCCCCCACCGCAGCACTGCTGTTTGCACTGATTTAAAACTCAAAACAAAAAACAAGTGGGGAGTTTGATGCACAAGATTTAAAAAAGTGTCGCCATATCAAGCCAGTCCTCAAGCTGCCAAAATAAATGTAGGATGTCAATATCTTTTATGGGCCACCTGAGTCTGCAAATGATGTCACCTGCTGTTGATTAGGGCTGCTCTTCCTTAAAGACTTTTTGTTTGTTCATCCTCTCCAAAATCCTGTGCTTTATTTTTTTCCAGAGGGGAGCTTTTCTCAAAAAGCAATGCTGGTATTTATCTTATCTATCATGCTTGTATCTTGCTGTTCCTTAAGGGAGTTCAAGACAGCATAAATAGCATCCCGTGTTACCCTTGCAAAGTGCGGTAAGTAAACCTGAGGCCTCCCTGTGAGTTTCCTGACTGGAAATCCCAGTTTCCATGACCCAGGTCTGGCCAAATCATCACATTGGAAGACCTCTGTCCAGCATTGGCACATGGGACATTGGAACACAAACTCTGCATCAGTCTCAGACATTTCCGATTTGCCAAGTCACCCTTCTCTGAACAGTATGGAAGTTGTGTGCTTATTTTCCATTTGAGGTTTTCAACCATGAAACTGTGCCAAAGGTCCATAAGTCCAGTGGCCACACTTCTGTGTGTAGTATTGCGAATCCTCTTCACAAGGATGACAACGTTGGAAGGTATCTTTGACCCTATAGACCAGATTGTGGTTACTCTGCATGTTGTGTCATATTGCCTTGGTTGCACGTGCTTTTTGATCTTTTGGCAAGCAAGCCTAGACAGCAAACATAACCTTACTGTTTTCTGTGTGCAGCAGTCTACAAGCAAATAGTGCTGCTGTAGTTTACCTGGAGGACATTCTTTCCACAGCTGGGGGCGGGAGGACAGCGGGAGGCAGGCAGAGACAATGAGCCACCTGCCCACCCTTTCCTGTCCCCCAAGCTCCAGAAAGGGCCAAGAAGGCCAGCTCAGCATGACTACAAGAGGGGGGTGTCCAGTGGCCCAGTGGCTCCTCTCCTTTGCCCATCTCTGGTCCCATATAGCAACAGGGAGGTGAGTGATAGAGACGGTATCCAAAGGTTATGCCATACAATATGACCTCAAGATTGGTTTGTCCCAACCCCTCATTCCAGAAATCCAGTAAAACATCATCAGGCTTACTGATGGACCACTCAACACTTGTTAGACATCAGAGCCCTAGGGTCTGCTCCTCTTCTGGGAGATCTGGAATATCTTCAGTCGCGTCCTTGGTGCCAAACAGCATGGAGACACTTGCACAATTCTAGACTTCAAATAACTAAACAAATGGGTAAAAAAAAACCAATATGGTCAACCATAGAGGCACTAAAAGAAGGTGATTGGATGGTATGTGTAGACCTCTCAGAAGCTTGTCTCCACATTGCCGCCAGAATAATTACCTAAGGTTTGTCTACTATAGAACCTTCCCCTCCAGGATGTGGTGTTGGACATGGAAAGGTTCATATCATGACGAGAGCGTGGAGGAGACCTGCTCTGCAGGTTCCCCGAGGATCTGATGTTTCTGTCTCATCTGCAAGGCCTTTTGGTGAGCGTCTACAATCTAATGCCATGTGCAAGACTTCACTCCAGGTTGCTGCAGCAACTGCTCCCCTTTCAGAACTAGATCATCCAGAAAGAACGGATACTGCTCTCTATATCTGCTACGTTGAAGGAGGTGCTACACTGCTAACTGCACCCCCATCATTTTTCAGGAGTAAGTCTTCAGGAGCCACAGAGGCTGGTTCTTATGACAGATGCCAGTCTCATTACCTGAGGAGCACACCTGGAGGAGCCAGTGATTCGGGGCCTCTGTTTGGATGTTCTAGGATCAGCACCTGCTGGTGTGGACCTACAAAACTGCTGCCCATGTCTATGTCAACAAGGAGGCCAGCACCTGGTCAAAAAAGCAGAATTGGGAGGCAGAAAAACCATGTGGGCAGAAAAGCATCTAGCGTCTTTGAGAGCAGAGTATTTGGCCATAGTCAACAATGTGGTAGCAGACTGGCTCTGCCATTCAGTGGTGCCAGAGGTGCAGCGGCAATTGAACCCACAGGTTTTCGGCTAAATTGTGGCGCATCGGGACATGTCGGTGCTAGATCTGTTTGCCACATCTCAGAGTCTATGTTGTCCCATTGCAAGCTCTGTAGGAGCCACATGCCAAAGTGACCATGGCCGAAGAACCAGAAATGGCTAAGCCCAAGCCAAGCGGAAGTTCTTGTGACAAATATTTTTAGAACGAATTTGAGTTAACAGAAATGATGACCCTGGAATTATTTTCACAATTCAAATAATTTAATGGTGTTTATAATAATTCATAATTAGAAACTAGTAGTGTGGGTTTTTTCACCTTTTACTTCCGTATAAGGGATAAACATGGATTTGTTGCTTTTACAATGATAAGTTGTCTGAACATGTTAATTCTGCCCCCTCCCCGCGTTTTCCACAAGTACCTCCTGTAGCAGAGTGCCTGACCACCTCTTCATCTTGGGGGCTATCTCAGTGTGCTTTCCAGCTGTTGTACTTTGAGGCTTTTAAAGCTTCTCTGTCAAATCATTGTTGCCCCCCACTCCTGCTGTGGCTCTCGCACTTCGTCTGTGCTCAGGAAAGCAGTGGGATTTTCCAGCCCTATGAGAAGTAAAATGCACATTTCTGTTCTAATAAGCTTGAACCATGATGTGCTGGTAAAGCAAGGAGACTAACTAATGACAAGCTATTTTCCCTGCCAAGAGGGAGAGAAGAACCAGAGTGATGGAAGAGGACTTGGATGATTGTTTTCATCTTGTAGCAACCAGCGCTTGGGCAGGAGTGTGTTTTTCTGTTCATTTCCCAAGTATGTGTGAAGTGCTAACCCAATGAGCAAGCTTGCATGCCTGGGCTTTCCATAGCCATGTCTCAACTTTAATTGTGGTGAGCCCTCTCTCCGTCTCACTCAACCTTGCAGCATTAAGACAGCCTTCTTAGAGCACTGCAGTGATTCTACAGCTCTGCTTCGCCATGACAGCAAGAGGGACTTTTCCAGTGCAGAAGAAAGGGTGATTTGGGTGGTTCCTGCTCTTTTATTTTTAGCAAGTGCTTCAGATGCAAGTTTTCAAGAATGAGGAAGCTGCACACCACAGCAGACTATGGCACAGAGCAGAATAGTTTGGGGGGGGGAACCTAATAAAAGGTTGGCACCAAATTATTGAGGGTCTTGAGGGCACTAAAATAGATCAAGAGGAGTTAGATTCGGTGCACAAACTATGGGTTAGCCTCTCCTGCTGCCCACCCTAAACCAGAGGAATAGTTTGGATTAATTTACAAGTTTGTATTGTGAGGAAATGAAATTGTACCAGCCTCACCCACCAGGCATACTTAAGCTGCCTCTAGGACTGGTTGATGTCCATGCATGGGTTAATGTTTGCCCAGGGTTTATGTGTGGAGGCTTGAAATGTTAGCTCATTACTAAATTCCTGTATCATTCTGGCCTGTGTTCCTCCCTGCTAAGCAAGCACTGCATCTCTTTCTGGTGGGCTATGCAGTAGGATACACCTGGCCAATGTGAGGCGGCACTCTCTAAAGTATGTCCAAAGTGGGCCAGAACAAGCACCAGGATGCCAAGCTTGACCACTCTGTGCTTTGTATTGTAGCAGAAATGGGTAACAGTGCCAAGTTTTAATTCATAAAGATGCAGGTTTGCAAAACTAGTGGCTCATGCAAACAGTGTTTGCTTTTTATCTCACAGTGACTAAGCTTTATTGCTCAACTTCCGCGCTGAGCTGGAAGTGCACCACAATTTTGGCACTTGTCGCTGCCTCCCACCCCACACCCATCCAACACAAACACAGACTTTGAGTTGAGTACACCCTGATGGTGTCCTGGATTTAAGTCCCTTAGCAGATTAAAAATTGCAAATGTGCATTCTTCATAGTGTACATATATACAAGGAGGCACATTAGCCAAAACTTTGCAGCAGATTACTTGCTGCAGTATCCCTGCATCCTTTAAAAGCCGATTATTAAGTATTGTGAAGGTAAGTACTACCTCTCCAAGTTCAGGGCAAGTCCCCTCATTCATGCAATAACTCGGAGGCATTTCTTGCATTGTAAGGAAATATTCCAGCTCCTTGCTCAGTCACACCCCTAAAGGGGCAGAGGAGAAAGTCATGTCTCCTTTCAGACAACCGCCAAAAGAAATCTCAGTCTTCAAGACAAAAAGGAAGCAGCCTTCAACTCTACTTGCTGCTGTAGTTTCTCTGCCTCAGGACCTGCCTAAATGACCACCATTTATTTCAAAGCAGCGCATGAAAATGTCCTTTTTAACAGCACCATTGATGTTGATTCCAGCTGCATAGTGTCTACTCATTGGCAATGTCTTCACTTGCTGATGCATGTTCCTCCACAGACTTCAGAATTATTGCTTTTCCCCAGTCCAACAGCCCCCACACTCTAGGGGATTTAATGCCCGGTGTCAGTGAAGTAAACACCTCTCACTCCCTGTGCAAGAGGAAGCAGAGCAGGTTGCATTGCAGCCCTTTGTGCAGCCCAACTCCGACAACATCAGGGAAGGAAGTAGTTTATACGCTGAGAGACTGACTTGCAACCCTGGGCTGAGAAAAGTTTCTCCTCCTTGGGGACGAACACCATCATCCTTGCAACCTCATCCAGCGCCTCTTCGGTGAACTGAAGGCCCCGGGCAAGGAAAGCATCTCTAGCACACAGCTTCACGTGGCGGAACTCCAAGGGCAGGAAGGGTACCAGGAAGTCTATGAGATTCTCTTCCAGAAGGCGGTTGTGGGCATAACCCTCATCTGGAGGAAAAGAAGTGGAAGGGGTGCATTAGTCAATTTCCCTCCCGTTCCTCCAAGGTATTATTGTGTCTCCAGGTTGCCACAGAAGCCGGCTAGGAAAGACGGCTGCTTTCCTAGCTGAGTTGGGCATGGGTTGTTTGTACAGGAACGTCAGCGTATGTGGCCTTTAGTGGAGTAACAAAACGGATAGAATGCTGTCCCAAGGATCTTAACAGTCTAAATTTGGGCAGCAGGAGGAGACAAGGGAAGGGAAAGAGCAGGAGAGACATTGGGAAGGAAGCATAAAAAGTAAAGGTAAAGGGACCCCTGATAATTAGGTCCAGTCGTGACCAACTGGGGTTGCGGCGCTCATCTCGCTTTATTGGCTGAGGGAGCCGGCGTACAGCTTCCGGGTCATGTGGCCAGCATGACTAAGCCGCTTCCGACGAACCAGAGCAGCGCACGGAAACGCCGTTTATCTTCCCGCTGAAGCGGTACCTATTTATCTACTTGCACTTTGACATGCTTTCAAACTGCTAGGTTGGCAGGAGCAGAGACCGAGCAACAGGAGGTCACCCTGTTGCAGGGATTCGAACTGCCGACCTTCTGATTGGCAAGCCCTAGGCTCTGGTTTAACCCACAACGCCACCCGTGGGGAAGGAAGCATGGATGTTAGCAAATGCAGTTAACATTTCCAGTGAATTTATAGCTGCTCCAGCAAGCGCTGCTTTATCCAAAGGAGCTCTTGACGTTATGTGTCAGTAAAGGTAAAAAAAAGGTAAAGGACCCCTGGATGGTTAAGTCCAGTCAACGGTGACTATGGGGTTCCAGTATTCAACTCATTTTCAGGCCAAGGGAGCAGGGCTGTCTTTAGCATATGTGGTGCCGGGATGCAAAGATCTGCCCAGCGCCCCCAAATTTGGGGTGGCCTGGAAGGAAGCCTGCACCGTGGTGGGCGGCAGGTTCCCCAGGCGGGAAAGGAGCGCGCGCGTCTGGTGGAGCTGACCCCCCTGGCGCCAGGGGAGGGGTTACAGCACAGCCCTTTGTCGGCCTGAAGGGTCCATCTGTTGGACGGGCAGGCGAAGGAGCTGCCCCTTCCCAGCAGGCAGGGAGGGGAGAGGCTGAGATGGGACTCGCCTCGCTGCCTCCCGCTCCTCCAGGCGCAGCTTCTCCCAAGGTATCTGCTGCGCCAGTGGCTGCTGCTTCACCGCCAAGCCCTACTAGGACTTGGCCTGAGGCACTGCTGCTGCTGCGAGGGGTGGCAATGGCCCTCACTGCTGCTGCTGCTGCTGCCACCGCCCCTTGTCCTTCTCCGCGGGAGCTGCAGCTTTCCCCCGCACTCCTTCCTTGTCCTCCCTTGGCTGGGGCTCCGGGCAGTGGTGGCTGTTGCTCAGTCTCAGAGGTGGTGGCGGTGGCGCTGGAGATGGAGTCGCCAAAGAGTGGGCGCCTGTCACCCCCCAGAATTTGCCGTCTGGGTGCCCTGCACCCCTTGCACCCCCAGGTAAAGACGACCCTGCAAGGTAACAGGCGTTTGTCCACAGACAGCTTTCTGGGTCATGTGGCCAGCATGACTAAGCCGCTTCTAGCAAAACAGAACACCGTAAGCCAGAACACATGAAAACACCATTTACCTTCCCATCCACAGCAGTACCTATTTGGCATGCTTTCAAACTGCTAGGTTGGCAGGAGCTGGGACAGAGCAACGGGAGCTCACCCTGTCGTGGGGATGATGTGTGAGTAGACACCGGCTGGCCACAGCGTGTGTCCTTGACAGGATACGCCATCTCCTTTCATTTTCAGATGCACACTTAAACCAGGGATGGGGGAGTGCGGCTCCCATCAGCCCCATCTCGACGAATTCCACAACCTTGGAGCTTCCCCACCCTTGATGTAAGCCATCATCACATGTGAAGCATGTGTTTTTACAACAAATGCTTTGATACAGGTTCACAATGCAGTGTCTACAGGAAAATGTTGATTCTTTGGTGATGCGTGAAGCAGTCCCTTAGAACACGAAGGGGAAAGAGAACTTCGCAAATCCTGCCTACTGTGTCAGGATCAAAGGGCGTCTCACCTGTAGACTCCAGCAGCTCCGTCCGTAGGTACTGTTCTAAGGAATCCATGGTTATTTCCTCTCTGGCTCGACCGGCGCGCCAGAAGTCAAGAGCCACCTCATTAATGATGTTGCTGCCGGTGTTACTGAGAGGGAAGAGAGAGAATTATTTTTGAGTTGGACCGACAGAATGCGGAGGCCACAGCTAGGGAAAATAACTTTGCCACACAACCTGTTCTGCGTTCAACCATTGTGAAAAAGGTCCCAAACCAGGGATCAGCAACTTTGGGAAAGTCCTAGTTAACTTCCATGCACAAATGCAAGAATAGAAGGTGCTGTAGCATGTTGCATGGAGGGGGTACATCTCTTTAAAAAAATGCCAGCAGCTTTCTGTGTAATAATTTATGTTGGAAATG
Organism: Podarcis gaigeae; assembly: GCF_964106915.1. Classification (NCBI taxonomy): domain Eukaryota; kingdom Metazoa; phylum Chordata; class Lepidosauria; order Squamata; family Lacertidae; genus Podarcis; species Podarcis gaigeae. The sequence goes on along the minus strand of NC_139682.1, from coordinate 93,773,874 downwards.
GTTGCTCCTGGCTTATACTTGAGGCATGCCCTGTTCCCTGGCTTCAGTAGACCCCTTCCCTACCCTGAGGGTCATGGAAAGTCTAGCATGGAGCACATAGGGTGCAGAGGTGGAGCTAGGCTCCCTTGCGAGCCTTGGCAAGGAGAGCGCATGAGCGGGCAGGCAGGCTCCTAGCCACTCTTGAGCCAGAGCGGAGAGGTGCAATTTCCCCCTGCCAGGCCTGTGCCCTTGGTGGTGGCCAACCTGACCATCCCCTGTGCAGAGGAAAAGAAAACCAGCCTACACAATGGTACAACTAGCTTAGCCTGTGTTGAGAGCTCTTAACGTAGCCTGCAGGTGAGAAAATGAAGGCTGAAGGGAGATTTAAACCAGCAATACCTTGTTTGCACCTTCAGCCATTGCAATACATCCCCTTTTGTATTGGGGATGCAGCCAGGAGGACACAGGACATGGCAGTGATATGGTTCCACTGCCCCGGCTGGAGGTTGACTTAGTCCTGGGCAGCTGCATGCCAGCTGTGTTTGCAGGAGATGCTGAACAGGAGATGCAACTCTTGGCCCTACTCCAATCTACCCCCCAAAAGTCAGAAAAAAAGTTGGCACAAATCCCAACAGTTTCAAAGTACCAGACATCAAGGGACCACAAGCTATCAATACAGACATTTCCACATTCTTTTTCGTAGATTAGGATGAGTACCAAGAGCAATTCAGATTTCAGCGAGAGTAGGTAAAGTTCTCAATGAGATTCAAAGGCCTCGTCTTGGATATGGATTCAGAAAAGAAGTTTCTTTTGAGACTGATACAACTCTTCCCCCACCCACCCCAAACAGAGAAACGCATGTCCTTCCCCTTGCATATTTTGGGATGGAACCTACTGGATATTTTACTGCAGGTATTGCTTATTGCATCGAACTGCTAAGCTGGCCAGCACTGGAGGTTTCCCTGAGCATCTGCAGCATGTCACCTACGGCAGGGAGAGGAACTGCTTGTGACAGATGGATGCATCCCAAGGTTTTCATCTGCATAAGCTTAGAAACTCCTCTTCAAACTCACATATACCTTTCAAGAACCTCTGGAAAAAGAGACCCCTCTTCGGTACATCAGCTACAAAAAAAGAGGGGAGGTAATCACCTAAGGAATAAGAAGATGGATCTCCGGTAATCCACTGTATCAATGCTGTCGTAGTGATCCATGTAGGGTTTTAAGCCATCTAGGAGGTCATCGTGAAGCTTCTCTGCCTCATCAAAGATGAACAGTGACTGCTCACACTCTTGGACCGTCTCACTGATCTGTTTTGCGAGCTGAACCTGAGCGGCCAAAGGAGATGGGAAATGAATTTAATTAATTCCCCCCCTTTTAGGGCAGGGTGAGGATGGCCTTTGGTTCTCCGGATTTTGCTACCCTCCAGTTCCTATCAGCCCCCGTCAATGGTCGGGGAAGGAAGTGATGGTTGTCCAGCAAAATCTAAAGGACTGCAGGGTCTCCTCCTCCCCTGTTTTAAGGAATAAACATTGCATGGCCAGTTATTGCAGTACAAGCTATCAAACAATAAAAACTTGAAGCCAATAAATTGAGCAACTAAAAAGAAAGACAGTCATGTCATGAAGCCAGCATAAAATCATAAATAAAAAACTGAGTGGCATTGTAGCAGGAACCCCCCCCCCCATCATTCAGCTTGTACAAACTTCACACACACTCACACTCACACACTACATACGCTACGCTTCTGTTATAAATTCATAGAAAATCAACCATGCATCGGATTTGCACTGTTCTACTTTTATTTTACTCCATGAAGGAAGGACTACAAAATGGGGAAGGTTTGATACAGGGCACCATAATCCCTTCACCATCCCAGCACATCCACAAGAGCCCTGCCCAGTTGCTATGCCAACCCTGATGGTCCTAGACAGAAGACAATCAAGATCACAAAGAACTTGCATATGGGAATGGATTCAGCATGGACTGGAACAAAGGACAATGATCAGATCTTCCCTCAGGGGGCAGGAAACTGCGACTACCTTTTGTCTTCAGAAAATGACTCATGGGGAGGAGGAGAAGGGAACCAGCCAGGTGACAGGACACTCAGGTTACCACCACAACTCCTCCCTCAACCCCTCCTTTCTGTAATGTATGCATGATGTTTCTGGGGGTGGGCTTGACCTAGAGGATGGGAATTTCAAAAGTTTTTATAAAGTCTTGCACACCATTTTTCTGTGTCTTTCCTCTCACCTGCAAGTGAGGGGAGCACCCTGTTGCAACAGTCAACAAAGGCCAAGCCTACAGGCTGCTGATTTGCTCCAATTTACTCTGGTTGGTGTCTTTACTTTTTGTCCAAGGGAGCCCTCGGATTTTTCCGGTAACAGCACAAAATGGTTTTAATTACAAGACACATCACCTTGGGGGTGGGGCGTAGGCAAATGCAGACAAAAAGTGATTTGGGAGGGGAGGGAGGCTGCACTGTAAGGTTAGAATTCTGCCACAGTTCCATGATGGCACTTTACAAAAGTTAAGAATTGAGGAGCAAAGAGGGACACTCATTCAACACTGAAACATCAAAACAATCAGTGCACTGGTTAATTATCTACTGAGAAAAATTCCCCTCACCTTGTAAATATCCACATACTTGGAATGAGGGAAGTGAAATGGTGAAATGAAGACTTTGACACAGTCGCTTTTCAAGCCATCCTGGTAAAGGTGTTCTGCCATTATCCGGGCCACGAAGTTCTTGCCTGTGCCAGACCAGCCGTGGAAGGAAAGGGCCAAGGCTTTATCTGGCTGAGGGGTTTCCAGGAAGCCTTGAACAGCTTTCAGGACAACATCTTTTGCTAAGTGCTGCCCGTGAAGTCGCCTGCCCAGCTCCAGCTCCAACCCTGGTGGTGAATAAAAGGGCAGGAAATCCTTTGCATATCATTTTTTGGTTGAGATAAAAGGCACAATGGAAGGAGGGCGGTATTGCTAGAAATTCATGCCTTAAGAGGAGGTCTCTGGGCGCAAGTGTGTGATGATTCCATAGAACTGTAGAGAAGTCACAAGCTCCACCTTTCAAAGACCTTCATCTTCCTTCCTTAAACAAGTTACACCATTACGGCTGGGCAGCTAGGCAAGGGCAGGTGAGCAGAAAACAGGGGCTAGTAATGGTGTTTCTGTGAGTTTTGTAATCTCTTACCAGTGATTAGCAGCAGGAGGATAAATGTAAAATTGTTAAAAGAACAGCAGCAGACTATTTCATGCAAAATAAGAGGAGATCTGGCAAATTTGTATAATTCCCCCAGCTTTCTTTGTCACAGAATCATTTGTATTGCTAGACAACTTGAGATACTCAAAGGGTTATCTGTTCAGTCCTAAAAAGATGAAAGACCACAACAGGCTTCATTTGAGAGTCTCCACTTTGTTTTTGTTTTTAACGCAATTGAATTAGGGCCCATTGTCCCAGTGGGACAAAGTTAATACTGAAAACCTTGTCCATTTATTTCCTTGGGATTTAATTGCAGCTGATTTCAGTTGAATTGGAGCCTTTGTGTTTTACAAGGGTTATTTGTAGCCACAGAAAGCTCTGAGGAAACTACTCACTTGTTGGCCAAAACCTCAGCCGCAAGTTCACTGCCATTTCCAGGCTGTTAGGATGTAGGAGGCAAATGGTAAACCAGGTGTGCTTTCCCACACATGCAACACAATTAACATGCAACACAATTAGCATTACCAAATCAGCTGGGCTTTGTTTTTGAAGCCCAGTCACAACCATAGGTTCTTCCTGAGTCTGCACAACCATCTTTTCCCTCCACTGCTGCAAGCCCCGTTGAGTTAAGCCAAAAGCAGCCTTGCTGCTTTCATAACATCAACTGGTTGACGTTCCTGAGTGTGTGAGAGACCAAGAGTACATCAGCCCACATCAATATGTGGCACAGAAGGCAAGGAGACAAATGAGTGTGGAAACAACTTGTTTTGTGAGTCAATAAAATATTATTTTGGGGGTGGGAGGAGGGAAAGATTTCATGGGGAGGACACAGAAGGGATGAAAATGGTTTTAAGTCACCCCTCAATGACTTGGCAGTCTTTGGGCATGGGTTAGGGGCTTTTTCTAAGTCCCACCTTGCATTATGATGGATGAGGAGAAGAGAATGTTTGTGAGTGCTGGCTAGCTAGCCATTATCATGTCTTATTTTATTTGGGTGACATGGTGTGCCAGCTACACACAAACAGAGACTTGATACTTATTTCATTATCTTTGGTGTTGTTTTTTGTGGGGAGGGGAAATAAATAAGGGGCTTAAAGGTAAAGAGACCCCTGACTATTGGGTCCAGTCGCGGACAACTCTGGGGTTGCGGAGCTCATCTCGCTTTATTGGCCGAGGGAGCCGGTGTACAGCTTCCGGGTCATGTGGCAAGCATGACTAAGCCGCTTCTGGCAAACCAGAACGTCGTTTACCTTCCCGCTGGAGTACCTATTTATCTACTTGCACTTTGATGTGCTTTCGAACTGCTAGGTTGGCAGGAGCAGGGACCGAGCAACGGGAGCTCACCCCGCCGCAGGGATTTGAACTGCTGACCTTCTGATGGGCAAGTCCTAGGCTCTGTGGTTTAACCCACAGCACCACCAACATCCCTAATAAGGGGCTTAGAGGGAGAGGTAGAGATGGAAGGGATTCTGAGGATCCTCTAGTCCAGTGTTTCCCAACCTTGGGTCTCCAGCTGCTTTTGGACTACAACTCCCATCATCCCTAGCTAGCAATACCTGTGGTCAGGGATGGTGGGGAATGTAGTCCGAAAACAGCTAGAGACCAAAGGTTGGGAAAAACTGCTCTAGTCCAACCCCTGCAATGCAGGAATTTGCAGCTGTTCCATTCAGGGATCAAACCTGCAACCTTGGCGTTATCAGCACCACACACTAACCAACTGAGGTAGGGAGGCTTGGTTGGCAGGGTGAGGAAACAGTTTGCAAAAAAAAGGCAGGCCTCTCATTCAATCCCTTCTTATCACGAGAGGAGGATTCCCTTTGTATTTGCTCAATAGAGGGAGAGAGAGATGGCAGGGCTTGTAGTGTGTTTGATCCTGAGGTCAAGGGCTTCTGGAGGAAGCACCTCCCAAAATCTATTTAGCTGGGAATTGGCAGGGCAGGTTACTTTGCATGTGGTCAGTCCTAGGCAAATGCTTCTTACTCGCCCACCCTCCAGTTTGTCATGGAATGAGCAGAAACCTCTACTGGAGCAAGGGAACCCCTGATTTTGCACAATGAGAGCAGTGGTCTCTTCTTGCAGGCAGGAAGTATGGCAAAAAGGTTTCAGGTCTGGAATCTGCCTGCCCCAAATATATGCTGGTGCTTCCTCACAACAGAGTTCTGTCTTCCTGTGCAACTCTATAACATGTCTGCGCAGAAGTGACCCCCACTGAATTTAGTGGGACTTACTTCCATGTAACTGGGTATGGGATTTTGAATATTTCCTATAACCATTCTTTCCCGAAAATGATAGTCATAATTTAAGATTTTTTATATAATCCACAGGTTTTAGTGAGACTGGGTTGTACTTAATTCTTTCATTGTGAGACTCAAAATAGAGGTGGGTATCCTATGAAACAGCCACCCAGATGTAGCTGAACTACAACTCCCATCATTCCTGATCACTGACCCCACTGGCTGGGGCTCGGGTTCAGCAACATCTGGAGCACATCTGCATTTCTGAAAAATGTAGTTTTTCTTCACCTCTAAGAGGCTGAACCTGGACACTGCAGCTGAATATTTCCAGGGTGCCTTCTATCTGCTAGGCTTCTTTCTATCCGATAGTTATTTTGGGGACTTAGAACTTCCTACTCACCAGAGCTCACAGGATTAAACAGAGAAAATTAGAGTTGCAGTTTATGCTGCTATCCTAAGCCCCACTTCCTTGGCACTTTCTTCTGAGTAGACATGACTTTTGTGGCATAAAAACCCACTCTAGCCAGAACACAATAAATGTGTTCATTATTTTTGTTGGGAGCAAATGTTTTTCTATTTACAATCTTCATAAATGATTATTATTACCATTACTATTGTTGTCATCCTCCTTTTTCGAATAGCGGTAATGAGGAGTGAAGCCTTAACATGATTTATTCTCAGACAAGGGAAATAAACCAGTGCTTGCTTTCTGGTGTTTCCAGCTATTTTACAGGAAAGACATACTTGTGTTTACTAATGGGATTGTCTGCATCTTATTCTGAGATGAACTCCACTTGTACTGTGGGTCTTACCCTCATTTTTATGTTGACATAGGTGTTAAGTATTAGTACGACTGCAATGCTTCAGTGTCCAGACTGTCCTTGCAAGGCAGGATGGGGAGGAAATCTGACCTCCTTGGCCTTGCATCTATGGCCTTGCCCCTGCCCCTGCCCCTGCCCACCCCAACCCCACATGACCTCCTTAGTGGCTGGGCTGCCCCAGCAGCTCTGATGGGCACCAGGTGCCAGTGTCCCAAAGGCAGTTCATGCAGGGTATATGTGAAATACGCAGGGTGCCAGGGGAAACACAGTCCTCACCTGTGATGTTGTTGGTCACTCTGCAGTCTCCCGTTGCACAGCACTTGCCAAAGCTGCAGTACCAGCTGGAGACGATCTCCCTCACCATGGGCAAGCTCCACCCTAGGAGAAAGCCAAGCCAGTTTTGGGAAAGAAAGCCGGGAGCTACCGCAGTGCCCGCGACTCAAGCAGGTCACGTCTCTCCACCACCACCACCACCCCCGCCCTGCATTCATCCTCACAACTATTTTGCAAAGTTGGCCGTTAATATTCTTGATGGAAGAAGTGTGTCTGAAATGGGCTTGCCCAAAGCAACCTCTGCCGCTGGTGCACTCTCCCCACCCACTTCCATTGATGCTACCAGCAATGGCAAGGGTTTGTAGGACAGGCACAAGAGACACTTGTCTGCTCTTGCCTTTTTTTCAAAAACTTTCAGCTCCACTCCTCGGACGTCCTTGCTAGCACCTTCTGTTGGATGCCACACTGTGTGCTAATAAAAGGCATCTAAAGGTAAAGGTACCCCTGACCATTAGGTCCAGTCGCGGACAACTCACTTTATCAGCCAAGGGAGCCAGCATTTGTCTGCAGAGAGCTTCTGGGTCATGTGGCCAGCATGACTAAGCCACTTCTGGCGAACCAGAGCAGCGCATGGAAACACCGTTTACCTTCCCGTGGGAGCAGTACCTATTTATCTACTTGCACTTTGACGTGCTTTCGAACTGCTAGGTTGGCAGGAGCTGGGACTGAGCCAACGGGAGCTCACCCCGTTGCAGGGATCCAAACCACCAACCTTCTGATCAGCAAGACCTAGGCTCTGTGGTTTAGACCACAGCGCCACCCGCGTCCCTACAAAAGCCATCTAGGGCTTTCTGTAGTTTTCCATATCTGTGGGTGGCCTCTCCCCACCATCCAATTATTTATCATCACAGGTGTCTGAGAAGTATGAGAAATTCAACAGCAAGGGACAACTAATAATGGCCTGCTCTGGCATGCAGCAAGAGGAGATGGGAATGCCCTGCAAGAACTTTTACCACTTCCGGCTATAGATGAAGGAACATACTTTACTTTTAAAAGTGTACACCTGCTGCCTGAAGTAGTAAGACCCACTCTACACAGGATTTTGCCACTTTACTCTCCAACTTGTGCAGCCTACCTCAACTGAGGAGACTGCAGTGCAGAGCCCAAGGTAAGGTGAGATTTGGATGGTTCAGGATTCTATATAAACTTTATTGGTCAGATTTATTTCTGTAATCCTTGCATTCAAGGGAGCCTACAAACCACTACAAAAATCATAAACCTGTGTAATAAAAGGCATACATTAACAGAAAAAGAAAGCTATATACTAAAACTTGCCTTTTCATATGCTCTTTTAAATTCCTGCTAGCCACTTTTTGGAGGCAGGAGTGATGTTATCCAGAGCCAAATTAAGTCACTGTTTGCTTACAGTAATCACTGTTCCCCTTATAAAGTGTGCATTGCAATGTACAAGATATGCAAAACAACATCAGGATGAACATATGTAAATGATTAAAAGTCAGTTTTTAAAAAGCAACGAACCCCTAACCCCAATCATAATTAATACACAGCTCTGAAACACAATACTCACGCACGCAGTGCAATGCTAGAAGCAAGTCCCACTAGGTTAAAACGGGAATCACTACAGAGAAGTGAGTATAGGATTGCAGTCTTAATATGTGGCCCAAAACTAAGAATTGAGAGACCGCTCAGACCATCCACTACATGCACACATATTTGTCCTTTCTCAGTGAGCTAAATTCTATGAAGCAGTAGCTGCCGATTTAATCTGTGCAAAAGCAACTGTCAGGAAGAAGAGGAAAGGCTGTGACATCTCTTTACCTTGGTGTTCCACGATGACCGTGCCTCCTCTTTCTTCCTCTTCCTCCTCCTCCTCCTCCATCATCACCGTCCTCATTCTCTCATTCTTCTCTGCCACTTCTTCTTCGCAGTCCTCCTGCCACAGCCGGCAGGCCAGGAGCTGCCAATATCTCCTGGACAGGGCCCTCATGGTCCCCAGGTGATTCCTCAGCCGCTCATAGTGTTCACTGCCCTGCAAGGCTGAGCTCTGAGCTGCATCTCTGCGCTCCCAAGGCTTGCTTTGCCTCGCCTGCCCCTGTGCTCCTGTCAGCAAAAAGCAGAGGCAGAAACACAGCAAAGGGCTGTAATGCAAAGCCCTGCACACCATGGCGCTGGGAAGGAGGGTGACAGGAGCACATTAGCCACAAAGCCGGTTCCCTTCGCCTTGTTCTGGCAGCTGCTGTGACCAAACCTAGCCCTGCAGCTACTTAACTTCCTAATCTGCTTGCCGGGAACAGTGACCTCACTTCCTATCTGCTTCCCATTGGGGTTTCCTTGGATACAGCCTGTTTACTTGTGACTTGCCTATGCAAACACAGTTGCAACATGCTTTCTAGCTAGACCACTGGGAGAGACACACAGCAAAGCTTGTCAGAGAGGAAATGCTCCTGTAATCCGTTTCCCATAGGGCAACGATAGAGACATGTGACAGGTTTATTGTATTTCTTCGGAGATTCAGCTGGGAAGAATGGATTGAAGCCATCATTGTTGCCTAAGGTATGCACACTCCTTTATTTTGCCTAAACAAAAAAAAATCCTTCCAGTAGCACCTTAAAGACCAACTAAGTTAGTTCTTGGTATGAGCTTTCGTGTGCATGCTCATACCAAGAACTAACTTAGTTGGTCTTTAAGGTGCTACTGGAAGGAATTTTTTTTTTATTTTGCCTAGCATCTCTATTCAAAACCCTGAACAAAAATCAATGTGCACAGACAAAGTGAAAACGAAGAGGACTGAGGTCCATGAAAATCCTGCCAAAATCAGTTTTAGGCTACCAGAAGATTTCTTGTTGGTTCTGCCAAGGTGTTTTGTACTGCTATGGGTTAGCGAGGGAACAGGGACTCTCCCCCCAAAAAACCCCAGGTGCAAGGTTTTCCTCTCTAGATTTTTGGGTGCTGGAGTTTTAATCAGAGATTTTGATAATCATGGTGAGCAAACAGGCTAAGTTTGTTTTTCTGTAAGGCAGAGGGAGATGGTGGCTCTGCCACTAACACATTAATGAAAACCACCATCAGGGCAAGAACTTATTCAGATGCAAATGCTGTAAAAACCAGGCATAGGCAAACTCGGCCCTCCAGATGTTTTGGGACTACAACTCCCATCATCCCTGACCACTGGTCCTGTTAGCTAGGGATGATGGGAGTTGTAGTCCCAAAACATCTGGAGGGCCGAGTTTGTCTATGCCTGCTGTAAACTCTGCAGCCCCTCCAGGTGCTAATATGTATAAAATAAAGCATATTTCCTAAAGCCTCTGCTGTGCCTTGATTTTCTCAAAGGAAACACAACCCTGGGTGAGTGCCTTGGACCCCTTGGAATCTTCCTACTGCTTGGCAGAAATTTGGGGTGGTGCACCACCTTTTTAACAGCGCCATAACTCTCATCATTTCCCTGACCACTGGGAGTGCTTGAGGTCCACCCTCAGGAAGATTCAATCTTCAGGCTGTGTTTTCTACAGATCAGTTATATTTATTGTGAGATAATTAAGTGCTGTGTGCAGCATAAGGTTGGAAAGAAAAGGGGTGGGTGGGATGCGGTAGCTAATATTCTTCTACTTAGTGTTTTGGGGGGGGGTTGTGTCAGCATCACTTGGGTAGGTTCTCTTTCTATCCGTTTGTTATATTTTCTTGGTAGTGAGAGAAGTGGGGGTGGGGGGTGGCCCAGGGGGTGGTTGGTTGTCTTTGGTTGGCTGCAGTGAGATTTGTTTGTGTGTATGGGTCAAGTTAGCCATATTGATTCACATGCTGTTGGTGGATTCTTCTTGTTGTCTTGTTGGGATGTGTATGTGATAAAGAGGAGCCATACTGGGGTGATGGTGTCTTCTTCTACTTGTCCCTTTGTCAGTATCAAGTTTATTGATTAGCTTTTCTAGTAAGGCCGTTTCCCATACAATTTGATACCAGAGGTCCATGTTTACTCCTGACAGGTCTCTCCAATGTCCAGCTATTATGCTTCATGTTGCTGAGAATAGGTGCGTTATGAGCTCTTTATAGTGTGAGTGGGTATTATTATAAAGAAAGAAAGAAAGAAAGAAAGAAAGAAAGAAAGAAAGAAAGAAAGAAAGAAAGTAAGTAGGGCCAGTTCTGGGGTGACTTCTAATATCTGTTTAGTTATTTTGCATATTTATTGTATGACTATTGTCCAGAAGGCTTGGATTTTGGGGCATTCCCACCACATGTGGAGGTGCAGCCTCTCTAGCATTTTGGTGAGGTTCCTGGGCATATCAGCGCTAGTTTCTGTGGTGTTAGGTACCATCTGTGAGTGAGTTTCAGAGTAAGTTCTTAACCTCTGCCTGAGATAATGTAAATGGCAGCACTGGAGTGAGTCCTTTGTTTGCAGACATGCCGAAATGTTGATTTTGGCTGGCTTGCTCACTGACTCACAGATTGTTGGCTGTTGCATATATCTGGAAGGGATATATAACCCACATAGATAGACAGTATGACTGTGATGGACGTGATTCGATTTCAGCCTTGGTTTAAGAAGGTATGTTAGCCTGGGGGAAAGGATATAAATTGTAAGCTGCTCCATCTGTGGCTGTTAACCCATTTACAAGGAAGAAGTTGGACTCCTGCAGTAGAGAGTCACTTGCCGTCAAGATATACGGCAGACCACCTTTTCCCTGTAAAACTGAGTAGAGAGAGGCATGAATACTGTCTTAAGATACATGTATCTGTTTTGAAATGGTCAGTAGATTTGGGAAAAGAGCAAGACGAGGGAGCACTGAAGAATAGGGAATACCTGTGAGGACATTTGGTGGGACTGTTTTGTTTCTATTTTAGTGCTCTGTGTTTTGCTTTTAAAATACAACCAAGTAGAACCCGCAGAGCCCCGTTTCCCAAGACGGCACCTTTCCTTCTGCCAGGGATGGGGAAGATGTGGGGCTGCCTCTCCCCTCATCCCTGGCCAGGGCTGAGCGGAGTCGGGAGTCTGGCCCCCCGCCCCTGGTTCCGCACTCCCTTCGGCTGGTCTGCTGCCTTCAGACGTGCTCTGGATCCGGTCCTGATCCCCAGTCTGCGCTCTCACCTCCGCAGAAGCTTCGCGGCCTCGGGGCTGCCGGAGGGTCAGTCCGCCCGCTGCTGCATGGCGACCCCGCTGTCCTGAGGGGGAAGCGCGCACGTGTGAATGGCCTCCCGGGCAGCTCCCCTTCTCCCTCCCCTCGCCCCCTTCCATGAGGACTAGAAGCCTCGCCGGGAACTGGCCTCGCCCCCCTCCCCGCCCGGCAGCATCTCGGGGGGAGAAGCGGAGGCGAAGCGGCGGCTCCCTTTACCTCTCTCCGCGCGCTTCCCCTCGGCGTCTGTTGCCATGGGAACCGCGCGCGCCTCCGACAGGCGTCCATCGCAGCGCCTGACAGGGCAGAGGCCGCTTCCGCCCAGAACTTGCGCCAGGCGCTCCCTGCTTTCACCCCCGCTATCCGCCCGCTTCTCTCTCACGCGCCCCGTTTTAGAAAGGTGGTTTTGTTTTAAGGCACCGAGTTAGACGCCTTGACAACGGCGGTGGGAGCCGGGGAGGGTCCTTGCCCTAAGAAGCAACGGAGCATGCGCCCCAAGAGAGAGAGAAGGAAGGGAGGGGCAGTGACGTGTCCGCCTCCCCTTCCGGGCAAAGGACATGCGCCCAGAGGGAGGGAGGGGTCCCTTTTAGATTCGAAGCAGAGCTGCCAGCTTTTGCCTTTTCTTGCGAGGAATCCTATTCGGAATAAGGGGATTTCCCTTAAAATAAAGGGGAAAGTGGACAGCCATGGCACGAATAGTAAAACCCAATTGAGAAAGTGCTTTGTGTCCCCTTGCCGGTCAGCAGAGCCCGCGGCTGTGAATGCAGCTGACAGCCGAGGGGCGACTTCAGGAAGGCGGATGGGAGGGGCTGGAGATCGCTCCCGCTGCAGCCCCACGCCTTACCCTACTCCAGGTCACAACCCCACACTCGCCTGCGGCCCCCTGATTTATGAGGGGGTGATGCCATAACTGCAGCATGCAGTGGAAAATCTTCCCTGAGACCTGCCTGTTGAGCAGTTGTGGTTGCTTTTACTAAGATCGAGCAGATGCCAGTCTTGATGTCTGCCACTTGTAATTATGTGAGTCTTGCCCAGGAATATTTTTCTGGAAAGAGAGCTGCCGGAACTGGCCAGGATCGCCTTCTTCGTTCCCTTAGAATTGGCCATGGTGCCCCTTGGAGCATAGCTGCCAACGTTTCCCGTTTTTTAAGGGAAATTCCCTTATTCCGAATAGGATTCCTCGCAAGAAAAGGAAAAAGTTGACAGCTATGCCTTGGAGAGGTGCCAGAACTGAGTTCTGGGGAGTTCCAGCAGGAAAAAGGCCCGGTCTTGCCCCTTCCCTGCATTTGACAAGGCAGAGAGCATGACCCGGGTTGCTTGTGGGCCCCTCCTGCCCTCCAAGCGCAATAGGGATAAAAACACAGGGTATTGCTGGGTCCTCCAGGGCTCTGCCCCACCCTGTCCCCCAAACTGCAGTGTAGGGATAGCAACACCGGAGGACACGCCAGGGTTTTGCCCTGATCTCTGCTATTCACCTCACCCTTGAAACCTGCAAAAATTATCAGCGTGTTATCTTTAACCCTTTTCACCATAGCCCACCCCCAACCTCCCATTTAGGGATAATAGGTGACTGGTTTATAAAGGCCTACTCTTCATGCTAGGTTCTGCTAGGAATCCAGATGGCCCCTTAGATGGGTTACATATAAAAGCATCTATCACTTCTGCCTGGAAAAGGGGAATCATAGTAGGGCAAACTCAGCCTGTTCAGTGGGCATCATAGGAGCCTACGCATAGTGTGCGTGCACCACATCATGTGATCAGTTTTGAAGCATGGGGCTTACCTCCCACCCCCCACCCCCCAATATTTTATTCAAGGCAGCACCCCGGTGGGCATAGAATGCGGAGTGTCTGGGGAGGGGAGCAGAGAAAGAGAAAACTGAAGGGGAGACTAAATGTTAATGGCTGAAGCCCTGCTGGACTAGCACACTGAACAGACACACTCCATGTCTCAATGCACACCACAGATGCGCATAGATGATCATGATGATGATGATTTAGATTTGTAGCTGACCCTTCATCCCAAAATCCCAGGGCGGTTCACAGCAGAAAAATACAAAATGAGAATACAAAATACACCATAAAACAAAAACATAGAAGGGAGAATACAGTGGTACCTCTGGTTATGTACTTAATTCATTCCAGAGGTCCATTCTTAAGCTGAAACTGTTCTTCACCTGACACCACTTTAGCTAATGGGGCCTCTCACTGCTGCCGCGCCGTCCCCACTCAATTTCTGTTCTCATCCTGAAGCAAAAGTTCTTAACCCAAGCTACTATTTCTGGGTCAGCGGAGTCTGTAACCTGAAGTGTCTGTAACCTGAAGCGTATGTAACCCGAGTTACCACTGTACCACACTTTCAACCAGTTCGTTGTCTAGGTGCAGTACATCAAGGCTGGAATGAATGCAGGCAGACAAGTGTCATGGATAGCAAAATATATTTCAATTTCTGTAGTACAGTATAGATCACATAATCCCTTGCAAGTAACAGAATAGGTCACAACAGACAGTTTGATACATTTTGGAATCGGTTAACATTTCTATATCCCACCATCAACCACCTTCCCTGACCCACAATGTTCTCCATATTAGAAAAGATGCAAGTGAGGCTTGGTAAGGCCATTCCAGGGTCAGGTACAGTTTGTCCTCTTCTTACCACCATCTGTGCAAGAAAATTTTTCCATTGCTCACTCTGAGAAAGAGGAAAACTACAGCCTTGCAATCCAGCACCTTCCAGGTTAACAGGATGTCTTGTCGCAGAGGTACAGAGGTTACAATCAGTTGTGTAGATCATTCGCAAGAGATTTGCAACCATGTTGTGCCCATTCTCAGTTTACATTCACAGATTCAGTCCCAAAGCATGAGGTTGATTACAATTAGTATACTGATCTTCCCACACGTCCCCCTTAGAAAAAAGTACACGTATTTCCCAAAGACAACAGGATTTATTTGATAAAATTCTCAAATTAGATTCTGAAGATGGAGGGGTTTTTTTTGGGGTGGGGGGGTCTTTTTAAACAAGCAGCAGAAAAGGACATAATGTGATGAAAATTATTTGGGTGGATCCCGGCCATCTTATAATGACAATTACAGTGCCATCATAGACAATTTAAAAACAAAAGCAAAAAACTTTTTGGAATGGATGAGTCTACCATGTTAACACTGATTTAGCAATACTACAATCTGCACATATAGTTTGTAATGTTCTAGGAACAGAAATCTCCCTCACACCCCTATCTAGAACCTGCAAGTGAGTAGCCTCTAAAAGCAGTGTGTTTGTTAAGGGTACTTATCAGACTCCTTCAGAGTTTACACAGGGTGTTGATCCAAATTCAGATGCTCATATTTCCTCATCTTTCTCCCAAAGTGGCTACTGTTTCAGTGAATTTTTAAAGTTTTGAACTAGATTAAATACTGTACTTGACGTTTGGCATCTTGAAACTACTGTTCACAATATTCAGTCCAGGTGGCACTTCCCCCAAAATCCACAAAAATTATCAATGGCACACCCACCTTAGTCAAATAAACCTGGAACACATGGCTTAGCTAAATGGCAATACACTTGGGTCATATCAAAGTACTGATTAAAATTAGCACACTTATCACGTCAACTGTTTTCTGCAGTATAAATCAGAATTAAGTTTCTTTTTATTTTTTGCTGCAGTTAGATGACATGAGAAAAGCCGCCAGCACCTAGAATTTACTAGGGCACCAAATTTAGGACAATACAAAGGACAGCATCTCAAGAACACAAAAAACTGCATTTCCCCTATGTGCCTACGCTAGTACATAGCCCCCCCCCCTCCTTTGCACTCTTAGAACATGTCAGAAATGCACTTTGGGGCGGCTGAGAGAAAAGCTCCAGATTATAGACTACACAGTGAGCAGTCAGCAATATAGGGGTATTGTTTTTCACAATGACACAGTCCTTCCTTCTGTAGCTCTAAGCACACCACCCACCCAAGCCTGTCTCACAAAGCAAACCAGCGTTTTCAGTGGAGCAGCATGATCATTTCAAGCCAACACACTCTCTAGGTTCTTCAACACAAACTGCATTTGCCCTCCAAGTCGCTGCAGTAATCATCAGTGAGGAATGCAAGAAACCTAAAACTGGACATGTAGCAAAGGCCACCATTTCGCTGCTTATAAAAAATTTAATCCACATAGCACTGTGGGGATCCCCCTGATCAAAACTGGCAGCCTATTGTTAAAGCTCCTCAGCCCTATGCCTCAATTCCAATCCACATTGGGGCTCGACAGATGCTATTTATTTTCAAAAGAACTAATTGCATAAACAGCATCAGGTCCACTTGAGTCCTTAGCTAGAGAGCAGGAACCCCTGAAGACACTGGTTCTGGTTAAAATGGGAATGATACAGCCCTTAGAAGCAGACACCACCCACTTTTGGTACAGAAAACAGTCCCACGTGTGCACCAAGTCTTCTGGACCATGGGCCACTGTGTGCATTGTGGTGTTGCCAACAAGAAAGCAGCAAATAGCCATCCTTGGCAGAGAGGATGCAAGTTACTCACAGTGCAACATGTCTGCAATTTAAGTCGCACCTTAATTGTGGTACTTAATTTAATGCTGCCTGTTTTACTGGATCAGAAGCCAAAGGGCAAAGTGAGCCTGGTAAGGAAAAGAGCAACCTCTACTGCTCATATTATTAAGAGGCTAAGTACCCAAAGGAAGATCCTACACCTAAATGGTACACTTCAGCCAGTGAAAATTTATTCAAAAGGGGGGCAGGAAACAAAGCTTGAAAACAAGGCAAAAATTATGACGTACCTTTCATGACACATAAGAATAATATTATCCTTCAAAGCAGAAGTTAGCAGATTCCTTATATCCTAGGCCAATTTACATTTCAACAGCTATTTGTTGTAGCAAATTAAAGGTTGTGGGTGAATCAAAACTCATATGCTTCCATTAAGGTACTTCCACGGAAAAGGGTATAAAACATCTTACTGCTTCTCCAACCAGGTATCCACAAAGTCACATACAAGTGGCAAGTGAACTTGGCCCTCCAACAAGAAGGGGGTCCAGTAACACACATCTCCAGACTCAAGCCCCCCTCGCTTTGGCCGTGGTTTGGGAAAGGTAAGAAACCCCAAGTCTCTCTCCCACTCTCCTTACCTTTTCCACACCCCAATGCAAATAGCCCTGCACCTCCCTATACTTGGGATTGGGGAGGAAATGAGGTTGGCTGGTGACAGTAAATAAAAAGCAAAGTCAGTGTTTGTGGGCCACTGGCTCCATCACATATTGTGCCGTAGCAACAAGCAAAAGAATGCATACAAATACTGAGCAAGTGTCCCGTTTCAAAAGGCAATTCGGAAGGACGGTTACGGTCAGACAGGCAAGCCTAACCCCAATCACAATACTGCCAATTTCAGACAGTTAAGAGAGAAAAGTAGTAACACATAAAAGTACTGTTTGCAATAGGCAAAAAACTTCCTTCACCAACCTTTCAGTAGGTTTCATGACCAGCATGGAAATGGCTCAGGTTGGAGCTGCCGAAGGAAAAAGAACCATGTGCCAAGCTACCTGCAGTCCTAGCTGCCTTGAGTGACAAGATGCCATCATTTGCCATCACTAAAGACAGTTTCCCTTTAAAAAGTCTGCAGTCGTTTTAATACACTAGCCCAACTTGTTGTCACTGTTTAAAAGACAAGCATCTTCTGGCCTTGACGCGGAGGGATATCCCAAAGGGTGTCAGAACTTAAGATGGCAAGTCCAGGAACGCGGTTTCACATAGTCAAGGAAAGTGGGCTATAAAACACAAGAGGAACAGTAATGTTAGGCAGGAAATGCTGGGCACTTTCACTTCTGTAGAGCTATCCCTTAGCCATGTGAACAAATGCCAGTGATGAAACCCAAGTGTTTTCCTTTGCTGTCTCTCAAGCCTGGGCGGCCACCCAACTTGCAACAGCCAATCTAGGCAATTAGAAGTGGTGTGTGTGTGTGTGTGTGTGTGTGTGTGTGTGTGTGTGTGTGTGTGAAGGCTTGCCCTTCCCAGTAAGACCCCTCTTCAGGGCAGCTTCTTTAACTCTTTAACTCTCTGAATAGCAGGTCTTCCAGGTCAAGCAGAACTGCTGTCTGCAATCCTGAAACTACAATCCTACTTGGCTCCAGCTACTATGAGTCCAAGAACCAGCCCCAGGGGGCTATGCATATGCATGTGGGCTGATTTGGCACTACATATTAAATAGGGAAAGGTAGTGGGCACTGCATATTAAATGCGGCAAAGATGTAGTGAATTCTCTTTGTTTGAACCCAGGAGATCCAAAGGTGGCAGTTGAATAACAGAACACAGCAAGTAGAATGAAGAAACCACTGTGCTCCACTAAGGCCTTTCACTCTTTTCCATCACCTTCCTCTCCCTCCCTTCTTTACTGCCCCCTTCCATCCTCTAAGAACCTTTGGCTTTCATCCCTCCAGAAGGGCAGAAACTCGCTCAGAGCTTTACATTATTCATATAAAAAGACATGGAGGAAGTTTCAAAGGTGTTTTTTTCTGACCCTGCTGCTTGTTATTCTTGTTAGAAAGGAACCTCTACGGTAGCTATTCTGGGCAGAATGCAACCTTCTAAAAACCTGGTTTTCGAATTTTACGTTCACATCTTAGGCCTTGAATGAATAGTCCAGAATAGCAGCTCAGCTCTGTGCCTCTTATTTCCAATGACAAGTGGGATACTCACATTTTTCAAAGGGCAGTGCTTATAAGCATACCATTCCAGGCTGTAGAGGGTAAGTATGACACCCTGGCCAAGGAAGAGTGTACTCCACATGAACACATTCCAAATGGGGCCTTTCCGACGGTCATTGAGAATGAAGTTGAAAACCACTGACGGAAGAAAATTAAAATGTACTCAAAATGCATGTTAATGATCATCTCGTGAGACTTTGAGAAAGCCACAAATTACAGTTTGGAGCATTAGAAGTCCTTACTCCTCAGCCAAGCCAAGGAAGCCCTCTCTCCTACTCTGACCATGATCAGTCTCAGAAAATGGAGATTTAACTGGTGTCGGGAGAGGCTTCCGGGTTTTAGGGTGCAAATGCTAGGGCAGGCTGGAACACAAATCTCCTGCATCTTAGAACATTAAGTACAGATGGCAGCTAAAAGCCAAATCTCAGTATTTTCAGAAACTGCTGCTGCTGAAAGATATATTTGGTACTTACTTCCGAAACACATGAAGAGGCAGAACAGGACCGGATAGAAGTATCCAAAGCAGACGGCCAAGATGTATTCATGCACAATAGCAGAAAGAGTGAAGACCGACAGCATAGCGACTGCTTTGAATTTCTTCCCAAATAACTGGTGGTGAGAGAGAGAAGGGTGACTCTCTGATAGGTGAATGTATCAGAGGAGATTCAATTTTCAAAAACAACAGTGAACAGCTTGTGATAACCACCCTTAAATTGCCCATTCACATTTATTGCACAGGGAGGGTTGTCTCCAGTGGTGGCCTTGCTCTGTCAAAAGGACTTCTACTTGCACAAGGCAGGGCAGCTCATTTTTGCTGATCCCTCCTACTCAATGCAGCCCCACAAACACTTAGCGTCAGAGCTGGAACAGTGTGGGATATGGCATAGAGGGGTGAAATTGGTGGTAGACTGGTAAAAAAAAAAAAGTGACTTCCCAAATACTGGATACAAACCAGACTGCCTAAGTACAAGCTTCTCTCTTTCCACCTTCTGTCAGATCTCTGTATGGGTAAAGTGACTAGGTATTTTACATGTTGTGTAATTCACCTTTACATTAAAACTTTAATAAAATCATTTTGTGGGGGAAATGTAAAGATCTCTGCCATTCCTTTTAAAAAATGGCTTTCTTTTAGAAAGCAAGGGGATGTGTTAAACGATGGTTGCTTACCCAAAGGAAATCTTTGTATGCATAGTAATACAGCCAGTCATGCACCACCACATTCCAGGTGCGGTAATACTTTGCATAAGATGTAGAATTCCACCAGTCCTGCAAGAGAGGATCAGGGAAGTAAAAACGGCAGAGACCTTAGAGACAGTGTTTAAAACTGCAGGATCAAAGTGCCAAGTGCATTCCTGCTATTCAAGTGTTTTAGAGCAATTGGCAATACAATCTCTGTGAACATCTGGTGTACTGTTGCAATGTATAACTGAAATTCCCCAAGAGCTCATTTGCAGGCATTAAATCCTAACCTCCTCCTTCCCAAACAGCCACCCTGAGAATAAGTCACTGGTGTCCCAGTATTTGTAGCTACACTAGGTCTCCAAGGCTCGGATCCAAAATGATCAGAGCTAAATCAAATGTGACATTTTCTCTACATGAACAGTAATTCAATGTAGGTGGGGGCAACCTGCAAACCACATTCAGAAAAGAGAAATATAGAAGGTAGCTGAAATTCAGAGGCCTTTTCTATCACTGTCCTCTAAACTGCTCAAACTAATCATTAATGGCCCCAAGTGGAAGCAGGAGCAGGATCAGAACACACATTTGTATGATTTCATTTATTTAACAACATGTATATATATACTGCTTGACTACAAATAGAACCTCTGAGCATTATACATAAGGCATTAAAATTACCAATAACAGTTTAAAACATCAGATAAGATCAGCAGATAAGCTAAAACATATTAAGACACATTTCAATTTCTACATGTCTGGATAGGCAAAATGTTTTTAGCAGGTGCCAAAGGAATATAGCAACACTTTATTGTGGATGTTTAAAGGTGCCAGTATATGCCAACACTAAAAGAAGGCTGCAGGTGAGTTCTGCTAAATAATTTATAGAATGGACATACTTTTCTTCCATGACACCATACTCAAAACTATTTACATTTGTTTCAAAGTCACAGCAAGGTTAAAATACTATGCAAAAAGCCCAGCATAGCAACAAATGCTTGTAAATCAGAAAAGTCAACAGAAGAAAAGGCACAGGCTCCCCTTTTCACCAGAGGTAAAGGAATGTATTAGCAGGTTGTCGAGAAGACCACAAGGATGGTATCTGATCAGCCTCCCTAGGGAGGAGAAACCTCATCAATGGCAAAATGACACACACACACACACACACACGACATTTCTATCAAATGGAGCATTACACGAACCAAGGTACGCTCTAAAACTGATAGCAAATACTTCTTTGTGTATTGTGTTTTGTGCATGTGTGTGTGAGAGAGAGAGATATCATGAGCCTTGCACATCAATTACCTTGTAGAACATTCTGTCAGCAAAGCGCAGCATCTCAGCAAAAGCATTCAGCCAGCAGTGAAGGTATGCAAAAAAGACCAAGAACAGCATCAATACACCTGGAGAGCAGTGAGGAAAATATGTATTTTAGGCTAATATCATTGATAATGACATTATTACTATTTATCATAGTTGTCGCTTTTTACACCAAAGTATCTCAAAAGCAACTTACATAAGAAAAATAGGACCAAAAACATTAAAATCAAATATAAAGGCAGTAACAAAACATGACCTGAAGTGCCCATGCAACAATCTATATACAGTGGTACCTCAGGTTACAGACGCTTCAGGTTACAGACTCCGCTAACCCAGAAATATTACCTTGGGTTAAGAACTTTGCTTCAAGATGAGAACAGAAATTGCACCGCCGTGGCGCGGCAGCAGCGGGAGGCCCCATTAGCTAAAGTGGTGCTTTAGGTTAAGAACAGTTTCAGGTTAAGAACGGACCTCCGGAACGAATTAAGTACGTAACCAGAGGTACCACTGTATTAAAAAGCAACAAATCCTACCCACCCCACTGAAAAGTGTGAGCCCAAGAAAGGGCATGTAAATAACTGATTACCCTCCCATTAGGAACCACTGTCTGTTTTTTGACTGGCATCTAAAACAGACAGTGATGGAGCCAGGCACTCTTCCCTGGGGACCGCATTCTCCAAGCAGGGAGCCACTGCTAAAAGGGTCCGTTTCCATGTTCCACCCTCCACTCCTCCCTAGGATATTTATGCAGTGACCAGGCTGGTTCACCAGCAGAGAGGAAGCCCTTCTGGTGTTGGGGTCCTGAGCCGCATGAGGATTTATAGGTCAAAACCAGCACTTTGAACTGAGTCCAGAAACTAACAACTGCTTGCATCCCCAACACAAGACTAAAAAGCAGAGTTGGATGAAGCAGGATCACACCTTCTCCAGTCTACCAGGTCTGATGTTACTAAGGAACATACTGCAAAAGGTGTTCAGAGAGAAGAACAGTAGCTCAGTGGTAGTGAGGGCATGCAAAAGGTCAATCTGCAGCCTCTCCAGGTAGAGCCAGGAAATGTTCCCTGTCTGGAAACCCTGGAGATCCACTCCTGGTCAGTGTGGACGACCCTGAGCTAGATGGGCCAGTGGTCTGATCAGGGTAAGGCAACTTCCCATGTTCTCTCTCAGAACAGGGAGATTCACGCTCAGCTTCAGCCGTTGCCCCAGTAACAGGTTTTCAGGAACCCTACAAGTCAGGGAACCCCAAAGCTAAGATCATATATCCAACAGGCCATACACTGCCAGTTGTTGCCAACATCACCACTGTATCTGATTATTTATTTGTTGCTTAGAAAAATTCCAGAATTAAAAGGGGCACAGAAGCACTCACCTGGAAGAATAGAGTTGAAAATGCAAAGGACCAGCCCTCGTACATTTAAATTCTCCTTATAGTTCCGAAATGTAGGTATACAGAGTCTCACAAATATATAGTAAGTATAGAAGAGTGACCCAAGGACCTAGAGAGGAGTAAAAACAAAAGCCCGATTATAAAAGTAGCACAGGAGGAATCCGTAAGAGAGAAAGCTGATCCCAGTTACCAATATGCACAGATCTAAGCTGAGTAAACATCAATACATTTAATGCACACATGACTTTCCCCAAAGAATCCTTAGACATGCACTTTAAACACACACCCCCGAGCTCTAATTCCCAGCACCCTTAATAAACTGCAGTTCCCAAGATTCTTTGTGGGGGGAGCCAGGTGCTTTGAATGTCCGGTGTGTATGCAGCTGTAGGCAACGGCTGACCAAAGGTTTCAGTGCCACTACGATAGTCCGTGCTTCTTTCAGATAAACGGCATTCCACGTGGGCTCCACCATGTGCAGAATTACCATGCCAGCAGTTGGGAGGCCTGGGTAGGTGCGCTGCTGGCATGTGTATATGTGGAGGGGCCCAGGTGGAACACCTGCTTTACCGACAGCAGCTGCCGTGGGAGCGGTTTCATTGTCCTGCAAGGAGCAGGTCCCACGAGTAGAGTAGAGTAGAGTAGAGTAGAGTAGTCTTTTTATCCAAGATGGTCCTTTGAACTTTTAGGATATGTGACACTGCACGGCTCGCCCAGCCCAGGGAAGGACTACGTCTCCATTTGAGAAATACGACCGTGCTTGAAATTAGCTGATCTGCTCCCCTCGGCAAAATAAAAAATACAATATAAAGATCCTGCACTGTTCATAATTTTATAAACTTAGGAAAACGTTCAGGGTCAGCACACAGACATTGGTTAAAAGTCGGTTTAGGAAGGCTTCTGGTTTAGAACTATTGTATCCTGAGAAGTGAAACTGTTTTATTTATCTTACAATGGGTAGGTGTGTTTGTCATTAGTTTAGGTGTAATTATTCATTCAGCAATACAAATCTAAGGGAATAGGATGCAATTCAGAAATTTTCAGAAAGCATTGTGTCTATTTTTTAAATGCCAAAATAAAAATAAGTAATACAGGCTTGTGCAGCCTGGTAGGCTAGTACATATTTTTATGAACCATTCACTCTTATCAGCTTTCAAGGCTGTATAATTATCTGCAGAAACACAGAAATCCTAAAAGGAATAGAAATATCTAACCTGTGCAAACTTGGTAGCTACATAGCTCCATCTTATTGTAGGATTTCTGAAAAGAAAAGGAAATCACAGTCATTACACCTAAATCAAGATAAGAACTTGCTTGGCATCAACTGAAACCCAATTTGCGAGAATTTTGAATTACTTTGAATTACTTTCCATGATAAAAGCAACTAATAAGTTCAATAAAAAATAACAGCAAAGCTGATGTAGTCTGCTGTAAACACAATCCAATATCTATTCCAGAACAGCAAATATTTAAATAAGAAAGTCTGTATGCTAGTTATGATTTTGCTCAAATGGAATGTTTTACTAAATGTGCAGCTGCACTACTATTTTTTAAATCAGTTTGTTATTTTGCATAAAGAAGGAAAGGAGTAGTTGAGGGCAATAGGATATACAGATTGGAGAATGTGGAATACCATGGAAAATAGAAAGACAACCCTGTATAACACAGCAACTTCTACAAAGGAACTCTAGAACCTTATATATAAAAAACCCATCAAAACCCATGAAGTGTAGAATATCTTAAAGCCAAAATGGTCAGATTCCGCACCTGTCATTGGAACCAGAAACAAAAAGTACTAGTGTGCTCAAAAGAGATATGCATTGAACCAATGCATTTTGGATCCTACTAGGCCTGCTCCGGGAAAATTCAGAGAAACAAATTGTCAGAGCTGCCCCAAGGTCCCAGCTCACAGAGGACCAACGCCAGATCGTCGTTATATACAAAAGTCTTTATTGAAGTTCAGTTTCCATTTCAAAGCCGTAGCGCGCAGCTCTACGTCTTAAACCCTAGACCGCCGAAGCTCCGTCTGAATCTCCTCCCCTTCCACACCAGTTTAAGACTCTAGCCTTCTCCACCTCTTCCTTAGCTCCTTCCTCCTCTGGGCCCTCCTGCCCGCTGGGGTCTCACCCTTTCTGGACTCTTCTGACGCTGAGTCCCCGGATTCACTCCCCACCTTCCGGCGGGCTTTAGGACCTGGTTCCCTATCCGGGCTACCTGCTGTGCCGCTCGCCTGTACATTTGAACTTGGCGCGCGCGCCCAGTCAGCAACCTTCCTTTTGACCGTTCCCTCGCTCCCCGATGGAGGCGTGGTCAGCCCTAACTCATCTTCTCTCCCTCCTGGAGGAGACGCTGGCCCTGATACCTGGGATTCTTCCCCCCCACTACGCTCTGGAGGGGAAGCTGGTCCTGATCTCCAGCCGCTGCTCTGGGAGTCACCGCTGGCCCCTTGCTCCTGGCGCGTCCCCCCTGGGACCCCCCTTGCCCTGGCCATCGGCGCCCCCCTTCCGATTCGCTGGAGAGGCTCATGAAATCTCTCGGGCCACTGTCGTCTTCTCCTACGCTGCCCTCAGATTCTTCCCCTTCGCTCTCCATTTCCTGTGCTTCTGCTCCTGAGCCCCTGACACAAATGGTTGTCTTCAACTAACCTTTACTCAGAGAAGACCCACTGAAATTCAGGACCATGAGTTAAGTTAGAGACCCAGCAGTGGGTAGGGTCAGAGGCAAAAGTGGGTAGTGCAATAGATAGAGAGGCTCAGAGGCCAGTGGTGTAGCATGGGTTGCTAGGGGCCGTGCGGAGAGGTTGGGTGGGAGGGAGGGAAACACATTCAACTGCCTAATACTATCCGCATCGCCCACGAGACATAAGAAGAGTCGTTCTATGGTTTGGAGAGATCCCTCCTGGTTCGCATGGAGAAGCTGTTTTCAATGGATCCCAGCGACAGAATGTGCAGTTATATTGAGGCTGCCCCGAGTGTTAAACTTTTTTATCTATAACAATTTTGCGCCCAAGGCAACCGTGCCTGTGAACCCACCATGCTACGCCACTGCAGAGGACTGCACCTGCCCCCTGGGCCTGAGGTCCCCAACCCGTGTGTTATGCCCTCCGTTATGAAGCATGCATCTAGTCCAACCTCACCATCACAATGGCTATAAGAATTGCCAAGTCACAATGGAGCAACTACATTGACATTACCGGGGATAGGCATCTCTGTAAATAAGGGTGGGAGCAAAGAGGAAATACAGGTACTGGGAAACTTTAGGAACTTGGACGGTGTCTGAAAAAGCAGAAGGGAGAGAGTTGTTTAGTACCAGATAATGCCACACAGTAAAAAATAAACCCACAGGGGTCCATCCTATTTTCTATGGGTCTGAAACTGTTCATTAATGCTTGAGTTTAGCATTTAATGCCCTCCCACCCCAAATAAGCCCCCTATTGTCAGAGCACTTTCCCCTGTTCCACTAAACCCAGGATTCTCTTATTTCCTTTGCAAGATGTGTACTCCTATTCCAATAAGCATTAGAAGACTGACAAGCTGCATGGTATTGGTAATCTTGCAAAACATGGGGAGGCCCATACACACATTCTTCTGAACTAGAACAGGTCTTTGAATTGTCTCCATGTCACAGAACCCAACCCTCAGAGGGGAGGGTGCCTTCATCCCCACAGCTGAACAATTACTGTAGAAAACAGTCACTTACTTGTCTTCTGTGGTGTAAAGGAAAGTATTCGAGGAGCATTCTCCCTAATGAAAGAGTAGCCTTTCATCAGCAGGCGCACCTAAAGGAATGGAGTAACACATAAAATGTACTTGACATCTTGCAATTAAGCGAGAGACGGTCCAGAAGGATACCATGGTCAATAGTATAAAAAGCTGCTGAGAGACTGAGTATGATAGTTCCTCTGCACCTCTTTTGGTAAAGGTGATCCATCATGTGAAAAGGATCTAGGAGTCTTGGTGGACCACAAGCTTAACATGAGTCAACAGTGTGCGGCAGCAGAAAAAAAACTAATGCTATTCCAGGCTGCATCAACTAAAGTATAATGTCATGATCAAGGGAAGTAATAGTAGCACTCTATTCTGCCTTGGTCAGACCACACCAGGAATACGGTTTCCAATTCTGGGCACCACAATTTAGGAAAGATATTGACAAGCTGGAATGTGTGCAGAGGAGGGTAACTAACGTGGTCAAAGGTCTAGAAGCCAAGCTGTATGAGGAACGGTGGAAGGAGCTGGGTTTGTTTAGCCTGGAAAAGAAGAGAAATGAGGTATGATAGCCATCTTCAAATATCTCAAGGGATTTCACATGGAAGATGGAGCTAGCTTGTTTTTTTCCTGCTCTGGAGGGCAGAACTAGAACCAATGGGTTCAAGTTACAAGAAAGGAGTTTCGGACTAAACATCAGGAAAATCTTTCTGACAATAAGAGCTACTTGATAGTGGAACGGTCTCCCTTAGGAGGTTGTGCAATCTCTTTCCATGAAGGCTTTAATGCAGACACTGGATTGCCATCTGTCATGGATGCTTTAGCTAAGATTCCTGCACTGCAGGGGGTTGGACTAGATGACCCTTGGGGTCCCGTCCAACTCTACAATTCTCTGAGCAGGGAGACCAAAGCAGATTCAGTCTCAAGCCAGGTCTGCACCAGAATGCAAGAGGTCGAGATAATCAGTATCCTCCAAGAATGCTTCCATTCTCTCTCCTTCATCGTGCTCAAAAAGAGGGTGTTTGCAGCAAGTTATTAGTGGTTTAAACCACCAGTGTATCTGAAAACAGAAGTACCTACTAGATCTTAAGAATTATGGTGAGTTTCTTTTTGCATCTGACCATTTCTAACACCCTCAGGCTCAATCTCTTGGAAAAAATGAAAACTTGTCACCATTAATATTTCCCCAAGTCAGGCAGAAGCAAAAGTAGAATGTGTACACAAAATTACAGGTTAGCTAAGGACTCAAATCCTGGCATAAAGCAGCATTTTGCTAATTTAAGCAAACTAGCTCTCCACGTGAAACTCACCTGCTCAAGTATCACTATGAAAGCAGAGGCTGGTGGTAAATTGTAGGCAACGGCTATGTAAGCTGGTCCCACTCCAAGCCCAAATATCTGGAAGATCATGAAGAGACCCCCAAAGAAAGCGGAGCGGATTGTCTTGTGGGAGGAACCGTGGTAGCCCTGGGCCCACAGGAGGAAGAGCCCATAGGGCACAGTCAGGGTAGACAGGAACATGTAAAGCCAAGTGGAAAAAACGACAGAAGATTTGCCAAAAGCGTAGACCAGGAGATCAAACTCCAGCACCAACCTTCAAAAGAGATTCAAACACAGAAAATTAAAATCATATACTTGGGTTAAAATATATATTCCATCAGATTAAATCAGTAACAGCTAAGGAATTCTATAATGAAATTTGAGGTACTTTTAATCTTTTTTAGTATTCTAAGTTTTGTATGTTTTAGAGTATGGTTGTGATTTTTTCATGGTTTTCTTGTTTTATCTTTCGTAAACCGCTTTGAGGTTCCTTTTAGAATCAGGCAGTGTATAAATCTTATGAAACAAATACTGAACTTAAGTATACACCCTAAGGTTTTATACTGCACAGAACACTCTAAAGCAATAAAGCAAACACAGAGATACAGACAGATACAACCCCTACAGAGATCCAGGACCCCTTGGATAAGCACACGCATGTGGGAAAATTGTAGTTATTGTGGCATAGCCTGCAGCCCTTCAGTTAGGGCTCCACATCTTCCAAGACTTTGGATGCAGAACTTGGATTTTAAGTGCTGCTTGATTTTGACCAATGACTCAGAAACTACAACTAATCCAGAATGCGGCAGCTAGACTGGTGACTGGGAGCGGCCGCCAGGACCATATGACACCGGTCCTAAAGGGGCTTCACTGGCTCCCAGTACGTTTCTGAGAACAATTCAAAGTGTTGGTGCTGACCTTTAAAGCCCTAAATGGCCTCAGCCCAGAATATCTGAAGGAGCATCTCTACCCCCATTGTTCAGCCTGGACATTGCGGTCCACCTCTGAGGGTCTTCTGGTGGTTGCCTCACTGCAGGAAGTGAACTCACAGGGAACCAGGCAGAGGGCCTTCTCTGCAGTGGCACCCTCCCTGAGGAACACCCTCCCATCTGCGGCCAAGGAGATAAAGAACTATACAACTTT
Organism: Podarcis gaigeae; assembly: GCF_964106915.1. Classification (NCBI taxonomy): domain Eukaryota; kingdom Metazoa; phylum Chordata; class Lepidosauria; order Squamata; family Lacertidae; genus Podarcis; species Podarcis gaigeae. Next base: position 93,745,495 of record NC_139682.1, on the reverse strand, counting down.
TAGAAGACACCTGAAGGTCACCCTGTATCAGGAAGGTTTTAATGTTTGGTGTTTTCCTATGTGCTGTAATCCACTCAGAGTGGCCGGGGAAACTCAGGCAGATGGGTGAGCTATTATCATCATCTGAATGCCTGATGGGTTTCTTCAAATAAAACACTGAGGCTTATATTCAACGCAACTCTAAATAAGCAGCCCATCACCGCAAGGATTCCCTCTTGTGCAACAGGACTCTCTCCACCTCCTCCACCTGCCTGTACCCAAACAAAGTAATACGTTTTCATTGGTTCAAATATTAAATGTGCAATGAGATTAAGGGCCACTATCTGAACGATAATCTTGGTCATTTGATTGCCCTTTTTACCCATTGCTGTCTTTTTATTTGTATATATTGCTTGTTTTATGTTGCTATAAAGGTAAAGGTACCCCTGCCCATACAGACCAGTCATGTCCGACTCTAGGGTTGGGCGCTCATCTCGCTCTCGAGGCCGTGAGCCGGCGCCGTCCGAAGACACTTCCGGGTCACGTGGCCAGCGTGACGAAGCTGCAGCTGGCGAGCCAGCACCAGCGCAGCACACGGAAACGCCGTTTACCTTCCCGCTATAAAGCGGTACCTATTTATCTACTTGCACTTAGGGGTGCTTTCGAACTGCTAGGTGGGCAGGAGCTGGGACCAAACGACGGGAGCTCACCCCGCTGCGGGGATTCGAACCGCCGACCATACGATCGGCAAGTCCTAGGCACTGAGGTTTTACCCACAGCGCCACCCGCCACCCTATGTTGCTATGGCCGTTGGCTAATGCGAATAAAGTTTATCTTATCTATTAAATGTCTCCAGTCCAACACACAGAAAACAAACTCCAGCTGATCCCTTCAATATTATCCTACCTTCCTTCATCAATAAAGTCTACTATGAGGGTGCTGAGAATGAACAAGATGAGGAGAGCGATGAACATGTGGTATATGGTCCGGATGTGTTCCACTTCAAATAGCTCACTGAGGGAAAAAAGGATACGAAATATATTAGAACATTTCACTTTGACAACAAACTCCCCCCAATCCAGATGCCAGGACTTCCAGTGGTTAAATTTAGGAGTTGAAAGTTTTTCCACCTTCAAATGTAATGTGTGAGCACTCTCAGTGTACAATCTCTCTGAATACTTCCTACAAAATCCATCTGTCAACATACATAGGACCATCACCACTTTTTTTTGGGGGGGGGGGGTTTAACCGTGGGAAGAAGTGCCTCTGCATAGGACAAAGAGATTCTAGAATTGTTTCGAACCAGCAGGCTGAATGCTTTGGTTCCCCCAACCCCCATGGGCCATTCTGACAGGTGGGGAGCGTGAATCATCTGCCATAACCATGACATCAGTGCAAGTCTTTTCCTTTGCCCGTACAGTTTGAAATCAAAACTGGGACAAGGCATTGCAGGCACCAATGGGCAACTCTGCCAGCAAACCCAGTTTCCTGTGCCTGCATGGTTTGAAATCAAACCACGTAAGCAAAGGCACAGGACTTCGTAGGCACTGCCAATCAGCTGACTGGTGGTGCCAGCAAACCTGCTTTCAGTAGGGAACTACATCTTTACCTGTCCCACAGGTCGACCTGGTTTGGGGAAGGTGGCCTTGCAGGTCAAATTAGGATGCCTGAGCAGGCCAGAAGCTCCACAGAGCTGCTCTAGACCTCATTTCACACAGACATCCTGCCATTTTGCACCGGCTGAGGCCTTTTGTAATCCCCACTCCATGCTATGTAAATATTAGGGTCTCAGAGGTTCACAGTGCTTTTTATTCATTTATTATTAAATTGATCTCCCATCCTGCCTCCAAAGGAGCCCTAGAGAATACAGGACTGTATCATATCCAGGGCTGAACCTACATAGGCCAAGGTACCATTACGTCATGGGTTCTCCTAGGCCAGGGGTCTGCAACCTTTAAGACAAAAAGAGCCACTTGGACCCGTTTCCGAAGGAAAAAAAACTGGGAGCCGCAAAACTCGTCATTATTAAAATAACTTTTTTGCCACTTTTTTATTATTTCTTTGTTTGACCCCTCAGAATTACTCCTCCTCATAGAAATAAACGTTAAATTAACAAGTTACCTTTTTGTGTGTGTGTGTGTGTGTGTGTTCTTCACTCCCCTTCAAAACAGTGACCAGCGTACATGCTCCCTTTCAATGCAGTGACCAGCGTACATGCCCCTTACAATGTAGCGGGCGGGCGGGAAGGTGACGTCGGGACGGTGCGTGACTAACGCAGGCACTGCCCCCATGCGACGTCACAGCCACAGGGGGGAGTGTCGGGGCGCACAATGCGCCTCCTCCCCTCGCTAGTATCCGCCCCGGAGCCGCGGCAAAGGTGTAAAAGAGCCACATGCGGCTCCGGAGCCGCGGGTTGCCGACCCCTGTCCTAGGCAGTATATAAAAGAAGTGAGAAACCTATATTGTTGGTTGATGGTTCCACATTACATCTACCAAAGTAACTAGGATCATGACAAGCCTTGTCTTGAGGAACACTTTGCAGGAGAGACAGAAAATCTAAGTGGCACACAGGCACACAAGCCTTATTTGTGGAGTACAACCCACTGGGAAATTCTCCTGCTCAGCTGAATGGAAGCTGCACAAGAGCAGTTCTTCCACAGCCTCTAATGTGGGGCTTGCACAGGATACCTTCCTAGTGGATTATGCCCCATGGGTCACAAGAAGCTGTCCCCCACTGTGTTGCCCTTGTCTCACATCCCAGAGGATAGGGAGTTTTGGTTCAGCAGTTGCTCATACAATTATTCTCTATATTTAGCAAAAGGGAATTTGGAAAATGAAGTAATTAAACAGGAAGTCAAGAAGAACTTAACAATTTCCCAAATGGGAGCTGCATGTTTACAGCTTGCAAAGCATTTTTTAAAGTCCCCAATACTGTTTTCATATTTTATGTGGAACACTATGCCTGTGGGAAAATGACACAAGTTAACACTAAATCCACTGCATTTTATACAAAGATTCACAGCCTTCACCTAAAGTAAGCGTAGGAAACATGGTGACCTCCACACTACAATTCCCATCATCCCTGACCACTGGCTATGCTGTCTGGGGCTGATGGGAGATGCAGTCCAGCATCATCTAGACCAGGCTTCCTCAACCTGTTTTGAGGAAGTTTTGAGGATGTTTTGAGACTACAATTCCCATCATCCCTGACCACTGGTCCTGCTAGCTAGGGATCATGGGAGTTGTAGGCCAAAAAACATCTGGAGGGCCGAGGTTGAGGAAGCCTGATCTAGAAGGCACCATATTGGCTGCCCCTGACTTAAAGAATGGCGACTTGGAGTTTTACTGACATATTGGGGGTGAAGGAAATAAAATTTAAACTGCAAAATACATTCTGGATTAACATGGCGAAGTCTGGTTTTGCAGCAAGAATTTGTTTGTGTTTTCCACATTTTATTAACAAGATCTAAATAAAAATACACTAAAAAGAGAAAGAAAGAAAGAAAGAAAGAAAGAAAGAAAGAAAGAAGCCCAAATGAACGGCCGGCAGAAACAACAGTTTTGGATCAGGAAAGCCCAAACAATTGCCAGTACAGTCATACCTTGATTCTCGGACAGATTGCATTCTGGGAGTTCGTTTGACTCCAGGAACCAGTTGAAAACCCAGGCACAGCTTCTGATTGACTGCAGGAGCGTCCTGCACCCAATCGGAAGCCGTGCCAGACGTTCAGCTTCCAAAAAATGTTCGAAAACCGGCATACTCACTTCCGGGTTTCAATTGTTTGGGAGCCTATTTGTTCGGGAGCCAAGGCATTTGAGATCCAACATACGACTGTATTGGATATTTTGTGCCCAAATCAACAAAATAGCTTGGTAGGCATCTTCTGGAACAAAACAACAACCTGACAGGACCTTCAACTGAGCCAAGTAAAACAACCAATAACGTTCTTATCTACCAGAGTTGGAACAAGGCACATCTTAATGCTCATCTAGACCTTGAGCATTTGTGCTGCAGGACTGTGTCCCTGAAACGTGATGGATTTCAAGAATGGAGGGGAAACTGGCATTCTGCTCCCAAGGAAAACAGACAAAACTGAAGTGCTTTTCAGCAACAATTCTAGCAGACTGGTTTGCTTAGAGCTGGAGTTCCAAGTATGGATAATTCTAACTAATATCTACTCTTCCTCCCAGACTCCTCAAGCAGTAGTACCAAAGTTTAATGTTACATACAGTGGTGCCCCGCAAGACGAACGCCTCGCAAGACGGAAAACCCGCTAGACGAAAGGGTTTTCCGTTTTGGAGGCGCTTCGCAAAACGAATTTCCCTATGGGGTTGCTTCGCAAGACGAAAAAATCTTGCAAGTTCCCTCGGGTTTTTTCGCTTTTCCCCCCTTTTCCTAAGCCGCTAAGCCGCTTAACAGCTGATCGCTAGAAGCCGCTAGACTGCTGTAGCGCTAATCCGCTAAGCTGTCAATGGGCTTGCTTCGCAAGACGAAAAAACCGCTAGACGAAGAGAATCGCGGAACAGATTCTTTTCGTCTTGCGAGGCACCACTGCATTTGCATTTGCATATAAAGCTCTTGCTACACCTTGGAAGAGGAACTCACGGACAGATGGCCTCCAGAAGGTCCTGGGTCCAGCCTCCAGTTTAAAAGGATCGGGTAAATTGCCATGGGAAAGGCCACTGCAATAAGCATTGGAAAGCCACTGCCAGTCAGAGTAGATAATTATGGGCTAGATGGACAGACCAGCCTGGTTCTATTAGGGCACCTGTTTGCTCATTGTGAAGCCCTTACTACTAGATAGGCGCAAACTTTACTGGAGAACCAGACCACCCATGAGGAGGCTGGATTGCTTAGCAATAGACACTTCTGGTCTGTAGATCAGTTTCTACAGAACAGCCATATCCATGTTAGAATCTGGGATGTGCAATAGCCAATTGACTGGAGCACTTAAAAAGATTAGGAATACCTGCTTTCAGTCTACACAGTATAAAAATGAATGGGATCCACTGGGAGGAAGAAGCAAGATAGGGAGACAAGCCACCCACTGGATCAAGGCAACTTTAACTTTAGCAAGGGAACTAGTGAAATTTACAATCTGATTAACATACTCACTCCAAGATAGACTTTCTAGCAACAAAAACTTTTCCATGTTCTGGAGGAGCTCTTGATCCTCTGTGAAAAGAACAAATATTCAGCAGAGTAGTTGTAGTTTTTTTAAAAAAAGAAAGAGAAATCAACAAATTGACTCTGCTTCAGACTCAGCCAAGAACCAACATACTTGCTTTTGAAGCCACCGTCTTTCTCTGAGCACACGGCTGAGAAGGCAGGGGGCGAAGACTCAAGCTGCACAGACTTTGCAATCAAGCCATTCACGAATTCTGTAAAGTGGCTGTCGATTCGCTGCATGAAAGCTGGCTTCATTTGCTGATAATATTTGGAGGGCGGAAGGAATAGAAAAGAGAACACCTTAAGTATAATTGTTAAGTATTGCCTGGTATTTGCCTGCTAAAATGGCATGTGACTCTTTACCTTCAAATGCAAGGCTGACTTCCTAACACCATGCTAACAACAAATCATGAACGTGTCTCATTTCCTGACAACTGACGACATATTCTTGGACCCTAGTCAAAGTCACAGCCAGTGGGGACAATGGTCAGCGCTGATAGGACTTCCTAGTCCAGCAACATCTGGTTCCCCATTTCTGGTTTAAGCCACCCATCAGCAGCTCCCCAAGAATGAGGAAGCAAAGTAGCCAACTGCAGAGCCTTTTTAAGAAAATCATAGTTAGCCTAGCTGCCTCCCATCTTGCTTACAAATAAACTCACTCATATCTGACAGAAATCTGACCAGAAAACTGACTTGTTCTGCAGGAACTTTTTGTTTGGTTTTTGTTATACTAGTCAAATACCAACCATATGCAAAACATGTTCTATTAGTCTATTAAATTTAAGGAAAGCTGACAAGTCCGAGAATAGGATATAAGAAGGCACCATGGTCACCCACAAAATGCTCAGTTCTGGTTAACTCCCCACCATACACACACAGATTCTTTAAAAATGAACAGCTAACAGTTTAGTGAAGTTGCTTCAGAGGTGGTGCCCTGGCCAGCAGAACCCAAGAAAAAGGTCTCTCACAACTCTTCCCAATGGAGGGAAGAATGTCTAAAGAAATTAAACAGGGAAACACATTTCACTTAGGATTTCCCATGCATTTTTAGAAGTTTAGCACTAAGATTGCTTTGATGTGGCATTTTATTTGGGCGGCAGGGGCAAGGGCAGCAACAGCAGAGAGGAATGTTCTTCCAGAGTTATTAAAAAACAGAAGCTGTGATGGCTGACATTAAGAAGAGCAAACAAGTGTGATAGGAAGTTTCTTGGCTGCTTTGCTGAGTGCAGGGTGTTCACAAAGCACAGGGTGTTTGTTTACAAATTTGTTTACAAATTAAAGGGCTGATTGATCTGCCATTGCCAAGCTCCACACAGTCAACAAAGAATGATGCCAAGAGAGAGTGAAAAATAAACAAAGAGAAAGAACCAAGAGAAGGGAAAGCAAGCGACAGGGTTTCTGCTGCACAGGGCAAACAGCACCTGAGCAACAACAGAGTTCTTGCTTTCAATGTAGCCCTTGGAATTAGCCTGGGGAATGAGGACACCTGCTGTTATCCATTCACATATTGCAGACACAGCCCCAAAAGGAAAGGACAGTGTGTACTTTGTGGCTCCTTTTCCCTGAGGCAGTTGACATGCTGGCAAGACCTGTTGGGCTTCACTGCTGCCTCACCTGAAACTAGGAAGATGTATCCTTCTCTCCTCTATTTGCCCACTACCTGGAAAAAGTCGGTAGGTGGATAAGATTCCCAGGGAAGCTTCTCCACCATCTTCCCACTATTTAATTCCTGATAAGTTCAAAGACTCAAAAGGGTACCCAGCAATAGTTCCAGAGCTACATGTGAATCCTCCCTACAGACCAAAGCAGTAGCATGCAGGAACAGCCTAACCCCACAGCCTTCCAGTCCCACTTTACCAAAACATGGAGATGCAGCTCTTGTGGCTCTAGCTGCACTAAATATGAGCAGCAATGCTTTGGCTAGTGATGGATAGCCAGTCTGTGAGACTTTCTTCTTCTTAAAATAAAAGAGTTTTATTTTTCACATACAACAGCAAATATCTGAGAACTTATCTGATTTCTCATGCACTCACAATTCTGTTTTCTCCTGCTTTTTCTTTTAATACAATTAAACACACATTTCACAAGATTTCTAAATGCATTTTGATATGCTTTCTTAGCGAAGAGCTGGAATATTTGAGAAAGGTGGAAGTGGGTGAATGGTTTAAGTTTCAATCTGGCCAGGAGGTGCAGATCAGGTTGTTATTGTTGGCATCCATCTGTCTCAAGAGACAATGGAGTGTGCCTCCGGGGATCAAACCAAATCAGGTTATTCATACTGGAATTCACAAAAAATGAATTCCTTAAGCATCCCACTTGCTAACAGACTAGAGGAGGAAAGCAGCCCAGCCACCTCCTGTGCCCTACAACAGCAGCTGAAGGTTTCTACGGCATCAGAGAAAAGCATGAACATTTGAAGGGTTGGAGATAATAAAAGCACAAAGGACTGTAATAGTTCAAATAAAATAAAATATCAGAAGCCCTAGTTTTGATATTCTCAGGAAGCATGATTAGATAGTTTAAAAGAGCTCACAGGAAAGTGAGCATTGTTTATGATTTTTGCATTTGAGGAAATCTTTCAGCAGTCCCAGACTCAGTGACTCCCAATTTACAGGATTTAGGATTTCTAACAGGCCCTTACTATGCATAGATCCATCACAGATGGGAGTTTGTTTGTTTTTTGCTATCCAGGGATTCCTCCTTGTCAACTCATATTAACTACAATTCAGATAGGTTTACCTCAGCTTCCACCAAAAGTTGCATCTTTCGAGTGACCAAATGGTCAATGTCAACACGACCTAAGAGAAAAAAACAAATCGTTATTGTAATGTAAATGATAAAGACAATAAATGCTGGGTATACGTTTTCCACAAGTATGAAAGGCAAAACAGGAAAAGTATGCAAACTGGAAATTTAGTTCCAGTTACAGATAGGTAGCTGTGTTGGTCTGCCATAGTCAAAACAAAAAAAATTCCTTCCAGTAGCACCTTAAAGACCAACTAAGTTAGTTCTTGGTATGAGCTTTCGTGTGCATGCACACTTCTTCAGATACAGATACAGTTTATCTGAAGAAGTGTGCATGCACACGAAAGCTCATACCAAGAACTAACTTAGTTGGTCTTTAAGGTGCTACTGGAAGGAATTTTTTTTGTTTTGGAAATTTAGTGTACCGTATATACTCGAGTATAAACCATTTTTTTCAGCACATTTTTTAATGCTGAAAAAGCCCCCCTCGGCTTATACTCGTGTGAGGCAGGCGGCGGTGAAGGGATAAGTGGCCCAAAAGGAGCACTTTGAGGCTGCTTGTTCTTCCTCCGCCACTGCCGCCACCACCAGGTTTGTGGTGTGGTGAACCGGCTTATACTCGAGTCAATAGGTTTTCTCAGTTTGTTGTGCTAAAATTAGGTGCCTCGGCTTATATTTGGGTCGGCTTATACTTGAGTATATACAGTATACTCCGGCCCATGGTGACCCCCGCCGCCCTGCCCGCTCTTACAGGCGTGGCGTGGGGACCCACTTCTGGGGCGGAGGAGCACCAGAAATAGCCTTTGTGTATGCGCATGGGCCTCCTCCGAACCGGATGTGCACTGGAAATAGGCTTGGAGTGCCTGTACGCATGCGCAAATGCTATTTCCGGTGCTCCTCTGACCCAAAAGTGCGCAGGAACTAGCATGTGCGTCCGCGTATGGGCGTGCGCTCTCCTGCCCTCCGCATGATCATCGCTGGGGACACCGGCCCGAGGCAAGGAAAGGTTGCCTGATCTACACCAGCAACCCAGAGAGTACATATAGAATGGGCTTTTGTGCCAGGTCAGCATTAATGTGCTACATGTCGTGTATATATAATTAAAAACTCTGTAATGCAAGACTGCATAGTCAACCTATTGCCAAACTTGGATGGAACCACAGGACAGAAAGTTGAATTGACTAATGTTCTTCCAGATTTGTCAGAAATGAGTCACTAAACCAGTGTGACAAACTGCAGAACTCATGGTCTATTTTATTATTACATCATCACAAGAAGAAACTCTTGACCTTTCTATCAGTTTAGTGGGCACATGTTGAATTAAATTCCAGCCCAAACTAGTGAAGGGAACATTCATATTACTAAAGGATAAATAAAGATCCCTTTTATTAATGAATTTCCCTTTAGCTTGCTTTTGAGGTGCTCTTAAGTATGAAAGAAGGTGCAGGGAATGGCTGTGGTTGTGCTTAAACTGCTGGTTTGGTAAATGAAGAACTTGCTATGTGAATTATTTAGCTTACTATATGAGACAAAATGGTTCAAATTGGAAACAATATACTTGGATAAACTCAGAATTAAACTGACAAAAAGCAACCAAAACAAAAAAAATTCCTTCCAGTAGCACCTTAAAGACCAACTAAGTCAGTTCTTGGTATGAGCTTTCGTGTGCATGCACACTTCTTCAGATACACTGAAACAGAAGTTTCCAGACCCTTCTATATAGTGAGAAGGTGGGGAGGGGTATTACTCAGAAGGGTGGTGGGAATGGGTGATTGGCAGATAGCTGTGATGAGCCTGTTGACGACTCTTAACGACTCTTAAACTTACCTATTGCAAAACAAAAAAAATTCCTTCCAGTAGCACCTTAAAGACCAACTAAGTCAGTTCTTGGTATGAGCTTTCGTGTGCATGCACACTTCTTCAGATCCAGTTACAGATAGGTAGCCGTGTTGGTCTGCCATAGTCAAAACAAAACAAAATTCCTTCCAGTAGCACCTTAAAGACCAACTAAGTCAGTTCTTGGTATGAGCTTACTTGTGCATGCACACTTCTTCAGATACACAGTCGTTAAGAGTTTTAAACTTACCTATTTAACGACTCTTAAACTTACCTATTGCAGTCGTTAAGAGTAGTCAACCCTTCTGAGTAATACCCCTCCCCACCTTCTCACTATATAGAAGGGTCTGGAAACTTCTGTTTCAGTGTATCTGAAGAAGTGTGCATGCACACGAAAGCTCATACCAAGAACTGACTTAGTTGGTCTTTAAGGTGCTACTGGAAGGAATTTTTTTTGTTTTGACTGTGGCAGACCAACACGGCTACCTATCTGTAAAAAGCAACCAGAGCATCCCATGAGTATTTCTTGTTAGTTATGAAGTTTAAATCATTATAACAAGGTTATTAGATAGATTCTTTATTGTCATTACACAAGTGCAACATTGCACAAGTGCAACGAAATTGGATGCCATCCCTTAAAAACAACAAAAGCAACACAACAACAACCAAACAAACCACATTCCAGCCACACCCACACCCACACCCATCAAACTCCCAGGTCACACTATCGAGTTACTGCATTTAAGAAGGCCACAGCTCTTGGATAGAAACTATTTTTCAGTCTATTTGTCCTTGACTTGATGTTTCTGTATCTCCTGCCAGAAGGCAGTAGTACAAACAGACTGTGTCCCGGGTGAGATGCATCCTGCAGGATATTGTTTGCTTTCCTAAGACAACGGGAACCGTACAGTTCTTCCAAAGATGGGAGGGGATGACCAATAATCCTTTGGGCTGTGGTTATGACCTTCTGGAGCACCTTCCTCTTCCTAGCTGTACAGCTGGAGAACCAGGCACAAATACAGTATGTGAGAATGCTCTCTATGGAGCCTCGGTAGAAGGACACCAGCAGTCTCTCACTCAGATTGTTCTTCTTTAAAAGTCTGAGGAAATAAATTCTCTGCTGGGCCTTCTTCACCAGAGCAGTGGTATTTGCGCTCCAAGTCATGCCCTGATCGATAGTCACTCCCAAAAACCTGAATTCCGCCACCCTCTCCACCCGTTCCCCGTTGATATACAAGGGCTGAATGTCCGCCTTTTTTCCCCTGTAATCCACCACCAATTCCTTGGTCTTAGTCGTATTAAGAGCCAGATTGTTCTCTCCACACCAAGCACAAAGCCGCTCCACCTCGTCCCGATAGGCGGACTCATCCCCTCCTGAAATGAGCCCCACCACCGTAGTGTCATCAGCAAACTTGATGATTTTGTTGCTGGAATAAATGGCTGTACAATCATACGTATAGAGAGTATAGAGCAGGGGACTCAACACACAACCCTGTGGTGAGCCGGTGTTAAGGCTAAGGGCTGTGGACATATGTGACCCTACTCTAACCCTCTGAGAACGTTCTGACAAAAAGTCCAAAACCCAGAGACAGGTGGAGTTGGAGAGTCCAATCGCCTCTAGCTTGGACACCAGTCTATGGGGGAGGATAGTGTTAAAAGCAGAGCTAAAATCCACAAACAGCAGCCTCACATAACTCCCCGGCTGCTCCAGATGGAACAGAGCAGCATGGAGAGTGGTAGTGATAGCGTCTTCCGTGGATCTATTTGCCCTGTATGCAAACTGGTAGTTGTCAAAAGTTGATGGAAGACAGGAAATAATGTGACGGCGCACCAGTTTCTCAAAACACTTCATGATGATTGGAGTCAGTGCAACTGGTCTGTAGTCGTTCAGACTACTGATTGTGGATTTTTTAGGCAGAGGAACAATAGTTGACGACTTCAGGCAGGGTGGGACAATAGACTGGTGTAAGGACTTGTTGAAGATCTTAGTAAAGACCCTCGCCAGCTGATCCGCACAGCCCTTCAACACCTTTCCCGTGATGCCATCAGGTCCAGCAGCCTTCCTCGGATTCACCATCCTCAATACCTGTCTCACCTCATGCTCCTCTACAGTGAATGAGGGGCCCCTATGGGCTGGTGGCTGTAATACCGGCGTCTCAGGTGGCTCCTTCTCGAAGCGAGCAAAGAAGAAGTTAAGCTCCTCCGCCAGCAAAGGGTCACCGTCGACAGCACCAAGGTTAGGTTTGTAGTTGGTAATATGCTGAATCCCCTGCCACATCTGTCTTGTGTTGTTACTCCTTAAATTATCCTCAATCCTCTGCCTATAGACCAGTTTTGCCCGTCGAATACCCCTCTTCAAGTTTGCTCTTGCCACACTGTAAAGCAGCACCTCGCCCGACCTAAAAGCCCTGTTCCTTTCCCGCAACAGGCACTGGACCTCTCTATTCATCCAGGGTTTCTGATTGGGGTAAAACCGGATGGATTTATTTACTGTGACAGTGTCTGTGCAGTGATTGATATAGCACAGAACTGCCGCCGTGTGCTCCTCCAGGTCTGAACGATCGAAAATGTCCCAATTGGTTCTCTCAAAACAGTCCTGCAGCTGATGGATAGCACCTTCAGGCCAGATTTTAACAGTCCTTGATATTGTGGGAGCCCGTTTCCTGAGTGGGATATATGCTGGTACCAGGAACAGAGACATATGGTCGGACTGGCCCAAATGTGGCAGCTGTAAAGCCCTATAGCCGTGATTTACATTCGAATAAACTTTGTCCAGTGTCTTGTCCCCTCTTGTGGGACATTTCACATGCTGATAGAGCGTTGGGAGCACTTTTTTAAGTTCAACATGATTAAAGTCTCCCGCAATGATGTGCACAGCTTCAGGATGCTTGTCTTGCTGGCTGCTGATAAGGCTCTGCAGGCATCCCAGCGCCAAGTTGGCATTGGCATCTGGTGGCACGTACACACCAGTTAGCATAACAGCTGTAAACTCCCTAGGGATTATTCCAGGTCACATGACAACTCTTTTCTTTACTTGAGTTAAAAAAGGGGTGAGCCTTTGACGTGAATAAGTGTTCACACCAGCAACAACTACTCCCAGGATGGGAAAGCAATTGATCACACACCCCATGTTGTGCTGCAATCTGCTTATCTGCACCCCCCAACTTCCTTAAATTCCTTCCCACAAGAGACTGGAGCTGTTGTAGCTGATGCTTTCTCAGGCACAATACTCTCCCTGCAGAAATTCAACAAGTCAAACTTTGCCTAGTATGAAAATAGATTTCTGGAGGAAGCTTACATTTTGTTTGTTTGACATCTTATTACTTGTGTATAGCCCCTAACCTATTTTTTCAGGTCTCCACCCCACCCAGAGTGGGACATAAGTTGGAATATGACATAAAGCACATGCAAATTGGTGTCCTCTTTTGCGAATTGGGTGGTGGGTCCAACCCATATACAGTCTACTGAGCCCAGACAAGAGAGTACACCTGACAGAGGGACACAGCTCAGGCCATTGGAAGAGCACATGTGTTGCATGCAGAAAACCCCAGGTTCAAGTTCTGGCATCTCCAGTTGAAAATGATGGGCGGAATTCAACATAGTGCTAAGTAGGGTATGTCTGTGGGGTATGAGGTTCACTCGTGCAATGACACTTTTCCCTCTCTCTTCCCCATGCATGACCCCTAGACCTGTTCTGAGGAGACTCCCCCAACCCTCCAGAGGAGATTAATGCGTTACGTGACAGGGAAAGGCTGGCTGGGCAAGTGGACCTAATTCTGCACACACAAAGACTTGGTGGAATAAGGTGGTCTGAAGAGCAACTGCCTGTCAGAATAAGCAGTACTGGGTCAGATGAACTGCTGGTCCAACTTAGTACAGTGGTACCTCGGGTTACATACGCTTCAGGTTACATACTCCGCTAACCCAGAAATATTACCTTGGGTTAAGTACTTTGCTTCAGGATGAGAACAGAAATCGTGCTCCGGCGGCGCGGCAGCCGCAGGAGGCCCCATTAGCTAAAGTGGTGCTTCAGGTTAAGAACAGTTTCAGGTTAAGAACGGACCTCCGGAACGAATTAAGTACCTAACCTGAGGTACCACTGTAGAAGACAGTTTCACACCCAGCTTGAATTTGAGTAAACATGTTTAGCAATGAATGCCAGTATTCACACCCAGGGGCAAATGTCTGGTACCTCTTTCAATAAAAAGTACAATGCAGAGGAGTAAGCTATGGTTTTGTATCTTGGCCAGGTAAAACTAGAGCACTAGTGAGAATACCCTACAGTGGCTTCACAGAGCTGAAGCACAGCTAAAAGAGAAACTATTCAGTTAAGGGGGAAAATACAATGCTAAGGTCAGATTATTAGCACGAGACAAACACGCTCAGAGTTGGCTGAGTACCAAGTTACCTGCAACACACAACATTATCTGAAGGAACATCAGAGATCTCTCTTCTTTGCCAAAGTGTTTATAGTATAGCCCAAGCATTAAGGAAACTCTGGCTTTAATGAGTTATATAAAAAGACTTACCTATACTTTCTCTTGATATTTGACTAGCTGTTTGTGGTCATTTTAACAGTATTTCACTGATGCTCATTTTTAATTGAGGAGTGTATGAAAGCTACTTTGGGACCCCCCACTGCCTGAAAAGCAGGCTAAAAATAACTGTGTAATTGTAACGTATGTAAATAGTAATGACAAGCCACTGAACGGATGGGAAAGGCAGGAGGGAAACGAGAAAGAAAAGTAACTTTCCAAAGAAAAAAAACAAATGAGCCTGTGTTTAATATTAACCGACTATGTCCTCTTCCTCCTCGGCTTCAATTTCCCCCTGCACATTCATTCTTCTGACACATCATTTGTGTTTGCAACACTAAGGAATGACCTGGAGTAACCTCCACCTTGGGAAATTACAATGGCCTTGCAAGTCCCAGACTACAAGACAAAGATCCCACATGCTTTCCTCAAGACAGATTAGTCACAGCTGAAATCCAACACTATTTGAGAGAAGGACAATGGCATTTTCAAAGCGCTTCCAGGAACACATACCCTTGCATATTATCTTTAGCGGTACACCAGCCCAATCCCCTATCAAACTCCAGGGGCAGAACATTCCGTTTCCATGAAGGCTTCTGTCCACCCAAAACCCAAGAAATGACATAAAACGAGATGCGAACTGAGGCAGATTCTTCACATCAGGCTTGGATTTTTAAAAACTCATTAGACCTTTTATCCGAACCAAAAAATGTGCTGAATTAAGAACAGGGCCGCTTAATAATAAGTTAGGCCCACTTAGGAATAAGTGGTCAAATAAATAAATAAATAATCGATCAATCAATCCAGGAAAAAAGCCTCTTTTGGCTCACTTCAGACATCACGCCAACCCATGGCTAAGGAAATATAAAGATGGTTTGGCATTTTTTTGAGATTGACAAACCACAATTAAGGGCCATCACTCAGCTTCCCGAAGGTCCTGTTCCCTGGAGACAGGGTCTGAGCTTTCAAACAGGACTGAGCTTACAAAGTTGAGTGCTGTGAGGATAGAAAACAGGAACAGCTTGAAAACACAATTTGCCAGCTATGCAAATTCATAATAACTCAATTCATCATTTCAGTTCTCAGCTATGGTTAGAATCCAGTGGTCATTGATATGACAACCCTAAGTGCATGACTCAGCAGAGGCCATCCCAGGCACCAACAATATTACACACCCACAACCCACACGCCGAAACCTGGCTTGAAAGCAGCATTTTTTCCTATCACAAATGATAAAATAGTTTGCAAGATGTTCTTTGTCATAGGGTGTGTGTAGCAACACAACAATTAATCCACTTTACAGATGTGCCAACAGGTCCAGAAAGATTGGAAAAACAAAATACATGTAACAAAGTTTTACTCATAGTAGACCCATTGGACATGGTGAACACTGGAAACAATCCATTATTTAAGAACGGAGGAAGAATTCGTATTTACTGTACTTCAGAACTTTTGTTCATTTGCAGATTCAAAATAAATCCACTGATAAATTATTATATTTATTCAGATAGGATTTCTGCAGTTACTGATGAAGAAATCTCATAAATCCATCTACACCAGGGATTGGCAACCTAAGGCCCGTGGGCAGGGAAAGGCTGGTTGGGCGAGTGGACCTCATTCTGTGCACACAAAGACTTGGTGGAATCCCACCCGACCACAATAACGTGGCCTGAAGAGCTACTGCCTGCCAGAGAAAGCAGTACTGGGTCAGATGAACTGCTGGTCCAAGTCAGTAGAAGGCAGTTTCACACCCAGCTTGAATTTGAGTAAACAAGCTTAGCAATGAATGCCAGTATTCACATCTTGAGGCAAATATCTGGTAGCTGTTGAAACAAAAACTACAACACGAATAATTTAGGTATAGATACGTTTCCTAGTCAGGTCATAAAAGTTCTCTAGAAGAATCCCCTCTGCTGGCTTCACAAATTTGGCACACAGCTAAAAGAAAACAAGTCAGGGAACAAATACAGTGCTAAGGTCAAGTTATTAGCACAAAGCAAACATGCTCAGAACTGGCTGAGTACCATGTTGAACTACACCACCAAGATACATGCACTGGGTTATAGTCAACAAAGTTTGATTCAGAATAAACCCACTGAACACGGTGAACAATGGAAACAATTGAATTCATATTTACTTCAGATCTTTTGTTCACATGCAGATTTAAAATCATTTCACAGTTTATCATTTCACCTGCTAAAGCAGGTAAGATCTCTGCAGTTACTGATGAATAAACCTCACCATTGCTTGATTGTGGCAAAGACCAGTCTGCATCATGCCTCTTTGACAAGTCTTCTTTCTCTTCTGCAGTCTCATAGGTTGATCGGCGATTCCTTAGGGAGATATTTTCTTCACCCACCATGGTGTCAGGCTAACACACTGCAGAGGACAAATTTTACTTGTATGAAGTACTTCAGCTTTTTATGACCATGCACTTATCGTTCTTTATTATATGATGTATACCGGTAATTACAATCATTCTAAGAAGCACAGTGCTTCTTTCTTTTACAAAACAAGTCCCTAGGCCTCCTGGCTGCCAGAAAACATTTCTAAATACACCACTTCAGGCTGATGAAAGTTGTGAAAGTAGAGGATAGGGTTTGTTCAAAACCACAAACTGTTCCCTTCACTCTCTGAACCAGCCTCTTTCAATCTTGGTTGGGTCCCCAGGTGTTGCTAGACTGCAACTCCCATAATCTCTGACCACTTGTTTTCCTAGCTAGGAATGATGGGACTTGTAGTCTAACAACATCTCAGGATGTATGGTTAAAAAGGCTGCCTTAAACTTGTATCTTTCAAAAGACTTGTTCCGGTTGAGTATTAATGAAGGTAAAAGTTGCAGGAAATGTTTTCTGACATTATCTTTGTTCCTTTAATGCCGTCAAAGGAAATCTTCCATAAAGGTAAGATTTCACCACTTGCAGCCCTTACGTTTAAGGTGATATGTCAGTTTAGAGGGATAAATCACACATACACAACACTTTTTTGCCGCCAATTCTGATGATCCTTGCTTAATCAGCAAAACATGAACAAGCCCTTTGCCCAAGCTGTGATTAAAACATAAAACATCCAAATAAGAAAACTACCTCAGAACACACCAGAATATTAATTAAGTCAAAGTTTGACACTAGTTTAATAAGCTGGTTTGTTCCAAAGCTGGCAACCAGAAATTCCTAGTTCAGATAAAACCAGAAAATGTGATTGCATAACTAAAGGTTTCCAGCTTTGTTAGCTCTTACCACAAGAGGAGAAGAAAACAAGTTATTGACATGCATATTTGGTCACTACCTCACCTTTCCTACCATAGGAAAAGTACACCAGTTCCCCTACAGGCAATTTTTACTTGCCACATGCAATCAGACAAATGGTTTACTGCAAGCCTATTTAAGAGTCGTGTTTTATGCTTATGATAGATGTCAAACTCCATTCAGCAGACTCTCCACACTTAACTGCAAGTATTGTTATTCAAAATAGTTTACCAAGCATCACTTAATAATTTTAAAAACTTGAGGTCAAAAGAAGAGGCTATATCTAACCAAGTCACACTGGCCGTAGACCCACTGAAATCAAGGGTTACGACTGAATTTTAAGTCTGTTGATTTTAATTCATCTTCTCAGAGTCAGGTTTATCTGCATTTTATTTTTTTTAAAGACTCCCTTAAACAATATTTTAAGAAAAATAAAAGCTGCCAACGTGGAACGTTCCTCAGCCCAGTTTCATCAAAACCACTTCTCTTGCATGTCAGGCTATAGAACCAGGTGGCCCAGTTACTACTAATGTAGCCGTGCATTAAGAAGATAAAACAATGGACCATCTGACTCACTACAATACCTCTATTAACTGCCAACTACAGACATTCACTTTACACAGAAAATCCAAGGGCAATAACTGAGCTTAAAGGAGTTTTTGCATGCCTCAGAGCTTTCCGTTCAAACAACAAGATGTTGGAGATACAAAGGTGCCACTAGCCATTTCTACCTGCACTCTTACTTCACACTAGGCTACCAGCAACTAGGGTGGGGAGAGGTATTTATATTTGGAAAACAGCATGTGGGAACCCTTCATCCTCTGGAGGTGGTGCTTCGACCAGAAACCATAGCCCCATTTTAAAATGCAGGATATAAATGGATGGATGCATACATAAATAAAACAGGAGGACCCAACCACAGATCTCCTGGTGTCGTGTGGAATTTAGCATCACTTCTGGAAATTCACTGTGATGTCTAGTTCAGGATAAATTCAACTCAAGACCAATTATTATAACAGTTATGTAGCCATCAAAATAACATTTTAGAATATTCAAAATACTTCACATACATTTTCTTGCTCCTATTCTATAACCTTTTAAGGTAGGTCAGTATTATTATCCCATGTCTTGCATATGAGAAGTGAAGGGTAAGAGACTGATGATTGTCTAAGGTTCCAAAGTAAGCTCATACCAGGGATTTCCTGACCCATATAGTTCAGTTCCGTGGTCACTACAACACCACACCAGCTCAGCATTAGTTGATTTAATTAAAGTTTCCCATTTGTAATTCAGATCTTCCTACATAGAAGGAAGAAAACTTTGAACTCCCCTGCCTTGAATTCAAATTTTATTTAAAGCAGCTTTGTTTTTAAACAAGGACATTTGACTATAATTTAATTTTTAAGAGCCACAAAAGTCTATTTTTAAGGCATTTCAAAGATTTGAGAAAGCTCCAATTTGATGCAGATGCTAGATTAGACCATTTGGATTTTTCAGTCAATCAGAGCCAGAGAAGTTGAAAGAACTCCAGGAAACCTGCATATTTGAGAAACAAGGGAGGGGTAAGTGTAACAGAAT
Source organism: Podarcis gaigeae (assembly GCF_964106915.1). Classification (NCBI taxonomy): domain Eukaryota; kingdom Metazoa; phylum Chordata; class Lepidosauria; order Squamata; family Lacertidae; genus Podarcis; species Podarcis gaigeae. The sequence goes on along the minus strand of NC_139682.1, from coordinate 93,726,404 downwards.
GCACTGGTAGTCATAGGGTGCCATGTGATCAAACCACAAAAAGATGTGACAGTGTATAATTTAGGAACAAGAAGCTAGATGAATTTCCAAATGACTAAAACAGGTACCAAAAGGACAACTGCTGGCCATCACCTCAGAAACAGAGAGGAACTTTTAAAGGTGCAGGAGGGGCACGGGTCTCAAAATCTACCACCTCTGGGGATTTACAATCACAAAGAGGGTTTGAACTCCAGGAAAGCAAAATTAATCTAGATTTTAGGACAGCAGTCCTTAAGAAAATGGCCAAGAGCAAGTTACTCTGCAATTTGTAGAATCACTTAACCTATAAATTCCTCTGTGGAAAGGGAATGAGCATTTTGCGTCAGATTTTTGAAGAACCCCTTTCAGAGGTTCAGTTCCCACTCATGAGCTTCTCTAGTTATCCACGGTGCTGAAACAACTTTATTTTGCTTTTTTTGTGGCTTTTTTGTTTTGTTTTTGTGACTGTGTGGAACCCAGTACACCTACTGATTGATTGTGTGACTGCAGTACATTGTTAACTGCTTTCATTTTATGGATCAACGGTCTTGTTAAATTGCTGTTTTAGGGGTTGTTTTTCGAAGTCTGGAACAGATTAATCCATTTTGCATTACTTTCTATGGGAAAACATGCCTTGGTTTTGGAACACTTTGCTTTTTGGAAGGGACTTCTGGAATGGGTTAAGTTTGAGAACCAAGGTACCACTGTACTTCAGCCAAGATCCATATTATAACTTCTCCAGATATCTCTTTTACCATTGTGTCTCCAGCCCATCAGCTTTGAATTGCATTTGTGACGCAACAGCAAAGCATTCCTTATTACTCTTGCCTTCCCCAGTGTCTCCCATCTCCTATCCTTCTGGGACCCTCCCAGGGTCAGAGATAGCCAATGGTTTGGAATCCAGGACCTCTAACCCACCCCAGGGTCCTCCTGATCCATTTCCTGAGAAAGAAAGGGAGCAGCTTAGGTATCCCCTGCCCCCCTCATGACCCTTAAAGAGTAATAGATTAACAGTGCATAAGCTGTCTTGGAATAGACACATGAAGTGTTATCCTCAGTTTGGCATGGAGAGAGAAAGTGTGGTAAGCAGTAGTCTAAAATGGCAACGAAATGCAAAAAACCACAGGCTGCCGGCAACTGAATTAAAGCTTGGGTCAAATCAGCACAGTCTGTATTTTCTGCATTGCTTTGTCATTTGATGCCACTGCTTATCTTCAGTCTGGAAAATGATAGGAGCAGTTCACACCTGATAAAAAGTGGCCTCTGGTGTCCGGTCCCACCATAAATATGTTACTTTTTAAGGTGCCACCAACTGGCTGCTGTTTTCCCTCTTTTCATCGCTGCCTAAGTTTTCTCCCTCCCCTCTGACATCTTCCCCACTCTGGGTACACAATCATTCATTTTCGAACCGCAACCTCTTGGGAGGGAATCACAACCTTAAACGCCCCCCCCCCACTAAGCTCTTATTCTATAAAGCTTAAATAATTCTCCAACGTGGGTGGGAAAAAGGAAGCCCTTTGCCCCGGATTCCCCTTCTGCCTTCCATGCCTCCCTCCGAGTAAATCCGCATCCTCCATTGAGCTTCCTGTTCCGAAGGACCACATGCGCTCGCTATGGGCCGTGCACGAAAAACGATGGTGCGGGGATCAGGAAACCTTGCGGACTCTCGCGGAAACCTCGCGAACTCGCCAGACCCCTAATCCTCCTTTACACACTGATTTGGCCAATTAATCCCCCTGGATCCAACGTGGCTGACTCGTGAGTAGAGAGGGGGGCAGGGTCAGGCGGCAAATGCCCTTCTGGATTCCCTTTACGCACGAGAAGGAGAGGAGGAAGGGGCGGCCAACGGGCTCCCTGCGCCCTTCTCCCCCTCCCCGCACGCCATCGCCCCCTCTCGACGGCGACCGGGGGGGGGGGTTCAGGTGGGGTACCTGCGCCCCCTCTCCCGGCCCTTGCGCTTCGCCCCACTCCGGGTCCCTCCATCACCGGGATCCCCGGCGCGCCTACCTGCGTTTCCGCGTCTCGCCTCCAGCTCCGGCTTTTGCAGCTCCCCCCGCGGCGGGGAAGGGCAGGAGCGGCCGCTATATGGCTGGGTTCCTCCTCCGCCTTCGTCACGGCGGGCCGGCGAACAGGGGAGGCGGAGGGAACAGGAAGCGGCGCTGCGCACCGGCAGGAGGCTCCGGCTACTGGCCGGCCGAGGGGAGCCTTCGGCGGTGTCCGCGCACGTGCTGCTGGGGGAGGTGGCGCTTCCAAGGGCAGGTCGCAAAACCAGAAATCCCTGTGTGACTTTGGGGGAGAAGAGAGCGGGGGGGGGGGGGAGGACACACTTTGTTTTGTGCCGCCCTCGTTGGGGTTGGTTCTCTCTGTGTGTTCATTTATTAATCTTCCTTATGCTGTAGTCAACATTTGAAGTCTCTTTTTTCTTTTCCTCCTGCGATGAGGCGACATTTTAATGCTGTATTTTAATTTTGTTTTTAAGTTGCAATCATTCAACTTGTTTTTATTATTGCTTGTAAGCCGCCCTGAGCCCGGCCTTGGCTGGGGAGGGTGGGGTATAAATAAAAATAATTATTATTATTATTATTATTATTATTATTATTATTATTAAAGTCTCACACCAAATGTAACCGATCCATAGAAAAGACTCTTGGACCAGAAAATAGAGACAACGTACACTTTTCTAACACAATAAATCTCTGGGGCTTTGTTGATGGAGGTGAGCGCTGATAGGGAAAAAACATATTCACCACCACTGCCTATACCCTGAATTTGTGGGAGGGTAATAATAATAATAACAATAACAATAAGAGGGACACGGGTGGCGCTGTGGGTTAAACCACAGAGCCTAGGACTTGCTGATCAGAAGGTTGGCGGTTCGAATCCCCGTGACGAGATGAGCGCCGCAACCCCAGAGTCGGTCACGACTGGACCTAATGGTCAGGGGATCCTTTACCTTTAATAATAGTAATAATAATAATTTATATGTCACCCATCTGACTGGACTGCCCCAGCCACCCTGGATGGCTTCCAGGAAATTTAAACATCAAAGTAAAACATCAAATGTTATGAATCCCTGTGACCAGGTGGGGGCAGAGGGAGGTAAATAACAAAAGAATGGCTGTGTGCCTGGATTCAAATTGTGGGCCTAAACTCACTCTCCAGCAGGGGAGAGCCCCAGTAGCAGAGTTTAAACTCACAAAAGTAAAGCAGCAGTGTACCGTAGGAATGTGGGCCATGAGACCCTTTTCATATCCTGTTTAGTTGCATCCAGCACTGCCCCTGTTGCAACGAACAGACCACACACTGCTAAGTAAGTTAAAAATGCTTTACTTACAGATTCAAAGGTCAGATTCATGCATTTATCCAAGCAGCAGCAAAGCGAACACAGGCAGAATACCTTTGGGTAGAAAATACAGAAAGATGATTTCAAACATGCGCTCTAAGCTTGGACATGTTTTCCTTTGTCAGTTACATGGAGAAAGAGGAAGAGGAAGAAGTTCCACTTCCTTATGAAGAAAAGGGGGTGTGACCCACTTAAGACAAGGGAAAGAACTCCGTGGTCTTAGCCCCTTCATATACTAACCAGTTGTCATGCAGTTATGCTTGACTGCAATTTCCCACATAATTCTGCCACTGCAGAAGTACTCTACCACCCAGCTCATTCCACTGTATTCTTTCCATGAAGCTTGTTCTAACAAATCTTGTTAGAAGGAGGGAGGAGAATATGTAGAGAAAGTGAATACAGTCATATCCCGGGTTAAATGTGCTTCGGGTAGAGCGTTTTCAAGTTGCGCTTCGCGGCAACCCAGAAGTAACGGAGTGCGTTACTCAAAACGGCGCACGTGCAGATGCGTCTTACGTTTTGCTCAGGGTGCGAACAGGGCTCCGGAACAAATCCCGTTCGCATCCAGAGGTAACACTGTACAGCAGTGGCGTAGTGTAGGAGGGGCCGGCCGCACCGGGTGCAACATCTGGGGGTTAGGGTTAGGGGGCGCAAATCCACGGGTTAGGGGGCGCAAATCCACGGGTTAGGGGGCGCAAATCCATGGGTTAGGGGGCACAAATTACTTGCCTTGCCCCGGGTGCTGACAACCCACGCTACGCCACTGCTGTACAGAGAGCCTTTTTCTTTCACTTGGGGTCATCTAGTGATGCTGAATGTCGGCAGATTCAGGACAGACAAAGGGAAATATTTCTGCACACAGCCATCATTGCACTGCATAACTGTCCCACGGTAACGGCCAGCTTTAAAAAAGGATTGGGTAAATTCATGGATGATATGGCTATCAACAGCTCCTAGCCACAGTAGCTCTGTTCTCCCTCCACTGTGACAGACAGTATGTCTCTGAATGCTGTTGTTGTTTAGTCATTTAGTCGTGTCCGACTCTTCGTGACCCCATGGACCAGAGCACGCCAGGCACTCCTGTCTTCCACTGCCTCCCGCAGTTGCTGGAAATCACAGGTGAGGAAGGCACTGGTGCACTCAGGTTTTGCTTGCTGGTTTCCCACAGACATCTAATTGACCACTGTGAGAACAGAGTGCTGGATTAGATGAGTTCTTGGTCTAATCCAGAAGATTTATGTCTTAGGGCAGTGGGGGGGGGGGCTGAGGGAGCCATGCCCCGGGAACATTTTTTTGAGGGGGTGCAGCCAGGTGCCCCCACGACAGCCTCCCTCACCGGAGCCTGAATCAACCAAACACTGCCAGCTACAGCTCCACTGCACTCAAGCCTGACCTGGGGATGGAGAGGGGAGAGTCATGGCAATGTTGCTGCTCACACTCCTCAGCTGCAGTGTGCCAGACTCTACCGCTGCTTAGGGAACGATTTCAGAAAACAATGAGTAGATTAAAGTCTGGTTTTGACAGTGCCAAGAAAGTTATTTACATATCAGTTATCTACTTAGCAGGACGTGGATGGCGCTGTGGGTTAAACCACAGAGCCTAGGACTTGCCGATCAGAAGGTCGGCGGTTTGCTCCCGTTGTTCGGTCCCTGCTCCTGCCCACCTAGCAGTTCCAAAGCACGTCAAAGTGCAAGTAGATAAATAGGTACCGCTCCAGCGGGAAGGTAAACAGCATGTATGAGAAAGGAAAGATGGGGACACTCTCATACAACTTTTCAGGGTTGCCTTGTTTCCTTTTCCTCAATATGTATCTAATAGCAAAATCAAGATTAGCTCCAAAGCTGGAAAGAGCTCCTGTAACTTTATTAAGAAATGTAGAATGGGGGGCTTCTGCAAGTGCTGTTTTTCCATTTCAAGATGCAACACTTATAGCTCAGTGGTAGAGCCTCTTAGAAAGGGCATTCCAGTAGAAAGTGTACCAGGTTCTCCACCTTCAGGTATCCAGCTGAGCAACATCAAACAACCTCATAGGTAAAGGTAAAGGGACCCCTGACCATTAGGTCCCATTGTGGCCGACTCTGGGGTTGCAGCGCTCATCTCGCTTTATTGGCCAAGGGAGCCGGCATACAGCTTCCAGGTCATGTGGCCAGCATGACTAAGCCGCTTCTAGCGAACCAGAGCAGCACACAGAAACACTGTTTACCTTCCCGCCGGAGCAGTACCTATTTATCTACTTGCACTTTGAGGTGCTTTCAAACTGCTAGGTTGGCAGGAGCTGGGACTGTGAAATGGGAGCTCACCCCGTCACGGGGATTCAAACCGCCGACCTTCTGATCAGCAAGTCCTAGGCTCTGTGGTTTAACCCACAGCGGTACCCGCGTCCCTAACAACCTCACACTTGGCACCATAATGTTCCCTTAACCTCCATCAACTGTAAAGTGTTCACTCTGCATTTGGGAAAAAGCCATTTCAACTCGTATCAGGAAATAGAAGAGAACTATTGCCCAGGAAGAATGGCAAAACATTTTTTATATCCTTTTGGAGCGACACCTGGCCACAACATCAGTCATTCTCACAGGTGCCATCACAGCCCCTTGTAATCAAGTGGGATAATGAAAGACCCGGCTTAGAAATAAATGGGCCCCTCAAAGCTGCCCACGAGTTCTCCCCCATGTCCTCAGATGCCCATGAAATTAGGGGTGAAACCAAATGGAAAACTTTCTTGAGCCAAAAGATAATGGCCACCTTTGAATCAAAATTCCTGTTAAAAAGTAGGGTGTCTCTAACCAACTGCCTTACGAGTAGATCTAGGTAGCCCCCAAAGCTCTAGATAAGTTATGATATGCCGATTCCAATACAGTGGTACCTCGGGTTAAGTATTTAATTCGTTCCGGAGGTCCATACTTAACCTGAAACTGTTCTTAACCTGAAGCACCACTTTAGCTAATGGGGCCTCCTGCTGCCGCCGCACCGCCGGAGCACAATTTCTGTTCTCATCCTGAAGCAAAATTCTTAACCTTTGGCTTCAACCAGAGCCAGGGCCTTTTCAGCACTGGCTCCGGCCTGGTGGAAGGCTCTGCCTCATGAGACCAGGGCCCTGCAGGATCTGATTTCTTTCCGCAGGGCCTGTAAGACAGAGTTGTTCCGCCTGGCCTTTGGCTTGGAGCCAATTTGATTCCCTCCCTCTCTTTCTTTTTTTCTTTTCCTTTCTCCTGCGATGAGGCTACATTTTAATATTTTAATGTTTCAATATTCTAATGTATTTTAATTTTGTTTTTAAGTTGTAATCATTCAACTTGTTTTTATTATTGCTTGTTAGCCGCCCTGAGCCCGGCCTTGGCTGGGGAGGGCAGGGTATAAATAAAAATTGTTATTATTATAATTATTAACCTGAGGTACTGTTTCTGGCTTAGTGGAGTATGTAACCTGAAGCGTTTGTAACCTGAGGTACCACTGTACTGCCAACACAAGTGCCCCATATTACATCTGGGAGAATAGTTTAGTTTTACAAAGCTCTAACCGGACAACAAACTTCCCACCCGATCCTTCTGAAAAATAGCATTACAGTTACACTGGCTGTGGCTGATGTGGCTTTCAAATGTGCAAACCAAGAACCAGAGCTTTTAAACATTGCACCCAGTAATTTATACATATCAGCTTGCTCAAGCAGCTGGCTACCTGATTGCCCCCAATATTTCTTCCTCCATGTAACTTGGCTGACCAGTGTCAAATATATCTGTGTTATCAACCACTCTTTCTTGCAAATGGAGCCTGTAATTATTTTAATTATCATTGTCCAAACTTTTTGACATTTCCTTTCCGTCTGGCTTCACTGTTTACAATTCACCACAACTAGTGTCTCTTTGTGTATAATTTCTCAGTCCTTAGCCTTCCCCATACGGATCATTCTTCTGTGCGTTTGCTAATCCTTTCCCACAAAAGCTGGTATATGAACATTTTGTTCCTGACTGAATGTTTTCCTGAGTGTTTGGAATAGTCATGGACACGAGCGTAATGTTCATGGCCACAAGTACAAGATGTTATTTATGCTGCCCTTCAGTGAAAAACTCCAAGGGCAGCTCACAAATTCATACAATACCATGCACACACGGTTTCAAAACTCAAGAGACACAGAACAAAAGAATAATAAAGTGAGTGGGATCTCTGGGCACAATCAGTTAAAGACAGCTTTAGTGGTATGTTAAAAGGCCTGGCGGCTGCCCGAATGTTACTAGCCCAGAGATGGAAAGAAGACAAAGTCCCTCCCAGAGAAGAATAGCAAACTAAGCTGTTGGATCATGACGAAATGACAAAACTGATCGGAAAGCTCAGGAACCAAGAAGACCAAAACTTCAATAAAGAATGGGGGGGAATTATAATTTATCTAGGAGACCACTGTAAGCAAACATTAACAGGATTGCAAGAACACTTGGAATGTAGCAAATATTATGGACAAAATGGAGAGACATAAAATATGGATTATGAAATAATATGCAGTTGAAAAGGTTGACAATAGGACCCATGGAGGGGAAGTCCAGAGATTCAGAAAAATCTCTAAATATGGATATGTATTTTGTATTGTTATAATTCTATACAGTATTTGTAAAACCAAATAAAAATTGTTTCAAAGAAAGAAAAAGACCTGGCAAATAAATAATTTGCCTAGCACCTCTGTCTACGAATTACAGCGGATTCAAACTACGTACAACACTCTATTATATAGATTTTCAACCACCATAGGTTATCTTTTGGTTCTTGCATGGGCATAGCCGGGGGGGGGGGCAGGGGGCAGCTGCCCCCCAAATCAATCAAAATCAATACAAATCTGAGGTTCCCCCCTCTAACAAAAGCCTGCCCCTCCCAACAAAAATCCTGGCTACGCCTTTGGGTTCTTGTGTGAGGTAAAAATCAGATGCTTGGAGACTCAAACAGAAGCTGAACAAGTAAGAAAGATTTATTTGACAGAGCACAGTGGCTAAAACAAGGAATATTTTAGGAGATAATGTTCTTTCAGGAAACAGTTAGCCTATTAATAATTATACTAAATTGAATGGATATGACAGGCCTCTCATCAAGCACAGCTTCTTTTAAACTTCAGTTGCTCATGTTCCGTTATTACGTTTCAGGTAGATGCTGCAGGCTTCTAGACTAGATGGTAAAAGGCTCAGCTTATTTCCAGTTATTTTATTCCTACTATTATTTATTGAATTTATATTCCGCCCTATACCCTCACGTCTCAGGGTGGTTATTACACTTGACTTCAGTTCCCTCAGTTGTTGCATAGGTGTTACTGTTGGAGACTTCAGAATCCAGACCAGAATGGAAAAAAATCCAGGCAGCAATATTTTTTAAAGAAGTTTTATTGACTTTGGTTTATTTGTCAGACAAGCAAAGCAAAGTGGGTACATTCAGCAAAAATGAGAGAATGCCCCCGAACACCAGGGGCAGACAGTTTTTATCCCCTTAGGCAAAGCAAAGTTCAGCCCCTTCACCCACCCCCCTTAAACATTCCCCTTTATGCATATTCATTGAAGCTCAACCAATTAAAGAATTGATGGTGGCCCTTCGGTTCCAAGCTGCATTATCCACTAGGTGGCGCTGTAAGCTTATAATCCTCTTGACCTATTTGCAATTCCTTGTAAAACCACATTGGCCATCCGTGTTCTCACCTTATTTTGTGGTAGGCTACATCTTTCCTGTTGTTCGCTCTATTCTCGGTGTGTTTACTGGAATTGGGTCAACGGTTAGAGCAGGTGTGAAGTGCTCTGACCACATTTGCTGCATTTACAAAAATGCTGTGTGCAGGCAGAGGAGAGAAATAGCTTTTAGCTTTTAGCTTGCTTCTTATAAAATGGCTTCAGTCTGGCTCTCCAAAGTGGACCCAGGTGGACCCTTGGTCCTCACTCCTTCATTACAGATTCATGCTTTGGTTTCTTAGACAGCCTTTTGACATTCACACTTCCTGATGTAGCCTTTTTAGCCTCGGGTGAGAAGAGCTTTGCGCCCGGGACGGGGAAATGGGAGTCAACAGACACTCAAGGAATAGTTTCGGAGAAAAAGCTTTATTCTGCCATCCGGGGTGGCAGAAGGAGCAAGTGTGATAACTCACAAACAAGCACGGCTTCACAGCCATTTGCACAGAGCATATATTCCCCTTCCAGTTCCCTCCCCTTTCTCCTCCTCTTCAAGAGTCCTGCCCCATGACGTGTTTCCTGAGCATGAACAGAAAGCTCCTGTCTTGGGACTCTTTTGGACTCTTCCCAGGAAAGAGGGATGAGAAGCCTTGCTTTCCATCGTGTCCAAGATAGGTTTCTTTTCTCTTGCTCTTGCAAAAGAAGCCTTTTGGCAAGGTCAGCTAGCCTGAGAAGTGACCTTGGTTACAGTAGAGCGAAATGTTTCTGATGCTTAGCTAATGCCTTTTAGCTGCTGAGAAAATGGTTTTGAAAAGCTTTGAGAAGCTTTGAGCCTGCTTTTGGGGGGGGTGACTTTGGGCCTAGGTGGGGTCACCTGTCCTCACCTCCTTCACTGAGGTACTCCAAAAAGTACTGTGGACCCAGGGGATCTCCCCAAACCATCCCTTAACTCACGGGTGTCAAACACAAGGTCCGCGGGCCGAATCCGGCCCGCCAGACCTCGTCATTTTTTTTTTTTTTGACACAAGAAAGCCGCCTCTTCATGCGCGGCAGCCTACAAGCCAAAGAACGTCTGCCCTCTAGCGGCGCCGGCCGTTCTACACAGGAAACCTCCACTTTACATGCATTCAGGAAACCTCCACTTGTTTTTATATTGAGCGCATGCCATCCTGTGATGTGAACAGATCCAACGGCTGCCTGAACCCTTCTCTCCTGTACTGTAAGTCCTACAGATACAACTGGCCCTTTGAGGGTGACCAAACTGCTGATGCGGCCCCCGATGAATTTGAGTTTGACACCCCTGCCTTAACTGGTTTGGGAGTCTTCTCTTTCTAGAAGATCTCTCCCTTCCTGACTCGAACTCAGCTCCTCCAGTTCACTCCTGTCTGAATACTCTCCCTAGACACTCAGTCTAGAGACTCCTTTCTCTAGCTGTAGATATTTCCCTCAGCGCGGATGTGAAACACACTTTTCCTAACTCTACCTCACGGTTTCTCTTAAACCACCTCCCTATCGCTATCTATATCTATCTGGCATGAGTGCAGCAGTGTGTGTGTGTGTGTGTGTGTGTGTGTGTGTGGCAGAGAGGGACAGCTGCCCCCCTTCAAATAAATCAATTAAATCAATACAAACGGAGGTTCTGCCCCTCCCCAACATACATTCTGGCTTTGCCCATGCTAGCTGGACATTCCCTCAGAAACGGTTCCTTTTATTTTCCCTCCAAAAGTGCTGCTCCCCCTCCCCCAACTGGATGCCTTGGTAGCCAATCAGAAAGAGGCTACAGCCGTCTGGTGGAATTTCTGAGGCACTGCATCACCAGACAATCTTCTTTGGCTCTGCTGTCTGTCACACTAGGCAAACCTCCTGGCTGGGTGGTGGTGGTGGGGAGGATTGTATGAAGGCCGGGGGCCACGACAGAGAAAGCCCTGCTCCAGTAGTCACTACCTGCTGTGAGGGAGGGGGCCTTTCAGGAAGGCCTCTGAAGATGACCGTAAGGTTTGAACAGGCACGTGTGGAGAAGACCCTGTTCCTTATAGATTAAAGGTAAAGGGACCCCTGACCATTAGGTCCAGTCGTGACCGACTCTGGGGTTGCGGCGCTCATCTCGCTTCACTGGCTGAGGGAGCCGGCGTACATCTTCCGGGTCATGTGGCCAGCATGACTAAGCCACTTCTGGCAAACCAGAGCAGCGCACAGAAACACCATTTACCTTCCCACCGGAGTGGTACCTATTTATCTACTTGCACTTTGACATGCTTTTGAACTGCTAGGTGGGCAGGAGCATATCAATGTATGTAATTTTTATTTCTTAATTATATTTAGTGGTAGTATGGCTGTATTGTTTTTTGTAACATAAAACCATTCAATAAAAAGTATTAATAAAAAAAAAGGTGGGCAGGAGCATGGACCGAGCAACGAGTCACGGGGATTCGAACCGCCGACCTTCTGATTGGCAAGTCCTAGGCTCTGTGGTTTAACCCATAGCGCCACCCACGTCCCATCTATAATCCTTAAGGATTACTATAAGTAATCCTTATAGATTACTTTGTGTTTTATTATGTTTCAAAAACGTGTTTCTGGTGGTGTGAGCCGCCCCGAGCAACATTTGGTGGAAAAGTGGGCTATGTGGGCAAGAAATACCGTAATAGAAATAAGATTGATAAAGCTGCCTTTCTATCAGGGCACGAAGAGATTTTTTTTAAAAAGAAACATTTAAAAGATAATGAGATCTGAAATATTGCCTGGGGGACAACAGGATCCTGGAGACACGAGTTCAGCGAAACCATTCCAGCTTGAAAGCACTTTGAACAAAGTTGGATGAACCCACTTGGAAGTTCTCCATCCAGCAATGTATTTCGAGCAGTTTTGTTGGCAGGGCTGGGTCTCATCTAATCTGCAACAATGTGTGTGGAGAGGCTATGCAGCCTTCCCGATGTCAGCGGCTCTGCCGCTTATCTGAATAGGGAAGGGGTGAGGTCAAGGCTGTGCAGCTGCACCAGTGGAACTGCCACCAGCAATTCCGCACTCCTGTGCATCCTCCAACCTCACTGTCACCCGGCCGTCCAGGTAAACAGCAGAATTGCTTTGAGATGCAACAGGCATGTGTTCAAACAGAAGGCTAACTAGATTATTGTCTTTGACAAGCTAGTCTGTCTAGCAAGGTGTAGCCAGGCTCATCCGGATAGATGAGCTTATGGAACGAGATGTGGTGATGAAGTTTGACGTATTCATCTTCCTCTGCTGAGTTTTAGGATCAGCACTGGGCATAGCAGAATCGTAGAACTGTAGAGTTGGGTCATCTAGGCCAACCCCCTGCAGTGCAGGAATCTCTGCCGAATGTGCGTCTCGAACCTTTGACCCTGAGATTGAGTCTCATGCTCTACTGACTGAGCTGGGCAGTGGCTTTGGTATCTTTGAGAAAGACTTTGGGGCAGATTTATGGAAGGTAGGTCTATGAACAAATTTCAACCATGAGAGGAAATGGAACCTGCATGTTCAGAGGCAATGTACCCCTGAGTGCCAGATGCCTGGGACCTTTATTCTGCTGATACTCTGCTGCTTGTGAACTTATGGAGGAACCTGACTGGCCATCTTTGTGTTGAGCTAATCCACCAGTGCGAGTAGATAAATAGGTACTGCTCTGGCGGGAAGGTAAATGGCGTTTCCGTGCGTTGCTCTGGTTCGCCAGAAGCTGCTTAGTCATGCTGGCCACATGTCCCGGAAGCTGTCTGCAGACAAACGCTGGCTCCCTCGGCCTATAGGAGCTGGGGGCACTGTTATACAGTGGTTCTGCTCCTTCCTCCTGGGCCGTGTTCAGAAAGTGGTGGGGGGGGATGAGTGTTCAGACCCTTCGGCCCTCACTTGTGGGGTGCCTCAGAGTTCCGTCCTCTCCCCCATGCTTTTTAACATCTATATGAAGCCACTGGGAGAGATCATCGGGGGTTTGGACTGGGTGTCCATCAATATGCAGATGATACCCAGCTCCACCTCTCTTCCAAATCAGAACCAGTGAAGGCAGTGAAGGTCCTGTGTGAGTGCCTGGAGGCAGTTGGATGGTGGCTAATGGATTGAGGCTGAATCCTGACAAGACAGAAGTACTGTTTTGGGGGGACAGGAGACGGGCAGGTGTGGAGGATTCCCTGGTCCTGAATGGGGTAACTGTGCCCCTGAAGGACCAGATGCACAGCCTGGGAGTTATTTTGGACTCACAGCTGTCCATGAAGGCACAGGTCAATTCTGTATCCAGGGCAGCTTTCTACCAGCTCCACCTGGTACACAGGCTGAGACCCTACCTGCCTGCGGACTGTCTTGCCAGAGTGGTGCATGCTCTAGTTATCTCCCGCTTGGACTGCTGCAATGCGCTCTATGTGGGGCTACCTTTGAAGGTGACCCGGAAACTACAACTAATTCAGAATGTGGCAGCTAGACTGGTGACTGGGGGTGGCCGCCGAAACCACATAACACCGGTCTTGAAAGACCTACATTGGCTCACAGTACATTTCCAAGCACAATTCAAAGTGTTGGTGTTGACCTTTAAAGCCCTAAACAGCTTCGGCCCAGTATACCTGAAGGAACGTCTCCACCCCCATCGTTCTGCCCGGACACTGAGGTCCAGCGCCGAGGGCCTTCTGGCGGTTCCCTCATTGCAAGAAGCAAAGCAACAGGGAACCAGGCAGAGGGCCTTCTCGGTAGTGGTGCCCACCCTGTGGAACGCCCTCCCATGAGATAAACAACTACCTGACATTCAGAAGACATCTTAAGACAGCCCTGTTCAGGGAAGTTTTTAATGTGTGACATCTTAGTGTATTTTTGGTATTTGTGGAAGCCGCCCAAAGTGGCTGGGAAAACCCAGCCAGATGGGCGGGGTACAAATGATAAATTATTATTATTATTATTATTATTATTATTATTATTATTATTACTATAGAGCGAGATGAGTGCCGCAACCCCAGAGTCCTCCGCGACTGGACCTAACAGTCAGGGGTACTTTTACCTAATCCACCAGGCACTTATGCTTCATTCAAATACCGCCACCTAATGGCACCTTGCAGAAAACTATATGTATACTTGGGAGATAATGATACATGTGGCCAATGAGCAACCAGTGCCAATATTTTAACACGGGTGTCCTAGGCTGTTGGCTACCTAGCTGCTTAATTCTTTGCTCTTCTGCAGGCTTTGTTACTCTAAATGTAGTGGTAGTAGGTTCAGTTTTTGCTCAAATAGAAAAGAATGCAACAGCAGTGCAAGGAGATTGGGGCAATAATGCCCTAGATCAGATGTTTTTATCTATGGCAATAGATGGCAAGCCAATATATCAGGGTTTCCCCCCACTAAACCCCCTATTTGTTTCTGCCACTCTGTGTGGAGGCCAAATGCTTTGGGAAGGCAAATTAGTAGTGGTAGTATGAGATCATTTGGCCTGGGGTGGAGGCAAGCTTTGTGAAAGAGCTCCACTGCCCCCTTCTTGAGATATGTAGGGTTGCCATCTCCTTGTTCTTTTCTTTCCCTTTTTTTACTGCAATGATTCCTCTTGCTACCAACCTATCATGCAATTGCAGAGCAGTGTGGAAAGCCTCTTATGCTTAATTCCTACATGCTGTGTTACAGTTAAAGGAACATGAACCAAAACAAGGGGGTGGGGTTGTCAGCCTGTGGGTCTACCAAAGACTCTGTGCTGGCAAGGTACAAAACAAGCCTGGAAAGTTGTGTTTTGCTTTAAAGAGACACAATATGTGCAGGCATACACTGTATATGCAAAATGTATTGTGCTTGGCCCGTCATGATGGGCACCAATCGGAACTTATTCTGTGGTTTATTTCTGTAGACTGTGGCATCATTAGAGTTGGCATAACTTTCAGTATTGTTTAAAATTCAGCTCTCTTCTACTGAGTATTATGCAAGATTATCCTCATCCTGATGCCACCCATTTTTGGCTGAAGCAGGGTTCACTCTGCAGCTTGTTTCCTATAGGTGGGTTGTATATGCAGGACGCCTAGGACTTGCCGATCAGAAGGTCAGCGGTTCAAATCCCCGCAACGGGGTGAGCTCCCGTTGCATGGTCCCTGCTCCTGTCAACCTGGCAGTTTGAAAGCACGTCAAAGTGCAAGTAGATAAATAGGTACCACTCCAGCAGGAAGGTAAACGGCATTTCCGTGTGCTGCTCTGGTTCGTCGGAAGCGGCTTAGTCATGCTGGCCACATGACCCGGAAGCTGTACGCCGGCTCCCTCAGCCAATAAAGCGAGATGAGCGCCGCAACCCCAGTTGGTCACGACTGGACCTAATTATCAGGGGTCCCTTTACCTTTACTTTTTATGCTTCCTTCCCAATGTCTCTCCTGCTCTTTCCCTTCCCTTGTCTCCTCCTGCTGCCCAAATTTAGACTGTTAAGATCCTTGGGACAGCATTCTATCCGTTTTGTTACTCCACTAAAGGCCACATACGCTGACGTTCCTGTACAAACAACCCATGCCCAACTCAGCTAGGAAAGCAGCCGTGGCTTAGTCATGCTGGCCACATGACCTGGAAGCTGTACACCAGCTCCCTCGGCCAATAAAGCGAGAAGAGCGCCGCAACCCCAGAGTCGGTCACGACTGGACCTAATGGTCAGGGGTCCCTTTACCTTTATACTTCCTGAAGGAAGGCGATGTGGAGTTTCATGGTGTTTACAAAGTTGGCATAACTTGATATGTAATGTATTCCCCGATGAACTCTCTTGACCCTGGTGCTAGTCTTTATCTTAAATGTGACCTGGAAGGCATGCATGACATTCCTGACTTCATCAGACCTAAAGCACAGGGCTTTTGTGTTACCAGCAAACTTTAATTATCTCCTCCTGTAAAAAGAATGGCTTCCATGCAATACACAGAAGGCAGGATTCAGGAGACATACAAGATAGCCAGTTATTTCCCACATATGGTGTGTGTGGAGCCTGTATTTACTATTTAAAACACTTCATCCAGTAGATTCCAGGGTGGTTTACAATAAGCATATTTTTTAATCAAAAATAGAAAGAAAAACAGCTTGCACAAGTTAGTGCCCTTGTGCCCATGTTACAAACTAGCAATGGGTCTGCTGTTTTCTACCATTAAAACTGCCCTCTTTGGCTGCCCTGTGGGACAAGGTGCGTGCCATATCCTGTTTCCAAAATGGGGTTGCCATATTCTAGTTCCACAAAAAATCTCATGAGGTTGGCTGCCATACTACGAACACTTCCCTTGGCACAAGCTGTATTAAACGTCGTGGGACAGTTTCCTGCGTCAGCTTGCCTTGAATCATTACCGTTATCTCCTAACTGTACAGTTTTCTGCAAGGTGCCTTTAGGTGGCACTGTTCGACTGAAACATAAGCACTGCTGGATTAGCTAGCTAGCCCAGGTGTGCTGAACCATTGTCCCTCCAGATGTTGCTGAACAATCTCCCATCCTCAAAGCTCCCAACCTCCCATTGGCAAGCATAGCCAATGTCCAAGGATGCTGGGAGTTGTCCTT
Source organism: Podarcis gaigeae (assembly GCF_964106915.1). Taxonomy (NCBI): domain Eukaryota; kingdom Metazoa; phylum Chordata; class Lepidosauria; order Squamata; family Lacertidae; genus Podarcis; species Podarcis gaigeae. The sequence continues at coordinate 93,709,921 of NC_139682.1, read as the reverse complement.
TGGCAACATCTGGAGGACCAAAGGTCCGTCCCCCCCTGCGTGATTTACTCCCCCATTCTGTTTCCAAAGGGGGCAGCGACGTATCTTGTCCCCATCTCCTCCTCCGGCTTCGCCTCCTCTTTCGCCTACATGCCCTGACGAAGGCAGAGGAGGAGCCAAGCCATATAGCGCTCTCCTCCGATTGCGGAGCTGCAAAAGACGCAAGGAGGAGAGAGACTCAGGTAGGCGCTCCGGGGACGGTGGTGATGGGACTCGGGCTGGGGCGAGGGGCGGTCAAGGGCTGGAGAGGGGGCGCAGGTACCCCTCCTGAATCTCCCGGTCGCCGTCGAGAGGAGAAGGAGCGAAGGAAGCCTGCTGGTCCCCTTTTCCTCCTCTCCTTTCCGTGCGTAAAGGCTGAGCCCACCGGGTTCCAAGCTGGGAAGTGAGAAGCATAGTTTTCTAACTTGGATGAAATGGAAAACTTTGGTTATTTGTACGATTTCTGGTTTATTTACAGCTTGGGCAAAGGGCTGTGTAGTTGGGCAAAAGGTTTATTAAGGATCATCAGAAAAAAGTGCTGTGTATGTGTGATTTATCCCACTAAACTGAGATATCACCTTAAACACAAGGGCTGCAAATGGCGAAATCTTATCGTTATGGAAGATTTTAAAGAAACAAAGATCGGGTCAGATAACATTACCGGCAACTTTAACTTCCATTAATAATCAACCAAAACAAATCTTTTGAAAGATATAAGTTTAAGGCAGCCTTTTTAACCATACATCCTGAGATGTATACAAGTCCCATCCTTCCTAGCTAGGAAGACCTGTGGTCAAAGATGATGGGAATTGTAGTTCAACAACATCTGGGGACCCAACCAAGATTGAGTAAAGCTGGTTCAGAGAGTGAAGGGAACAGTTTGTGGTTTTGAACAAACCCTATCCTCTACAGTACTTTCACAACTTTCATCAGCCTGAAGTGGTGTATTTAGAAATGTTTTCTGGCAGCCAGGAGGCCTAGGGACTTGTTTTGTAAAAGAAAGATTGAGAGAGCACTGAGGTTCTTAGAATGATTATAATTATACATCATATAATAAAGAATGATAAGTGCATGGTCATAAAAAACTGAGGTACTTCATAAGAGTAAGTTTTCTCCTCTACAGTGCGTTAGCCTGACACCATGGTGGGTGAAGAAAATACCTCCGTAAGGAATCGCAGATCAACTTATGAGACTGCAGAAGAGAAAGAAGACTTGTCAAAGAGGCATGGAGCAGACAGGTCTTTCCCACAATCAAGCAATGGTGAGATTTATTCATCAGTAACTGCAGAGATCTTATCTAATTTAGCAGATGAAATGATAAACTGTGAAATGATTTTAAATCTGCATGTGAACAAAAGATCTGAAGTAAATATGAATTCAATTGTTTCCAGTGTTCACCATGTTCAGTGGGTTTATTCTGAATCAAACTTTGTTGACTACAACCCAGTGCATGTATCTTGGTGGTGTAGTTCAAAGTGGTACTCAGCCAGTTCTGAGCGTGTTTGCCTTGTGCTAATAACTTGACCTTAGCACTGTATTTGTTCCCTTACTAGTTTTCTTTTAGCTGTGTGCCAGATTTGTGAAGCCAGTGGAGGGGATTCTTCTAGAGAGCTAGTATCACCTCACTAGGAAACGTATCTATACCTAAATTATCCGTGTTGTAGTTTTTGTTTCAACCGCTACCAGATATTTGCCTAAAAATATGAATACTGGCATTCATTGCTAAGCTTGTTTACTCAAATTCAAGCTGGGTGTGAAACTGCCTTATACTGAGTTGGACCAGCAGTTCATCTCACCCAGTACGGCTTACAAAAGTTCTGAATTCTTCCTCAGTTGTTAAATAATGGATTGTTTCCAGTGTTCACCATGTCCAATGGGTCTACTATGAGTAAAACTTTGTTACAACCCAATACAAGTATTTTGGCTTTCCAATCTTTATGGACCTGTTAGCACATTATAAAGTGGATTGATTGTTGTGTTGCTACACACACCCTACGACAAAGCACATCTTGTAAACTATCTTTGTCTTACAGATAGGTAGCCGTGTTGGTCTGCCATAGTCAAAACAAAAAAAATTCCTTCCAGTAGCACCTTAAAGACCAACTAAGTCAGTTCTTGGTATGAGCTTTCGTGTGCATGCACACTTCTGTTTTATCTTTGTCTTGTACGACAAAGCACATCTTGTAAACTATTTTATCATTTGTGATAGGAAAAAATGCTGCTTTCAAGCCAGGTTTCGGTGTGTGGGTTGTGGGTGTGTAATATTGTGGGTGCCTGGGATGGCCTCTGCTGAGTCGTGTACTTAGGGTTGTCATATCGATGATCACTGGATTCTAACCATAGCTGAGAACTCAAATGACGAATTCAGTTATGATGAATTTGCGTAGCTGGCAAATTGTGTTTTCAAGCTGCTCCTGTTTTCTATCCTCACAGCACTCAACATTGTAAACTCAGTCCTGTTTGAAAGCTCAGACCCTGTCTCCAGGGAACAGGACCTTTGGGAGGCTGAACGATGGCCCTAATTGTGGTCTGTCAATTTGAAAATAAAACACATTTCAAAGGGGTATAGGATATTGATTCTCATCCCAGGCTTCCCCAGCTGACTCCTCTTCATCTCCTTACTTCATTCTCTGGACTGCTTTTGCTCCTACAAATTTATGTGCTGCATGTGAAGCCTGCGCAGGGTCCTACTTCTGGTGGGCTATGTGTACAGATGTGCATTGTTGCACTATGACAGCCTTCACTAACCTTGTGCCTTCCAGGTGCTTGGATGGGGGTTGTGGTCCAAAACCTGTGGTCCAAACCAGGTTGGCAAAGGCTGTATCATCAGAAGGAAATGTTGCCAGCGATGGGATGCTGAAACCACAGGAGGAAGAAACATGTGCCTACTCCACAATTTAACCAGTGCCCTACATACATCTCACACCGTTCATTCCCATCTTCAATCACAGATATGATTTCTTACATCTTTTATCATCTCCCCAGCATCATGTTCCACCAACTTTGTGTCAGAGACTGGTCAGAGGAGGATGTTGGAGACCGCCTCCCTAGCTTGACCCTTCCGGGGAGGAGGAAGACAGTATAGATTTACAACAGGGGTTTGGTCACAGCTCAGAGGCAGATGAGGGGGAAAGCTGGGAAATCATGGGGGAGCCGGAACAACACTCGGTTGACAGGTTGTTATTAGAAAGCATCCCAGACCTTCCATCTCCCAGAACCCGGCGAGCCTTAAAAGTAGGAGAGCAAAGAGCTCAAAGACAGAGGGCACATAGCAGCACCTGTAGGAGAGACGATGAGAATGGCGAATGAGGAAGTGGGAGAGATGGGGGGAGTGGAGATTCACTTGGGACAACGCCATTATCCAAGAGGCTGGGTTCTATAGCCTCTCTCTGTAAATACTGAATAAAAAGCGGACAGTAAGAAATATTCCCTTGTCTTTGTACGTTCCTGGGCAAGCAGCTGGAAGTCGCTGGCAGCAGCTTGACACCTTGCTCAGAAAATTGATATCATTCCTCATAGATTTTTCTCTTAAGTCCTCCTTTGTATCATTACTACTTTGTTCACAAATTCCTTGACTTGATGTCCTAAACAAAATAGACTTGAAAGACTCCACGTTAGGTCTTGAAAGGCAGTGTAAAGGGGGGGGCGGGGAATACGCATCAATGCAAATTCCAAAATAATTGTTTATGGAATCCCATTTTGGGACATATTCAGTTTGTCATGCATAATGAATCTTCTTATCTCCAATTATCTTATCTCCAATTGTAAAGATAATTAGGAGAGGTGCTTCTTGAGGTTCCACAGCCAGGAACAGCGCATTGTGTAGTAACAGTGGGACACATATAGTCCTTTCCTTTTGGTTACAACTTAAAATGGTTTTCCCTGGCATTTGCTTGATGTAAATTCTGTAACTGCCCACATTTTAAAAGGTTTTTCACATCTCCTCTCAGTCTCCTCTTCTCCAGGCTAAACATACTCAGCTCCCTCAACCGTTCCTCATAAGGCTTGGTTTCCAGACCCTTAATCATCTTGGTTGCCCTCCTCTGTACGCTTGGATAAACTCAGGATTAAATTGGTAAAAAGCAACCAGTGCCTTCCATCAGGATTTCTTGTTGGTTATGAAGTCTTAAAAACATTAGCAATGTTATTAACTCAGGTCACATGGCCACTCTTTTCTTTGAGTAAAAAAAAGCCTTTGTGCCTTTGATGTGAATATACCCGTTTAAGTGTTCACACCAGCAGCAATCACCCTCAAGCTTCCCTCCATGGGTGGGAAAGCAATTAATCACCCCCTCCCACCCCATGTTGCTGTTGCAATCTGTTTAACAGCTCCCTGCCTGGTTTTCCTAAAATTCCTTCCCACAAGAGTCTGGAGGCTTGTCGTGCACTTCTGCCTCCTTCTCTGCCTTCTCCTCAGTTGGTAACGCACGGGACTCTTAATCTCAGGGTTGTGGGTTTGAGCCCCATGCTGAGCAAAAGATTCCTGCCTGCATTGTAGGAGGCTGGAGTAGATGACCCTCGTGGTCCCTTCCAACCCTACAATTCTATGGTTCCCCTGTAATTTTAGCACTGTATAGCAACAATAGGCTACATTGCAGAGTGGTAGTAGCCCATGCTTCCTCAGGCACAGTACTCCCTCTGCAACATGGATATTGCTTGTGTGATGAATTTCTTTCCAGCACTTGCCAGTTATAGCTCTGACTTCACTCATTGGCTAAAATCACGTAATGTAGGAGCAGGCTCAAATCTCCCAAAACAATTTCTTTGAATGGTGTCTGTGTGCTTCGCTTTAAAGCTTTAATTCTACAAGGGCTAAAGGGCTTGCAGAGTGTGTTTGTGTGTGTGTGTCTCTGCATGATACCTTTCAACTGGGCAATTAGCTGTTGGAGAGGGGAAGCCGTTGCTGGCAATGCCTGCCCAAAGGTTCTTGCCAAGGTACGTGACTTTTTAGATCCTTCTGTCACAGAAGGATGACGTGTAGTTGCTCCCATCTTGTTTGTATGGATTAAAATCGCTGCAGAGGGCTCCGAGGGTGAGAGGCATAGCTGGCAGGGATGCAGAACCACTTGTCCTCATATTGTTGGACTCCCAACTCCCAGGATGGCTAGTGGTCAGGGAGCTGGATACTATCTTAACAGAGATGCCCAGGAAAGATAACATCATCCTCCTGGGTGATTTTAATGCAAGAGTTGGATGAGATTTTGATCTGTGGCCTGGAACTATTGGGAAAGAAGGAATTGGCAACAGCAACCAGAACGGAATCCTACTTTTAACTCTTAAGGCCTCTCAAAAGTAGGTGATGATACAAAAAGATATCTAGGTACAGTGGTACCTCTGGTTACGAACTTCATTTGTTCTGGAAGTCCGTTCTTAACTTGAAACTGTTCTTTTTTTAAAAAAAATATTTATTACTTTCCAACAATTTAAACACTACAAAGGAAAAAAGAAAATTAAATAATACAATACAAAAACAAAGACACTACATAACACTAACACTAAAACACTAAACTAACAAAACAAAACAAAAACAATTTAAGACACATTAAACAATTTCAATATCTTTCATTCACTTGTTTCAACGACCTCCTCACACCTCCCTTTTTGTATTCCACTTCAGTTAACTGTTTCAGCAATTCCTTTCCATCTTCCTCTGTTTTCTGTCCTGTAATTATCTTAACATATTCTAAGCTTATTTTTCCCCTTTAATACATTAATAATCTATTTGTACTTAATTCCTTTTAACATTTCTACTAAAGCCATATAACTTCATTCCAACATTTTTCTAACATTCATTGATTTTACAGTATTTCTGTAAATAGTCTTTAAACTTTTTCCAGTCTTCTTCCACCGACTCTTCTCCCTGGTCTCGGATTCTGCCAGTCATTTCCACCAGTTCCATATAGTCCATCAACTTCATCTGCCATTCTTCCCGGGTGGGTAAATCTTGTGTCTTCCAATACTTCGTGATGAGTATTCTTGCTGCTGTTGTTGCATACATAAAAAAAGTTCTGTCCTTCTTTGGCACCAATTGGCCAACCATGCCCAGGAGAAAGGCCTCTGGTTTCTTCAGGAAGGTATATTTAAATGCCTTTTTCATTTCGTTATAAATCATCTCCCAGAATGTCTTAATCCTTGGGCATGTCCACCAAAGAATGTACCTTCAGTCTCATTACTTTTCCAACATTTATTTTCGGGCAAATTATAAATTTTTGCAAGCTTGACTGGTGTCATGTACCACCTGTAAATCATTTTCATTAAATTCTCTCTTAGAGCATTACATGCCGTAAATTTCATACCTGTGGTCCATAACTCTTCCCAGTCAGTCATCATTATGTTATGTCCAACGTCCTGTGCCCATTTTATCATAGCTGATTTCACCATTTCATCCTGAGTGTTCCATTTCAACAGCAAGTTATACATTCTTGACAAGTCCTTAATTTTTGAATCTAACAATTCTGTTTCCAATTTTGATTTTTCCACCAGGAAACCAACTTTTTTGTCCAAATTGTAATAATGGTAATAATGGAGCCAATCTCGCACTTTGTTCTTCAATTTTTCAAAGCTCTGCAATTTTATTCTGTCTCCATCTTGTTCCAGAATTTCCCAATATTTCGGCCATTTGGCCTCCATATTGAGCTTTTTCTGTGCCTTCGCTTCCATTGGTGACAACCATCTTGGGGTTTTCTTTTCTAACAAATCCTTATATCTTATCCAAACATTAAACAATGCTTTTCTAACAATATGGTTTTTGAACGCTTTATGTACTTTTACCTTATCATACCACAAATATGCATGCCAACCAAATGCATTATTGAAACCTTCTAAATCCAGCACATCAGTGTTTTCAAGAAGCAGCCATTCTCTCAGCCAGCAAAAAGCAGCTGATTCATAATAAAGTTTAAGGTCTGGCAGGGCAAATCCACCTCTTTCTTTAGCATCAGTTAATATCTTAAATTTTATTCGGGGCTTCTTGCCCTGCCAGACAAATCTGGAAATGTCTCTCTGCTACTTCTTGAAACAATCCATCTTGTCCAAGATTTGCAATGTTTGAAACAAAAACAACATCCTTGGCAATACATTCATTTTTATCACTGCAATTCGGCCTAGCAATGATAACTTCAAATTTGACCATATTTCTAAGTCCTTTTTCACTTCAATCCAACATTTTTCATAATTATCCTTAAATACGTTCACATTGTTAGCAGTCATGTTAACCCCTAAATATTTAACTTTCTTAACCAATGTTAGTCCTGTCTCCTCCTGAAACTTCTCTCTCTCATTCACAGTTAAATTTTGCTCTAAAACCTTAGTTTTCATCTTGTTCAACTTAAAACCTGCTACCTGTCCGAATTCTTGAATCAGTTCCAGTACCCTTTTAGTACTAAGTTCTGGCTCCTGTAAAGTCAATACTAAATCATCAGCAAATGCTTTCAGTTTGTACTGTTTAGCTCCCACTTGTATACCTTTAATCTCTTGGTCCTTTCTAATCATATTTAACAAAACCTCAAGAACCAATATGAAGAGCAATGGAGAAATTGGGCAGCCTTGTCGTGTTCCTTTCTCGATCTTAAACTCTTCTGATACAACGTTATTCACAATTAATTTCGCCTTTTGTTCCGAATAAATTGCACCTATACCATTTTCAAAACCTTGACCTACCCCCATCCCCTGTAGATTCTTCTTCATAAAACTCCAAGAAACTTGAAACCATTCTTAACCTGAGGTACCACTTTTACTAATGGGGCCTCCTGCTGCTGCTGCACCGCTGCCGTGCAATTTCTGTTCTCATCCTGGGGCAAAGTTCTTAACCCGAGGTACTACTTCCGGGTTAGCAGAGTCTGTAACCCAAAGTGTCTGTAACCTGAGGTATCACTGTATTCCATGCCTACAGCAAGGACAACTTGCATCATTGTTCCAGGTGAGTGTCCCTGATGCAGCCCTCTTGAGCTTGGAGATAAAGAGGGATATGTAGAAATGAGCTTTCATAGGCGTATGGTGCTTGGAGTGTGTATGCACAGTGCAACATAAATAAGCAGCCTCTTTCCTCCTGCCTCTTGGAACTATGCCCATCAGAAACTGTTGAAGAGGGAGGCATCATGTGCGCACATTTCTGGCACGTCTTCCCTGTTACAAATGTGTTAACAGTGGCTACCCATCCTGCTTGCACATGTCTGCAGAGCTTGTTGCAACAATTAATTAATATTTGTTGCAGTAATTAAGACCTACCTTTGGCAATGTATGTGATGTAGCAATAAATGATGTTCAAAGATGTTTGTCACAGTGCCAATGATACAGTACATTTTGTGGAGGACTTGGTGCTAATTGCTGAGGCCACTGGATTCCTGACTGTTGTGAAAGGCAACCTTCAATACCCAGAGGTAGAGGAAGATGAGGAAAGAACAGCAAAGAAAACTAAAACTGAGATTTACACTCTTGTATAAAACTGCACAAAAAACAAGTGCTAAACTTGGTGCTATTTAATAATAATAATAATAATAATAATAATAATTACCCTGCCCATCTGGCTGGGTTTTCCCAGCCACTCTGGGCGGCTTCCAACTGAATATTAAAAACAACACAGCATCAGACATTAAAAACTTCCCTAAAGAGGGCTGCCTTCAGTTGTCTTTTAAAAGTAAAATAGTTGTTTATTGCCTTGATAGGTTTATTTTACCTATCACTCTGTATAAAGAAAAGTATAATTCAAATGCTTTTCACCAACTAAATTTTTAAATTTTAGGAGGGGAAAAACACCTTTTCCCTTACAGGGTATGTGGGGGTGGTGAAGCTCCAGCCTGTGGAATAATCTTTTTTTTTTTTTTTGAATACTTTTTATTAAGAATTTCAGGATAACAATTTAGCAAAGACATAAACCCCCGCCCGGACTTCCCAAACATGGGAAAGGAAACAGTTATAGCTTCACAGAACACAGAAAGATTCAATACCTCCAAGTATAGCATTCCACCCATCATGCCAACTCCTGAGGGATGCACATTGTGATCAACATGCTCTTACGTGATCAACTTGTAGGCAGCTGCACTTTGATACTCCTTATTTTGTCATACATTGCTTAAGCAAGCATTGCCCAAGTTGTCATCCTAGTTTTCAGTAATATAGCAAGCCCAATAGTTCACATAGCAAGTTCTTCACTTATCAAGCTCGTGGTTTAAGCAGAACCTCAGGCATTCCTGGCACATTCCTACACGCTTACTTAGAGCTCAGCAAAACCAAGCTAAAGGGGATTTCATCAATAAAAAGGATTTTTATTTTTCATCGATTAATATGAATGTTCCCTTCCCTAGTTTGGCTGGAATTTTGTTCAAGATATGCCCAAATACAATTGCTGAATGATTGTTTAATGAGAGGAATTTCAAGAAGAACAATCTAACTGCAATTCTGCAGAAACAAATTTGTTTTTGTTTTCAGAAAAACTTATTTCTATGCATTGTACACTCATTTTGTCACAGTTGAATGTCTTGTGTGCACCATCTCTGCCGTCTTGCTCTCACTTGGCTGGTGAACTGGTGCCTGGGCTGTACCACTTGAGGGTGCAGGGGGCAAGCGGTGCATGGATGGTTGAATCATACAGATGTCCAGCAGATGGCCAGGCTAGAATCCTTCTCCCTAGCACCTCCTTTTTTTAGTATTTGGGTAAAGGGACCCCTGCCCATTAGGTCCAATCGTGGCCGACTCTGGGGTTGCGACGCTCATCTCACTTTATTGGCTGAGGGAGCCGGCGTACAGCTTACGGGTCATGTGGCCAGCATGACTAAGCCGCTTCTGGTGAACCACAGCAGTGCACAGAAACGGCGTGTACCTTCGCACCGGAGCGGTACCTATTTATCTACTTGCACTTTGACTTCTTTCGAACTGCTAGGTTGGCAGGAAGTATTTGGGTAGATAAGTTTAAATGATCTGCCCCGATTAACTATGGTTTTAATGCACTCTAGGAAGCGAAGCCTTGGAAATTGGAATAGGTTGTTTTTCCTTTTGGTCAGTAGCGGACAACTAATACAGGTACATCTGGGCAGGGGAATAAGTGAAAGTTTTGAGGGCTAGTAACTTTTGTGGACTTATTTGCAGCACTGATATTAAAATACTTTAAATTTCCAGTTTGCATACTTTTCCTGTTTTGCCTTTCATACTTGCGGACAACATTTATTTATTTATTTATTTATTTATTTATTTATTTATTTATTTATCATTGAAAATACAGCAATGATTTGTTTTTCCCCTCTTAGGTCATGTTGACATTGACCATTCGGTCACTGGAAAGATGCAGCTTTTGGTGGAGGCTGAGGTAAACCTATCTGAATTGTAGTTAATATGAGTTGACAAGGAGGAATACCTAGACAGCAAAAGAAACCTCCCATTTGTAACAGATCTATGCATAGTATGGGCCTGTTAGAAATCCTAAATCCTGTAAATTGGGAGTCACTGAAACTGGGACTGCTGAAAGAATTCCTCAAATGCAAAAATTATAAACAATGCTCACTTTTCTGTGAGCTCTTATAAACTGGAGACTAAAAGAGAATGTTTTGCATACGGTTGGTATTTGACTAGTATAACAAAAACAAAACAAAAAGCTCCTGCAGAACAAGTCAGTTTTCTGGTCAGATTTCTGTCAGATATGTTGAGTGAGTTTATTTGTAAGCAAGATGGGAGGCAGCTAGGCTAGCTATGATTTTCTTAGAAAGGCTCTGCAGTTGGCGACTTTGCTTCCTCATTCTTGGGGAGCTGCTGATGGGTGGCTTAAACCAGAAATGGGGAACCAGATGTTGCTGGACTAGGAAGTCCTATCAGCGCTGACCATTGTCCCCACTGGCCGTGACTTTGACTGGGGTCCAAGAATATGTCGTCAGTTGTCAGGAAATGAGACACGTTCATGATTTGTTGTTAGCATGGTGTTAGGAAGTCAGCCTTGCATTTGAAGGTAAAGAGTAACATGCCATTTTAGCAGGCAAATTCCAGGCAATACTTAACATTACAGTAGTACCTCAGGTTAAGTACTTTATTCCTTCCGGAGGTCTGTTCTTAACCTGAAACTGTTCTTAACCTGAAGCACCACTTTAGCTAATGGGGCCTCCTGCTGCTGCCGTGCGCCAGATCCCGATTTCTGTTCTTATCCTGAAGCAAAGTTCTTAACCTGAAGCACTATTTCTGGGTTAGCGGAGTGTGTAACCTGAAGCGTATGTAACCCAAGGTACCACTGTATACTTAAGGTGCTCTCTTTTTTATTCCTTCCTTCCTCCAAATTTTATCAGCAAATGAAGCCAGCTTTCATGCAGCGGATCGACAGCCACTTTACAGAATTCGTAAATGGCTTGATTGCAAAGTCTGTGCAGCTTGAGACTTCGCCCCCTGCCTTCTCAGCCGTGTGCTCAGAGAAAGACGGTGGCTTCAAAAGCAAGTATGTTGGTTCTTGGCTGAGCCTGAAGCAGAGTTGATATGTTGATTTGTTGCTGAATATTTGTTCTTTTCACAGGGAATTAAGAGCACCTCCAGAACACGGAAAAGTTTTTGTTGCTAGAAAGTCTGTCTTGGAGTGAGTATATTAATTAGATTTTATATTTTACTAGAGCCCTTGCTAAAGTTAAAGTTGCCTTGAGCCTGTGGGTGGCTTATCTGCACATCTCGCTTCTCCCTCCCAGTAGATCCCATTCATTTTTATACTGTGTAGACTGAAAGTTGGTATTCCTAACCTTTATAAGTGTTCTAGCCAATTGGCTATTGCACATCCCAAATTCTAACTTGGATGTGGCTGGATTCTGGATTCACAGAGGCTGTTCTGTTCTGTAGAAACTGGTCTACAGAATAGAATAGGCATCCCCAATCTCGGCTCTCCAACTGTTTGGGGACTACAACTCCCATCATCCCTAGCTAACAGGAGCAGTGGTCAGGGATGATGGGAATTGTAATCCCAAAACAGTTCTGTGTTCTCCAGGGCTCCTTTGGAGGCCAGGTGGGATTATCAATTTAATAATAAATGAATAATAAGGACTCTAAACCTGTGAGACCCAAATATTTACATAGCATGGAGTGGGGATTACAAAAGTTGGTGCAAAATGGCAGAATGTCTGTGTGAAATGAGGTCTAGAGCAGCTCTGTGGAGCTTCTGGCCTGCTCAGGCTTCCTAATTTGACCTGCAAGGCCACCTTCCCCAAACCAGGTCGACCTGTGGGATAGGTAAAGATGCAGTTCCCTACTGAAAGCAGGTTTGCTGACACCACCAATCAGCTGATTGGCAGTGCCAACAAAGTCCTGTGCCTTTGCTTACGTGGTTTGATTTCAAACCATGCAGGCACAGGAAACTGGGTTTGCTGGCACAGTTGACCATTGGTGCCTGCAAAGCCTTGTTCCAGTTTTGATTTCAAACTGCATGGGCAAAGGACTTGCCCTGATGTCATTATTACAGCAATAGGGGTTGCTCAGGCTAGCATGAAAATTAGGAATCAGGGGTCTGGGTTAAGTTGAGGCATGTCCCTCTCTAGCTTAAAAGGCTAGTGCTGTAAGTTTGCTTCTTAGTGATGAGGAGACTATTATTTTAGATCATGCTTCAAAGTATTTGAGGGGTGTTGATTCTACTACAATAGGTATAAAGATGTGGTTTGATCTGCAAATTTCTGAACATTGGCCATAAAATAGGCCCTGGTGAGATGTAATTAAGGTTGTTTGATTTAATTGACCTGGGACTGCATCTGTTTTAATGCCGAGTGCTAGAATTGCCCATGAGTGCAGGATATCTTCTGCTGAGATTAAAACTCAGATGGGGGATTCTCTTGGGACTACAAGTTGATGATCGACTTTTAGTAGGCGGAAATTTCCGGGATGTAGGTCGCATGTTGGGACTATGTAGGAGTCAAACAGCAGATTTTCATAGTCTGTATAGTTGTAGCTTCAGTATCACTGGTGGCCAATGGCTTTAATAGTTAAAAGAGCGTTGTTAATTTCATCTATTAAATAAAGGATTTGGAGGGAAGGGAGTGCAATTAGGAGTAAAATGATTGCGGGGAGGATAATTCAGATTATTTCCACTTCTTGGGCATCTATAGTATTAGTGTGAGTTTTGTTGATAATATTAGACTAATAATATGTAGTACCAAGGCACTGATTAAAACAACAATTATTAATGCATGGTCAGGGAAGTGAAGAAGTTCTTATATAATGGGGGAGGCTGCATTTTGGAAGCCTAGTTGTGCTGGGTGTGCCACATAGGCTTGATTGACCTATAATTTAGCGCTGACAGACAGAGCTATGTAATTTATTTACTAGGACCTCATAAGGAGAGAAACTTAAGAGGCTGTGTGACTGGCTTGAAAGTGGTTAGAGGTGGTTCAGGTTCCCCCTCCCTTGAGGTTTGTACATAGGTTGATTCTTTGTAGGTATGAAATGGGGGCGGGCAGCCGAGAAGTCATTCCAATTTTGTGTTTCTTAATTCAAGGGTAAGTTAAGTACTTAATGTTTAGCTGCCAGAGCTTCGCAGATAATAAATATTATTATAATTACTGCTGTCAGTGAAATTAAGGAGCCAACTGATGAAATAGTATCGCAGAAGGTGTATGCCTCTGGATAGTCGGAGTAACGCGGGGCATGCCCGCTAATCCGAAGAAATGTTGTGGAAAGAATGTCGTGTTGACCTCAGTAAATATTATGCCAAATTGAATTTTTGTTCATGAGGAATGCAAAGTATAACTTGTAAAGAGCAGAAATCAGTGGGCAAATCCACCTATAATTACAAATGCAGCTCGTATTGATAGGACATAATGGAAATGGGCAACTACATAGTAGGCATCATGAAGAATAACATCTAATGAGGAGTTGGCTAAAATAATACCTGTAAGGCCGCCTACCGTAAATAAAAAAATGGATCCCAGGGCCCAAAATATAGCAGCATCCCATTTAATTGTTCCGCCATGAAGGGTTGCGAGTCAACTAAATACTTTTACTCCAGTAGGAATGGCAATAATTATTGTGGCTGAAGTAAAATAGGCTTGGGTGTCAATGTCCACACCTACGGTAAATATGTGGTGGGCTCATACAATGAAGCCTAGAAAGCCAATTGATATTATGGCTCACACTATACCTATGTAGCCAAATGGTTCTTTTTTTCCTGCATAGTATGTGGCGATATGGGAAATTATCCCAAAGCCAGGGAGAATGCAGATGCATACTTCTGGAGGACCAAAAGATCAAAATAGGTGTTGGTAGAGAATTGGGTATCCTCCTCCTGCTGGGTCAAAAAATGATGTGTTTAGGTTTCGATCTGTTAGTAGCATTGTAATTCCTGCGGCCAAGACGGGAAGCTTAGTATAAGTTAAGCGCATGTAAAATTTTAGGCTTAGTAAAGTGGTTAAGGCGAGGGCAGTTGCTAGTGGGATGAGGTGGCTGGTAGTTAATTCTTCAAGAATTAATCATTTAGGTAAGAAGCCAGTTAATGGGGGGAGTCCCCCTAATGCTATAAGGGTAATTACTGTGATGGTGGAGAGTGCTGGAGAGATTACTCATATTGTTCCTAAATCTTTGGCGGTTTTTGCAGTTGAAGTGATGAAAATTAGGAACATGGAGGTAGTTATTAATGGATAAATTATTAAGGTTAGAAGAAGTTGTTTCTGGCAGATAGGGGAGATGGCAGCTATTCAGCCTAGGCGTCCGGTGGATGAAAATGCTATGATTTTTTGTAGTTGGGTTTGATTTAGTGCAGATCATCCTCCAGTTAAGGTAGAGGAAATAGCTAGTAGTAATAAAATTGTTGTTGGGAGTTGATTAGAAGGTATATATAGTAGAAATATTGGTGGTAATTTTTGTCATGTTGCAATAATTAGAGCAGTTATTATGCCTTGTATGACATCTGGGAGTCAGAAGTGTATGGGAACCAGACCCAATTTTATGGCTAGGGCAATTGTTAATATAGTGGGGGTTGGTTGCGTGGTGAGTTGAGTAATATCTCAAATTCCAGTATGCTGCATTAAGAATGCTTGAAAATAAAATGATGGATGAGGCCATTGCTTGAATGATAAAATATTTTGTTGCGGCTCCAGTGGCTTGTGGATGATGTTGTTTGGCCAGGATTGGAATAATGGCTAGGGTGTTTAATTCTAGTACAGTTCAGGCTAGAAATCAATGGTAGCTCCGAGGGCCAAGCTGGAAATTAAAATGGATAAGATGTAGGGGCTCATTAGTAAAGGAAGGGTTTAACCACCATTTTTGGGGTATGGGCCCAAGAGCTTTGTTAGCTGACTTTACTAGAAGGTAGTATAGTGGGAGCAGAGGGTTTTGGAGTCTCAGGTGTGGGTTCGAATCCCATTCTTCTAGAGGAGGTGAGGGATTAAAAATCCCTGTGATTTACTCTATCAAAGTAATCCCTAATTTCTCGGGCACACATCTTGGAAACAGTTATTAATTTAGTGGCGGGAACCCTGATAGTGAGATTGGAAGTGAGATATACCACAAGTATAGTGCTAGTGTGGCAGGGAGAAATTGTTTTCATAGGAGGTGTATTAATTGATCATAATGAAATTGTGGGTAAGAGGCTCAAGCCCATAAGAATCCAGTGGTCAGTAGGGTAGTTTTTGCTTTTAGGTTAAATGTAAATAATTCTGTTTGTGTGGTTAGGGTAAGTAAAGGTAAAGGGACCCCTGACCATTAGGTCCTGTCGTGGCTGACTCTGGGGTTGCGGCGCTCATCTCGCTTTACTGGCCAAGGGAGCCGGCGTACAGCTTCCGGGTCATGTGGCCAGCATGACTAAGCCGCTTCTGGCGAACCAGAGCAGCACACGGAAATGCCGTTTACCTTCCCGCCAGAGTGGTACCTATTTATCTACTTGCACCCGGAGGTGCTTTCGAACTGCTAGGTTGGCAGGAGCAGGGACTGAGCAACGGGAGCTCACCCCGTTGTGGGGATTCGAACTGCTGACCTTCTGATCAGCAAGTCCTAGGCTCTGTGGTTTAACCCACAGCGCCACCTGAGTCCCTGTGGTTATGGTAGGGCTAAAGAATAAAATACCTGAGAGTGTGTTTATCATCAAAATGTTTATGTATTCGGCTAGGAAGAACAGTGCAAACGGTCCTGCTGCATATTTGACATTAAACCCTGAGACAAGTTCAGATTCCCCCTCAGTTAAATCAAATGGTGCGCGATTTGTTTCTGCTAGGGTTGATACGAATCATATAATTGCGAGGGGTTATGTGGGTAGGATTAGTCAAATGTGTTCTTGCGTAATGATAAGAGTGTGTATTGAGAAGGTGCCAGTCAGTCTAATAATTGAAAGTGGAATAATGCCCAGGGTAACTTCATATGGGATTGTTTGTGCAATGGCTCATAGGGCGCCTATTGGGGCGTATTTTGAGTTAGATGCTCATCTGGACCATAAGATTGTGTAGACTATTATGCTTAAGAGGGCAAGAAGAAATAGAAGGCCTAAGTTTATGTCTGCTAGGGGGTGTGGTATGTCGGGAATTGAAACCCATATCAGGAGAAACTGGCAACAATCCTAGGCACCCGGCTTGATACCCTGTTGACCTCCCTGGCTGCATTCCTCAGCAAGCGCAGGCTAGGTCTCGATCGGCGATTCTTCTCAAACATGAGAAGAATACACTCCCTCTTTCCTGCCCCCTGGCAGGGGAAAGAGATAGACAGAAACGTATTTACATGCCTTTATTTCTGTCTTTGCAGCATTACAAAAAACATGACTGCTCTCTTCAAACTCCAGCAGTACAGTGACACACACTTCCTGTACTTCCTGGACAGGAACAAACGGAAGAGCTCATATTACACTCTGAGCTAATTCCGGTGCTTCGCACTGCGAATTGACTGTCCCTCTGTTTCCCACGGGCAGTCCCAACATTCCCATCATGTTTACTTTTCAAGCTAGCACTTTGCAGCAGCATTGCATCCGTATCGTAACATGGTATTGGTATTGGAGTTCATATTATCAAATTTTAACAAGGGTTTAAACAAAAAATTGTAGTTGTACACATTCTTCATAAAGTGTATTGTTGACGGCGATTAACCAATAATTGATCAGTTTAGTTGAATCTCGTTTTAGGGGTTTGGCGAGAATTTTTTTTTTATTAAACAAGAAAAATTATTGGTACGGGGGGTTTGCCATAAAAAAGTATATTTTATTTTAGTTAAATTTTAATGTGTATGGTAAAATTTAGTATTGTACTTAATTTAGTTACTGTAGAAAAAAATGTCATTAAAATTTTTGTTTTTTTGTGTGATGAGTATGGAACACAGAGAGTGGTATATAAAAATCTGTGTTAGAAATTTTTAGGTAAAAATTGTTAAAATTTAGTTAAAATTTGTTGAAAGTGGCTGGGGAAACTCAGCCAGATATAATGGCTTGGCTCTCCACAGAAGCGAGACACCAGCAGTAATTATCTCAGGTTTATTGCTCAAACACATAAATCACTCTGGAGCTCCTTCACTCCGTGTCTGACTCCAAGTTAGCAGTTGCCGAGTTTAAACTCCGCCCCTGTCAGCTCTGGAATGAAGATTCCCAGCCTCTGTCAGCTCCGGAACGAAGCTGACACCAGATGGGTGGGGTATAAAAAATATTATTATTATTATTATTATTATTATTATTATTATTATTATTATCATCATTCTCATTAGTATCATTATTATTATTATATTTGTTGAAAAATATGTCCACCAAGCATTAAGACAATAATACCATATAGAGGTACGCGGTGTGGCGCTGTGGGTTAAACCACAGAGCTTAGGACTTGTTGATCAGAAGGTCAGTGGTTCGAATCCCCGCGACAGGGTGAGCTCTCGTTGCTCGGTCCCAGCTCCTGCCAACCTAGCAGTTCGAAAGCACATCAAAGTGCAAGTAGATAAATAGGTACCACTCTGGCGGAAAGGTAAACTGTGGTTCCGTGCGCTGCTGTGGTTCACCAGAAGCGGCTTAGTCCTGCTGGCCACATGACCCGGAAGTCCCTCGGCCAGTAAAGCAAGATGAGCGCCGCAACCATTGCACTGTAACTACAGGCTAGAAATCAGATCGGTAGGAGCACTTGAGATGAGGTCTGAAGGGAAAGAGAAATAAACGATACCAGCCGCCGGGAAAACCAGTTATGCTATGAGCAAGGGTACGAGGGTAACTAACCCATTAACCAGAGGCCTTGGAAAAGGTGAGAAAGTGGCACAACCTCAAGTTATGGATGTGAAACTGGGGGGGGGGGGCTTACATACAGGGGTTGATGATTCTCACGTGAGAAGCCAGATCAATAAATAACCAGGTATAAAATACACTTCCGTACTGAAGAGAAATATTTCAGGTAATGTCTGAATGTAAGATTATGGAGGGTAGTGATTAGTGGATATTCATGAGTTTGTACAGTAATGCACGATATATATATAACATTCTTAAATCAGATAAACAGGATATAATACCTAAATAATACTCGTATGGTATGAAATAGTATGTACAAAAAACAGTTATGTATTATGTAAAGTTTATAGGTACTAGTATATATTAGGATATTCATGGGGTATATATATTAATGCATAATTAAACATAATATGTATTAAATGTATATTTAATTTTTCATGGGGTAAATCAGTTAATGCACTATATACATAATAGTAAATAGATCGTCACATGTAGTAAGTACAAGTAAAGCGGCAGTTGTAGAAGGAGGCAAAAAAGCCGATGATGGCGGATAATTTTATAGAGGTTAGCATAGTAGTTGGAGTTGGTTTTGTTGGTAAAATAGTGCCTATGAGGATTAGGCCTGTTAGAAGGCTTCCAATGGCAAGACGAATAAGGGGGTTAGTAAGGGTCAGGGGTGTTTCATTTATAATGGATGTTGTTGTTTGTGGTGTATTTAATTGGATGTAAAAAGTTATTCGTAAGGTGTAGGTGGCGGTTAGTATTGTTGCAAAAAGTGAAAGTATAAGGGCTCAGGCGTTTAGTTGGGAGTTATTTAGGGTTTCAATAATTGTATCTTTTGAATAGAAGCCCGAGAAAAAGGGAGTTCCTGTAAGGGCAAGATTTCCGATGGTTAAACAGGTAGTTGTTGTTGGTAATCTTTTTTGTATGCCCCCCTATTTTTCGGATGTCTTTAAGTTGTGAATAATTGCGCCAGAGCATAATAGTATAGCCTTGAAGAAGGCATGGATTGAGATGTGAAGGAAGGCGAGTTGAGGTTGGTTTAGGCCAATGGTTACTATTATCAGGCCTAGTTGGCTAGAGGTTGAAAAAGCAATAATTTTTTGTTGTTAGGGCACATAGGGCTGTGAATAGTATGGTGAGTGCTCCTAGGCAGAGGCAAATAGTTAAGGCTGTCTTGTTGTTTTGTAAGATTGGGTGAAGGCAGATTAAAAGGAACACGCCTGCTACAACCATAGTGCTGGAGTGCAATAGAGCTGAAAGGGGTGTTGGGCTTTCCATTGCTGCTGGGCGTCATGGGTGTAGTCCGAATTGGGCAGATTTGCCAGCGGAGGCGAGAATTAGGCTGAAGAAGGGTAGGAGAAGCGGGGGTTTTGTTTGAATGGTTATTTCTTGAATATTTCAAGTTGCTAGGTGTGTTGCAAGTCAGGCGAGGGCTAATATAAGTCCAATATCTCCTACGTGGTTGAAGATAATAGCCTAAAGGGCTGCTGTATTAGCATCAGGGCGGGCAAATCATAATTCCCACACTTTCTCAACCAACGAAAAGTTGAAATATATTATTGGCTGTGACGAGCATTGATATGGCTAGTAAAAATACTAAGAGGTATTTGAAGAATCGGGATATGTGGGGGTCTGGTGATATATATCAGCAAATTCAAGGATAGATCGTGTAACGAATAAACTAATTGGGATAAATGTGAGGGGGTGCATGTCTAAGACAAGGTTAATATTAATATCTCTATCGGCAATGTTAGTTCATGTAAAATTGGTTGTGGAGGCTTCTGTGCCATAGTTTATGAAAATAGCTAGGGGGATTAGGCTGACTTTGAATGCCAATTGTACAGTGGTTTTTGCGTAAAGCATGCCTCATCCTATTATGAAAGGAATTGGGTTTATAGTTGTGAGAACAGGGTGTGTTATGATAAATAGGACTGTTAGCATGGTTGAGTGTAGGAGGAGGTTGTGGATTTTTACTTTTACTTGGAGTTGCACCAAGATTTTTGGTACCTAAAACCAATGGATTACTACTTTCCTATAGAAGTAAGAGGTCTAAGGATTTCATCCTTAGTTATGTGAGTTAGCAGTTCTAATTGTTTATACAGCTCTTGGTAAACAAGAAGGTAGAACCTTCTATCTCAGTCACAGTCTAGTGTTTTTGGTAAGCTATATTTACAAGTGAATAATCCTGAAATTAGGGTGGGTTTTAGAATTAGAAGTCCTAGGGGTAGCAAATGTAGGATAAGGATGTTCTTGAGCATGGGTGGGAGGGAGAAGGCGAAATTGATTTGAAATGGCTCCTCGTTGGGTTATTAAGAATATGTATCGGGAATAGGAGGACTTCCGGGTCGGTGCCATCGCCGAATGGCGGACTCCCTCCGAGCTCCGGAGGGAGCCTGCTGGGCAGGGGTTGGGTCCCGCCGCACCGGCGACGCGGGGACCCTCAAAAACCATGGGCGGTGATGCCCATGGACTTGGTGACTCGGCGGGCACCGTTTGTGCCCCCCCGACCCGCGAAGGAGCCTTTTTAAAGGCTGCGGAACGGGTGAAGGGGTGTGTGTGGTGCTGTGAGTCCACTGCTTCCCCTGCCTAGCGAAGCCGCATGCCATTCGACGGAGAGCGCCGACTTCTTCTTTTGAAAATTTGGATGAAAAAGAACAACCCGTGAGTAAATTTATCGGACTTAAAAGGAAAAATTTGTTTTATGAATTCGGAGCGAGCGGGGGAGGTGCAAAAAGGAAGTAGATGTTGTAGATGTTTTAACGCAAGGATTTGATAACTAAGATCGAGAGAAGAATTTGCTTATTCGGAAAAAGTTAATTTCACGAAGGGAAATTACAAGTAATTGTGCTGGAGGAGAAGAGTGGTTTGTGAGAACTAAAATGTAACCCTCCGGGAACCGGGAGCGATCCGTTATGAGAGACTGGTGAAGAGACATAGAAATTTTGACAGCTGTCAAAGTAGCTGTCAAAGTAGGAGAACAAAAGAGAACTTTGTTACGATGACTTTGCTGGTTAGGTTCGTTACAATTTGGATACAAATTATTGAAAACAAGGGCAACAAGTTATTTGACTTTTGAGTCTGATCTGGAAAGCAACTAAGTTACCATATTCCCTCTAGATGGAGTTTTGGGACATTGCAAGAGTGGCAGCAAGTGGAAAAACACTCATGGAATTGAACAGATTTGTTATCTCCTGGGAAAGCTGCAAAAACCAAGTATTATTTTGTCTACAGAGGTTTCTACACTAAAGGAGACAATGGATTTATCTATTGAAGAAAGGAAGGGACTTGACGTAAGTTTATGTTCCTGAACAAATAAAGCCTCTGTAGAGGAACCAGAAGTTTTTGAATTAGAAGGTTCTTGCAGCGGAACAGGAAAAGAAACCTGAGGAATAAGAACTGGACTAAACTTGAAGTTGGAACATTTGGGACATCCAGACTTTAAAAGGATCAAGAAACAGAATCTGAGTTATACTCTTAAATATAGAGGTCTGGATGGAAGAAGAATGATCTTTTCTGAGAGTTTCTCCAAGATTGGACCTTTTGAAATTAAAAATTACCTAAAAGACGGCAAAGTCAAATTGAGAGAGATCTAGATATGGATGTGGGATCTCCAGGCCGGCAGTAGGCAGATGGATGGATTTTGGGGATCGAAACCGGGAAAGGGGGGAGGGAGATTTGGAACCCAAAGGCTGTAAAATTATATCTTTTTATTTTTTCTTGTTTTACTTTGTGGGATAAAAATAGGGGAATTCGTGGAAGGGAATTGGGGTCGATCTTAGGGAAGTATAAAAAATTTAAAGAGAAATGGTTAATTAAGATAAATTAATTTTGAATAAATGGGCTAATTGTAATTATAATAAGGTTTTAAAATTTGGGGTAAGAATTTGTGGAATCAATCTAATGGATATGGAATACAAGAGGGGGGGGGGAGCCCTGGAAAGATGTCAATGAAAATTAAGGCTTTAAGTGTAAATTTTATCTTTTTCTTTTTTCTTTTCTTTTTCTTTATTTTGGAAACTTTAATAAATATCTTTTTTTTTATAAAAAAGAATATGTATCGGGAATAAGTGGCCGTAATGAGGGTTTCAACCCCAGTGATGATGATGATGGTGGGGGATGATCAGTTAAATAGGGCAGTAGGTTGGTTGAGGGGGGCATGGCTGTATTGGTTAAGTTAATGAATAATCATCAAGTTGATATTAATGGGAAGGCAAGTTGTAGACCTCGTACAAGAAGTAACGTTTGGGTGTGCGCGCGCTCATAATTAGTGTTTGCTAGAGCAAAGAGGGCTGAGGAAGTTAGGCCATGTGCAAATATTAGGGTTATGGCTCCGGTCAAGCCTCATGGTGTTTGTATAATAATAGCAGAGGTTACTAGGCCCATATGACTTAGGGATGAGTAGGCGATGAGAGCCTTCAGGTCTGCTTGTCGTAGGCAAATTGAGCTAGTTATTACAATACCTCATAGGGCTAAAATTATGACCGGGAATATGAGGGTAGGTGGGTAGGGGTTTAATATGGATGAAATACGAATCAGGCCATATCCTCCTAATTTTAATAAAATGGCGGCTAATACTATTGAACCAGTGATTGGGGCTTTTGGAAGTCAAAGATGTAAGCCATATACAGGTAATTTGACTAAAAGGCAGAGCGATCCCGATGGGGTGCCATCGCGGCTGCGCCCCCACAAACGGTGTGCCATGCCCCCAGGACATGCACCACGCCCCTGCGGGCAGCGCATCACGCCCCTGGGATGCGTGCCACGCCCCCCCCAGGACACACACCAGCTACGCCCCCACCTGTTCTCCGCCCCCCAGTGCCGGAGCATGAAGCTCCGCCACTGCCTGCTGGTTGGAAACAATCTCTTTCTCTTGTACAGCGGCACTTCTTTCCATACTACCCCCTCTAAAAAGTGGTGAAGGTCTTATATTTGTTGGCAGATGAATTTTGCAGAACATATGCAGAGAAATTGCACTGAAAAAGAGTGATCGCATGTTACATTTGAAGGAGAAAAAGCAAATGGCCCAGGGAAGCCATGGCCGTATCCTCCGAATCTTCTGACCATATTCCTGTTGCTTTCAGCTCTTAAGTTTAATCACTGGAAGTCCTGGAGTTTGTCCCCACCCCCCGAAATGTTCTAATGTACTTCTTATAATTATTTTCCTCAGTGAGCTATTTGAAGTGAAAGACATCCGGACCATACATCATGTGTTCATTGTTTTCTTCATCATGATCAGTCTCAGCACCCTCATAGTAGACTCCATTGATGAAGGAAGGTAGGAAAATATTGAAGGGATCAGCTGGAGGTTTGTTTCTTTTTGTTTTGTTTTAGTGTTGGACTTGAGTCATTTCATACCTGAACCAATGAAAATGTATCTGCATGCAAAGTCTTGGAAGATGTGGAGCCCTCCCAGTACTAACTGAAGGGCTGCAGGCTATGCCACAATAACTACAAGTTTTCCCACATGCGTGTGCTTATCCAAGGGGTCCTGGATCTCTGTAGGGGTTGTATCTGTCTGTATCTCTGTGTTTGCTTTATTGCTTTAGAGTGTTCTGTGCAGTATAAAACCTTAGGGTGTATACTTAAGTTCAGTATTTGTTTCATAAGATTTATACACTGCCTGATTCTAAAAGGAACCTCAAAGCGGTTTATGAAAGATAAAACAAGAAAATCATGAAAAAATCACAACCATACTCTAAAACATACAAAACTTAGAATACTTTAAAATATTAAAAGTACCTCAACTTTCATTATAGAATTCCTTAGCTGTTACTGATTTAATCTGATGGAATATATATTTTAACCCAGGTATATGATTTTAACTTTCTGTGTTGTTTGAATCTCTTTTGAAGGTTGGTGCTGAAGTTTGATCTCCTGGTCTACGCTTTTGGCAAATCTTCTGTCGCTGCTTCCACTTGGCTTTGCATGTTCCTGTCCACCCTGACTGTGCCCTATGGGCTCTTCCTGCTGTGGGCCCAGGGCTACCATGGTTCCTCCCACAAGACAATCCGCTCCGCTTTCTTTGGGGGTCTCCTCATGATCTTCCAGATATTTGGGCTTGGAGTGGTTCCAATTTACATTGTCATTGCCTACCGTTTACCACCAGTTTCTGCTGCCATAGTGATCTTTGAGCAGGTGAGTTTCATGTGGAGAGCTAGTTTCTTCTGGATGTAGCTAAAGGTCATTTCACAAAGCTTGAATTAGCAAAATGCTGCTTTATGCCAGGATTTGAGTCCTTAGCTAACCTGTAATTTTGTGTACACATTCTACTTTTGCTTCTGCCTGACTTGGGGTAATATTAATGGTGACAAGTTTTCATTTTTTTCCAAGAGATTGAGCCTGAGGGTGTTAGAAATGGTCAGATGCAAAAAGAAACGCACCATAATTCTTAAGGTCTAGTAGGTACTTCTGTTTTCAGATACGCTGATGGTTTAAACCACTAATAACTTGCTGCAAACACCCTCTTTTTGAGCACGATGAAGGAGAGAGAATGGAAGCATTCTTGGAGGATACTGATTATCTCGACCTCTTGCATTCTGGTGCAGACCTGGCTTGAGACTGAATCTGCTTTGGTCTCACCTTCATCAAAAGAGGGGCAGAGGCACTTTTGATGCTATTGACCATGGTATCTTTCTGTACCATCTCTCACTTAATTATAAGATGTCATGTACATTTTATCTGTTATTCCACTCCTTTAGGTGCGCTTGCTGATGAAAGGCTACTCTTTCATTAGGGAGAATGCTTCTCGAATACTTTCCTTTACGCCACAGAAGACAAGTGAGTGACTGTTTCCTACAATAATTGTACAGCTGTTCTTCTTCCTGTTCTGAGAGTTGGGTTCTGTGACATGGAGACAATTCAAAGACCTGTTCTAGTTCAGAAGAATGTGTGTATGGGCCTCCCCATGTTGTGCAAGATTACCAATACCATGCAACTTGTCAGTCTTCTAATGCTTATTGGAAGAGGAGTACACATCTTGCAAAGGATATAAGAGAATCCTGGGGTTAGTGGAACAGGGGAAAGTGCTGTGACAGTAGGGGGCTTATTTGGGGAGGGAAGGTGTTAAACCTGGGGTGGACTAGAGATGAGGGGCTTGTCACAGACTTGCCTTACTCATTGTAAAAAAAAAAAAATAGAATAAGAATGGCATACAAACCATCTCCTTGGACTGAGAAATTGTATAAATTTATTACTGCTAAACTCAAGCATTAATGAAGTTTGAGACCCATAGAAAATAGGATGGAACCCTGTGGGTTTATGTTTTAGTGTGTGGCATTATCTGGTACTAAACAACTCTCTCCCTTCTGCTTTTTCAGACACTGTCCAAGTTCCTAAAGTTTCCCAGTACCTGTATTTCCTCTTTGCTCCCACCCTCATTTACAGAGACGCCTACCCCCGGTAATGTCTATGTAGTTGCTCCATTGTGACTTGGCAATTCTTATAGCCATTGTTATGTAGTGAAGTTTCACCCTGGGCCAGCAGGGGGATACTGTAGATAGTTTTCACTCAGGTCCACGTCAGTTATTTTAGGCGGGAAACTCTGGGTTGTTGTTGCTA
The DNA here is from genome assembly GCF_964106915.1 of Podarcis gaigeae. Classification (NCBI taxonomy): domain Eukaryota; kingdom Metazoa; phylum Chordata; class Lepidosauria; order Squamata; family Lacertidae; genus Podarcis; species Podarcis gaigeae. Next base: position 93,684,225 of record NC_139682.1, on the reverse strand, counting down.
CAATGTTGATAGCTGGCTGCCTATAAAAGCAGGCCGGCTGAGCTGTTTGCTAGTCAGTTCTATTCCAGCTTACAAAATAAAGAGCTGCTTTGGAGAAATCGCTGTCTCGTCTGCTATGTCAACCCACAACTTAACAGCCATTGTGATTGCGAGGTTGGACTGGATGCATGCTTCATAATGGAGGGCATAACACACAGGTTGGGGACCTCAGGCCCAGGGGGCAGGTGCAGTCCTCTGCAGTGGCGTAGCATGGTGGGGTCACAGTCACAGTTGCCCTGAGCGCAAAATTGTTATGGATGCAAAAGTTTAACACTTGGGGCAGCCTCAATATAACTGCACATTCTGTCGCTGGGATCCATTGAAAACAGCTTCTCCATGCGAACCAGGAGAGACCTCTCCAGACCATAGAACGACTCTTCTTATGTCTCCTGGGCGATGCGGATTGTATTAGGCAGTTGAATGTGTTTCCCTCCCTCCCACCCAACCTCTCCACATGGCCCCTGGCAACCCACGCTACACCACTGGCCTCTGAGCCTCTCTATCTATTGCACTACCCACTTTTGCCTCTGACCCTACCCACTGCTGGGTCTCTAACTTAACTCATGGTCCTGAATTTCAGTGGGTCTTCTCTGAGTAAAGGTTAGTTGAAGACAACCATTTGTTTCTCTGAATTTTCCCAGAGCAGGCCTAGTAGGATCCAAAATGCATTGGTTCAATGCATATCTCTTTTGAGCACACCAGAGCTTTTTGCTTCTGGTTCCAATAACAGGTGCTGAGTCTGACCATTTTGGCTTTAAGATATTCTACACTTTATGGGTTTTGATGGGTTTTTTATATATAAGGTTCTAGAGTTCCTTTGTAGAAGTTGCTGTGTTATACAGGGTTATCTTTCTATTTTTCATGGTATTCCACATTCTGCAGTCTGTATATCCTACTGCCCTCAGCTACTCCTTTCCTTCTTTATGCAAAATAATGAACTGTTAAAAAAATAATAGTGCAGCTGCACATTTAGTAAAGCATGCCATTTGAGCAAAGTCATAACTAGCAAACAGACTTTCTTACTTTAAATATTTGCTGTTCTGGAATAGAAATTGGATTGTGTTTACTGCAGACTACATCAGCTTTGCTGTTATTTTTTTATTGCACTTATTACCGGCCATAGGACGCACCTAGTTTTTTGGGGGGAAATAAAGGGGGGAAATTTATTTCCCCCCCCCCAGGTGCTCTGCGCTAATCCTGAAACTTGGGGTGTGCAGAGCTCAGCGCGCCCCAAGCTTCTGGCTGCCGGCAAGGTCTCCGCTAGCCATGGGAGAGCTGTGCTAATCCCGAAGCTTGGGTGTGCGGAGCTCAGCGCGCCCCAAGCTTCTGGCTGCCGGCAAGGTCTCCGCTAGCCGTGGGAGAGCCGCGTGGCTCTCCCACGCTAGCGGAGTGCTGCGCTAATCCCGAAGCTTGGGGCGTGCGGAGCTCAGCGCGCCCCAAGCTTCTGGGTGCAGGCAAGCTCTCCGCTAGCCGTGGGAGAGCCATGTGGCTCTCCCACGGCTAACGGATAGCTTCCTGAAGCCTGGAAAGCGAGAGGGGTCAGTGCGCACCGACCCTCCTCGCTCTCCAGGCTTCAGCGAAAGCCTGCATTTGCCCCATAGGACGCACACACATTTCCCCTTCATTTTTGGAGGGGGAAAAGTGCGTCCTATAGGGCGAAAAATACGGTAGTTGCTTTTATCATGGAAAGTAACTCAAAGTGATTTGCTGTCTAGCAGTTGTTTGTAAAATTCTCGCAAATTGGGTTTCAGTTGATGCCAAGCAAGTTCTTATCTTGATTTAGGTGTAATGACTATGATTTCCTTTTCTTTTCAGAACTCCTACAATAAGATGGAGCTATGTAGCTACCATGTTTGCAGAGGTTAGATATTTCTGTTCCTTTGGGGATTTCTGTGTTTCTGCAGATAATTATACAGCCTTGAAAGCTGATAAGAGTTACTGGTTCATAAAAATATGTACTAGCCTACCAGACTGCACAAGCCTGTATTAGTTATTTTTATTTTGGCATTAAAAAAATAGAGACAATGCTTTCTGAAGCTTCCATGCCTGTTCACCTGGAATTGCATCCTATTCCCTTAGATTTGGATCACTGAATGAATAATTACCCCTAATGACAAACACACCTTCCCATTGTAAGATAAATAAAACAGTTTCACTTCTCAGGATACAATAGTAATATATGACAAGCCTTCCTAAACCGACTTTTAACTGATGCCTGTGTGCTAGTCCTCTTATCATCTGTAAACATTTTCCAGAGTTTAGGAAATTATGAACAGTGCAGCAATCTGTATAGTGTATTTTTATTTTGCCGAGTGGAGCAGATCAGCTAATTTCAAGCACGGTCGTATTTCTCAAATGGAGATGTAGTCCTTCCCTGGGCTGGGCGAGCCGTGCAGTGTTACAGATCCTAAAAGTTCAAAGGACAATCTTGGATAAAAAGACTACTCTACTCTACTCTACTCGTACCTACGGGACCGCCTCTCCTGGTATGCCCCACAGAGAAACTTACGGTCTTCAAATAAAAACATCTTGAAGGTCCCAGGCCACAGAGAAGTTAGGCTGGCCTCAACTAGAGCCAGGGCTTTTTCGGCTGTGGCTCCGATCTGGTGGAACGCTCTGTCACTAGAGACTAGGGCCCTGCGGGACTTGACATCTTTCCGCAGGGCCTGCAAGACAGAGCTGTTCCACCAGGCCTTTGGCCAGGGCACAGCCTGACTCCCTCCCTCGGCAATCTTCGTGGAGCTCTGGCACAATGGTTGCCAGTGGCTTGATTTGAATCAATTTTATAATGAATGATTTTAGAGTGTTGTTTGTGCTATACTTTTGTACTGTTTATTGTTGTTAGCCGCCCTGAGCCCAGCTTCGGCTGGGGAGGGCGGGATATAAATAAAATTTATTATTTATTATTATTATTATTACTCGTGGGACCTGCTCCTTGCAGGACAATGAAACCGCTACCACAGCAGCTGCTGTCGGTAAAGCAGGTGTTCCACCTGGGCCCCTCCACATATACACATGCCAGCAGCGCACCTACCCAGGCCTCCCAACTGCTGGCATAGTAATTCTGCACATGGTGGAGCCCACGTGGAATGCCGTTTATCTGAAAGAAGCACGGACTATTGTAGTGGCACTGAAACCTTTGGTCAGCCGTTGCCTACGGCTGCATACACACCAGACATTCAAAGCACCTGGCTCCCCCCACAAAGAATCTTGGGAACTGCAGTTTATTAAGGGTGCTGGGAATTAGAGCTCGGGGGGGGGGTGTTAAAGTGCATGTCTAAGGATTCTTTGGGGAATGTCATGTGCGTTAAATGTATCATCTTTACTCAGCTTAGATCTGTGCATATTGGTAACTGGGATCAGCTTTCTCTCTTACGGATTCCTCCTGTGCTACTTTTATAATCAGGGGCTTTTGTTTTTACTCCTCTCTAGGTCCTTGCGTCACTCTTCTATTTGCACTATATAAGTGAAATATACATCTTTCCTGCATTTCGGAAATATAGTCGAGAGCACTATATACAAGGGCTGGCCCTTTGCATCTTGCACAGCATGCTTCCATGTGAGTGCTTTTGCGTATAACCCTGGCCCCTTTTAATTCTGGAATTTTTCTAAGCAACAAATAAATAATCAGATACAGTGGTGATGTTGGCAACAACTGGCAGTGTATGGCTTGTTGGATATATGATCTTAGCTTTGGGGTTCCCTGACTTGTAGGGTTCCTGAAAACCTGTTACTGGGGCAACGGCTGAAGCTGAGCGTGAATCTCCCTGTTCTGAGAGAGAACATGGGAAGTTGCCTTACCCTGATCAGACCACTGGCCCATCTAGCTCAGGGTCGTCCACACTGACCAGGAGTGGATCTCCAGGGTTTCCAGACAGGGAACTTTTCCTGGCTGTACCTGGAGAGGCTGCAGATTGACCTTTTGCATGCCCTCACTACCACTGAGCTACTGCTCTTCTCTCTGAACACCTTTTGCAGTATGTTCCTTAGTAACATCAGTCCTGGTAGACTGGAGAAGGTGCGGTCCTGCTTCACCCAACTCTGCTTTTTAGTCTTGTGTTGGGGATGCAAGCAGTTGTTAGTTTCTGGACTCAGTTCAAAGTGCTGGTTTTGACCTATAAATCCTCATGTGGCTCAGGACCCCAACACCAGAAGGGCTTCCTCTCTGCTGGTGAACCAGCCTGGTCACTGCATAAATATCTTAGGGAGGAGTGGAGGGTGGAACATGGAAACGGACCCTTTTAGCGGTGGCTCCCTGCTTGGAGAATGCGGTCCCCATTGAAGAGTGCCTGGCTCCATCATTGTCTGTTTTAGATGCCAGTCAAAAAACAGACAATGGTTCCTAATGGGAGAGTAATCAGTTATTTACATGGTCATTGTCAAGCGAGGGGCCAAAATCACTCCCCAGGTTCGTCCCAGGTAGGGCATTAAATAAGAAATTCAACCAAGGATTCCAGCAAGACAGTACCCTTTTATTAACTTTACTGCAGTCAAGGACAGTCCCCTAAAATGGTGGGTACTGTACTGATCACAGGTTTCAATACACTTTTATATTCTTTCACATACAGTTTACATCATGCTAAATATATAATGTGTTCTACGTTGTCCATTATGCATTAGCGATGACATGACATCCTCATGTTCTGGTCATGACCTCCATGCTCTGGTCAAGACCCCCTTACAAGTCATCACTTAGTACAACAAACTAGCCTCAGACCAGAACAGCCAAGTCAAACAATAAACAGATGACACAAAAGTCAGTCTTTAACTCAAACAGCAGATTCTTTATCCTTGGTTCTAGTCTATATAGTCTGATATTGGTAAAGGACTTTATATATTCTATTTATATATGCAGGTATATAAAGGTTCAAGCTAACTAATACTTTACCAAATATGACTAAAGCAACAGAATTATCTAAAACATGAACATTTTTAAAAATAATACTTTTATTACCGTAAATTTCTGAACATTTTACACATAACATTCCAATGCATTTTTAAAAAGGGATCTCTTTTCTGTTCTTGACTTCTCAGCCCATTTTCTGTGATGTTTTCCTTATCCCCCCCCCTTTGCTGCAGCCTATTGTCACTCATTTATCATAATCATAACACAATAGGCTCTAATTTTTTCTGTTGCTCTTAGCTGAAATCCTAACTGTAGTTACATACATAAACAACTTAACCATCCTTTTTTGGAATTTCTAACCATATAATCCCTGACAGAAAGGCTCCAGTGTTTGTTTGCTTGTTTGTTTTTGGTAAACTCCTTTTTTATCTTTTAAATTCCTCATGGAGTCCCCCCCGCCCCGCCCCCTCGAGAGATGGGAAAGTCTGCTTGCTCAGTTTGTGGCCTGAAAACAGAAGCACAACATTATATGTCTTCTATTTATATATATATAAAGGTTCAAGCTAACTAATACTTTAGCAAATATGACCAAAGCAACTAAAATACATAGCTTTACATTTACACATTAACAATCTTTAATGATCTTTATTGCTAGGCCCATTTCTTATCCTTGCTAGCTTATTTGCTGCCATTTGCCCCTCACAGAGCTTTTGCAGTACAGTATATTGGCATAAGATCAACAAACCTTTGCCCAACACTGTATTAGCAAATGGCCAAGAGCAAACATCCTCAGATATTGTCCTAAGCAAGGTCAATCAATACTTTCATTGCTTCTATTTCAAGTGTTTGCTATTCTAGAGCCTTTATGGAAGCTTGGGGAGCAATACAGAGGGGGGGGGGAGGGCAAGCCATTTCCCCCTCCACATGAATGAAATAAATTAGCCTGAAATACATGTTTTCTTCGTTGCTCCACAGGTGCATTGTCGACATTAATCTTATATTATTTACTCCTTCACTGCTGGCAGAATGCTTTTGCTGAGATGCTGCGCTTTGCTGACAGAATGTTCTACAAGGTAATTGATCTGCAAGGCTCATGATATCTCTCTCTCTCACACACACACACATGCACGAAACACAACACGCACAGAAGTATTTGCTATCAGTTTTAGAGTATACCTTGGTTTGTGGAACGCTCCATTTGATAGAAATGTTGTGTGTGTGTGTGTGTGTGTGTGTGTGTGTGATTTTGCCATTGATGAGGTTCCTCCTGCCTAGAGAGGCCGATCAGATACCATCAGTTTTCTGCACAACCTGTTAATACATTCCTTTACCTCTGGTGAAAAAGGGAACCTGTGCCTTTTTTCTGTTGACATTCCTGATTCAAAAGCATTTGTTGCTATGTGTTGTGTTACTGGGCTTTTTGGATAGAATTTTAACCTTGCTGTGACTTTTAAACAAATGTAAATAGTTTTGGGTATGGCGTCATGGAAGAAAAGTATGTCCACTCTATAAATAGTAGAACTCACCTGCAGCCTTCTTTTAGTGTTGTCATATACTGGCACCTTTATTTTATTTATTTTATATTTTTTTTATTGATTTCACAAAATTATAAACAAAACAAATAAACAAACATGGATCATAATCTTATTAAAATTATACTTATTAACATGGTTAAGTGACTTCCTCGCTTCCCCTTGGTTGAATTTTCATGCACTTCCTTTTAACGGTTTTCCAAATCAAAGTTCGTATGAAATTTAACTAAAACATTAACATCCTTATATCTTTTAATTTTAAAATTAAACATATTGATTCATCACTTAACTTATATGAAATCCTAAGCCAATTAAATATCTGCAAGCTATTTCCAATTAATTTAATTTTACATATTTAAGTAAATAATCATTAAATTTTGTCCATTCTTCCTGATACTCCTCCTCCTTCTGGTCGCGGACTCTTCCAGTTAGGTCGGCTAGCTCCGAAAACTCCATCACCTTCATCTGCCATTCTTCCACCGTAGGAAATTATTGCGTTTTCCACTTTTTTGCTAATAAAATTCGAGTGGCAGTTGTGGCATACAAAAATAATTTAACATCTTTCTTGGGCAATTCCAAACCTGTTATTCCAAGAAGAAAGGCCTCTGGTTTCTTTATAAATGTATATTTCAACATTATTTTTTTCAATTCATTATAAATCTTTTCCCAGAAGTCTTTCACCTTGGGACAGGTCCACCACATGTGATAAAAAGTTCCTTCTTTTTCTTTACATCTCCAGCATAAATTATCACAAATATGATATATCTTTGCTAATTTAACAGGGGTCAAATACCATCTATACATCATTTTCATTATATTCTCCTTTAACATTGTACATGCAGTGAACTTAACCCCTTTCTTCCACAATCTTTCCCAATCCTCAAACATTATGTTATGTCCTACATCTCTTGCCCAATCTATCATTACTGATTTAACTTGTTCATCCGTTGTATGCCACTCCAACAGTAACTTATACATTTTATTTTATTTTTATTTTTATATAAATTTTTATTAAGTTTTTCTTTAACAAATAATTTTGACAACCATGTTTACCAATTTACAGTTTTTGAACTTCCACTAGTACCTCCTTCAATCATCCATTTTTCATATCTTTACACATTTTCTATGTAGTATTGCCGATTTGATAATAACCTTCCATCTCAGTTTCTTTCTTACAATATACCTTGGTTTATCACAAAGCCTCTTTAAAACCCACTAGCGTTGTCTGTTCATCACATACAGTTTTCAGATATTCCGTAAACTTTCCCCAGTCCTCAATGAATTTGTGATCTTTCTGATATCTAATTTTTCCAGTCATTTTATCCAATTCTGCATAATCCATAAGTTTCATTCTCCACTCAGTCAAGGTCGGTAGTTCCTCTTGTTTCCATTTTTGGGCCATTAGTATTCTTGCCGCTGTAACTGCATATTGAAACAGTTTATAATCACATCTTTTTATCTCTCTTCCTGTTATTCCTAACAAAAAGGCTTCTGGTTTTTTAACAAACGTATATTTAAACATCTTTTTCAATTTGTTGTATATCATTTCCCAGAAACCCTTTACCTTCTTACATTCCCACCACATATGAAAAAATGAACCTTCTTTTTCTTTACATTTCCAACACTTATTACATGTTTTATACATTTTTGCTAACTTTACGGGTGTAATATACCATCTGTAAACCATTTTCATAATATTTTCCTTTAACGCCGTACATGCAGTGAATTTCATATTATCATTCCATACCTTTTCCCAATCATCCAATTGTATATTATAACCAAAATCTCTGGCCCATTGAATCATGACCGACTTTATCTCCTCATCTTTTGTTTGCCATTCTAAAAGTATTTTGTACATTTTTGACAATATCTTAACATCATTATCAATTATCTCCGTTTGAAATTTCGATTCTTTCTCTGTATATCCCCTGTCTTTGAGGTCCATTTTGAACCTTTCATTTACCTGAAGATAATGCAACCAATCATACACATAGTCTTTAACTTGTTCATATGGCTTCATTTTCCATTCCCCCCCTCTTTCATTACTAACTCACCATAAGGTATCCAATTTCCTCTCATATTAATTTTTTTACACTCAATATCTCTAATGGTGACAACCAGTGCGGAACTTTAGGTTCCAGTATATTTTTGTACCTCTCCCATATTTCTAATATGGAGCACCTGAAAATATGATTATCAAAACCCTTATGAGTTTTCTTCTTCTCCAACATTTTAGACAGATTTTTTTTCCAGATAAATTTTTATTATTTTCTTCATATAATCTTTTTAAACTTTTATTGGCAATTTTAATGCCTTATGTATAGTGCTCAGAGGTTCTATTTGTAGTCAAGCAGTATATATAGACATGTTGTTAAATAAATGAATAATTCCAAGGGATCACACAAATGTGTGTTCTGATCCTGCTGCTGCTTCCGCTTGGGACCATTAATGATTAGTTTGAGCAGTTTAGAGGACAGTGATAGAAAAGGCCTCTGAATTTCAGCTACCTTCTATATTTCTCTTTTCTGAATGTGGTTTGCAGGTTGCCCCCACCTACATTGAATTACTGTTCATGTAGAGAAAATGTCACATTTGATTTAGCTCTGATCATTTTGGATCTGAGCCTTGGAGACCTAGTGTAGCTACAAATACTGGGACACCAGTGACTTATTCTCAGGGTGGCTGTTTGGGAAGGAGGAGGTTAGGATTTAATGCCTGCAAATGAGCTCTTGGGGAATTTCAGTTATACATTGCAACAGTACACCAGATGTTCACAGAGATTGTATTGCCAATTGCTCTAAAACACTTGAATAGCAGGAATGCACTTGGCACTTTGATCCTGCAGTTTTAAACACTGTCTCTAAGGTCTCTGCTCTTTTTACTTCCCTGATCCTCTCTTGCAGGACTGGTGGAATTCTACATCTTATGCAAAGTATTACCGAACCTGGAATGTGGTGGTGCATGACTGGCTGTATTACTATGCATACAGAGATGCCCTTTGGGTAAGCAACTATCTTTTAATGCACCCCCTTGCTTCAGCTCTAATAGAAAGTCATTTTTTAAAAGGAATGGCAGAGATCTTTACATTTCCCCCACAAAATGATTTTATTAAAGTTTTAATGTAAAGGTGAATTACACAACATGTAAAATACCTAGTCACTTTACCCATACAGAGATCTGACAGAAGGTGGAAAGAGAGAAGCTTGTACTTAGGCAGTCTGGTTTGTATCCAGTATTTGGGAAGTCACTTTTTTTTTTTTACCAGTCTACCACCAATTTCACCCCTCTATGCCATATCCCACACTGTTCCAGCTCTGACGCTAAGTGTTTGTGGGGCTGCATTGAGTAGAAGGGATCAGCAAAAATGAGCTGCCCTGCCTTGTGCAAGTAGAAGTCCTTTTGACAGAGCAAGGCCACCACTGGAGACAACCCTCCCTGTGCAATAAATGTGAATGGGCAATTTAAGGGTGGTTATCACAAGCTGTTCACTGTTGTTTTTGAAAATTGAATCTCCTCTGATACATTCACCTATCAGAGAGTCACCCTTCTCTCTCTCACCACCAGTTATTTGGGAAGAAATTCAAAGCAGTCGCTATGCTGTCGGTCTTCACTCTTTCTGCTATTGTGCACGAATACATCCTGGCGATGATCTTTGGTTTCTTCTATCCAGTATTATTGTCCGTCTACATGTGTTTTGGAAGTAAGTACCAAATATAACAGGGGATGCGGGTGGCGCTGTGGTCTAAATCACACAGCCTAGGGCTTGCTGATCAGAAGGTCGGCAGTTCGAATCCCCGCGACGGGGTGAGCTCTCGTTGCTCGGTCCCTGCTCCTGCCAACCTAGCCATTCGAAAGCACATCAAAGTGCAAGTAGATAAATAGGTAAGGTAAACAGCGTTTCTGTGCGCTGCTCTGGTTCGCCAGAAGCGGCTGAGTCAAGCTGGCCACATGACCCGGAAGCTGTATGCCGGCTCCCTCGGCCTATAGAGCAGGATGAGCGCGCAACCCCAGAGTCGTCCGTGACTGGACCTAACAGTCAGGAGTCCCTTTAGTTTACCTTACCAAATATACCTTCCGGCAAGCTGCAGTTTCTGTAAATTCTGAGGATTAGCTTTTAGTTGCCATCTGTACTTAATGTTCTAAGATGCAAGGGGCTTGTGTTGCAGCCTGCCTTACCATTTGCCCCCTCTAAACCTAGAAGCCTCTCCTGACCCTAGTTAAATCTCCATTCTTTGAGACTGATCATGGCCAGAGTAGGAGGGAGGACTTCCTTGGCTTGGCGGAGGAATAAGTTCTGATAATGCTCCAAACTCTAATATGCGGCTTTCTCAAAGACTTGGGAGATGATCCTTGCTTTGGAGGTCTTCAGCTTGCAACCTGAAAAGAGGTGCCCTTTCCCCCTGCTTGACACTGGCAGTATCAACCATCTGTGATGGTGGACAAGTATCTCTCCTATCATATAGCCAACTTTGTTTCATATGAGCAGGTGGCCCACTGATTTTTCTGTGTGATTTAAAGGGAAAGCCCTGTCTCTTTTCCACTGTAACTCCAAAAAACAGTTGAGAGCCATTTATTTCCATGGAAAGAGATAAATGTGTCATACTGATACGGACACTTTGCTAACTGGGGATCAAGGAAAGAATGCTGCTGGTGTCCTTAACATGAATTTTGAGTGCATTTTAATTTTCTTCCGTCAGCGTTTTTCAACTTCATTCTCAGCGACCGTCGGAAAGGCCCCATTTGGACGGTGATCCTTTGGCTTACGCTTGCGCTTGGTATAACTTTGATACATTACCTCTACAGCCTGGAATGGAATGCCCATAAGCACTGCCCTTTGAAAAATGTGAGTATCCCACTTGTCATTGGAAATAAGAGGCACAGAGCTGAGCTGCTATTCTGGACTTCTTTCTTTCTGGTTTCTTTATAACAAGAATAACAAGCAGCAGGGTCAGAAAAAAAACACCTTTGAAACTTCCTCCATGTCTTTTTATATGAATAATGTAAAGCTCTGAGTGAGTTTCTGCTCTTCTGGAGGGATGAAAGCCAAAGGTTCTTAGAGGATGGAAGGGGGCAGTAAAGAAGGGAGGGAGAGGAAGGTGATGGAAAAGAGTGAAAGGCCTTAGTGGAGCACAGTGATTTCTTCATTCTACTTGCTGTGTTCTGTTATTCAACTGCCACCTTTGGATCTCCTGGGTTCAAACAAAGAGAATTCACTACATCTTTGCCGCATTTAATATGCAGTGCCCACTACCTTTCCCTATTTAATATGTAGTGCCAAATCAGCCCACATGCATATGCATAGCCCCCTGGGGCTGGTTCTTGGACTCATAGTAGCTGGAGCCAAGTAGGATTGTAGTTTCAGGATTGCAGACAGCAGTTCTGCTTGACCTGGAAGACCTGCTATTCAGAGAGTTAAAGAGTTAAAGAAGCTGCCCTGAAGAGGGGTCTTACTGGGAAGGGCAAGCCTTCACACACACACACACACACACACACACACACACACACACCACTTCTAATTGCCTAGATTGGCTGTTGCAAGTTGGGTGGCCGCCCAGGCTTGAGAGACAGCAAAGTAAAACACTTTGGTTTCATCACTGGCATTTGTTCACATGGCTAAGGGATAACTATACAGAAGTGAAAGTGCCCAGCATTTCCTGCCTAACATTACTGTTCCTCTTGTGTTTTATAGCCCACTTTCCTTGACTATGTGAAACCGCGTTCCTGGACTTGCCATCTTAAGTTCTGACACCCTTTGGGATATCCCTCCGCGTCAAGGCCAGAAGATGCTTGTCTTTTAAACAGTGACAACAAGTTGGGCTAGTGTGTTAAAACGACTGCAGACTTTTTAAAGGGAAACTGTCTTTAGTGATGGCAAATGATGGCATCTTGTCACTCAAGGCAGCTAGGACTGCAGGTAGCTTGGCACATGGTTCTTTTCCCTTCAGCAGCTCCAACCTTGGCCATTTCCATGCTGGTCATGAAACCTACTGAAAGGTTGGTGAAGGAAGTTTTTTGCCTATTGCAAACAGTACTTTTATGTGTTACTACTTTTCTCTCTTAACTGTCTGAAATTGGCAGTATTGTGATTGGGGTTAGGCTTGCCTGTCTGACCGTAACCGTCCTTCCGAATTGCCTTTTGAAACGGGACACTTGCTCAGTATTTGTATGCATTCTTTTGCTTGTTGCTACGGCACAATATGTGATGGAGCCAGTGGCCCACAAACACTGACTTTGCTTTTTATTTACTGTCACCAGCCAACCTCATTTCCTCCCCAATCCCAAGTATAGGGAGGTGCAGGGCTATTTGCATTGGGGTGTGGAAAAGGTAAGGAGAGTGGGAGAGAGACTTGGGGTTTCTTACCTTTCCCAAACCACGGCCAAAGCGAGGGGGGCTTGAGTCTGGAGATGTGTGTTACTGGACATCCTTCTTGTTGGAGGGCCAAGTTCACTTGCCACTTGTATGTGACTTTGTGGATACCTGGTTGGAGAAGCAGTAAGATGTTTTACACCCTTTTCCGTGGAAGTACCTTAATGGAAGCATATGAGTTTTGATTCACCCACAACCTTTAATTTGCTACAACAAATAGCTGTTGAAATGTAAATTGGCCTAGGATATAAGGAATCTGCTAACTTCTGCTTTGAAGGATAATATTATTCTTATGTGTCATGAAAGGTACGTCATAATTTTTGCCTTGTTTTCAAGCTTTGTTTCCTGCCCCCCTTTTGAATAAATTTTCACTGGCTGAAGTGTACCATTTAGGTGTAGGATCTTCCTTTGGGTACTTAGCCTCTTAATAATATGAACAGTAGAGGTTGCTCTTTTCCTTACCAGGCTCACTTTGCCCTTTGGCTTCTGATCCAGTAAAACAGGCAGCATTAAATTAAGTACCACAATTAAGGTGTGACTTAAATTGCAGACATGTTGCACTGTGAGTAACTTGCATCCTCTCTGCCAAGGATGGCTATTTGCTGCTTTCTTGTTGGCAACACCACAATGCACACAGTGGCCCATGGTCCAGAAGACTTGGTGCACACGTGGGACTGTTTTCTGTACCAAAAGTGGGTGGTGTCTGCTACTAAGGGCTGTATCATTCCCATTTTAGCCAGAACCAGTGTCTTCAGGGGTTCCTGCTCTCTAGCTAAGGACTCAAGTGGACCTGATGCTGTTTATGCAATTAGTTCTTTTGAAAATAAATAGCATCTGTCGAGCCCCAATGTGGATTGGAATTGAGGCATAGGGCTGAGGAGCTTTAACAATAGGCTGCCAGTTTTGATCAGGGGGATCCCCACAGTGCTATGTGGATTAAATTTTTTATAAGCAGCGAAATGGTGGCCTTTGCTACATGTCCAGTTTTAGGTTTCTTGCATTCCTCACTGATGATTACTGCAGCGACTTGGAGGGCAAATGCAGTTTGTGTTGAAGAACCTAGAGAGTGTGTTGGCTTGAAATGATCATGCTGCTCCACTGAAAACGCTGGTTGACTTTGTGAGACAGGCTTGGGTGGGTGGTGTGCTTAGAGCTACAGAAGGAAGGACTGTGTCATTGTGAAAAACAATACCCCTATATTGCTGACTGCTCACTGTGTAGTCTATAATCTGGAGCTTTTCTCTCAGCCGCCCCAAAGTGCATTTCTGACATGTTCTAAGAGTGCAAAGGAGTGGGGGGGGGGGGCTGTGTACTAGCGTAGGCACATAGGGGAAATGCAGTTTTTTGTGTTCTTGAGATGCTGTCCTTTGTATTGTCCTAAATTTGGTGCCCTAGTAAATTCTAGGTGCTGGCGGCTTTTCTCATGTCATCTAACTGCAGCAAAAAATAAAAAGAAACTTAATTCTGATTTATACTGCAGAAAACAGTTTACGTGATAAGTGTGCTAATTTTAATCAGTACTTTGATATGACCCAAGTGTATTGCCATTTAGCTAAGCCATGTGTTCCAGGTTTATTTGACTAAGGTGGGTGTGCCATAGATAATTTTTGTGGATTTTGGGGGAAGTGCCACCTGGACTGAATATTGTGAACAGTAGTTTCAAGATGCCAAACGTCAAGTACAGTATTTAATCTAGTTCAAAACTTTAAAAATTCACTGAAACAGTAGCCACTTTGGGAGAAAGATGAGGAAATATGAGCATCTGAATTTGGATCAACACCCTGTGTAAACTCTGAAGGAGTCTGATAAGTACCCTTAACAAACACACTGCTTTTAGAGGCTACTCACTTGCAGGTTCTAGATAGGGGTGTGAGGGAGATTTCTGTTCCTAGAACATTACAAACTATATGTGCAGATTGTAGTATTGCTAAATCAGTGTTAACATGGTAGACTCATCCATTCCAAAAAGTTTTTTGCTTTTGTTTTTAAATTGTCTATGATGGCACTGTAATTGTCATTATAAGATGGCCGGGATCCACCCAATTAATTTTCATCACATTATGTCCTTTTCTGCTGCTTGTTTAAAAAGACCCCCCCCCAAAAAAAACCTCCATCTTCAGAATCTAATTTGAGAATTTTATCAAATAAATCCTGTTGTCTTTGGGAAATACGTGTACTTTTTTCTAAGGGGGACGTGTGGGAAGATCAGTATACTAATTGTAATCAACCTCATGCTTTGGGACTGAATCTGTGAATGTAAACTGAATGGGCACAACATGGTTGCAAATCTCTTGCGAATGATCTACACAACTGATTGTAACCTCTGCAAAGAGGCATCCTGTTAACCTGGAAGGTGCTGGATTGCAAGGCTGTAGTTTTCCTCTTTCTCAGAGTGAGCAATGGAAAAATTTTCTTGCACAGATGGTGGTGAGAAGAGGACAAACTGTACCTGACCCTGGAATGGCCTTACCAAGCCTCACTTGCATCTTTTCTAATATGGAGAACATTGTGGGTCAGGGAAGGTGGTTGATGGAGGGATATAGAAATGTTAACCGATTCCAAAATGTATCAAACTGTCTGTTGTGACCTATTCTGTTACTTGCAAGGGATTATGTGATCTATACTGTACTACAGAAATTGAAATATATTTTGCTATCCATGACACTTGTCTGCCTGCATTCATTCCAGCCTTGATGTACTGCACCTAGACAACGAACTGGTTGAAAGTGTGGTACAGTGGTAACTCGGGTTACATACGCTTCAGGTTACAGACACTTCAGGTTACAGACCCGCTGACCCAGAAATAGTAGCTTGGGTTAAGAACTTTTGCTTCAGGATGAGAACAGAAATTGAGTGGGGACGGCGCGGCAGCAGTGAGAGGCCCCATTAGCTAAAGTGGTGTCAGGTGAAGAACAGTTTCAGCTTAAGAATGGACCTCTGGAACGAATTAAGTACATAACCAGAGGTACCACTGTATTCTCCCTTCTATGTTTTTGTTTTATGGTGTATTTTGTATTCTCATTTTGTATTTTTCTGCTGTGAACCGCCCTGGGATTTTGGGATGAAGGGTCAGCTACAAATCTAAATCATCATCATCATGATCATCTATGCGCATCTGTGGTGTGCATTGAGACATGGAGTGTGTCTGTTCAGTGTGCTAGTCCAGCAGGGCTTCAGCCATTAACATTTAGTCTCCCCTTCAGTTTTCTCTTTCTCTGCTCCCCTCCCCAGACACTCCGCATTCTATGCCCACCGGGGTGCTGCCTTGAATAAAATATTGGGGGGTGGGGGGTGGGAGGTAAGCCCCATGCTTCAAAACTGATCACATGATGTGGTGCACGCACACTATGCGTAGGCTCCTATGATGCCCACTGAACAGGCTGAGTTTGCCCTACTATGATTCCACTTTTCCAGGCAGAAGTGATAGATGCTTTTATATGTAACCCATCTAAGGGGCCATCTGGATTCCTAGCAGAACCTAGCATGAAGAGTAGGCCTTTATAAACCAGTCACCTATTATCCCTAAATGGGAGGTTGGGGGTGGGCTATGGTGAAAAGGGTTAAAGATAACACGCTGATAATTTTTGCAGGTTTCAAGGGTGAGGTGAATAGCAGAGATCAGGGCAAAACCCTGGCGTGTCCTCCGGTGTTGCTATCCCTACACTGCAGTTTGGGGGACAGGGTGGGGCAGAGCCCTGGAGGACCCAGCAATACCCTGTGTTTTTATCCCTATTGCGCTTGGAGGGCAGGAGGGGCCCACAAGCAACCCGGGTCATGCTCTCTGCCTTGTCAAATGCAGGGAAGGGGCAAGACCGGGCCTTTTTCCTGCTGGAACTCCCCAGAACTCAGTTCTGGCACCTCTCCAAGGCATAGCTGTCAACTTTTCCCTTTTCTTGCGAGGAATCCTATTCGGAATAAGGGAATTTCCCTTAAAAATCGGGAAACGTTGGCAGCTATGCTCCAAGGGGCACCATGGCCAATTCTAAGGGAACGAAGAAGGCGATCCTGGCCAGTTCCGGCAGCTCTCTTTCCAGAAAAATATTCCTGGGCAAGACTCACATAATTACAAGTGGCAGACATCAAGACTGGCATCTGCTCGATCTTAGTAAAAGCAACCACAACTGCTCAACAGGCAGGTCTCAGGGAAGATTTTCCACTGCATGCTGCAGTTATGGCATCACCCCCTCATAAATCAGGGGGCCGCAGGCGAGTGTGGGGTTGTGACCTGGAGTAGGGTAAGGCGTGGGGCTGCAGCGGGAGCGATCTCCAGCCCCTCCCATCCGCCTTCCTGAAGTCGCCCCTCGGCTGTCAGCTGCATTCACAGCCACGGGCTCTGCTGACCGGCAAGGGGACACAAAGCACTTTCTCAATTGGGTTTTACTATTCGTGCCATGGCTGTCCACTTTCCCCTTTATTTTAAGGGAAATCCCCTTATTCCGAATAGGATTCCTCGCAAGAAAAGGCAAAAGCTGGCAGCTCTGCTTCGAATCTAAAAGGGACCCCTCCCTCCCTCTGGGCGCATGTCCTTTGCCCGGAAGGGGAGGCGGACACGTCACTGCCCCTCCCTTCCTTCTCTCTCTTGGGGCGCAAGCGCGGCGGACCGGCCTTCTCTGGCGCGCATGCTCCGTTGCTTCTTAGGGCAAGGACCCTCCCCGGCTCCCACCGCCGTTGTCAAGGCGTCTAACTCGGTGCCTTAAAACAAAACCACCTTTCTAAAACGGGGCGCGTGAGAGAGAAGCGGGCGGATAGCGGGGATGAAAGCAGGGAGCGCCTGGCGCAAGTTCTGGGCGGAAGCGGCCTCTGCCCTGTCAGGCGCTGCGAGGGACGCCTGTCGGAGGCGCGCGCGGTTCCCATGGCAACAGACGCCGAGGGGAAGCGCGCGGAGAGAGGTAAAGGGAGCCGCCGCTTCGCCTCCGCTTCTCCCCCCGAGATGCTGCCGGGCGGGGAGGGGGGCGAGGCCAGTTCCCGGCGAGGCTTCTAGTCCTCATGGAAGGGGGCGAGGGGAGGGAGAAGGGGAGCTGCCCGGGAGGCCATTCACACGTGCGCGCTTCCCCCTCAGGACAGCGGGGTCGCCATGCAGCAGCGGGCGGACTGACCCTCCGGCAGCCCCGAGGCCGCGAAGCTTCTGCGGAGGTGAGAGCGCAGACTGGGGATCAGGACCGGATCCAGAGCACGTCTGAAGGCAGCAGACCAGCCGAAGGGAGTGCGGAACCAGGGGCGGGGGGCCAGACTCCCGACTCCGCTCAGCCCTGGCCAGGGATGAGGGGAGAGGCAGTCCCACAGCTTCCCCATCCCTGGCAGAAGGAAAGGTGCCGTCTTGGGAAACGGGGCTCTGCGGGTTCTACTTGGTTGTATTTTAAAAGCAAAACACAGAGCACTAAAATAGAAACAAAACAGTCCCACCAAATGTCCTCACAGGTATTCCCTATTCTTCAGTGCTCCCTCCCAAATCTACTGACCATTTCAAAACAGATACATGTATCTTAAGACAGTATTCATGCCTCTCTCTACTCAGTTTTACAGGGAAAAGGTGGTCTGCCGTATATCTTGACGGCAAGTGACTCTCTACTGCAGGAGTCCAACTTCTTCCTTGTAAATGGGTTAACAGCCACAGATGGAGCAGCTTACAATTTATATCCTTTCCCCCAGGCTAACATACCTTCTTAAACCAAGGCTGAAATCGAATCACGTCCATCACAGTCATACTGTCTATCTATGTGGGTTATATATCCCTTCCAGATATATGCAACAGCCAACAATCTGTGAGTCAGTGAGCAAGCCAGCCAAAATCAACATTTCAGCATGTCTGCAAACAAAGGACTCACTCCAGTGCCGCCATCTACTTCAAAGCAAGAAAACAAAAAACTGAGAGATGCTTCTTCCTTAGTATCTGTCAGCAAGGATAGTAACGGTAAATCTTGCAGCAGGTTGTTCAGTAACATATAGCTGCAGCCAGGGTTGAGTTTTGTTGCCTCTGTCTGCAGTGTTTAGATTCCTGAAAGTACTGTGATATATTTGTAGGAGTAGGACCGTTTCTGTTTGGTTCAGTTCAAGCACATTTTGGGCCTAACAAGGTATGTGGTTGTTGCCATCCGAGTGCATGGGGAGAACAGGTCCTACAGGAGTGTATCAGAGACAAGGAAGTAGGACATGTGGGCATCAGGTTAAGAAGAAGTGGTTGGACCTGAAGCCCTTGTGTCTGCTGTTTGTTACTGCCTATAGCAGGAATATCAATTCTTCCACCTCTTCTATAGGTATCTTCTAATATGCCTCTTTACATATGGTTGCTTATCATTTAAAGAAGTGGCTTTCCAGTAATTAAGATAACTGGAGGAGAAAATGTCTAACTAAGGCTATCTTCCCTTGGTTTTGTATGTAGTCCTAAACCTTTGGTGAGTCCATCATCACTATAAAATCCTGTCCATGCCATGGATTAAGTGAGGAAACTAGCCCTGCTGCAGACTTAAAAATCAAATTATAATATTTTAGCATTGATAGAGGAGGAGTTAAGCAACCCTGAACTTTTAGGGGGGGGGGCATAATTCTTGAAATGCCAAGTTGGTGTTGAAACCAGGAATGGTTAAACTCATATTTAACACTTTTAAAAATAATTGTTTTAAAAACCAATTCTTCATTAGTGGCAGGGTGCTCATTTGTTAAAGAATTTAAAAACCCTTAGAATGAAACACACGGTCACAAAATGTTGCAGGCATCGGGGAGGCCAATCTGTTGCTTGCTGTTAGTGTGGGTTAAAGGTGCTATGTAATAAGTGACCTTTAGAGTCTGGTAAGCATGTTCCACACATCACTATTTCTTTATAACAAAAATTATATACCACGCTGTCATCTAAAAATATTGAAGCAGTTTACAGAAATAAAACAAAACTGCAGATGGATGCAGTGCTTGAGGTGGAGTCACAAAGCAATGAATGCTGAGGAAATACAGAGTTTCTAGAATAAAATTGCTTCATTGAGAAAAACCACACAAATTTTGCAGATTAAAAACTGATATAATTTGGGGAAGGGCTGTAGCTAGGTAGAGAATCTGCCCTGCATGCAGAAGAACCCAGGCTCACTCCCTCCATCTCCCTGGCAATGCCACCTGCCTGAAATCCTGGAGAGCTGCTGCCAGTCTGAGAAAACAGTATCAGCTAGATGGGCCACTGGATCTGACTTAGTAAAGATACCTTCCTATGTCCCTATGATAGGCTTGAAAAACTCTCAGTCTCCACTGGTCCCATATCAAATTATTTTCCTCTAAATCTTGAGTGATTTTTCTCTCCCCCTGTTTCATTTGATAGTCTGGGATTTTATAAGGGTCTGCCTTACTTGCACCTTAGCATTTCTCAGTAGGAATGAGCAAAAAGGCAAAAAATCTTGAGAAGAGTGATGTACTTTCAGGCTGTGTTTGTGTGTGATGGTTTAACTAAAATCATGATTGCGTGTGAACTAGGAGCCAGTGGTTACTAGCTCAAAAACCTTGTGTGAATTAATATCTGTGCTATGGATTTGCTGTTATTGTTCTGTCTCTGCATGGAGATCCATCGTTTCACAAAGACTTGGATGGGTTGTAAGTTACAGGCACACACAGAGAAGATTGGTCAACAAGGAGAGAGGAGTAATGGGAAGAGCAGGTGGTGCTCAAAATAAATAAAATAAAATCCCCATTTGCTTCCATCATTCTTGCTCTCTGCTTCCCTGTCAACCTCTCACCCATCCTTCTCCCGTATAGCTAGGAGTCAGTGTGCCTTCTGAGCCAGCTGCAGTTACACCTGCTGCCATGTTGGTTTCCGCACTTTCCTCAGAATTTCTTCTGTGGAAACCAAGAGGGCAGCGGGCAGCCCTGGCATTTGCTCCACCATTCCCTGCCAGCTTATCAGGCAGCATTGGGAAGGGTGCCTTTCTTCTTATCTAAAAAGCACAGACAGTTTGGCAGCAGGTGTGCTGCTGAGCCTGCATTGCTTGGCTGGAGCCAGTTCGGGTGATGCTTAGCTGAACAGAGAATCTACTGCTGCACAGCATTTTGAAATGGGGAAAATAAACAAAAAGGAATCCTTTCCTCAGAACACCTGGCAACTTGTGGTGGTGTTGGGAGAGTACAGAATGATGACAGTGGCAAAGAAGAGGGGACAGTTGTGCACTGCCAATGGAGCATGGGCGGCACTTTGCCCGGGTCCTCTCAGTCCTGCCACATGGCTCTTTTCAGTGCATAGATGTTGCAGTTTGATCAAAGAACAGAAATTAAAAACATATCACAATGTATCTCTCATGTGAGTCTTTGAGTCCTCCAAGCACCTTTTAAAAATTCTGAGTAGCGTGTACCTGTAAAGCAGAGCTTTCCAAACTTTTCATGTTGGTGACACATTTTTTAGACGTGCACCATTTCATGACACAGTAATTCAGTTTTACTAGCAAACCAGAGGTTAAACTGACCCCTTTCCAGCCCGGGGAGGAGCGCTGGGACTGTTTGCATGACACACTACAACTGACACACTAACGTGTTGCGACACACAGTTTGGGAAGCTCTGTGGTAAATTAAGAACTCTGCGAATGTAACATGGCCGTAGCCAGGATTTATTTTAGGTTGGCAGTCTTTATGTGGGGGGCAGGTAGAACTGAGTTATCTGTGATGCCATTGTTCAGTTAGTTAAGTATATTTATTTATTTACTTGATTTGGGGGTGCAGTTGCACTCCCCTGCACCCCCTGGCTACGCCCATGGTATGTAAGTGGATATTTTCTCTGTTTCTGTTGCTTCTTTCCTCCTTTAGCAATGCTCCTACTAAACAGTTAGGGGCTTCTGTAACTTTATTCAAGGGCCAGTTTATATTAGGGATTAATACGGATTTTTAATGTTATTCTTGAGTACTAACATGAAATGTGTGTGACAGAATTGTCAGCTTTAATGGGTTTTTTTTGGGGGGGTAGAGATAATCTGCTGCCACCACCAAATATTAACAGTTACTCTTGTTGTTTCTTTCTTTTTTCTAGAACTCCCTCAGTTAAGAGACAAGTCAGCTGCATTAGACAGTTCAAAGCCTCTTCCCACATCTTTGCAGCGTGATTTCATCCCAGAAGAGATCTTTGTTGCACTGACCTCTGCTGCCAACCCAATCCCCTGTCCCAATGTTTTAAGACCCCCCAAGAAAACAAAAAGTATAAAAGACTTTCAGGTGCATAAGTTCATTTCCAGTCTACGAATATTTGCTTTTTAAATACAAAATTTGCCACAAAACCCACTTGCTATAGATGTCTGCTGGTGACTGCGAATTATGCCAGGTGCACATAGACACCAGTATTTTAGGACAACGCTTTGCAAGAGGGAGCGTTATTTGGAACATGGCGTCATGAGAAATGCTTCAGAACCTGAAGTTCACTGAATGGTGGGGGAGGCAAGAGACAGTAGTTGGGCCAAAGAACTGGCACTGTCAGGCAACTTAGAGTTTTATTAAAGAGATTTTAGTACTTCAGCTTTTGTTGCTTATCCTACATATCACAAACTACTTTCAGCAACAGAAACTTTTGAGATTGGTTCACTAAGAAACAAATAAACATGCTTTGGGCATGTTGTATAAATAAAGAGGTAAAGGTAAAGGGACCCCTGACCATTAGGTCCAGTCGTGACCGACTCTGGGGTTGCGCGCTCATCTCGCTCTATAGGCTGAGGGAGCCGGCGTTTGTCCGCAGACAGTTTCCGGGTCATGTGGCCAGCATGACTAAGCCGCTTCTGGTGAACCAGAGCAGCACACGGAAACGCCGTTTACCTTCCCGCCGGAGTGGTACCTATTTATCAACTTGCACTTTGACGTGCTTTTGAACTGCTAGGTTGGCAGGAGCAGGGACCGAGCAACGGGAGCTCACCCCGTCGCGGGGATTCGAACCGCCGACCTTCTGATCAGCAAGTCCTAGGCTCTGTGGTTTAACCCACAGCGCCACCCGCGTCCCTATAAATAAGGAACCCATCCCTTTATCGCATCTGTCTTTTGCATGTTCTCCTTCCTGTTTTTGATGTATATTTCACATGCATCTCTCGCCAGCTCATAAAAAGACTTCAGCTAAGACTTAGAAGAAACAGCTGACAGGGTCTCACTGCTATGTGCTTTTGTGTGTAATGTGTCATTAGGCTTATCAGTATTGGAGATGTAGTCTTTGCTTACCACCTGATCCCGAAGAACCTCTTGAACTAGTCTTTTCTGTTCACTCTTCAGGGGTGCATTCGTACTACTGATGGGGTCTGGCAACATCCTGTACGCAGAAACAAGTTTCGATATCTGATAGAGCATCCGATTTGCCTCACAGGAGCTGGAAGGTAATAGAATGGAATTAATAGGCCCCTGGCACGTCACATGCCTCTTTGCAATAACCAGTAGCAGTGCTAGGATTTGGGAGCCACAGTGCAAGGGTGATGGAGAGTGCTACGGAAACCTCCATTAAGTATGTTACACATGAGTGGCTAACCCGAGGTGATGGTGTGTTTGGAGATGAGCAGGAATGCCCATGAACCTAGCTATGACCTTAGAGCAGCTTTTGCTAACTTATCACCCTCCTGATGTTGTTGGATGCAACCCCTATCAGGCCCAGCCAGTTCTGCTGGTGATCAGGGATGATGGGAGTTGTACTCCAAAACGTAGGAGGGCACCCGGCTGGGGAAGACTGGCCTAGAGTCTGCACTTCGGCCTGTTCCCTCATGCTGCTGCCTGCACCCACAGAGCCAAACCATTCCAGTGCACGGGAGGCTGTATATGTTGCTCAGCATTCAGCAATCTGGCTCTGTTTCACACATAGGTTTAACTTGTGGCGCACTTGGCAAAAGCGGTGGCCACCACTGTTTGAAAACCAGCCCTTTCAAGACCCTCCTTGTCAACACATTGCTCCATTTTAACTCAGGGATAGGGGGAACCATGAAGGAGTTTGCCTTCCGCTGAGAGTAATCCGCTAGAGGGTAGATGTTGGTGGTTGGTAGACCAAAAGTGGCTGGGAGCAGAGGCAAGAAACAGGCAGGTCTTTTCTCTTTCTTTTTCTGTCATCCCCTTTCTCTTTCTCCACCTCTTCCCATTAAGCAATCTGTTGCTCTTGGAAAAGATCTGAACTGATTGGTTGCAGTGCACTTCCTCCCTCTTTTCCATTGTACTGTCCGTTTTGAGACCACCACCATGATTTCCCTCCTCCTTGCCAGAGTTCTCAACTGATCACTTGCAGAGTCTGCTTCCCCCCTCTCTCTCCCATCACTCCATCTGGCTCCCTGCCCCATTTCTCCTGCAGGATGTCTCTGAATACCAGTCACCAGGGAACAATAACATGAGAGGACTGTTGTACTCATAACTTGCATGTGGTCTTTCCATAAGCATTTGATTGGCACACCTTTTGGGGTTCATTTCAGGCCGCAAAATGTTTTGGGCCAGCATTGGTAATAGCCAGGGGTTATTGGATAACAATAACCCCTGGCTATTACCTTCCGGGTCATGTGGCCAGCGTGACTAAGCCGCTTCTGGCAAACCAGAGCAGCGCACGGAAACGCCATTTACCTTCCGCCGGAGCGGTACCTATTTATCTACTTGCACTTTGACGTGCTTTTGAACTGCTGGGTTGGCAGGAGCAGGGACCAAGCAAGGGGAGCTCACCCTGTCGCAGGGATTCGAACCGCCGACCTTCTGATCGGCAAGTCCTAGGCTCTGTGGTTTAGACCACAACGCTACCTGCATTCTATTCTATTCTGCCTTGGTCAGATCCCACCTGGAGTACTGTGTCTACAACTTAAGAAGGCTATTGACAAGCTGGAATGTGTGCAGATGAGAGCAACCGAGATAATCAAGGGTCTGGAAGCCAAGCTTTATGAGGAACAATTGAGGGAGTTGGGTATGTTTAGCCTGGAGAAGAGGAGACTGAGAGGAGATATGATAGCCATCTTCAAATATCTAAAGGGCTGTCACATGGGTAGTACCTGAACCAATGGCTTCAAGTTACAAGAAAGGAGATTCTGACTACATCAGAAAGAACTCATGGACTCTTCCAACTCTACAATTCTATGATTCTGTGTTATATGAAGGTGGCTAACCGTAATCAGGGTACTCAGGGATAATGGGAAGATTGTAGCTGCAGCAAGGGTTTTGAGGCAGAACACTCTGGCAGAAAGTGGTAGACACACTATTGGGTTGAAATGGCAAAGGATTTGCCTTTGGATCAGATACTTAGTGAATTCTTGATAACCAGAAGAGAGGTGGCGGCTGCACAATGGACCAATTGCACCTTCATAACTGAGTGATAGTTTTCTTTGTGTTTTTAAGGGATGTCTCTTTTCTGTATGACCTCGCTGCTGAGAAAGAGGCAAAGAATCCTCCCCCAACTCCTGTCTCTCACAAAACCTCAACAAATTTGCAGCAGCAGGAACCCACTGCAACTAAACTTGTGAGTTGAATCTGACTCTGTATCGAGAAACTGTGATAACTTTAAACACAGGAATCAGCTTTTACAAATTCTTTCAGAATGTTGAGAGACAAGATGGACTTTGAGCTGAGCATTGACTAGAGTGTTCTGAATTTCCCCCCCACCCAGCATAATATTTTAAATCTGGAATGAGCAGTGGGAATTGAAAATGAGGACTTTACCATTTTTGTGTGCCATGGTTTTCTAAGCTTGCTAAATTCACTCCTTTTCTGTCTGTTCTGTCTTTAGCCAGCAGGTATAGCAGACAGTCTTGTTCCAGAGGAATTTCATATTCTAAAGAACAGAGGTGTCCTGCGCTTGGAGTATTATGATGAGTGAGTGTTCCTGCACTTCTTTTAGTTGCTCCTGCGTTGCATCCAGGAGTGACTCACTTGGCTAATAATAGCCTCCCAGCAGTGGACCTGCTACTGCTTACTCGGAGGGAACAGGTGAGGCAGTGGTGAGGCTGTGCCTGTGTACCAGCTGAAGCTCCAGGTCGGTTCCACCGCCTTGCCTTGCCCCTCCATGTCCTGGTGAGCAGCAGCGACTCAGCTGCCAGGAGGCCAGTCCTGCAACTCCACCCCACCTGGCGATCTGCTCCTGGTTGCACCTACTTAATGGGATGAAGTGACAAGGCCAAAAGCGCCTGCATCTGGGCAGGAAACCTGTAAAAATTCTATTTCACCATTTTGCCGAGTTCAACACTTTCAATTTTTCAACTAAGGGATGCTCAACTTGCATATATTCGAAGGGACTGAAAAAAAATCTCAAACATAGATGTGAACGAGGGAAACTGCAAGCAGATTTGTTTACTATGGATCGATTAACAGAGCCCAGAGGCCAGAAATCTGAATTAGGACTTGAAAGTGTGAATCAGGGTTGCACTCTGCCCATTGGGCATCTCTGATCTGGCACTTTTCTCTGAGCCTGATTAACTTCTTGTACTGGAGTTAAGACTGGAAGGAAAATAAATTTGAATGACACATTGGGAAAAGAACAAAGACAAACATGGACCCATAATCTCATCTAGCCTAGCCCTTCATTTGGGCCCCATTTCTGCATGAGAAATATATAGCAGATTACCATTCCCCAGCCCCACTCTTTTCCTTACTCAGGTTCATTGTAGTTGTTTTATGTCACCGTGAGTCTCATTGTAACAGAGAACTTCTTCAATTAATTCACTTGCCTGCAACAGAGTGGCCCGTCTCTTAGTCTACTGTATTTTTAAATCTACACAATAAAAATAAAATAAATGGTTGAATCCTAGAGTCCAAAGAGATTTTTCAACTACAGTAGTCTATTGCTGTTAACATCATCATTATTAATCTGTTGCAGTAAATATACAACCCTACTTGAAGATGATGAAAACAGACTGCGGGTTTTCCCATCCATGTGAGTGACACTCTGAATCAAGATGCTTTTGTAGCGCATGCTATTGAAGGTGTTCTAAATCAGAGGCATGTCCCTTTGCTGCTGCCTTGTTAGGAAGCCGTCTGGGAGGCTGGAGGTCCTGCAGCTGATGAAGGTGATGGACACCATGCTTGAAAGGGCTGGAACAAATAATGAGGATGTTGGCGTAACAGGGGTTTCACAGGTAAATAATTCCTGCCAATCCTGATTCAATCGCATCCTCCTTGATATTGCCCACTTCTAGTTATACTGTATATCATTGCTGGTGAACCTCTAGTTTATGGGCCTCGTTAGGCCTGCCAGACCTCAGAGGCTGTCCCCCAGCCATTTGAGGCAAGCGATGCCCACCTCCCCTAGACATGACATCATATATGAGAGTTCAAGCTGCAGCTCTGGCTAAAGGAAGGGGAATTGGCAATGCACTCTTAAGTATGCTACCGATTCTTCCTTTGCATCAAAGTCATCATCGCTTTTTGAACTTGGTGTCGGCTTCGCCTTTGAGCCAGTGCCAATGACTGGGCTCAACCTCTTCAGCCTCGACTGGGCCAGGCAAGCTGCGAAAGCACTTCCACAGACCTTCCACTGCAGGGATGCAGGTCTAAGTGCAATGGACTCACAACTTTGAGCTGTGAGCACCAAACTCAGTGCCAAAGTCAGAGGAGCACAGCAGAGTATGAACTACACGAACGACGGCTCTGAAACATAACTTCTTTATTCTTTTATTCTTTTACAGCTACTGCAAACTAAAATAAACTAGAAACTAAAGATTAATGGAGACTGCTGGACTGCATGAGTGTTACAGTTGCTTAAGCAGTCATCTTATCTCTACACAGATAACACCCAGACTGGAGCGGAAGAAGCCATGAGCAGTTTCTGCCCCCTCCTTTCTGAAAACATTGTCAGGAGATTCTTGCAATGGGAGGGGTGAAATATCCACACTTGGCACTCTTTTTCATTACCTTGCCATGACAACGGGAAAAGGTGCCACATTCAAAAAGAACTGACTTTTTTGATGCAAAGAAAGAAGCAGGAGTTCACTTTCAGGGCACTCCCAATTCTTCCTTTGCATCCCTGGCTTAGATTTAAGTTGCACCTGCAAGGGAGCATTTTTCTTCTGCAGCCATGGCTTAAATTAAAGCCAGGCTACGAAGGAAGAATCTGGATTCTTCACTAGCCTTGTCCTGGATTCATGTATTATGACACAATATTGCTGTGGAGTTTGGACATAGTTCTTTCCTGACTTATCAGGTGTTTTGTTGCCATTAAGAGGCTTGTTGTTGTGTTGTCAAACTGTAAGAATAAGTGGGAGTAATCTTAGATTATCTGTTGGAGAGAATTAATATACTGGAGTACAACATGAAATCTAGTATTTAGGGCAAAGGCAGACATAGCATTTTAAGAATGGCAGGGGAGGTTTGTTAGCACTTTCACGGCTTTGTAAATTCTTTAATAATACAGTATTTAAGATAAGGGACAAACATATATGCAAGCAAACATATTTGTGATTTAAAAATATTATCCACCTGATAAATTAAGAACATGACTGAAGCATTTAACTGACTGGCATTCATTTGTTAATTTAAATAATGTACATGCCTCCTTTCAATAAAAATACTTTCAAGGTTGCCTAGAAATAAAAGCAATACCCCCCCCCCCCCAATGATGACAATAAAGAGAGTATCAAACAGCTCGTGCTTAGCTCTACAAAAATCACGACTTCTTTCTTGCCTCTTTCCCAAGATGCACAATGTCTTGGAGGTGCTTAAGGTGGAACAGAACATCTACAACATAGTGTTTCATGAAATCATCCGGCAAGTCAGTGTGGACTGCGCAGAACGGGGAGAGCTCCTTTCCAAGCTCAGGTCAGCGATCTAAGGAGCTCAACACCTTAAAATTAGTCCTGCAAGAAGAGGAGTATGTGATTGTTCTGGCCTGCACTGCAGGTTTGAGTGCCTGTACAATTATATGCAAGTGCAGAAAAAACACAGCTTGTGGTACTGCACTAGACACAGAAGTCAGCTTTCTGGGAATGTTGCCTTTGATTTGTTTTTTTTTTTAAACTACTTGCTAGTAGTTTGTGATGTCACATCCCACATCCATGTGATGTCACATCCCACATTCTTTATTTCCTCTTTCAATATGTGCTTGAAAGTGTGTGGGAAATGCCTGGTGAAATGTGAGAGAGCAGAGGTGTCTGAATATGATTCCAGGGGCCAGGAGGCCTGACATCATTGCCCTGCATGCCATCTCCATGGATAGCAGAAGAAGAATTATGAAGCTGCAGCATTTTGCAGCACTGCAAAGTCAGCTATCTTTCTTTGACACCTTTTAAATAAAAAAACCTTCCACCTTGTGCAGAGAGATTTGACTCAAGTTGTCTCTCATGCTCCTCAATAAATGCATTAATAATCTATTAATTTACCAAAGAGCAAGCAAGCCCAAACATTAGCAAAGTATGAAACGAAACCCTAACACATATCTCAGGGATTATTACATTTTAATAATGCTGCATGATTATTCCAATCCACACGATGACAAAGATAGCTGACTTCTGCACTAGGGCTCTTTTGCAGTGCTGAAGCATGCAGTCTGCTGGAAATGGAATTTAAATGTTGGTTTTGCATGGGTTCAACTAGTGCTAGTTTCCCCATAAGGACATATGGAGGGCATTACGTTGGCTACCCCCTCATACACCAATATATTTCCTGAGGTTATAATATTGATGGGTGTCAGGACAGATAAGGCAGTTTTGCTGTGTAGTGTCAACTTGTTTTCAGCATTCTGAGCATATTGAGAGTTCAAACTACTTGCAAAAAGCTTTATTCTATATTTGTTGTTCCCCAGCTATTTTCAGAAAGGATTCTCTCTTTAAATGATTGCTTAGCAAATATGCTTGAGTGAAACAGGGCTATTCCGCCTCCCCCGCCCCCCGCCTCACTTTTTCTGACATCGTCTCTCTTACAGACAAAGGTATGTTGAGCTGCTAGAACGAATTCCAAGACAGATGAGAAATCTCTACAGAGAAATGATGGCACAGAGAGTAATGGACAAACACATTACAGATGAATTATTCCATTTCAAGGAAGCTATAGGGAAACTGACAAGGTGATGATATTGACTGGTGTTTGCATTCAACTTTGCAAATAAAAGTTGTGATTGTACAAGGCAGCTGAGGGTATTGCTCTGTTCAACTGCAGGGAGCTTAATACCATCCGAGAACATGACCGTAGAGTCACTGTTGAAGCAGAGAAAGCCTATGAGGAGCTGGCAAAGGCGGTACAGGATTCCGAGATGAATGCAAAGTGAGTTCCAGATAAGATTGGAAGCAAGGGTTGCCGTAGGAGAATAGTAGAAGGCCTTTATATTTATATCTCGTGTCATTACCCTTTCAGCCTTTTGGATGAATATCGCGAACTGTATGAATTGCAGAGAAGAAGACTTGAGGGCCAGATCCACCAGTTAACCCAAGAAAAAGAGCTGTGGAGCAATGCTACGTATGAGTTGGCTCTCAAGGTAGCTGGCCAAAGAGGCATTGCGTACTTCTGCTAAAAATGCTATTCTCTCCCTGTTATGTCCGGTGCTTCTGCTAGAAGATCCTTTAGATCAGAGGTCGGCAACCTTAATCGGAGGATGGGCCGGTGGACGTTTCGTCCGTCGGAGGGTGGGCCAGAGCATGTGTCCACACGCGCTCTTCTGGGTCGGAGGAGCGCCGGTGTGTGTGTGTGTGTGTGCACACGCTATTTCCAGCACTCCTCCGACCCGGAAGTGCGCCAGAAATGGTGTGTGTGCATGCGCACAAGCGCTTCTCCGTCCCGCACGTGTGCGCATACGCTATTTCCATCGCACATCCGGGTCGGAGGAGCGCCCGTGCACATGCGCACAGGTGCCATCAACCCAGAAGTCGGTCCCTGCACTGTGCCGCGCTAGTAAGAGCAGGTGGCGGGGGCAGCAGCGTGGCGGCAGGGGGCGCCATGTCGCGGTTATGCAAGCCTTGTGGGCCACTACCGGCCCATGGGCCTTAGGTTGCCGACTCCTTCTTTAGATTGTTTTGGCTGCTTTTGTTGCACTATCATTTGTTAAACTAAAAGTATGTCCTTTAAAACAAATTATTTCCATGTTACAGAGGGCAACAAAGAATAGACACATTGCATTTCATTCTCTGCTAGCTGTATAGTTTTTCTAAAAATATCTCTACAGTGCAAGTAAGTCAGGGATCGCCAACATGGTGCCTGCAGGCACCACTGTGCCCACTGCCTCCTATGGAGCCTGCAAAAGGTCTAAGTAAATATATTTTCAAAAATGCACAAGAGTCAGTTTGCTCTTTCATCGCAGTTCCTGCTTGAACTGATTCAGCCTCTTCTACAACAGACAACTCCTCAAACATGCCCTCTTTTCGTTGGAGGCCAGGATTGGACACCCACCCTCCCATTTTGAACAGAGGGGTGAAAGGCATGAAGAACATTAATATCCGTCAAAACAAAAAAAATTCCTTCCAGTAGCACCTTAAAGACCAACTAAGTCAGTTCTTGGTATGAGCTTTCGTGTGCATGCACACTTCTTCAGATACACATTAATATCCGTGACATCAGTTTCCTGATAGAGCTGTTACACAGTTAAAAAGTCTGGTTGAGCAATCTTGTGGGCCTTCCAGCCAATGACCCACTTATGCTGGCAAAAGTTAGTTGCCATCCTATGTACTCCCAGTACAAAAAATGAGGAGACAAGACAAGCATTACAAAACACAAAGCAGCCATTCACCCAGTGACCTTCGCAACAGTGGCAGTGTTATGACTGAATACCATATCTTTGGTTTGAATTGTGTGACTTTGGAGTAGGGGCCAAGAACAACATCTGAAGGAGTTTCAGAGTTTGACATACCGTATTTTTCCCTCTATAACATGCAGATTTTTTCTCCTAAAAAGGAAAGGGAAATGTCTGTGCGTGTTATTGAGCGAATGTGTGGTCCCTGGAGCCAAATGGCGCGAGTGGAGGCAAAGAAAATCAGGCAAAAATCAAATCGCAAGTCTCGGAGAAGGGAAACCTGAAAAGAGGAAGCGGCTGCTTTCCTGCATTCTGCCTCAGGGTCTTACTGCCCACCCTCCTCTGTTTCCTTGCTGTGTTTGCTCAAACGGAACAAAGAGCAAGGAAAGCCCCTCCCCTCCAGGCAAGCAGAGGGGAAAGCAGAGTGTCGTCTCTGTGCTCCGGTGCTGCTGAAAACATGCAGGAGAGAGAGAGAGAGCGCGCGCGCTGGCTGGCTTGGGTGGGTAGGTGAGGGAAGACTTTTGCCTTCCTTTCCTCCCTCCCGTTATACCCCTCTCCTGCATTCTTAGCCAGCTGCTTCTCTGCACACCCCTCTCGTGCTCCTTGTCCGTTCTGTGTTTTTCCTTCCCTCCCCACTTAAAATGTGGTTAAAAAGCATGGATCCACATGGATCCTCAGGATCTTTGCATTGGGTCACCCCAAATTCACCATCAGATCACATAGCATGTCCATGGCTACAGCTTGCCCCCCCAAAATCACGCACCCACTGTTGCCTGGGGCTGCAATGGTGCAAAAATGTGGTTAAAAAGCATGGATCCACATGGATCCTCGGGATCTTTGCATTGGGTCACCCCAAATTCACCATCAGATCACATAGCATGTCCATGGCTACAGCCTGCCCCCCAAAAATCACGCACCCACTGTTGCCTGGGGCTGCAATGGTGCAAAAATGTGGTTAAAAAGCATGGATCCACATGGATCCTCAGGATCTTTGCATTGGGTCACCCCAAATTCACCATCAGATCACATAGCATGTCCATGGCTACAGCTTGCCCCCCCCAAATCACACACCCACTGTTGCCTGGAGCTGCAATGGTGCAAAAACATGGTTACAAAACATGGATCCACATGGATCCTCAGGATCTTTGCATTGGGTCACCCCAAATTCACCATCAGATCACATGTCTGTGGCCACAGCATGAAGCACAAAAATGATACATCCACTGTTTCATTCAGAATGTTTTTTCCCTTGTTTTCCTCCTCTAAAAACGATGTGCGTGTTATGGTCAGGTGCGTGTTATAGAGCGAAAAATACGGTAGTCCCATTCCTTCCGAGACATGCCACTGTCCCATTTTGGCAGAATGTGGGCATAGCTCAACATATGCTAGTATAGGGGCCTTCCATCAAATCCTGAAAAACTCAAGGATTAAGGCATTGTGCCTTAAAGTTGTTTGTTTGTGTTAATTTTAATTGATGGGAAGATTTCCATATGAATGTAACACAGCATTTGTTGTTGTTGTTGTTGTTTTAGTGCATTAACCAGCCATTATTCTCCTTAAAAACATAAATATTATGTTGAAATAGTTAGTTGTAATTCTGGAAATGGATCTTCACTGGCAGGGGAATATATTTTGGTACCTGTAGGCATCCACCAGAACTCAAAACATCCCTGTGCATATGTGGTTCATAGCACAATGCACTAAGTTTAATTTCAAACTAATTAGAAAGTACAAATTTGCAGAGTGCAAACTGCTTCTTATTTTTGTGGGGGGTGGGGAAGAGAACGGTGATGGTTTTGCCCCTCTTCTACTGCTGTTGCAATGCACCTTCCTGGCCAGTGCAATTCACAATTCCCTCCTCCTCCATGTTGTAATCTTGAGTGCCATTTGATGAAGAAAGCTGTATTGAGGGAACACACCTTAGGTCTTTTTGCGAAACAAGGAGACTACTGAAAAGCTGTCTCGATGTTATCATGTGATGCCAGTAGGCGTCCTCATGAAAAGACATTCCCCATCTTCTCTCCAAAGAGAAGCGCTCTTCTAAGAGGGTGTCTGCCACTCACAAGTGCTGGGTTGTGATGCATGCATAAGTTGTATCAGGTGTCAGGTTAGAAGAAATATCTTTTCTTCTATAAGAAGGAAGAATGCCTCAAAGAGGACACTTGCCACCTGTGGTTGTTGTTGTTTAACACTTAAAACATGCTGTTCAGATTAACTGAGAACCGATTAACAGTTTTTAATTTAGTTTTCCAGCTTTGTTGACGAAACACCTCAAACGTCTAAGCTGTACTGTGCATACTTAATTGGGCACGCTCCATACCTTTAATCATCTTTTGTTCCATTTCAGGTAATTGAAAAGAACAAGCTGATCTTGGCTCGCAGAATGTATGACAGTGAAAAGGCTTGGGTCAAAGGCATGAGGCATTTCATTATGATGTTGGCATCACAGGTACAATTGCTTAAGAGCACCTAAGTGGGAAAGGGATGTCAGCTAGTTTTGTTCGTTTGTTCCAGAATGGCTGTGTGTGAAAGGTGGCTTGCTGCTACTCCTGGATCCTTTGCTATCACTTGAGGCTTGAGTACTTTCTATCAGCTTCAGCTGCTGACTCAGCTGTGCCCCTATCAATTCAATTCAAAATCCTTTATTCGGCATAGCACACCACACATTAACAAACAAACATCATATACAAACTGTATAAAATACGGGTACAGCAAACACAATGTATCCTAGTCCTATTCTTAACTCCCAGAAATTAATCGATGTACATGAATAACATAATACAATATAATATAAAATAATAATACAACGCAACATCACCTACCATTAACAACCACTAAGTCTCTTTATCATGGCCCATTCTTTCTTCATGGACAGCCCCTATCTAGACAAGGATAGCCTAATCTCTGTCACCTGTGCTTTGTCAACCTCTAGGTTAGATTACTGCAATGTGTGATACATAGGGCTGCCTCTGAAGACAGTTCAGGAACCTCAGCTGGTGCAAAATTTAGTGGACAGGTTGCTCACCGGGGCAAGATGCTTTGAGCATACTATACTGATCCTGGCATGACTGCATTGGCTGCCCATTAGTTTCTGGGCCCAATTCAGAGTGCTAGTTTTGACCTATAAAGCCTTAAATCAGGGGTCAGCAAACTTACCGTGCCTTGGGCTGGTGTCTCTAGCACCGATTACATGGCGGGCCGGAGGGCGGGGGAGCGTGTGCCCATGCACGTGCGCACACACTATTTCTGTCGCACTTCCGGGTCAGAGGAGCACCGGAAATAGCTTGTGCGCATGTGCAGGGGCCTCCTCCGACCCGGATGTGCACCGGAAATAACGCTTGCGCATGCACAAATAACGTGCATGTGCGAAGAACCCTTTCGCATGCGCAGAAGCTATTCCTGGTGCTCCTCTGACCTGGAAGTGGGCAGCCGTGCAGCGCAGAGCCGGTAAGAGCGGGCGGCGGCAGTGGGGGTCGCCCCAAGCCAGATAAACGAGTCCTTTGGGCCTTAGTTTGGGGACCCCTGCCTTAAATGGTCAGGACCACAATACCTGACAGACTGCCTCTTCCCATATGAACTGGCCTGGACCCTCTGATCATAATCTGAGGCCCTTCTTCGTGTGGCTCCTCCATGAGAGGCTTGGAGCGTGGCAATATGAGAACAGGCCTTCTCTGTGGTCGCTCCCCATTTGTGGAATGCTCTCCCCAGGGAGGCACCAGCTGAAAATGCTTCTCCATAACCAGGCTTTTGGCTGATGAAACATTTTATGGCCCTTAAAATGTGTTTGTGGGAGGGGGGATTATTGATTTGCTTTTGTTTTCCAATGTAGTTTGTGTTCTCGTGTTGTATTTTTCTGCTCTGTGATCTTTGAATGAAGGGCGGCATACAAACACAACAGCAACAATACTGTTTCTGGGCATATGTGTCTCCATTACACAGTCTATTTTTCTGGATTACATCTCTGCTCGAGTACTCCTAGAGAAGTGGGGCAGGGAGCTGGGGACGACTGTATATTTAGAACAGTTTTATGACACTCCATGTTAGTTGGGCCCAGGCTGGCAAAATGGCTAAAAAGCTGGTAGTGTTGACTGGCAGCAGTGTGTCTAGTGCTTCATATGATTAAAAGCCTATGTCCCAGTCTAAATATGTCCAGCGATGCATGTTTGAGTGTCAGTGTTGCACTTGTAAGATTTTAGCTGTGTGTACTGTGGAAATAAGGGATGCTGGTGGCGCTGTGGGTTAAACCACAGAGCCTAGGACTTGCTGATCAGAAGGTCAGCTGTTCGAATCCCCGCGACGGGGTGAGCTCCCGTTGCTCGGTCCCTGCTCCTGCCAACCTAGCAGTTCGAAAGCACGTCAAAGTGCAAGTAGATAAATAGGGACTTCTCCGGTGGGAAGGTAGACAGCGTTTCCGTGCGCTGTTCTGGTTCGCCAGAAGCGGCTTAGTCATGCTGGCCACATGACCCGGAAGATATACGCCGGCTCCCTCGGCCAATAAAGCGAGGTGAGCACTGCAAGCCCAGAGTCGGCCACGACTGGACCTAATGGTCAGGGGTCCCTTTACCTTATATGCATAGTATTATTTGCTTAGCAATTTAGATGTCTGCTGTAAGCAGGCTTTTATGATTATTTTGATCTTTATGGCTTTTTAAAAATCTATTTTTCTTATGGATTCCTTCTCTACCCCCAATCCCATTTTTCTCTTGTGATTCATTCAGGATGCAACTGATCTTTCCACTCTGCAGGAGCTGACACAGGAGTTTCGGGAACGCGTGAGCCAAATTGGCACAGAATTGGAACAAATCGAAGAAACCAGTAGGGATAGGGCTAGGAGTATTCAGAATGGTTTGGCTGGTTGGCTCAGTTACTTCCAGAATCACGTTCTGTGAGTCTCAAGGAATGATCCTTTATAATTGGGGGGCCTCTGTTCTGCCTTCCACATACACTGGAGCAGTACGTGGTCAAAGATCATTTTTTTTATTTTTTTAAATTGTCCAATAAAAAACATCCATTTAATATATCCAATCATAGTACTCCAATTAAAATAAAAAAACTAAAATAAAAAAGACCAATTATAGTCCAAATTATATTTATTCATTTTTCAGAGCTCCCCATGGTCTGGATCTCTGAAGCATATCTCCACATCTTAGTCCTGCTTCTCCCCGTTGTTTCCATATTTTCCACATATCGATTTTAACGCTTCATAATTCTTTGTCCCTGAGTCCACGATTCTCAAAACATAATGTACTTTCATCTGTCGAATATAGCTTTGTTAATATACGGTATTTTTTGCTCTATAAGACTCACTTTTCCCTCCTAAAAAGTAAGGGGAAATGTGTGTGCGTCTTATGGAGCGAATGCAGGCTACGCAGCTATCACAGAAGCCAGAACAGCAAGAGGGATTGCTGCTTTCACTGCGCAGCGATCCCTCTTGCTGTTCTGGCTTCTGAGATTCAGAATATTTTTTTCCCTTGTTTTCCTCCTCCAAAAACTAGGTGCGTCTTGTGGTCCGGTGCGTCTTATAGAGCGAAAAATACAGTATATTTTTCCAACTGTCTTTTTATCAGCTCAGCTTCCTCTGATTCCTTATAAAAAAAAAGGAGGTTAATTTTTTAAGGGTGCCACTATGTGTACTTGATTTAAACATCAGGTTGCCATCAGCACTGAGCTAACACTGATTTCACATACAGCTGACCTATCTCATCAATCCTGAAATTTGTGTAAGGTTTACTCCTTAGCTATATTTGAAATACCTGGTTTATTTACAGTTATAGAAGCAGAACCTATTAGAAGCAAACAGATAACCGTGCAACAGGCAGCGAATCCACCAAACCTGCTTGTATTTCTCAGAGAATATATTCACACAAGTTGCTTCATAGTCAAGTTGCTTCTCCCTAAATTCAAACTGGAAAGCTCTCTCTGAACTATTTCTTGTGCTCTCCTAATTGCTGATAGGTGCTGCATTGCAAAGGCCATCAGTGAATATTAAAGTTCATTTGCCAAATCCTTAGACTGACCAAGCGATGCATTAAGCTAGGGATGGGGACCCCTTTGTGGCATCCATGAATTAAGCAAAGCCACAGTGATAAACCCATTCGGAGTAAGTTCCAAACAATAGGCTCTTGAAGGTGCTTCAGTTTCTTTCTTTGTGTCTCAAGCAAGGTATGCACACAGCAGGAGTTTATTCTGTAGGAATGAAAATCACGGGAGACGAGTAGTAGGTGTCATGTGAGAGGCGTCTGCCGGGGAAGTCCCGGGAACTCTCTTTTATTGAATATTACAAACATTGCCACAGGTGTACTTGTGGCTGATTGGTTGATACAAACACAAAGAAACTCATTGCCTATTGGTTAATGCAAATGCAAGGCGAGAATTACATGTGAGGGGTGGGAATTACATGTGAACATTAATCACTGGTAGATTAAAGGCTGGGAAACGAGGTTGGGACTAGACAAGCATGAAACCTCCTAACTAAAGATTAATATGGCATGAAACAATTACTAATGATTGATCATAACATGAAAGAATACAATAATCAAGTTCTATAGATGTGGTCAGCTATGCATGGAGTACAAGTCACCATGAACTTTAGGTGAACGGAGAGATGAGGGAATGTCTTGGTGTTTGGAGCAGGTTCGTACAGTGTGTGCAGAAACAGAGAGAAGATTATAAGCGAGACTTCCCAGAATGCAAGAGAAAAGAAGCAATACTTCCCATAGTAAGACTTCCCATAAGGCCACAGTTATGTGTAGAAAGAGATGCAATGCTTCCCTATAATGCAACAGTTATGTGCAGAGGGAAAACATATGTGCAGAAGGAAAACTTCCCTTTATCTCCCCCTTTCTTTTCTTTTTCTTTTTTTAGGTGTCATAAGTCTTTTCTCTCGGCTTCTTTCTCCCCCTCAGCCACCCAATAAAATCCTTGCTGCTTATTTTGCGAAATGGCAACACCAATTGTAAACCAAAGGGGAGATATGGGCAGATTTATTTCGAGCATGCGTTGGCAAACCACGTATCTCGTAGTATCTTCTGTCCCATCCTCCCTGGCGAACTTATTTTGGGCATTTGCTGGCACACCACTAATCCCGAAATATTTTTGCCTTATTTACCCAGTACGCCTCGCAAAAAAGAAAAGAAAGGGGGAGATAAAGGGAAGTTTTCCTTCTGCACATATGCAGACACCCGGGTCAAGAGTGTGTATTCTTTGCTATATAATTCCCACCTCCTCTCTTTGACTTCCCAGTGGAAAAGGAACTTACACTTTTGCAAAAGGAGCCTCTTTATTGGATCAAATCCTTGTGGATCTGAAGGTCTGGGAAAAGGTAAGGGGTTTCCAGTACCAATCACAGTATTAAATATTATTATGTATTGGGTATTTAGATGTCTCCCCTGCAGGTAACATGCTTGTTTGTAGGCAGCCAATCACGCATCACTTTATTTATTGTCCTTAAATGTTTTTCTGCCTTAGGAAGCTAAAAGTGGCTTGTGCAGCCATTCAGTCCCTAATTAGGACTGCTTCTGCTAATGTTTATCAGTGCATTCATTGACTCATATTATCACTGCAGCCAGTAAAGGGCAAGCTTGATATGGCATAGGAAGAGTGTGAAATTCCTTTGCTTACTTCAGCTGTAGGCCAGGGCTCTGAATTCAAGGAAAGCAGCAGTCTTCATGTTGAATTTCATGCTTCTCCTCGGATTTGTTTATGTGTGTGTGTTTTCACCAAAATTACCTCTGCTGCTTCACTCCTCTCCAGTTTGTGTGAAAGGACACAAGTTATGTGTTATCTTTTTTCTTCTGTGTGGAGAAAAACAGCATAGGGGAGGGCAGAGCAAGTCTTACCAGGCAAATTGCTCACGGGGAAAAGGTTGAGCATCCCCACATCACTCATTACTTCAGTCAAATTTGGAGCCTCCAGAAGGAGCAAGGGTTGACTTTCTGTAAGTTATAAATAAATAAACAGTGGTACCCTTCCAGTGCCCACGATTTCACATCTTGTTTGGTCCTAAAATCTTTAGGCTTTCTGGGTCATGTGGCCAACATGACTAAACGGCTTCTGGCGCAACGGGACACCGTGATGAGTGCCAGAGCGCACAGAAATGCCATTTAGCTTCCTGCTGCAGTGGTACCTATTTATCTACTTGCACTGGTGTGCTTTCAGACTGCTAGGTTGGCAGGAGCTGGGACAGAGCAATGGGAGCTCACCTTGTTGCGTGGACTTGAACTGAGCATACAGTCCCTGAGAAAGCTTTCAGGAAATTATGGCATTTGTCCCTTCTCCTGCTAGATGTTGAATGAGGAGATGGCGCAGTTTGGTGGAGAAATCCTCCTTCTGAGACAAGAGCCCCTCACGGTGACTACTAATCTACAGAAGCAATGGGTGGACCTGGGACTTGTTGTGCATGGGCGTCACAAGACTCTCAAGGGAAGGATGCCTGTTGAGTTGAAAATGCTGGAGAGAATCAACAAGCAGTCCACTCTTCTCTGTGAGCAGTACCGTATAAGGATTTGTGGAGATAATGGTGAGAAACAGCTGGGTTTTCCCAAAAAGATTTTTTGGAGCACCTCTGGCAAAGGAAATTAAGAACCTTTTCCTGATATGATTCATAAGAACATAAGAAGAGCTTGCAGGATCAGGCCAGTCGCCCACCTAGTACAGCATCCTGCTCTGTGGTTCCCAGCAACTGGTATTTGGAAGAATTGCTGCCTCCAACTTGGAGGTAGAGCATAGTCTTCACGGCTGGTAGCCACTGATAGCCCTCCATCACTGCCTCCTGGGGAGCAAGTTCCATAGTTTGTGCACTGTTTGAATAAGTCCTTTCTTTTGCCTGTCCCAAATCTTCCAACGTTCAGTTTCATTGAATGGCCGCAAGTTCTAAAGTTACAAGAGAGAGAGGGAGGAAAAACTTCCTCTCTCCATTTTCTCGATGCCACGCATTGTTTTATAAACTTCTATCATGTTGCTTCTCACTCGGCGTTTCTCTAAACCAGGCATCCCCAAACTCGGCCCTCCAGTAGTTTTGGGACTACAGTTCCCATCATCCCTGACCACTGGTCCTGTTAGCTAGGGATGATGGGAGTTGTAGTCCCAAAACATCTGGAGGGCCGAGTTTGGGGGTGCCTGCTCTAAACTAAAAGGTTCCAAAGGCTGCAGCCTTTCTTCGTAGGGCAGTCATTCTATCCCTTCGATCATTTTGCCCACCTTTTTCTGATCCTTTTCCTGATGAGCCGACCAGAACGGTAAACAGTACTCCAACTGTGGTTGCACCGTAGATTTGTATAACAGCATCGTTCTGAAACGCTTGCTTGCACTGGCAAAACCATTGCCTTAGCATGGTGTTTCCACCTCTTAGGTTTATGTTTAACTCGAATTGCCTTCCTACATCATTTCTTGTAATTTTACGTATATTTTTCTCTCTCCAGGATCTGCTAGAATTTTAACGTCTTTGATCAACAGCTTGGAAGACTGGAGCTTCAAGCTGCTTGCCAACAAGCAAAAGGGTTCTATGCATGAAACGGAGTGGATAAAATTTTTCCAGACAGTTTCTGAATGGATAGCCCAGATAGACGATCTCTTGAGCTTCATTGGTTCCGGCGACACTGTAGAGGACCGAAGGCTTAGAGCATTTCATAGCTTGTAAGATGAGATGATTTTCAAAGCTGTTTGCTTTGCTTCTGTAGAGCACTTGTATCAGGACAGATAACCATCTTTTGATAGAAACTTTCAGATGACAGAGCCCTTCACTTCTGAGTCATCAGTTGAGATCAGATGGTTGGGTGGAGACACAGTTGAATAACTGTTAACTAATAATATTAACAGAATTTTGAATTCAGCAAGAGTTTAAAGTGCAGCAATATTGGCACCAACCATTGACCTCTTCCTGCCCCGGTCAAAAAACTGGCAGGGGCTCTTTAACCCCACCCTCTGCCATGAACAGCGAGAGGGGGGTAGACGGAGCTCTCCCTTTCCTTGCAGCTCTGCTGGTAATCTGAAGGAGCCTTTGCTGCTGGTCACACTGAGGCTTGGACTAAAGAGCCCTTTGGCTCAGTAATGGATCAGTATGGGTCAGTTGTGTGGAGCCCCCCTCCTGATGCCATTGCTACACCTTACCTAGAGGGGAATTGGTCCAGCTGCACAGCCCCGCCCTCACTGCCATTC
Organism: Podarcis gaigeae; assembly: GCF_964106915.1. Lineage (NCBI taxonomy): Eukaryota > Metazoa > Chordata > Lepidosauria > Squamata > Lacertidae > Podarcis > Podarcis gaigeae. Next base: position 93,642,694 of record NC_139682.1, on the reverse strand, counting down.
TGCCCTACTCTGCCACAGCTCTGCCCCAGCACACCCTCCTGCTTTGGCTGTGTCACAAGTCTGGTGGACACATGCAAGAACCTCTGTCCCCGACACCTTTGCTTTCTGTTTGCAAGAGGATTCGTTGTTATGCAGTGTCAGATTTCTACTAGGCTCAGATGGAAATGCCCCACTCCATCATTCAGCTCTTCACAACCCCATTCCCACCTCATTCTGTTGCATATGTCAAGGGCCCGAGAGCAGTCAATAGGACAAATAAACAGCAAAAACCTATGTTACGCCATGCAATTTTAAAAGTCCTTTGTCCATGTCTTGGCTTGTATGGGAGAGAGCAACAAGGCGTCTTTGGATTGCTGGGGTCCAGCAAAAAAATTGTCATCAATCCCCATAATATTGAACCAGTCAGACGGATGGCAATTGTCATTGCCAAAAATGATTTCCCCTGTAATCTTGGCTCATCTCTTCTTACCATGAAAGAAAAGATAGAAGAGCTCCATGTCTTTTCTCTCATGAATGCAATAAAGTCTGGAAGATGTGATTCTGAGAAGACCGTTATGAGGAAGAGAGTTCAGCCGCCCTTGCCAGATCAGTGTTGCATCCTTTGAAATTGAAATTATACTTTCAGCTTGACCAGTCTGTGGAATTTTATTCTCAGCTCAGAATTTGGGGGTTCTTTGAGCCCATTTTAATAATGATTTTGGAAGTTAAGGGTCTAAGGTAGTGTCTGGTCTTGATCTAATTGGTTATGATGTTGTTATTGTTGTTGACTTAATTGTTTCCTTTAAGGTTGATACCTGAGGATGTGTTCAAGAAGATTCAGCAGTGGATCCTGACAACCACTAGTGGTTCCGAGAAAGAAAATGATCAGCTCAGCCATGAAGTAGGTGTCCTGGTGTTTTTCCAACTTTTAACAGCAGAGGCACACTTGTTTCAAACTAAAATGGAGGGCAAACCTCACTCTTAAAACACTCTAAATGTAAGCCTTTTTATGTATTAAGTAATAATTACCTTTGCTCAGAAGAGGCCCACCTTGTGTTTCTGCATGTGTCACTCTTCTGAGCTTGTGTCTTGATTAGAAGCAGCCAATCCCAAAGAAGTAAGTCAGGCAGAGAGAGAGAGAAGAGGCAGCCTTTTTTGAAGGCCAGAAGTTCTGCTGCGTGTCTGTATTGAGAGCAGTTGAAATGGTCAGTTTGCAGCTGATGCAGAATTGGAGAGATGTAGATTTCTATAGCAAAGCTAAAAAGCAACAATATAAAAAGTGGGTCTTGTTGCAGGCTAAGGATAGGTCTTGGATCTGAAAAGCTCCCCCTTTTTTCTTCCTATATGATGTCTGTCTTGTGCATGTGTACAGATGTACAGAGAAAAGAGGTCCCTGGGACTTGTTCCTGTGCAAGCAGACCTGGGATTTCAGCCCTAGTGTTCATGCTGTGACTTTGTGGTATAGCTTGAATCCACCTTGCTCTAAACTTCCTACAGCTGAACGACTTCCACAATGCTCTAAGCAAGTGGATGGTCAACCTGCTCATCCACATGGCTCCAGACCACATCTCTCGTGATACCCTCCCCTTGACTGAAGCAGAAGCGGCAAGGCAGGCGGAGAGGAAGCTGCTGAACATTTTCAAGCTGGAAGGAGAAGCCACAGGCCTGGCTGCAAAGCTGAGCACATTCTCCTGCTACATAGTCAGGTATTGCTGATCCCACAGAATCTCATCCGCTTCATAAAGTCATCCCACCAGGCAGGAAGGAAGCCATGACAGAAAAGCTATGTGGCAATGACCTCTGGTAATAACAGAGAGCACATGATAGGGAACATCTAGTGATATCTCTGTCTCAGCTACCCACACAGTAAGTGAACAGCAATGTTTCCCTCACAAGGCTGCTGGAGGATGAACGCACATTTTTATTTATATGTGGTATAGATGTAGATCATGACATGACCAAGTACTGAAGGAGGTTTTTGTGGCCCGGTTTGTTTTAGTGCCTCAGCCTCACCTGTTCCACCTGGTTCTACAGGGAACCAGGCAGAGGGCCTTCTTGGTAGTGGCACCCACCCTGTGGAACACTCTCCCTTCAGATGTCAAAGAGATAAACGACTACCTGACATTTCGAAGACACCTGAAGGCAGCCCTGTTTAGGGAAGTTATTAATGTGTGACATTTTAATGTATTTTTAATCTTTGTTGGAAGCTGCCCAGAGTGGCTGAGGAGATGCAGCCAGATGGGTGGGGTACAAATAAATTTATTATTATTATTATTATTATTATTATTATTATTATTATTATTATTAAAAGGGATGTGGGTGGTGCTGTGGGTTAAACCACAGAGCCTAGGACTTGCCGATCAGAATGTCGGCGGTTCGAATCCCCGTGATGAGGTGAGCTCCCGTTGCTCGGTCCCTGCTCCTGCCAACCTAGCAATTCAAAAGCACATCAAGTGCAAGTAGATAAGTAGGTACCGCTCTGGTGGGAAGGTAAACGGCGTTTCCGTGTGCTGCTCTGGTTTGCCAGAAGTGGCTTAGTCATGCTGGCCACATGACCTGGAAGCTGCACGCCGGCTCCCTCGGGCAATAAAGTGAGATGAGCGCCGCAACCCCAGAGTCGTCTATGACTGGACCTAATGGTCAGGGGTCCCTTTACCTTTACCTATTATTATTATTATTATTATTATTATTATTATTATCATCATCATCATCATCATCATTATTATTATTATTGTGCTGGTGTTGCCTAGGAGATGTTTTGACTCTTGCAGTTGAGATTAACTGGGTATCCTTAGGCAAGCTCAGCCCTCCCTTGCAAGATTAGACACAATAATATTGACCTATCTAGTTGCTGTAAGGATTGCCATAAGTTGATGTATGTGAAGCATTTCATACACTCTGAAAACACTCTATAAATACTAAAATTTATCTGGGTTATTAAGCAAGCCTTCTGGGGACTCTCCCAGAAATCTAGGCAACGAAGCCAAAACCAGGATTGCAGGCAGCAGACAGACACCATTCCATCTCTCTAGATATAGATATAGCAGAGAGGGAAGAAGGTAACGTTGTTCTTGGCATGTCTTCAGGTCTAATTTGCCAGAATAATGCTCATCAGAAAAGCTTGCTTAGAAAATGAAAGATTTTGTGTCCTCGATGAAATGATTATTATCACTATAATTATACTGAGCATATAATGATGTCAATAAGAATGGCACTGGGCACTTCAGACAGAGTACTCCATGCATACATTCTCTCAGTAATCCTGATCAATGCTGTTAGTTAGGAGTAGTGTTATCATTCTCATATTTCAGAAGGCAGAATGGGGACGGAGGCTGAGATAACGGGTTGACATTTTTCAGGGTTTCTTAGAGAATTCACGGAGATAAGATTTGAAACAAGTAATTCCTAGCTTTCAAATAGTAGTCCCCCCCCTTGCCTACAGTTAGTTGCCTCACTTTTCTCATTTGTAAACTTCAAATGCAAATAGTCCTCATGACAGAAGGAACGTGACGAAACTGGCTTTCTCATATTAAAGTGGCATTGCTGTGACGTAACCTATTGCTGTGGGTACAGTGACATCATGTATTTCCTCAGCTGTTGCAAGGAGATGGTAGCGACGATAACACGCCAGAAGATGGTAAATCTTCAACCAGATGCAGAACATGAATTGCAACAGTTAGAGAGGATTAAGGTAAGCGAGACCAAATGTGGTCTCTTGCCATTTGTGCATCACTGTCCAAATCCATCCTGCTGTTTTTGGTTTTGAAGTTGGTCATTGAATAAGTGAGATAGTTCCTCGATTTGGTCACTCTACTTGTTCTAAAGCCTTCACAATATTTCAAATCCTGAGATGTTCTTTGTTGCTGTTCCTGCTGCTGCTATATTGATTATGGTGATGGTGCTGATGTGAATTTATCAGCTGCTGTTCAAAATTAAGTATTTTTTCCATAACACTGCCATATTTATTACCCTGGAATGCCTTCAAGCCTCAGCACAGTGCACAAAGGCTCTCTGGAGCAAGGGAGATGACTTCAGCTTCTGGGCACTTCTCGGTGTTGGGCTTAAGGCTGTCCTTCATTCGCAGTCTCTAGTGAGCTTTCTAGGTCAGATGGGGATGTCTGATGGCAGCCAGTCCAGCGATGAGAAGAGAGTTGCTGTGTGATATGGCTTCAGCCGCCATCATTTTTATTCTCCCAGAATACCCTTGGGCACGACATCAGAACCCCGAGGCATTCTGGGGTGATAAAGATGTCAGTGTCTCTCTCAGCAGCTTCAGCTTCTTTGCTGAGCACTGGACCAAAAAGGAAACATTAAGCAAACAGAAAAGAGAGGATCAGCCGCTTTGACGGGCCTTCTCGAGCTCATGGCCCCACTGTGCCAAGCGCTCCTTCTGGGCCAGGGTCCTTGCACGCATAGTTCTGCGGTCCCCATGTCTGCATGTAAGCAGTGGGAAACATTTTTCACATTCTCTTGTGGGCAGCTTTCCAGGGGCCACATGCCAGGGCTAGATGGGGCCGCAGGCAAAAGCGGGCAAGTGAGATTCTTGGTACATTGTGTACCTCTTGCCTACTTTTAAAGATGGCTTGCTCACAGTTGCCCACGTGCGTACTTTTTAAAGCCCAGCCAGTTTTCAGTTAAGTGGTTTCTCTTACGCATTGTGAAATTTGAACTCTGTTAACACTGCTGATCCGGGCTGTGGTGACCCTTGTTCAGGAAGTTCCAATATCCAGACTGGGCCAGTGCTGTTAAGGGGGTACCTAGTTGGAGAGGAGGAGAAAAAGTCTGCAGTTGAGCCCAGTAGTGTCACAGAAATCATGACGGCGCATGGAAGGTACCCCCAATATTTCATGTTCCTCCCTAGACAGGAGGAAGAAAAGCCTGAAAATTTGTGGTAGTGTCATTTATGGCAGCCATCAGCAAGGGAGGATAGGAGTCTCATGTTTCTGTGAGCCATTTTTGTGAAATAGATTGGAAAAGAGAAGTGTGGGCTCTTTGAAGGCATGCAGTAAGGTCTGGGCCGCTTCAGGCTGAGTGGGAAGGTAGGCTGAGGCTGGGTTGTTTGGAAAGTTTCAAGTTGGGTTGGGACAATCGTGTCTCTCTTTGGCCCATGTCGCTTTTGCGACATCACTAGGGATGTTGGAGGATTCCGATGGAAATGGAAACAGGTGCAAAAATTGTTGCTCTTCACATCTTCTTTCATTTTCAGGACCAGGTTCACTTCGTGTGAATGAAAGCAGCATTGACTGACACCACTGTTTGTTTTTTCCAAAGCTGTGAACATTATGTAGCAACATTACAGAAACTGGATTGCCTTCCTCACGTGCAACCTCCTTTGAACCCAGTGGAATTTGCTTTTGTATAAACAAGCATCAGATTACCCTGTAAATCTCTGTGAGGCAATTGCAACTTCGCTTCCGCAAGGCACCTCCTGTTTCTTAATGAAATAGTTCCCATAACCTGGAGTTTCTCCAAGCCTTTTAATCCCTGCCAGTCATGTCTTCTGCAGTGTGCAAACTTTTTTTGCGCAATATTGTGTGTTTATACAATCTGCTGCTACTACTGCATGCTGGGAATTGAAGTGTGCCCACATTGACATTAGAAGCCTAACAGAGCAGGCCTAATCCTGTCTTATCAGAAGTAAGTCCTATTGAGTTCAATGAGGCTTGCTCTCAGGCAAGGGGCTTCTAGATGGGATTATTTATTTATTTATTGAATTTATATCCTGCCCTTCCTCCCAAAGGAGTTCAGGGCAGCAAATTCATAAGCCCTGTGATATGAGAAATAGCTGGTTCCAAACAAAAAGGAAGTTGGAATGAGTCTTAAGAGCACAGGCTAGACTCCTAACTGTGTCTACTCAGAGGTAAGTCGCATTGAACTCTATTGTGCGAAAGCCAGCTTCATTTGGTGGAAAGGCAGGAAACAAATATAAGAAATAAATAGGTTCTAGTAATCAAATCAGTCTGATAGATGTGCAGTTCATGTCAGAATTCACAAAGACTGAATTCCTGGGTGGGATATTGGGATTTTGGAAGGCTGGGGCTCTCTGGAGGAGATGTTGCATAGTGATAGCGATAGGGGCAGGGCATTGGCCCAATGGGACTTCAGGTTTTAGCGGGCCTTTAATAGTCATCCCTCTTAATCTCCATTTACGACAATAGTACCACTGAGAATGTAAAAAATAGTGTTTTTCATTGGTGGGTGTTACACAGACACAAGCAACCACCGCACATCTGCAATTAGGGCAAGGGTTTTCCTGCCCAAAGGCTGTTACTCCCTAGGCAGCAAATACATGGACCTATCAGTGATAGTACAGGTGTGAATGCACAGTATGCATTTGCAGGGAAGATAATGGCTGGGATTAATGGTGGACCTCTCAAAAATACTTGTACCCCTACAAAGTCCAGCTCCACCTACTGCCCATTTGGGTTGGGAAGCTGAAATGGAGAGCCATATGCTAAGCAAAACATTGTACAACTTAAGAAGTTTGGAAGCGATTCCTATAAGCGTAGTTCAACATAAGCAACTCTGTTTGAGCCCTCTGGCAGAGCACCACAGGGCAATTGTTTTTACAGTGGTACCTCGGGTTAAGAACTTAATTCGTTCTGGAGATCCGTTCTTAAGATGAAACTCTTCTTAACCTGAGGTACCACTTTAGCTAATGGGGCCTCCCGCCCCCGCCGCACGATTTCTGTTCTCATCCTGAAGCAAAGTTCTTAACCCGAGGTACTATTTCTGGGTTAGCGGAGTCTGTAACCTGAAGCGTCTGTAACCTGAGGTACCACTGCATTTCCCTTTTGGTGATTGGTTGCTTCTTTCGCTCTCTCTTTTTCCAGACAGAGTGCTTGGATTGGATTGAAACCTGCAACCTCCTCCTGTCTGGGATGAAGACCTCTCCCACCACTTTAATCAGCCAAGAAGACCTGGTTGGCCTGTTTGGGTTAGAGGTACTGGCAGAAATAACCTTTGGTGTGACTGGTGGTGGTGGCGCAGGGCTCTCTTCTGGCGCAGGGCGATATCTCAGAAGGAGAATTTCACTAGCAGCCTTTTTGCAGGTGCTTCAGCTGAAACGACAGCTGCCTCCTCGTCCGGAGCAGAGAGTGGAGAGCTCCTCCACCACTGAGGTACCTGTGGAGGAAGAGAAAAAAGACAAAGAAGCTGTGGATGTTCTAAAAGATCAGGAGGCAGCAGAACAGAAGCAAGTGTTAGAAGCAGAGGTGAGCATCTACATTAGGAAATGTGCAAAGCTGTCCCTCTTCTTTCAGGGCTTCTTTCTTTTTCGCGGGGGCTCATGGCCGTGTGTTTATTGCTATGTGCTGGAGGTTTTGACATCATGAAAAGGGAAGCCTGCAGTTTACAAACAGAAGAAAAATATATATCTATCCCTCATGACTATGGAGAAGAGATTGGAGACATATGGTGGATGCTACCTGGAAAAGCTCCTTCCAGTAGGCCACACAGAAGTTGTTAATGGTGTCAGGAGTGGCATCACTGCTGGGCCCCTGGGTTGGCAGTGTGGAGGAAGCAGATTGCATGGATGGGGCTGGCAACGTGGCTATTTTTCTTACAACTACGTCCCGCGTGATAAGCTTCCTTTACATATTAGCAGGAGCAATGGGATATCCGTTGGCTGCATCACATTGCTGGATATGTATGAACTGCCCATTTCATGCTTTGCCTTCTCCCCTTCTGTGACTTAAATTCCTTGCTGTTCTGATCACACGTCCAACACCTCGCTCTTTGACCACTTCCTGAAAAATTGCAAAAGCTTTGAAAAATCTGAGGAATTGGAATTTGATACCAGGAAATACTGGTCACTGAACTGAGAATTCCTTGCTACAGATTCTGGATTCTGGTTTCTTCTGGTGCAGAACATAGGCAGGACTGTGGGCAATGCAGCACAAAGGAAAGGCACCCCCTTTCTCCAGCTGTTGGTCATAAAGCGTCTGGTTGAGCATGTTTAAATATGGAAAGTGGATAAGCCAAGAGTGTATACACTTCCGATTCTCCAGCAGCAGAGAATCAGCCCCAGAATTCATGCATGGTCTGTAAAGCAGGGACATAGGAAGGGCGGGCGGAAGGGGTGGGTGACAAAATGGCCCCTGCCTCCCCCCAAGGGCGTGCGCAGTCCATATGGGCGCCGCTTGCGCAGTGTCCATACGGGCTGCCACTCTCATGCGCCATCTGTATGGGTGTCCGTATAGGCTGCTGCGCGTGCACACTCCGTATGGCAGCCTGTACGGTCGCCGTGCAAGCAGCAGCCCGTATGGACGCCGCGTGCAAGTAGCAGCCCGTACAGACTGCGCATGTGCGGCATCCCATACGGTCACCGCACATGCGCAGTCTGTACAGGATGCCGCTTGCATGGCGTCCGTACGGGCTACCACACATGCACACTCCGGGATGCCACTTGTGCAGCAACCCGTACGGTCACTGTGTAAGCGGCAGCCCGTACGGAGTGTGCATGTGCGGCATTCTGTACAGAGTGCGCACGTGTGGGATACCACACATGCGCAGACCGTACGGGATGCCGCACATGCGCACTTCGTATGGTCTGCCCTGCCCCTGGTGCCAGAGAGGGTTCCTCCGCCACAGCTGTGAACCCTGACTCCAGGAGCTCCTGAACCACAACTGACAGCGTAGCCTTATGTAGAATATGAAAATAATTGAAGATTGTGTTGATCAGAGCTTTTTTTCTAGAAAAAATGGTGCCATGAAGTTGTTACAGTTAAGTGCCACACTTTTAACATATCCATTAAAAAGGTGCCGGTACTGCATACTGTTGAGTACCCCCAGGGGGAGAAAGGACTGGAGTTGATCATCATGATCCTTCCATAGACTATCTGAGTCTCTTGTGTGAGAAGTTTCCTTGATGAGGAGGAAACAAACATTGCATTGTGTGGTCCTTCCATTTCCCCTTGCTCCTTCTGTTTGTCCTTGCAGGAACAGCCGCCCGTGCCCAGCACCAGCACTGGTGAGCAGGCCGGGAGTCTTGCGGTCACTTACCCAGTCAGATACATTGGTGATGATTCTAATGTGTATGTCAAAACCATGCAAGTGCAAGAAATCACAGTGTCACGGGTATGTATGTATGTATGTATGTATGTACATGCGTATAAATAGATAGAACTTCTCTGGAGAGGTGTGTCTATTTGTAACAAGGTGTGGCAGGTGCTTTAGAGGACAGGTTCTCAGTATTAGTTATTTATATCCCACCTTGCAGCAGAAGAATCGTTATTTGCATCAGCCACTAGCCATAGCAATAAAATCAAATAAAATGTACTGAAGATAGAGGTAAAAACTTAACTATAGAAAATACATTAGGGGGTTTACATCAATAATCAAATAATAGATCTTATTCTAATTGTCCCCACTAAAAACTCTGCAGTTTTTGCTGTCACCTGATCATCTTGATTTGTTAGAAGAAAGGACACACTAGCAATGGTTGAGCGACGCGGCACAGACAATAATAGAGGGGTAATAGCCTCACTCCTCAAATCTTTATAAAGTTTGCAAGCCAGAAGCACATGGGCCACTGACTCAATACTGCCATCTCCGCATAGACATAACCGTTTTTCCAGTGGATTTTTTTGAAATCGACCCTCGAGTGCAGCCAAAGGCAGTATATTCAATCTTGTGAAAGTGAAAGCGTGTCTGTATTTTGAAATTGTTACATTTTGCAAATCGGGTGCCAAAGTGACTAGGTGGGAAATAATCATACCATGGACAAAAGTTCCTTATTTTGGCCAGATTATTCTGTTGCTCAGTGTCATATAGGCACTGTCTAATTAAATTATTTGCTTTACTGAAGACGAATGTTAATAACTGTTGTGGTGATAAACCAGAAAAGTAGAGCTTTCGGTTGACAATTTTAGTCCAAGTGCTCGCATGACAATCTTGCAATACTAATGGTAGTAGACCAGTATATCCCACCGTTTTTCTCCAAGGAGCTCAAGGTGGCATAGATGGTTCTCCCCCTCCTCATTTAATCCCCATGAAACCCCTATGAGGCAGATTAGGCTGAGAGAGGCAGTGACTGGCCCAAAGGCACCCAGTGAGCTTCATGGCCAAGTGGGGATTTGAACTCTGGACTCCCTGTTGGGATACTGCCAGGGGGACGGAGGCATCAGGCAGACCCCCAGTCGTCTCCGGACGATCACCGGTCTCCCGTGGAACAGCATCAGTCAATTAGCGACACGAGCCTCAGAGACATTCCAAGACCCGTGCACACCCTTTCAGCAAAGCCTCCACAACGGAAGATGCAGACAGGAGAGCATATTTACAGCTTTATTCAACGTAGATCAGAACAAAGGAAAAACATGACTGCTTGCCTCCATGTCCAGGAAAACAGCCGGAACAAAAGCTATATACAAAACGGAAGTTCCCAGCGAGAGCTGGAATGAAACAGGCATGTGATACACAACAATCATGCCTGACCATTTAAGGTGGAACGGAACTATATCCTAACACTCCCAGGTCCTAGTCCAACTCTTTGGCCACTACAACACACTGTTACAGCAGGAAACAGATCTGGGAAGTTCTCCTGCACTGGCCCCATTGAAAAGAACGGCAGTGGTGCATGGACACCGTTATGGGGTTTTTACAGGAGATATTCTCAGGCAATTGTGCCCTATATAAACCTTTTCTTCTCAGAGGCAGAGTAATGGCAACTTCCAACTCTGTCCCTCTGTAAACAAAACAGTGCAATGAGGTAAGTTAGGCCAGAATTATCTTTATCCCCATTCTGAAGATGTCAGGGATGAGTGAGCATCACTTGTCTAAGGCTGCCTAGTGTGCTCATAGCTGAGGCAAGAATAGAGCCAGGGATTTCTGTATGCCAGTTCTGAGACAGAAAGTAGCCTGTTGATTTATTTCCTTTCATTTCCTATAAGTTACTCACTCTTCTTATTCCAGAGGGAGTTGCATGCCAGCCAGTGGACCACAAAGGCCTCAAAAAAGGAATTTGAGTTGCTGGCATCCCTGGAAATTCTGGAAGAGCGACTCGTGTGAGTATAGAACCACAGAGAAAAGATGGATGGATGTGTGCATTCTTGTGCAGACTAGAGACTGCAGGGTATCTTGAACAGGTGGCCTATGTGATTGCAGGTGTCTATTCTGCTGCAACACGTTCCATTTTTAAACAAAAATAGGATGCAGGTGGTGCTGTGGTCTAAACCACTGAGCCTTTTGGGCTTGCCGATCAGAAGGTCGGCGGTTTCAATCCCCGCGACAGGGTGAGCTCCTGTTGTTTGGTCCCAGCTCCTGCCAACCTAGCAGTTCGAAAGCACATCAAAGTGCAAGTAGATAAATAGGTACCGCTCCGGTGGGAAGGTAAACGGCATTTCCATGCACCGCTCTGGTTTCACCAGAAGCGGCTTAGTCATGCTGGCCACATGACCCAGAAAAACTGTCTGCGGACAAATGTCGGCTCCCTCTTCCAGTAAAGCGAGATGAGCACTGCAACCCCAGAGTCGTCCGTGACTGGACTTAACTGTCAGGGGTCCTTTGCCTTTACCTTTAGTGATATGTGAGTTCTCATGTGGTTTTGAAGTGCTAGGAATAGATTCTCCTGTAGGTTTTAGACACTTGAAATGTACTAATCAGGTGTGGATTCTTACATAGGTAATATTGGCTGTTAGGAACATTTTGGGGAATGAAGAAGCAAGAGAAAATGTATTTTTCACAGTAGGAAGCGACCAGCTAAACGAGATTAGTTGGTTTCTTGCCTGGTCAGGGTTATGAGTTCTTTCTGGCACCTGCTCTTTCAGAGAGGCTGAAAAGCGAGCACAGCAAGCTGAGGAAAAATCTGAAGTCCTTCATGAGGACTTGGAAGAAGCCCTGGCAAAAATCCAGAACATGGAGGGTGAGCAACCAAAGCTGAAGGACTCTGAACCAAAAGAAACAAAACTCAAAGCAGGTATGGCTAAAGACTTGAAAGGTGGAATTGCAGGCTCTTAAAAAATGCTCTGGAATGTTAAGGGCAATTTCATGCACCACACGTTTAGGCGTACATTTGGAAACATAAAATGTGAATGTGATAAACTGGTTTGTCACGTGTGTTCAGGGTACAAATGTGTCAGAGAACCAGGATTGGCTGCACTTACATCTCAAGCATACATTTGGGTGGTATCATTGAGTACGCTGCTGCTGCTGCTGCTGCTGCTGCGAAATGGCTCAAAATAGACAAAACAGGCATAGGGAAGTCACGTGTTGCAGCTCTTGCTGAGCTGTGCCATTTCAGACTACATGTATTATATTTCCACGCTGCCTACTACATAAAGGAAAAAAATGTACAGGAAGTGTGCTTTTGGAGGAGAGCGGAGAACATTCCCAGATACAGGTTGTGCTAAATACGTTGTGCTAGCGCAATGGGATTCCTCCTGCCCTTGACATCCCCAAATCTGCTCTGGAAGGTTGGGGGGAACTAGAAGGCAGGCTCTGTCAGAATGCTTGGCTTAGCACTACTATGAATACAACCCACCATCTTCCCCCTTCTCCACCCGTAGTCAGAAATGGAATGTTACTGCAAAAGTTGTACCAGATGCCTTTCTGTTCCTTTGTTTCTGCTCTTAGTAAGTAAATATGTGTAGCCACTTCCCCATCATTACTACTCCCTGAAGGTTACAAGAATCAAAATGATAGCCTGTACCTAAGGCAGGCTGGGGAGAGAGATGGTTTGCTGTTTGAAGGTCTTTTCATTCCCGCCCCCTCAATAACAGCAGGCTGTTTATTTCTCCATTTGAAAATGGTAACGTGAGAATTAGCTGACTTGCCCAGTCCACCTCCTGAGTCTGATAGGAGAATCGGTTCCACACGGGCAACAAACAGAGGCCTAGTTCACACCTGTGTATCAGTTGCTTGATTTATCTGTTCTTGATTAGTGTTTGATGACTGGCAGCTGTCACCTGGTCTGCCCAGGAGGGTGAGGTAGTAGACTGGACTGTGCCACTACAAACTGCAGCCAGGAAAATCACCTTTTTGGTTGGTCTTTATTATAAAGTGTATCCTGTAAGTAGAATGTTAGCACAGCAGGGAATGGACTAATCTAGAACTTTTCTCCCTGGTGTGTTACGTTTCCACTTTCAGAAGCCTATTCCGAACTTAAAAGTAGGAAGCATAATGCTGGTGGTCAACAAAAGAGGTTTAAAGACTGTCTCAAAGCAAATCTTTAAAAATGTAGTATAAACACTAACAATTGGGAAACACTTGCCTGTGAGCGCTCCAGCTGGAGAACAGCCTTTACCAAAGGTTTCATGTGCTTTGAAGACACTCGAACTCAGGACGCAAGGGAGAAACGTGCTAAGAGGAAGGCACGCTTGGCAAATCCACACCATGATCAACTCCCGCCCGGAAACCTATGTCCCCACTGTGGAAGGACGTGTGGATCCAGAATTGGCCTCCACGGTCATTTACGGACTCACTGTTGAGACCGTGTTCATGGAAGACAATCTTACTCAGCTACGAGTGATCGCCAAAGAAGAAGACGACCATTCTTCCATCTGCATTGCTGAAGTGGCACAACCCATTTTGCATCCTCAATCTGCTACATGTGTAGCTCTGGCCTGAATAGGTGATGTTTCTGTTGAAAAGCATTGTGTTGTGGGGTGAAAGGAAAGTTCTTCATTGCTTAATAATGTCATAATTCACATGTCATAATTCACTTGATGCTGCAATCATGAAGTAATGAAGATGCATGTTATGAACCAACCCAGGGAGCTGAAGAAGCAAACTGCATTGCACTGGCTCAGAATGTGAGCAGGGATGTCCCTAGTTGAACTCTTACCTAACCCAATTGGCGGTCTGAACAAGCTTTTATCAGCCTAAACTGCTCACCTGCAGCGTGATACTGGCTGTATCAGGATTGTTGATTTACTTTGTGTACATGTCAGAGATCAATGTGTCTTAGATCATTGAAATAAGTGGGGTGGAGCACATAATGCTGTGTTGGAATATTCCCATTATGGATGAGGTTCCCACTGAGAACAGGTATACTTATAATAATAATAAATAATAATAATAATTTTTTATTTATACCCCGCCCTCCCCAGCCAAGGCCAGGCTCAGAGCGGCTTACAAGCAATAATAAAAACAAGATGAATGATTACAAACTTAAAAACAAAAATAAAACACAACAATTAAAATAATGGAACATTAAAATATTAAAATGTAGCCTCATAGCAGGAGGAGAAGGAAAAGAAGGGGAAAAAAGAGAGAGGGGGGGGGGGGAGGGAGGGAATCAAACTGGCTCCAAGCCAAAGGCCAGGCGGAACAACTCTGTCTTACAGGCCCTGCGGAAAGAAATCAGATCCTGCAGGGCCCTAGTCTCATGAGGCAGAGTGTTCCACCAGGCCGGAGCCAGAGTTGAAAAGGCCCTGGCTCTGGTCGAAGCCAATCTAACTTCCTTAGGGCCCGGGACCACTAGGGTGTTGTTATTTATGGACCTTGAGGCTCTCCGTGGGGCATACCAGGAGAGGCGGTCCCGGAGGTACGAGGGTCCTAGGCCGTGAAGGGCTTTAAAGGTCAAACGCAGCACCTTAAATCTGACCCTGTACTCCACCGGGAGCCAGTGCAGCTTGAAAAGCACTGGGTGAATATGCTCCCATGGCAGAGACCCCGTGAGGAGCCTCACTGCAGCATTCTGTACCCGCTGGAGTTTCTGGGACAGCTTCAAGGGCAGCCCCGCGTAGAGCGAATTACAGTAGTCAAGCCTGGAGATGACCGTCGCATGGATCACTGTGGCCAAGTCAGGGCGGGAAAGGTAAGGGACCAACTGCTTGATGCGGCGAAGGTGGAAAAATGTCGCCTTGGCTGTTGCTGTAACCTGCGCCTCCATGGAAAGGGAGGCGTCAAGGATTACACCCAAACTCTTAACGGAAGGCAATGGCACTAATTGGGCCCCCGCAAGAGAAGGGAGTTGGTCCCTCATCCCCATGCCATCCTGACCTAGCCATAGGACCTCTGTCTTCGAAGGATTTAGTTTCAATCGGCTCCCACGAAATCATCCAGCCACGGCTTCCAAGCATCTGGTCAATGTGTTTGGGGCCGAGTCGGTGTGGCCGTCCATCAGCAGATAGAGCTGAGTGTCATCAGCATATTGGTGACAGCCCAGCCCAAAGCTCCGGATAATCTGGGCAAGGGGGCGCATAAAGATGTTAAAAAGCATCGGGGAGAGAATTGCGCCCTGCGGCACTCCACACACCAAGGAGTGGCGCGACGACATTTCCCTCCCTAGTGCCACCCTCTGTCCCCGACCAGAGATAAAAGAGCACAACCAGTTACGGGCTATGCCCTGTATCCCCACGTCTGCGAGACGGTGGTCCAGAAGATCATGATCGACCATGTCAAAGGCTGCTGACAAATCTAAAAGGATCAGCAGTCCTGACCCGCCTCGATCCAGTTGTCTACGGAGATCGTCTGTTAAGGCAACCAGAGCCGTCTCCGTCCCAAAACCAGGACGGAAACCGGACTGAAATGGATCTAATGCCGATGTTTCCTCCAGAAACCTACCAAGCTGCTCAGCAACCGCTCTCTCAATTACCTTACCCAGGTATGGGAGATTTGAAACTGGGCGGTAATTGGATAGGTCTAAGGGATCTAATGAAGTTTTTTTTAAGAGTGGACACACCACTGCCTCCTTCAGTTCCCCTGGGAATGTCCCCGTGTCAAGGGACAAATTGATAATTTCAACCAGAGGGGTCTGCGCAACATCTGGACACTCCCTAATCAGCCAAGACGGGCACGGATCAAGGAGGCAGGTGGTGGGCCCACTAACTTGGAGGAATCTATCCACATCAGTAGGGAGTATCCGATCGAAATGGTCCAACACTGGACCTGAAGTCATTCGAGGGGCCTCCAGTTCAGTCACTGTATCTAAATTGGCAGGGAGGTCACGGCGGAGCAATAGGACTTTATCTGCAAAAAAACTCGCGAATGCCTCACAGCTGTGGGTCGAATTTGTGCTTAAATTTGATTGTCCTCTTAAGGACGTTATTGACCTAATTATTCTAAAAAGTTGTGCCGGGCGAGAGCTAGCGGATGCAATGGAAGCTGCAAAGTAAGATTTCTTAGCAGCTTTCATAGCCATCTCATAGGCTTTCATAAGCGTCCTATAAGATGTTCTTGAGGCTCCGTCACGAGTCCGTCGCCATACTCGCTCTAGCCGTCTGAGATCCCGCTTCATTTTCTGGAGCTCCTCAGTAAACCAAGGGGCCCGGTTTCGACGGGGTCGCAGAGGGCGCTTAGGTGCGATCTCATCAATGGCTGCCAAGAGCTGGTTATTCCAGTCCTCAACAAGGTCATCTAATGAGTCGCCAGGAGGAGCAGGGTTCCGCAAGGCTTGTCGGAATCTATCAGGATCCATCAGTTTTCGCGGACGAGCCCAAATAGGTTCGCCACCCGAGCTAGGGAGGAGCGGGAAGTCAATCTTGGCTTTCAGAGTGTAGTGATCAGACCATGGCACTTCCACAGCAGGGAGCATGATCACATCTATGCCAGCCCCAAAGATCAGATCCAGCGTGTGGCCTGCTTGATGGGTAGGGCCCAAAACAACCTGGGAGAGCCCTAGTGTTGCCATGGAAGTCACTAGGTCCAGAGCCTGTGAGGAGGGAGCGGCATCGGCATGGACATTGAAGTCTCCCAAAACCAATAGGTTTGGGAACTCCAAGGCCCAGCCTGCCACCACCTCCAGCAGGTCTGACAGGGTGGCTGCAGGTGTGCTGGGTGGTCGGTACACCAGCCAGACAGCCAAGCTCTCCTTGGTGCCCCACACGAGACCAACACATTCAATGCCGGAGATCGCCGGTGATGGCAGAGCTCTGAAAGAGCAATCCTCCCGGAATAACAATGCTACTCCTCCCCCCCGACTCACAGTCCGCGATTGATGGAGGATAGAGAAACCTGGGGGTGTTATCTCATGTAGGGAGACTACTTCGCCTTCCCGTACCCAGGTCTCCGTCACGCAAGCCAGGTCAATCCCCTGTGAGACAAAAAAGTCACGCATGGTGGCGGTTTTGTTGCCTATGGACCTGGCATTGCACAGCACCAATGTCGGAGGTGTGTAATCCTTGCTCTTCCTACCCTCATGCCTTGGGATGGGGCGTAGATTGGAAGGGGTACGAGGATCACTGCATCTCGAAACCCTTCGCCGATAGAGATATCTAGCCCCACCGCCATTCCTCCCTAGCCCTTCAATTGTGGAAATCCCAGATCCCATACTAGCCTCCCCAATAGATGGGTAACATCCCCTCAATAACAAGTCATCCTTGGGCCAGGACTTATGGGTCAAAATGGTATGGGAAAGAGGTGGAGGTCTGATAGGGTAAGTATCCCTAGAAGATAAAACCCAACCAACTGCACCCCAAGTGGGGGGGACAGTCCCATGGTGTTTCATTAACTGTCAATCCCCCTTTCCCTCCTGGGTTAATTGGAGGATTATTGGTTCTATCTGTGGCTGTGGAAGTATTAATGAGGTATGTGTTATAAAATGTGGACCACTGGCCAACAAAGAGCCAGATTCAAATTCGGAAGATCTGTCAATCCTGTCTCGCCAGGAGTACAGTAGAGAAGGCTGATCATTCTGATAAGTTTTTGGAACATTAGGCAAAGGTCCAGATGTAGATTTGGTGCTGGATATCTCCAGATTGTCAGCAACATAGAGTTCTTTATGTGTTGTTGCCATGGAAATGTTGGAGGCGCCAAATTCCTCATCTAATTTGGTGTCATTTGAAAAGGGAACAGGGAGTTGCACTGATGTCTTTCGATGGGATAAAGAGCTGTTGGACGTCTTTAAATATTGTGCTCTAGGCTCTACTGTCCTTATATTTTGGGTAGAAATCTCAGTCTTTATACTCATTAGCCTCTTCTTCAGGTCTTGTAATTCTAGGCTTACAGAGTTCTTTTCTTCCTTCGGGCAATTAGTATTTCTAGTGTTGAGCTTGGTTTCCTTTATCCGCATTAGCTTTGACTCTATGCAAGGGACCAATTGCCTCCTTGTTTCGTCCTTAAATACCCTCACTGGGCGGAGAGAATGGAACCACCATAGGGTATCCTTTATCTCCATGAGTCGATATGGGAGGGTTGATGACCTAAAGGTGAAGTGTGAACATGACAAACATGGGTTTGTGGATGCATATGCTGTTCGTAACCATTCTTTGGGCAGCTGGGTTTGGTCTTGATTCCCTCAAGGCTATGCTTGGACTGAAACCTGGACTTATCGCAAAGTATGAGGTTTCTCTGAGCTACTAGTTCTCATATTGTCTAGTTGTTGATAATGTCAGTGTTTAAGTGCTTCTTGCTGTGTATCTGTCGTTACAGAAGTTGTCGTTAAGGAACAAACTGAATCACCTTCACAGCCCAGCACTCCTAAGCCACGAACGAAGAAATTCCCCAAGCCCAAACGCTGAAGAGGAGGGTGATCTCCAGAAGGCCTTTGGCTCCTGCTTGTAGCTGGCACTGGACACAGATGGAGGGTTGTGCATTAGTGGCTACTTGGAATTCTCCCAGCTCTGTTAAACTATTGGTTCAGTACATGGAAAGGAGTTAACTCAACCAAGTGGGATTGATTCCCAGTTTCTGTTATTTATATAGAACATATTCAAGGTCTAGGTTGGAGTTGCCCTGATATTTCACTGTATTTACCTGTGGAATTTAAGAATAACTCAATAGGAAATATTTGGGGGTTTTGTTTGAACTCCCCCCCCCCCCCAAAGAACACTTGATCCGTCTTAGGAGTTTTTCACCAGTAGATGCATTGGGAGTATCTTGGACCAGAGGCTTTCCTTGTCCGGTAATTACTTGGCATGGGACGCGGGTGGCGCTGTGGGTTAAACCACAGAGCTTAGGACTTGCTGATCAGAAGGTTGGTGGTTCAAATCCCCGTGACAGGGTGAGCTCCTGTTGCTCGTTGCTCCTGCCAACCTAGCAGTTTGAAAGCACATCAAAGTGCAAGTAGATAAATAGGTACCACTCCGGCAGGAAGGTAAACAGTGTTTCCGTGTGCTGCTTTGGTTCACCAGAAGTGGCTTAGTCATGCTGGCCACATGACCCGGAAGCTGTACACCGGCTCCCTCGGCCAGTAAAGCGAGATGAGCGCCGCAACCCCAGAGTCGGTCACGACTGGACCTAATGGTCAGGGGTCCCTTTACCTTTAATTACTTGGCATGATTCCCGTCCCTCAAGTTCTCTAGTAGTTCTCTTTGTTTACGTAAGGTAGGAGACTCTTAGAAGCAGCCCTTCCAAATGTCTCCCAAGCATAGCACAAGGTGAATGAACAAGCCCAGCCTTCCAAAGAGCAGGGAGGGATAGTTCCCTAATCTCATGCAGGTATTGGAGTTGACAGAAGCAGTGAGAGACTTCCACTGTTCCTGGCTACTCATAAAGCCTGAAGTAAACAGAGAGAAGACTCTTCTAGCTGTGGAATCTTCTGCAAAGGGCAGGCTGTTCACTCAAATCACGCCATGCTTTGGAGACACTTAGAACTAGCCAGATGGAATCTAACTGCTTCTGAGACGCTCTTACCTTGTCACAAGATGCGATCCTGATTGATTACTTCACCCAGATCCTGTACCTGTGCTGGAGGACTCAGGGAAGGGGAAGGCCCTACAGTTCTTCCTTAAACTTAGGTTCCCGGCTGTTGTTGGACTACAACTCCCATCAGCTAGCAGGACCAACCGTCAGGGATGATGGGACTTGTAGTCCCTATTATGAAGCAAGAGACCCCTTCACAACTTCCAAGTTCTCTGTGAGAGGGAGGGTCACGGCTGCTGTCCTTTTTCACAAGTCATCAGGAAGAGATTGGTGGGTGCTAATGGCACTTGTGAAAGCTTGATCCTTTGTGAATGGAAGGTGACTTACCAAATATTTTAGACTGATCTGGTATCAGTACTTTTTCTGACCCAACACTGCGTCCGTTCTACAGCCTTTTCTGAAGAAATGTGTCTTCATAGAAGACATATTTTGCCCCTTTGTCTTCTGCGTCATTGCCACCCCATTCTTCCTTCAGGGGGAAATATGAGCTAGCATGGTATTTTGAACAGGAAAGCAGAGTAAGCCAAAGTTTGGTTGCGTACACCTGTTCATGGCCTTGTAAAATCATGGCCAAAAGACGCCATCTAGCAGAAATGAGCAGAAATGCAGCTTGATTTATTTAAGTACGTTCCACTTTCCTTTCTGCAGAGAACATAGGAAGCGGCTTTGTATAATTGGTTCATCTGACCGGTCCCAGATCTAGATCGGTGCAGGCAGTTTCCCGACACAGGGCATTGAGCTGAATGGTTGCAAAATAGCAATGTTACTAATACCTGTATTTATTTGGTTGCCTACTCACAGTTAAGCCCTGGTCAGGCAGGCGATTGAGTTGCCACAACTGTGACATAGTGCACTTGAGAGCATGTGCAGAATAGAAGGCGAGGGAGGGGAGAGAAATACTGGAGGAGGCACTAAATTTTGTTTTTGCTCAGGACATCATACCAAATTCTGCCCCTGATCTGACACAGCATTCTCTATTTTCAGTAGCAACAGCTCTCTAGAATTACAGGCAGAAGTGTCTTCTGTTCCCTGTTCCCCAAGATCCTTTTAATTGGAAATGCATGAAATGGCTGCACCACTGAGCTATAGGTCTCCATGTGCTGCTCAGTTGGAGACTTCATTTAAAATGAGATTAATATACCGTATTTTTCGCCCCATAGGACGCACCGGCCCATAGGACGCACCTAGTTTTTTGGGAGGGAAATAAAGGGAAAAAAATTATTTCCCCCCCCAGGTGCCCTGCGCTAATCCCGAAGCTTGGGGCGAGCGGAGCTGGCAAGGTCTCCGCTAGCCCTGGGAGAGCCGCGCGGCTCTCCCAGGGCTAGCGGAGCGCTGCGCTAATCCCAAAGCTTGGGGTGCGTGGAGCTCAGCGCGCCCCAAGCTTCTGGGTGCTGGCAAGGTCTCCGCTAGCCCTGGGAGAGCCACGCGGCTCTCCCAAGGCTAGCAGAGCGCTGCACTAATCCCGAAGCTTGGGGCGAGCGGAGCTCAGCGCGCCCCAAGCTTCTGGGTGCCGGCAAGGTCTCCGCTAGCCCTGGAAGAGCTGCGCGGCTCTCCCAAGGCTAGCAGAGCGCTGCGCTAATCCCGAAGCTTGGGGCGAGCGGAGCTCAGCGCGCCCCAAGCTTCTGGGTGCTGGCAAGTTCTCCGCTAGCCCTGGGAGAGCCACGCGGCTCTCCCAAGGCTAGCAGAGCGCTGCACTAATCCCGAAGCTTGGGGCGAGCGGAGCTCAGCGCGCCCCAAGCTTCTGGGTGCCGGCAAGGTCTCCGCTAGCCCTGGAAGAGCTGCGCGGCTCTCCCAAGGCTAGCAGAGCGCTGCGCTAATCCCGAAGCTTGGGGCGAGCGGAGCTCAGCGCGCCCCAAGCTTCTGGGTGCTGGCAAGTTCTCCGCTAGCCCTGGGAGAGCCACGCTAGCTCTCCCACGGCTAGCGGAGCGCTGTGCTAATCCCAAAGCTTGGGGCGCACGGAGCTCAGTGCGCCCCAAGCTTCTGGGTGCCGGCAAGGTCTCCGCTAGCCGTGGGAGAGCTGCGCGGCTCTCCCAGGGCTAGCGGAGTGCTGCGCTAATCCCAAAGCTTGGGACGCACGGAGCTCAGCGCGCCCCAAGCTTCTGGGTGCTGGCAATGTTTCCGCTAGCCCTGGGAGAGCCGCGCGGCTATCCCAAGGCTAGCAGAGTGCTACGCTAATCCCAAAGCTTGGGGCGTGCTGAGCTCAGCGCGCCCCAAGCCTCTGGGTGCCGGCAAGGTCTCCGCTAGCCTTGGGAGAGCTGGGTCTCCCACGGCTAGTGGATAGCTTCCTGAAGCCTGGAGAGCGAGAGCGGTCGGTGCGCACCGACCCCCCTCGCTCTCCAGGCTTCAGGGAAAGCCTGCATTCGGCCCATAGGACGCACACACATTTCCCCTTCATTTTTGGAGGGGAAAAAGTGCGTCTTATAGGGCGAAAAATACGGTAGATGCTGGAGGAAATGCAACATCACTCAGGCTGGAGTGCTTTTCCTCCCAAACTGCTTTGGTTGCTGTAGCTTTAATCCTGCCCCAAAAGCTGGGCAACTGCAATGAAGGCAAGCGAGGGACCATGGTGGTAGTCAGAGATGAAGGAGCCTTGCAATATAATAATAATAATAATAATAATAATAATAATAATAATAATAATAATAATAATAATTTATTATTTATACCCCACCCATCTGGCTGGGTTTCCCCAGCCACTCTGGGTGGCTTCCAACAAAATATTAAAATACAATAGTGCATCAAACATTAAAAGCTTCCCTAAACAGGGCTGCCTTCAGATGTCTTCTAAAAGGAAATATATAGGAAATTATAGGAAATAATGCCTGCTTGCTTATTTTAGAAATATTTTTAATACCAGAGGCCAGTGCCAGAGAAAGGAAGGACACACTACCTGCTGCAATTGTTAAAGGAAGAAAGGAAATTTGCATATTCAGAAGATTATATTTATTATTATTATTACTACTACTATAAAAAATATAATAGGCTGCTTTTCAGCCCAGAGTCTCCAAGGGCGATGTTAACAAAGTTCACATAATATCAGAGCACGTAAAAACCACAAAAATACTAAAACAAGTAGCAGTGAGGCTGACAATAAGAACAGCAGACAAAATTTACCATTCTAAAAGCTCTTAGCAAGAGCTGATCAAGTAAGAAGGTTCCACCTGGCCCTGAATATACCTCGGATTTAGCACATATTAGATGCATTTGTTGACTAGCTTGAGTTTATTCTTTTGCAGAATTTGCCATTTTGTGTTCAAAGTTTTTCTTTTGTTTTGATGGGAACAACAGAACAGAACAAGGGCTAAGCTCAAGTTGTGTTTGTGAGGAAGCCCCACTCCGGTCCTCCCGTGTTTTCCTTGCGCTTGGAAGAAACCACCCATTTGTTTTTTTGCTCCTTCCACTAAATCATCTCTACTGGAGGCTTAGAAAATGAGTCTGAGACTCTTGGGCTGCTGATGGCACAGCCAGCCTGCACTGTCCAGGCCCAGCCCAATCCTTGTCCCTCTGCTGAAAGAGACACAGATGGTGTCCCACCTCTGTTGGCTTTAATGATAGACGGGAAGGGAAGGCTACTCCCTGAGCCAATTAACAATTAAAGCAAACAGACAGCAAAGAGCTTTCGCAGCAAGTTCCCAAACTTCGTTTGTGCTGTGCAGCTCACTTTCACTCTGTGAACTGCCTCAGGCAGGACACACCATTTTCAGGCCCAAGGAGGTGGGAGGCCTTAAGCTTCTTGCGCTCCACCACCAACACTTCTTATCTTCGTATCTTGCAATGAAATCTGCCTTTTGAAATAGGGACAAGGAATGGAATGACTAGAGAACAGGAACGCCCAACGGGTGAGCTTATTATCCAGCCCTTCATCCAAGATGTTAAAAGGAAACATGCATTAGCTTTCTCCGTCCCTGTTGTTGTTTAGTCGTTTAGTCATGTCCGACTCTTTGTGACCCCATGGACCAGAGCACACCAGGCACTCCTGTCTTCCACTGCCTCCCGCAGTTTGGTCAAACTCATGCTGGTAGCTTTGAGAACACTGTCCAACCATCTCGTCCTCTGTCATCCCCTTCTCCTTGTGCCCGTAATCTTTCCCAACATCTACACCCCTTTTAATTGGTAGCTTCGAGAACACCGTCCAACCATCTCGTCCTCTGTTGTCCCCTTCTCCTTCTGCCCTCCATCTTTCCCAACATCAGGGTCTTTTCCAGGGAGTCTTCTCTTCTCATGAGGTGGCCAAAGTACTGGAGCCTCAGCTTCACGATCTGTCCTTCCAGTGAGCACTCAGGGCTGATTTCCTTAAGAATGGATAGGTTTGATCTTCTTGCAGTCCATGGGACTCTCCAGAGTCTCCTCCAGCACCATAATGCAAAAGCATCAATTCTTCGGCAATCAGCCTTCTTGATGGTCCAGCTCTCACTTCCATACATCACTACTGGGAAAACCATAGCTTTTACTATACGGACCTTTGTTGGCAAGGTGATGTCTCTACTGAGCAATTATGACTGGTTCAGAGTCACCCAGTGAGCTTTATGGCAAAATATTAATTTGAACTCGGTATTGGATTTTAACGGGGAATAATATCACATGGGGATGGTTAGACACCTAGCAAGCTTTGACTGTGCATCTAAAATACAATGTGGAAAGAAACAAATACACATTTGAAAAAATGGGGCTGGGCTGCAATTCCCTGTTTTATACACTTGGTGGCAAAGCAGCCGCCCTCATCATATGTAGCCCAGCTGCTGACCTCTTAGTTCAGGAGTTTAAAAGTTTAAGCAGATTTAATTACAGGGGGCCCAATAGAGGATCAACCATGACTACATCAGCAAGTTTGAAATGCAGATTATTCTGCCGAATTCCTGTAGTGGAGTGGCAAAATGTTTTCAGACCAAGGGCCACATTGCTTCATAAGCAGCCTCCAAGGGGCCGCATTCTAGCAGTGAATGGGGCCCAGGGCAAACGCGGGCAGAGCAACAGCTACGAATTTTGCCTTCATCCAGTAGGGAGTTCCTACATAGACTAATACTACACAGACTCTTATCCTCCTTCCAGGTGAGTTCAAGGGCACATTTCAGCCAGGCAAAAACACTTCAGGAGGGTGCAAAGCAGGTGGGTACGAATTATGGACTAGGCAATGGGTTACGGCCTGAGGAGCTAGACAGAGAGGCCTAGATGCTGCACCTGGTTTAGTCCTACAACATTGGGGAATCCTTCGTCTTTGGAGCCTCTGGGTTGCTGGCGATATCTGAAGAATGGTTGCAGCCTGTGGATTTCATGTTGTCTCCTGATGAAGGATTCATGAGGTCAAGGGGGAAAGGAAGAATAAAGGTGGACGGCTTCTCTGCAGACAGGCTTTGCAGCATGTGAAGGTAGCGGAGCTGGAGGGCGGCTGGTGTGTGGGAAAGCACCTCTGCTGCCACCTTCAGCGATTCGGAAGCAGCCTTTTCTCCTTCAGCAGCTATGACCTAGAACACAAGGTATTTAGAAGATCTTCCTTTGGGGCAGGAGGCAATGAAGTTTTAGTCAGAGTAGACCCCTTGATATCAATGGGACTAACTTTGATGTGTTTAAGAATCTCAATGGGTCTGCCCTGAGTAAAACTTTGTTGAGTACCGCCTGTGGTTCCTTCTATAATGGTGCCCTTCAGTGTTGTAGAAGCAACGCTGTTCGTCAGCTAACGAAAACAGGTTCTGCACAGCACTTAAAATAGTGCTACATTGAATGCTCACCCTCAAGGCCAAAAACCACCTCTAATGTTTCCTCAGAAGCAAGTTCAACTGAGTAAAAGCCCTCCAGTGTTAATTAGATACTACTTATGTGCAGGTTCTGGGCGTTGGTTCTTCCTGAGGTTATTTCCTCTTATTAGTCAGCATTTGTTCCTATACGGAGGAGGGCAGGGATAAGTGATTTATCTCCTTGCATTTTTTTTCCTTTTTTAGTAAAATAGCACTGTTTTCCTATAAAAAAATAATAAAATGGGGGGTGGGGATATTGAGAAGAAACTTGTAATTAATTCCTACCACAGGTGAACAAGTAGCTTATAAGGGACAGCATCCAGACAATATCTTATTCAAGTGGCAGCCCATACTCCCATGTCAATGGAATAGGATTTTCCCAATCTCTGGATAAAGGAAGAAAAGTCAATATAAAGTCACTTATTACCTGACTTTATATTGGATGTTTTGAAGTGTGTTACATGTGGTGATATTTCCCTGGGTGCCACATCGCTTCAATTTCCATTTTGTTTCCGACAGCTCAAAGGAAAGCATGCAGGGTTAGCGTGGAATAAATTTATTTCATTCTTGTGCTGCGTAGAATTGAAACAGTCTGGAGCTTCTGTTTTCCAGTGCAGCTCCCAAACAGCTTTCATGTTGTACCTCCTCCATCTCTTAGGTTTCCAGCCAAAGGAAATGGATTTACATTAAGTACCTATAAATTAACTAGCGCAAACAAGAAGGGCTCATTGCTTTAGATCAGGCATCCCCAAACTCGGCCCTCCAGATGTTTTGGGACTACAGTTCCCATCATCCCTGACCACGGGTCCTGTTAGCTAGGGATGATGGGAAATGTAGTCCCAAAACATCTGGAGGGCCAAGTTTGGGGGTGCCTGCTTTAGATTAACAAGAGCTGGATAACCAACAGAATTAGTTTTGACCGGTGACCCACTCCCATGTGCTGTGAGATGCAGGCAGAACCATGGCCAACACTTGTCTGATGAGACCTGAAGAGAAGCAAGCTTGGGAGGACAGCATCTCTCTCCCATAGCTCCCTCCTGCCCGTAGCTTCCAGTAATAAAAAAACATACCGTGTCAGTGTATTGCCTTACCCTCACTTTGGCCTGTCTCTGGGCTTCGGCTTGTGCAGCCAGTGACTCCTGAAGCTCTGTTGGCAACCGCACATCTTTACTGAAATTAATGAAATTAATGAAATCTGGGACTGCAGACCTAAATTGCAGACCTCATGTTACGTTTGCTTCATGATACATTTTTTTCAGGATGCGTCCTGAGGTGACCCGGAAGTACCGGAAAGGCTTATTTCTGGGTTTCGCCGCTCGCGCATGCGCAGAAGCGCTAAATTGCGCTTCGCGCATGCACACAAACACCAAATCGTGCTGCACACCTGTGCAGATACAGTGCTTCAGGTTGCAGGCTTTTCATGTTGCGAAGGGGCCTCTGGAACGGATCCCGTTCGCAATCAGAGGTACCACTGTAAATGATTTTCTGTTTAAGAGCACAAGAAGAGCCTGGCTGCTGGATCAGACCAATGGCCTATCTAGTCCAGCACCCTGTTCTCACAGGGCCAACCAGATGCCTGTGGGAAGATTGCAAGCAGGACCTGAGAATGGCAGCACTCTGTCCACCTGTGATTGCCAGCAGCTGGTATGCAGAGGGTGGAGGGGAAATATAGCCACTGTGGTTAAGACAACCATTTAGCTCAGGAAGGAAACTTTGTACTACATGAGGGGAAAATGAGTGCTAGCTATCAGCATGCCTACATGGATGGCTGGCCAACTGGCCAGCTAGTTATCAGGTTAAATGGGACCTTTGTCTTGGGTGCCAGCTGAAAAGCCAGTCACTAGTAGAAAAAAAGACAGTCACGGAACAGAGAAATGGCACAAAACAAATGAAATAATGGTTTTAAAAAGTTTAAGGTAAAAATTAGAAAAAACTAGAATTGAACAAAGCCTTAAAACTTTTTGATTTTTATTATTTAGTTTATTTCTATAAGATAATATTTCTAGTCGATTACTTCTCGTTTCAGGGATTTCCACGGTATTTCATTTGTTTTGTGAAAATCCAGTCAGTGGCTGAATATCCCTCTCGTGGTCACTCCTAAGTGGGCCTACTCATTTGTTAGCAACTCGAGCGACATTTACATTGGCAGTGGGATGTATCCCTGTGTCAGATTCATTCTCATTTGTTCTGTTAGGAAAGGGGACATTTGCCATTGCTGTAGGAATGCCCTGAAGAAGTTTTAAATGGCCCTAGGATGTCCTCCATGGCTGCATATATACACAAACACTTCCCATAGCTCTTGAATCAAGAACCTGTTGCCCTCCCACTGTTGCTGGACTCTGGCTCCCACCAACCCAATAAAACCTCAGCTTTTTTCATCCTGTTCCATTTCCCTAGCAGGATTGCAGGAGCAGTGGAAAACTGACAGACCAGGAAGGCTGAGCAATACATCTGGATGGCACCAAACTGATTCAGTGCTGGGATCAGGACAGGAGGCAATTCTTATTCTGCCCTCACTGTGATCAGTGAGAAGAACACCTCTCAGACTTGAGGATATCATAGCAAAATGGGAGCTCCTCAAAAGTTTGTCCAAGGTGCCTCTAAACAAATGGAGAGTTGGTCAGCTGTAGCCTTTCTGGCCATATGTAGATCCATAAAACTGCAGGAATGGGGTAACTTTTGGTGCTCTGAGCTGCCAGTTTTTAAGCAGATCCTCTTACATTTCTGGTCATCAAAATCAACCCCTTTCACCCACAGCCGTGTCAAAACAGATGGGCGAAGAGCTAGCTGTGCATCTGCGAGAGATAGCAGCAGAAGGATAAAGGAGGCCCACAAAATGGTGGCTTGTACCAGGGTGACCCCTATGTCCAGGGATTGTTCAAGGGGAGAAATAACAAAAACTGATTATACTCATAGAGGCGGCATTAACAATAGTGAAACGTCTCAGAGACTCCTGATATTTTGTCACCTAATTATTTCTGCAGATCTCACATTTCATACCTACATTTCTGTCCTTTCCACCTTGATCCCCCACTGACAGGTGATGGCGTCCACAGCCACCTGCAAAAAAAGTGTCTTCTTATTGGCAGCAGCTTTATATGATGGATGAGCAACTTAAAAATGCAAAAACAGCAGTGTCCTAACATTTCCAGTGAGAAGTGCTCTAGTCGTGATGGCTGTCTCCTTGTTGCAAACCAAGGAGTAAAGCTACCCTGAGTTAGGTGAGCACAGAGCTATTCAATAAAGGATTACAGCTTTTTCAAAAAGGTTCCCTTTTCTCCCACCTTGGCTACTAGCTGATTATAGGTCAATCCTTAATTTGTCAGATTCCTTCCTAAAGTTACCTAAACTGGAGCAAGTCTATTACCTTTTGTCTGCCCCAAACCTAACTGCCAATCATTTACTGGGCCACTTAAAGGTCTACTATGATAGGGAGAAAAAGGCCTCTCTAGCCATTCACTTCACTAAAAGGGCATGCAGTTAATCTTATATTTATAAAATGGTCTCTCCCTATCAACCAGAATAGACTAAGACAATGTGCAGTTCATAAAACAGGACATTTATCACCATGGTATTCAAAGCATCACTTTCTAGTTTCTGCAAGCCAAGCTGTTCTTAAAGGTGCAGGAGGGGTGCAGGAGTAAGCTGGTTCACCTGGTCAGTTGGCAACCCTATATTTGGAGGCAGTATAGTGCCTGGTTGCTGCTGCTGTTGTTTGAAAGGAAATGCTGCCCTGGGTGGATCTTGCAAGGCAGTTCTGCGTTTACGTACTGTAAAGCCACTTTCTGGAAGGAGAAGGTGCCCAATAGCAAGGCAGAAGCATTTCCCTCGTGTCCTTTCATTGGTTACCATACCATTTCCCCAGTTCGGCTTGTAGCAAGCCTCCCACCCTGAGTGATGGACTTCCCCACCATGTCCTCTGTACAGCGCTACAGCCAACCCACCTTTATCTCCTGGCTGATGCTCTTCCTCTCCATCAGGATGTCTGTGAGCGACCGCTGTGCCAGAAAGCGCTTTGCGATGGTCGGCACGAGCAGCTGGATTGCCTTTGAGTGGTTGGCGAGGGTGGTCGTGACGAGTGTGGCATTCTCCATCCGATAGTAACAGATGGTATCTATTTCTAGACTTGCCATGTCCTTGGTTATGGTCTAGGGCAAGCAGAAGGCATTGTGTGACCATCCAATAGAACAGGGGTCGGCAACCTAAGGCCCATGGGCCACAAGCAGCCCACGGCGGTCATTTAACCAACGAGTCCCGGTGTGCTGCACTAAATGGGTGCAGTGTGGCGCGGGGATGGCACCAGAAATCACATCTGCGCATGCGCCGGAAATCGCATCTGTGCAGACGCCAGAAATCGCAGGCGTGCGTACTTGCGCGCGCAATCCAGCCCACAGAGGGATCTCTGCTGGAGTGAACCAGCCCAGGTGAGGTAAACCTTGCCCACCCCTGCAATAGAATGTTATGAAAGCTGGGTGCCTGCCCCCCTGTCTGCCGAGTGGTGGCAAGAGCCCATGGGGTACCAGGCACTCACCCAGGGTCTGTGTTCCTTTGGAGAATTGAAGACGCAGCAGAGACTGTTGTGGCTTTAAGAAATATGGTTTATTCACCTATTCACACCTTCCGTCTGCCTGGAGGGAGTCCAGGTCTTACTGCACAGTCATTTCAAGAGGGGTTTGTCCCTATAGTGTGGCCCTATAGCCCAAGGCATCTCTGCAGCCAGCCTCCTCTAAAGATGGATCTCAGTTCTTCTTCCTGCTTTTCCTTCCCAGCAACCCTTGCTCAAAAATCCCTTTTCCTGTCGCCTCAAACACCCCATCACTTTGGTAACATCTCCTTCTCCAGTGGCCCAACAACACCTTTTGTTCTTCACTAAGCCAGCCAGGCTGCTTTGTAGAAGCCAGCCCAGGGATACCCTGTCTGGCACAGCTCGGCAGCTTGTACTTTAATCCATATCCCAATTAATCAAAATCCTAGCATTTATTCATTCCTAGGGTTGTTGTTTTTTGCAGGGTCCCCCCAAATCTATAACAATAAAGTACAGTTTTGTCAATGGAAAAATAACAGGAAATCTGATTCCAGCCCTGGGCTGGACTGAGCTGTTTCTACGTACCGTATTGGCCTAAATATAAGCCTCACTTCCCCCCCAAATTCCAACCGTGAAAAGTTGAAAGTGCGGCTTAAATTTGCAACTTTACAAAAATGGGCTTTTACGATACTGCAGAATGGCTGTGAGCACCTGCGGAATTTTAAGGGAGTGGCTTATATTCGGGTGTTGTCTTTTTCTCTCCCCGCCCCCCCCCCGAATTTAAAGGTTCAGCTTATATTCGGGTGCAACTTATATTCGGGCCAATACGGTACAGTGGTACCTTGGTTTAAGAACAGTCCAGTTTTAGAACGATTTGGCTTACAAACTCTGCAAAACCGGAAATAGTGTCTTGGTTTGAGAACTTTCCCTCAGTCTAAGAATGGAATCTGAACGGTGGAAGGGCACCGGCAACGGGAGGCCTCATTACGGAAAGCATGCTTTGGTTTAAGAACGGTTTTGGTTTAAGAATGGACTTCTGGAATGGATTAAGTTCGTAAACTGAGCTACCACTGTATTAACAAATAAACATCAGACTGTGTAGATTCCTAACCTTTGCTGGAGATGTCAGGGAATGATCCTGGGATGTTCCGCATGCAAAGCAGATGTTCTGTCACTGATCTACAGCCTTCCTTTACGTTAAGTAATCCTACAACTGTCCCTTTAGGTAGATCAGTATAATTATTGGGCTGGGAGTGAGGCTGAGTCAAATGGCTTGCTGAAAAGCAATGTATTTAGTTCATAGCCAAGGTGAGATTTGAACCAGAGGCTTCCTAATTAATTGGAATGGTGAATCTAAGTAAACTTCTACTGCATTTGCCTCCTGCAAACAAGCTCAAAGAGCAGACGGGGCAGACTGTGTCTCTCTTACCTCATAGAAAGGGATCTCTAAGGTTTTGAGGCGAAGGTCTATTTTGTGGTAGGTGTCCAAACATGGTAGGAAAAGGAATAATCCTGTTAGGAGAAAGAGAACAGCAGCACTTGCAAGCTGGATGGTGTAAATAAAGAAGAAAACTCACATTTCTTAATGCAAAAGGTAATAGGCCTGGACTGAATAGGTAGAGAATTCAGCCTTTTTTAGTTAGGCAGCAGTGCTTTTTTGGAATCCGAAGATGTAGAACAGAGGTGTGTGTTGTTGTAAGAATTCTAAGGTCTCAAATAGAGAATAAATATTCACACATATCTAAATATATATATATAAATCATGTAGCTGAAATATTCCTCTGCAGTAAGGGAGGCAAATGGGGAAAGCCTTCCCATTGCCTTTTTGCTTATGCATCCTGTCTTAAGGGCGTATTTGTGTCTGAATAGGGTTAGCCAGTGACCTGGATTCAAGAACTAAAGTATTAACCATCACAAAAGAATGGCCAGAGTGCCCAGGTAATGCAATCAGTGACCATTATCAGGTATCCTGGCAGACAGAATTTCTGCTGTAGACCACCTCCTATGATGTATGTATGATAATTTTGGGGTGGTCTTTGGCTAAGGGGGTTGGGCAATGTCAAAAGTACTTACAGGTTCCTGCACATTTTTGTTCAGGGTCTCTTCCTCCTTGGTAGGAAGGGAGGGAACTTTGTTGCAACAGAAAAATAATTATCTGTCTTGCTTTCCACTGGATCCTGCCTCCATCCATTCTTCTCTGACCGATCATGGACTTAGGGGACTTGGGCAGCAAAAGCCAATCCCCATTTTTTACATCAGTGTGTGTGTGAGAGAGAAAGAGAGATTGATCGTGCATGTATACACAGACACAGTAATTTTAGTTTTGCTGCTCTTTCTGTTCAAACAGGTTTCTGAAGTGCTACAAATCTGAACAGAAACAATGGGGAGATGTTCTGACAAACTTTCTGGCCTCCAGTTTCAGACTTGTTCAAAGGAACCTAAAGTTGTTTATTTTTCCAGCCCGTGGGGTAAATGCTGATAACTTTGATCTCAATTGTGTCTTTAATTGCGTTTAATTGACCCAACGGTGCTGGCTCATTCAGCAAAATTCTCTTTCTCATTCATCTGTCTAACAATCCTGAGTCATGATTGTCCTATTTCTTATAATGAGGGTTATTTGCCCTGAAGAAACTAGTGGTTTCATGGGCCCCATAATGGGCTCACATCAGTGCCTGGGCATCGTCTGTCCTGCCTGGTCTCTTCATCCAAGCACTCTCCCTAAACCGTGCCCTCCTCACCTGTGCAGCCTGCCATACCAGCTTGTTGCATTTCCCCTGCCTGAGTCTACATATATACATGGGGACCTCTTCTCTCATCCCTCCACAAATGCGGACCAAAGGTAATGAACATTTGAAGTAGCCATAATCATAAAGCTTTACTAACTGATGTGTGCTTCAGCTTAAGGTAAAGGTAAAGGGACCCCTGACCATTAGGTCCAGTCGTGACCGACTCTGGGGTTGCGGTGCTCATCTTGCTTTATTGGCTGAGAGAGCCGGCGTACAGCTTCCGGGTCATGTGGCCAGCATGACTAAGCCGCTTCTGGCGAACCAGAGCAGCGCACGGAAACGCCGTTTACCTTCCCACCAGAGCGGTACCTATTTATCTACTTGCACTTTGACGTGCTTTCAAACTGCTAGGTAGGCAGGAGCAGGGACTGAGCAACGGGAGCTCAGCCTGTCACAGGGATTCGAACTGCTGACCTTCTGATCAGCAAGTCCTAGGCTTTGTGGTTTAACCCACAGAGCCACCCGTGTCCCTGCGCTTCAGCTTACCAGGTAGAGAATTTAACAAAGACCAGCATGTGACTTTGAAGGAGGAAAGGGGACAGTACCTTTCCTTCATACAATGCTCATGGTATAACTGTACAAAACTGCACAGGCAACTGTTTCTCAACTCAGCCATGGGGAGGGTCCATCTAAATGTCAAGTTCAGCTTCTTGAGCACCAATGGTGTGATCCGCAATCAGGCCACTATGTGCAATGGCATGTAATGGGGGCAGGGAACCTTTTCCAGCCTGAGGGCTGCATTTCCTAATGGGCAAAAGTGGGAAGAGCAGCAGGTGGGATTCTGACCTTTGCCTCACTGAAATGGAGCCTGCTGTTCAAATATCAGAGAGGGCTGTGCTCACCCACGCACATCTCTCTAAGCAGGCAAGCAACAGCAGTTGCAGAGGTGAGGGGTGCACAGCTACTGAAGGACACAGCCTGGGGTCAGAAAGTGCAGATTAGGAAGAGGAATTGCCTTGAAAGACTTCCAAGAGCCAAGCAGAGCGGTGTGGAGGAAGGTATTTGGCTCCCTGGAGGGACGTGGGTGGCGCTGTGGTTTAAACCAGTGTGCCGCTTGGACTTGCCAGATGGAACGTTAGCGGTTCGAATCCCTGTAATGGGGTGAGCTCCCGTTGCTCGGTCCTAGCTCCTGCCAACCTAGCAGTTCAAAAGCACACCAGTGCAAGTAGATAAATAGGTACCGCTCCGGTGGGAAGGTAAACGGCATTTCCGTGCGCTGTTCTGGCTTTGCCAGAAGCGGCTTAGTCCTGCTGGCCACATGACCCGGAAAAACTGTCTGCGGAAGTGGACAAACGCCAGCTCCCTCGGCCTGTAGAGCGAGATGAGCGCCACAACCCCAGAAACGTTTGCGACTGGACTTAACTGTCAGGGGTCCCTTTACCTTTATTTGGCTCCCCAGAACTTCCCCAGCTGGTACATAACCTGAGGCTTCCTGAAAGGCTGATAGTTCTATACTTACCGGGCCCTCTGGGCCTTCCACGAAGAAGGCGTCCAAATCGAAACAAAATGGCTCTTTCATACTCCCGTACAATCTGTCATGGAAAAATGGATGGTGGGAATCTGTAAGATAAAGCGGAACTACGTACCGTGTGGAAACCTCTGCTCTAAAAGCCCACGAGAATGGAAATGCCTGGTGCCGCCAGCTGCAGCAAATGTAAAGTGATGACGAGTCTTTGTTGAGTGGGAGGAATCATCTTCTGTTTCACAGCCACCATGCATTTCAAGCACATTTCAAATGCATGACTTTCCCCCAAGAATCCTGGGAAGTGCAATGCAGTTCCCAGCATCCATAACAAACTACTTTCCCCAGGATTTGGGGGGGGGGCATGTTTTCAATGTAGGATATGGATCAGTGTAGAATGTGAGGCTAAAGGGGCCTCCAACTGGCCACCAGTGTTTGTGACTGAGGATTAAGAGAGATTCACTTGCTTTTTTCTGGCTTAGTTTCTTAAAAACACCATGTGCAGAGGCTCTGGCCCGTGTGAGGAGTTGGCTGTCTGAAGGGGCCAGCAATGGAAGGAACCAAACATTGTTATGCCTCATGTCTGATTGTGGGAGTGTTTGCACAGTGTTTGCTATAGTCTACACCTACATGCTATCTTCTTCCCTGCAATTCAAGCCACCACAAGGAATGTTTGTAAGTTGCATGACCAACTGCAAAAGAAAACAGGGCTTTTGTATCTTTTTAGAGTTGTACAGAAAGGGGAATCGTGGCAAGTACAATTAATTGCGCTCCTGAACGATAAACTCCACCTTGCAAAAATCCCCCATTCTGCAAAGTTATTAAAGGTACAGAGCCCCCATCCTTTCATCTTCAGGCAGTCTGCCAGCTTCTTTTATTCTCTTCACTTTTTTTAAACTCAGAAGGAAAACGCAGAAGAAAGCTGAATAAACGTAAGTGGCATTATTTCTAAGGTAAGCTCTTTCAGCCTACCTAGATTATTCCAAAGTACCCTGTTTATGTAAGATGGTGTAGAATAGCTACTACATCTGAAAGGAGAAACGATTACAAATGAGAACAATTCTAGTATATCTTGGGCATATAAATGAAATGGAAGCAAAATTAATTATCGTTATCTTTGCCTCCGAGTAGCAGTAAATACTCCACTTGAAATGCACCTTGAGGTGAAAGAAGACCAAGTGGGCATTAGTACTTTTATTCACAATATAGGCAATTTAGAACATGATAAAATAGAGGAGGGAGACTGCTGTGAGCAGGCAGAACTCTTGGCTTTGTGAAGACTTTGATATTCAGATTGTAATTTCTGGAAGAATTAGTGTTTAGTGTTATCTGAGGTCTATATATGGATGCTTCACTCACATCAATTTGGAACTACTTGTTTACTTACACAGCACCTTTGTAAAATCTCGTTCACATTGAGTCGTACACACAGCAGAAGATGCTTGGTCTTCTGTCTGGGCCTGTATGCGAACTTTGGACATTGCTAAGTTGTAGTTCCTGCATGTGCAACAGCCCCAATGACTTACCTTCATGCAGAACCAGATGGAAATGGGGAACGTGACTATGAGGAGGAGCAGAGAAAGGATGACAAGAAGCCACTCACAAATGCCCAGGCCTGGAGACTTTGTACCTGCAGCGGAACAGATAAAGAGTAGGTGATGAAACAGGGTCTTTCCCATAGATGGAAACCTGCTTGTGTCATTGGACAAATCAGATGCTCAATAAATATTGAGGTTGAATGTAGCCTGACTGGCTCAGGCTATTTTGGAACTAGGGTAGAAAAGTGGAGAAAGAATTGAGATAAAATGCCCAGCTTCCACGGGAACCACCTTATGTCTGGTAACAGCTCTATTCTCACACTAAGAATTATTTAGTAACCCTTGTGTAAAGTTGGAGGCGCTTCTTTGCCACCTCTATGCAGTAATTATTTATTCTACTAGCCAATCCTGTACTGGATTCTTAAACATGTGTGCTAAATTATGCCCACTCACCACACCACTTAGCGATGGGTGCTGCAAATTTGAAATGGGTGGGTGTGTTGCTGATTCCACAGCATACAAAGGGAGCCACTACCAAGCAATGGAAGCTGTCATGTCAAAAGAATTAAGATAGTGGCCAGCAATTGTCCCTCAAATGCCCAGATAAAGCCCAGAAAAATCCTGTTGGCCTAGGCCTTTAATTATATTTAGTCTATAAAATGGCAGCTTCTCATGCCTACTTATGCCAAAACATCAATCTGTGTGAGAATTGTTACCTTCTCTGTAAGCTTTAGCCGATCTCATGCTGACACCTTGAATAAGGAGTCTGGCTAGCCTTGGAAATTATCTTTGTTGACTTGGTTGCCAAATTTTTGTCAGTCTTTTGCTCTTGGGGGAAGTTGATGTGTTACCCAAACCACCGGCTGTGACTTACTCTGGTGGGAACCTGATATATAACCCAAACTTGAACCATATAGACATCTCAAAAGCTTTATGATAGCAGAGCTCCAGAACCTGCATTTGGAAAATGCTGCATGCTAGCTCCATCTCAGTCTTGGGGGGGGGGGGTCACACCTGTTACCAGGGCCGGCCCAATACATTTCAGCACCTAGATGAATACCAGGATATAAATATAATATTAATACAAGATTGTGACTGTCAGGACCCAGTCCTTTGTAGTTCTTTTAGGAAGGTAATTCAACCAAGGAAGTCCAGATGACCTAGGATTGTCTGGTCTCTTGAAGCCAGACTTGGAGATGAAGGAAGTGGCGACGATTGGCAGGGTAAAAGATTATGTGGAGGATGGCACCTACCTGGTCTAGGGAAGAGCCTAGTGGTGCCACCAGGTAGAGCCAATGGGTACAGTGTGGCAGAGTCAGTGCCAAAACATCCAAACCCAGTGAGAAAACAATATAGAATCCCTTAGATTCTGGCTAGACCTCTCCTGAGACCAGGCAACCCTACCTGACAGAAATTCTGAGCATCCCAGCGAGACTTAACATTAACATTTGAGACGGACCGTATGAATTATCCCTGGATTTGGGGGGATCTGCTAGTGTTCTTTTAAAAATCAGGATTGGAGTTTCTGCTTGCGCTTCCCAAGAGACAGAATTGGAGCATGCTGGGGTAATAATAGCATTCTGTTTATCATGGTGGACAGCCAGATGTCTATGGAAGCCATTAGCACAGCAGCATCCCTTATCTGAGGAAGGCCAGAATTAGGTGGTAGAGCATCTGCTTTCAATGCAGATGGTTCAAGATTGTGAAGCTGGGAGAGATCCCAACGTCGAAACCTCAGAGAGATGCTGCCAGCCAGTGTGGACTACTGAGCCAGGTAGCTAGCAGCTTCCTATTCCTTTCTGAAGCCTGGTGCCGTTAGGCCTGATCGTGTAGTCTGGGACTTGGGTGGGTTTTCTGCCAATCTTGCTTGCTAGAATAGCCTTTCCTTACGTGTTTTGCTAAGCTTAATTAATCACAGGCAGCCAGATGGCAGGGAGGGCTGGTGTCAGCACCTGGCATCCATGGGCAACTGCTACCACAAATGCCTGATCTAAGCCCTGCGGTAAATGTTATCCAGTGTTCTGATCAGGCCTGGGCAGTTATGTCTCGCTGCCATTTATTTTTCCCACAATGCCTCAGAGCAGCACCACATCAGCAGGAACTTAAAAAGGCAGTTAGACTCAGAAGCAATGGAAAGGAATCTTGACAGAGGGTGCTTTGCATGGGGCCAGCTCAAACCTGGAGCAAGCCCCAGAAGATGGATCCAAGAGTCCTGCATTCAAGTTCAAATGTCACGATTGAATCCATACATGAGCCCCCTCCTTCCCATTTTCACACCTGGGCAACTCCATTGGGAGATTTGACTTCTGACCTACCATTAAAAAATGGCTCTAATTTGCACTCACAGGAGACGCTGTGAACAATATGAAGTGTACTTAATTAGCTACTACATGTGGGACCCTTGCATAAATGGAATGTGATGACATTGTGTTACCTTTAATCTTACTGGGGAAACACTGTAAGATGATGGAGGCCACTGTTGTTGGTACTATGGTCACGTATCCTACTTTACAGAAGACAATCCTCTGTTGGAAAACTTGTGAGAGGATAGCCCTCTATTTGAAGGTACAAGGGTCCCAGCTCCAGGGCATTAGAAAGGTGAGCAAGCCCTGAAGTTCCCCACCAACAATTGTTACCTGATCTAGTCTTCCCCACTATGGAGAGATGTACCAAATTTAAATTATGGCAGTTATTTCTAAATGCACATATATATGTCAATGTTATATTCACACTCTGTGATTATTTGTGCCCCCTTTTTGGTGATGCATTTCCTACCTTTTTTTGGCGAAATGTAAGTGGCCACCTTATGCAGCCGCAGTCTTCTTCAGACTATTATTTGGCGCTGTGGTCTAAACCACGGAGCCTAGGCTTGCCGATCGGAAGGTCGGCAGTTTGAATCCCTGCGACGGGGTGAGCTCCCATTGTTCGGTCCCTGCTCCTGCCAACCTAGCAGTTCGAAAGCACATCAAGTGCAAGTAGATAAATAGGTACCGCTCCAGAGGGAAGGTAAACGGTGTTTCCGTGCGCTGCTCTGGTTCACCAGAAGCGACTTAGTCATGCTGGCCACATGACCCGGAAGCTGTCTGTGGACAAACGCCGGTTCCCTTGGCCAGTAAAGTGAGATGAGCGCTGAAACCCCAGAGTCATCCGCGACTGGACCTAGTGGTCAGGGGTACCTTTACCTTTACAGCAGGACACAGTAGATTCAAACTCTGGCATAGTAAGAAAAGCTCAGTGGGGACATCCTGGAGCCCTTCTAAGCTCCCCATGGTCTTGCATGCCCCTTAACTACTTGCCCCCTTACCTTCCTCCTGCTTTTCGCTTTCAAGCAGGGCCATCACCTCCATTTCCTCCTCAAAGGACACGACATCATCCACATCCACTACTGTGGAAGTGTGGACTTGGTTGTCTGCCTGAAGGCTGCTCTGGGTCTCCTTTTCCCTCTTCCTTCTCCCTAGCTCCTGCTGCCTCTCTTTGCTAGTCTTCCGGCTGTGTTCCACTTTGTCCTTCTTCCTGCCATCTTGATTGGCCTGCTCTCTGCTTCTCCCGCGGTGCTCCCTAGAAGAGCTCTGCGGCTTCTTTTCTGCCCTCATTTAGGGAGCCTGTGCTAAGGAAAAGAAACTCTTCGCTGAGGATGTGGGAGTCTGTGCTGCCTGGCCATTTATCCTGTCCAAAAGGGAGGGCCAGAGAGAGGGGAAAGCCATTACCCAGGAGGAGGATGTTTATTTGCGCCACTGGAGCTATTGGACAATGAAATCAGTCAAAATTTTGAGCATCATAGAATCAGCAAGACTTACAGCAGTGGTAAGAGGCCAATCAGACCAAAAACTGATGGACTAGCATGAAGGAATACATCAAAAAACATTGTTCTGGTATTAACATATCAATATGCAATGAATGAAACTTATAGAGTAAAAAGAAGAAATGGGTATAAGATGAGATAGCCAAAAATAATATTGAGAACACAGCGAAAAGAAGAAAAGAAACAAAGGAAGACACATATGGGTGGAGGGAAGTCAAGATTTATGTCTGCGTGTTTAGTTTGTATGTTTGTTTTCTTTTTTGTAATCTAAGTTGAGAGGTGTACAGTGGTACCTTGGGTTAAGTACTTAATTCGTTCCGGAGGTCCGTTCTTAACCTGAAACTGTTCTTAACCTGAAGCACCACTTTAGCTACTGGGGCCTCCCGCTGCCGTCGCTGCACGATTTCTGTTCTCATCCTGAAGCAAAGTTCTTAACCTGAAGCACTATTTCTGGGTTAGTGGAGTCTGTAACCTGAAGCGTATGTAACCCGAGGTACCATTGTATGTATCTATGTATAATAAGTGTGTTTAGTGCTCTGGTTTGTGTTTGTAAGTATTGCATTTATCAATAAAAGTTTTTTTTTTAAATGAGCATCATATGCTGTGACCAAAATGAGAGGATCCTGCTGCACATTAATATCAATGCATTGTGGTATACAGTATTTATTTATGTATAAGACTTTTTTTACCTGCTCTCCACCATAAGGTCCCAGGATGAGTTATGACAATAGAATCATTACATTAAAAAAAATTAGTAAAACAGTCAAAACACAACAGTGTAGATTAAACAAAAGAGGTGGGTCTCTCAAAACAAGACCTAAACTGCCAAATATGCTTCCACAGCCTTGAATCTGATCCATTATGAAATCATTTATTTTATATATGTGTTTAATTCTCCTTCAGTACAATCAACGTGGTGTTGGAAAGGCAGAACCCACAGAGTAGGTGGGGTGAACTGTAGGTGCAAGCACATTACAATTAGGAAAAATATATCAATTTTTCAGATTTTATGGAACATGAAGCAGTGCTAGAACAGTATGAATAGGGGACCACTAACCCAGGTGTCCTCCAGGTATTTTTTTGGACTACCACTCTGGTTAGCCAGCACCTGCTAACAGAAGCTGATGGAAGTTATAGTCTAAAACAGCCAGAGAAAACCAGGTTGCAAAGGGTTGCTGAAGAACAATCACAAGAGCAGTGTAGTCATTGTTGCTGATACAAATTATGGGTCCCAGATCTCATGTCAGGAATATAGCTAGCCCCCTGGCTTCAAGAGTTCCTTGAGGAACTGATAGTAAACCACGTGGAGAGGAAATAGTCTCCAACATTTCTCAGTTGTGATATCTCAATTCTAGAATGCCCTCTCCTCTTAGATACAAGTGGCACCAGCATTGATGGTCTTCCGATGCCAAATAAAAAATATTATAAAAAGGAGGTTTGCAGATTAGGGGTGCTTCTGCATCCTGCTCTGTCACTGGAGGCTCAGGTAGCTAGAAGTGGCTAGAAGTGCCTTTTACCAACTGTGGCTGGTTCAACAGCTATGGCTATTCCTGCACTGGGAATGCCTTGCCACAATAGTTCATTTGCTGATTGCTTCAAGACTGGATTACAGCAATGTGCTCTGTGTGGGGCTTCGCTCGTGCTGGATCTGGAAACTGCAGTTAATGCAGAATGCTGCAGCACGATTGCTGACAGGAATGAGGCCTCGTAAGCACATACACCCAGTGGCGTAGCGTGGGGGTGCGGGGGGGGCCGGCCGCACCGGGCGCAACAT
The DNA here is from genome assembly GCF_964106915.1 of Podarcis gaigeae. Taxonomy (NCBI): domain Eukaryota; kingdom Metazoa; phylum Chordata; class Lepidosauria; order Squamata; family Lacertidae; genus Podarcis; species Podarcis gaigeae. The sequence continues at coordinate 93,601,575 of NC_139682.1, read as the reverse complement.
CTGGGGGTTAGGGTTAGGGGAAGCAAATCCACGGGTTAGGGGGTGCAAATCCACAGGTTAGGGGGCGCAAATTACTTGCCTTGCCCCGGGTGCTGACAACCCACGCTACGCCACTGCATACACCTGGGCTCAGAGACCTGCATGGGTTGCTGATATGATATTCTAATGAACCAGGCCAGGTTCATTAGAATGAAAAGCACTTAGAAACTTGGGACCAGTTTACCTACGAGATCGCCTTACCCCACACGTGCCCACTTGACTGTTTTGATTGGCAGAAGCGGCACTATACAGGTGCCACATAATACCCATTCCGCATTAGATCATTTAGTGGCAGCACTGGCACTGTGGAATTTCCTGCCTACTGAGATCCAGCAGATGCCTTCACTGCAGTCTTTTTGATGCCTGCTAAAAACATTCTTGCCTAGACATGCTTACCCAGATGCTTAGAAAATCGAGGTACCATAATTTTAATCTGTGTTAGTATTTTAATTTTTGGATGTTTTGAAATAGGGTCGAATTTTTTTATTTTCTTGTTTTATATTTTTGAAAACCTCCTTGAGGCTTCCTACAACCAAACGGCGTGCAGAATTTATGAAATAAATAAATAAACCACAAAAATATATCACAGCAGTTTGCAACAACATAAAAACATAAAACCATGATATGTGGCCTTTGACTTGGGTGATGTAATTATGTTGTATTTACATGAAATAGTGCTCTTTTGTATTTTAATGCTTCTTGCTCTCGGATTGTGTGAAAAAAGAGTTGTAAATAATTTAAATAAAAAAAATATATATTTCACAGATGAGACTAGGCACCCGGCAAAGACCCCAATCATTATTATAAGGATCACGGCCTGAGCCTCCCCACCTCCCATTTTACTTCTTCCTGCTGTATTTGTTTACTCTTCAAGCTTTTGAAATTAGCACTGGCTTAGTAATAATCATCATGGTGCGTGCAGAAGAAAATGAATGGGACTGCAGGAGGTAACCTTGTGTTATTTTTGCCCCCTCCTTGAATTCCTTTGTAATTAGAAATGTGTGCCACTCTGCTAAGTAAGCACAAGTGACTTGGCTTTTTAAAACCCCCTTGTGTAAGCCATTTAGAAAAAGTAAAGAGTTCTACTCTTACAGGTGGTAAGCAATTTAAACAGCGAAGCAGTTGGCACTGAGCACCGTGCAGAGCGCAATGCTGAGGCGAAGGCATGGCTACAAACATTGCACCTAGTCAAAATGTTTTGACAAAATACAAAGGTCTCACCTGTGAGCCGCACAATGCCATGCCTGCCACACTAGCTTCCACACCGCAGCACACAAAGCGTAACAGCACACACATTAACCATAGCTAAAACAAAAAAATTCCTTCCAGTAGCACCTTAAAGACCAACTAAGTCAGTTCTTGGTATGAGCTTCCGTGTGCATGCACACTTCTTCAGATACTGAAGAAGTGTGCATGCACACGAAAGCTCATACCAAGAACTGACTTAGTTGGTCTTTAAGGTGCTACTGGAAGGAATTTTTTTGTTTTGACTATGGCAGACCAACACGGCTACCTATCTGTAACATTAACCATAGCTGTCAACTTTCAGATTTGAAAATAAAGGATCAGCAGCCTCGAAAATAAGGGATCAGCAGCCTCGAAAATAAGGGATCAGCAGCCTCACCTGTCCCGGGGTCAGTCTATGGGATATCTAACAATCCGGGATAGCAGCGGGAAACGGTGCTGGAATAAGGGAATTTCCCCCCCAAAAAGGGAAGGTTGACAGCTATGCACATTAACGGGTCTGTTGCTATGTCAGAAAGATGAATTGGTACACTTGGGGGCAAGCAGGGTCAGCAATTTTTTTCAGCAGGGGGCCGGTCCACCGTCCCTCAGACCTTGTGGGGGGGGGCAGACTATATTTTGAAAAAATAAATAAATGAACGAATTCCTATGCCCCACAAATAACCCAGATGCATTTTAAAGAAAAGAACACATTCTACTCATGTAAAAACACTAGGCAGGCCCCACAAATAACCCAGAGATGCATTTTAAATACAGTGGTACCTCTGGTTACATACTTAATTCGTTCCAGGGGTCTGTTCTTAACCTGAAACTGTTCTTAACCTGAAGCACCACTTTAGCTAATGGGGCCTCCTGCTGCTGCTGCGCCGCCGCTGCACGATTTCTGTTCTCATCCTGAAGCAAAGTTCTTAACCTGAAGCACTATTTCTGGGTTAGTGGAGTCTGTAACCTGAAGCATATGTAACCTGAAGCGTATGAAACCCAAGGTGCCACTGTAAAAGGACACTGTAAAAACACTGATTCCTGGATTGTGCACAGGCCAGATTTAGAAGGCGATTGGGCCAGATCCGGCCCCCGGGCCTTAGGTTGCCTACCCATGGGGGTAGGGATTACCAGAGAATAGAGCTGGTGTCTCTCTGTAGCTCTGCCTCTTGGTCTGCATTAAATGCCTCATCCTGCCTTTGAAGCCCATGCAAAACATCCCTTGAAGAATTCAGGGCAGTGTTTACACATAGAATCATAGAATCCTAGAAGAGTTGGAAGAGACCACAAGGGCCATCGAGTCCAATCCCCTGCCAAGCAGGAAACACCATCAGAGCACTCCTGACATATGGTTGTCAAGCCTGTGCTTAAAGACCTCCAAAGAAGGAGACTCCACCACACTCCTTGGCAGCAAATTCCACTGTCAAACAGCTCTTACTGTCAGGAAGTTCTTCCTAATGTTTAGGTGGAATCTTCTTTCTTGTAGTTTGGATCCATTGCTCCGTGTCCGCTTCTCTGGAGCAGCAGAAAACAACCTTTCTCCCTCCTCTATGTGACATCCTTTTATATATTTGAACATGGCTATCATGTCACCCCTTAACCTCCTCTTCTCCAGGCTAAACATGCCCAGCTCCCTTAGCCGTTCCTCATAAGGCATCGTTTCCAGGCCTTTGACCATTTTGGTTGCCCTCCTCTGGACACGTTCCAGTTTGTCAGTGTCCTTCTTGAACTGTGGTGCCCAGAACTGGACACAGTACTCCAGGTGAGGTCTGACCAGAGCAGAATACAGTGGCACTATTACTTCCCTTGATCTAGATGCTATACTCCTATTGATGCAGCCCAGAATTGCATTGGCTTTTTTAGCTGCCGCGTCACACTGTTGGCTCACACCTCACAGAGTTACAATTCCCAGCAACCCTTCACAAACTACATTGTCCAGAATTATCTGAGGGAAAGAATGCTTCACAGTGCGATGGAATACTGTGATAGGAATTTTATGGTCTTAGATATATGGCAGTGTTCATAACCGCACATACATAGATCAACACAGGAAGGCCAACCTGGAACCATTTTGATTCCTAAACTGATCAAATGTTTTCTTTGCAAGGTCCAACTGGAAAAGTCTCCCCATTGTCTCTTTCCTCACAAATCCTGTCTTCAGGACACATTTAAGATATGAATAAGGTGTGAGCCTGTGACCTGGCCCAGGAAATAAGTATTTTACCACTACAAAAGAATGGCCAGGCTCCCCAGCCAATCCAATCAAGTAACCTGCCAGACAGGAGATAAACTGTGACAGGTGAAAAACAACATTTAAATTTCTGTGATATAGGTGGGATGTATCTGAGGGGTGGTCTTAGGTTACACCCCTTCTGTGATGTATGCATAATGTTTCTGGGGGTGGTCTTGATCTACAGGATGGGAATTTCAAGTCTTTATAAGCCCTTGCACAGCAATTTTGGGGGTTCCTCCTCCATTCCTGCGTGAGAGGGGAGCACCCTGTTGCAACAGATCAATAAATATCAGGCTTACTAGCTGCCTTGCTTCTCAATATGGTTGGCTTCTGTTATTTTCTCCTACCAATAGGGAACCTATGTTAGGACTCTATATGGGCTCTTGGATACCCCATAAGGGAAAAGGGCATATTTTTTATTTACAACAATACTGAGAACTCGTTTACTTTCGCAGTTCTCATGTTGTCAAAAGTTACTGTGCTTCACCTGCTTCAAACTTTCCATTATTATTATTATTATTATTATTATTATTATTATTATTATTTCATGCCCCTCACTCAAGACCCCAGCCCAGTTGTTCACAAACACACTGACCGGTATCCCCCCCCCCCCTCCCAGGCCAGTCTTTCTCCTCAGGCCGGCCTGGGCGTCGTGTGGAACGGCCGCCCGTGAGGCGATTCCCGCTCCGAGCCCGCCACCGAGGGGTGGGAGCGGCCCTCCTTTCCCGCCCTCCTCTCTCGTGTTTGGTGTCGGTGGTTTGTTAAGGGGTGGGCTGTGCTGGTTTGCTCGTTTTATTTCAATTATTATTTGAAAAAGGCGCGAGGAGACGTTGGAAAGAGGGAGGGAAGAAGAAGAGGCCGCCGCCGCCTTGAGGTCTGGCTCCTTGAGAAGCCTTTCAAAAGAGCGGCGCCTGCGAGAGGGCGTGTTTTGCGCGTGTGGAGGTACAAACACGGCCCGTATATAAATTCGGGTGGCCGTTAAGAGGGAGGGGATTCAAAAGGAGAGAGGGCCGGAGGGCGGCGGAGCGGTTTGGCTTCGGGCGCGGCGGTCGGCGGGGCGCGTGCGTCTGAACGCGCCCAGTCTCGTGTCAGTCGGTCGAGGGCGCGACCCCGCTGTCCGGGCGAGGGGCTTCCTCCTCCTACACGTGAAGGGAAGTGGTGAGGAGGGGGTCGCAGGCGTGCAGGTCCAAAGAGGGCCAGCCCAGGGGGGAGGGAGGGAGGGTCGTGATTTGGCTATTGATTGTTTCTGACTTGTTTTAGCCCTTGGGAAAGGGCGGGATGGGAGCTTGGTTGGGCGGCCTAGATTTCTTACACGAATATCCCTCCCTCAAATAACGTGGGAAGGTACAGGGTTGCATGGATAGCATAGAATAATGCAGGTTTTTTTTATGGTGTGTTGTCCTTGGTGTCTAGAGTCGTTGCATTAGGAGTGCTTTTGTGGAAAGGATTTTTCTGGTTTGATTTTAAGATGGCGTATTCGTACCTGCTTATTAATTCCTTCCCACCTTTTAATAAATAAATAAATAAAATTAAACAGCTTACAAGAATCATGTACAGTATGTCTAGGTTGAGGTGACAGGCTTGTTAGAGGGCAGGTATGGCTTGTGGGAGCAGTGGCACCGACTTTGGGGCTGGACTCTTTGTGTATGGCTCAACCCCTTCCTGTAAAAAAAAGGGGGAAAGGGTTTATTGGGCTTATGAAAGTTAACAGAAGATAACTTTCCAGGTTTATATTCCATCGTCGTTTCCCTCTGCTCCCAAACTCCCCCATGGGATAGTGAAAACTTAAAATTGCACCAAGCCAAGGCTGATCCAGGATGTTTTGCTAGGGCCAGATGGCAACCGCTAGAATCATAGAAGAGTTGGAAGAGACCACAAGGGCCATCGAGTCCAACCCCCTGCCAAGCAGGAAACACCATCAGAGCACTCCTGACATACGGTTGTCAAGCCTCTGCTTAAAGACCTCCAAAGAAGGAGACTCCACCACACTCCTTGGCAGCAAATTCCACTGTTGAACAGCTCTTACTGTCAGGAAGTTCTTCCTAATGTTTAGGTGGAATCTTCTTTCTTGTAGTTTGGAACCATCGCTCCGTGTCCGCTTCTCTGGAGCAGCAGAAAACAACCTTTCTCCCTCCTCTATGTGCCTCATTCTATCTACAGAAACTAAATGGGTGGCACTTGACTTCAACACTGGCAGCAGGATAGCATCCTCCACTGCACCAAAGGCAACATAATAGTTGAGGGTAGCTAGAACAGGTGGTGTAGTTGCACAGCTCTGTCCTCCCACAAAGGGAAATGGCCAAGAGACATAAGAGGAGTAGCCAGGAGGCTGCTGCCTTAGGCGGTCGACTTTGCCTAGTGGTAGGGCTGGTCCTTTTTATAGTCCCTAAATCTTGATGCCACTAGATCAGAACCTTCAAAGTTGTTATATCCATTTATGGGTGCAGTCTAGCAGAATCTCAGCACTTACTAAATTCAGCAGGTTTTAGTGGGGATCACCGTACATTTATCAGTTGTACATGACGGAGCTCTAAAGTGTTTATGACTGACTGAATTGCGCTCTTGATGCTTGCAAGTATTGCTTTTGGGGGAGCTTGGATGATGGGGTTTATCAGTGCTGTTAAAGAGAGATGAGATGAAAGATAAACCTTGTACCCAGTTTGCTCAGACTTTAACTGTAAGGGTTTGTTATAGTTGTGTGCTTCAGATGCACATGAGGCTCTGTGGTGGGGTACTAATCTCAACACTGTCATTAAAAAAAGAACTGATCAGGATATGCCCCACTCCCTCCTAAAAACCATGCAAAGGTTACCGTTGTAAAAACAAAGCAGCAGCTCTTTCTGAGCACCTGTTTTTTCAGATCCCTCTGGGTTTCCAAGGAAAGCAGTATCTCTTTTTCCTTGTTTTTTTAAATGATATTTATTAAAGTTTTACAGTAATTACAGCATAAAAAAAGAAAAGGTAAAAATAAAAAAGGTACAAAAATACGAAGGGAAAATACAAAATACATGTAAAATAATAAAAAATGTAAAAAAACAAATCAATCTTTTCATGTCTTATACAGTGGTGCCTCGCAAGACGAAATTAATTCGTTCCGCAAGTCTTTTCGTCTTGCGAGTTTTTCGTCTTGCGAAGCACGGTTTCCCATAGGAATGCATTGAAAATCAATCAATGCGTTCCTATGGAAACCGCCTTCAGACCAGGTTTGGGGACAGTCTGTCCCCCGACCTCTTCTGAAGGCCGACGGGGGGGGGCGAAAGTCTTTGCTCCCCCCCCCTTCCCGGGACAGCGGAGACTTCTCCGCTGTCCTGGGGCGATTTTAAAATGCTGGCGGGCGGCAGCGAAGCCTTCGCTGCCGCCCGCCAGCATTTTAAAAACCCCGGGACAGCGGAGGACTTCTCCGCTGTCCGGGGCGATCTTAAAATGCTGGTGGGCGGCAGCGCTGCCGCCCGCCAGCATTTTAAAATCCCCCGGGAAGGCAGGCAGGGGGGACAAAGACTTTTGCCCCCCACCCGCCTTCAGAAGAGGTCCAGAGGGCTCTCCAAGCTGCGGATAGCAGCCTGCTGCCCCGCGCGAGGGGCAGACATTCGCAGCTTGGGGAGCCCTGCAGGACTTCCCCGCAGGGCTCTCCAAGCTGCGGATAGCAGCCTGCTGCCCCGCGCGAGGGGCGCTCTTAAGCAGAGCGCCCCTCGCGCGGCGCAGACATTCGCAGCTTGGGGAACCCTGCGGGACTTCCCCGCAGGGCTCTCCAAGCGGCGAATGTCGGCCCCGCGCGAGGGGCGCTCTGCTTAAGAGCGCCCCTCGCGCGGGGCAGCAGGCTGCGCACCTTCCCCTCTGTTCCCGGACCTGTCCTGAAGGCTTGCGGTGGGAGGAGGGCTTTCCTCCCCACCGCCAACATTCAGAATGCTGTTCTGAATGTTGGCGGTGGGGAGGAAAAACCCTCCTCCCACCGCAAGCCCCGGGAACAGAGGAGAAGCGCTGTGCACCTTCCCCTCTGTTCCCGGACCTGTCCTGAAGGCTTGCGGTGGGAGGAGGGATTTCCTCCCCACCGCCAACATTCAGAATGCTGTTCTGAATGTTGGCGGTGGGGAGGAAAAACCCTCCTCCCACCGCAAGCCCCGGGAACAGAGGAGAAGCGCTGCGCACCTTCCCCTCTGTTCCCGGACCTGTCCTGAAGGCTTGCGGTGGGAGGAGGGCTTTCCTCCCCACCGCCAACATTCAGAATGCTGTTCTGAATGTTGGCGGTGGGGAGGAAAAACCCTCCTCCCACCGCAAGCCCCGGGAACAGAGGAGAAGCCCTTCGCGCCTTCCCCTCTGTTCCCGGACCTCCCACCGCAAGCCTTAGGACAGGTCCGGGAACAGAGGAGAAGGCGCGCTGCGCTTCCCCACTGTCCCCGGAGATTTCCCTATGGGCTTTCGTCTTGCGAAGCAAGCCCATAGGGAAATTCGTCTTGCGAAGCCGCTAAAAAATCGGAAAACCCTTTCGTCTTGCGGGTTTTTCGTTTAGCGAGGCATTCGTCTTGCGGGGCACCACTGTATTTTGTTTACTTGTTTCCTGATCTCCTCACACCTCCCTTCTTTGTATTCCAGTTCACATGGTTGATTCAGCAAATCCTTTCCCACTTTGTTTTTATCTTAATTCTATATCTTAACATATTATAACTTCGTATTTTCATCTGGTTATCAATCCATTTTTACATATTCTTTTTAACCTTGTTGCTAAAGCCGTTTCATTTCAATCCATCATCATTTTAACATTCATTAATTTTACAATGTTTCTGCAAATAGTCTTTAAATTTCTTCCAATCTTCTTCCACCAACTCTTCTCCCTGGTCTCGGATTCTGCCAGTCATTTCCGCCAGTTCCATATAGTCTATCACTTTCATCTGCCATTCTTCCACGGTGGGTAGATCTTGTGTCTTCCAATACTTTGTGATGAGTATTCTTGCTGCTGTTTTAGCGTACATAAAGAAAGTTCTATCCTTCTTTAACACCAATTGGCCGACCATGCCCAGGAGAAAGGCCTCTGGTTTCTTCAAGAAGGTATATTTAAATACCTTTTTCATTTCATTATAGATCATCTCCCAGAAAGCCTTAATCCTTGGGCACGTCCACCAAAGGTGAAAGAATGTACCTTCATTTTCTTTACATTTCCAACACTTGTTATCGGGCAAATGATATATTTTTGCAAGCTTGACTGGTGTCACGTACCACCTCAGTATCTCTTTTTCAGTTTGTGTACCTGTACTGTGTTCTCCCTTGTCCATCTCACAGTAACGTTATCTGGTGATTATTAAGCCGGTTATCGCCAAGAGCAGTATTTCTTTGTCCTTTAACACTTCCTTCTCACCTCCCCCAGTGTCAACATGTCCGATCAAGAACGCCTGATGAACTCGATGAAGAAAGTAGTGAGGTCCCTGCTGACACCAGTCAAGGAAGGCCTCACCCCTATGGAGTTAAACAAAGAATACAAGTCTATGATAGGAGAACCGCTTCCGTTTCGTGCCCTGGGTTACCGTTCTGTCATGGAGCTGGTGATGGATATGCCAGATGTTGTTAGCATCTGCCCTAGTGGAAATGGCGATACTGTCCTCAGAGGTGGGTTTTGGGTTAGTCGGCAAGAGCAGGGAATGCCAATAAATGGGGAATAATGTTTGGCAGGCATACAGGGAGTTTAGGCTGGGTGGTTCAAGAAAGAATGGAACTTGGCCAAAGAGCTGCCTATTGTAAATATGTCCTGTAGTTTGATTTTGAGGTCCCTCCGAACATAAAGCAGTCAAGGGCATTACCTTGCATTTCCCCGCAAAGTGCGGTTTGTTTTACAATAATGGCAATTCTTCTGCAGTATTGTGCCATGGTGACACATTCCCCAAACATGGTTTAAATATGAACCAGTTTTTAAACCTAAGAAGATGAAATCTGCATGTAAGAGTATTTTTTTTAATGTGTTTATGTTGCAGGGTATAATGCACTCACAGGGTTAACAGAATTAAGCTATTCCCACAACAAATAGAAGGTACAGATTTGGACATAACGTAGCCCAAGACATCCAAAGTACTTTCAATTCTATGTATATAGCATATTTTTTTGGTCATGTTTGATGTGTAATGTCTACCTAACAAGAGCCCGGACTCCAGGAGAGAGAGCACACCATGCGACACCTTCAACAGATTTCATGGTTGTGGGTGTTTCCCTTCACATACATGAATCACAAATACTATAGGCTGGGGTGGGTGGTTGGGTTGCCTTAATGGTGGTAAGCAGAAAACTAAGTATAGAAATGGAGGGTTGTACATGAGATTAAATAGAGAGGTATGGGAGCTCTAATAACTTAGGGAAAGAAGGATCTTCTGGTCTGAACAGCTGGGAAAATACCTATGCTTGCAAATCTACAAATATTGTGTATTATGATAACTAGCTGTATTTCTTTGGCAGTACGATTTTGTTGTAAGAGGATGGCAAGAAGAAAGGGGAGGGGGGAGGAGAGGAGACATTTTCTGTGTCAACATGCAACTTTAACCATATGGGCTTCTGTCTTTTAGCTATTCCAGATGAGTCCACTGAGTTGATTGCAAGCTTGGTTGCCAGACAGAAAAGCAAACCGAAGCCATATTTTTCCAGGGGAAAGCCAAATTTCTCTTTTAATGCCAGATCTTGCTCTGGCCTGCCTCAGCCCCCCCGAATTTCTCTGCCCCGGCGGGGTCGGGTTTCTCCTACTCTGCCAGCTGTGGTAAAAAGTGAACTGAAGGAACTGCTGAGATCTTCACCTGTCCTGCTTTCAGATTTTGACAAAGCCTTTAGTCGGCACTTTGGACGGAAGTTTGAATTTATGCGTTTTGGGTTCTTCTCTATGTTAGAAGTGCTGAATGCAGCTTCAGATATCATCACGGTTGTGCAGACAAGGGCAGGCTCCTTGTTGACTCTAAAGCCCTCCATTAAGAAAAATCCAGAAAAGCTGCCAGAGTGTAAGTTTATGTTTGCTTAAATTCAGCTCTAGGGGAAAATGGCTCTTATTTGGCACCTTCATTTAGTTGAGATTCCTGCATTGCAAGGGGTTGAACTAGCTGACCCTAGATGACTCTACAAGTGTTTGCTTTACCCAATACTACCTTGCAGTCTTATGGTTTCTCTCCACATTAAACATACAAACTCCTTCTGCCCCAGCGTGTAGATAAGTGCCCCTCTCGAGTGGTATGGCTGGAAGAGGTGGGATCACAAATATAGGAACTTTGAGAAACCTATCTGTTACTGTTACTGGGTAGAGTTAATTCCCTTTTGAGAACATGTGCTCTGTCTTGCTCTTTCTCAGACAGCAGCCAAGCATGAGAGTGGGAGTAGTGGGGTGAAGCAAAGACGTTGGTGCACTTCAATTAAAATAAATAATCTTAGTGTGTACTATTCATGTAGAATTTTGCACCCAACTGCAGATTGCACACAGTTGTGGACAAGAATCTACAAATAAATTATGTGCTCACTTCTATAGGTAGACAATTGATTTGTTTTTGTCACAGGTGCCAGTAAATAGAGTAAACTTGGGGAAAGGTTGTGGTCTGAGGTTCAGAGAGTTTGGCTTTGTTAATGCAAAATTATGACCAAATTGCCAATTATTTTTTAGTAGCATTTGAAACTGAAAACCATAGTGAAATACCATCATGGGGGCGGGGAGTACACCCTCTTTGAATTCCATGGTTTTACATATAAGGACATAGTAACAATCATCTGTTCCTTAGCAGGTCTTAAAATTAGGTAAATACAACCTCAGATGAACAACAACACATGACATATCACAACGTGTCATGATTTATTTAATAGAAATGAATCCAAAATGGAGAAGCCTTATGATTCAGTAGCTTGTAGAACAACCTTTAGCAGCAATAACTTGAAGTACCGTATTTTTCGTCCCATAGGACGCACCTAGTTTTTTGGGGGGGAATAAAGGAAATTTGTTTTCCTTTATTTCCCCCCCAAAAGCAGGTCGGGGAAACCGAACCAGGTCGAGGAAGAGCGAGATGGTGGCGCTGCGCCTCCCTGCTGTCCCCTGAGCTTGTGGGGCTGGCTGATGTCTGCCCGGCGTGAGGGGCGCTCTGCTTCAGGGCGCCTCGCCCGCCGGGCGGCAGGCTGCTATCCGCAGCGTGGGGAGCCCTGCGGGGAAGTCCCACGGGGCTGCCTAGGCTGCGGAGGTGTTCCCGAAGCGCCAGGCGCTCTGCTTTCAGGGCGCCTGACGCTCCGGGAAGCAGGCTGCTATCCGCAGCCTAGACATCGCTGCGGGACCTCCCGCAGGGCTGCCTAGGTTGCGGATGTGTTTCCAAAGCGCCGGGCGCTCTGCTTTCAGGGTGCCCGACGCTCCGGGAAGTAGGCTGCGGATGTCTTCCTGAAGCCTGGAGAGCGAGAGGGGTCGGTGCTCTCCAAGCTTCAGCGAAAGCCTGCATTCGCCCCATAGGACGTACTCAGATTTCCCCTTCATTTTTGGAGGGGAAAAAGTGCGTCCTATAGGGCGAAAAATATGGTAATCGTTTTCTGTATGACTTTATCAGTTTCCCACATCATTGTGGAGTAATTTTGACCCACTCTTCTTTACAACATTGCTTCAGTTCATTAAGGTTTGCTGGCATCTCTTTATGGACAGCTTACTAAAGGTATTGCCCTAGCATTTCAATTGGGTTGAGGTCTGGACTTTGACTAGGCCATTGCAACACCTTGATTCTTTTTCAGCCATTCTGTTGTAGATTTGCTGGTGTGCTTGGCATCCTTGTCCTGTTTCATGACCCAGTTTCAGCCAAGCTTCAGCTGTTGGGCAGATGGACTCACATTTGACTCTAGAATACTTTGGTATACAGAGAAGTTCATGGTGACCCAATGATTGCAGGGTTCCCAGGTCCTGTGGTTGCAAAACAAGCTAAAATCATCAACCCTCCACCACTGTGCTTGACAGCTGATACGAGGTGTTTGTGCTGATATGCTGTGTTTGGTTTTCACCAAATATGACGCTGTGCATTATCGCCCAAAATCTCCACTTTGGTACCGTCTGCCCAAGGGACGTTGTTCCAGAGCTTTTTGCTTTGTTCAGATGCAACTTTGCAAACCTAAGCCGTGCTGCCATATTCTTTTTATAGAGAAGAGGCTTTCCCCTGGCAACCCTTCCAAACAAAGCTGTTCTGTCTTTTTCTGATTGTACTGTTATGAACTTTAACATTTAACATACTAAGGCCTGTAGACTCTGAGATGTAACTCTTGAGTTACTTGCAATCTTGAATGTTTTCCACTTTTGAATAATCTTTCTCACTGTGGAATGATGGAATTAAAATTGGATATGGCTTTATAACCCTTCCCAGTTTCATGGGCAGCAATTACCGTACTTTTCGCTCCATAAGACGCACCTAGTTTTTAGAGGGGGAAAGCAAGGAAAAAAATTCTTTAAAGGGAGCACTGAGCAGAATCTGTATGCATCCCAGGCTCTTCTCAGCGCTCCCTTTTATGAGCTGCGTGGAACGTGTGTGCGGAGCTTGCAGGCTTTTCCCTGAGGAGGGAGAAGGGCAGCCCGTCACTGGCCCCCAAGAGCCGCACACACGATCCACGTGGCTCATGAAAGGGAGCGCTGAGCAGAGTCTCCCACCTGCATTCACTCCATAAGACGCACACACATTTCCCCTTACTTTTTAGGAGGGGAAAAGTGTGTCTTATGGAGCGAAAAATACAGTACTGTTTCTCTAGGAGCATTGCTGATGTCTTTCCTCCTTGGCATTGTGTTATCTAGACCAGCAAACTGATAAAACTTCAGCTTTTGTAGAGGTGGGTACACTTGCTGATGATCAATTAAGCAAGTGCATTTGATTAGCAGCACCTGTTTTCTACTTAGCCTCTTAATTCCTATTGAAGCAGTAAGTTTTTCACAAATAGCTTCCCCATTTTGGCTTTATTTTTGTTACATAAATCACGGCATGTTGTAATATGACATCTGATGTTGTTCATCTGAGGCTGTATTTACTTAATTTTAAGACCTGCTAAGGAACAGATGACTGTTATTATGTCCTCATATGTATAACCACAGAATTCAAAGAGGGTGTACTTTCTCTCCCCCCCCATGACTGTAAGTATTCATGAAGGCTCTGCATTAAGCTCATTCTTCCTTTCTGCTTTGTCAGTTAAGCAAAATGGTGACTAATCCTTGTGCACTTGAGCTGATGAGTGAGTCATCTTGTATCTGCTCAAACATGCAAGTGATAAATAAAACAATATAGTAAGGGGTTTTGTGCTGTGCTGTTGGCTTATATTGAGATTCCATTGCTCTTGGAGGTGTTCTTGGAAATGAGTGTGAGCCTTCCAGCATTGTCTACCTAGGGAAAACAGAAAACTGTCACGTGAAATCATGTCTGTAAACCCTTTCTTGGCTTTATTAAGGCAAAGCCGTGATTCCATCACATAAGACAAAGCAGACTTTGCCTACTACTCTGCCAGCACCTGCAGTGAAGAAATCTTCAACCCCTGCCCTACCTATGGATAATCACAATCCATCTCCAAGCCAAGAATCTGAGGCTTTAGTAGTAGAGTTGAAACCAGTGGAAACCCCGTTAGTGAGAACTGATGAGAGGATGAAACAAGTAAGTAATAGAAACATTGCACTCCAAAGGTGACTAAACTAAGGGAATATTTAATTAGTTATTATGAGAAAATGAGAATCCGTATGGACACATTACATATTGTTTGGTGTCTTAATTAGTACACATCGCCCATGTAGAAGGATTTTAATCCTAAGTTCTTAAAGATGAGAAAAGATCTGCTTTAAGCTGGGTGAGGACAGAGGTCGCCAGCTTTCTTGGTTGGGCCAGTGGGCATATTTGGAATCTGCCAGTCATAAAATGGCTGCCAGGGGCACTTGACATAATTAGTGATGTTAAATTCTCGAGAATAATCTCGATTAATGAGATGTGTACATTTAAAGCAGCTGTGTAGACGACACAGAATTTACAGTTTGTGGAGAATATTCTCCAGATAATTTTCTAGCATCACGTAACTAGGCATCTGTGGGATGTGTCATGACACAAAATAGCTGCCATATCTAAAAGAGAAAAAATGAAGACCACAGAATAGTGCAGGCATGCCTCTCCCCCATCAGTGGGAATTGCTACTGTACTCGCTCAAAGAGAGAAGCTCAGCTCCTCTTCTCACGGTTACCTCCCAGCATAATAGCATAATATGCTTCTGCAGCAAATGCAAACAGTTAATCAAAATGACTGCCACAGCAAGGAAAATGTAAATTGGACGAAAGAGGAGTTTTCCAAAGGAACGCTCACTGAGTTCATAGACAATTTGTTGATCTGGGTGCTTCCACACTAGACATTTGGTGTGGCATTGCCGTGCCTTTTTCACTCACTCTTTACTGGGCACACTTGTTACGCGGTCCTGTGGTTTTTCCATATTTTTCAGACTGCAGAGGAAGATCAGAAAAACAGTGCAGTTTTTGTAGGTGTAGACAGCCTTGATGCTTCTGTTCAGCTTATTTTTTATTTTTTAAAAAGGGTTTTTGATGCGTGTAGTGACTTTCGGAAGATTACAGTAGTGCCATTCAAAATCCCTTCGCTTTTCATCCAGACCTTTTTTTGTTAACCAGCTTTTAATTAGCACTGAAGAGCTTTTTGTAAGCCTTTATATTAAAATATTAATATTACTAAAATAGATCTTTGTAATGAACAAATGTTCTAAAGCTGTAGCTATACAATTTTTAAAAATGAACCCTGCTGCCTTTCTTGTAAAAATGCTTTTGTCCCCCACCTTCAATTTAAACACGTTTCCATACAAATGTTAAATTGCTTGTCATTTTGGCATTTACTGAAGAGTATAATGGCCAATCAAGTCTCAGTGAATTAGTGAATTAATTTTTTTTTAAAGGATCATTAGACTTTTATATTTATTTCTTTTTGCTGCTCAGACAAATTAGACACTCCCAAACCACAGCTGCTGTGCTACATGCTCTGTGTGGGCAGAACATATAAGGATGTAGACACTGGAAACACACAGTGCCCCTGATAGTGTGGAGAGTTGATTGCTCTTCCATATTTAGCTCACTGCAATTATTAGCTCTAGGAGCTGCCTTCTGGAAGCAGGCTTGGAATGGTTTTCTTGCATTTCTATCAGTGAAAAAGTACTGCAAACTGCAGAGGTCTTTGAAAAAACAAGGCAGAAGACTTTCCTGACTCAGTCAATGGATGGGAGTTCAGTCGGGCAGTTACTGCTGCAGTCCTTTCCTCCTTACCCTATACAGTGGTACCTCGGGTTAAGTACTGAATTCGTTCTGGAGGTCCGTTCTTAACCTGAAACTGTTCTTAACCTGAAGCACCGCTTTAGCTAATGGGGCCTCCTGCTGCTGCCGTGCCGCCGGAGCACAATTTCTGTTCTCATCCTGAAGCAAAGTTCTTAACCCGAGGTACTATTTCTGGGTTAGCGGAGTCTGTAACCTGAAGCGTCTGTAACCTGAGGTACCACTGTACCACTAAAAATGTAAGCTTGTGTCCAGTGAATTAAAAAGTAGCAGCAGCAGCAGCAAGGACTACACTCACACTGGGGAAGATGCACTGGTTTGGTGGTTGAGTGCACCTTAATACCTGCCCTTTACCCTAAGTTCCCAAGGCTGGTTGCATCATTACAACACAATATTACAAACAGGTGAAAACAACTTAAAACCACAGAAATAATGTGGATCCTAAAAATATACATCTCAGCTTTGGAAAGCCAGGATAAAGAGGTGCATCTTCAGCATTTCCTAGAAGCCATATAATGATGGTGCTGGATGCACATCTGTGGGGAGGAAATTTCACAGCTCTGGCTGCCATGGAGAATGCCCTCTGCTGAACCACCTCCCTCCCTCCCTCGCTTCTGAGAGTGACCCCGAAGAGTGGCCCCTCTGCCAATCTTGGTACCTGAGATTCTGTAGGGAAGGAGGTGGTCTTTCAGTTTTAGGGACTGAATTGTTTAGGGCTTTAAACACTAATGTGAGCACCTTGAATTGGGCGCATAACTTTTTTTTTCTTTGGCTCCTGCAGAGGAGGACAGGGTTATCACTAAACAGAAGCTGTTGTTAAAAGTAGGTTCCTCTAGCTTTCGGATGCTTAGAAATTACTGAAAGGATTGAGTGTATTGGGAACTATTTTGTCCAATGATGTCAT
Source organism: Podarcis gaigeae (assembly GCF_964106915.1). Lineage (NCBI taxonomy): Eukaryota > Metazoa > Chordata > Lepidosauria > Squamata > Lacertidae > Podarcis > Podarcis gaigeae. The sequence goes on along the minus strand of NC_139682.1, from coordinate 93,584,916 downwards.
TCCTGCTATACTGCATTATTATACAATATTATGTATATTTTAGATGTAGGTGGGAGATTAGGCTGTGTGAGTGAGCAGGAAGAAGAGGGCACCAAAGGTGGGGAAATGTAAAGACTCAACCTGCTGCTTTTAAAAAATGGAACTTATTTACAATATTTGTACCAATCCTATCATGTAATCTTGATATATAATCTACCATTAATATATCTGAAGTGATTATTGCGTGGTGTTCAAAACTTTCAGTGTGAAGTTTCCAATGTAAATGCCACATTTATATGAATGGATGCCAATTTGTATGCACTGGCTTTCCCTCTCACTTTTTTCATACCTGTGGAATCTGTTTCTCAAAGCTAGAGAAGGAGATGCGGATAGCACTTTCCCAGAAAGGACCTGGAGGGACAATCAGCTCAGAACTTAAGGAAAAAATAAAAACTGTAAGTGTTCATAATTTAAGGAACTTAGGTTGATTGTTTTTTTTTTAAGGCATATCATTAATTAAAACTATGCAAAGGAGCCTTAGGCAAACATTCCCTGCCATGCTTCCCACCTTCTTTGCTGGTGTGGGACATATGATGATTTGACCATTTGTCTGAGCTGGCAGACTGTCTTGTGCTTACTTTGCAAATCAGGATTGAAAACTGAGGAAGAATGTCTGAATTAATAATCTTAAAACCCAGCCTGTGTGCCCCTCTCCTTGACCTCTTATATTCCAGAAAACCTGGGCTGGATCTAGACACATCAAAGAAGCGTTTCAGTTTAAAGCATTGTAAATTTAAACGGAAAACAGGTGGAGAAAAATAGGACTCCGCATCGCCATCTGGTGGCACAATGTTATATCACACATACAACACATAAATCACTTTTTTTTAACCAGTCTAGCTGATTCCTGGGTGCTTTAAAGAAAAAAACTGGGAAATTGTATTGCATGTAGCTGTGTATAGAAAATAAACTTTTGTGCCTGTATATTTTTATTTTGCAAATGTTTTCTTAGATGCAAGACAAGTGGCTAGTTGGGGGTATTGTTGTAAATGTTTGTTTCATGCTCAACATTCTTATCGGCTGTTTAGACTGCATGACAACTAATTGTTGACTTTATGTTGTTTGCAATTTAGATTGTAGCGCAGCACCCCGAAGGATTGCTTGTTTCTAAGTTACCTGGTAAATTTGAGGTATGTTTCCTCCTTTCGGAAGTTGCTTTTGCTCTTGTCCTTTTCTGTGTATGTTTCTACTGAAACAAATATTGGCGCCTGAGTCAGAGAGGCAGCCAATAGCTCAGCATGCTAGACCACAGTTTGCTTAGGCTCGTTCCAGCTCATGCACACTCTTCTAAACCATGGTTCAGCACATTAGTGCACAATCTACACCCCTTGACTTAATATTATATAGTCTTTGGTCTTATAGGTAACGGGTGGTGGGAAGAAGGGGAGCAGGGGGGAAAGTGATGGTTCTGCCCTTAACAAGTTACCTCTAAGGGTATGTGGCCCTCAGCAGAAAAAGCATTGCCTGCTCCTGGTTTGGTTTTATTGTTGCCTCCGTGTAATCTTACTCTACTATTGGGGGTGGGATGAGGGAAGCTCTTCTAATCTTCCTTTTCTTTTGCTTAGATAAACAAAAATCTCTGATTCGAATTTCAATTTAGTAGGCTAAAATATTGTTCAGCTTAGACAAAAAGTGAACAAAACAGACAAGAAAATTTACTGGGTTACATTCTCTGGGTGAAAATGGAGATGGTTTCCAGTTTTTATGGACCAGATTCAAAGAGATTTCCTATGAAAAGTTCAAATTCACTATTTTCTCTTTTCTCCACCCCACTGGCTGCCCATTTCCTTCTTGACCAGCACTTGAACTAAATGTTTTGGAGAGCATTTTAGCTTCCAAAAAGTACCTATTTTTTATTGCTGTTAGTATAGCTAGTCCAAAGGACTATATAGTTAGTTAGTCCAAAGGAAGAATATTGCAGGACGTCCTTTTTGCTTTGATTAATCAGATTTTCTTTATATCTAGCGACATTTTAAAGAAATACTGGCAGTAAAGAAACTAGGTTTCTTAAACCTGATGGAACTGGTTGGTGCCCTTAGTGATGTTCTCCATATTGAGTGCAAAGAAGGGGAACAAGACTGGCACATCTTTGACATTGAGTCGCAGCGCTTAAGAGATGGTAAGTGGGGAACACTGCCTTTGCAGATACTTCCAAGGTGCAGGTTGGATTGGGCTCAAACAAACAAACTGCTTAACCCATGCCATTTGATAAAGCAAGTTCGCATTTGGGTTGCAATAGACTATAATTCATACCAAAGGTGTGTTGATAGGCCTCTATTGTTTTCCCATTGGCACACAATATATTATCGCATGCCATCCCAATTTCCAAGTACATTGGTACCTCGGGTTAAGACCTTAATTCATTCTGGAGGTCCGTTCTTAACCTGAAACTGTTCTTAACCTGAGGTACCACTTTAGCTAATGGGGTCTCCTGCTGCAGCCGCACAATTTCTGTTGTCATCCTGAAGCAAAGTTCTTAACCTGAGGTACTATTTCTGGGTTAGCGGAGTCTGTAACCTGAAGCGTCTGTAACCTGAAGGGTCTGTAACCCGAGGTACCACTGTAGTGTGAGATTCCAGGGGTTCCAGGTGCTTACCAAGGTTCAGTTTCCTTGGAATGAGGTACAGTGGAGATTGTGGTGTCTTTATAATATGAGATTTATTTACACATATATACAAAATGAGTCTAAGATGGCAGGATTCACAGCATTAACACCCCAATGAGCTTTTGCTTCTTCCAGAGCTGCAGTCTTAGATTCAAACAGAAATCAAACATCGCTCTGACTCTGGCTTCCTAGCCTGTTGCTTTTCACCTTCTAGCTTCTATCTCACATCACTTAACACTCTCCACTCTGCCTTTGTCCTTCCAACTACCCACAAGTTGAGGAAGAGGCCTCCACCCATTTGCTGTATGGCACAGAGCCCCTTCCTTTGCTTCCCTTAATGGCCCATTACCCAGGCTATCGCCTCACCAGGAAGTCGCCAGTTGCTTGTGTGCACTCTTGTCTGATGAGGGTGCTTAAGCCGGTGTGTGTGTGTGTGTGTCCCACTAATGTGCCAGTTGTTCAACTGGGGCACAAGACTGAAAAAGTTGATGCCAGCTATGTAGAGGCCAGAAGTGGTGTTGTGTGTGCATTCTGTGCCCCCTAGGAGCTGCTGTAAGTGCATGCTTTTGTCAATAAGGAATTAAACCACCAGCCGTTTGTCCTCCTTGGCTGAGTGCGCTCAGGATAATAGTGTCCTTATAAGTGGGATGATCTGCTCCAGAATATTTGGCAGGGGTGAGACAAAGGTGAACCATGGTTGCAGCTTGTACTTTTAGCCCTCAGAAAGGCTGGCAGATTGGACCTTGTTTTACTTTCCAGCTTACAGATCATTCCAAGGTGGATCCCAAGAAACATTAAACTGTATTTTTACAAATTGCACTAAACAATATCAACATATCAAATTTATCAAAGCAGAGAAGGGCTATAGCTCAGTGTTAGAGCATCTGTCTTGCAAGCTGAAGGTCCCAGGATCAGTCTCTGGCATCTCCAGGTAGGGTTGGGAAAGACACCCCCCCCCCCCAATCCTAGAGAACCACAGTCAGTTGCAGTACTGAGCAAGATGGACCAAGTAGATGGGCTCAGTATATGGCAGCTTCCTATGTTTGTATCAAGGCTCTTTTCACAGGTCAGGGGAATGTCCAGCTGAACAGGCTCTGAGATGGTCTTCAGATGCCTCCCGCCCTCTTCTTAGATCAGGCATATGCAAACTAGGCCCTCCAGATGTTTTGGGACTACAACTCCCATCATCCCTAGCTAACAGGACCAGTGGTCAGGGATGGTAGTCTCAAAACATCTGGAGGGCCAAAATTGCCTATGCCTGCCTTAGATCCTTCCTAATTTTCTGTGATGTGTGAAGATGCATTAAGCATGCATACTTAATAGACTACTTTTATTTTCGAATTTAACAACACCTTTTTTTGGGGGGGGCGGCAGAATAGCAGCCAAGTAGGGGAAGTTTTGAGCAGAAAAGCAAGTCAGGACTCTGCCCTGATTCAGAATGGGAGCCTATTCCAACTGGACACTCTGGTTGGTTTTTCCCAGGTGTGAAAATGGCAGATGAAGCATGTTTCTTTAAAACATATAACTATTGTCACGTGTAGTTTGGCCTTGCCTCTGTGATGTATGATTCTTGAATGCAAACTTCCTTCTTTGGGCTTGAACTTTGGGAACTGCCAATTCAGACTTTTAAAAATGAAGGTTGTGTGTTTGCCTTCTAAACATAAGTATCTGTTGTTCCTACAGATGAGCATTCAAGTGATAAGATTGCCCAGCCTGACTCTTTAGCCCATGAAGAGACGCCAGATGTGCATGAGCTTCTCAGCTGGAATTCTCCTCTGGAGGAATCTAAGGCTCCAGATGTGAAACTTAGTGTAGTAACGAAGATGGCGACACCGGTAGGCTGACATTGCCGTGGTATCATGGTTAACAAGTAGTGTCATGTTTTACAACTGTTGGACAGATATCAAGAGACGACTAACAGTGGATTGTATTTATTTTATTTTGAAATCAGTTGTTTTTGTTTAGAATTTTTATTAATTTTTCTGTTTTACAATTTAACATACTCATTTTACATCCTTAAGATATCAGTGATGTGACTTCTTCTCTTTCCCTGGTTCATTTTACATATCATAAATCCCTGCATATTTTACAAAAACTATACCTTTCAGTATTCCGTTATTGCCTCCATCAACATTTACATTGTTGAATTTAACTTAATGCTGCCAGCGTTTTCAGCTGTACACAATTATTTCCCATATATTCAGTAAACATTTTCCAATCTTCTTTAAACGTATGCTCTTCTTATTCTCTTATTCTATATGTTAAGTCTGCAAGTTGTACATATTCTATCAAGTTCCCATTTTTCTTTATAATAATAATAATATATTATTTATACCCCACCCATCTGGCTGGGCCTCCCCAGCCACTCTGGGCGGCTTCCATAGAAACCAAAAATACAGTAAAATATCACACGTTAAAAACTTCCCTGAACAGGGCTGCCTTAAGATGTCTTCTGAATGTCAGGTAGTTGTTTATCTCTTTGACATCTGATGGGAGGGCGTTCCACAGGGTGGGCGCCACTACCGAGAAGGCCCTCTGCCTGGTTCCCTGTAGCTTTGCTTCTCGCAATGAGGGAACAGCCAGAAGGCCTTCGGCGCTGGACCTCAGCGTCCGGGCAGAATGATGGGGGTGGAGACGCTCCTTCAGGTATACTGGACCGAGGCCGTTTAGGGCTTTAAAGGTCAGCACCAACACTTTGAATTGTGCTCAAAAACGTACTGGGAGCCAATGTAGGTCTTTCAAGACCGGTGTTTAGTTGGGAACTCGCTCGTTTTCCATTTTGGGGCTAACAAAACATGGGCCACAGCAGTGGCATACATAAATAACCTTTTTTTGACACCTGGGAATTTCAGTCTGAATTATCCCCAACAGAAAGGACTCTGGTTTTTTTTGGGAAAGTACTTTTAAACATGTTTTTCAGTTCATTATGGATCATTTCCCAATATTCTTTTACCCTTTTACGAGTCCACCACATATGAAAGAACGTTCCCTCCAATTCTTTGCATCTCCAACACTTATCTGATTCAGTCTTATACATCTTAGCAAGCCTACTCAGAGTTAAATACCATCTGTGAATCATTTTCAGGTAGTTCTCCTTCAAAGAATAAAATGCTGTAAACTTCAAGTCACTTTTCCAAGTTTTCCCCACAGTTCAAAATCTATATTGTGTCCTATATCTGTTGCCCGGTGTGCCATTGAGGCTTTAACAAGCTTTAAAATGCACATTTTGTCAGTAGGTTTCAGGTAAAGTTCCTTGGGAAGATAATTCTACAGTGAGTGCTACCACTGAGATGTAGCCAACTGCCACATCTCATTTGGAGTAGAACTTCTGAGAAGATCTCTAAATCAAGGTTGGTAGGCATGTGTTGCGAGTAAGGGTGCTTCAGGTAGAATCCTAGAGTTGGAAGAGACCACAAGGGCCATCGAGTCCAACCCCCTGCCAAGCAGGAAACACCATCGGAGCACTCCTGACATATGGTTGTCAAGCCTCTGCTTAAAGACTTTCAAAGAAGGAGACTCCACCACACTCCTTGGCAGCAAATTCCACTGTCGAACAGCTCTTACTGTCAGGAAGTTCTTCCTAATGTTTAGGTGGAATCTTCTTTCTTGTAGTTTGGAACCATTGCTCCGTGTCCGCTTCTCTGGAGCAGCAGAAAACAACCTTTCTCCCTCCTCTATGTGACATCCTTTTATATATTTGAACATGGCTGTGGGTTAAAGCCTCAGCGCCTAGGACTTGCCGATCGAAAGGTCGGCGGTTCGAATCCCTGCGGCGGGGTGCGCTCCCGCTGCTCGGTCCCAGCGCCTGCCAACCTAGCAGTTCGAAAGCACCTCCAGGTGCAAGTAGATAAATAGGGACCGCTTACCAGCGGGAAGGTAAACGGTGTTTCTGTGTGCGGCTCTGGCTCACCAGAGCAGCGATGTCACGCTGGCCACGTGACCCGGAAGTGTCTCCGGACAGCGCTGGCCCCTGGCCTCTTAAGTGAGATGGGCGCACAACCCCAGAGTCTGTCAAGACTGGCCCGTACGGGCAGGGGTACCTTTACCTTTACCTTATCATATCACCCCTTAACCTCCTCTTCTCCAGGCTAAACATGCCCAGCTCCCTTAGCCGTTCCTCATAAGGCATCGTTTCCAGGCCTTTGACCATTTTGGTTGCCCTCCTCTGGACACGTTCCAGTTTGTCAGTGTCCTTCTTGAACTGTGGTGCCCAGAACTGGACACAATACTCCAGGTGAGGTCTGACCAGAGCAGAATACAGTGGCACTATTACTTCCCTTGATCTAGATGCTATACTTCTATTGATGCAGCCCAGAATTGCATTGGCTTTTTTTAGCTGCCGCGTCACACTGTTGGCTCATGTCAAGTTTGTGGTCAACCAAGACCACAAGGCCCTGGTCCAAACTGCTCTTTAAAGGTCCAGCAACTTTGATTGGGTCTGGGAATAATCTGGGAGCCAGTGAAGACTACAAAGCATTGGTGTGATACACATTTCATACAACCTCAGTTAGCTTTCTCTCAACCAAATTCTGAAGTAACAGAAGTTTCCAGGCTGTATTCAGCCATATCCCCACCCCCACAATTAGGATTTCCCCCTACCTCTGCCTCTCCTACCTTTGTTTGTTTTTCAAAAATCTGTCTGGTTTGCATTTTAAAATTGTTTTATGAATGTTTATTGACATTGTGTTTATATTAGCTTGGTGATACTCCAAGCTGCTTTGTGGTGTTTTTGCCTGGGAAAATGGGATATAAGTATATAAACACGTAAGTAAGTGAGGAAAATGTGAGCGAGAGATGCTTTGATGTTTCAGCAGAACCGTGTCATAGAGGAATTATTTATTGAGGGTATGGAAAATCAGGAAGGGATGTAATGGAGTTAGGGCTGTCTGTGTGGCACTTTTTTTTAAAAAAAATATTTATTAAAATTTTGAAAGTTACAGAAAGTAAAAAGAAAAAAAGTTAAACATAACAAAACCATACAATACAATATAGAAACAAAAATATTACATATGCATAACAAAAAAACCCAAAAACCCCCACAAAAACCCCACATAACCTATACTTTCAATTATTAACTTTCTTTTACTTGTTTCAGCAACCTCCTCACACCTCCCTTTTTTTGTATTCCACTTTGATTAATTGTTTCAGCAAATCCTTTCCATCTTCCTCAAACTTCTGTCCTATCATTTAACTTAACCATTTCTAACATTATTTTTTCCTTTAATCCAATTACAATCTATTATGCTTAATTCTTTATAAAATTTCTGCTAAGGCCATGTAACTTCATTCCAACATCCTTCTAACATTCATTAATTTTACAATGTTTCTGTAAGTAGTCTTTAAATTTCTTCCAATCTTCCTCCACCGACTCCTGTGTGGCACTTTTTGTTGCATGTTAGGGCATCCAGACTCATTGCTGTTGGGATGGAGACTTGGAAGACTAGGAAAGTGTTTTGGATTCCCGTGTAGTCAAGTCCTTGGGATTTCCCAGCCCTGGAAATCTCTTGAGTGGCCCGGGTGAATCTGTTGTACTGCTTGGATCAGAATGACTTTCTTTTACTTTCCTTATGTTTGCAGCACCTGAGTATGGAAGATAGTCACATTATTCAAGAGATCATGGAAAATGAAATCCCGCCAGATGCCGTCCAGGACAGAAGCCTTTTCAGCCTTCCCCAGCTGGACACCAGTGCTTTAGTGGGACTATTTGTGGAATACATTGTCTCTCCTTCGCAATTCTACGTCCGACTCTACAGTGCAGAAACGTCAGTGAAGTTAGAAAACATGATGTTGGAAATGAGGTGAGGGGGAACTTACCCATTTCGGTCTGGGCTTTTCGCTGTATATGAGCTAGGATTGCAGGGAGAAAAGAGAACCCAGTTTGGTATTGGGTGTGCTTGTGGTCTGTTGAAACTCATGTGCAAAAACTTTACCCTGTTTCTTGGCAAGGGTATTCTTTGATGTATACACTTCAGTGTGCATGGTTTTAGTATTTTATTTTATTGAAGCAGCACGATAATCAGCCGAACAGAAAACCCTTCTAAATATCAAAATAGGTCTGAACAAACAAATGGGGTTTTAGCAGATGTTTAATGCATGCAACCAATGAAACTTCCCATATCTCTTTGGGTTGGTGCCATCTTGTCAATCCCCTATAAAAGCCTGGGTGAACAGGTGCCACCCAAGCAGTCACCCAACTCAGCTGCCACCCAAGCTGCCACCCAACTCAGCTGCCACCCAAGCAGTCTATGTAATCATAGGGAGAGTCAGCAGTGTTCACCTGTCCTCCAGTTGTCCTCATTGTTCTGCACACTCAGGCAGGGAAGAGGAGGGACAAAGTCAGTGCAATGCAAACACACTAGTGTTTTCACTACAGCCTCCTTGCCCCTTTACCTGCCTGCCAGAGTGCAACAGTGACACAAGCAACTGAACATCAGATGAATCATAGAATCATGAAATTGTAGAGGAAGAAGAAGGAGGTGCTGACCTAAATGGCCTCGGTCCTGTATACCTGAGGGAACATCTCCAACCCGATCATTCAGCCCAGACACTGAGGTCCAAGGTATAAATAAGAAATAATAATAATTTAGTCCAACCCCTTCAAAGCACAAATGTCCCCACCCTGTCATCTGCTCCCGGATCTGCTTCTATGCCAGTTGTAGGAGTTCTGTAGCCACCACAGATAAGACCCTACCTGTGGTCACTGGATGGTGTACTTGCCCCATCAACAGGACCACAGGGATGACTTCTCTTGCAGATCTCAATGCAGATTAATAATGGTATAGGGGTATCTGAGACTCAAAAGTTTTTTAAGACTTCAAATGTCTGCTACTTAGCCATAGGATTGTACTGTTAGCGACCCACTTGGATCCTGTATTTCAGACGATGCTATTCTAGTAAACATGTAGCTGACCGATACATCATGCCCAAAGCCTCAATCAGTCCTGGCCAGCTTTGTTGTATAAAAAATTCGGAAGACAAATGGTGGTACAGAGTTATCATTCATCGAGTGCTCAATGACCAGGAAGTGGAAGTGTTTTACCCGGACTTTGGAAGTATGAGGACTGCCCAGAAATCCTCGCTGAGGTTTCTGAAGTAAGTAAATCGTGTGCTAGGCAGGGAATGCTTATCGGCTGAGAACTGGTGGATGGTGAGACCTCTTTCTTTTCTACTCTTGCTCTCAGAAAAATTAATGGAGGATAAGATCATGTTCTGCCTCCACTTTCAGAGGCAGTCTGTTCCTGGATATGAGTTGCTGCACTTGGGTCCTGCTTGCAGACTTCCCAAAAGCTTCTAGGTGGCCACTGCAAGAACAGGATGCTCATTAGATGGGTCATTGATCTCATTCAGCAGAGATGACTCTTATGCTCTCATACGCAAATCCCACGCACCCTTCCTTCCTCTCACACACAACTCCATTCACTCAACATTCTTTTCATTTTCTCTGTCTCCCTGTCTGCCTGCCCCCACCTCACATCCCCACACCATCCAAGGCTGATTTCAAAGGTAGCACTTGCGTATCAGTTCCCACATCTTGTCATCTCATACCTAAAATCCAAAGTTCTTTCAAAACTGACTTGCCCTCTGTCATGGGCAGTAAAATAACTGTGTTTGGGAACACAGACAGTACAGTGCAAAATGACTCTTGCTATTAAGCATAAGTGAGTGAAAATCCACTTATGCTAAATAGGCAAACTAAGGCCCGGGGGGCCGGATCCTGCCCAATTGCCTACTAAATCCAGCCCGCGGATGTTCCAGGAATCAGCGTGTTTTTTTTACATGAGTGGAATGTGTGCTTTTATTTAAAATGCATCTCGGGGCTATTTGTAGGCATAGAAATTCGTTCATTTTTTTTCCTTCCAAAATATAGTCCTGCCCCCCACAAGGTCTGAGGGACAGTGGACCGGTCCCCTGCTGAAAAAGTTTGCTGACCCCTGTATAGTTCATCAGGAAATAAGGATTTGTTTTAAGTTTTAAGTTTTTTAAAAAATTGTTTAACCACATCAGTTTACAAACATAGATACATATGCTATAATGTTATTGTTTTAGTTAAATAAATTGTTTAAAAAGTCCAAATATAAACAGTTAACTTATTAACCCACACAATAATTTCATAATTATCTATGTACTTCTAATAGTATAACCAAATCAGTAATTTTTGATATAACTGTAAAAACTACTCTGAAAATTTATCACACAAAAAATGAAACCTTCCTCTAATTGTAAATATTAAGATGATACCAGCAAGAATGAGTCTTTCTGTAAAGAAATTGAGTTAAATCAAGTCTTACTGACTAGTGATTTAAATCGTGATTTAAATCAAATCCACCTTTGTGTGGACTCAGTCTTGCTTACTTTCTTTCGTGGGAAATGCCAAATGTCAACGCTTTGTTCATTATCCAGTTTGATGCAAGACTACTTGGCTTGGGGCAGCAAGTCAAAAGTGTCCCTGTGAATTACCTTGTTCTTGTTGCAGGTCTTGTTATGCAAAGCTTCCTGCTCAAGCAATCCCTTGTTCCTTAGCTTGGGTGAGACCTACAGAGGTATGTATATATGTATTATTTTTTCAACTAACCTTACCCTAGATGTTTGGGAACAACTTAAAAATAAGCTGGCTTTTGTTTTCTGTTCTTGTTTTAAACTTTAACGTATGTGTTCATTTGTTTACTGCACATTTTTTTACCAATGTTGTAGCATTTTTATGTTGCATCCAAAAAAGTGCTCAAGCTTTGGCAAATACTTAAGGAAATCTCATAACGGTTAGGTATTTGCTGAGACTGCTTCTCTTCATGCCCTACATCTAGTGGATGAGTGAATCATAGAGTTGGAAGGGACCCTGAGGATCATCTAGTCCAACCCCCTGCAATGCAGGAATATGCAGCTTTCCCACATGGGAATCGAACCTGCAACCTTTGCATTATCAGCATGCTCTAATCAACTGAACTATCTTGCTGCATATTATTTGGAGTGAAAGGAGCAACCAAGGGTATACTTGTCAGTTATATCTGTATATCACAAGATGTTAGGGTGGATCATGAAGGATTAAGAGCAATGATAACATCAGAATTTTAAAGTTCAGGAGTTGGAATAGCTCAAAGAATAAGTGAATAAGAAAAATGTGTTTTGGAAAGTAAAGATAAATAAGATTTGAAGTGCTATTTTAGAGGAAAAAAATTGAGATACAAAAGGAGAACACAAAAAGCAGCTGGAATGTATTAAGACTAATCAAATAGAATCTGATGTGCAGAGCCAATGCAATTAGTTTTTCAACTCTGCTTGACTTTGTACCTTATCCTTTCTTTATCAAGGACAATTGGACTGCCAGTGACATACATGAATTCCAAAGGTTGTGTGATCTGAAGCTGCTTGTGGGAGTTGTGGATGAATACATAGATGGAATCCTTTACCTCTTCCTCTGTGACACCAGCTCTGACGAAGATGTCTACTTGCACAATGCACTGAGATTAAAGGGCCATGCATTCATCTGCAGAGAAAACCTTCCTTCCAAGGTGAGGGCAAATATTTGCCGGAGGCACTAAGGGAAGGTTAAAATGGATAAGTATCTCTTAAGGGCATGAGGTTCTTAAACTGATTTGTGGTGATGACCCATTGAAAACTGAGGGGGGATGGGGATGTCCCAAGTGTTCTTAGTGCTAACTAAACCAAACCAAAAAATGTTAAGTCTGTGGAAGGATGATAAAAAGAATGACATGGCATGCTTTTTTTCTAAGAGAGCACCATGTGAAAGCATGTGGAAACATAGTTTGATGATTATAAGTTTGTTAAAAATCAGTGACCCAGAAAAAGCCCACATGATTATTATTATATTTAATTCAGTTGCATTATTACATTTTTTTAAAAAAAACAACTAGTTATTTTTAGTTAATTTCCAGGTTGTTAAATCTTATCAAGAAATAAATTTTATTTATCATCTTTCATTTTGCAACAATGCATACAAATTAACAAAGCCCAAAATAAGAACAAATCCACTTTCCCCCCACCCCATTCATGGTTCCATCTGTTTATCTTTACTACTGCATATCCACAAAATGCCTCAATTGTTTGTTTCCTGTAAACTTTCTTCACATATTCTTTACTGTTCGTTTTAAGTTAACGCTGCTAAAGCTTTAAGTTGTTTACAATAACTTTTTAAATAGTCAATAAATGCACCCCAATCTTGATTAGTTTTTTTCCTCCTCCTGATTTCTTCCTGTAAGTTTGGCTGTCTCTGCATATTCCATCAGTTTTATCTACCAGTCCTCCTTGGTTGGAACTATTCCTTCTTTTCTTTTTAAAATATTTTTTTTATTGGTTTTAACATACTTTCCAGACAAAACAACCATCCCACCCCATCTTATACATTTGTGGCTATAGTTAGCCTATGACCTGCATTTTTGGTTTCATATTATCTTAACATTGCATTGGCAAATGACTTGTAAACTACTTTGGTAAGAGTTTTTCTTTAAACTGTGTACAAATTTATTAAATAAATAATATTCTTCATTCTCCTGCCTTTAACAGAATTTCAGAGAGCCATTCTTTTCCACATTGTATCTGAAACCTGGACCGGAGCAGCAGTCTGGTTTGACAAAAGCAGAAACGCCCTTGCTTAAGCAGGAATCTCTTTGTGACCTTCCAGAAGTACCAGATTCAGGGTCTTGCTACAATGAAGTGCTTTCCCAGGTGGAGATTTTTGAGTTTTTCTGTTTAAATAAGCATTGATGTTGCATCTAGTGAAGTATATCCAAGCAGTTAAAATAAGTACATGAGCAAAGTTAACAGGGAGAGTTTCTCCAAGACCCATTAGAACATAATATGGGTAATGGAATCGCTTTGATCTAAGATACCATACTAGTTTTGTTTGGAGACCTCAACAAATACCTTCCATTTGTTTATTTGTTTAAACAAAGATTTAATTGGGACAATCTAATCCCACTAACATGTAACTTAAACTGCACTTCAGTTTAAAGAGGTGTGTGGTGAAGGTGTTAAACAAGCCTCTTGATGCCAGCAGCTGTTTTGTGGGGCAGTGAGGTGGCCAATATTGCCATTGAAGAGGTGAGTACCTCTTGGGAGTCCTACAGCATCTCATGTGGCCCGGTGAGATTCTTGTGAAAAGTTTGGGGTGGGTACCTTTAAAGGACTGGCTGGCCACCTTGCTACCTCTCTCTTTTCCTTCTAGCAGACAGTTTTGTTTTATCAGCAAGTGAATTGTTTAAAACAAAGTACGTTGAATTAAAAATATTCCTTTTAAAAGTTGACGGTACTGTAACTTGGCCCTGAATCGTTTTCTAGGGTACAGCAGGCTCACGCTCAGACCCTGAGATGCCGCTCCTCGAGCCAGTATATACGTGCGACGAAATCTGGGATGAGAACTGGACACCTTCCAAGCATTATGAAGAAGAGGAAAATTGTGATACTTTGTCCCCTGACAACGCCGTGTTTCCCCGCCATTCTTCAAGTGATGAAGGGAATGAGGAGGAGACTCAGCACAGCCAGGAATTGACACAACAGGTGGTGGTTTTTCAGTGTTGATAGGAGGGAAATGGTCAGATGGGTTGTTGGTGAAGTTGCAAAGCCTTTTCATATCCCTTAGCCATGTCTTTCTAGCCTGTTTATTATCCCAAAGTCTGAGACCAGAGGCAGTGCTCTCCAGCACAATAGATTTATTTATTAAAAATATTATAAAAAGATATAGGGGGAGAGATCAAGAGTTGTTGAGGGTTTTTTTGGCCCATCACATGAGCTGGGACAGCCCACGATCAACCTGGTTGGACAGGCAAAATTTAGAGGGTTCTAACCCCTCTCCCTTCAGATTAAATGACTTCCAAAGTGGCCCTGCCCTTGGGTTTATAATATAAAAGACACAACACAAAACGGAATGGATTTGGTCGGGAGGAGGGGAAAAAGAAAATTCAGACACCAGCTGCTCCTAGACTGTTTACAAAGACCAGCTGGAATGGAAAGAATTTAAAAGTTCCTGGCCTTAGGTGAGTTGATGCAGTCCCATCACTGATGTAGGTTGATTGAATGGCTATTGTTAGATGCCAGTTTTAGGGATAAAGCCCTTCCTTGCCACTCCCATTGTACTTACCAGAGAAAGTTCTTCTGGATCCAAAATTGCTCATGTGTGTCTTCAGTATGCTGCTTTCAGTCTAGATTGATTCTAGATCCTGCCATCCATGATTCTAGATCCTGCCATCCACAAGGTTAGGTGTGGTTACTTGATAGGCATTTGAACCCAGCCATGCCTTTTCCTTCCTGGCAATGCCCCAAATAAAGAAATAAAGAAGTGGCAATTGTGATTTTGGTATAGCTCACACAGTTATTGGGCAAGTGTGGGTACATACCAGGGTTGCCTACATCTTTTTTGAAAAAGAAACACTGTAAGATAATGCATAATCAATCTGCAACAAAATTTTATTTTTGTAATATAACCAATTTCTCAGGAAGTGCTTTTCAGGGGAAGAAAATACCCAGTAGATCTAGATTGTGGGGAGAGGCATGCTACGTAGAAAAAACAAGGACTCGGTTACCATTGATTCTAGCAGCCAAAGTTGTAAGAAGATAGAAAATGAGAGCAACCAAGCACCTGTAAACCCTGGTTTGCTTGTTCTAGGTTTCAGTATCGAGCTGGTTGGTGCAAAACATTTCTTAGCGTTGATCCTCTTCACTTTTAGTAATGTTTTGAAATACTGTACTGTGTATGAGTTTTTGGTTTCATATTATCCTAACATTGCATTGGCAAATGACTTGTAAACTACTTTGGTAAGAGTTTTTCTTTAAACTGTGTACAAATTTATTAAATAAATAATATTCTTCATTCTCCTGCCTTTAACAGAATTTCAGAGAGCCATTCTTTTCCACATTGTATCTGAAACCTGGACCGGAGCAGCAGTCTGGTTTGACAAAAGCAGAAACGCCCTTGCTTAAGCAGGAATCTCTTTGTGACCTTCCAGAAGTACCAGATTCAGGGTCTTGCTACAATGAAGTGCTTTCCCAGGTGGAGATTTTTGAGTTTTTCTGTTTAAATAAGCACTGATGTTGCATCTAGTGAAGTATATCCAAGCAGTTAAAATAAGTACATGAGCAAAGTTAATAGGGAGAGTTTCTCCAAGACCCATTAGAACATAATATGGGTAATGGAATCGCTTTGATCTAAGATACCATACTAGTTTTGTTTGGAGACCTCAACAAATACCTTCCATTTGTTTATTTGTTTAAACAAAGATTTAATTGGGACAATCTAATCCCACTAACATGTAACTTAAACTGCACTTCAGTTTAAAGAGGTGTGTGGTGAAGGTGTTAAACAAGCCTCTTGATGCCGGCAGCTGTTTTGTGGGGCAGTGAGGTGGCCAATATTGCCATTGAAGAGGTGAGTACCTCTTGGGAGTCCTACAGCATCTCATGTGGCCCGGTGAGATTCTTGTGAAAAGTTTGGGGTGGGTACCTTTAAAGGACTGGCTGGCCACCTTGCTACCTCTCTCTTTTCCTTCTAGCAGACAGTTTTGTTTTATCAGCAAGTGAATTGTTTAAAACAAAGTACGTTGAATTAAAAATATTCCTTTTAAAAGTTGACGGTACTGTAACTTGGCCCTGAATCGTTTTCTAGGGTACAGCAGGCTCACGCTCAGACCCTGAGATGCCGCTCCTCGAGCCAGTATATACGTGCGACGAAATCTGGGATGAGAACTGGACACCTTCCAAGCATTATGAAGAAGAGGAAAATTGTGATACTTTGTCCCCTGACAACGCCGTGTTTCCCCGCCATTCTTCGAGTGATGAAGCGAATAAGGAGGAGACTCAGCACAGCCAGGAATTGACACAACAGGTGGTGGTTTTTCAGTGTTGATAGGAGGGAAATGGTCAGATGGAATGATGATAGATGGAATGGCTATTGCTATATGCCAGTTTTAGGGGAGGATAAAGCCCTTCCTTGCCACTCCCATTGTACTTACCAGAGAAAGTTATTTTCTTAATCTTAGTTATCCTAATCACTTTTTTCTGCCAGTACGTTTGCTGAACTATGTTCAAATTACCCCTCTCTTGCTTTTACTGTCAATGAGCATCACTTTTGGGGGGCCCTTTTGCTTACAAAATGTGTAACACATTTTTGGCAGAATGTGGATATTTCCATTCCCGTTGAGAGAACAAACTGTCTGAGTCTGGAACCCCTGAACAGAAAAGTGGAGTCATCTGGAAGAATGGAGGTAAAGTCATTTCCGTTGGCTTACCTTGTAAACTTGATTTCCGGCTTTAAAGTAGCACAGATGAATTTCATTATTGCGATGGCATGCATGGTTGCATAACCCAAGATACATTGTCAGACCCTACATACTTGTTGAATCTTAGCGTGGTTGTGGAGAACTCAGAGGTCTAATGGGGACCTGCAAGTCTGTTTTATCTTTCACTCTGTCCAGCCACCCTTCACTGACTGCTTTGCATGTTGAGTGTTACTGCCTGACTAGCATGTGTCCTTGAACTCTGATCATTCCTCTTGTTTCCCTGGATGGAGGCTAGAGAGGAGTGCGTGTGGAAACTAGCTCACTGCACAAATACATCATTTTCATTTGTTCACTTTTACCTCTGGCCCTGCCCCCCACTGGCATGTTGCCCACCCCCTTCAAGAGCATGCAGCTTCTTGGCACGAACATGCCCTCCACCCCTTCTGAAAGCATTATTGCTTCCAAAAAAAGAACCTGTGAGTCCTCTGCTAACATTCTAGATGAGGCTTTCCAAGATCAGAGGTACGGCTTTGGAGCCTGCACAACTATTTCGTTGCCCCAGAACGCTAGCTGTGTAAACCTTGTTGCTCTTGCGTTTTCATCATCTTCTTGTCTGACTCCTTTAATGGTGGTAGTTATCCAGGAGTGGGTTACTTTTCCCACTAGCTTGAAAGGCAAGGCTATGAAAATAGCTTTGTGCTTGGTCCCATTCTGTGAGAGGAGGCTCCCCCCCCCCCAGTCCCATCTTGCCTGCTTCAAGGTTTTGAACATTTTTTTTTATTGTGCTAGCAGCCTGATTCAGCATTTGTTTACCTGACAACTTATCTGGCCCTGATGACAAGCTTCTGTCACATTACTGCTGTTTTCCCCATGGAAAAGCAAACTGGAACTGACTGCAAAGAGGGGCATAGCTCCTGAACTAGTGTCTAGCAAGTAGTCACAAGCATTTCAGGCAGAAACGATCCTTCTTTGAGGAATGATAATGAGGTCAATGTTCCTGTGATTAAGAAAGTAATCTTATGACCATAAGGAGGAGCATTGCTCCCAGGCTACTTTCTGGCAAGGGGGCACAGCTTGCATCCCTGGCAAAGAGACCCCCCCCCCTTTCAGCTGGTAGTCAGGCCAGTTCTCTTAACATAGAGAAGAAACCAATCTAGCTGCTAAGAGGAACATTCACCTCCAGGCTACTTCTGGCAAGGAGGGACAAATGGAAGTTGTGCTAAACATCAATATGGGAAGTGGGTATTCAGGTTTGCTTAAGTTTGCGCCATACATTTCTTCTGTGTGCAGGCTGGCATATTTTGTACAAACTGGGGAAGAAAGAGTCCCTGATTGTTCTACTTTCCCAGTGCCGTGGATTCTTTCAGCTGTGTTTGAGTGAATCCTGTTAACCATGGTTGCAGTGCCTCTGTTCTGTCTCCATTTTTTATACCAGTAGTGCCCTACAAATTCAATCCCCTTGCTTCTTAGCTCTGTCATGGGAACCTGTTTTGTAGCCGAAATATGGATTGAGATGATAAATAGGAGAAAAGGACTAGCTTGCTTCCACAAATGCCAGTGAATTAGCAGTAAAAAACCCCATAAAATATAAAAAGGAAGTGCATTTGTTAACGCAGTGTAAACACATAGAGACCTGTGGTGATCAGCCCTTCCTGGTGTCTGGGCACATGTGTTCACTGCATGTCCTCTGCTTTTTAAAGAGTTTGCCAAATAGCGGTGTGTATGTGGCAGGTACTGTTTGTGTATGAAGGAAAATAAACTCTCGGTTCCTTTCAGTGGCCTGTGACAGTGGCACGGGTCACATGGCTTTACTTTTGCCCTAAATCAGGTTTCTTCCCTGTCCATTTGACTACAGGCAAGAAACACTCTTGGAGCTACATCTGATTCTTTGTCACAAACGCTGCAAGAGTTTTACATCTCCATTGTCCATTCCAAGCAATCAGCAGAGGAGAACAAATTAGATTTGGATCTGAAATTATCTGGCTACGGTTTCCAACCACTTCCATCACCATCTGCCATACACGGTACTTGTGGGCTGCTTAAAGCAAAAACTGTTGAAGTGCATAATCTGGCTATATTAATCCTGTTTAAGTAGTACCCTTACTACTCTATTGACATTAAACTGCAAGTCCTAAGAATGTCTGCGCAGAATCCCACTTGGAGTCTGAGCGGCGAAGTGGACACCCCATTCATCATTAAAGTTGCAGCAGAGAGAGAAGTGTGGAAACCTCACTGCCTAAGTGCCTTGAATGCTTGCTTGTGCACAGCATATCCTACTGAAACAATGTGGGAGGATCCTGCAGCTCATATCGAGGCGCAGTTGGTGCATTACTGCACCCACATGGGAGCTGCTTCCCATGGCTCAGTTTCACAATATTCTAATAAAAATGTGCATGCCTGGCATCCTCACCATCAGTTTTTATGTACCCACCTAAGACATTTTGATTTACTCAGGCATTTGGTGGCTAAATTAGCCTCTGCTGTGCTGTTCATCTTTTAGTGGGGTAGGGTGGGGTAGGATTTGCCCTTCTTATTGTATCATTGGGTGAGCATTTTAGGAATTTTGTATTGTGCATTGTTTTTCATTTGGCTTCTAAAGTTGATTTTATCCGTTTTTATTTTCTCTGTCTGTTAAGTAACTTTGAGATGTTTTTGTGTAGGGTGACTAACAAATGAAATAAAAAGTGGGGATGGGACTACATTGTTCATTCCCCAGTAAAGTTTTTCTTCAGTCAGGGCCAGCCTGAGGCAAAGCAAGGCAACCGCTTTAGGTGATAGGATCTGCAGATCCCAATCCCGATATTTATTCCGGAGGGGAGTGCCATTTTGTGCTTTGCCTCAGGTGGCAAAACGTCTTGGGCCAGC
This sequence comes from Podarcis gaigeae, assembly GCF_964106915.1. Classification (NCBI taxonomy): domain Eukaryota; kingdom Metazoa; phylum Chordata; class Lepidosauria; order Squamata; family Lacertidae; genus Podarcis; species Podarcis gaigeae. The sequence continues at coordinate 93,565,182 of NC_139682.1, read as the reverse complement.
CCTGTATTCTCTTGTCAGGGAAGCACATAAGTTGCCACTCCCAAGTGTGAATTGGCCCATGGAATTTCCAGATCAGAGAGCCGAATCTGGATCCTGTGAACTACATAGCCCAAGGTCATTTTTTTCTCTCTTTGCTGTTCAGGAAATGTTCCTTCAGAGAGGAAGGTGGATGATGCCTCCAGGACCCAAGTAATAACCCTGTATACCGCTCGCAGCTGCCCTAGCCAAGGGGGCACAGGCCACAGTGCCTTGGTGTTCACTGCCAAACTTCAGGGTTCCCCGGCATCCTGCGTCGCTTGCAGCCCTAGTGTAGCCCTTGGAGCCTCAGCACGCTTAGCTACATCTGGTGGCTTTTTCTCCTTTCATCTTAAGAAGATGGCGATATGAAGAAAGCCCAAGGAGTGGCTGGATGGCTGTTTAAGACTTCAGTGGCTGGTTGCTTTCTTGTGCACATTGGTAAAAAAAAAAAAAAAGGCTTGAAGGCTATGGGAATTCTACCTATGTTTCAATTTGGACTAAATGCGGCAATGAGTGCTAACTTCTCCCCTGTTTGTATAGTTTTGTTGATTCTCCTGTTCTTAATAGAATTGTTCCAAAAGTAATCAGTGAGTTGTCCTATTGTCATGTTTGCACCAAACTATTTTAAACTGGATATTTTATTGTAGCTAGACAGTTCTGTATATATTTTTGAAGTATTGAGTGCATTTAAAGAAGGGAGCTAATTCCAGGTTATTTCAGAAAGGATTTGTTTGTTTGTTTTCATAACTTGATGTACAGTTAAACCTCGGCTCCTGAACACCTCCGCTTTGGAATGTTTCGGCTCCCAAACGCCGAAAACCCGGAAGTAAGTGCTCAGGTTTTTGAACATTTTTTTTTGGAAGCTGAATGTCTGACGCAGCTTCTGCTTGAGTGCAGGAAGCTCTTGCAACCAATTGGAAGCTGCACCGCTGTTGTCGAAAATTTCGGAAGTCGAATGGGCTTCCAGAATGAATTACATTCGACAACCGAGGTTTGGCTGTATAAGCGCAGAGTCCAGCAGCAGCCAGGACAGTCAGAAGTTACAGTTTTACCCGCCAAGTGTCAGGCCAGGTTCCTTGTTATGAGCCTGATACCATTGATTAGGGGCCTATGGAAAATAAAAATAAAAAAAATGTTGTGGATGTGTTTGCTGCTCTGGACTCCTTTGGGAAGAAGGGTGCAATATAAATTCAGTAAATAAATAAATGCCAGCTGGTGTTGCGTGAGACTTTAAAGGAGGAATTGGGAGCTTAAAGTGGGCTCCAGGTTGTTCCTTTGCTGGAGAAAGGCACACTCCCAATTTCCCATCAGTTGATGTGCTTTAGGAGCTTGCCTTACTCGAGGAGTGGGGGGAGTGGTTTCCATTCACTGGAAGCCACTTCACCCCATGATAGTCCTTAAGCCTCCAATTTTTAGGGTTTTAAGGGAGCGGTGTGGGGCGCCTCATGACCATAGTGTTTACGGCTTCCAATAAAATGCAGGAAAAAAATTCCTAACATCCTTCACCTGGGGGCAGTGTTTACCATCTTTAGGGATAACGTACACGGCCTCTGGAGCAAATTTGAAATCTGCTCATCCCCTTTCTCCCTGTGTCAGAAAAGTTATCTGAGCATCTTGAGCATGTATGACAGTGCGCTTTGTCTGTGTGCTTAAGCATACTGCAAGTAAACAGTGGGATAACCCCATTCATGACACTCAGATTTAAGCTATTTGGATGAATACAGATAAGATGAGAGAGAACCTAAGATAATTCTGGTAGCTGAGATGGAAAAGCCAAATAGTTTTCCTCAGTGTGATAAAATTATCTTTAAAAATTGTCAGTTTGCTGCCTGTTAAATAATCTTGTCCAAGGCAGGCCATAGACATTGCCCCTCTCCCAACCACCACCAACCATTCTTCAGCCTGCGTTTTCACTCGGAGGCAAATAACATTAACTTTCTAGGGCAGTTTCTGCCTCTATATAGAAGCTTGAGTCCCATGGGGGTAGGCTCAAGGCTTTTTTTTCAGCTGGAACTTACCTGCACCTCTCAGGTGAGTTCTGGCACCTCTCAGGTAGGCACCACTGACATTCAAATAAAACAAAGGAGGCGATCATGGGGAGTTTCGGCAGCTTTTTTTCTAGAAAGATAGCACTGGGTAGGCGGATCACATACATGTTAACATGTCAGCACCCATTGCCATGGTAATGTCCATACATGTTAATGTGTCAGCAGCCATTGCCATGGTAATGTCCCATGTGATGCACCCATCACACATGATTACTAGATTTAGACATAGCTACTGCTGCGGTGTGGATCCATGCAACAGAGTTAATATATAAATTGGCTGACAGGTTCCTTTTAGATTTTGGAATCTGAGCCTTTAAATAGGGCTGTTGCCATGACCTTGCCAAATGCTGGCCACAGTTGGAGGCAGAACATTGGACAACATGGACTTCTATTCTGATCTGACAGGACTACTTGTGCTCCAGCTTCTGGCAACTAGATGGCACTCAAGTACAGGTTATCAGCCACAGGTGTGATGATCCCTTCTTTATACAGCTGTCCTAAGGTTTCTGAAGGATATGCTAAAATGTTTAACCTAAAAAACCTAATTCAGGGAAGAACTGAATTCTTTACTTTGGCATATTGATGTTCCAAGTAGTAATAAGACCAGGAGCTAGACCTGTAAGGATTGCATGGAGGGTGTTTTGTGGTTTCCAACTGTGGTTTTAGTTGTCCCGTTCTGGAAGATGGGAAACAAACGGTTGGGTATTTTTCAGATGGAGATAGCAGTTGACTTAACATTACAAGCAAATCAGGAAAATTGTGTTTAGAACTGTTTCATTCTTTCATAGTTTAGATCATATGAGGCAGATGTTACAAACCTGTATTAATCATCTTCCTATGGAATATCCTGCCTGCAAGTTAGGGCTTGATCAAACATGTATGGATGCTGCACAATTAGCTTGATGTCTAACGGCTGAATGTGTGACCTGACTTCTCTGAGAGGCATTGCGTTAAATTAAGATGGGATAAAGTTCAATCTGCTCTGTGCTTAGAGGTGCCTCATATGTATTTGATGTGTGAAACAGACCATGTAGGGAAGGACTATAGCTTAGCCCTTGACCGTATGCTTAACGTACAAAAGAGTCATTGTAGGTCTGGGAAGGACCCCTGTAACTGGAGACGTGCTGCACGTCAGTGTAGACCAGAGATGGGGAGTCTGTGGTCCTCCAGATGTTATTGGGCTTCAACTCCCAACCAGCAATGGCCAGTCGTCAAGGATGATGGGAGTGCTGGCCAAACAACATCTGGAGGTCACACATTCCCCACCCTTGCTGTAGGCAGTACTGAGCTAGGTGGACCAGTGGTTTGACTTGGGAATGGAGGAAGCTGCCTTATACCAGCTTGTCAAGACTGGACCAGAAGATCCACATTCCAACTTTCGCTCATCCATGAACCAGAGTAGGAGACTGTTTGTACATTGTGCTTTCTGAGCCTAGCCTACCTCTCTTGGTTGTTGAGACAATAGCAAAAGGGAACCACGGGTGCAGCCTTGACTTGCTAGAGGAAGGGATGAAAATGTAATAGGGTTGTGGCCATCCAGTCACGCACATGTGTAAAAGCAGCCTTTAGAATCTGAATATCCTAAAACTTCAGAAGCAGATCCCACTTGAATTAAATGGAACTTAGTAAAGGTAAAGGGACCCCTGATCATTAGGTCCAGTTGTGACCGACTCTGGGATTGATGCGCTCATCTCACTTCATTGGCCGAGGGAGCCGGTGTACAGCTTCCGGGTCATGTGGCCAGCATGACTAAGCCACTTCTGGCGAACCAGAGCAGCGCACAGAAACGCCGTTTACCTTCCCGCTGGAGCGGTACCTATTTATCTACTTGCACTTTGACGGGTTTTCGAACTGCTAGGTTGGCAGGAGCAGGGACCGAGCAACGGGAGCTCACCCCGTCGCAGGGATTTGAACCGCTGACCTTCTGATCAGCAAGTCCTAGGCTCTGTGGTTTAACCGACAGCGCCACCCAAATGGAGCTTACTCTGAAGCTTATAAGGTACCTTGTAAATAGAGTGCAGCAACTTTTTGGAAGACCCATTTTTTCATGGGGAAACGCTAGCTGGAAGACGGTTTTTCAACGCTAGTGATAAAGTAGTAGGCTTAAGTGCTCTAAACCCTCGTTTCCTTCCTCTTCGTTTCCCTGTCTCTTCTTTCTGTCTCTAAGGTTGTGCACACATTACAGTTTACTCTGGCTCCAGTGTGCTTTCACTGCTGGTGTTTGGAGCTGTTTATGCATGCTCTTAGCCATAATCCATATGTACTCTAGTTTCTTAAGAAAAACTCCACTCAACGTGTTTTGCCTGAAACCAGCTTCCACCTGAATTGAAAATTTAATACATACTTCACAGTAAAGCCGTGGTGTGTATATTTAAGATAGCTATTGCACGTATTCATATGACAACTTCATGAACAAGTGTGTGTGTGTGTGTGTGTGTGTGTGTGTGTGAAGGCATCCCTACTCCATCCCTCGCTCTCTGGTGCATACAGGTTTTTGGTTTAGCTACAATAGCAGTCCACACTTGCTCATACATGGATATTATCTCCCTGCCACTTCAGGAGATAATGTGAAAAGATGGCCCAGTTGGGAGGTGTCCTAAAATTTAATACAAACAAACTCTCCTCATTAGGGTTGAGAGAAGCTTGTATTTTGTTTTGTTTTTCCAAGGGGAGGGGACCTAAAGGCAGCTACAGAGAGTGTTGATGGATGTGTGATCTTATTTATTAATTATTGAATTTATATACCGCCCTATACCCGGAGGTCTCAGGGCGGTTCACAGAACAAGATCAACATAAAAACCACAATATATATAATTAAAGTAAAAACAACAACCCAATAACACCCCCTCTCCAAAAAAGAGCCACATTTTAAAAGGGCATAGGATGTAAATCAGATCAACCAAAGACCTGGTTAAGAGGCAAATTTCCCTGGGGAGAGTATTCCACAGATGGGGAGCCACTGCAGAGAAGGCCCTGCTCTCGTGTTGTCACCCTCTGGACCTCTCGAGGAGGAGGCACACGAAGGAGGGCCTCAGAAGATGATCTTGCAATCATTTCCCAAAATGCTTCCCTTTAAAGAGAAGAAGTGATGGATGAACATATGCACATGTTAACACAATGGGGTCTAAAATCAACAACAAAGGGGCACCAACCTGAAGAATAAAAGGAAGGGTGTGGCTGATGCCATCATTGGGCATGTTGGGTATACATCTTGCCATGTCGGGCTGTAGCACCATGGATGAAAACCCCAGTGACTTCTCTATAATTACTGTGTTGGTCTTTGCCAATGACAAGGTGCTGCGTGCTGGTGGCTCACTGTTTGACCTATAACCCAAACCTATCTTCTCTACTCATGGGCTAAAATATTATAGTGCCTCTTAGCGCAGCCATTGCCAACCTGGTGCCCTCCAGATGTTTTGGACTGCAGCTCTCATTGGCCCCAGCCAGTACTGGGTGGGGTTCATGGGAGTTTTAGTCCAAAGAATCTAGTGAAGAGGGATGCGGGTTGCACTGTGGGTTAAACCACAGAGCCTAGGACTTGCTGATCAGAAGGTCGGCGGTTCGAATCCCCGCAACGGGGTGAGCTCCCCTTGCTCAGTCCCTGCTCCTGCCAACCTAGCAGTTTGAAAGCACATCAAAGTGCAAGTAGATAAATAGGTACCGCTCCGGCGGGAAGGTAAACGGTGTTTCCGTGCTCTGGTTTGCCATATACGGCTTAGTCATGCTGGCCACATGACCCGGAAGTTGTACGCCGGCTCCCTCGGCCAATAAAACGAGATGAGTGCCGCAACCCCAGAGTCTGTCATGACTGAACCTAATGGTCAGGGGTCCCTTTACCTTTATCTAGTGAAGACTTAGGTTGGTGAAGGTCAGTCTTACTTTGTACTCATTCCACAGTGTTGCTTGCACTTTGTGCTGAAGTGTGTTTAATTGCTGCCTCCCTTGTCCTGCTGCTGTTGCAACCAATCCGCAACTTGCTCACATTACTCCTTTCCAGAATGCCTATCCGCCTTCCTAGCATGGCTGCAACTTATATTTCAAACAGGGCAGCTTCACATTTTAGCTAAGCTCTCGCTCTCCAAAGGTTATCAGCAGCTTATTGACAGATTTGAGATAACATGCACTGTAGCCTTTGGTGAATGGAATTTAATTAAAGTTGAGCAGTCTGCCAAGTTCTGCAAAAACACAGAGAAAACCCCTAAAGCTTTCAGAATCGGCAGAGAGTATCTTTCCAAGAAAAGCATGGGCGGTTTCTCTGCATCCATCCTACAGTTTTGGAACTGTTGTTGATGCCAAAACTTCTCTGAATACAGCTAATCCTCATTTTAAAACGTGCACAGGGTAGTATGGCTTACGGACACCTACCTGACACTCTTGAGCAGAGATGGGGAACCTTTTCCAGCTTGAGGGCCACCTTCCCTTCTGGGTGACCTTTGGAGGGTCAAAAGTGGTTGGAGCAAATGATCTTATAGAATGATAGAATTGCAGAGTTGGAAGGTACCACAATGGTCATATAGTTCAGCCCCTTTACAGTGCAGGTAGATTTTGCCCAACCTGGGGCTCAAACCTATAGCCCTGAGATTAAGAGTCTTAACGCTCTGCCAACTGAGCACACATGTTACTTTTGTACAGTAGGTTAGTACACATTCACCTTTCCCTATCCGGGCGATCAGGAAGCATTGTTGAAGTTCAAGGACACATTCTGGGCAGAATGCAAAGCATAGGCGGCACAGGGATAGGCGGCAGTGGAAGCAGCTCAGGCGGAGAAGGCATAGGAGGCAGCGGCACAGGAGGTAGAGGTACCAGTGGCAACTGCACAGGTGGTAGAGGCACAGGGGGTGGAAGCACAAACAGCAGTGGCAGAGGCACAAGAAGCAGGGGCAGCAGCAAAGGCAGTAGCAGAGGCGGCAGCGAAACAGGCGGCAGCGGCACAGGCAGTAGAGGCACAGGCGATGGAGGCAGCAGCAGCAGCAGCAGGGGCAGCGGCACAGGCATTAGAAGCATAGGCGGTCAAGGCAGCAGCGGCTGTGGCAGCAGTATAGGCACAGGAGGTAGAGGCAAGAGCGGGAGCGGCATAGGCACAGGCATAAGAGGCACCAGCGGCATAGGCTTAAGCACAGGCGGTAGAGGTATCAGCAGCAGCGGCACAGGCGGTAGAGGCTCAGGTGGTAGAGGTACCAGCGGCAGTGGCACAGGTGGTAGAGGCGCAGGCGGTGGAAGCACAAACGGCAGTGGCAGAGGCTTAAGCGGCACAGGCGGCAGTGGCAGCAGCTCAGGTGGAGGAGGCACAGGCAGTAGCGGCACAGGCGGTAGAGGCAGAGGTGGTAGAGGAACAGGCGGTGGAAGCACAAACGGCAGAGGCTTAGGTGGTAGTGGTACAGGCCTCTGCCTCTGCCACTGCCATTTGTGCTTCCACTGCCTGTGCCTCTACAACCTGTGCCTCTACCACCTGAGCCTCTACCGCCTGTGCCACTGCCGCTGGTACCTCTACCACCTATGCTTAAGCCTATGCTGCCGCCGCTGGTGCCTCTTCTGCCTGTGCCTATGCCGCTACCACTCATTCCTCTACCTCCTGTGCCTATACTGCCACAGCCGCTGATGCCTCAACCGCCTGTGCTTCTACTGCCTGTGCCGCTGCCCCTACCATTTGTGCCTCTACCGCCTGTGCCTCTGCCTCTGCTGCTGATGCCTCCACCGCCTGTGCCACTACTGCCTCTGCCGCTGCCGCTGCCACATGTATCGCTGCCGCCTCTGCCACTGCTGCCTCTGCCTCTGCTGCGGGTGCCTCTGCCAGTGCCACTTGTGCTTCCATCGCCTGTGCCTCTGTCACCTGTGCCTCTACCGCCTGTCCACAAGCGCGGCTGCCTGTGCCTCTATCATTTTTGCCGCTGCCATTACCACCTGTGCCTGTGCCTCTGCCGCTGATGCCTCCATAGCCTGTGCCGCTGCCGCCTGTGCTGCCGCTGCCTGTGCCGCGTCCACTGCTGCCTGGACTTCTGCTGCTTATGCTTGTACCACCTGTGCCACTGCCGCCTGTGCCTCTACTGCAAGGCGCTGCTGCCTATGCTTATTCCACCTGAGGTGCTGCCACTGCCGCCTGTGGCTCTGCCACCTCTGACTCTGCCACTGCTGTTTGTGCTTCCACCGCCTGTGCCTCTACGACTTGTGCCTCTACCGCTTGTGCCGCTGCCACATATGCCTCTTCCACCTGTGCTGCCGCCACTGCCGCCTTTGCCTCTGCCACCTTTGCCCCTGCCACTGCTGTTTTTGCTTTCACCGCCTGTGCCTCTACCGCCTGTGCCGCTGCCACATATGCCTCTTCGGCCTGTGCTGCTGCCACTGTCGCCTCTGCCACTGGTGCCTTTGCCACTGCCGTTTGTGCTTCTACCGCCTTTGCCTCTACGATCTGTGCCTCTACTGCCTCTGCCACTGCCACTGGTGCTTCTACTGCCTGTGCCTATGCCATTGCAACTGGTGCCTCTTCCGCCTGTGCCTATGCCGCTGCGGCTGCCGCTGATGCCTCTACCCCTGTGCCTATACTGCTGCCACAGTCTCTGATGCCCCGAACGCCTGTACCTTGACCGCTTTTGCCGCTCCCCCTTCATCTTGTGCTTCCACCGCCTGTGCCTCTACCACCTGTGCCTGTACCGCTGCCACCTGTGCCTCTACCACCTGTGCCGCTGCCTCTACCAGCTGAGCCTGTGCCTCTGCCGCTAATGCCTCCACTGCCTATGCCTCTACCAAATGCCTCCACTGCCTGTGCCTCTACCGCCTGTGCCGCTGCCGCCATGCCTCTTCTGCCTGAGCCGCTGCCACTGCAGCCTGAACCTCTACCGCCTAAGCCTCTGCCACTGCCGTTTGTGCTTCCACCGCCTGTTCCTCTACCACCTCTGCCTCTACCGCCTGTGCCACTGCCGCCTATGCCTTCTCTGCCTGAGCTGCTGCCACTGCCGCCTCTGCCTGTGCCGCCTCTGCCTCTGCCACTACCATTTATACTTCCACCACCTGTGCCTCTACCACTTGTGCCTCTACTGCCTGTGCCGCTGCTGCTGGTACCTCTACCACCTGTGCCTATACTGCTGCCACAGCCACTGATGTCTTGACCGCCAATGTTTCTAATACCTGTGCCGCTGCCTCTACCACTGATGCCTGCACCGCCTGTGCCTCTACTGCCTGTGTCGCTCCCGCTGCAACTGTTTCGCTGCCGCCACTGCCGCTGCCACTGCCGCCTGGACCTCTGCTGTCTATGCCTGTACCGCCTGTGCCGCTGCTGCCTGTGCCTCTACTGCAAGGAGCTGCCGCCTATGCTGCTTCCGCCTGTGGTGCTGCCACTGCCGCCTGTGCCTCTGCCTCCTATGCCTCTGCCACTGCCGTTGATGCCTCCACTGCCTGTGCCTCTACCAAATGCCTCCATTGACTGTGCCTCTACCGCCTGTGCTGCTGCCGCCTATGCCTCTTCTGCCTCTGCTGTTGCCACTGCTGCCTGTGCCTCTGCCGCTGATGCCTCTGCCACTGCCGCTGATGCCTCCACTGCCTGTGCCTCTACCACCCGTGCCTCTACTGCCTGTGCCACTGCCGCCTATGCCTCTTCCGCCTGAGCTGCTGTCCCTGCCTCTTGTGCCTCTGTCGCCTATGTCTCTGCCACTGCCGTTTGTGCTTTCACCGCGGTGCCTCTACCGCCCGTGCCGCTGCCGCTGGTACCACTACCGCCTGTGCCTAAGCCTATGTCGCTGCCACTGATGCATCTTCCTCTTGTGCCAAAACTGCTGCCACAGCGGCTGATGCCTCCACCGCCGGTGCCTCTACTGCCTGTGCTGCTGCTGCTGCCGCTGCCGCCTGTGCCGCAGTCGCCTGTGTCACTTCCACTGCTGCCTGTACCTCTTATCGCCTCTGCCTCTGCCTCTGCCATTGATGCCTCCACTGCCTGTGCCTCTACCACCTGTGCCTCTACCGCCTGTGCTGCTGCCTCTAACACCTGTGCCTGTGCCTCTGCTGCTCATGCCTCCACCGCATGTGTCTCTGCTGCCTGTGCCGCTGCTGCCTGTGCCGCTCCAGCCTGTGCCGCTTCCACTGCCCCCTGGACCTCTACCACCTATGCCTGTAACGCCTGTGCCGCTGCCGCTGGTACCTCTACTGGCCTGTTCCACCTGTGCCGCTGCCGCTGATGCCTCTACCTCTTGTGCCTATACTGCTGCTACAGCCGCTGATGCCTCGGCCCCCTGTGCCTCTATCATCTCTGCCGCTACCCTTCCTCTTGTGCTTCCACCGCCTGTGCCTCTACCGCCTTTGCTGCTTCTACTGCCGCCTGTACCTCTACCGCCTCTGCCTCTGCCACTGCCGCTGATTCCGCCACCGCCTGTGCCTCTACCAAATGCCTCTACTGCCTGTGTTGCTGCAGCTATGCCTCTTCTGCCTGTGCTGCTGCTACTGCCACTGCAACCTGTGCCTCTGCTGCTGATGCCTCTGCCACTGCTGCTTGTGCTTCCACCGCCTCTGCCTCTATCACCTGTGCCTCTACCGCTTGTCCGCTACTGCTGCCGCTGTGCCTCTACCACCTGTGCTGCTACTCTAACTCCTGTGCCTGTGCCTCTGCCGCTGATGCCTTCACCACCTGTGCCTCTACTGCCTGTGCCGCTGCCACCTGTGCCGCTTCCACTGCCGCCTGGACCTCTACTGAGTATGCCTGTACCACCTGTGCCGCTGCCGCCTATGCTTCTTCCGCCTGAGCTACTGCCACTGCTACCTGTGCGGCTGCCGTCTGTGCCGCTTCCGCTGCTGCATGTACCTCTACCACCTATGCCTCTACTAAATGCCTCCACTGCCTGTTCCTCTACCGCCTGTGCCTCTGTCACCTATGCCTCTTCCGCCTGATCTGCTGCCACTGCCGCCTGTGCCTCTGCCTCCTATGTCTCTGCCACTGCCATTTGTGCTTCCACCGCCTGTGCCTCTTGTCACCTGTGCCTCTACCACCTGTCCGCTTCCGCTGCCGCCTGTACCTCCACCAGCTGTGCCGCTACTCTAACACCTGTGCCTGTGCCTCTGCCGCTGATGCCTCCACCGCCTGTGCCTCTACTGCCTGTGCCGCTGCCGCCTGTGTCGCTTCTACTGCCGCCTGTACCTCTACCGCCTCTGCCTCTGCCTCTGATGCCTCCACCGCCTGTGCCTCTACCGCCGCTGCCGCTGCCGCCTGTGCCTCTTCTGCCTGTGCTGCTGCCGCTGGTACCCTGTAACTTGGCTTCTCGCAGCGAGGGAACTACCATAAGGCCCTCAGCACTGGACCTCAGTGTCCGGGCAGAACGATGGGGGTAGAGATGCTCCTTCAGGCAAACCTACTTAATTTGCACTTTCTGAAACAATATACGGATTGCCACACGGGCATATTTCAAAAGTCACAGTTTTGTACTACAGGTCTGCAGCTAGTGATGTGTTCAGAAATGCATAGAGTTTTACCAGCATAAAGTGTGCATAAAAACAGTATGTATGGGTGAAAATAACATACAAAAACAGATTATTCTAGGGGGAAGTGCTTTGAAAAACTGGGAGTGGAATTCAATGTCGCATTAAGTGGGGTATTCATGAATGGAATGAGTGCCCTTCCCCAAACCTGCTCTGGGGATTGCCCCAACCCTTCAGGGCAGATTTAGGGGGCATGGGGTGCACAGAGGGATGGGGGGGGGGAAGCCCTGTACCTCATTCTGTGTATAGGCATCTCTCTACTTAACTTGTGCTCGACTGTGTATCTGTGCAACACTGTGAAATAATTAAATACATTAATTTAAACTGCAAAAATGGCACAAAAAGAGCAGGAAAACTGTAGCAATCGCAGGAGCCTTTGCACCGGCCTTTGAGGGAGGCCTGTGGAGAGTTGGAGTTTGGGAAAGAAGGTTTGGAAAGAACAATTGTGGCGGGGTTTGGCAGGCTTTTGTGGATTTGAAGCATAGTTTGACTTTTTAGATGGTGTTCCCTGCTATATGCAATTGCGTGTACAGGCGGTGACCATTTTGCGTGTGTTCGATTGGCGCACAACTGCTCACACACATGACATGGTGTCACAGGCTCACATGCACTCTGCTGATGTGTGCAGTGACATGGTATACAACCCCTGCGCAAATGGCGAGTTGCCAGTATACATGGGGTACCCGGGAACATAACTGAAATATACTCAGAGTCAAGAGTGGGTTTCATGCTCTTTATTCAGCTCATAGTGGTGAGGAGGAATGGAAGTTCCCCCAGAATGTCTACTTTACAGTGCTGCCCCGCAAGACGGAAAACTGGCTAGACGAAAGGGTTTTCCGTTTTGGAGGTGCTTCGCAAAACGAATTTCCTATGAGCTTGCTTTGCAAGACGAAAAGGTCTTGCGAGTTCCTGCGGGTTTTTTCCCCTCCCCCCCCTTTTTCTAAGCCGCTAAGCCGCTTATCTGCTTATCCGCTAAGCCGCTAAAAGCAGCTAATAGCACTAAGCCGCTAAGCCGTCAATGGGCTTGCTTCGCAAGACGAAAAAACCGCTAGACGAAGAGACTCGCGGAACGGATTCTTTTCGTCTTGCGAGGCACCACTGTATATACATTATTTACACAATGGGCCCCACGTGATTGGCTAATTTCGGGATTCTCCTGTAGGCCAATCAGGTTGCGGATTCCCTTCCACCTGGAGCTGGAATGGGTGGCTCCTGTGGACCAATCAGACTGCTGCATTCTGGATCCTATTGTTCTAGGACCAATCAGACTGCTGCCTTTTGGATCCTATTCAACTCAGTACATAACAGTAACCCCGGGTAAGTGGGGAGCCGCCTTTATGTAAGGCAAAATTGAATACAAAAATGTGTGTATTGGGAGAAATTGGCACTAAAAGGCTGGTGAATTTTCACAAGTGCTTTTTCTTTTTTTTAATTGCAAACTGATGTGGAAATGTGCAGAGATGAATTTAGGATTGGGCAAATGAGAAACTTAAACTGAAATTTGGCATATTCACTCATCCTCAGTCACTGTGTACTTTGAATCCACTTGGGCCCCCAGTTTGGAACTGGCACCACTAAAGAGAGGAGAGTGGGAATGCCCTCCATCTTTGGCCTTGGCCAACAGAAGTGGTGCTGAATCTCTTCTACGGTAGACCATTTGGGGTTATAGTCTTCTACGCCAGCATTGATGCTCAGAACTCACCGTGGTGCATTGTGAGAACAATCAGCCATGGGCAAAACTTGCAGCAAGTTAGTCCTGTAGCTGGTAACAGGTGCTATTTTAGCAAGCAGGATTATTGCATGGCCATTCCCTAGGGGGGAAACAAAAATGTTTAAAGTGAATTAAAAATTGAACTTCAATAGAGTGTTCCCTCTCACTCCAGCTGTTCCTGAAAGCCAGGGCCTGGTAACCCCTAGTGAGGTGTGTTCTCCAGGGGAGCGTCTAATGGAATCCAGTGATGTGTGGGGTCGTAGTTCACTACATTTATATTGATGTAGCCTTAGAACAGAGGTGCGCAGTGAACAGCCCATCCCGGGCCTCCTCTAAAGCTACTTGTGTGGGGAAAGGATTTTGAGGGTGTTAGAGAAGCTGGTTTTGCTTCCTTCCGTCCGTGGTTTTTCAAGCTGCTTTTTCTAGGGAACTCTGGCGTTCCTTTCACACTTCTCAGAATGCCCTGAGGGAGAAGACTGGTGGACAAGTTTCTAGAGAGGAGGCGCTGTGGGTTAAACCACAGAGCCTAGGGCTTGCCAATCAAAAGGTCGGCGGTTCGAATCCCCGCGACGGAGTGAGCTCCCGTTGCTCAGTCCCAGCTCCTGCCAACCTAGCAGTACAAAAGCACGTCAACGTGCAAGTAGATAAATAGGTACCACTCTGGCGGGAAGGTAAACGGCGTTTCCGTGCGCTGCTCTGGTTTGCCAGAAGCGGCTTAGTCATGCTGGCCACATGACCCGGAAGCTGTACGCCAGCTCCCTCGGCCAATAAAGCGAGACGAGCACCGCAACCCCAGAGTCGGCCACGACTGGACCTAATGGTCAGGGGTCCCTTTACCTTTACCCCCCCCCCACACACAGAGAGAGACATTCATGTGCAACCAAGTAATGGTGATCGTTTTCTATGGTATGTTTTCAGGCCAGCAGTGAAACCCAGTGGACTTGTCTCCACTGAGCTGACTCTGCACCCCTAGACCCCAGGTGGAATTAGTGGTCCAAGTAGAAGAGGCAATGGGGATTTGTGAAATACCCAGCATGGGACAGGAAGACTAGTTAATAAGGACTTAATAGTAATCGATTTCTTATAGATCTATAGATCTATATATAAGATTACTATACGCGGGTGGCGCTGTGGGTAAGACCTCAGTGCCTAGGACTTGCCGATCGTATGGCCGGCGGTTCGAATCCCCGCGGCGGGGTGAGCTCCCGTTGTTTGGTCCCAGCTCCTGCCCACCTAGCAGTTCCAAAGCAGATAAATAGGTACCGCTTTATAGCGGAAAGGTAAATGGCGTTTCCGTGCGCTGCGCTGGTGCTGGCTCGCCAGAGCAGCTTCGTCACGCTGGCCACGTGACCTGGAAGTGTCTTCGGACAGCGCTGGCTCCCGGCCTCTTAAGCGAGATGAGCACGCAACCCCAGAGTCAGTCACGACTGGCCCATATGGGCAGGGGTACCTTTACCTTTATTTCTTATACCCTGCCCATCTGGCTGGTTTGCTGCAGTCAATTTGGGTGGCTTCCAACAAAAATACAAATAAAACAAAGCAAAGCAAATCATCATAATCAAATACAGTGGTACCTCTGGCTGTGAACGGGATCTGTTCTGGAGCCCCGTTCGCATCCTGAAGTGAACGCAACCCAAGTCTGCGTGCGTGTCGCAATTTGCCACTTCCACGCATGTGCGTGACGTCATTTTGAGCGCATGCGCGAGCGGCGAAACCTGGAAGTAACGTGTTCCGTTACTTCCGGGTCACCGTGGAATACAACCCGGAAACGCCGGAAGCCACTTCAACCCGAGGTATGACTGTATTAAAAGCTTTCTAGAACATAGCTGCCTTCAGTATCTGAAGAAGTGTGCATGCACACGAAAGCTCATACCAAGGGCAAACTTAGTTGGTCTCTAGGGTCAGACCAACAGGGCTACCTACCTGAATCTGCCTTCAGATGTCTATTAAAAATTATATAATTGTTTAACTCTTGACATCTGCTGCAAGGCCATTTCACAAGGCAGGTGCCACCACCGAGAAGGCCCTCTGCCTGTTTCCCTGTAATTTCACTTCTCGCAGTGAGGGAACAGCCAGAAGGCTCTCCAGCCTAGCTGGACCTCAGTGTCTGGGCTGAATGATGGGGATGGAGATGCTCCTTCAGGTATACAGGGCCAAAGCCATTTAGGGCTTTAAAGGTCAGCGCCAACACTTTGAACTGTGTTTGGAAACATACTGGAAGCCAATGTAGGTCTTTTATGTCAGGTGTTAAATGGTTCTGGCGGCTGCTCCTAGTTTTAGCATTCGTATTGTGGATTAATTGTAGTTTCTGATTCACCTTCAAAGGTAGCCCCACGTAGAGCTCATTGTAGTAGTCCAAGTGGGAGATAACCTGAATGTGTACTACTCTGGCAAGACAGTGGCCAGGAAGGTAGGGTCTCAGCCGGCATACCAGATGGAGCGATCCTGGACACAGAGGTGACCTGTGCCTCCATGAACAAGAAGAGACTTGCAGAACCAGGCCAATGGCCCATCAAGCCCAGATCCAATAGATGGCTCTGGCTGTCAGTTTCCTCCCCAGCCTCGGTATTGCCCTTTGTAGAACTCCGCAGGGAGGAAGACGCGGACAAAATCAGAATTAGTTGGATCTGCTTGTCCTGTGCCCTGGCTCCACTTCCTGTTGTCCTCCCTGTCTTTCTGCCTTACCAGTCTCCTTGGGCACCTGTCAAAACTGGGCAGGGGCAAGTGCTGTGTGCTTTGGGTGCTGGTGGGGCCATGTCAATTTCTATATGTCGTCATCCTAGGGCACGGGAGTTGCATGTGTGCGATGGTGATTGACTTTACATGGGGGGATTGAGGTCCCTGCTGGGTGAATGTGCTCTGGTTGGCTGGTGGCATTGGCCTTGCTCTGGGTGTGTGTTTTGGGCTACTGCGAGGTTTGCTGTGGCCTTTCTGAGATGCCACAGAACGGAGTTCAGGTGATCCGATTTTTGTGCTGGTGGGTCTCCAGTGGCTGCATCTTGTAGTCCATAGTTTGGATTGCTGTGTCCATCACTAGTTAGTTCCCTTACTGCCTCCTGGACTGCAATCAACTAACAGCTCCATTTTAGGGTCCATGGAAGTCAGTAGGCTTCAATACATCTAACTGGGTTAAGGCCACCTGCAGCCACCACCTAACAAGGAGAGCAGTGTGCTGAAGCCCACTTCAGCTCAATGGGCTTCTGCAGCGCCACAAATCCAACTCAATGGTGTAACGTTGGAAAATGTCAATCATTTCTCCTGCCTGGGCAGCTCTCTTTCCACAAGGGCCGACATTGGTGCCGAAATCCAGCATCGCCTGAGCTCTGCGAGTGCAGCTTTCTCCCAACTGTACAGAGTGTTTGAGGACCACGACATTTGCAGGGAAACCAAAATGCTTGTTTACAAAGCTATTGTACTACCAACCTTACTATATGCTTGTGAAACATAGATCATTTATAAATACCATCTCCAACTTCTCGAGAGATTCCATCCACGGTGTCTCTGAAAAATTTTACATATCACTTGGGAAGACAGGCAAACTAATGCCAGTGTACTGGAAGAAGCAAAGATCACCAGTGTTGAAACAATGATTCTTCAACATCAACTTTGTTGGACTGGTCATGTTGTTTGGATGCCTGATGGTCGTCTTCCAAAGCAACTACTCTATTCCGAACTTAAAAATGGAAAGCGTAATGCTGGTGGTCAACAAAAGAGGTTTAAAGACACTGGCCTGCGAGTGCTCCAGTTGGAGAACAGCCTCTACCAAAGGTGTCATGGGCTTTGAAGACACTCGAACTCAGGACGCAAGGGAGAAACGTACTAAGAGGAAGGCATGCTTGGCAAATCCACACTGTGATAAACTTCCGCCTGGAAACCTATGTCCCCACTGTGGAAGGACTTGTGGATCCAGAATTGGCCTCCACAGTCACTTACGGACTCATTGTTAAAACCGTGTTTATGGAAGACAATCTTACTCAGCTATGAGTGATTGCCAAAGAAGAAGAAGAAGAAAGAAGCCTGTCTCTGTGCTTGCTGCCTTTAGCATCTTGAGGGAGGGAGAAAGATGGCAATTGGGACAGCAGCGCAAGGGGAAGGTCCTGGCTATCTGGAGGTGGGTGTACTGGCAACAGCATGAGAAGACTGTATGAGGACTTGGCAAGGTAGCAGACACGTTGAGAGATTGGGGGTGGGGGTGGGTGGATGTAGTGAAGCGGCTGAATCTTTGGTGCCAGGTGCCTTGGGAAAGGATAGAGGCCTTCGTACCATCTAACTCGTTTCTTCCTCTGCTGTTGCAGTCAGCAGTTATATTGCAGATATTGTAAATGGAAGTGCTTTGAGTTTTAAATGGGCTGTCAGAAAGCATTTGGCACCGGCAGAAAGAGGCTGGGAAATGACAGCTCATTCCAGTTTTAACAAAGTGCTGCTGTAGCTGCCAAATTCTGAGTGCTGAGCGCTGGAGGCCACTCAGCTCATCCCTTTGCTGCTGTAGGAACTCTGGGCTCCCCTTGCTTGGCTTGTGGGGAAGATTGTGGTAGTGGGGGGGGGGTCCTCTGGGGCTGATCCCCTGATTCAAACAATTCAGTTTGGGGTCCTTAGTTTCTAAAGTTCTAAGCTCTTGTCTTGAGTAGGCCAGGTGCCTGGAAGGGCTACACATGTTGTTGTTGTTGTTTAGTCGTGTCCGACTCTTCGTGACCCCATGGACCAGAGCATGCCAGGCACTCCTGTCTTCCACTGCCTCCCGCAGTTTGGTCAAACTCATGTTCGTAGCTTCGAGAACACTGTCCCACCATCTCGTCCTCTGTCGTCCCCTTCTCCTTGTGCCCTCCATCTTTCCCAACATCAGGGTCTTTTCCAGGGAGTCTTCTCTTCTCATGAGGTGGCCAAAGTATTGGAGCCTCAGCTTCACGATCTGTCCTTCCAGTGAGCACTCAGGGCTGATTTCCTTCAGAATGGAGAGGTTTGATCTTCTTGCAGTCCATGGGACTCTCAAGAGTCTCCTCTAGCACCATAATTCAAAAGCATCAATTCTTTGGCGATCAGCCTTTTTTATGGTCCAGCTCTCTCTTCCATACATCATTACTGGGAAAACCATAGCAGGGGCTACACATACATTTTGCTATATCAGATTTTAAGACAGAATAAAATAAAAGGCCCAGTTTGCTGCCAGCTGCCTCATGTATTCCATGGATGCAAAAGACATTGGACCACAGCTCCCATCATCTAGACATTGGACCACAGCTCCCATCATCCCTGACCGTTGACCATACCGGCTGGGGATGATGGGAATTTGAGTCCAACAAGATCTGCCTGGCCACAGGTTCCCCATCCCTGATATAATTCGGACCTGAAATTGTTTTTATGTACGGAATGGTTTTAGTTGTTTTAAATGCCGATGCTATCGTTAAATCACTCTGAGATGTTTTATAGGAAGTGATGTAAAAAATGGAATGGAATTATAAATAGATACCTTTTGACGTCTTCAGTTGCTAACCTCAGGAAAAGCTACTATTTTTGGTTTCCTGCCTTGTTCTTGAATGAGAGATTTTATGTACCCTTAAGAAAACAAAAACCTTCCTTTATAAAGATTAAAGCAAGACCACCAGAAAGGACACATATCCTGGCATTCAATGGAAAAGTGGGATATCAATGGCTTAGGCAAATGAGAATGAAATAAAAAAGTCATCTGGAATGACTCCTTATTCCTGAAACGTCTTCTCGTCGATAGGTTAAGCTGCCCTGCCCCCCGGACTGGTGTTTTATTGTGGGTATATTCTGCAGCACATTATTGACACAATGATAGTGGTGGGTGTGACGTTACCATATATGAGAGAGTGCTGGAGGGGAAATAGTTAAATAGATTGCACAGACAGGACCCAGGGGGGTGGAGTCAGTGGGTCTATAAAACTAGTTCTGGGAGGAGTCTGGGAGTTAGTTCGTTGGGAGTTGTGGGTGGGTAGTTGGTTGGTTTGAGTGGGTTGGCTGGTTGGGAAAGGCAGTTGGTAATAGAGAGACAGGTAGGGCAGTTGGTCCTTGAGTGTGGGGAAGATAGCAGAGATAGAGAGAGGAACATAAGACTAAGAAAGTAAAGAGGAACACTGTTTGGAATGCTGTAATAGTTTTGTTTTAAGTCTGAAATAAAATACACTCTTCTTTATGAATTGAAAAGCTGACTGAGACGGAAGTGATTTTACCAGGGAGGACCTGGTTGGTGGCAGTGGATTAGTGGTGTACGGGTCAATAGTCCGTGAGACAACCGTACGAACGCCAGAGTGGGTTTATTCTGCTTCCGTTCATTCTGCAATGCTTCCCCAATGCTGCCACATTATTGCTGTCTGGAGGAGTTATAGTGCAACAGAAGTGGGACAAAAATAAATCAGAACATTAGTGGCATGCAAAGTTACGGGATTTCAGCAGGAATTTGTGGGATACGTACTGATTGAGAATGAAGCAGTGTGACTGCCCCAGAACCTTTGCAGACACCAACAGTACTGGAAGTGGGCTGTCCCAACAGCATCATGAGCAGAAATCATCATGAGTGCTCAATAAAAAGAATATCTTGAGGAACCCCAGGTAATGCTTCGGTGGTTCTTGAGACAATTCTCCCATCCCCTCACCCACATGCGACAAGTTCCACCCATGTGAGAGCAAATTAAGTTCCACCTCTATTTCAGGCGTACAGTGGAACCTCGACTTATGTACGGCTTTACTTACGTACAGTTCCAGTTACGACCTTCGGTAGGTGCTTCGACTTATGAACCTTCTTCTAGATATGAATGGAGGCCTCGCCAGCAGCCCGGAGCTTGCCTGTCCGGCTACAGATCAGCACTGGGACCTCAGCCACCGGGGAGAGGACCCCCATCTCACCCCCAAAGCTGTGGAAGAGGTCCGCCTGCAAGAGGCACAGCAGGGCACACTGCAGCCCCAAACCCCACCGAGGAACTAACCTGAGGAAGTCCAGAGAAGAACCAGGCCTGGCATGAAAAAAAAGTGACCCTGGCCGAAGTGAACCAGCTCTTTACTGACCCTTGCCCCACCCCCAGCTTGTAGCCAGGTAAGCCCACCCACCTTCAGTGCACGTAAGAAAATAAATAAATGTTAATTTTTTTCATCTACAATACTGTCTTATTTATTTTATAGTACAGTACATTTATTATTGCCTTCATTTTATGGATCTATGGCCTCGTTAGACAGTAAAATCTGTGTTCAATTGCTGTTTTAGGGGGTGTTTTTCATCGTCAATTCACTTTTCTATTACAGCGGTACCTCGGGTTAAATACTTAATTCGTTCTGGAGGTCCGTTCTTAACCTGAAACTGTTCTTAGCCTGAAGTACCACTTTAGCTAATAGGGCCTCCTGCTGCTGCTGTGCCCCCGGAGCACGATTTCTGTTCTAATCCTGAAGCAAAGTTCTTTACCCGAGGTACTATTTCTGAGTTAGTGGAGTCTGTAACCTGAAGTGTCTGTAACCTTTTTTTTTAAATAATATTTATTGAACATTTTCAAATATAACAGAAAAAAGGAAAGAAATAAAACATCAATTTTATAACCCTATTTTCACCAGCATCTTTCCAGGACTTCCCCACCCCACCCCCTCTTGTATTCCAATTCCTTCAAATAGATTCAGCAAGTTCTTACCCCAAATTTTAAACTTATTATAATTAACCCAATGTTAAAAATGTTTTTCCATCCCCTAAAATCGACCCCGCTCTCTTCCACGAGTTCCCCTCTTTAATATGCAGAACAGATTAAAATAAAAGAAAATAGAAAAAAGAATAAAGTATAATTTAACACCCTTTGGATTCCAAATTTCCCTCCCCCCTTTCCCGGTTGCGTTCCCCAATGTCCATCAATGCCTGTTGTCATCCTGGAGATCCCACATCTAGGCCGAAATCCTTCACAAGTCCACTTTGCCGTCTTTTTAATAGTCTTTGCCGTCTTTTTGATCATCTTTAGTTTCGAGCGTCCAATCTTAGAAAAACTCTATCTCAAAAAGGTCCATTTTTTCCATCCAGATCTCTGTATTTAAGAGTAAAAACTCCAATTTTGTTTCTTTAGACCTTTCAAATCTGGATGTCCCAAATGTTCCCACTTCCAACTTTGTCCAATTCTTGTTGTTCATGTTCTTATTATTCTCTCTCCTCACTTTCCTCTAGTTTCTTTTCCTGCTCTGCTGCAAAAATGTTCCAATTCCAAAAGCTTCTAAATCCCCTACAGAGGCTTTGTTATTCAGGAACAAAACTTTACGTCAAGTCCCTTCCATTCTTCAATAGATAAGTCTATTGTCTCCTTTAGTGTAGAGACCTCTGTAGACAAAATAGTGTTCCATTTCTGCAGTTTCCCAGGAGATAAAAAGTCCAATTCAAATTCCATGCCAGCAATACTTGTAGTGTCCCACAGCCCCTCTAGAGGGATTATAGTAACTCAGTTTCCTTCCAGATCGCACCCAACAGTCAAAGTAACTTGTTATTCCTTGTTTTAAACAATTTATATCTAATTTGTAACAAATGTAACCGGCAAAGTCCTCATAACAAAGTTCTCTTTTTATTCTTCAGCTTTGACAGCTCCTTTGACAGCTGTCAAAGCCTCTGTTTCTCCTCTCCCGGCACTCTCACGGATCACTCCCGGTTCCCGGGGGGGGGGGGGTTGCATTTTAGCTCACGTTCTACTTTTCTCCTCCAGCCCAGTCTTATAATTTTCCATCGTGAAATTAGTAACTTTATCAAACTTAGGTAGCACTCGATCTTAGTTGTTAAATCCTTTGCTTTAAATCCTCTACGACAGGGGGGAGGCTGACTTCCTTTTTGCACCTCCCCCGCTCGCTCCGAATTTAAAATTTAATTTTCCCCCCATTTTTAAGTCCAGTTTCCAATTACTCACGGGTTGTTCTTTTAATCCGAATTTTCAATGGAAGAAGACAGCGCTCTCCGCCAAATGGCATGCGGCTTCGCTCGGTAGGGGAAGCGGAGGACTCATAGCACCACCCCCCCGGCACCCGCTCCGTAGCCTTTAAAAAGGCTCCTTCGCGGGTCGAGGGGGCGCAAACGGTGCCCGCCGAGTCACCATGCCCATGGGTTTCAGCGCCCATGGTTTTTGAGGGTCCCCGCGACGCCGACGCGGTAGAACCCAGCCCCTGCCGAGCAGGCTCCCTCCGGAACTCGGAGGGAGTCCGCCATTCGGCGATGGCGCCAACCCGGAAGTCCCTGAAGTGTCTGTAACCTGAGGTACCACTGTACTTTCTATGGAACAGTGCGCCTCTACTTATGTACATTTCTAGTTATGACCGGACCTCTGGGACAGATTATGGTTGTAAGTAGAGGTTCCACTGAATTGGGGGTATGCGAGTTTGATGAGGCCGAAGACCCCTGCTACGTGTGCCAGGCAGTGAACCGCAAGTACACTTCTGTTTCTGAGCATCTCTACGCCAGGAAGGTTTCTAACATCCAGTTTATACCTGCGGACGTATCTCCTCTGTCTGTACAACCCTAGGCATGTTTATTGAGAGATTTGCCCCCGTGCCCTTCTCATGTTTACTCAGAAGTAGCCCCAGTTTGTTAAAGTGGGGCTTGGTCACTTAGTAAGTGTATTTTGGAGCACAGCCTGTATGTTGTTTCTGAAGGCAAAGACATCTTTAAAGACCTTTAAAGCCCTTCACGGCCTAGGACCCTCGTACCTACAGGACTACCTCTCCCAATATGCCCCACGGAGGACAATAAGGTCCATAAATAACAACACCCTAGAGGTCCCGGCTCTGGTTGAGGCTAATCTGACTTCCTTAGGGCTCGGGACCTATAGGTAAAGGTAAATAAAAAATAAAATAGGGACGCGGGTGGTGCTGTGGGTAAAACCTCAGCGCCTAGGGCTTGCCGATCGCATGGTTGGCGGTTCGAATCCCTGCGGCGGGGTGAGCTCCTGTCATTCGGTCCCAGCTCCTGCCCACCTAGCAGTTCGAAATCACTCTTAAGTGCAAGTAGATAAATAGGGACCGCTTTATAGCGGGAAGGTAAACGGCGTTTCCGTGTGCTGCGCTGGTGCAGGCTCGCCAGAGCAGCTTCGTCATGCTGGCCACGTGACCCGGAAGTGTCTGCGGATAGCGCTAGCTCCCGGCCTCTAGAGTGAGATGAGCGCACAACCCTAGAGTCTGGCAACACTGGCCCGTACGGGCAGGGGTACCTTTACCTTTACCTAGAGGTCCCGGGCCCTAAGGAAGTCAGATTAGCCTCAGCCAGAGCCAGGGCCTTTTCAACACTGGCTCCTGCTTGGTGGAACGCTCTGCCTCATGAGACCAGAGCCCTGCAGGATCCGATTTCTTTCCGCAGGGCCTGTAAGACAGAGTTGTTCCGCCTGGCCTTTGGCTTGGAATTAACTTGATCCCCTCCCCCTCTTCCTTTTTCCTTTCTCCTGTGATGGAGCTCCTATTTGGGAACTTCCCTGGCTTTTTTCTGGCCTACATAGAACCAGTTTGGATAGTTAACCTTGGTGAAGACTTGACGTTTTCATCCCCAAATAAAGTTTTTGATTTGAGTTTCTACTGAAAGGAGGCTGCATTTCAATGTTGTATTTTAATCTTGTTTTTTAAGTTGTATGTCAATCAATTGTTTTTATATCTGGTGTTTGCTGCCCTGAGCCCGGTGTTGGCTGGGGAGGGTGGGGTATAAACATAGGAAGCGGGGTATTATTATTATTATTATTATTTATCTAGCAGGGCAATAAGTTTAACTTCTGGCCTATACCTGTGATAGACAGCAGGTGTTGAGGTGGTGGTGGGAGGAGGCAGGGGGTGGGATGGAGAATGGGGCAGAAGGCTACACTGAACCAAATATGCTGTTAATTACATGGAGCAAGTATTTTTTAAAAAGGTTTTGAGGTGACATTTTAAAAGTGTCCTTTCACTTGCAGTGCTATTGACTTTGGCCTGCCCACTGTGTAATGGTTCATAGGTACCGTGTGTGACATGGGAAGAGGCAGGAAATTTGGAGGCCAAGTATGTAGAGGGGAGCGACTCTTGCAATGGCCAGGCCTCTAACTCATTTTTTGTAAAAGACTGAGGCAAATTCCTGGAAGATATGAACACCAGCAGCTTTTATCTAGGATGCTCAAGGCATCTGCCCTAATGCATTGAGTGTCCCAAATACCTTAAAATGCTGGAGGCTAGAGGTGGGCAGAAATGAGGATTCTACCAGTACTACGCACTGTTAAAACCTCCTGATGCATCTATATTACAGGAGGAGTCTAGGGCTGCATAGGGGTATAAACTAGTAGAGCTCTTCTAGACTAGCGGGGACCATTTTTTCTAGACTACCTTGGGAAGCAGCCACTGGGGAGGGGGACTCTCTCATGAAGACCTCATAACCATGCTCAGAGGCCATGCTTTCTCCAACATCCACCACCAGAAGTGTCTCCCACTGATGTTCCCTGAAACTAGCAGCAACTCTCCAAAAATCACCTTACAGTACTTAGCTCCTGGCGTCCCATCTTTTTGGCCAGACTAGTCCCAAAGATTGCAGTACATATGCATGGAGACTTATACAGGAGTCACCAGTGTTCACACCTCTGAATTAGAGCGGTTACCCCTTGCAGTTGATGTTCATTTTCTCAAGGAAGGCTGAGTCAGCATGCCACACTTTTCTGCAACAGCATTTCCAACTAGGCTCAGTTTTTAAAATTACACTGAAGTAGCAAGAAGAACTTTACCTCTGCATCATTGCACATTCCTCCATCTCATTCAAACCAGGTCTCATTGTCCTTACATATAATGTTAATAAGCCAGGGATCCTTGGCCTAAGATCAGCTTGGTGACCCACTTTAAACTTGGCTCTGGGTGTATGCAGTGCCACTAAACTAAGTGTTTCACAATATTTTCATGTAGTCATGGAGTGGTATTTAGGATTTAACCATTGGTAGTTTGTGACCTTTGATGTCTTCCAGAGTGAAAACAAGAAATGCTAATGAGCCTCAAGCCCTTGAGTTTGGAGCCTTGTTGATATCTCCCATTCTACTTTCGAAATACACGTTTCATAATTGGAGCGTTGGAACACCTGAATATTTGCCAGTACTCCTCCTTCAGCTCCATTTTGCATTACAGTGTCAAGCCCATTACAGTGGACGCTCAGGTTGCGAACGTGATCCATGCGGGAAGCATGTTCGCAACCCGCAGCGTCCGCAACCTGCAGCGTCGCGTCTGCGCATGCGCGGGTGCGATTCAGTGCTTCTGCGCATGCGCAAGCGCCGAAACCCGGAAGTAACCCGTTCCGGTACTTCTGGGTTCGGCAACCCAAAATCGTGCAACCCGAAACGTCTGTAAACTGAGGTATGACTGTATTTTAAACTGAATCGTATGGGGCGATGAGTCTCTACTCTCTAATTCATTTGAGTCTTACCTGCGCCAGGTGTGTCTTTCTGTGCATCTTTGGGGAGGAGACCACTAATACATTTTGGCAAGGGCGAAGTCTCCTCTTCTTTTCGTTCTTCTGCTCTCTTTCGCTTTTCAGCAGAGAAACATACCCCCTTTCCAACCCCCCACAAAGTCCTCTTTAATCATTCTGTTGGCTCCCCCATCGCCTGCCTATCTCAAGCAAGAGGTTTATTTTATGGTTCAGCTCGTTAAAGAAAGAGGCTGATTGCTGGGTGATGAGATCTTACTCACTACTTTCTGGGCAGCGTGCTTGAGCTTTTAATCCCACTGCTGTCAAGCTCCATTAGGAGATTTGGGCATCATCCTCCTACCTCTGGGGCTCAGCCTACCACTAGCCGGGCTTGAAATGAGGACAGTGCTTTGGCCAGGAGAGTGATGGACAGATGCAGAAAGAGGTCTTAAAGCAACAGCACCCTGCCTCTTGTCTGCTAGGGGCACGGCTGGAGTTTTGGTAATTGCCCAGCTTCTGGCTTCTGAGACAAAAACGAACCAACTTAAGCATCCATGACAGATGGCCATCTAACTTCTGCTTATAAACCTCCAGGGACGGAGAGTCCACCACCTCCCGAGGGAGACTGTTCCACCGTCTAACAGCTCTTACTGTCAGAAAGTTCTTTCTGATTTTGAGCCAGAAACTCCTTTATTGTAAATTGAAGCCATTGGTTTGAGTCATACCCTCCGGAGCAGGAACAAACAAGCTTGCTCCATCTTCCTTGAGATATTTGAAGATGGCTATCTCCTCTTTTCCAGTATAAACATCCCAGCTCCTTCAAGTGCTCCTCGTAAGAATTGGTTTCCAGACCCTTGATCATCTTGGATGCCCTTCTCTAGACACTCTCCAGCTTGTTAACATCCTTCTTAAATTGTGGTGCTCAGAACTGGATACATATTCCAGTTGTGATCTGACCAAGGCAGAATAGAGTGGTACTGTTACTTCCCTTGATCTGAACACTAGACTGCATCACACTGTTGACTCATGTTAAGCTTGTGGTTCACCTCTAGATCCTTTTCATAGTGCCACTGTATTCTGCTCTGGTCAGACCTCACCTGGAGTACTGTGTCCAGTTCTGGGCACCACAGTTCAAAAAGGACACAGACAAACTGGAACGTGTCCAGAGGAGGGCAACCAAAATGGTCAAAGGCCTGGAAACGATGCCTTCTGAGGAACGGCTAAGGGAGCTGGGCATGTTTAGCCTGGAGAAGAGGAGGTTAAGGGGTGATATGATAGCCAAGTTCAAATATATAAAAGGATGTCACATAGAGGAGGGAGAAAGGTTGTTTTCTGCTGCTCCAGAGAAGCGGACACGGAGCAATGGTTCCAAACTACAAGAAAGAAGATTCCACCTAAACATTAGGAAGAACTTCCTGACAGTAAGAGCTGTTCGACAGTGGAATTTGCTGCCAAGGAGTGTGGTGGAGTCTCCTTCTTTGAAAGTCTTTAAGCAGAGGCTTGACAACCATATGTCAGGAGTGCTCTGATGGTGTTTCCTGCTTGGCAGGGGGTTGGACTTGATGGCCCTTGTGGTCTCTTCCAACTCTATAATTCTATGATTCTATGATTCATATGTACTACTAGTAAGCCAGGTGTCCCCCATTTTATATTTGTGGATCCGGTTCTCCCTGCCTAAGTGCAGAAGCTTACATTTGTCCCTACTGAAATTCATTCTGTTAGCTTGGGCCCAGTTTTCCAATCTGTTATGATCATTTTGAATTCTGATTCTGCCTTCTGTGGCATTAGTTACCCCTCCCAGTTTGGTGTCATCTGCAAATCTGATGACTTTTAGGTGCCTCTGTTACGATGCAAGAGCCGACCTCATCCCAGGTGAGGCTGGTACTTCTGTAGAGCTTAGGTGGAATGCTAGGCAAGGCTGGAATTATTTCTAAAAAATATTTATGTACTCCCAACTCATATAAAATATTGAGGTGGTGCACAGCAATATATACAAGCACAATATATATAGAGCACCAGAAAAGCAGTAATTTTACAAAGTTTTGAAGTTGCTTCAGTGAACCTTAGACTGAGCAATCCTTTCTCGGTTCTGCCTTTCCTGAAAGGTGCCTTTTCTGTTACAGGGTTCTTTTAAACTCAGCCAAAGCAAGGTTAGCCTCTCCTTGTACCAAGGCTACTGTGCTGGAATCCTCTGGGTCAGAGGACAGCAATGTGACAGCCTGGGGTTGGAAGGGCATCAGTGGCCCAAGACGCTTCAGCGCCCAAGGCAAAATGCCATGCTGCTGCTGTCCCCATGATTGGAGGAGGGGTGTGGGGCTCTGCAAGGACCTCCCCGCGAGGAAGTGCCCTCGCAAAGCCTTGCTGCTGGGTGCAGGCAAACTCAAGAGGAAGCCTTGTGGAGTCTCCCTCCCCACCTGGTGGGTTGGTTATGCTATGCAAGGGCTTCTCCTTAAGTAAAACAAATAATAATAATAATAATTTTTATTTATACCCCACCCTTCCCGGTTCAAAAACCGGGCTCAGGGTGGCTAACAACAGATTTAAAACACTTTAAAACACTTAATTATAAAAGCAGCATAAAATACAGTATAAAAACATGAATAAAAATAAAAAATCAATTAGATAATCCCCAGGGCTAGCTGGCTGAATTGGTCCTACTTGGGCCAGCGAGGAGGCCAGGGGAGAATTAGCTGTGGGGTCTCAGAGCAGATGATCTTCATAAAAGGGGAGGGAAGAGAAGGGAAATAAAAGATCAGGCTGAATTCAAATTAAAGGCCAGGCAGAATAGCTCTGTCTTACGGGCCCGACGGAAGAAGGTTAAATCCTGCAGGGCTCTAGTCTCAGGGGACAGAGCATTCCACCAGGTCGGAGCCATCACTGAAAAGGCCCTGGCCCTGGTGGAGGATAGTCTGACTTCCTTAGGGCCCAGGACCTCTAAACTATGGTTGTTCATAGTTAGGGTCCTCTGCAGGGTATACCAGAAGAGGCGGTCCCGTAAATACGAGGGCCCTAAGCCACAAAGGGCTTTAAAGGTCAAGACCAGCACCTTGAACCTGACCCTATACTCCACCGGGAGCCAGTGCAACTGGTAAAGCACTAGGTGAATATGCTCCCATGGCAGGGACCCCATGAGGAGCCTCACTGCAGCATTCTGCACCCACTGGAGTTTGCGGGACAGTTTCCAGGGCAGCCCCGCGTAGAGCGAATTACAGTAGTCAAGCCTGGAGGTGACCATCGCACGGAGGGGGAGGAGGTTCAGCAAGGTCTCCCTGCCTAGTAGCAGAGTTCGGGGACAGAATACTCAGCTTCTGTGCTACTGCCCAAACCGCCCTTACCTGGGTTGCTTCTCCAGCAGGGGTGGGGTGGGTGGGGTTTCCGCCACCTGAGATGGCTGTTTCACCCCGGCTCATGGGCAGTCTGGTTTTGTCTCGCAGGCTCACCTGGCAGGCTTGCTTCTGGGGCCGGGCTGGCCTTGCCGACAGTTTCCCTTCTAAGAGTCCACAATCTCACCCCCTAACAAATGGGAATCTGATCCCAGGGTCATGGTGATCTCTAGAACCCAGTTTGAGAACCACCTGATAGAAAACATACAGACAACTTCCCCGAATGTGGCAAAAGCCATCAGACTTCATCATCATCATCATCATCGTTGTCATCGTCGTCGTCATCATCATCATCATCATCATAATTTATTATTTATACCCCGCCCATCTGGCTGAGTTTCCCCAGCCACTCTGGGCGGCTCCCAATCAAGTGTTAAAAACAATACAGCATTAAATTTTAAAAACTTCCCAAAACAGGGCTGCCTTCAGATGCCTTTTAAAGATAGGATAGCTGCTTATTTCCTTCACATCTGAAGGGAGGGTGTTCCACAGGGTGGGCGCCACTACCAAAAAGGCCCTCTGTATGGTTCCCTGTAACCTCACTTCTCGCAATGAGGAAACTGCCAGAAGGCCCTCGGAACAGGACCTCAGTGTCCGGGCTGAACAATGGGGGTGGAGACGCTCCTTCAGGTATACTGGTCCAAGGCCATTTAGGGCTTTAAAGGTCAGCACCAACACTTTGAACTGTGCTCGGAAACGTACTGGGAGACAGTGTAGGTCTTTCAGGACCGGTGTTATGTGGTCTCGGCGGCCGCTCCCAGTCACCAGTCCAGCTGCCGCATTCTGGATTAATTGCAGTTTCCGGGTCACCTTCAAAGGTAGCCCCACGTAGAGCGCACTGCAGTAGTCCAAGCAGGAGATAACTTGAGCATGCAGCACTCTGGCAATCTGCGAGCAGGTAGGGTCTCAGCCTGCGTACCAGGTGGAGCTGGTAGACAGCTGCCCTGAATACAGAACTGACCTTCTCCTCCATGGACAGCTGTGAGTCCAAAATGACTCCTAGGCTGCGCACCTGGTCCCTCAGGGACACAGTTACCCCATTCAGGACCAGGGAATCCCCCACATAAACACTTGCCCCCTTTTACAGCCCTCATTGTGTGCAAATATTGGAGCCTCTACTTGACC
Source organism: Podarcis gaigeae (assembly GCF_964106915.1). Lineage (NCBI taxonomy): Eukaryota > Metazoa > Chordata > Lepidosauria > Squamata > Lacertidae > Podarcis > Podarcis gaigeae. Next base: position 93,535,080 of record NC_139682.1, on the reverse strand, counting down.
CACCAGTGTGGTACATAACAGTATTGAACCCTGTTGCTCTGCCGTACCTTCTGAGGGGACCTCTGCCCCAGCATCACCCCAGTTCTGAAGAGGTAGCAGAATAACCTCCATTTTGTGACCTACAGTGATCCTTGTTCCCTCTTCCTGCACACTTTCCATTGAACATGGGAGTCCCCACAGCTTGCTGGTTGAGCACATGGATTTGCCGACAGCTTCTCCAGTTGCAAGGGTCCTGGATAGCAAAGAGAGGGAACTCTTTGGGGTCACCTGTTTTACCCTCCTGCAGCCCCACATATTTCACTGTCTTCGAAAGATAGGGAAAGAGCAGGCACCACGAGCTTCGCTAGTCAGCGTCCTATGTTTGCACATTTCCCAGGTTTGGTTTGAAGCAGTTGCTCATGGGATCTGGCTGGACATTTCATTAAAAGCTTGGAGCTGGAGTCCCGGTTGGCATGAAGTCTCTGTGACATAAGCTCCACCTCAGCCAAAGGATTTTGCATTAGTGGAAGGTTTGCCTTGTAACACAATTTGATGCCTTCCCCTTCCTGCGTACGGTTTCCAAAAGTTGCGCAGGAATTGGCTGAAAAGTAACTGATGAGCCATAGTCATTTTGGAGGTGACCTGCAATCAATAAAATAAGATTAAAAAAACAAAAGGACTGACATGACATTGGCGTTATGAGCCAAACCTTTCCAATAGCTGAGATTACGCATATAGTAGAGCTGTTCAAAGGTTTTCCTCCTTTCAAGGCAGTGGCAAGTGGTTTGCAAAACTACTGGAAGACAAGTAAAATATTCACAGTCACTGGGTGGAAGCCAGAATTCTGGGCCTCCTCTGCAATGTTTACACTTGTCAGCTATGTAAACTAAGGGTTTAAATTAGGTGTATTGGGGTGGACTGATGGGGATGATTTAAAGGGTATGTGTGAAATAATACATTGGAGGAAGAGGCCCAAAAGCATTGGGAGAGAAATATGAGGGAGCAATAAAGGGTTTGCAGCTGTGGCTTAAACCACAGAGCCTAGGACTTGCTGATCAGAAGGTCGGCGGTTCGAATCCCCGTGACGGAGTGAGCTCCTGTTGCTCAGTCCCAGCTCCTGCCCACCTAGCAGTTCGAAAGCATGTCAAAGTGCAAGTAGATAAATAGGTACTGCTCTGGCGGGAAGGTAAACGGTGTTTCCGTGCGCTGCTCTGGTTCGCCAGAAGCGGCTTAGTCATGCTGGCCACATGACCTGGAAGCTGTACGCAGGCTCCCTCAGCCAATAAAGCGAGATGAGCGCTGCAACCCCAGAGTTGGCCACGACTGGACCTAATGGTCAGGGGTCCCTTTACCTTTACCTTTACCTTTAATAATAGAAGGAAACCTCTTCCAAAGACAGTGAAATATATGGGGCTGCAGGAGGGTAAAAGAGGTGAACCCAAAAGTGTGTGTGTGTGTGTCAGTGGTGTAGCGTGGGGGGTGCAGGGGGGGCCGACCGCACCGAGCGCAACATCTGGGGGTTAGGGTTAGGGGGCGCAAATCCACGGGTTAGGGGGCACAAATCCATGGGTTAGGGGGCGCAAATTACTTGCCTTGCCCCGGGTGCTGACAACCCACACTACGCCACTGGTGTGTGTGTGTAGTGTATTAATTGGTGGGAGGGAAAGTTCTTCCAAAGATGGTGAGGGTTCTGTAGGAAACTGCCTTATGTTTTTATAAACCCCTGAAGTCCTGTTCCATGCACAACAAATTAGCCAAAGTTCTGTAAGAGACGATTCTAAGTTGACTTCACAAATGGGTTACCGTCTTCATGCCATATCTGGTATCATGTGTGTAGTTCAAGCTTTTTGTGTGAAATTAAGTTATTGTTTTTGAAATTGGTTTCCATGAAACAAACTGGGAGCAATGTGTGTGTGTTAGGGTTGCCATGCGTCTGGGAAAACCCAGACATGTCCTGTTTTGGAGGCCAACATGCCCGCCTGGGACTATTTTTACATGTTAAAGGAAATATCTGGGTTTGGGCGGCGGCGGGGGGGCTTGGGCTCAGGCTGCTCTGGATGCCGCTGCTGCTGCCAGCCCAAGTTGGGAAAAGAGTCGTGCTGCCTCAGGCTGGTAGCAGCTCTCTTTTTTCTCTCTTCAAGATATGGCAACCCTAGTGTGTGTAATATTTATATGCACATTTTAAAAGCTTAGAAGAAAAAGCTTTGTGAACTGTAGCCTGCTGTGAAAAAGGCCCAGAACAATCTGAAGCTACAGTGGCAGCCTGGAGCACTCAACTTGGAACTCCTTAATTTCTCTGAGTCAAAGCATTGCACACTCTTTATTCCCCATGCTTTTCAGTAAAAGGTTGTGTTTGTCCTTGACAGTGTACAAAGCAGCGCATCTTCTGCACCCTGGGTCAGTCCCAGATGTCTGGCAGCCCTCTCTCTCCAACTATTTCTGTGACTCCTGCTTGCCCTCCAGTACCATGTAGTGCATTCTGGGATGTGAGCAGAGACTGAAGCCATATTAAACCACATGTCCCAGAGGGCTTGTTGCCTGAAGTTACTGATTTAAGCTACTGTGCCCACAAGTTTCTCAATGCTGATAGATGAGAATCTGCCAAGCCAAATAACATCTGTGGCTTGGCAGGCGCAGGGAAAGAAAGTGCCGTACCCAAGGGCCTGTTCCTGTCTGATCAGCGTTGACCTTACTGAGACAGCCCTTCTCTCTTGTTTAGTCATGACTCCCTCTCTGTCTCTTTGCAGAGTCGTGAGCCAGCCACCTGAGCCTGGCCAAAGGTGAGGCAGAAATGTTGGTCCTGATTGTCCTGGGATAGAGCAAGGCTGATACCAATTAGCTTAGGCACCAAAGAATTGCATGGCACCTTAAATTATTAGCAGATCTACTGCAGTACATCTGCTACATGTGGGTTTCATGTGAATTATGTACCTTAGTTCTCCCTTTGCCCCGATTCCAAAGCTGGTGTTTTGTTCTTAATGTGTAAAGGTAAAGGTGAAGGGACCCCTGACCATTAGGTCCAGTCGTGGCCGACTCTGGGGTTGCGGCGCTCATCTCGCTTTATTGGCCGAAGGAGCCGGCGTACAGCTTCTGGGTCATGTGGCCAGCATGACTAAGCCGCTTCTGGCAAACCAGAGCAGTGCACGGAAACACCGTTTACCTTCCCGCTGGAGTGGTATCTATTTATCTACTTGCACTTTGACGTGCTTTTGAACTGCTAGGTTGGCAGGAGCAGGGACTGAGCAGCGGGAGCTCACCCCGTCGCAGGGATTCGAACCGCCGACCTTCTGATTGGCAAGTCCTAGGCTCTGTGGTTTAACCCACAGCGCCACCTGCATTCTTAATGTGAGGGATAGTTTATTCATTTAGGTACCAGCTCTCTGGTTGCGTATACAAAGTGACATTTTGCCCTCATAACTCAGCACTTTGGAATATTCTGCTTTTGATATGAAGTGGCACGATGGGAAAGGGACTGTGCAGAGCGGGGTCAATTATTCCAACCCCTCTGCTATCCATATCGGACCTTTGGGGATGTTAACAAGTTTAAGCAAACAAACAAGCAAAAACTTGCAAGAAACAGCTGTGAGATGGGAAGCATAGCAATTCTGTATCAGTTAATCTAGGAAGTCCACAGCTTCCGTGTTGCAAGTGGTACCCTTTCCCTACTTTATACTAAAGATGGAAGAATGTCCCTGCCTTGGGACAGGTCAATTAGGGAACGGAGGAGGTGAGAGAGGCAATTTGTCCAAGGCTGCCAAATGAATGGCAGATTAATCCGAAATTTGGGTGTGGGTCACCCAGGTTATTGACTTAGCTTAGAACATGGGTAGGCAAACTAAGGGGGGATCCGGCCCAACTGCCTTCTAAATGCAGCCCACAGACAGTCCGGGAATCAGCGCGTTTTTACATGAGTAGAATGTGTCCTTTTATTCAAAATGCATCTCTGGGTTATTTGTAGGGCCTGCCTGGTGTTTTTACATGAGTAGAATGTGTCCTTTTATTTAAAATGCATCTCTGGGTTATTTGTGGGGCATAGGAATTCGTTCATTTTATTCCCCCCCAAAAATATAGTCTGCCCCTCCACAAGGTCTGAGGGACAGTGGACCGGCTCCCTGCTGACCCCTGCATAGTCCAAAGGCTATTCATCAGGAAATAAGGATTTGTTTTAAGTTTTAAGTTTTTTTTATTGTTTAACCACATCAGTTAACATATACATATGCTATAATGTTATTGTTTTAGTTAAATAAATTGTTTAAATTGTTATTAAGGAAATGATTATTTTTCTCCTTACAATAAAGTACAGCAGAAAAGTTGTCCAAATATTAACAAGTGGACCGGCCCCCTGCTGGAAAAGTTTACTGACCCCTGGCTTAGAAGATTGTGTACTGCATTTCTTACTAGGCCAAACAGTTACTTCTAAAGAAAAATCAACCAATATATTTTCCTCTGCAGAACCTTTCCGTGGGGCAATCTAAATGTGACACTTTTGTGGTTTCCAGAGAGGGGGTGCGTTTATGAATTCTGAAATAAACACACAGAGTTTTAGGAAAGGGCATGCTATTTATTTCCTATGATGCAGGAGGAAGAGAGTGTGGGGGAAATCGTAGACAAGAGGGGGAAGAAAGAGTGACTTGGCAAATTTCCAGTGACGCTTGTTAGGTGGAGAGAGGAGTTTCTGGTGGGAGAAGAGGAGATGACTTAGCAGCGAAGTTGGTGATTAGAAATCAATATTTGATTTCACCCCAGTAACCAAGAGTCGAGAAGAGATCCTGACAAGATGCAGACCAGTTAGTGAATGAGCATCTTCTTCTTCTAGAGAGAGAGAAAAGGAATTCTATTTGTTCTCAGGTAAGCATTTTTCAAGAGAAGTAAAGGTAGTTTGAAACAGGGGCTGCTGTTTGATGTGCATGAGCAGGACTCCCTGTTTCAGGTTCCCTTCAGCCTTACCTGCCTCCAGCCTAAAAGACTGAGAAGGAATTGGGTTATCTAGGGTTAGTGATGGGGGATAAATCTGATTCAGTTCTCATTTAAAGGCAGATTTATCTCATATGCATTTTCCAAAAGTATAAGCATATCAAAGCGTGGCCATCCTGCAGAATTTGCACTTTTCTGAATTTTGCAGTGCATTTCTCCAGCCAAGTAATCTGTCCAAAAATGCAAATACCTAGAATAAGTGTGCATGTGAATGCATATAGTAAGGAAACCAACATACAAAATGCATTATATTACAGGAAATTGCTTTGCAAAAATATTAGGAACATTACACTAGCATGCACACCACCTCAAGCTCCTTTGAGGATAAGGTGCTATATATGTATAATAAACAAATAATAAAATGCTGATGAATTTTAATAATAATAATAAATAATAAATAATTTTTATTTATACCCCACCCTCCCCCACCCTGGAGGTGGAATGGGTGCCAGCTTGGGCTCAGATTTACTCCCAGCTGCCTCTTTAGAAAGTGGTGGCTCCTATGTAACGGAAAGGCACCAGAGGCAGCTCTATGGCTGAAAAAGCTGAGGGGGGTGTCTGGAAGTGGGGTAATGAGCGACATTTCTGAGAGTTTGCCTGAGCCTCCTTCAGAGGGTGGCTGGAAGCCTCCCTGGGATCAGACATCTCTTGGGGTTTGCAACCTACTACAGAGCCTAGGACTTGCCGATCAGAAGGTCGGTGGTTCGAATCCCTGTGACGGGGTGAGCTCCCGTTGCTCGGTCCCTGCTCCTGCCAACCTAGCAGTTCGAAAGCACGTCAAAGTGCAAGTAGATAAATAGGTACCTCTCCAGCAGGAAGGTAAACAGTGTTTCTGTGTGCTGCTCTGGTTCGCCAGAAGTGGCTTAGTCATGCTGGCCACATGACTTGGAAGCTGTACGCTGGCTCCCTCGGCCAGTAAAGCGGGATGAGTGCCTCAACCCCAGAGTCGTCCACGACTGGACCTAATGGTCAGGGGTCCCTTTACCTTTACCTTTACCTTATACCCACCACACTGGGACCCTCCCAGACTGCATGCAATATTTGCTCGCATATTTGCAAAGCTAAGCAGGGTCCGGTATGGTTTCAGATTGGACGATGGATGGCATGTTGAGATTCCTGCATTACAGGGGTTTGGACCAGATGACAGACAGGGTCTGTCCAACTCTACGATTCCACAATACTATGGTTCCTCAGGTTCCGACCACCCCTTCCATGACACCTCCAAGGGACTCATGGCATTATGTTCAAATGGAGTTGCAATTATCCTTTCCCCCTTTTTGACTACTGGTGACCCTGGAACGAAGGTAGAACTATAAACAGTGAGAAGTGAAGCCTCTCTTAAAAACATTGACTGTGGGAAGTGGGGAGGTGTTTTGAGAACAATTATGCTTTACTGATTTAGGGTCCCCATCTCTTTGGTTGGTGCATCCCTGAATTCCAGGCCATTCTGCTTGATGATGCCTCTCTTGGCAGCTGCAAACCATTAAGAGAGGCTGCTATGCCATCCCTCTGGCAAAGACACTTCTATAACCTAACCTCATCCTTCTAAGATCTGGAAAGAGCTTCTTCGTTCATCAAATATTAAGGCCTGTGTTCGTTAGTGGGGAAAAGAAACACACATTTCCCTCTCAAGGTATACGTGATGCATGAGAATCAAGAGGGGATCAGAAGTCCCCCACCCCAGGAAAAAAGCACCAACTCAGCTTCATGGTAAGTGGTCAGGTCTGGATCAAACCAGTTACTCTTCATTCTATGCCTCCACCCTAAGTATTTGTAGCTTTATATTGAAAGCCATGGAGAAGAGAGGCTGCCTTAGAAGAACCAGCACCCAAGCCTTAAAATTATTGACTCCACTTGTCTGTGTATCTCGTTCACGTCTTACTGAGGTGGAAGGTAGTGAATAGACTTTGACGGTAAAGAATTGTGGATAGGACAATGCAAGAGCTGAAGGGAAGGGAATGCTTGAAGGTACAGTGGTACCTCTGGTTATGTACTTAATTCGTTCCGGAGGTCCGTTCTTAACCTGAAACTGTTCTTAACCTGAAGCATCACTTTAGCTAATGGGGTCTCCCGCCGCTGGCACACAATTTCTGTTCTCATCCTGAAGCAAAGTTCTTAACCCGAGGTAATATTTCTGGGTTAGTGGAGTCTGTAACCTGAAGCGTATGTAACCCGAGGTACCACTGTAGATCTCTCAACAGGTGATTTGTTGTCCCTTAGCAGGCAGGAAAGGTCCCAGCCCACTAGACAGGTATGCACATTTTTTGTCCCGTTAGAACCAAAGGGGGTTTGGGATGCATACCTCCGAGCTGGATCATGGCCAGTGTGTGCCTAAAACTCTGGGTGAGAAACTCCTGTTAATATTTGCATTACACTTGAATGTGTTTGAGACTTTCAACAGAGGAAATCCCCCCCAGCTGCCTCACCTTTGCAGAGTTTCAAATGTGTGTTTATGAGGGGAAATGCACATACAATCTAAAATTGGGGGGGGGGGGGAGGATCTGGACTGGTGGAGGTATTTTGGGGCAGAATCACTGGGCAGGGGAAGGGTTAAACAGCCCTTCCTGATGTGAAATACCCTTTGCATTTTCTGCTGACCAGCAAATACTTGTCTGCCAAAGACCTGTTGGTTGACATGCGGTGCAGTTCCACCCTGAGATAATTTTCACCAACAGGCAAGAGTTGCAAGAAGGATAACAAATCCTTCAAACAAACAAACAAACAAAATTAAAATGGTTTGTGTTAAGTTGTGGGTGAACATATCAGACGGCACAGCGATTCTTCAAACAGCTCTTGTTTATTCACAGGCCAGAACAGAACAGAACTGAAGGGTTCAGCCAGCCTGCTTATATAGAGCTCCAGTACAATGTAACTGTAACAATTTTCTAAAACTATCCAATCACTGAATGTCACTTTCGATCCCTTATTTGCATATGTGGACCTGAACTATCTACAGTATCCCCCTTAGGCTAAGGAGGAAGGCTGCACTGAATCCTTCCACCTTCCTCTTTATAAGATTACACTGAAGGACATTTCAGTGAGACTTTCTCCCTAGTAGATGTGTGTGGATCCCAGCAGCTTCGATTCCCCCACCCCAACCCCTCCAGCAGCTGTTATAGGCTGCAGAAAATATTAAATCGGGTTGCTGTCCTGCAGCAGGATTCTTAAGATGAGGTAGATAAACAACTAATGGAAATAAATGCCTGTCAATAAACAAAAGCCCAAATTCTTTATGTATTGTTTAGGGTATTACTAGCAGAATGAAATGCAGAATATGGTATAACCAGCCATCTTGAAAACTTCAGAGATCCATAGAGAGACTGGCAGCTTCTGGGAGAATAATTTAAACATTCCATTCTGGTCAAGTATTAACATTTTAGCTAATGAGCATTTTGACTCATGCATTTATTTAGGGGAACCTGTGAACCTCCTGATGTTCCTGGACTCCAGCCTCCACCAGCTCCAGCCAGCATGGCTAGTGGTCAGGGGTGATGAGAAGATGACCTTTGATGTGGGACCTTTGATGAGAAGATGACCTTTGATTCAGGGCCTGAGCCAGCCAAAGGTTCAAGCACCTTGCAGTTCAGTGTTAACCATGTTTGCTCAGAAATAAGTGACTGGGGGTCTACTTTCCCCAATATCAGCTATGCACAGAATTGCAGCCTTTATCTGAATGCAAAATTAAAGCATTTTTAAATGTATACAGATATGAAATGTGCCAACAGCCCACCATAAGCGACCAAAAACCTGGCTGGCTATTGGCAGCTCTTGTGTCTATGTAAGTCAGATTTTGTTATTTATTGCATGTTCTCTGCAGTTATTCCATTATTTCTCTGGTCTTCTGTGTGTCAGTGGCGTAGCGTGGGTTGTCAGCACCCGGGGCAAGGCAAGTAATTTGCGCCCCCTAACCCGTGGATTTGCGCCCCCTAACCCTAACCCCCAGATGTTGCGCCTGGTGCGGCCGGCCCCCCCTGCACCCCCCACGCTACGCCACTGCTGTGTGTATGTGTGTTTGTGCGTGCATGCACAAAATCTCAAATGAACACGCTCCTCCTTGCCTGTTCTTTAAAGAAATCTCTCTACAAGTACACGGAATGCCAGCCAATTTTTAAAAGACAGCAACCCCCCAAACTTTAGTTCTTCTAATTCTTTATTACCCTGCATTTTCTGTACTTCTTCACACCAGCACAAAGCAGCTATGAACTGCTGTCATTCTGATTTAGTAGTTCTCTGTGTTTTTCTGGCACTCGCTTTGACTGGTAGGAAATATCTCTGCAAGTGCCTGAGCAGCTGAGAATGAGATCCTATGGCTTTTAGGAGTAAAAACGATGAAATATGTCCTGGTTATCATCATGTGCTTCCTCCCCCCCCCCCCCCGCACGCACGCACACTGCCTTCTTGGCAGTAGAAGATACAAGTGTTAGCTAAAGCATTTGAAATTGTGAAGGAGAGAAGGATAGAGAATGCTAAACCGTGAGGAACTACAACTAGACAACATTTTTAAACATATCTAGAGGTGCCAAATGGCATGAAAGGCTAGCAAAATATTAGGAATGGATTATGCTGCCAACATATGCTCATTCATTACTCCCAAGATGACTCAGCCTTATGAAGGTGCGTTTTAAATATGGCTGTAGGCTTTAAATGAGATCAGTCAACAAATGTAGCGTAAACTCTCAGCCTCACTGAATAAAACTGGGATGGCGCTGTGGGTTAAACCACAGAGCCTAGGACTTGCCAATCAGAAGGTTGGCAGTTTGAATCCCCACAATGGGGTGAGCTCCCGTTGCTCGGTCCCTGCTCCTGTCAACCTAGCAGTTCAAAAGCACGTCAAAGTGCAAGTAGATAAATAGGTACCACTCTGGCAGGAAGGTAAACGGCGTTTCTGTGCGCTGCTCTGGTTTATGATTATATGGGGTTATGATTATATGTGGGTGTCCCAGATAGTGGCTCAGGTGTTTTTTCCTGCCCTTCTGGAAATGTGCTGCTTCTCCCCATACACAATTATTTAGGCAGAGGTTTTCAACCTTTTTGAGTCCATGGCCCCCTTGATCAACTACATTCTTTCTGCGGCACCTCTGTGGGGCTCAGGAGCCCAGTTATGTCACCCCTTGCCTGCAGAGTTGGCAGCCTCTCACCCTTTTTTGAACACCCTTGTAGAGTGTTCCCTCAGCCTCCTCTCCTCTCTCCTTGAGAGTCATCTGGGCAGCTGCTGCCCCGGTCTCTGAGCAGCCCACTTCTGCCCCAAAGAGAGGTATTTCCTCACACTGCCCCAGAGGGGCCTGGGACTTGTCTATCCATTCCCAACAGCAAGGACTGGTGGACTGGCTGGCTGGGTTCCATCACCCGCTTGCATGCTTGCTCCAAGGTGGCCTCAGTTTCTGGCAACCAGCACCCCCTGGCCAGCCCCAGAGACACCATTCGCCTGTGGAGCTTGTAGCCAGTGCTGCTGCAACAAACAGCTGTGCAAGCCTTTGGGATGCAGAGATGGGAGAGTGCATCAGAGAAGGGAGGAGAGGAAAGGAAAGAGGGACAGAGGCCAGTGTTGCCCATGGCACCTCTGATCATCATTCAAGGCACCCCAAGGTGCCTTGGTATACTGGTTGAAAACCACTGATTTAAGAATGTATAAAAGCAGTTCAAATATGTGTTGGAAATGTAAAGAAAAAGAAGGGACCTTCAATCATATGTGGTGGGACTGTAGTAAAATTTTTAAAAAATTGGGAAATGATATATAATGAGTTGAAGAAAATGTTCCAACTAACATATGTCAAGAAACCTGAAGCATTTTTGTTAGGGATTGTAGGAAAAGACCTGCCAAGGAAACTGAAAAATATCTTTATGTATGTGACAACGACAGCAAGAGTCTTAATAGCACAAGGATGGAAGAACGAGGAAATCCCGACCAAAGAACTGTGGCAAGAAAAATTGATGGACTATGCAGAACTGGCAAAACTGACACACAAACTACATGACAAGGATAACTGTGATTTTAAAGATGAATGGGAACCCTTTACAAAGAACTTAAAGAAACAACAAAATGAACTGGACTCCTTGGCAGGTTTTGAATAAACATTCACAAACTTTTTATTGATAATATCTAGATAGATAAATTAAGGATCTGTACAGTTTTGTAACATGCAGAAAATAACATATGTTGATAAACCAGAGAGAGGAGCTGAAGGAAGTCTGGAGTGGGGTGGGGAGGGGGGGGTTATATTTGCGGGAGGAGGGAGGGGAAAAATAGGGGATTTTTTTTTAAAGAATTTAATGTTTTTTGATAAAATGTTATGTTGAAATTACACACACACACACACACACACACACACACACACACACACACATATATATTAAAGAAAACCACTGATTTGGGGGATCATGGCTTCCCATTTTTCCTGCCTTGCCAAAGAGCTGGCAGGGGCAGGCCTTGGTCTTTCACATTTCAGTGGCACTGTGTGAGCCCAAAATTTGGTGCCCTCCCGCCTCTGGCCTTCCATTCTGCTCAATTCACTATGTCATAGTTGCAGTGCTCTGCGGCTCCCCCTCAGTCGCTGGAAGGAGGGGACTTTAAGCTATGGTGTGTGTTAGCCTCTCTGCTTCCACTGCCTCCAAACAAATTAAAAGATGCTAGTGAATGAGGCAGACATAATTCAGGTTAAAGTAACTCTTCCTAGTTAGCTGGTTGTCAGTTATGTGCAGGCTGAACTTCTAGCTATGATGTCAAATGGACGGTGGTCGTTCCTGGAATGTCTCTAGAGAGGCTCCTCTCCCACTCTGCCTTAGCAAAAGGGCAGAGTTAATGAGCCAGTGCCCAGCAACTATTTATCATTCCTCTGGCATGATTTCAGTCTCAGCCAGAAGAATTGCCCAGCTACCCAACTTAATGTGCATCATTGCCTTTGTATCAGGGAAAGAAGCGATTGTGCTGTTAGCTCTCTTTTGGTGATCTTGATCTGGCATGGCCGGTGCTTTTCCATTTTGCGTGCCTGTTTTAGGAGCCTTCATGCTTTATGATGGTCTTTCAGAATTATAGGCCTAAAAGTGGCTGAAAGGCTATTTAGAAGAGTCACAAGCACTATAGATTCTTGGCGTACGGACATTAAACTGCTGGCACCTCACATTGTAGGGGTAGGAAAGTATATTGCTTGAGACCTGGGAGAACTTTGTTGTTGTTGTTTAGTTGTTTAGTCGTGTCCGACTCTTCGTGACCCCATGGACCAGAGCACACCAGGCACTCCTCTTTTCCACTGCCTCTCGCAGATTGGTCAAACTCATGCTGGTAGCTTCGAGAACACTGCCCAACCATCTCGTCCTCTGTCATCCCCTTCTTTCCCAACATCAGGGTCTTTTCCAGGGAGTCTTCTCTTCTCATGAGGCGGCCAAAGTCTTGGAGCCTCAGCTTCAGGATCTGTCCTTCCAGTGAGCACTCAGGGCTGATTTCCTTCAGAATGGATAGGTTTGATCTTCTTGCAGTCCATGGGTCTCTCAAGAGTCTCCTCCAGCACCATAATTCAAAAGCATCAATTCTTCGGTGGTCTGCCTTCTTTATGGTCCAGCTTTCACTTCCATACATCACTACTACCAATCAAAATAAACCAGGCTTGTACTTTATGGCACGCTGAGCCAAACTTAGCCCACTAGGGACAATTGAGCCCAAGAGAAGCTAAATTTAAAAATTCCTGTTTTTGCTCCCTGTTAGGAACTGTAGAAACAGGCTGCTATCAAACACCTGGAAAACTACCAGCACATGACCGTTGGGCTCACTTCAGCCCACTGTGTTGCAAGGAATGCCTAAAGTAGACAGTGCTGAGCTAGACTTGGAACCAGTGCTTTGGCTCCCTTTACTGCCTGGCCTGGGGAATTGAGAAGAGGCCAGTATTAGATGGCTTTGGATGCCACAGTGGTACTGTGGGGATAATGCCCAATTTTACCAGCCCAAAACTCTTTGGATAGTGTCAGCCACCACTAGAAAGGAAGCAATAAACAAAGGAGGTCTGTAGCCATGCTCTTTCACCCTGCCTTATTGAGGAATCAAAGCATTCTGATTGGATGGGGCTTTTCGCAGCACGAGGGACCTTTGAGGGATACCAGGGATGTAGTCTATTCCATAGATAGAGATTTAAGCAGAAAATAGCAGGCTTTGGTGTGCTGATTTAATATGCTCAAAAAGTCTGATATATTTGGCAAGAGGATAATAGAGCTGCGAGTGCACGTACTAATCTCTCTCTTTTAATACTATGACAAGTTTTCATTTGTTCACTTAATCTTTCCTATTGCATCCTTTTGGGAACGTTCCATGGTATCTGAGCCAAACGGCAGGCACTGGGTCACTGCTTTTCCTCCGCCCCCTTAAAAAAGATACTTGACGCACACTAGTGACCCGCTTTTGGGTGTGCAGCCAGAAAAAAGATGGGGCATTTTGATTTCAAATAAACATGCGCGATCCTATAGGCACGTAGCGGATGCACAGACTCAAAGCAGCCAGCATTTCTTTCGCTTTCTCGCATTGTCTTTATCCTGTTAATAAGAAAATCCGTTTATTTTGGTCCAGGCAAAAGGTCAAAAAAATAATAATTAAAACCCGGCCAAGCGGACGTAAAGCTTCATTTGCGATGATTGAGGCGAAGGATCAGGATGCGCGCCGCTGATGAGCGCCGACTAATGAGGTTAGAAAAGGATTTTATCCCCAATAACGAGCTACTGGAGAGCTTTCAGCACCACGGACAGCAGCCAAAGGGAGGGCCGGAGCTGCCTGGTTAATCGTATTCAGCGGGCGCTGGCAGCAACTCCTCAGTTAGCATCTGTCGATTTTTTAAACGGACTCCAGAGGGGAGTTGGCAACCTGCAACCTGTTGGGCCAAATGGGCTCGTAGCTCCCGCTCTCTTTCCTTTTGCTCTTCTGCTCTGCAGCTCAAGCGAAATCTCTCGGGGCCTCCTTCCCTCCAGAGGCTCCACCCTTCGGATGCTTCTCAGTCACCGAGTCGGAGCAGAACTCGAAGTTTCCGTGTGTGTGTGTTTAAGCAGATGCTGCAGCTTTTTGGAGGTGGGAGATGCTCTGCAGCACCTTCTGCCCTCTTTGCCCAGCTGAGCTGTGCTCAAACAGAGCGGCTGGCGGTTCTTAGCAGGGGCTCGCGAGGTCCCTGAAGCCCAACCTGGGAAAACGCAAACCGCTTAGCTTTCTTTCCTTCTTTCCTTTTCAAAACGTCTTTTTAAACGTTGCATTGTTTCGGCGAACTTCAGTGATTTTGCTCTCCGCGCATCACAGTCTCTTAAACGGGATTGTTTGGAGCTGGCTGAAAACTCGGGGAGTCATCCCAGCAGACTGAGATTGTGGTTTCGGGCTCCTGCTGATCGCACCCCACATTTAACCCCCCCCCCCATTCGCATGCTCGTCTCTCCGCCTGGCTTCTCGCAGTGCGCGTGGGCGGAGGAAGGGGGGTCCCCCTCCCCTCGGCAGAGCATGAAGCATCGGCGCCCCCTGCAGCAGGGGGGGATCCAGCACACGCTTTTGGAGAGCCCGGCCAGGAAGCACGCCAGACGCGCCTCGGCGAGAGCTTGAGGGCGCGTGGTGCGCCACCTCCCTCCTGCCCGCGCCGCTGCGCTCCCGCCGCCTTTGCTGCTGCCAGTCTACACACTTTCCACCCGCCACTGCCTTGCCTGCTGGAACCAGGGGTGCTCAGACCCTCGCAGAATAGGCAATCGGCCCATCCAGCCAAAACAGAGACGCCCCCCAGGTAAGTTGCTCTGAAATCCACGCTCGCCTGGGTGCATGCGTGTGTGTGTATTTTTCTCTGTTGCGCCCCTGCCCCTCTGAAAGATCTGTTGGAGGGAATCTGCAGCAAAGTGGCGGCACTGTGGGCTTTGTGACACGAGGGGAAGGGAAGTCCGAAGGGCATTTCCTTGCAAAACGGCGCGAAGGGCTTGCACAGTGTGTTTGTGTGGTGTGTTTGTGTAGTGGCAGGGTTGGGGGACCGACCCGTCCTCGCTCCCTCCCTTTTGCGTGGAGACTCGCGGCGCGTTTCCACCTATCTCCAGCTGCCATGGTCTTTCGTTTTGTCGGCTGGAGTGACACTCCACCGCCACCCCCCTCCCTACGGAGAATGGTCACTCGGTTTCCCCTAACATCCCGCCCCTTCTGAAGACAGCTTGCTTGTTCTGGGATCCACG
This sequence comes from Podarcis gaigeae, assembly GCF_964106915.1. Lineage (NCBI taxonomy): Eukaryota > Metazoa > Chordata > Lepidosauria > Squamata > Lacertidae > Podarcis > Podarcis gaigeae. The sequence continues at coordinate 93,519,960 of NC_139682.1, read as the reverse complement.
GATCTGGCGCGATCGCGCCTTGGAAAACAAACCTGCGCGGCGCGGAGACGCGGTGGAGAGACGCCTCGAGGCTGCTTAGCATTCAGAGGGGTCTTCGCAGACCGAAGCTTTCTTCTGCTCTCTGCGCCCTTCCAGTCAGTTCCTGAAATATATATATGGATTTGTGTGTTTTGCTTCCCTTCCCTCTGGCTTTCCTTTGTTGGAGAAGGGTGTCTTTGTGTTGGAATTCTGCCAGTGGGGGGGTGCAATGCAAATAAACACAAGATTGCTGAGTTATGCTGGGGCTGGTTCCTACGCGCTCCCTTTGACAGACCTCCAAGGCGTTTTGGCTAATTGAACATTTCGGGTTTCTCTTTCTGTAAGAATTAGAAGGATCATAAAATCGGGAGAAAAGAGGGCAACTCTTTGTAGCAGCCTCTGTAGACGAAGCCGGTCCTTTTGCTTGTGAGTTTATGGGTGGTGGTGGAATGAAATCCAGGCATCAAATATAACTACAGAGGGGGGCAATTCCGTATTTTGTTTTGTATTTCCCCTTTTGAGTTACACTCAGGGGTTCCTTTGCCATGAAGGGGGGCAGGCAGAGTGGGATTTCACCCATGAGGCACACTTCATTAAGAAGTTTTCATTGAGCGTTCATTTCAATGGGGCTTGTACAATCTACTTCTCGGTGGATTGTATGTGAGGCTGATGAGCATACTGTCTGTGTTTTTATTTTCTTCCTCAGGCACCAAAGTATCTCAGGTCAGCCCTGAGCCTGTTTTTATGTTGAATCCAGTTAAGTTGTTGGTGCGATGTAGTCACTAAAGAGACCACATTTACCAGCTCTGCACACAAACGAAACCGCACCTGATTCTATCCCAGTAGTCATCACTATGGGATGTTAGGGGGGACAGTCTTCATCTTTTGCGATCCCTCGTAGCCAAGTAAGATGGTCTTCCGTGAACACAGTCTTAACAGTGAGTCCGTAAGTGACTGTGGAGGCCAATTCTGGATCCACACATCCTTCCACGGTGGGGACATAGGTTTCCGGGGTGGAAGCTAATCATGGTGAGGGTTTGCCAAACATGCCTTCCTCTTAGCACGTTTCTTCCTTTTGTCCTGAGTTTGAGCGTCTTCCATGACACCTTTGGTAGAGGCTATTTTCCAGTTGGAGCACTTGCAGGCCAGTGTTTCCCAGTTGTCGGTGTTTCTCAAGGCAAATCTAAAAAAAAGTAGTAGAAAGTCTTTAAGCCTCTTTTGTTGACCTCTGGTGGGGGACACGCCATGCTCCTTCTGGGGTAGTTTGCTCACTTTTGGTTCCCACCTTGCACTCAGGTCTCACCTGTGGCTCCTAGAAGCATGTGACAGTGGCCACACCCTGAGAATGGCTTCAACAGGCCAGCTAAACCATGTGAGGGTAGCTGATGTGTCTCAGACCCTCAGTGAGTTAGGGACTTCTTCTGTATGCAAAGGCAGGCTCCAGCAGATTGAGTGGACAAGACCAGTCCAATGGTCAAGAAAGTGGTTTCTGCATGTGGGAAGAGGGAAGTGAGTTGGCAGATGAGGCTTGTCAACCTGGGAAGGGAGCCCATCTAGGAGAAGGAAAACTCTGATCCTAAACTCCACTGCCTTCTCCTTGAGAGAAGAAAAGGTTAAGGAGCAGGGCTCCCCCCCCCAGTTTAGTTCCAGCACCTCTCAGGTGGGTTATGCCAACTTTCAGGTGGGTACCATAGGTGCCAACTCCCTGGGGCCCTGGGTACCCAAGCACCCACAAAACTCCCCATGAAGGCACTGGGCACCCACAAATTTCGATGCCAGGGCCACGCATGCTGCATGGCACCCACGGCCCGGGCACCCATGGTCGCGGGGCCAAGTTGGCACTCCTGGTGGGTGCCACTGCCATTCTAAGGAAATGAGGGAGGTGTTTGTGGTGAGTTCCAGCACCTCTTTTTCTAGAAGAATAGGAGTGAACCCTCCACAAATTCAGGGTCCCTAAGTTGTATGCCTCCTTCTGGCAACTCTTTCAAGCCAAGATCGTGCAAATGTATTGCTCTGCGTGGATGCACCCACAAGCAAGATAACAGTTCTGAAGAAAGAAAGCTTTCTTTGGGTTTAAATGGTGGGATGCCTGAATCGCAGCAAGCATGAGTATTTCAGGAGAGGCATTCCCTCCTGTCTGAATGGAGAGGTAGGAGAGAGGCCTCTTCTTAGAAAGCACAGGCTTGCAAAAAAATCCCAAACATCTTTTATTATTATTATTATTATTATTATTATTATTATTATTTGCTTGTTGAAGAACTGAGGACACACTTCTAAGTCAGTTAATAGATTCTGTAAATGTATTTATATTTCAGGGTTTTATACAACAACATGTATACAAAAAAAGGTAAAGCCATTAAAAACAGGACTGGCTACTCAAAGTTTTTAAAAGTCAACCTCTTTCTCTGTGTGAGCAGCTCTGTGTGAAGTGTTGCCTGTGGATAAGCAGTTTTCATGGCTCAGTCTCTCCTTAAAGGAAATGTATCTCATAACTTTCTTTTGAAAGGAATGTCTGCGAATTAAAACTCATTATCTTGCTGAACAGAAATCTTGGGTGGCTGTCACCATTCAGCAGCCTGTAACTCGTTCTGGCGAATGTACCTTTCAGTCCTGAAAATTGGAAGGGGTGAGAGTTATATGATTATATCTCTTAATAGTGTTTATAGCGGGGAGGGCTCAAGCTGGCAGGGGGAAGGTTTCCCTGAAAATCTTTTATTTGTTTCCTTCTCCACATCCGTAACAGAAAAGCACACTCTGTACTGCATTGTGCTCTGCCTAGCCTGGTCATTTATATCCCTCCAGTGCACAACTCCATATAATAACCCCTGTGTTAGGTTTGTACTGGAATTCTAAATGCTGATTCTTGCAAAAGAGCACCTCTTCTTTCTTCTTCTTTCTTTGGTGATCACTCGTAGCCAATTAAGATTGTCTTCCAAAAACACGGTTTTAACAATGAGTCCGTAAGTGACTGTGGAGGCCGGTTCTGGATCCACACAGTGGGGACATTGGACCTATGAAAACATTCACCATATATTCTGGCTGCTATTTCTCTCCACAGTATTCATTGTGCATGATTCTGATTGTGTGTGCGTTTGTTTGTGTGTGTGTGTGAGAGAGAGAGGACTTTCAAGCATATTTTAGAATATTCTCTGTCTGTTGAGATAGACAACTTTATCTGGAGAGAGGGTTTTTTTTAGCTGTAGTGTGATGCCAGTTGTAATGTTTCTGTTATAGAACATCATTCGGGTTTGCTCTGCAGCCAGGCAGCTGCTGTGATTAATATAGCAACAGAAAGCGTAGGTTGTGGTTCTTTGACTGAGCATCTTTACTAGCAGTTTAAGGATTGTAATATACTTTGTAGGTAATTAGGAAAGAGCTTCACTTTGCAATAAAGCTAAAGGTTAATGATCAAACGGATTAAACAAATGCCGATGACACCTAAGGAGTATACCTGCTTTCTCTGTGCGTATTACTCTGTAGTTACACAGGTCTTCACTTTAGCCAGAGATCAGTTTCAAAATACTGTTTATTTGACTAGTAGCCAAAGAGCTGACCAGTTGGTTCAAATCAAAACAATAAAATATATCCTCTGTGACATATAAATGTGGTGGCTTCTGCTGAGATTTCATGCTGCTTCTCCTTACTTCTTTGTCATCCAGAGCAGATCACAGGTGGAGAAGCCATAGCAATGCCACCCCTTGGATTCTGCCGCCTAAGGCAGCTGCCTCAGGTCACCGCATGTGTGGGCCGGCCCTGCCTATATAGCATTACACAACTAGCTGACTGTAGGTGACTCTTGGGGCGGCCCTGTGCAAAAGTCAATTACCTAGGGTTGCCATATTTCAAACAGTGAAAATCCGGACAGAAAAGTATTCCAGAGATGTCTTGGAAATTCTTGACATACGGCAACCCTACAATTATCTTTTGAAACTTTTCTGGGCAGCCATTTGTGGTGTGTTGAACAAGGAGTAGCACGGGCTGTTTCTATGCGACCGGTGTTGATTCATTCCACTGTATTTCTAACTGGCTGCATTTAAAATCTGAATAAGAAGGGGAGGTCAGGGATAGGAAAGGTCACATTTCTTTGTTTTTCTTTCCCCCTTTCCCCCTTCCTATTTATTTTTGCCCACAGGGTCAAAATCCTCCCAGGTAGGGACAGCATAATTCAATCCGCGGTCACCTTCCTTTAGCAGGCACGAGTAAATTATGGCCTTAATAAAAAACTGTTCCTGGGCAAGATAATTTAATATCGGGATGTTGCTCTTGTCAATTTGCTGTTGACTCTTATGTGACTAACTGTTGGACTTCAACCAGCCCGGCGTTCATTTAGAAGAATGGGAAGCAATAGGCATTCTCTCCATTGCAGTCTGATTTTCTTCTTTCTCTCTGTGTGTGCTTGTGTCAAATTCGACGGAGGAACAGTCTCCAACGAGAGGTGGTGGAGGATTTTAAGCAGAGGTTGAATCATAGAATCATAGAATTGTGTCATTGGAAGGCACTCTAGTCCAACCCGCTACGGATCCAGACACTTGTCATGTATGATCCAGCTGAGATCCCTACATTTCAGGGGGTTGGACTAGATGACCCTGCAATTCTATGATTTCTTCCCCAAGCAATTTCACCATTTGAAGGTCAGAATCCTCAACATTAATGGGTTTGCTCCTGAAATGAAATATTTAACTTGGCTCCGTTACTGCCTCTTCCTTGAAAGTATGTTTCATGCTTCATTTGCCAGTGGTGTTAAGAGATTTCATGCCATATTTTTTCTTTCCTCTCAGCTAGAAATCTGTAAAGGGTGTGTACGCACACTCATGAGACGTGCAGAGGTGTGTGTGAGCGTATGTACAAATATGTTCAGTGACCATATGATGCATTCATCTGTGTGTACTTGAATCTTGCTGTACATTTTTCACCTGTTTAAATCTGCTTCAATGTGATACTATATCACTGCAGAACTCCCTGTATAAATGTGGATCTCCTGGGCAGAATCAGTGCCTAATTTTAACAGAGGCTGAGGAAAAAGTCATTTGGCATGTACCTGTCAGTAGACTACTTCTTTTTTTTTACTATGATCAGATATTTCAATAATAGGTACTGCTGTGGCAGGAAGGTAAATGGTTTTCCCGTGTGCTCTGGCTTCCGTTACGGTGTTCTGTTGCAGAACAGCAGTGGCATACACTGAGAGGAAGAAAGTGGTGGTTGGTTCAAAACAACAGCAGAAATTTCAGAGGAAGACAGTGATTTTAAACAATGGTAGAGGTTTGAGTAAAGTGCTGTGGAATCCCTGATGACTCCTTGATGAGGTAGCTGAAGAATGGAAGTGAGAGAAGTTTGAGTACAGTAAGACGGGGGAGAACACTGAAAGGGGGGGGGAGTGGATGATTTAAACCACAGTTGAGGTTTGAATAAATACTTGTATGAAATAATACTGAGTGGCCATTTCAAACAACAGAGGTTTGGATAAAGCAGGAGTGGAGAGACAGAGAAGGGAAAGTGCCATTTAAAACAATGGCAGACAGAGGGTTGAGTAGTAATATAAGAATAATAATAATTTATTATTTATATCCTGCCCATCTGGCTTGGTTTCCCCAGCCACTCTGGGCGGCTTCCAACCGAATCTTAAAATACAATGGTCTGCTAAACATTAAAAGCTTCCCTAAACAGGGCTGCCTTCAGATGTCTTCTAAAAGTCTGGTAGTTGTTGTTCTCTTTGACATCTGGTGGGAGGGCGTTCCACAGGGCGGGTGCCACTACTGAGAAGGCCCTCTGCCTGGTTCCCTTGGCTTCTTGCAAAACAAGCAGAGAGTGACACTGGGAAGAGTGGCAGTTTAAAATAAGGTTTGAGTACAACAAGAAGTGATTTTGGAAAGCCTCTGTTCTGCCAGCTGTTTAGTGTTAACCATCTCTCCTATTTATCTTTGTTATAAACAGTTTTTAAAAATGACAACAACCTGTCAGTGCTTCTCCATCCCAGCTTTACTCAAACCTCTGCTGTGGTTTAAAATTGCCATTTTGCTCTCAGTAATATTCTGCTCCTACTTTACTGAAACTGCTGCTGCTGTTTAAAACAGCCACATTTTTCCTTTCAGTGTCTTTCCCTCCTCACTCTACTCAAACGTCTCCCTCCTTCATTCCTCAGCTGCCTCATATGTGTGAGAGAAAATATGAAGAGCCCTCAAATATTCCACAGTACCTTCACACAATGTATTTAACTCCTGGCACCGTGCGTTGTTTTCAACATGAAGTTCCAGATTCAATGTACAGTGGTACCTCGGGTTACATACACTTCAGGTTACATACGCTTCAGGTTACAGACTCTGCTAACCCAGAAATAGTGCTTCAGGTTAAGAACTTTGCTTCAGGATGAGAACAGAAATCGTGCTCCGGCGGTGTGATAGCAGCAGGAGGCCCCATTAGCTAAAGTGGTGCTTCAGGTTAAGAACAGTTTCAGGTTAAGAACGAATTAAGTACTTAACCCGAGGTACCACTGTAGTAATTTAGAAGATATATTTTATTAACAAGCAAACACCCATATATGTACAACATTCATAACTGAACTAGCTGCATAACAGAACAAGCTGAGAGCTTGGCTCTTCAGATACAATAACGTATATAATCATGGGGTGTGTGCCCAAAAGAGGCTGCATAATAGGAGAGAGGATGGGCCATGGGCGTGGAGAGGTCTGTGTTCAAGGGAGAGTCAAGAAAAGCAAGGAGCAGGGAGGAGGAGGAGGAGTTTGGATTTGATATCCCGCCTTTCACTCCCCTTCAGGAGTCTCAAAGCAGCTAACATTCTCCTTTCCCTTCCTCCCCCACAACAAACACTCTGTGAGGTGAGTGGGGCTGAGAGACTTCAGAGAAGTGTGACTGGCCCAAGGTCACCCAGCAGCTGCAGGTGGAGGAGCGGAGACGCGAACCCGGTTCCCCAGATTACGAGTCTACCGCTCTTAACCACTACACCACACTGGCTCACAGGGGAGATAATGAGTGGAAGTAAAAATGGAGGTGCAAAAAAGGAGGGAGTGGGAGGCATGAGGACCGGGGTAAAGATGAAAGCGGAGGCATGAAAAGGTCTGCAGAATAGAAGGGATGGTGTATTTATAACTGGGCAGAAGGTAAACAGAGGGCTTAGTAGCTGCAGTGTGGGGGAGAAAGAGGATGCAAGCCGTCTGCGTGCACGGAGGGGTTGCACAAAAGGAGGGTGAGGAGGCAGGGAGTGAGAGAGATAATTGGTGCAAAGTGGGTCTTCAGAATAGAAGGAAGAAGTGGCTTCAGAAGTGAGGTTGGGCTGGGGAAAAGTGAGCTTAGGTACTTGCAAGGGGTAGGAAAAAGAAGCTCTAGAGGGTTAATATGAAGGGAATAGCAGGGGATGGTTGAGCAGGCTGAGCAGAGGCACAGCCCCTGGTACATACATAAATAGATTATCTCCCCTCCACCCGCAGTTTCTCTTTCCTCCTGTCCTTCCCTTTGAGTTCTCCCGAACTCATCAGGCTGGATGTTAACAAAGCAGGGCGTGGATGAGGCATAATAAATGATGTCATGACTACAAAATTAAATAAATGACCTAACGGCTGCAATACCCAACTTAATTGTCTTGTTTTTCTTCATCCTCCCATCCCTTGCTTTGTGTAACATCCAGCCTGATGAAGAATTCTAGAGAACGCAAAAGCTTTTCCTCTGTTTTGTGACGTTATGGTTTGTTCAAATGGAAATATTGACTAGCTATAGATTTTTGAGGGTTCCCCCTTTATGGACCAAAATGCTTGCTTTTTGCTTTTCCTATTCCTGGAGGTGTTTTGTCACTTTGTGTAATGTATAATATGTAATACATACTGATGCTATACAACTTAGCTGTGATTGCTAACACATTCCTGTCTGTTTTATTCAGAAGTAAGTTCTACTGCATTGACTGGGTTTACTCTCAAGTAGGTGAGCCTTGAAATGCCCAGACTACCAGCAGCTCTGTCTGTTGTTGCCCCTGGCTCTGCCTACCATTAACTATCCTGCTGTCAACTCTGTCCCTCTAGCAACAAGAGGCACCAGCTGCCACGGATCCTGTGCACACAGCTCCAGAAGTTCTGGTTTGCGTCTCCCTCTATGTGAATGGAAAAACAAACCATGAAGCGGTAGCTTAGCAGTCTATCCAAACTCTGGATTGTGGGCTTTTTTGCCTTAACAAACCATGGTTGCTAGGCCTGCAACAAATGCTGGCTCCCCTTTGTGGTTTGTTTATCTGCTTCCATGAAGGGAAAAGTGAAGCAGAAGGGCTTGTCTGGATGCGTTCTTGTATGGTACAGTAAACCAAGGCTTTGCATTACGTACGACTGTGGCCAATGTGTTAAGTCATTTGGCAGTGATTTCCAGAACTGAACTTACCTGGCATTAAAAGGAGATAAGGCAAATTCCTCCATTGACATATCTCCCAACATCTGGTAGCTAAGTCTGCTCTATTCCGGTTTCTGCCAACCTAGCAGTTCGAAAGCACACCAGTGCGAGTAGATAAATAGATACCACTATGGCAGGAAGGTAAATGGTGTTTCCGTGCCCTCTGGCACTCGTCACAGTGTCCCGTTGTGCCAGAAGCAGTTTAGCTGTCTGTGGACAAACACTGGCTCCCTCTGCCTGAAAGCGAGATGAGCGCTGCATCCCATAGCTGCCTTTGACTGGACTCAACCGTCCAGAGGTCATTTACCTTTTTATTTTATTTTTTACCAGCTTCCAGGTACACTGATGCAGCAAAATAGCCCAGGTTTCCCACCATAACTTTCTGTGATGCAATATGGATATAACCAATTTGTTCATTGTTGGAAGGGCAGAAGTACTACATCTTATGTGTGTGCCTATTAATATGTAAAACGTGGCCTTTACGCAGGGGGATTGGGACTGGATATTTAAGGGCAAAGACGTGCTGAAGTAGAGACAGCCTCTGCAAATGCTTTATGGAAGCCAGAAAGGTGTTTTTAAGGATCATCAACCAATAGAAAGGCTTTGTTGATATCATGAGAAAACTCACTGGATATATGAGGCCACTTTGAAAGGGGGATTGCGTAGCTTCCTGGACTGCCTGAAATGACCGTAAAGTTGTTTGTTTTCCATGTGGAAAGTGGTACCTATTATATTTTTATTTATTTATTGAATGTATATCTTTCCCTTTCTCTTGAAGGAGCCCAGGGTGACATATGACAGTAGATAAATGGATAAATTGTTTGACAGCTGATTTTTATATTTTCTTTACAAAAGGCACTGGTAGTCAATGTCAAATTTTTGGCGTCATGAATTAGCAAATGTTTTAGAATTCAAAGGAAAGAAGTGTACCATAGCTGTATGATGCATGGCGTTGCTGGGGGTGATGATTGATAGTTTTGACTGTAATCTTCTGAAGTGTCCTTCTCATCCTTCTTAATAACAAATGTTCCTGATCATCCTCTGGAAGTGTATCTAACCAGTGATGAAGAAGGATTTGGAAATGTGGAGTTTGAAATATAATAATAATAATAATAATAATAATAATAATAATAATAATAATAATATTTTTTAAAAATGTTACTTATGCCCTGCCCTCCCTGGCCAGAGCCGGGCTCAGGGTGGCTAACACCAGTAAAATTACAATAAAAACATAATGGGGGGGGGTGGAACCAATTTAAAATACAGGTTAAAATGCAGCCTCATTTTAATAGTAGCCCACAGATCAAAACCATAAAGGGAGGGAAACAAAAGGGTCAGACTAAGCATAGATTTGATCCAAGGTAGTGTTGGACTTCAATCAAGTCGTCTTTCCCTCACCTTATCTTATACTAAAAAGTCCAAAATGTTGCAACTCAAGGGGAGTAGCTCTAACCCGTTGGATCATTTCAGCTGCTCTTTTCTATCTCTACAATGTCCTTTTTGAGGTGTGGCACCCAGAACTGAACACAGCATTCTAAATGTCGTCACACTGAAGATTTATATACCCGTATTTTTCGCTCTATAACACGCACTTGACCATAACACACACGTAGTTTTTAGAGGAGGAAAATCCGTAGGCATGCTGCCCATAGGCATTCCCTCCATAACACGCATGGACATTTCCCCTTACTTTTTAGGAGGAAAAAAGTGAGTGTTGTGGTGCAAAAAATACGGTAATAACATCAGTTTTATTTTCAATTCCTCTCCTAATGATCCCTTGCATGAAAGTTACCTTGTCCACAGCTGGCACACACTGGGTCAACGTGTTCATTGAGCTCAACAGGACTTCCCTTCCTCCTCTCCCACACCCTCTGTTTCCCCCCTAAATCTGTTCTGGAGGGTTTGGGGAACCCCCAAAACACTTTTAGGGAGGTGTGAAGGGAGAAGGGGAAAAATTCCTGTTGCATGAGTAGACCTCATCTCCCCCCCCACCAAAAAAAACCATACCCCACATTGCTATGTTGAATTCCAACTAACATCTGCAGGTCCAGTTGCACAAAAGCAGAGGATGGTTAAAAACTACCAGTGCCCCAGCTGAGCTGCAGACTGAGTATTTTTTTCCATTAGATGACAGCATTCAGCTTCCACCTGGAGTGTAGAGAAGAAGAGGAAGAGTTTGGATTTGATATCCCGCTGTATCACTACCCAAAGGAGTCTCAAAGTGGCTAACAATCTCCTTTTCCCTTCCTCCCCCACAACAAACACTCTGTGAGGTGAGTGAGGCTGAGAGACTTCAGAGAAGTGTGACTAGCCCAGGGTCACCCAGCAGCTGCATGTGGACGAGCGGGGAAGCGAACCCGGTTCACCAGATTACAAGTCAACTGCTTTTAACCACGACACCACATGGCCCCTGAGACACTCTTGAAAGAGGCTTGTGTCTCTGGGCAGACATGCTAAGGTTGTTTGGTTACCCCCTCATTTAATATGGAAGTGCAGTTTCATCCAGAATATGGAACTGAGATCAGCACCTTTGAATAATGAACCAAGGACCGCATAATTAAGGGACTCAAAACCATTTCCTCCAGCTCATAGGCCCTATTTTGATTTACAAGTTCTTCAGGAATTAGCCTTGCTCTCTTCAAAGGTTTATCTCCCCCTCTGGCGCAGTGCACAATTAATATAAACTATCATTGGGTGCCACTGGAAGAGCCGCAATTACAAAACTTCAAACAGAAATATTACCACCCAAAAAGGTGACAGTTAAATATGGAGCCATATCAAAAAAATATTTCACAGCCTCATTCATGAGCTAGACCGTCTAGACATCAGCGGCTGCATCCCTTTAATTTGATCACCTACTATTTTAGGGTAATGCCGCTTCTTCACTAATGGCAAAGTAACTGGGGCAAAAAAAGACCCCCCCAAAACCTCCTGCTAAGGCCAAAGTGCACATTATATATTACAGCATAGGCAAGCAGGTGGATTGAGTTATAAATGGCTAATGGCAGATTCAGTATAGTGCACAGTAAAGGTAAAGGTAAAGGGACCCCTGACCATATATTTCACTTTTTTTGGAAGAGGTTTCCTTCTATTATTAAAGGTAAAGATAAAGGGACCCCTGACCATTAGGTCCAGTCATGACCGACTCTGGGGTTGCGGCGCTCATCTTATTTTATTGGCCAAGGGAGCCGGCGTACAGCTTCCGTGTCATGTGGCCAGCAGGACTAAGCCACTTCTGGCGAACCAGAGCAGTGCACAGAAATGCCGTTTACCTTCCCACCACAGTGGTACCTATTTATCTACTTGCACTTTGACGTGCTTTCGAACTGCTAGGTTGACAGGATCAGGGACCGAGCAACGGGTGCGCACCCTGTCACGGGGATTCGAATTGCCGACCTTCTGATCAGCAAGTCCTAGGCTCTGTGGTTTAACCCACAGCGCCACCCGCGTCCCGTAGTGCACAGTATACTTAGACAAATGCTGGACATGCCTTCAAAATGGAACTGCCTTGGATGTTCCTGGGCAAGGTACAAAGGGGTACAGCACTTCCCCGGCTGAGCTGCAGCTTCCTTTAGTTAAGCAAGAAGAAGCAAATAACAAAGATGGACCACGCAGCCACCTCAACCTGCAGGAAGAACTCTCTTGTCTGCACATCTAATAAAACTGAATGCTGCATCTGATGTTAGAATCATAGAATCATAGAATCCTAGAGTTGGAAGAGACCACAAGGGCCATCGAGTCCAACCCCCTGCCAAGCAGGAAACACCATCAGAGCACTCCTGACATATGGTTGTCAAGCCTCTGCTTAAAGACCTCCAAAGAAGGAGACTCCACCACACTCCTTGGCAGCAAATTCCACTGTCAAACAGCTCTTACTGTCAGGAAGTTTTTCCTATGTTTAGGTGGAATCTTCTTTCTTGTAGTTTGGATCCATTGCTCCGTGTCCGCTGCTCTGGAGCAGCAGAAAACAACCTTTCTCCCTCCTCTATGTGACATCCTTTTATATATTTGAACATGGCTATCATATCACCCCACTGGGCGGGAGAAGCCCTCAATGAGCACTTCCCCCAAGGCATGTTCAAATCTGGAGCTCTCCTTGGCTTCTTCTTCTAGGGAAGCATCCTTTTGATAGGGGTGAGGGGCTATTTTCAGTTGAGAAGTGACAGATTGGAGGACAGCATTCCTATTGCCCTCTCCAGCTCCAACAGAGCCATCTCCCTTCTACTGAGATCCAAGCGAATTTACCCTTGCAAGCACGCATCTGGCTTCCCTTGGATGGGAAAGCAGTTGGGTGAGGAGGCTCTGAGTGGCAAAGCACCAAATGGGGGGGGGGGAGTGACGCACCCCACAAGCTACACCTGTCAACTGAAACTCTCCTCCCAAATCTGCATTTCCCTAGAAGCAGCAGCTGTTGGAGTCTTAATGAGCACGTTGGCATGCAACTGGTGTGTCCTCTGGCCCTAAGCCAGGGTTGCCGTAATTTGATATTGGCACCTAGGAATTTGAAAAATGTTTTTGGGATTAGTCTAAGCCGTGCAATGAGGTACAAATTAGATAAAGTGATACCACCCCTTCTGCGCGGGGCTTATGTTGCTGTACGAGTTGGCAAGGTTGTGTGTGATGCAAAGGTCACTGATATTTAAAACAGTATTTCTCACGTGTCTGATACTTTCAGAGTCAGAATTACCAACCCTTGGAGACGCTTACGCCCTGGGCCTGTGACTTACCTGTGCTTCTTTACTGGAAGGAAATATGCCTACAGTAGTGACTTAGGCAGGTGTGCAAAGGGCAGAATCATGTATGATTGGTTCGCACTCAGCAGAAATCACCTGCCTCTAGCAGAGGTTGATTGGCTGCCGCCTGTCTAGTTTGGTATTTTGGATTCATTAAAGTCCAAAATTCATTAAGGGGACATCCATTGCTCCTGCAAAACAGTGGTACCTCTGGTTACGTACTTAATTCGTTCCAGAGGTCCGTTTTTAACCTGAAACTGTTCTTAACCTGAAGCACCACTTTAGCTAATGGGGCCTCCCGCTGCTGCCGGAGCACGATTTCTGTTCTCATCCTGAAGCAAAGTTCTTAACCTGAAGCCCTATTTCTGGGTTAGCGGAGTCTGTAACTTGAAGCTTATGTAAACCGAGGTACCACTGTACACACAAAACGTCACTAGTTCAATCTCTCTCTGGCATCTCCAAGTTAGGCCTGGATAACTTTTGTGTGCAACCCTAGACAACCTCTGCCAGTCAAGGGGAAACTTTAAAGCTGCAGTTGTTGTTTTGGAGGTAAAGAAGCCAATCAGCAGCTGGGAGGGGTGGCTAACACCCCAGAGGACAGGATCACACTTCAAAACGACCTTGACAGATTAGAGAACTGGGCCAAAACAAACAAGATGAATTTTAACAGGGAGAAATGTAAAGTATTGCACTTGGGCAAAAAAAAATGAGAGGCACAAATGCAGGATGGGTAACACCTGGCTTGAGAGCAGTACATGTGAAAAGGATCTAGGAGTCTTAGTTGACCACAAACTTGACATGAGCCAACAGTGTGATGCGGCAGCTAAAAAAGCCAATGCAATTCTGGGCTGCATCAATAGGAGTATAGCATCTAGATCAAGGGAAGTAATAGTGCCACTGTATTCTGCTCTGGTCAGACCTCACCTGGAGTACTGTGTCCAGTTCTGGGCACCACAGTTCAAGAAGGACACTGACAAACTGGAACGTGTCCAGAGGAGGGCAACCAAAATGGTCAAAGGCCTGGAAACGATGCCTTATGAGGAACGGCTAAGGGAGCTGGGCATGTTTAGCCTGGAGAAGAGGAGGTTAAGGGGTGATATGATAGCCATGTTCAAATATATAAAAGGATGTCACATAGAGGAGGGAGAAAGGTTGTTTTCTGCTGCTCCAGAGAAGCGGACACGGAGCAATGGTTCCAAACTACAAGAAAGAAGATTCCACCTAAACATTAGGAAGAACTTCCTGACAGTAAGAGCTGTTAAACAGTGGAATTTGCTGCCAAGGAGTGTGGTGGAGTCTCCTTTGGAGGTCTTTAAGCAGAGGCTTGACAACCATATGTCAGGAGTGCTCTGATGGTGTTTCCTGCTTGGCAGGGGGTTGGACTCGATGGCCCTTGTGGTCTCTTCCAACTCTAGGATTCTATGATTCTATGATTCTCATCCCATCCTCATCTGCAGCAGAGTCTGGAAAAGAGGGGTGCAGTGGGATCCCCAGCCAGGAAGCCTTCTGGAACCACCTTGGTAATGCCATCTTCTGTCACCTTTCCTGCTTGGGGCGGGGTATCCTTTATTGGGCCAAGCAGAGGGAGTGGGGAGGAGTGCCTGCACTTGCTGGCTCACATGGCTTTGAGCAGGGAAAGGTCCGGCTGAGTTCAGAGGGGCTTACTGCCAGGTGAGTGTGTCTCTGGTCCCTTCCAGTTTAATCCAGATTGCCCCTTTCTGATGTTAAACCCAGCAAGTAAAACAAACGGTTGCCAACGACTCGTTTGGTAATCTCAATGGCCGATGTTCAAATTAAACCCCTGTCTAGAAGCTGCCAAAATCCCTTCACCTGAAGCCTGGCTGTCTATCTGCCTAGCTCCCTACCCAGTATAAAAAACATCTCTTGGTGAAGTGACAGCAGTCTTGTGACAGCAAAGTATACAAGGAAATAAACAAATGCCAAAGAAAAGCAGGCCTGCATGGTAATGTATTTGGCCACAGATTCTATCCCTGATTATACAGCAGCTCTAGTTCTAGCAATTTATTGGTGCCTTGTGGTTTAGTAACAGTAGTAGTAGTAGTAATTGTTGTTGTTGTTGTTATTTATATGCCACACATCAGTAAGCAGTAGACTCGTAATCTGGTGAACCGGATTCGCTTCCCCGCTCCTCCACATGCAGCTGCTGGGTGACCTTGGGCCAGTCACACTTCTCTGAAGTCTCTCAGCCCCACTCACCTCACAGAGTGTTTGTTGTGGGGGAGGAAGGGAAAGGAGATTGTTAGCCGCTTTGAGACTCCTTCGGGTAGTGATAAAGCGGGATATCAAATCCAAACTACATCTGACTGGGTTGCCCCAGCTACTCTGAGCAGCTTCCAGCAAAACAGAAAAACACCACCCCATTTCAAACATTAAAAACTTCCCTATACAGGGCTGCCAAACATGACACACGTGTTGCAGGTCACTGCAGCAGCTCCATCGCCATCCATGTCTCTTGGTCCTACATACGCTGTAAAATAGCACTCTGGGCCTCCCCCTCAAAACACCCTCACCTAACAGTCCTGCTTACAAGTCCTGCTCATGGTTTTAGAGCAAGAGGCTGGTTGACAGAATAAGCAAGGGTCGTTGTTATGTACTGAGTTGAATAGGATCCAAAATACAGCAGTCTGATTGGTCCTAGAACAATGCAGCAGTATGACTGGTCCGCAGGAGCCACCCAATCCAGCTCCAGGTGGAAGTGAATCCACAACCTGATTGGCCTACAGGAGAATCCCAGAATTAGCCAATCACGTGCAGCCCATTGTGTAAATTGTGGGATTAAAACACAGGAGCAGTCAATGACAACATTCCTAGAGTGTACATGTTAGAACATGGGGAGGGATGTCTGTCCAGCAAGCAGGTAAACTTCCTGGGGCCGGACTTCCTCCGCATGTGACCAGAGGTGGGTGTGGCCTCACCTGTGCAGGTAATGATAAAAGCACAGGGCAGGCAGCCATCTCTCTCTCTCTGCCATCTCTCTCTGCCATCTTCCTTTGATGAGGAAACATCTAAGGATGCTCTCTTGGCTCCCAGCCAAGAGAGGAAATAAGGACTATCTTCCTATAAGATAGATTCTAAGTGTATGTAACCTTTTTAAAGCTGTCTGCCTTCTGGGATCACATTGTGAACAGAACATGAGTAAACTCTTTTATACTTTTATAAAGACTGTGTCGTGTCTTGTATTTTAAGAGGGAACAAAGGGGAAATTACCAGAGTAATTATTATAGTGGTTCTAGCGAACCTGTGCAGACGTTACCGTTGTGAACTTAAAGGGGAATGTCATAAACTCTGCTGATATTTTGGGAACGTGTTAGCACAAGTTGGATTAGGATATAATCTCACAATATATCCTCTCCTGCACCCCTGAACATTCCCACATAAATAATGTATATAAAGCATATATTGTGGGGGAACTTCCATTTCTCCTCACCACTATGAGCTGAGTAAAGAGCATGAAATCCACTCTCGACTCCGAGTATATTTCAGTCGTCTAGATCAGGGCCAGGTTTCTGGGGGGCCTTGGGCACAGGATATCCGTGGGCACCTTGTCCCCTTGTTTTTCTCCTTGAAACACCCACTTCCCCCTTTGTCTCACCCCTTTGAAATCAAATCAAATCTTGACTAATATGGCAACCCCCTATTTGCAGGGAAGGTTATATCAGTGGTTTTTTTAAAAAGCAAAAAAAGGTGCTGGTAGTCACCATGAAGTTGTTACAGTAAGTGCCACACTTTTAACATTTTGGGAGGAACTGTGAGTGCTGGTACTGTGCACCCCTGAATGCTCCCAGGAAAAAAAGCACTGGTTATAATCCATTTTGTGCCAATAATGCACTTTCTCGGGTCACATCCTGTTGGGGTACACTGCAGGGCTTTGCCAGTCTCCCTCACCAGGTTTAACTTGTCTGTGAGTGAAATTTGTAAAGTAGGAAGCAATATAGTGACTTAGTTGCCTCTGTGTCCTAATATACTCTGTATATACTCTGTATATCAGTATATCAACACACCAGTTTCCAGCCCTTCTCTTTCAGAAGCCTGCAAAAAGTATTACAAAAAAAAGTCTGTGGAAACACTAACTGAGGAGAGGGGAAAAGAGAGCAACATTGCACACTAGTTCAAAAACATGCCTACCTGTGTGTACAGACAACACAAATAGTAGCTGCCACTTTAGATTATGTTATCGCTCAAAGGTATGTATGATTGCAAATGGCTGTGTACAAAAGGGCACTCTGCAAAAATGACCCCTGTCCATTTCAAATGCTATGTGTGCACAGAGCCTTGATGTTAGCCAAAAGACCAAGCTGTACATCTTCAATAAGATGGAGTGACTAAAAAAAAAAAAGCCTTTCACAGAATCTTTCCAAAAACAAAACAAAACCTGTCCATTGATCCAGGTCTCAGATCCTATCCCAGATGCCATGCGAGTGTAGAACCACACGAAGTAGCACTGTTTTCAAACATCTGGTTTAAGGATCATATTGCCTTATCAAGGATGGGAAAGTTTTTTAAACTGCTAGTTTCTCCAACTTCACAGTAAAAAAACAAAGCTTCCTGGGTAGAGATGTTTCTTTAGAGCAATTTCCCTCTTAGGGGCAAAGGCTAGGCTTTATTGCAGACGTCTAATCTTACACCCAGATCTTCTATTACTCTTCGTTTGTCCCTGTCCTTGTTCTTCTTGTCGTGTTCCCATCAGCTTTTACTTAATTGCATTCTCTTGGAAATGTGAATTGTCATAGCTTTCCTCTGCATCTCCATATCTGGAGGGGCAGGAAATTATCTGTGGTTTGAGAGAACTGAGTTGGTCAAGCTGTGATGAGGTTAGATAAGGAAATGGCATTAGAGATCTTCATTTGTGGGCTGATTGAACTTGCAGAGCAAACGGCTCCCTTGTCGTGGCCCAGGCCTTGAGCTCAGGGCGAGAGGGGAAGGATGAGCAGTCTAAGGCTGGATCTAGACGCATCAGAAATGGGTTTCAGGAAAATGCGTTGTAAACCTCAAAGTGGGAAATCACGTTGGCGAAAGACGGGACTCCACAGCGCCATCTGGTGTTGCAGTGTTATAACACATATTAAACGCTTTTTCTTTGCTAATGTAGTAAGGTAAAGGGACCCCTGACCATGAGGTCCAGTCGTGGCCGACTCTGGGGTTGCGGCGCTCATCTTGCTTTATTGGCTGAGGGAGCCGGCGTACAGCTTCCGGGTCATGTGACCAGCATGACTAAGCCTCTTCTGGCGAACCAGAGCAGCGCACGGAAACGCCGTTTACCCTCCCGCCAGAACGGTACCTATTTATCTACTTGCACTTTGACGTGTTTTTGAACTGCTAGGTTGGCAGGAGCAGGGACCGAGCAACGGGAGCTCACCCCATTGCGGGGATTCGAACTGCTGACCTTCTGATCAGCAAGTCCTAGGCTCTGTGGTTTAACCCACAGCGCCACCCACGTCCCCTTTGCTAATGTAGCTGAGTCCTAAGTCAGAAGCTGCTATGCTGATGGCTGAGGAACAGCCTCCTAACACCGAACATGAAGGTGGTGCCTAGGAACCAGCTAAGTGAGGAGTTTGTGGGCAGAACTGGGACTAGGACCCTGATGAACCTCTTCTCCCAAGCCTGAGAAGGTACCAGGAAAGTGCCCATCTTCAGGCCATGGGTCTGGCTGTTAAGAATCCCCGTTCTTCTAGTAAGGGGGTGGAGCTTAAGAGAGATAGACTGATGGCAGGAGGTTTTAAGGCCTTTGGTCCAATGAGCTGCATAATTTGAGCCAATATGTGTTGGACTTTACGTATGTGCTCTGTACATGCAAAAATCAGGTCCAAATATGGACGCCTTGCAGGCTAGAAGATGGGATAGTCATACCTGGTGGAGTGGGGTCAGAAAGCAGGATTTTACTTCCCTATCCCATGTAAGGAGAAAACAAGGGGGGGAAATTCTGAATCTCAGAAGCCAGAACAGCAAGAGGGATCGCTGTGCAGTGAAGGCAGCAATCCCTCTTGCTGTTCTGGCTTCTGGGATAGCTGCGCAGCCTGCATTCACTCCATAAGACCCACACACATTTCCCCTTACTTTTTAGGAGGGGAAAAGTGAGTCTTATAGAGCAAAAAATACGGTACCTAAGACGTTTTGCCTTTGTACCACTGCATTTAAGACAGGAAATTCCAAATGCTTTGTGTGACTCAGGAACTTGCATACTTCAGAGGCTGGTATTTTGTATCTCTGTTGTTAGACTACGCAACTGAGGGCTCATCCGCACATCCTTTTGTGTTGCATTTCTAGTCACAGGTCTGGGCTTTCCAGGTCTGTGTCCAGGCGTCGTGTTTTTTTGGTCCTGGCACTTTCCCCAAGGAAACCCGCGTTTTGCAGCTAAATCAGATCAAACGGCAATCGAGGGTGGTTTCGTTTTTTTTTTTTTTTTTTGCGGATTGCAAAGGTAAGTGTGGCTGAACCCTGAATTACTCTTGACCTGTTTGAGCTCTACAGAGACACTGTTTTGGATAGAGAAATAGTAAAGAGCACAATCACTTAGGCCCAAACATAGGATGTGACTTCAAAACACATTAATAGATATTTTGTTCTAGGGTCATTTTAAACAGTTGGACTTCGTGCTGGAGGTATGCAGTGTCAAATCCTTTTGCCATCCTGCTTCAGTTTTCCAGATGGTCAGCAGGCAGATGGTTCTCGTGGGTCTGGTTATCTTCCCTCTCTTTCTCTTTCAGCAATTCCTTCGTGCTGTAAAGTTTCCATTCAGACAATTTCCTTTAAAAAAAACCACACACACACACACACACACACACACACACACACATTATAAAATTTTCTGTTCCATCTGTTAATAGCAGCTAATAATGCCTCTTGCCCAAGGGAGCTCTGAAACTTAATTAAAAAGTTTGTTTCAGTGTTTGAAGAACTCTGAATGAAATATTGGATACATGTACCTACTATTTCGCTCAGGTGGCAAATGGTATTTCTCTATCTTATGGGAGTTGCTATCTACAAACTGCAGGAGAAAACGAACTGGCCATAATTATTTTAAAATGAATTTAAAATATTCTGATTTTCTTTGATGGCTGTAGATTTTGGCTTGGAGCAAGCTCCAGCAGCACAGCCTGTGGTGTCTTGTGTCCTTCGCCTTTGGACTTAAAAGGACCTCTTTGGTTAGAGGCCTGGTCAGCAACTCATTTGAAACTGACTTATATGGAGTCAGATCATAGGTCCATCTAACTCAGCATTGTCTGCACTGACTGGCAGTGGCTCTTCAGGATTTTAGGCAGGGTCTCATCCTAGCCCTACCTGAAGATGCCCAGGATTGAACCTTCCGCATGCAAAGCCACGGTTCTTCCACTGAGCTATAGCTCTTCGCTGTGCAGTTTTGAACCCCAATTGTTTTGAACCACCAGGCAGAGGGCCTTCTCAGTAGTGGCGCCCTCCCTGTGGAACGCCCTCCCACCAGATGTCAAAGAGAAAAATAACTACCAAACTTTTAGAAGACATCTAAAGGGAGCCCTGTTTAGGGAAGCTTTTAATGTTTAATAGGTTATTGTATTTTAGTGTTTTGTGGCTGGGGGGACCCAGCCCGATGGGCAGGGTATAAATAAATTATTATTATTATTATTATTATTATTATTATTATCTCTTCAGAAATGAGCCCTCCACACTGTCTCTGCTTGCATGTTGCTTTTCCCCATGAGTCAAAAGCCTGAAGAGGAGGGCAGTGCTTAGGTGTCAGAAGCTGCTAAACCAGGGGTCGGCAACCTGTGGCCCATGGGCCACAAGCGGCCCACGGGGGTCGTTTAAACGGTCCCCAAACGGCCCCCAAACCGAGTCACCCACTTGGCGAGTCCCTGCGTGCTGCGCTAAACAGGCACAGCATGGAGCAGGGACTCGCTTCCGCAGCGCCGGAAATCACGTCTGTGCAGACACAGACGCGATCTGGCCCACAGAGCGATCTCCGCGGGACTGAACCGGCCCAGGCGAGGTAACCCTTGCTGACCCCTGTGCTAAACCCTGTCACATGAGGTGTGTCACATAACTGCAGCCTCTCAGAAGAGTCTTTTAGGCTGACCATTGGCTCCTCCTGGGCAGGAAGGAGCAGGGCAGGACCAAGACATTTTGTCACCTGAGGCGAACCACAAAATGGTGCCTTCCCCACCAGGGAAGAAGGGGTGAGAGGGGTGGCCCAATGGAGGTGGTGGAACCAACAGTAGCTCGCTGTGACTTGTTTGCAAAGCATTGTGAGGATAAAATCCTGACTCCGCTGTTATAGCAGAGGAGTATCATTGGGTGTCTAGAGCACTGTCTAGTCCTGTTGTGTTGGATCAGTTTCAGTTGGTAAGCCTTGAGGATGTGGACATGGCAGTGGCGCAGCCTGGGGGTGTGTGTCAGAGGGGCTGTTGTCCCAGGCGCAATTTTTAAGGGGGTGCAAACTAGGCACCCTCACAAAGGTGCCCCCAGCCCAGCCCTCCTCTCTGCCAATGTTGGGAGGAGTCACTCACCATGTCGGCCGCCGGGGCTTCCCCTTGTGTGGGTGGGCAGGGGGCTCTGCATGGCCCCACTTTACAGGGTGGGGTCATGTCTGGGCTTGCTGGAGCCCTCGGGGGTGTACACTGCCTGGGTGCCCCCAAAACAGGCTGTCTCACTAAGCCAGAGCTGTGGGGATGCAATCCACGCCTGGCCGGACCTTTGGGGCTGGGGTGGTGCGACGGAACCTCTCTCCTTGTGGTCAGCTAAGGGATGCCCATGAAAGGCCTGCTGCTGTGCCAGCCCAGAGGGAAGGAGGGGGAGGCCGCTGACCAACGAGGGAGGAAGGGAGAATGCTTGGTGCACCTCCCTGCCAGCAGTTAAGAGGTGAAGTGTGACCAGTCGCGGAGGCAGCAGCCCATCCATGCACCCGGGCTGCTGTAGCCACCGTGCATGTACACTCCATCACCCACCAAGCCACCTCCGCCTCCCTGCGTGCCACTCTGGACTCGGGCAGCCCTCTCCCCCCACAACGGTCAAGGAGTGTGACTAGGCAATGGCTGAGGGGAGGGCAAGGGATCAGGTGGCTCACCAACCTCTCCCCCCATCCTGCTGCCACCGTTAACAAGGTGTTAACGGAGAAATCTGAGGGCTCCCTCAGAACAAAAAAACAAGGGCACCAGCCAGGAATACCAGAGCAAAACAGCAGCCAGTAGGCTTGGTCTTTATTGAAGACTGTCGCGACAGGACTCCCACCTGCCACAAGGTGGAACAAGATGGAAGCCCCAAACAAAAGAGCCCCCAAACTTTTATTAGCTGCTAATCCCCATGTTACACCCCTCCAAACGACATCACTAATACATCAGGGTTACATCATGAAAGGGGAGGACTGGTGGCAGTAATCTGAGCATCCTGGACCCTGCCCAGTGGCATAACGTGGGTTGTCAGCACCCAGGGCAAGGCAAGTAATTTGCGCCCCCTAACCCGTGCATTTTAGCACTTGAGTCTCTTCCACTAGATTAGCGCCCCCCCCCCGCTCAGATGTTGCGCCTGGTGCGGCCGGCCCCCCCCCTGCACCCTCCATGCTACGCCACTGACCCTGCCCCATGGTTCTCCTTGCCCTCCACCAAACACCCATCAAGTGTAACAAAAGAGATATTTACATTTCCCTGTTTCCCAGCCAAGTTAATCACACCCTTTTGTCTTCATCTGGGTTTGTTATTTCTGGAATGGCTACCTTTCTGGCACTCAGGTATCAGGATGCCAGAGATTATTACTCAGGCAGAGGGGCTGCTGAGTAGCTGAGCTCACATGTCTTTATGAATTTCTGAAGTTTTCCCAGTGACATAGATACATTTATCAGTGAATTCTTACATTTGGTATCGTGCAGCAGAGGCCCTTTGAATAGATAGGAAGAAACTGTGATGAAGTGTTTTGTGAGGACAAATCACAAAAGTCACAAAAGCAATTGTGCTGGTTTTGGTAGTGGGCTGCATGCGCATGATATCTGCTGGAGGGGCAACCCCCCCAACCTATACATAAATTCCTGCAACAAGGGCGAAAAAATGTGCAGTGTATGTTATGATGTTCTCCATGTTCCTGTGGAGGCGGATAGATCTTATATGTGTAGCAGTTGATGTAATGCTAGACTCAGTTTTTCTGTCCAGTTTATGAGAAATGCAGCGATGCCTACGACTGCTCTTCAGGGACTGTAATGCTAATCTCTGTCTTTTAGAAGGAACTGGGAAAGAACAGCTTTAGACAGAAGGTTCATGAGGTTGAGACTAGAGCTGGAAGACTTAAGACACTCCCATAGAGCAGAATACCTAATATGCTGGAGGCTGTTCTTCTCTCACAGTTCCCCTCGTGCTTTAGTACACTTCTCTCAACAGCAGTTGCCGAGGCCTGGTTGGCACATCTTTATTTGGTTTTTAAATGTTGCTTCAAAAGTGGTTCATGCTGAAAGAGAAAAAACAAATGAAGAAAAAATAAACGAGTATAGCTCAAAATAGAAGCGCATTTAGGACACTTTAGGCAGCTGAGTTAAGACTGCAAATGCACTTAATAAACAACCTAAAGTTAGGGGCAAACAGTGAGGTAGACAAGTTTGCTGATGATACCACCTTGTACAGGGCAGTTAAGATAAAAAGAGATTGTAAGGAGCAATAAAAGGATCTCTCAAGACTACGTTAATGGGCAGCCATTGGCAAGTGTTATTCAGTGTAAGGAAGTGAAAAGAGATCCACACTGGGGCATTTTCTCTCTCCTAATTTCACATATTCATTCATGGGGTCTGAACCAATGACTGACTAGGAATGAAAGCTTGGGGTCGAAGTGGATAGTTCCATGAAGATGTCAACTCAGTGTGTGGGCAGATTTGGGAAAGGTGAATGCCATGCTAGGGATAATTAGGAAAGGAGCTGAAAACAAAACTGCCAGCGTCATAATGGCATTGTGCAAATCTATGGTGTAAATGCGCTTGGCACACTGTGTACCTTTCTAGTCACCTCAACTCAAACAGGATATTGGAGAGGAAATGGTTCAGAAAATGATGACCCAAATTATTAAGGAGTTGGGGCAACTGCCCTAAGAAGAAAGGCTGCAATATTTGGGAGTTTTTAGTGTAGGAAAGGGGACGCAGGTGGCGCTGTGGGTTAAAGCCTCAGCGCCTAGGACTTGCCGATCGAAAGGTCGGCGGTTCGAATCCCTGCGGCGGGGTGCGCTCCCGTTGCTCGGTCCCAGCGCCTGCCAACCTAGCAGTTCGAAAGCACCTCCGGGTGCAAGTAGATAAATAGGGACCGCTTACCAGCGGGAAGGTAAACGGCGTTTCCGTGTGCGGCTCTGGCTCACCAGAGCAGCGATGTCACGCTGGCCACGTGACCCGGAAGTGTCTCCGGACAGCGCTGGCCCCTGGCCTCTTGAGTGAGATGGGCGCACAACCCCAGAGTCTGTCAAGACTGGCCCGTACGGGCAGGGGTACCTTTACCTTTTACCTAGTGTAGGAGAAAGGTAAGGTGGAGAGGCATTTAAAATCATGCATATTTTGGAGAATGTGGATAAGGGAGAACAAAAACTGTCTACTTCTCTTCTAGCACCAGAGCTTGGCGCCATCCATTTCATTCAGGACAGACAAAAGAAAGTGCTTCTTCACAAAGCACACAAAGGGCACATAAACGGGAATCTGATACTGCAAAATCCACCAGCTTAGATGGCTTTAAAAGAGGATTAGGCGAATTCGTGGAAAACAACGGACTGTTCTGCCTCCACTGGTGTGCTCTGAATACCAATTCTGTACCTAGGAATCATAAACGTGGAGGTCGCTGCTGTGGTCAGGTCCTTCTTGAGTTCTTCCCAGAGGGTTGACCCCCCCTGAGAGCAGAGTGCTAAACTAGATGGGCCTTTGGGTTGATCCAGCAGGGCTCCCCTTACGTTCTTGATGCCCTGTCACCCCTTGCCTTCCATTTTGATTTCCTCACAACTCATATTTCAAAGATTCCTGTATTGCAGAGGTTGGTTCCTCACAGTCCCTTCCAACTCTACGGTTCCATGATTCTGTGTCTCAGCTGCTCTCAACCATTGGCTTAAATGGTTGTACCTACAAGGTTTCACCCAAGTGCCTGAATCCTTTGACTCTTGTTGTGGACTTCGGTTGGTTGCCCAAGGGGCCTGGCAGGACTTTTTTTATCCATTTGGCAAATTGGCACCAGCCTCTTGGTTTTTTCCGCCTACCTCGTAGCAATTCGTCACAACTTTCTGGTATTGGCGGTTAGGCATTGGAATAGGTGTGCTGTGTTGGAGGATTGGGTATGTGCCATCATCTACCCCTCCTCTTTTGGGTATTCCGTTAAAGGAATCCGGCGGTCGTGGATCCTGTCTGATGCCCTGCTGGTGGCTAGAGCCATGGCACGACCCCCGTGACGTCATGGAGGAGCTTCCAGTTGTATTTGCAACAACAAGCTCCTCTCATTGGTTGTTAACCCTAATATGACTCCCAGCTGTGCGGGGTGGAGTCTGGTATTGCTGTTTCATCCAATGCCTAAGCCAATAGTACTCACATGCTGTAACCAATAAAAGTTGTGGCCTAGTTTTGCCCATTAATCTAAAATAATGTGTCTTTGTGTCTTATTATACTCCTATGCGAGTGGCGGGTCTTAGACTCACAAGTGAGAGCTTCCAGAAAAAAACAATGTTAGGAATCCAGGATTTTTGCCTAGCTGTGATTTGGAAGGGAACAAACAAATGATTTGTGTAAACAGAAGGGGATAGCAAAAAGGGGAGTTCCTGCTCTCATTGATACTTAGTTTAATGTGAACCTGGAAGTTCCATTCCAGACAACAGAGTGAGTTATTCTAGATTTTCTAAATCTATCTAGGTTCAACTGCCACCAACATTCTACAAGTCTTGGGAGATCACAGGTCCTTGTTCAGCAATTTTGGAGTTTTCCTTTATAATTTGCAAATGTGTACATTTCCATGTACTCAGGAGAGTCCTGCACAGGGGTGCCAACTTGAATAAAATATTGTGGGGGCACAGGTAAGCCCCGCCCTGCATAATCGATGCAGTGCACATACACCATTTGAGTGGGAATGTTTGTCAACTTTCTGGGGTCTGCCCCCCCAATCTTTTATTGTGGGGAGCGAAGGCCCCACGGCCCCTAAGAGTTGGTTCCAATGGTCCGGCAGGTGTGCAGAAATCACTGCCTTATGTTTTGGTTGCCCCATTTCACTTGCAAATGTACTCAACCATCACAATTATCTTTAGATGGAAGGAAGATGGCGGTGATGATAAACCTTCAACTATCACCCAGTTTGGAAAAATTCCACACTTTCACTGAATCGTATGCCAGCTTTAGCCCTCTGGCTGTTTACAGGTCGCTACTTTTATATAGCATTTCCCCTAATTGCTCAAAACAGGACAGACACACAATACAACTCCCCCTTTATGTAAAAGGCAACACCTCCTGCAAGAATCCATGCTCTCCTAATTCCCCCACATGTCTGGAGAGTGTAGTACACATTTGTATCTGTCACATCCTATCCTCACGCACGGCTGGCTTCTCCTCGTGGTTCTTCCCTCCCTACCCAACCAGAACCCTCTCTTGGAATGGCCCATCACTAATTCATTTCTTTCTCTGTCCTTTTTTTTCTTTTCTTCCCTCCTTCTTTCTTTCTCCCTGCCTTTTAAATAAGTTGCTTGCCCTCTACCTGTCTGTGCTGCCTCCTAGAATAAAAGCATCAGCACTTCTCTGCTTAGGAAGAAAGAAGAAAGCATCAAATATTGAACAGGTTCAGCAAGGTGCAATCGTACCAGCTCCAAGGAGATGGGCTGTTTAGCTCAGTCATTGCAGGCTTCTGACATACTCATTGCTCTATCGCTACCTGAAGATACCAATCTGGACTTAGAATGGAAACAATTATCAATACAACAACCCCTTATTTTATCCTATCATGCACTGTCCAAATTTTCTGTCTTCAGCAAACCAATTAAAGGTCTGATAGTGCTGGATGAGCTGCAAAGTTTTCATCCAGAGCCAACGCAGAATTATAAGTCCTTTGTGATCTTCAAGCTGCCCATGTTTTGCAGCCTGGGCTTAATCTTGCATCTGAAAATACCTTTGGGTCCTGGCAAAGGAGCACAGGTGACTTAACAGAGTGAATTCATCTAAATGTCTTTCTAAGAGCTTCTAACAACAGTGCTGTGCCAGAGGCAGAAATGGCACTTTTCAAAGGGGAAAAAGAGGGACCCAGCTTTGGAAGAGGGTTTCAGAGCTTTGTGGGCTAGGTCTGGTGCACAGCTTCACTACTCCTGATTTAGAGTCTTGATGGAAGGGGCAATAATGGCAACTCTACTGCACTCTTCCAGACACTGACTTAGAAGCCCCTTCCCATCTCTCCGCAACAGGTGCAAAACAGTGGCATCAGTGTATCAGGGCAAGTATCGGAATCAACAGTTCACATGTTCCCAAGGTCAGTTTGGTAATCTGCCAGGGGCAGAGGTAGACAAGCCTAGCATCAAAAGTGGCTGGGGCATTTCTTCTCTCCACCCCCTTTCAGACACCTCCTCCTTTCCCTCTTCCTCCCTGGGCAGTGGTCCGACAGGAGAAGGACAGATCACTCCTTCGAGAAGTCTGAACTGATAAATTGCGGAGGGCTTTTGCAGACCTAAGGGATGTGGGTGGTGCTGTGGTCTAAATCACAGAGCCTAGGACTTGCTGATCAGAAGGTCAGCGGTTCGAATCCCCGTGACGGGGTGAGCTCCCATTGTTCGGTCCCTGCTCCTGCCAACCTAGCAGTTCGAAAGCACATCAAAGTGCAAGTAGATAAATAGGTACCGCTCCAGCGGGAAGGTAAATGGTGTTTCCGTGTGCTGCTCTGGTTCGCCAGAAGCGGTTTAGTCCTGCTGGCCACATGACCCGGAAGATATACGCCGGCTCCCTCGGCCAATAAAGCGAGATGAGTGCCGCAACCCCAGAGTCGTTCGTGACTGGACCTAACGGTCAGGGGTCCCTTTACCTTTACCTTTGCAGACCGAGGGCTCCAGGTTGTCCTTTCAGGCTCTAAAATGAGTGGTTTGGGTCAACTCATGCTGCTATTATTATTTTTCCAAAGTTAATCAGCTGCTGGAGAAAGTGATGCCATGATTATGGAGAGAGCTGCATATATAACCTAGAATTGTAGAGTTGGGAGGACTAGTCCAACCCCCTGCAATGCAGAAATCTCAACTGTTTGAGCCTTTGAGCCTTCTGGGTTCCCATTCCCTCCCTAACTGTCAGGCAAACCATGGTTTGCATTCGCTCTTCAAACCAAAACTGGAAACCCTAGTTTGAAGAGGATTTATACTAAGCCAGCCAAACACTGCCGTAAACAAAGGCTGCTGGCTCTTTCTCTTATTGAAGTATGTCCGTATGTTTGAGAAATTGCACAGTTGGTAAATATGCCTAAAGTAAGAAGGCCTACAGTCTCCAAATAAAACATAGGTCCAACATAGTAAAAAAAAAATTTTTAAACTTCTTTTTTATTGTTAAAATAATTCAACATTAATACACATACAAACATACAAACATACATTTCATACAACATACCTACATACCTACAACATACCTACACTCAATCCCACAGATAATTCCCATCACCATCCACCACCCCTCACCCTTTGTGTTAGACTTCCAATCTACTCAGGTGTTTAAAAGATACTTGCAAAACTATATCGATAAATCAGAACTCCAACATAGTAAAAAATTTAAAGACATAGGAAAGCAGGCTGCTCCTCCACTGTCTGCAGGCTGCTGTCCAAGACACAGAAGCCCTGCTGGTTGACAACCTTACACATATCTTTTCGGAATCCGCTCCTCCCGGGATAGTGCGGAATAAAGGGGGAAATTTGGCAGCCTGCTTGGCCCTTAAAACAAGGGCAGAAGCACGTTGCCTTTATTTATTCTATTTGATTCCTAAGGAAAACACAGGTAGCTATGAAAGGAGAGGGCTGCGCAGAAAAAGGGATTTAGCTAAGCTGTGTAAGTGATTAACTGATCCTGCCAGGCGCTGTGGCTTGGAATGTCTGAATCCCATCTGGCGGCTCTTTCGGCTAAATGAGGTATGAATTAAATTAGCTGCTCAAGGAAAGGTTTCATGAACCCGGCACGTTTCAATGCAAATACTCTGCTTCATCATTGGGGTGCTGTAGCCATCACCATACAGAGTTGTGCTGATTTAGAGGGAGGTGTAATCCTGACTCACTGGGATAAAAGCACCTGCAGCCTGTTCTGAGTCTGAGAAGTGGATGGTGCTGGAAACGGAAAAATGGAAGCCAGCTGGTAGGTGGAGAAGGGATTAAGCAACCACCATGCAGACGAATCCTATGAATAAGTCCTCCTGTGTTGCACAGGGCTTCCTTCAAGGAAAGTATGCAGCCCGTCAGGACCCACAACT
Source organism: Podarcis gaigeae (assembly GCF_964106915.1). Lineage (NCBI taxonomy): Eukaryota > Metazoa > Chordata > Lepidosauria > Squamata > Lacertidae > Podarcis > Podarcis gaigeae. The sequence continues at coordinate 93,490,430 of NC_139682.1, read as the reverse complement.
TGTAACCCCCTGGCCTGTATTCATGCTGAACAGATTTTGGCTGCTTCCATCCAATTTCCAGTTAACTGTTAGCTTTGGCACTGTCATTTCTCAAGGACTTGAATGGATTAGTTGCCCATTTTGTTAGAGGGTGGCACTCATAATGCCAAGGTTGCAGGTTTAATCGCAGCTGCATATTCCTACATTGCAGGGGGTTGGACTGTATGATTCTTAGCGTCCCTTCCAACTCTATGATTCTGTGATAGGAGCATGCAGAATGATCAGGACTTCTTGGGAATCTGTGTTGACAGAAATGACACGTATTCTGGGTCATAATCTCCTACTGGTGACATATATTTGAAGGGCATTATACCTGATGACTGGGGAATAACAGTTTGTCTACTTATGATTGCTCAGGGAAACAGAAAAATCTCACACCACCCAGAGCTGTCTTTAGCATATGCGCCGCCGGAGTGCAAATATCTGCCCAGTGCCCCCAAATTTAGTTTAGCCCCCAAATTAACCTTTTTTATGCTTATGTCACTATTATCATTTGATAAATAGCGCTCACACCTGCACGGCTCCAAAAGGAGTTGTTGTTTTTTGTTTAAAACCAGCTTTTCTAAAGAAGACAAAGAACACACTGGGAGTCAGTGTAAAGACTCGAACCATGTCCTTACGGTCATAGGGAGGTGTCTGAAAGATGAGATGGGCGGGCATTGTGCGCATGCGTGGGAGAGCCATCTTGGGCAGCCTTTCATTGTGGGAGCAACCTGATTTCTGGAGGAGCTGGGAGGACCCTTGCGGGCGCGCATATATGAGTCCTTCTTGGGAGGGTTCTGGAGCCTGCGCACGCTCCCATCGCTAGATAGGCACGTTCTCTTTCTGTCGGTATCTCCCTCTTTCCTGTCACTCCCTCTTTCCTGTCACTCCCTCTCTTCCCAGCTATGGTGAGCGAGATTTTCCAGAGAGTGCTCCCTGCAGCAACATTAGCTTAGGCAGTGGTTTTAGCAGTGGGCGCCCAGCGCTCCCCAGAATTTGGTGCCCGGGTGCCCCGCACCCCTTGCACCCATGTATAAAAACGGCCCTGGCACCACCATCTCTTGATTCCTGTTAAAGTTTGGAAAATGGCTTATATCTATGTCTAACTTTTATTACAGAAGGCAGACAAAAAAGACAATAAATCTCTATAAAAATGAGTCCAACATATATAAAAACATAATAAAACATTAAATATTAAAAAGTTTCCCTAAACAGAACTGCATTCAGATGGTTCAGGGTTGGATAACTCCATACACTCCAACCTCTCTCCGATGAAAACAGACCCTCCAAGTGTCCCTATTTTCCAAGGACATCCCTGATTTAGAGAAGCTGTCCTGGTCTGATTTGATTCTCGAGGATGTCCCTATTTTCACTGGAGAAATGTTGGCGGGTATGGAGTTATCCAACCCCTGAGCCGTCTGAAGGCAATGCTGTATAGGGAAGTTTTCTTAATGTTTAATTATGTTTTTATATATGTTGTAAGCCGTCCAGAATGACTGGGGCAACCCAGTAAGATGTGTGGGGTATAAATAGTAAAATTATCATTTTGCAATGGGACATCCCTATTTTCATTGGAGAAATATTGGAGGGTATGTGAAAATAGGGATGTCCAAAGGAAAAGGGGGACATTCCAGGATCAAATTAAAAATTGGGACGGCTTCTGTAAAACCAGGACTGTCCCTGGAAAATAGGGACACCTGGAGCGTCTGAAGTATACATATACAGAAACCTGCTTCCACACAGTGTCGCTAGGTGGGTCTGAGTGTACGCATGCAAAAGAAAACAACTGCATGGGTAACTCCCCGCCCCCGTGGCCTCCAAACAGCTGTTATTTCAATTAAATGGGTCCATACTTTTACATCAGTTGTGGTTCAATGAAGCCAGCCCAGCATGAAGACAGAGCAAGCAGGCATGGTAAAGGTAAAGGTAAAGGTACTCCTGCCCGTACAGGCCAGTCGTGTCCGACTCTAGGGTTGTGCGCCCATCTCACTTAAGAGGCCGGGGGCCAGCGCTGTCCAGAGACACTTCCGGGTCACGTGGCCAGCGTGACGAAGCTGCTCTGGCAAGCCAGCACCAGCGCAGCACACGGAAACGCCGTTTACCTTCCCGCTAGAAAGCAGTACCTATTTATCTACTTGCACTTTGACGTGCTTTCGAACTGCTAGGTGGGCAGGAGCAGGGACCGAGCAATGGGAGCTCACCCCGTCATGGGGGTTCGAACCGCCGACCATACGATCGGCAAGTCCTAGGCACTGAGGTTTTACCCACAGCGCCACCCACGTCCCTATGTAGTAGAACCATATCCCCCCAAGAAGTGAAAATAGAGGGGCACATGCAAAATATACCCATTTGTCAGGGTTTCAGGGACAGAGAGCGAGGGGGAGGGGTCCCAGGGCGACGAGGAAGAGGACGACGACGACCCGACGTTGTCAGTGAGTCCGTCAAGTGAATCCGAGGATTCCCAAAAGGGAGCCCCCCTGGTCAGGCCAAGGGGCAGTAGAGAGGGAGGCAGTCAGAAGCAGGGGAACGAAGGGGGAATCCCCAGTGGGGGCTGGAGATCGGGACCGGCCTCTCCGTCGGAACAGAGTGAAGGGGGTGGAGTTGCCAGTGTGTCAGAAAGAGCAGAACAGGGAGCAGAGAGGGGAAGGAGTTCGGAGCAAAACGTCCTGCCGGAAGGGGAGGAGTGTAGTACCGAGAGTAGCGTAACGGTCGAAAGGAAGGTCAGAGGCAACGTATGCGCGCCAAGTTCAAATGTGGAGGCGCGCGGAAATGAGGAGAGCCCTGAGGAGGAGCCTGGTCCCAAAGCACGAAGGAGGGGGGAGCAGGCGTCAGAAGACTCAGCCTCGGGGGAGTCCCGGAGGGAGGGAGCACAGGGGGGCAGGAAGACCCTGCGGAAAAGGAAGGAGAGGAAAAGGTGGAGCAGTACAAGCCTCTTAAGCTGGTGCAGGGGCGGGACTGACTCAGAGGGGACTTCTAACATCTAAGGGTAACAGATGCGGAGCCACGGAGCTTGGATGTAACGACAACAATGTTCTTCAATAAAACCTTTTGTATATAACTTGGACTGGACTTTGGTCTCTTGTGAGCTGGGACCTCGGGTGGCTCTGACACCATTGCTTATGGATCCAGATTTATTCTACTCCACTCTCACATGTCGCTGTCTTAACCACTAAGCTGCTGCTACAGCAGCCAACAAAATTGACTTCATTGGCTTTTATGAACGTTCCCTCTGCAGGTTTGTGTGTTGAGATGACAAGTTGCGGATGAATGAAAGCAACTCTTTGAGGTCTGTTTAGGGCTCAGGCCGTAGGGCGTGCTTGGGTGCGTGCTTGAACTTGTTCTGAACTTGCTGTGCTCTGCTGTTGTCAAGATGCCCGGAGCACTCTATGTGTTAAACGAATTGTGGCCTCGAAGCTACAAAACCAAACGAAAACACCCACACAACCATGAACCCTAGGTCCTGTCAGCATTTAAATAGCCGTTTCCTGCTAGTTCCCCCTCAGGCTGCACATCTGTGAGTCTGGCAACGTCTCTCCTCAGAGATTCCCTCCATATTGTCTCTTTGGAACTCTTTGTACCTGTCACAGAAAACATGTCTTTAAAATGCCTTTGGTGGCAGTAGAAGAAAACCAGGATGGAGCAGTCTAGTGGGAAATGAAACAGCACACCGCCCCTCAGCCCAGGGATCCAAAAATTGTTTTGTGTGGCTTCCTGACAGCCTCACTGGCGTGGAAGTGACTTCACTAAAAAAATTAAAATAAAAATGGCTTCCCTTTTGAGGGCTTCAATTATAAGCCTAAATAAAGGTTGTGGTACTGGTCTCTGTATAACTTGTCAGAACTGGTTGTCAAATGAAGGGGCAAACACACAAGATTTAGTACAGTCTGTTTCCATTTTCTGTTGTCAGTTTCTCATTTTCAATTATCTGGGAAATGGGAATAAATTAGCAGCCCCTGGGAATTTAGAACATGCATAGCAAGGGAGAGAGAGAGAACAGCCTTGGGAGAAGTCATCATCACCTCAGCCCTTCCTCAATAGCTCATTTTATTATCCCTCTGCTATACATCCCCAGATGTGTGTTTACTATTTGTTTTAATTGTGCATAGGACCAGCAGCTTTTCCTCACTGATCCTTTTTCCAGTATTGTTGTTTATACTGTTTAACTGCCATAGTGTTTGGTAGTTTTAATTGTGAATTGTCTTGATGGACTTTGGTTAAGCTGAAAAGTGCAGAATAAATAGATTTAAAAGACCTAAAATTCTAAGTTGTTGGGAATTCCCAGAAGAGAGCCTTTTTACAAGAAGACCATTGCTTTCTATGTGGGAAGAACTCCTTTACCACAGCAAAAACATGTATTTCTAAAAATGTGATTGCTGCTATAACAGTGTTACAAGGCAAACATGAGGTTGGAATCTCTCTTTTTTTGAGGTGGGGGAAGTTCTGGCTGGTATTTCATTATGAGAATTAAGCCAACTGTGTGATATTTCAACAGCATTTTGCATTCTTCTGTTTTCTCTCTTTTTAAAAAAGTGTGACCTTGCTTTAGTGTTATCAATTGGGGGAAACACACAAACAATCAATACATCTATCTTTCTGGGGAAAATATTTGTAGATTGTGTATTGGGATGGTGTTTGGGGAGCAGCCCAAAGCTTGCTAAATTGTAAACCCTTGTTTAATTCCTACAATGAAGGTGCTTGTTTAATCTGCAAAATTCTTCAGGATGAACAGATGTCTTTTCTGTGCTAGGCAAACTGGAATCGATTATGCACCTAAAAGTCTACAGTATCTTCTCCTGGAGAACACATTCTTGGAATCCACCATGACTTTTAAAATGTGTCTGAGCACCATCTGAAATATAAATAGCAGAGGAAAAGCTGAGGGGAGAATTATAATACATCGACCATGACATCAGGAACAGAAGGTTTAGCATCCAAGAGAGGCATTAATGACCTCCCCTCCCAATGTTAGGACTTCATGAGCATCCTTTTAAAGCTTTCTGGAAGAAATCACCTCTGTTTGTCCTTACAAAGTAGATTCGTGCACTGGATTATGGCCAAAGCTAAGAGGAGGATGCCAAATGGTTCCTTGAGGTCTCCCAGCTGGGCATAAGGTTAGCAAAGGCACCATTCCACTAATGGTGATGAGGATGTAACCATTTTAGAGAGGGGGGAGCTATTCTGTAAGTGCCCTCACAGCGACCAGTCTTGGGTTGTTGTTGTTGTTGTTTAGTCGTTTAGTCGTGTCCGACTCTTCATGACCCCATGGACCACAGCATACCAGGCACTCCTGTCTTCCACTGCCTCCCACAGTTTGGTCAAACTCATGCTGGTAGATTCGAGAACACTGTCCAACCATCTCATCCTCTGTCGTCCCCTTCTCCTTGTGCCCTCCATCTTTCCCAGCATCAGGGTCTTTTCCAGGGAGTCTTCTCTTCTCATGATGTGGCCAAAGTATTGGAGTCTCAGCTTCATGATCTGTCCTTCCAGTGAGCACTCAGAGCTGATTTCCTTCGGAATGGATAGGTTGGATCTTCTTGCAGTCCATGGGACTCTCAAGAGTCTCCTCCAAAACCAGAATTCAAAAGCATCAATTCTTCGGCGATCAGCCTTCTTGATGGTCCAGCTCTCACTTCCAAACATCACTACTGGGAAAACCATAGCTTTAACTATACGGACCTTTGTTGGCAAGGTGATGTCTCTGCTTTTTAAGATGCTGTCTAGGTTTGCCATCGCCTTTCTCCCAAGAAGCAGGCGTCTTTTAATTTCGTGACTGCTGTCACCATCTGCAGTGATCATGGAGCCCAAGAAAGTAAAATCTCTCACACCCAGTCTTGGGTAGGAAATGGCAAAACATGGAGTTCAGCCATACCTGATATGCTTTTGTTTATAGGACACCAAACTAGTGTAGGATTATTGGTGATATAGAAGTTAAAAGGCCCTTCTTAATGGCAGTCATTCAAATTGTTTCACATCCTGCAATATCTTCCTATGGTACCAACACAGCCTTGTAGGGTAGATCAGTATTATCATCTTCCGTGCTCCAGATACAGAGGCAAGGCTAGGAGAATATGACTTCACTCAGGTCACCAAGTGAGTTCACAGCAGAGGCAAAATTTCAGCCGTGGTCTCCGAGACCCTGTGCTAGATCGACAGTGTGTGAGTTCATCTCCGAATTTAGCAACCAAATCGCAAGCTGGCGACTTCCCTTTCTTTCTTTGCAAATGTAGGGCTTGGAATGGGAGGCCGCAAGGCAGAAGCAGCAGCAATTTTTACCACCTGTTTTTCACAGAGTCCTTCTGGCCACCACCCCTCCCTTGCCTGCTGCAACAAATTTGAGTGTGCCCTATGGCAAGTTTAGGGAGCGGGAAGGACAGAAAGACTGGGAGGGTTGGAAGAGAATCAGCGCAACACCCCCCCCCCCCGCAGCTGCCTCTTCTCCAAATTTAGCAGCTTGTTTTAAAAGACAAGGGATGTGGGTGGCGCTGTAGGTTAAACCACAGAGCCTAGGACTTGCCGATCAGAAGGTCAGCGGTTCGAATCCCTGCAACGGGGTGAGCTCCCGTTGCTCGGTCCCAGCTCCTGCCAACCTAGCAGTTCGAAAGCACGTCAAAGTGCAAGTAGATAAATAGGTACCACTCCGGTGGGAAGGTAAACGGCGTTTCCGTGCGCTGCTCTGGTTCGCCAGAAGCGGCTTAGTCATGCTGGCCACATGACCCGGAAGATATACGCCGGCTCCCTCGGCCAATAAAGCGAGATGAGCGCCGCAACCCCAGAGTCGGTCACAACTGGACCTAATGGTCAGGGGTCCCTTTACCTTTACCTTTAAAGGGCAGCGAGTGTGAGATGGCGTACTAGAGCCTGTACTTCAATCATAAGAACTGGCAAGTCCTGGGAACTGCGAAAGGAGCAGCCTTCCAGGTGCATTCAAAGGCCATCAAGAGGCAGAGTGTCGGCAAGTCAGATGGGAAGTTCATGCATGGGAGACTTGATGGATTCCCTTCTCCTTGCTGTGTGGAGGATGAAGAAGTTGCCTTGGAGCGATGGAGCAGGGACAGCAGCATGTGGCTTGGCAAGCTTTTCTTTCGTGCTGCCTTGTGAGCCGATGACTTTTACAAGTGAGAACTGGGCCTCCGGTTCTGACATTTGCTACAAGCAGAAGAAACAGAGTGGGGAAGAGAGAGAGAGAGAGAGACAGATATCCATCGAACAAATGCCTCTGAGTTTATATATATATATATAACTATATATGCAGCTGCCCTCATGGTAAACTTTTCCCTGACAGATTGAATTCTCATCTGGACACCATAATGCATTTCCTGTCCATCATGAGTTTGGAAGTGGGAGAGGAGAAGCATCTGTAAGGAAGAATAATAAGCTTTATTGAGGGAAATCTGATTATTCATTTCAGAGAAATGTTGTGCAGAGAGTTTCAGCTGTGCCTATTTACTAGCGATGCACAGACATCCCCCTTTTTCTGGTATCTATTCCTTATATATCTTTGCATCTACTGGATATTTTGAAGAGCTTTTTGGAGATGCCTTATTACTTTTTGTTTGTGTGAGTGGTATAAGTGGCCATGCCTCAGGTTTAACTCCTGCGCCATAAAGATATTTCTCTGTTTCCTCCAACAAGAGCAAATAGCAGTGGGGGAGGGGAGTAAATAGCAGCCCAGGGTGGGGCTTGGCTGGGGAATCTTCACCCAAAGGGATCATACATGTAAAAAAAAATGGTGTGAGGGTGGGTTACAGACCCAGTCTAGGGCTTTGAGGCAATGATTTGCACATGCAAGTTCTGCACTTGATAACTGCAGAAATAGATGGTGTTTTGAATATGGCAATGAACCCTCGCAGATCATATAATCAACTTTCATATAGCCACAAATGACCTAGTCAGACAGTCTAAATCATGGGTAGGCAAACTAAGGCCCGGGGGCCAGATCCAGCCAAAGCACCTTCTAAATCCGGCCTGTGGGCGGTCCGGGAATCAATGTATTTTTACATGAGTAGAATGTGTCCTTTCCTTTTATTTAAAATGCATCTCTGGGTTATTTGTGGGGCATAGGAATTCGTTCATTTGTTGTTGTTTTCAAAATACAGTGGTACCTCAGGTTACATATGCTTCAGGTTATAGACTCCGCTAACCTAGAAATAGTACCTCGGGTTATGAACTTTGCTTCAGGATGAGAACAGAAATCGTGCTCCGGCGGCGCAGCAGCAGGAGGAGGCCCTATTAGCTAAAGTGGTGCTTCAGGTTAAGAACAGTTTCAGGTTAAGAACAGACCTCCTGAACAAATTAAGTACTTAACCCGAGGTACCACTGTATAGTCCGCCCCCCCAAGGTCTGAGGGATGGTGGACCGGCCACCAATAAAAAGTTTTCTGACCCCAGTCTAAATCCCTCAGACACAGATCTGCCTCCTGTCTCCCTCAGCCTCCGTGAATTGGAGGACATCTTCTGCAGCAAGGAAGAATTTTGTACTTATATAGGTTCCCCATGTGATGTGCAATCCCGATTCAGAAATCATCCCTCTAACGCTGTGCTTTCAAACTTGGGTCCCCAGCTGTTATTAGACTACAACTCCCATCAAGCCTAGCTAGCAGGGCCTGTGGTCAAGGATGATGGGATTTGTAGTTCAACAAAAGCTGGGGACCCACGTTTGAGAAACACTGCACTCATCCTGCTCCCCACAGGGCAAGCTGAATAATAATAATAATAATAATAATAATAATAATAATAATAATAATAATTTAGTTAGTTAGTTAGTTAGTTATTTCCCATCCATCTGGCTGGGTTTCCCTAGTCACTCTGGGCGGCTCCCAACCAAATATTAAAAACACAATACAGCATCAAACATTGAAAGGTTCCCTTCGGATGTTTTCTAAAAGTCAGAAAGTTGCTTATTTCCTTGACATCTGATGGGAGGGCTTTCCACAGGGCAGGCGCCACCACCGAGAAGGCCCTCTGGTTGGTTCCCTGTAATCTCACTTCTCGCAGCGAGGGAACCGCAAGAAGGCCCTCGGCGCTGGACCTCAGTGTCCGGTCTGAATGATGGGGGTGGAGATGCTCCTTCGGGTATACATTAGAAAGAGTGGGGTAACTATCTCAGGTAGCAGATGTTTACAGGTGGCATGTAGCACCTGCAGCTTTGGTTGCCCCCTGCTGTACCCTTTGGTTGAGGAACGGAGTTCTCTGTGCCATTACATATAGCCTGCAGTGCACCCGAATAACTAGCCCACTGCCATCCAGTTTTCCTTATTGCCAGTACTGAAATCAGATTCTGCTGCCAGTCCATTTGGCTTCTATACGTGGAACGGTGGGCAAAGCCTCTTATCCTTTGCCTCAAACAGCAAAATGCCTTGGGCTGGTCCTAACTCTCATCACATGGATTTAAAACAACATGCAGTCCTTATAATTCATTCACAGATTCAAATATCGGGTGATAAGATATAATGTGGTAAGAAATCGAGCGAAGAGCATTCTGCATGTGCACCAGCCCTGAGAATCTTGGCCTAGCTATACCATGGCATGGGCCGCCTGGCTAATATCACATAGCGGCCTAAGTGCCAAAATAATCTCAGTCTGATTTAAGACATCCAGATCAGGGAGAGCTTAGACCGTTCCCTACTGTTTGTCAATGCAATCTGTTTTGAGAAGGTAGCCCCTCTTGCTATTTTTTCCAATTAGGCCTTTTAGAAGATTCTGGTAAGGCTGAAAGTGGTTTAATTTGACAGACAGACACTTCATTGAATTAAGAAAACACAATGGAGCTGGAGAGCGAGGGCCGCTTGGGCAAAATGCAGACCGGTGGAAGAACGGAGGGGAGGGAGGTTTGGATGACGTGGGCTCGACTGTTCATCTAATATTCTTTATTACTGCCAATTTGCAATAAAAAGAGGTTAGTGGAGTTGGAAAACAAACAACTCTCAGCGTTGTTTGCCAGCTGCAGTCCTTCGGTTTTGCCTCTGAAATGAGAGATCTCTGCCTCTGGGGAAATAAAACCTGTTTGCTTTCCTGAGTGGTCTTCATATGGAAGCAAGGGTGGATCAACTATCCTGCTACATATTCCAGAATGAAGCATCCCAGCCAAATCCAAAATCCCCAAATGGAGGGAAAGTGTTCAGGTTCCCAGCACTGGGAAGACGAAATATTATCGGAATCATGGGCAGTGTGAGCAGCAGAATGCATTTTTGTCACGATGCATCAGCGATCCCAGGCAGAAGCGCACCACAAACCTGGTGCTCTCCAGTTTGTTGTTGTACTACAATATTATTATTATTATTATTATTATTATTATTAGTAGTAGTAGTAGTAGTAGTATTAGTATTAGTATTATTAGTATAACTGTGTTGGCTGTGGCTGTTGGGAATTGTAGTTCAACAGCATCTGTAGGGCTCCAGGGTAATGAAGGCTGCCATGTAGTTTTCCTTCAGAAGTTCAGGTCTTTTGTTACAGCCCTGAGCCAGGTAATCTACTGAGAAGTTCTTCTGTGGTTAAGATGCATCAGTAGCAGCACCAGAAAGAAAGGAAGGAAGGAAGGAAGGAAGGAAGGAAGGAAGGAAGGGCAATGTGGCGGGGGTGCATTTCAGAGGCAGGGACAAGCTTTGTTCTCTCTCTCTCTTGCAATTCATCTTTATTGGTTTTTAACAAGAGAAATGCTTTCTTAACCTAAAATCACGGTATGACTGAAATATACTTGGAGTCGAGAGTGGATTTCATGCTCTTGATTCAGCTCATAGTGGTGAGGAGGAATGGAAGTTCCCCCAGAATGTCTGCTTTATATACATTATTTACACAATGGGCCCCACGTGATTGGCTAATTCCGGAATTCTCCTGTAGGCCAATCAGGTTGCAGATTCACCTCCACCTGGAGTTGGATTGAGTGGCTCCTGTGGACCAATCAGACTGCTGCATTCTGGATCCTATTGTTCTAGGACCAATCAGACTGCTGCAATTTGGATCCTATTCAACTCAGTACATAACAATAACGTTTCCGTTTCTTGTTGATGTACACGTATTTCTAAATCATAATAAAGAAAAACAAATACATATTCTTAACCATTCGACGCCTTAATATTCTAATTACTTATGACTTCCCTCCCCTTCTTTCTTGGGTCCTTTAGAGTTCTTGGTTGAATGCATATCATAATACATATAGTTTATTGGTAACTAATTTTTTGCTACTTTTTGATGTTTCTCATTACAAGAGTTAGCCTAAACCAGTCAAAAATTTTCATTCTCCACAGTGGTCTTTCAGGTATTGTTTAAATATATTCCAATCTTTACTAAATTTCTGTTTCACTTGACCCCTTATCTATCCTGTCACTTTATCCATTAGAGCTTTGTTTTCTCGGCACTTTACAAGGCATTAGAAGCAGAATACTTTTCCGTTTGAGGAGTCCCTTCCTGCAGTCTTGCAATCTAATAGTCAACAATAAAAAACAACAACCAATGTGCCGCAAGAGCCACAGCCTACATGTAGCACGTCTGATTGAAACAGTTGTGTTTTTCTTCCCTGTTTACTTCTGCCATCAGCTTCCTCAGTTGCTTCCCATGTTAATTTTTAGATTGTAAGCTCCTTGGGGCATAAATCTGTCCTCTGTAAAGCACCAATTGTGCTATATAAATAATTAGGTACCTGGGGCAGCATTTAACTCATGAGTCCTGAAGGAAGAAGCCATGTACAAGGACTTCCATTTGCTTCTTCAGACCCAAAAACCTCCCCCCTAAATAAATTCACACATGACTCAAAATTTTGGTTTAGTTTTTGGCAGAATTTAGGCCACAAATTTATTGATTACAGAAAGTGACCGGTTGCATGGGCTCTGGTTCGACTAGCTCCCTGCCATGCAGGTAGCACTGACCCAGGGTTCCAGCATAGGTCAGCCAAGGGTGAACACCTGGATAAGCGGAAAGCCGGGAATGGGCTAACTCCGCCACCCAACTGTCCCCCTGGACTCAGGCACGGGCACAACCCCCTCTCAGGGGTTAACCAAACCATCGAGTCCCTGGATTCCTTTAATGGAATATGCTTCACATAGGGATGGCGAGAGCATTCTCCCATCACTATCACCTGAGCTAGAGCCTATCCTCAACCTTACAAGTTGTGACGATTTGCTACACAACAGGTGAAACCCAAATGGCAACAGCCAATCAGCCAAGTGGGGAAAATTCCTGCCGTGCCCCTGTCCCAATGACAGACGACAGACGACGGCATGGCAAGGTCAAGCGCAAAGCCCTAAAAGTAGGGAGAGGTGGGCGGGTGTTCCGAATGCAGGCGCCGAAAGAGGAAGCTCTGGGTCACGTGCATGGGCATAAATAGGTCCCTCGAATGGTTTGGACTGTGTTCCATTGGCCAGATTGCACCCAGCTATGAGGGACCTACCAATTGGGTGTTGTGGCTGACCAATCATACCCACCCACCACACAGGGTGACGGTTTTCCATGTCTCACCGCAATACATGCCCTCTTTAAGGGAGGACCCAATTTGTGCAATTGGGGCTTTCTCCCCTTCCCCGGGCACCTCCTCCTGCACCCCTGAAATAGGTTCAGGGGTGTCAGGAGAACCACCAGAACCTGATGGGAGGAGAGGATGGGTCATTCCACCTGGCAGGCCTAAATACTTGCACTGACGCCTTAGGGGGAAGTTGAATGTCTCTCTTGTTTCCCCCCATGTTCTGTGAAACATCACGTAAATTGGATGATGGCATTTCAGTAAAGAGAGGGACGCGGGTGACACTGTGGGTTAAACCACAGAGCCTAGGACTTGCCGATCAGAAGGTCAGCGGTTCGAATCCCTGCAACAGGGTGAGCTCCCGTTGCTCGGTCCCTGCTCCTGCCAACCTAGCAGTTCGAAAGCACGTCAAAGTGCAAGTAGATAAATAGGTACCACTCCGGTGGGAAGGTAAACGGCATTTCCGTGCGCTGCTCTGGTTTGCCAGAAGCAGCTTAGTCATGGTGGCCACATGACCTGGAAGTGTGTACGCGGCTCCCTCGGCCAATAAAGCGAGATGAGCGCCGCAACCCCAGAGTCGGCCACAACTGGACCTAATGGTCAGGGGTCCCTTTACCTTACTATTTCAGTAAAGAAGTGGCAAGGGAGGGATACAAGAGGTGTTTGTGTGCAGATTCCTATCCTGCCTCTTTCCCTTGCCATGCCTTTGAGCGCCAACCACAACAAAGAAGACAGAATGGTTCACGGGTCAGAGGATTTGGGGTTGTCCGTGGTGGTTCTGCCTGGGTCCTCTTGCAAGTGTGAAGAAGCCCTAGGTCTCTTGATTCCCTTGGATTTCTGTAGTTTCTTTTTGCAAGGGTTTGTCATTTGGAAGTGTTAATGGCTCTGCAGCTCCTAGGGGTAGAAGAGTTGTTATGCATGGTGCATTATAAATTATTATTACCGTATTTTTCGCTCTATAAGACGCACCAGACCACAAGATGCACCTAGTTTTTGGAGGAGGAAAACAAGAAAAAAAATATTCTGAATCTCCGAAGCCAGAACAGCAAGAGGGATCACTGCGCAGTGAAAGCAGCAATCCCTCTTGCTGTTCTGGCTTTTGGGATAGCTGCTCAGCCTACATTCACTCCATAAGACACACACACATTTCCCCTTACTTTTTAGGAGGGAAAAAGTGAGTCTTATAGAGCAAAAAATACGGTATTTTTTGATAATATTTTATTAAATTTTCCAAAAATAACAACAAAAGCATCATCAACAAATTTTAAACTATAATTTTGACTTCCCTCCCCTCCCTTTCTTGGTTTCATTGTTCAATACTCGTTCATGCACGTCCTTAACACCTTGTACTCTTAATATTTCAATTTTTAATCTTCTCCATCTTGTTACAAGTGTCTTTTAAAGTTATTCGAATGTAAAGATCTGTACACAAAGCTTAAAAGATATGCATTAAACATTTATCCCTTTTTTGAAATTCAAAGTCTCCTCTTTCTTGGATTTCAAGTTCGCCGATTTATCCTGCATAGTTCAATACAGTAGTTCATTTTGCCAGTCTTCTTTATCTTCTTTGGCAAAGGCTTCTTCCTTCTTCTGTAGGAACTAGCAGGTCCTGGCCTGGCCTCCACTCTTAAGTTCAGGAACAAAGTCTTTTGTTCGTTAAGTCCAACAAAACCTGTACATCTCAATATCATAGCTTGAAATATACTCAGAGTCACAAAGTGATTTCATGCTCTTTATTCAGCTCATAGTGGTGAGGAGGAATGAATGAATGTCCCCTCAAAGTATCTGCTTTATATACATTATTTACACAATGGGCTGCACATGATTGGCTAATTCCGGAATTCTACTGTAAGCCAATCAGGTTGTGGATTCACTTCTTTCTGGAGCATCATTGGGTGGTTCCTGCCAACCAATCATACTGCTGCATTCTTCTAGGACCAATCAGACTGCTGCATTCTGAATCCTATTGTTCTAGGACCAATCAGACTGCTGCCTTTTGGATCCTATTCAACTCAGTACATAACATAGCTTCAGGGTTTTTTTTTAAACAACAATCATTTCCCACAATCCTTTCCAGTCTTTATAAGTCTTCTCCCAGGCCTTTTTAATGATTTTACATTGCCACCACATACAATGACCAGCTAGGCTGGTGCTTGGGGGCGGCTGCCGAGACCACATAACACCGGTCCTGAAAGACCTACATTGGCTCCCAGTACGTTTCCGAGCACAATTCAAAGTGTTGGTGTTAACCTTTAAAGCCCTAAACGGCCTCGGTCCTGTATACCTGAAGGAGCGTCTCCACCCCCATTGTTCTGCCCGGACGCTGAGGTCCAGCGCCGAGGGCCTTCTGGCGGTTCCCTCATTGCGAGAAGCAAAGCTACAGGGAACCAGGCAGAGGGCCTTCTCGGTAGTGGCGCCCGCCCTGTGTAACACCCTCCCATCAGATGTCAAAGAGAGAAACAACTACCTGACATTCAGAAGACATCTTAAGGCAACCCTGTTTGGGGAAGTTTTTAATGTGTGACATCTTAGTGAATTTTTGGTCTTTGTGGAAGCCGCCCAGAGTGGCTGGGGAAACCCAGCCAGATGGGCGGGGTACAAATAATAAATTATTATTATTATTATTATTATTATTATTATTATTATTATTATTATTATTATCCTCCCTTCCTGTTTCTTCTCTATCACAATCAAAGCCTCCCAGATCAATTCACCCCAGGTGCATTATAAATTAAATAATAACCTTTGCTTAGCTTTATTCCCAGAGGCAGCCAGTGGGCTTCATTCATCTCGGTCAGTCAGGTACCGTATTTTTCGCTCTATAAGACGCACCAGACCACAAGACGCACCTAGTTTTTGGAGGAGGAAAACAAGAAAAAAAATATTCTGAATCTCAGAAGCCAGAACAGCAAGAGGGATCATCCGCTGGGCAGTGAAAGCAGCAATCCCTCTTGCTGTTCTGGCTTGATGGGGGATTTAGGCAAACCCCTCAGATGTGGTAGGAGTTTCCCAATTTAAGTTTCCTACCACTGCACCAATTACTAATGTGAGAGTCCCACATTATGGTGGATTCATGGATGGTGGTTGTTTTTCAGATTGAATAACATGAATTTCTGAGGTGGGAGAAATATAGATGAGCGGTCTAAGAAAGGGAAGAAGGAAATGTACAGAGGAAAATAGGGAGGGAGTGAAATTATAAAAGGAACCAAGATGAAAACAGACATGACACAGCTAAGAATAAAGGGAAATGAAATAAGGCATTGGCAGCTAGAATATAGTAGAAAAGGTGTCTGAGTTCAAAGAGCAGCAATTGCTTAAGGTTAGAAAGATTGTAGGAGCTTAAGGAGAAAAGAAAGGCAATGACTGCAAAAACAAATTTTGTGAGGGGGAGAAAAGACTGTTGACGGCAGCGACTATGTTGAAGAAACGGAACAACTAGCAATTTAGGAAGTTAATAGAATAAACTCAGTGAAAGGAGGGATGAAAACCTGTAACGAAAAGCTTAAAGGGTGTTTACGTTTCTGAAAAGTGACTCACATAGAATGGAGACATTGAGAAAGGGGAAAACAATGCTTGTAGATTACCAGATACTAATAATAAACCAATGAAGTTGGGGGAGGAATATGAATGTTTCTAAAACAGGCTACAAAATTGTAAATATATAATCAGAATGTGGCAGAAGTTCTACGATGCACGTAGCCCCAGAACAGCTGTCGTGCGGAACATCTGTAGCAATGAGCCTCAATGTGCAGCCCCCACAACACTTTTTGCCCCATTCATGATGTGAGTACTGCCTGAAAAGAGCTCACCTGGAAACCAGAATTATAAAGAACACAGCAAAGGGCTCGGTTTTGTTGTTTAGTCATTTGGTCGTGTCCAACTCTTCGTGACCCCATGGACCAGAGCACGCCAGGCACTCCTGTCTTCCACTGCCTCCTGCAGTTTGGTCAAACTCATGCTGGTAGCTTCAAGAACACTGTCCAACCATCTCGTCCTCTGTCATCCCCTTCTCCTTGTGCCCTCAATCTTCTGAGTCTTTTCCAGGGAGTCTTCTCTTCTCATGAGGTGGCCAAAGTATTGGAGCCTCAGCTTCACGATCTGTCCTTCCAGTGAGCACTCAGGGCTGATTTCCTTCAGAAATGGATAGGTTTGATCTTCTTGCAGTCCATGGGACTCTCAAGAGTCTCCTCCAGCACCACAATTCAAAAGCATCAATTCTTCAGTCTGTGAAAACTCATAGAACAAGTAGAATGGAGAAGCACTGTAAAAAAAAAGTCAGATTGACTGCAGACATGAGAACAGCAAAGGGAAAATAGCTTAACATAAATGCATTCGTTAAGAAAAAAATAAGCTGCAAAGATGTAGAAAATGGCAGTGTGACAAAGTTTAATGAAAATGTTGCTAGTGTACAAATAGATGAGTTTACTTGCTGAAAATCCCAGCGCCTGTCACAGTGCCAGAGAAGCCATCAGGAGCCCTGCTGGATGAGGCCAGAGGCCCCTTCTAAGCCAACATCCTGTTCCCACAGTGGCCAGTGGGAAGCCTGCAAGCAGAACTGAGTACAACAGCACCTTCTCCATCTGTGATTCCCGGCAACCAGTCTTGAGTGCCATCCTGCCTCAACATCAGGGACTGGTTGGACACAGAGGAATGGTGGGAGGAACCTGCTTGGGAAACCCCAGGGGAAGAAGGCTCAGAGCCCATGGACTGGTGGAGGGGCAATGAAGAGGGAGAAGACATCCATTGGAAGCTGGAGAGGCAACAGGGCTTAGTGAGCTGGGAGAGTCTGTAGCAGAGAGACGTTCAGAATCAGAGGCAGAAGCTGGAGGAGGAGAGTGGGATAAGGGAGACCAAGAGGCAGAGATGGGTCAAGCTTGTGAAGAATCACGGCCGTCTCCCCTTCCTGTGTGACAAGCTCCCCACCCCACTTGTCTCCCAGAACCAGAAAAGGGTGGAGGAGAGGTTAACTGCATGCACCCACAGTCTCCAATTGCTTGGGAGAAAACCCTGAAGAGGAGGGGATGGGCGGCTGGGGGAAAGCAGGGACCTTCAGCCTTAGCAACTGCTTCATGGAGACAAGACCTGCCAGAGATGTGCTGCTGTTCATTAGGTCTGACGCTCCTGTTTTTGCTAACAAAGAGTTAGCTTCAATGTGATTTACTGCTGGCTCATTCCTGTCACTCCACTACTAGAGGTAATACAGCTATCATGGCTATTAACTATTGGTAGCCTTATTCTCCTGAGACGCGGGTGGCGCTGTGGGTTAAACCACAGAGCTTAGGACTTGCCGATCAGAAGGTCGGCGGTTCGAATCCCCGCGACGGGGTGAACTCCCGTTGCTCAGTCCCTGCTCCTGCCAACCTAGCAGTTCGAAAGCACGTCAAAGTACAAGTAGATAAATAGGTACCTCCCCGGCGGGAAGGTAAATGGCGTTTCCGTGCACTGCTCTGGTTCACCAGAAGCAGCTTAGTCATGCTGGCCACATGACCCGGAAGCTGTATACCGGCTCCCTCGGCCAATAAAGCAAGATGAGCGCCGCAACCCCAGAGTCGTCTGTGATTGGACCTAATGGTCAGGGGTCCCTTTACTAGCCTTATTCTCCATGAATAACCCCCCTTTGAAAGCTATCCTAGTTGGTGGCCATCAGTATACGAACACAAAAATGTACCCCAGGTGAGAGCTGGGGTGGGTCTCCTGTCTGAAATGTTTGTGCTGTTGTTAGAAACTTCAGAATCTAGACCAGAATGGAAAAATCCAGGCAGCAATATTTTTTAAACACAAGTTTTATTGACTTTGGTTTAATTTGTCAGACAAATAAAGCAAAGGGGTGCATTCAGGAAAAATGAGAGAATGCCCCCGAACACCAGGGGCAGACAGTTTTTATCCCCTTAGGCAAAGCAAAGTTCAGCCCCCCCCCAGACATTCCCCTTTATGCATATTCATTAAAAGCTCTACCAATTAAAGAATTGATGGTGGCCCTTCGGTTCCAAGTTGCATTATCCACTAGGTGGCGCTGCGAGTTTATAATCCTCTTGACCTATTTGCAATTCCCGTAAATGCTCCTTGACCCCCCGCCTCTTTCTGTGGTTTTAACAGGTCGCTCGGTTTAGAACTTTGTGGTGGGCTAAACATCCTGCTTCTTGCTCTCTCTTCGGTGTTTACCAGAATTTTGGTCAGCAGCTAGCTACAGGTGTGAAATGTTCTGACCACACATGCTGCATTTGCAAAGAATGCTTTTGCAAACAGAAGAGAGATAGCTTTTAGCCTTTTTAGCTTGCTCCTTTTAAAATGGCGTTTTTGGATTATAAAATGGCTCCAGCCTGGCTCTCCAAAGTGGACCTCTGGTCTCCACTCCTTCATTCCCCCCTTTCCATCACGAAAATGCCGACCGGTTACGGTCTCCATTTTCGTTTTGATGGATATATAGGTCATAGAGAGCCAGGATATGGGAGAAGTGGTAGTCCACTCGTGGCATCTGTTGGGGCCAAGGTGCATACCAGACATTCTGACTTATTGGCAGAATGGGCTACCATCTCAGCCATTTGTAACCGCCTATCGTAGGGGTTATGGACGCCCCATGGCCAATACACAGGTAGGTTCTCTAATTCTCCAACCAGATACGATATTGTTCATGCCAGCAAGAATACAGGAACGTCCAAAGAAATAGGGCAATACATACCACTCCTACCCACCAACCTCAATATTTCCATAGTTCCTCCCACCAATACTCGGGGCCATTCCTAATGTTCTTTTACCGCTGAAGGGCCCACTGATATTCGTATTCAATTATTCGCTGGGCCTCAGGGGTGACTCTCCACCTTATTTCTGAAGCTCCTACCACTTGGATCAACTTCCCAACTATTCCCGGTGGGTGGGGACCCCTGTGGTTTCCTGGGAGAATACTATATCCAAAAGGGGCTTCTTCTTCCACGTAAATGATGTTGCACCCACAAGAATATATCCACCCCTGCAACGGCCTGACACACGGGGTGACTATATCAAGGGGTTCTGGTCCCAATACCAAAAGTCCTAGTGGTGCTTCTAAATTTGCTGGAGAGCAAGTTTCTACGTTGGGGACGCTGCCAGCTGGCGCCCCTCCCTGTCTCAACTGTAACTGCTATAGGTCTGAAACCATTTCGTATTTCCTAGCCATAGACCACCTCTCACTGGTCATCAGAGAAACTAGGGGGCTGCTGGTGGTTTCCCTGATGTGTTCCAAACTGCCGCTGGTCACAGAGGTACCCAGCTCTTCCCTAACTAAGTTCTGGGATTTAGGTTGGCCTCCCTGGTCAAGCTGTAGTTACTATAGGGATCAAAACTATTGGAGGTCTGCAAGGCTCATGTGCTTCCCAGTTCAGTAATGGGCTTTGGAGAAACTAGGAGGCTTGCCTTACTACCAAAGCCACAGCTCAGCAGAGAATTCTCCAGCTCTGCCTGGCTGAACTCTTGCCTTCATTGAGGTCCAGAGATCTGAAACCTTTGTATGCATTCTAGTTCTGTATACTAACTTGAATAACCTAAGGGATCTCTGGAGCGATCCCCTCCATCGCTCCCAGAGCTGCATCTGAGTCTGAAACTCTTCCCTAAGTAGATACTCAGCCTCAAAGATACCCCTTGTTGCCCTGTCCCAGCTAGGGCCCCTATGCTTCTGAAAGATTTGATGCCTGATGACTGAGGAACAGGCATCAGAAAAATTTGGGGGTGGTTATTCCTTTGAGGCCTCCTCTCTCTGATTGCAAGCAGTTTGGGCCAAATCAAAAGCATTCAAAAGGACTACATTGGCTTGCTTCAGACCCCCCTTTTTTTTTTTCAGATACTCCGCTCCTAACCGGGTTTCAAAATTCCTTCCACTCTCCAGACACTTCAGGTTGTGACCTAGGTGAGGTCGCCCTACTAGGAACTGCACAACCCTGCACTCGCTTGGCCAAAGGGATGCTAAACCCTGACCGCTCATTCACAATTCAGTCACCGGAGTATCTGACACACAACACACAAACACCAACACCAATTCCCTCTGCCCCATTTCCTTCTTCCTAATACCTTAACGTGGGTGGTTATCAGGGGACAATCCTTTTCCCCTTAATGCCACTGGCCACGTTGGAGATGTGATCAGGATCTCCCTTCTCCTTAAAATAAGGAGGCTTCCTATGTCCTCAGGGCCCTTTGCCATGTACTCACCCCAGCCGGCTGGTTCCTCCTGCCCTGTCAACCTCGGTCCTTCAATCCGTTGTCTCCTCTCACAGGACCAGCAGAAGGGTCAAATTGGCTTCGCCCTCCTCCGAAGAAAAACCTCGGTGGCGCCAGGAAAGCGGCCTATTGGCTCTTCCCCCTGCGTCCTGCCTAGAAAAGGACAAGGGAGCTGCCTTCTGGTCTTTTTGAGGACTTAAGGTCCTTGATCCGAGTCACGGCACCAGAAATGTTAGAAACTTCAGAATCTAGACCAGAATGGAAAAATCCAGGCAGCAATATTTTTTAAACACAAGTTTTATTGACTTTGGTTTAATTTGTCAGACAAATAAAGCAAAGGGGTGCATTCAGGAAAAATGAGAGAATGCCCCCGAACACCAGGGGCAGACAGTTTTTATCCCCTTAGGCAAAGCAAAGTTCAGCCCCCCCCCCCAGACATTCCCCTTTATGCATATTCATTAAAAGCTCTACCAATTAAAGAATTGATGGTGGCCCTTCGGTTCCAAGTTGCATTATCCACTAGGTGGCGCTGCGAGTTTATAATCCTCTTGACCTATTTGCAATTCCCGTAAATGCTCCTTGACCCCCCGCCTCTTTCTGTGGTTTTAACAGGTCGCTCGGTTTAGAACTTTGTGGTGGGCTAAACATCCTGCTTCTTGCTCTCTCTTCGGTGTTTACCAGAATTTTGGTCAGCAGCTAGCTACAGGTGTGAAATGTTCTGACCACACATGCTGCATTTGCAAAGAATGCTTTTGCAAACAGAAGAGAGATAGCTTTTAGCCTTTTTAGCTTGCTCCTTTTAAAATGGCGTTTTTGGATTATAAAATGGCTCCAGCCTGGCTCTCCAAAGTGGACCTCTGGTCTCCACTCCTTCACTGTAAGTTTCTCCCAGTCTAATGTCCTTTGACATTCATTGGCACAAGACCTATTGGCATTATTTTTGTTGTTATCATATAGCTGTTTGTGCTTTCAAAATGTGTCTGGAACGTGTTGTTCTTGACAAGACTGGGGGTGCCCTTTCTATCCCAGGGACTGGGGGCCAGCGAAGGTACAGCCTGGGAATGGGAGGATTATGTGAAAAAAGGGGGGGTCAGCTGCTTGCACTGGTTCCCTTTTCTTCTTGCAAACGCACTCTCTGGAGTGAAGTGGTAGACTGAGACTGACAATGAGGAGGAGCAAGAGGATTATTTGATAGTGGGGAGTTCGAAACAAGGGATGTGGCTGCAAATCGCCTTGGGACATATATGTGCTGGGCTCGGGGGTAACACATGAAACGCGGTCCAGGACCGGTCCAAAATCCGAAGGTTGTGCTAGGAGTCAGTCCGACAGGGCCAGGGCAGGACACGAGGCAGGAAACCAGGCAAGGATGGGTACAAGATCTCAGGCAGGATCTAGCATACAGCAATATTGCTCCCGCAACCTGGTGCGGGGTCTGACAGCCTTTTATCTTTGTCGGGGTAGCAGCCGGTCCTGATCCCCTGGCGACTCACCTCCCTGTTTCGCCCAAATGTGAGCACTCCTCCTGCAGATACTCAGGTCTCTCCTTCTCTCAGACCTTAGTCTCTGCAGCTTGGGAGACGTCGGTGGGTTAGTAGACCCAGGGGCCACCTCAGCCTCCCCTGACCCAACCGGTAGTGGAACAGCTGTAAGTGATGGCCCAGCTGAAGGCAACGAGGGAATCCCTGCATCTGAAGCCAGGGCAGGCTCAGGCCCCTGACTCGGCCGAGCTGGTGCTTGTTTGCAGGGGAACCTCTGCAGACTGGGACTCTTCAGGGTCAGGCCCCAGACTTGGTTCAGATGATGCCTGAGGCAAAGGATCCGGTGCAGACTGAGTCTCCTCTGGTTCTGAGTCCGAGCCCAAGTCCCAGGCCACCACAATATATGTGGAAGGTGATTCACAAATCACTAAGGTTGTGTTCTACAGGGAGCAAGTTTAAGGCTTTCCACTGCAGGCATTGTAACCTTCCAATAGTTGAAACTTCACCCCTGAATGCGCCATCCTCCATTGTCTTCTGGGACAGACGGATGCTAACCAATCCACAACAACAACAAAGCCGTGCTGGATGATATTCCAGGCCCATCCAATCATACCAAAGACACATCTTTTTTGATATAGGCATTTTGATACATACTGTGTCAATATTGTTCAGATGAAAGTTTCAGGTGCACACAATGTGATGGTCATTGCAAAGCCTGTGGTCACAATGAAGGTCACTGCTGCAAGGTGTTTTTTTTTTTACAAAATCTCTTAGCTGGCAAGCATTTTCTTTCACAGCAATATATTAAGGCACAGTTTGGTTTCTATCTATGAGAGTCAATTTAAAAATTCCACCGAGATAGCGGATATTGTTTCGAATACTGTATATCATAACAGAACAAACCTATAGCCGGAGTGAAAAATCTCTGCCTGCCTAATCATATTTTTTTGATGGTGGGGAGATGGAAGATAACCAAAAAAAAAAAAGTGCATGCAAAATACAGAAACAGTGAACTTTAAATTCACACTTGTAAAAATTATAGGTATCTTACATGTTTAGGTATTCTTGGTTGATTTGGGGGGGGGATTTGGGGGGCGGCGGAATATGACTGCCAAGCAACTATGTGAAATGACTGGTGGGATGACTGGGGCAGGCTATTGGCTGCTTGCTGCTGCTGCTAGCAACGTTTATATAGCTTTCAAACCATCCAACATTTATTATCTCTATAATGTGACCTTATCACTCCCCCACAACCAACCCACAATACCAAACGTCTTTGCTGCATGCCCTCCCCAAATTCTGAAGTCACCTTGGCAAGGGCAGGAGCATGAAAGAGTGAATAATTCTATACCTGGGCAGCAGTGCCCATGGTCACTAAGGATAATGGGAAGTGTAGTTCCTCTGATTCCCTTTTTCACACTTTATTTATAGTTTTCAGTATTTATTAAAATCATCTCATTATCCCCGACTTCCCTTCCCCACTTTCCGTGGTTCATTAAAATACCCCCTATTTGACTCCTTTACCCTTTTATTTTCACCTTCGGTCTTATTTCATTTTATTAAACTTTCTCTGCTCTACTTATTCTAGTACTGCTAGTGTTTTAAGATGTTTACAATAATTCTTCATGTATTCCACAAATTTCACCCATTCTTTCTAAATAATCTCCTTCTCTTGGTCTCAAATTCTGCTTCTTAACTCAGCCAGTTCAGCGTATTCCCACAGTTTCACCTGTCATTCCTTTTTTGTCAGTGTTACTCCTTCCTTCCATTTCTGGGCATATAACATCCGTGCCGATATCGTAGCACACATAAATAAGTTCTTTTGATCTTTTGGAATCTTCTCCCCCATTTTTCCTAAAAGAAAGGCTTCTGGCTTCTTCTTAAAAAATACTTTCATCATTTTTTTCATTTCATTATATATAATTTCCCAGAAGTCCTTTACTAATTCGCAAGTCCACTACATATGATTAAAAAGTTCCTCCTTTTTCTTTACATTTCCAACAAATATCTGTTTAGAACTTACACATTTTCACTAGTTTAAAAGGTAAAGGGACCCCTGACCATTAGGTCCAGTCATGACCGACTCTGGGGTTGCGGCGCTCATCTCGCTTTATTGGCCGAGGGAGCCGGCATACAGCTTCCGGGTCATGTGGCCAGAATGACTAAGCCTCTTCTGGCGAACCAGAGCAGCGCACGGAAACACCGTTTACCTTCCCGCCAGAGCGGTACATATTTTATCTAGTTGCACTTTGACGTACATTCGAACTGCTAGGTTGGCAGGAGCAGGGACCGAGCAACGGGAGCTCACCCCATTGCGGGGATTCGAACCGCCGACCTTCTGATCGGCAAATCCTAGGCTCTGTGGTTTAACCCACAGCGCCACCCACATCCCTTCACTAGTTTACTAGGTGTTAAATACCACCGATACATCATTTTCATATAGTTCTCCTTCAGGCTGTGAATTTCTCTTTTCCACAGTCTTTCCCATGACAGTAATTCGATATTATGCCCAATATCTCTTGCCCAGTGTATCATCGCTGACTTTGCCAGCTCATCTCTTGTTTCCCATTCTAATAGCATCTTATATATTTTAGATTTTTTCCTTTCTGTACTTTCTATCACTTCTCTTTCAAATTGTGAGCTCCATGGCAGAAATCCTATTCTTTTATCTGCTTTGAACAGTTCATTAATTTGGTAATACTGGAACTAGTGTATTACCACCTATTTCCTATGCTTCCTGGTTTTGTTGGTCACTTCTGTGTATTTTCTCAGCAGCATCCAGACCTCAACTCTGAAGCCTTTCCTTAGTAAGTTTGAAGGCTGAAAAATCAGGTGCTGTTGGAAAGGCCCCGAAACAAATCTATTTCAAATTGTGTCTTTGATTCAATGTGATCTAGGCAGGGTCTCAAAGAGATGAAATGGAGCCTGGGGTAAAACATAAGACTTGTTCACATGTCCCACAGAATGCAGGCCGAAAAACCTATGCCAAAAAATGGGCAAAGTCATGCCAAAGTGGCATTTTGGTCTGCCATCTTGATTCTAAATGGCACTTGGCATCCAACAGCTGCCTGCACTTCAGGAATCCTTGTGCTGAGTTTGAAGACGGTATCTCAAAGGCAACCAACTCATGCCAAAAAACAACAACAGGTGAAGTCACACCGGCAGCCAAACGCCAATGGAGACCTCCACTGTGGGAATCCTTGTGCCAAGTTTGGAGGTGATATTTTGAGAGACAGCAGAACCTATGCCAAAAAATGGGTGAAGTCGCACCCAAGTAGCATTTTGGTCTGGCATCTTGATTCAAAATAGCACCCAGTGTCCAAATGGCAATGGAGTTTGCTACCTTGGGAACCCTTGTGCCAAATTTGGTGATTATATCAGCCAAACCTATGCCAAAAAAAGGGTGAAGTCACACCAAAGTCATGTTTTGGTCTTCCAACTTGGTTCAAAACAGTGCCTAGTGTCTAAATGGTGATTGAGCCTTCCATTCCCACCTCAGGAACCCTCATGCAGAGTTTGCCGGTGGTATCTTGAGAGGCAACAAAACCCATGCCAAAAAACAGGCAAAGTCATGCCAAAGCAACGTTTTGATCCACCATCTTGATTCAAAATGGTGACTGGCATCCAGGTGTCAATAAAATGTGCTTCCCCCACCTCAGGAATCCTCATGCCTGGTCTGGTGACAATATCTAGAGAGATACGCAAAGCCATAGAGAAGAAAGGAAGAAACGGGCAAGCTGAGAAACCACTTTCCAAAATATGTAGTAGATTTATTTATTTATTAAGAACATGGAATACTGAAATCATAAATATGTTATAGAGTTCAGTATGTAGCATTTAATTATGGCTATTCCATTGCTACTTATAATATCAATTATTATTTATTTCATTTATTAGTCTTTCTTACAAAAAAAGATTCAAAGCAACAGTAGAGAGAGGAAAAAAGATCATACGATCCAATTCAAGGAACTATAACATCAAAATCAATAATGGCAAACTAAAAGCAATCAGTAGTAAACAGCAAAAATACTCTCTCCATCCTATAATACAAGATGACAATGAAAAATGCAAGTAAAAATAGCTGCAAAGACCATAGCAGCATTCTCACTCAAGTGCCTGGGAGAATAAGGAACTGCATCACCTCGTGCCAAAAAGATGTCAAGGACAAACCGGGGGGGGGGGATTCCAGAAAGAGGAGGGGGCTGCTACTGAAAAAGCCTGTTCTGTTGTTTCCACCCACCCAATTTCTCTTGAAAGGGTCATGTGGAGAAGGGTCTGACTGTGACCTCAGCGTCTGGGTAGGTCATAGCTGTCAACTTACAGATTTGAAAATAAGGGACCAGCAGCCTCGAAAATAAGGGATCAGCAACCAAAATAAGGGATTTTGGTCAACCAGCAGCCAAACGAAGCTTCAAGCCGTGGTTCCCGCAGCGCAGCAACCTGGCAAAGGGGATGCAGCAAGGAAAACCACCATCACCTCTCTGCTGGGAAGCGCTGAGCAAAGGCGAGTCCCCAGGCAACGCAGCCGATTTGATCGGCACAAGGCATGCAAGCTCCACCCCCCCAGTCGTTCTTAGACTCCTTATTGGGTGAGCAACGCAGCCAAGCAATACAGTTGGAGCCTCCCTCCTCCCTGGCCGGCAGGGAGGAAGAGAGAGGAGCTGCTTCCTTTGAAACCCGGGAAATTTAAGGGACATCATCAATAAAGGGACAGCAGCGAGACACGGAGCTGGGATAAGGGACTTTCCCGCCAAATAAGGGACAGTTGACGGCTATGGGGTAGGTTCATAGCAGGGAAGGCAGTCTGCAGAGGCGGTTTAAGGGAAGTGTGACTGGTTTGGTCGCACTGGGCGCTAAGCCTTTGGGCCACCTCAGGAGAAGCTGCTGCTATGAATTAGAATGGAAGGCTGAATTTTGGCATCAGTGAAGTTTGAGACTCCAAGCTCTGCCACTGCAGTCTGTGAAGCACTGGGGTCCCAAGCCATGTAAAGATGTATATGGTTTATTATTGGGGGGAGATATTCAGGAGAGAAGGAAAATATCCTCTAAAGCAGGGGTCTGAAAACTAAGGTCCATGAGCCGGATCAGGCCCAATTGCCTTCAGGATCCGGCCCGTGGACTGTCCGTGGATTGGTGTGGGGATTCTGTTTGTTCAGGCTGCACCATTCCCCACACACACACCACGACGGCGATTCCTTCCTCCCTCCTCCTGGCTTCTCCCCGCCCTGCCTAGAGGAGGAAGGGGGCAGGGCTGAGCTGGCTGAACGCCATTTTAAGCAGCCCATCTCCAGAGCCAGCCCTTTCACGTTGCTCATCTTCCCTCCGCTACCGCCGTCCTGGTGCTCCTGTGGGCTAGAGAGCGGAGTGGATAAGCTCACTCTGCCTACCGACGAAAAGCAGCGGCAGTGGCGGCGGCGGTGGCAGCCCCAGGGAAGGTAATTGCAGCAGCTGGGGCTGGGGCTGGGAGGTGGGAAGGAGGACTGCTTGCCCCCCTCATCTCTTCTTCCAGCTCCCCCCCCCAAGTGCTCATTCTCTGGCCTGCCACAAGGTCTGAGGGACGATGGACCAGCCCACAGCTAAAAAATTTTGCTGACCTCTGCTCTAAAGTGACCTGGACCCTATAACCCTTCTGGTTATGGCCTGTAATAGGATTGGGATATGTGCAGGCAAAGCTAGATGGGGCATGTAAAGGTAAAGGGACCCCTGACCATTAGGTCCAGTCGTGGACGACTCTGGGGTTGCGGCACTCATCTCACTTTATTGGCCGAGGGAGCCGGTGTACAGCTTCCGGGTCATATGGCCAGCATGACTAAGCTGCTTCTGGTGAACCAGAGCAGTGCACGGAAACGCCGTTTACCTTCCCATTGGAGCAGTACCTATTTACCTACTTGCACTTTAATGTGCTTTCAAACTGCTAGGTTGGCAGGAGCAGGGACAGAGCAACAGGAGCTCACCCCGTCGCGGGGATTCGAACCGCCCACCTTCTGATTGGGAAGTCCTAGGCTCTGTGGTTTAACCCACAGCGCCACCCGCGTCCCAGGATTGGGATACATGCAGGCAAAACTAGATGGGGCATGGGAGACATTCAAATAGGATCTCTATATGTAGGGTGTTATGTACTGAGTTGAATAGGATCCAAAAGGGAGCAGTCTGATTGGTCCTAGAACAATAGGATTCAGAATGCAGCAGTCTGATTGGTCCACAGGAGCCACCCAATCCAGCCAGGGGCGCCGACTTATAAAAAATATTGGGGGGGCCCATACCGGGGTCCTGCCCCGGGAAGTTTTCTAAATTTTAGATGAAAATTAGTGAGTTTTAAAGTTTTTAAAAAGTATTTTAGAGTCATATGATCAACATTAGAACCCCGAAAACTCGACTCTCTATAACTCCACACTCCAGGAAACTCGACAAGCCTGAAACACTTTTTGGCTTTGGAAAAAACAAAAAAACAAAAACACGCACGGTATTTTCGTAAAAAGCTAATTTAATTTACAGTAACAATTATGCTTATAGACTATTACAGAGCAGTGAATATATAGCTCTGAAAAGACTGAAATGATATTTAAATAAATCCTAAACTATCATTAAAAGAATAAAACATAAAATATTGCTGTCGCACAGTAATAGCACTTTGATTAATAAGTGAAATAGCTAATTTAAGCTTACTTTGAATAAGGCTGAGGGTTCATTAAATAAATATAATATCTCAAAGTTAATGCTTTAATACAGTTAATAAAGTTAATACAGTATGCCTAATACTGTATGTAAATACTGTAATACTGTATGTAAATAACGGGCTTTAATTGGGTCTTACACCCTAAAAATATTTAAGTATTTGAAAATAACTAATACAGTACTATAGTAATATAGAAATACAGTACTAAACTAGTACTAATATTTCAAAACTGAAAATTTAACATTCTGTATGTATTTAATTCTCTATTTTATAAAGATTTTTAATATCTGACAGTGAGTTTGGAGTAGCCCAATGCAAAAATCCTGAGGATCCATGTGGATCCATGCTTTGTAACCACGTTTTTGCACCACTGTGACCCTAGGCAACAGTGGGTGCGTGATTTTTTTGGTGCAAGATGTAGCCATGGACATGCTATGTGATCTGATGGTGAATTTGGGGTGACCCAATGCAAAGATCCTGAGGATCCATGTGGATCCGTGCTTTGTAACCACGTTTTTGCACCACTGTGACCCTAGGCAACAGTGGGTGCGTGATTTTTTTGGTGCAATATGTAGCCATGAACATGCTATGTGATCTGATGGTGAATTTGGGGTGACCCAATGCAAAAATCCTGAGGATCCATGTGGATCCGTGCTTTGTAACCACGTTTTTGCACCATTGTGGCCCCAGGACACAGTGGGTGCGTGATTTTTTTGGTGCAGGCTGTAGCCATGGACATGCTATGTTATCTGATGGTGAATTTGGGGTGACCCAGTGCAAAGATCCTGTGGACCCATGCTTTGTAACCATGTTTTTGCACTATTGCAGCCCCAGGCAACAGTGGGTGCGTGATTTTTTTGGTACAGACTGTAGCCATGGACATGTAATGTGATCTGATGGTGAATTTGGGGTGACCCAATGCAAAAATCCTGAGGATCCATGTGGATCCGTGCTTTGTCACCACGTTTTAAATGGGGAGGGAAGGAAAAACACAGAAGGGACAAGAAGCACAAGAGGGGTGTGCGGAGAAGCAGCTGGCTAAGAATGCAGGGGAGGAGTTTAACGGGGTGGGGGGGAGGAAAGGAAGGCAAAAGTCCCCCCCCCAAGCCAGCCCTCTCTCTCTCTCTCCCACCTGCATCCCTAGAGCACGGAGAGGAGGAGGAGGTGGTGGGCTGGAGTCTGCACGCAGTGTGACTAGGAAAGAATTAGAAGGAAGGACTCGATCCTTTCCTTAACCCTCTGCTTGCCAGGAGGGCAGGGGATTCCCTGCTCTTTGTTGAGTTTGAGCAAACGCAGCAACAGAAGCGGGTGGGCAGTAAGACCCTGAGGCAGAATGCAGGAAAGCAGCAGCTTCTGCCTTCCCTCCGCCTGACCGCCCAATCTTATTTTTGCCTGATTTTTGCCCCTGCGCTCCAGCTCCAGGGACCACACATTCGCTCAATAACACGCACAGACATTTCCCCTTACTTTTTAGGAGAAAAAATCTGTGTGTTATAGAGCGAAATTTACGGTAATAATTTTCTTAAATTATTGGGGGGGCTCTGCCCCCCCAAACGAATTTTTGAGGGGGCTCGGGCCCCTTCAGGCCCCATGGAGTCGGCGCCTATGAATCCAGCTCCAGGTGGAAGGGAATCCGTGACCTGATTGGCCTACAGGAGAATCCCAGAATTAGCCAATCACGTGGGGCCCATTGTGTAAATAATGTATATAAGGCAGACATTCTGGGGGAACTTCCATTCCTCCTCACCACTGTGAGCTGAATAAAGAGCATGAAATCCACTCTTGACTCTGAGTATATTTCATAGAGTATAAACAGCAACTGGGGAAGGGGCTGAGACCATGGTGCTACGGCAGCAAAGGAATAACCATTTCCCAACATTTCCTGGTTAAAATTGCTTCTCCCAATCTCCCTTGAAACTACATATCTGCCTGCAAGGCAAAACACACAGAGATATTAAGGCATCTCTCTGTTTCACCTCCCCACCAGCACTGGGAACCTAATCCATCCCATTCCTTATCGCTTGAACACTTGAAAAGGAAAGAAAAAAAGACAAGAAGCTCTGATTTCAGGTCTCCCACACGTTGAGCCAGGTTCTTTGAATGGCAGGAAATGGAATGTTAACACATAATGGTAAAACAGAGGTAGTTGCGTGTTTAGTGAGGAACCTTTTGTTGCCCGTATCTTTGAGCAAACAGGAGCAATTAATTCCATACTCATCCTCTCACCAAAAAGAACGGAAGAGAACAGGTGTTTATCAGCACTATGTAAGCCAAGAGCATGGAGCAATGGGTTCAACTTGTACCAAGACAGGTGCATGCTAGATATCCAGGAACGCTCCTTCATGGCTGAAAACAGCCAGATTGTGGCAAGCGATAGCAGAATACTGCTTTCTATAGGGTTTTTGTTTTTTAAAAAAGCAGTCCAAGCTACTCTGCTATTGCAAAAAGGATCAGGATGTCCAGAGGTCAATCATTTCTCCTGGTAATGGCCAGAATGTAATGTTACAGAGGAGTGCTAATAAATTTAAAAATGTCACTATTGTTGTCTGTTGCAACAAAGACAAGACGGACGGGGGAAGCTGGTAAGAGATGGCGTGAACCTGCCACTCCATGCCACTCCATGGAGAAGGGGAAGAAGCGGAAAGTGCCTTTATGAAAGGTGACAGAAGTCGTGTGTGGCTGTAACTCAATTTGACCCAGCTTTTACAGACCAGGGACTCAGATATACAGCTGCAGCTAAAACCTTTTAAGTGTGTTGTAAAGTGCATTATGGAGGGACGCAGGTGGCACTGTGGGTTAAACCACAGAGCCTAGGACTTGCTGATCAGAAGGTCGGCGGTTCGAATCCCCGCGACTGGTTGAGCTCCCGTTGCTCGGTCCCAGCTCCTGCCAACCTAGCAGTTCGAAAGCACATCAAGTGCAAGTAGATAAATAGGTACCGCTCCGGCGGGAAGGTAAACGGCGTTTCCGTGCGCTGCTGTGGTTTGCCAGAAGCGGCTTAATCATGCTGGCCACATGACCCAGAAGCTGTATGCCAGCTCCCTCGGCCGATAAAGCGAGATGAGCACCGCAACCCCAGAGTCGTCCATGACTGGACCTAATGGTCAGGGTTCCCTTTACCTTTTAAAGTGCATTATACAAATGTGGCGCTAGATGGCGATGGTGAGCTATGACAAATTCAATATATTTTTCCAAACGTTTTTTTAAAAAAAGCATTTTCACATTGAAAAAGCATTTTTATATGTGTGTAGATTCCACCCAAGCCAAAGAGAGTAGTAGCAGACCTCACTGCTCCTAGGAGACCTGTCCACCACTCCTTTGCCACACTGACCCTTCTGGTGAACATGAAGCCCAGGGACCTAACAAATATTTCTTAAGTATATTGTGCAGACTAGTGATCATTTTCATACCCCTGAACCAAAAACAAAATTGAACTTTCCCCCCACTACTACCACCAAACTTAAACAATAAAAAGCTATTTTAATTTTTTTGAAAAATACTTTGCACACAAACACACACAATTAGTCCAAAGCCAATTCAGTGTTACAGAGACAACTGGCTCAAAGAGCTGTAGCCAGATTGTTGACCAGGGCTGGTTCTAGGGATCAGATGACACCCTTGCTAGAAAAAATCCACCAGCTACTGGTCAGTTTCAAAGTGCTGGTTATCACCTACATGACTTAGGTCCAAGCCACCTGAAATACCATATTCCCTCACCTGAACCTGCCCAGGTTTTGAAATCTTCAGGTCTGGGGACCTGTTTCTCAGTCCCGCCATCATCACAGGCATGGGGATACAGGACAGGTCCTTTTCTGCGGCTGCTTCCAGACTCTGGAACTCCCTCCCAACAGAAGCCGGACAGGCTCCCTCCTTGCTGTTCTTTCTGCCAGTCTGTTGGAACAGACTTTCTTGTTCCAACAGGTTTTTGGAGTCAGCTGCTTTTAATGAAAGGTCTGGTGTCATGCTGTGTTTATTGTAATTATTGGTATGTTTTGAACATAATTTATATATGTATACAGTCATACCTCTTGTTACGTTCAGCTCAGGTTACATCTTTTCAGGTTGTGTCCTGCAGTGACCCAGAAGCACCGGAAAGGGTTACTTCTGGGTTTCGCTGCTTGCGCATGCGCAGACGCACAAAATGACATCGCATGCATGCGCAGAAGTGGCAAATTGCGACTCGCGTGTGCGCAGACACGGGTTGCATTCCTTTCAGGTTGTGAACGGGGCTCCAGAACAGATTCTGTTCGCAACCAAAGATACCACTGTATAGTTTTAATTCTGCCAATGTTTAATTGCATTTTAATGATTGCTTTTGCTATGTTTTTAGCAGTTCTTGTTTTTATCTTTAAAGCCACCCTGAGTCCCATCGGGGGGGGGGAAAGGTGGGACATGAAAAATAATAACAAAAACAACGAATAAAAGTTAGGATAAAAGATTTCTCTTAGGGGGGCTAAGGTTAAATAAACAGAGCAAATTGAAAACAAGTTATATATTTAATATTGAATGATCTAGTCCTTTTTATCTGATGCTTCGTTGTACTTATGGTTTATGTCTTCGTTACACCATTAGACCCATTAACTTGCCCCAATCCTCTTTGCAATTCAGCACTATCAGTACAGATGTTTAAAGGCTTCCCAGGTGGATTGGAACTGATCTGGTCCTGGAGGTGAGCTGAAGAGATTACCAAACTTTTATAGGCTTGGGCTGGAGCCAGCCTAGCACAACTTCAAACACAGCTGGATCTGACTCTGAACTAAAATATTTAATGGGTTAATTTCCAGCTAGTCCTCACTGAATAATTGAAATATAGGAGTCATTAAAACATAGGACTCAAGTAGTATCCTATAAATATTACAAAATGGCCTTCTTCACTTAATTACTTAACATAAGAACATAGGAAGAGCCATCTGGATTAGACCAGTGGCCCTTCTAGTCCAGCATCCTTTACTCACAGCGGCCAACCAGATTCCTGTAGGAAACCAGGAAGCAGGATTCGAACACAGGAGCACTCTCTCCTCCTTGGGCTTTCAGCAAGTGGTACTGGGAAGCGTTCCTGCCTCTGGCCATGGAGGCACAGCATAGCCATCCATGCTAGTAGCTGCTAATAGCGTTGATATCAGGGGCAGGACTGAGGAGGAATAGTGGGAGCCCCCCCTTCCCTTCTCCTGAACCTTCCCAAGGGCGGGAGGACAGTATTCAGGGCCGTCTTTACCCAGGGGTGCAAGGGGTGTGGTCACCCGGGCGCCGAATTCTGGGGAGCGGCAGATGTATACCTACTGTATACCGGTCCCTTTTGATCAGCGGCAGTGAAAAGCAATGGAGCGAAAGTCCCTGCCCCTCTTCTCCATTGCTCTGTTACTCCATAGCATCAAATACTGTATTTTTCACTCTATAAGACGCACCAGACCATAAGACGCGCCTAGTTTTTGGAGGAGGAAAACAAGAAAAAAAAAATTCTGAATCTCAGAAGCCAGAACAACAAAAGGGATCACTGCACAGCGATCCCTCTTGCTGTTCTGGCTTTTGGGATAGCTGCGCAGCCTGCATTCGCTCCATAAGATGCACACACATTTCCCCTTACTTTTTAGGAGGGAAAAGTGAGTCTTATAGAGGAAAAAATACAGTATTCCTGCTGAGGCAGGAAACAAAAGTAGTTACTTCTGCTGCATCGTTGTTTCAGGTCAACAACTTTGCCTTCCCCCAACCAAAAAAAGCTCTCAACAATTTTTAGTCCCCCCCCCCAAAAAAAAATCTGGGGGTAGCTAAACTAAGTTTGGGGGCACTGGGCGGATCTTTGCACCCCGGCAGCACATATGCTAAAGACGGCCCTGACAGTATTGATTTAAAACAGTGGTTTGCAGAAGGGCATAGTCCAGAGAGGAAAAGCCGGGAAATAGTGGGTGAGGAACAGCTCGAAGAGGAAACACCAGAAGAGAGGCAGCTGGCAGAGTCAGTCTCCTTGGACAACATTCCTGACACACACCCCTTCGCCTAAGACTAGACGGGCTTTGAGAGTGATAGAACAGAAAGCACAGCGGCAACAAACTCGGATTACCCGACGTAGGAGTGACGTAGATTAATGGGGACAGAGAGGGTAAACCTTTACTGGGAGCAACGCCGTTTCTAGAGAGATACGCATTCCTTTGTCTCTTGCCGTGATTATTAAAGAAACTGACTGGTGAGAACACTCCTTTCATTTGATCTGCTTATTTACTGCCACCAAGGGAGGGATCCGATTCCCCAAAGCCTGACAGTTATCCTCCCTGAATTTGTCTAATCCATGTGGCGCATGGAAAAAGTCCTTTTTTTAATCTGTCCTGAAACTTCCAACATTCAGTTTCAATGGGTGTCCACAAGTTCTAGAGCTAGAGAGAGACAGAGAAACTTTTCTCTATCCACCTTATAATTTTATGAACTTCTATCACGTCCCCTGTTACCTTTTCTCCAAACTGAACAAGTCTCAAACGCAGCAGTATTTCATGGCAGGGGGAAACTGAATGTTCTGGCATGTGCTGCATAAAACCCTGGCAGCTTGGAGCCACCCTGAGTTTTAATTTGTAATTTAATTTGTGACTTTGTGTGTCTGATTCCTATATCCCTCTTCTTGTTCAGAGATGCCTGCAGCTGTAGCACATGAGCAAGAAAAGATGGTAGGCATATTGACTTAGGGCTTGTCCACACTTACCTATCCTCCGTGCTTTCCAGGCCCAGTCCACACTTTAAAGCTCCATGTCCAATCTCCCTTTATTTTGCTCTAGAGTTTTCCCAGTGAAAAGCTGCTCTTTAAAGCTCAGCCGAAATAAACAGCGGTATGTAGAAAACCTGAGTTGCCATTTGGTCCAGTTCAGCTTTAGAGAGCAGGTTTTCATAGGGAAAACCTTGTGGCAGGGGGAGCTCGGATGTGGCCCTAAAAACGCAGGCCTGTGCTTGGAAAGAGCTGGGCAAAACAGCAGGGCTCTTCAACATAAAGGAGGGAAGGCAAAACAAGCTCTCACGAGAGACCTGGGTTTGTCTGGCCCTGCAAGAAGATCCTGAGAAGCCACTCTTGCCACTGCTCTTAGACGCCCCCATAATGCAATTAAGAAGACGGGCTGCCAATTACACAAGGACGTTCTTGACTACATACGGAGTAATTAGCAATATTTGACCACACTCCAGTAATAACTGTTCAGTTGCCAATATTTAACCGATCAAGTAACCAGCCTTCCAAATGGATTGTTTCTGGGTCTTGCTGGGACTTTTAGTGTAATGAAAGAGCAGAGCAAGGCCTAATGTCTTAAAACTATTGTGGGTTATGCTGCCAGTGCCATGACTGTTGGCAAAACCTCACATTGACTTGCATAGTGTGCACATTTTGGCATAGACGTCATTGGAGGAGAATAAATATAGAACATCACTGTGTTATTAATTTACAGAGTCACTTTTCGGAGCATAACTTCACATTAGAGTGCAGCATCAATTAAAGCAAATGTATCTCTGCACCAACTGGCCCCAGTGGACTTTAACACCATTTCCATTCTCTCCCATGCTCTCCCTCCCCTCACCCCCTCCCTCCCTCCTTTTAACTCCTTGTGTGCTATCTGTTTCATTATTTCTGAAACCCCCAACGTAAAAATGCAGATAAATAGCCAACTTTAAATCAAATACGAACACAGTGACCTTTCTGAATTGCAAACAGCAAAAATGTTTTTACAGACACGTGAGCTTCCCTTCTGGCAGGGCTTTTCCCCCCAGGGAGAACTCACCAGAACTAAGTTCCAACACCTCTCAGGTGGTTTCTGGAACCTCTCAGGTGAGTGCCATTGCCATTCTAAGAGAAAGAGGGAAGCATTCATGGTGACTTCCAGCACCTCTTTTTGTAGAAAAATAGTACTGCCTTCTGGATCAGGGCAAGGGCAAGGGCAAGGGCTATGGGGTATAATTCCCTATATGCCTAGGACCCTCGTACCTATGGGACCACTTCTCCTGGTATGTCCCACGGAGGACCTTACGGTCTTCAAATAAAAACATCTTGGAGATCCCAGACCCCAGGGAAATTAGACTGGCCTCAACCAGAGCCAGGGCTTTTTTGGCCATGGCCCCAATCTGGTGGAACGCTCTGTCACAAGAGACTAGGGCCCTGCGGGACTTGACATCTTTCCACAGGGCCTGCAAGACAGAGCTGTTCCACCAGGCCTTTGCCCAAGGCACAGTCTGACCCCCTCTCTCCTCCTGTAATCTTCATAGAACTCTAGCCCAGTGGCTGCCATTACTTTGATTCTGAACTGATTTTAGAATGTATTTCAATTAACTGACTGTGGTTTTATGTAAACTGTGCTATTTTTACTGTTGTTAGCCGCTCTGAGCCCAGCTTTGGCTGGGGAGGGTGGGATATAAATACACAAATTATTATTATTATTTTTATCTCTGGACATTGACCAGACTGGCTGGAGCTGAATCGATTCGGGGGGCACATCCACGGAGGAGATGATGGGGAATTACATCACACAAGTGGAATTCCTTGGGTGAAATGGGATGACTTTGCAGGATACAACCCTCTATTACCTGCCTGTTGAAATAGTTGTCTTGTGGCTCATGGCTGTTTTCAGAATCCCCACCCCACCCCCAACACCCTGGCCACTCTTTTCTCAAACACACGTTTTAGTAATAGAAAACCAGACCATATGGGACTTGCCAGGACATAAAACCCATTTTCTACTTATCATGGATCAACTTCCAAAATCAACTGATTGACATCTTCTTCTTACGCTTTTGTATCATTTCTGATGTATTACAGCAGCAGTCCAGCCAGCAGATTGGCTATGTCAGGTGCAGAAGGGAGAAGGAAACAGTGGTTTTGCAGTTGCTAGAAATGCTACCCAGTTTGGAGGGAAAGGAGGCCTCTCCGATAGTTGCTAGTTAGTCACTGTCTCATGCCACATAACAGGCAAAGCTGATGTTCAGGGACAAAGCACAGTGGAAACTAAGTAAGAGGATGTACGTAAGTCATGGGTAAGCAAACTAAGGTCCGGGAGCTGAATCTGGCCCAATCGCCCTCTAAATCCGGCCCACAGATGGTCCAGGAATCAGTGTGTTTTTACATGAGTAGAATGTGTCCTTTTACAGTGGTACCTCGCAAGACGAAATTAATTCGTTCTGCGAGTTTTTTCGTCTTGCGAATTTTTCATCTTGCGAAGCACGGATTCCCATAGTATTAATGGTTTTAAGAAAAAGGAAACAAACTCGCAAGATGTTTTCATCTTGCGAAGCAAGCCCATAGGGAAATTCGTCTTGCGAAGCAACTCAAAAAACGAAAAACTATTTCGTCTTGCGAGTTTTTCGTCTTACGAGGCATTCGTCTTGCGAGGTACCACTGTATTTAAAATGCATCTCTGGGTTGTTTGTGGGGCATAGGAATATTTTCACTTTTCCCCAAAAAATATTGTCTGGCCCCCCACAAGGTCTGAGGGACTGGCCCCCTGCTGAAAAAGTTTGCTGACCCCTGATGTAAGTAAATGACGTTTTAGAACTGGAAATCTGGGTTGTTCTTACGCTTTTGTTTTCTCATGTTGTTTATTTTAATGTGGAAGTACATAGCTAATGGCAAAGTTGTGCTGTATGTTGTTACAGTGGTGCCTCAGGTTACATATGCTTAAGGTTACAGACTCCGCTAACCAAGAAATAGTGCTTTAGGTCAAGAACTTTGCTTCAGGATGAGAACAGAAATCGTGCTCCGGCAGCACGGCAGCAGCAGGAGGCCCCATTAGCTAAATTGGTGCTTCAGGTTAAGAACAGTTTCAGGTTAAGAACAGACCTCTGGAACGAATTAAGTACTTAACCCGAGGTACCACTGTAACCTGGCGTGCTCTGGTCCATGGGGTCACGAAGAGTCGGACACGACTAAACAACTAAACAACAACAATAACCACTGTAATTGAAAAATCAGCTAAGAATTTTGCAGGGCAGGTAGAGAAACAAAATAATAAGCTGGATAGATTCACAGTTCAATATTTAGGTTGTGTAGACACTGCCGTACTGCTTTAAGCTGCTCATATATATGTAGCCTTAGAAGTTCCACAAATACGTCTGTGAAAATGTAGCTGGGACACTCATTCTCTCATGAAGCATGGATGACAAACGGCGTCTGGAGGGCCAGAACAAATTGCGCCCTTCTGATCTGCCAGCCGAATGCTCAGTTTCTTTTTCATCCACAGACATTTGTGTTTCTTTTAATGGTTTCCAATGATGGCATGACGTTTTGTTTACCTTGATTAGAGCAACGTTAGATCAAAGCATATGATGGAATCCAGTCTCAGTATATGATATTTTAACGGCATCTGTTAAAATACAAGAGTGCCTGGGGCATTAGGGGAGGCATAGGTCATGCTCCTTCCAGGGGATTTTGTCCACCTTTGGTCCCCACCCTGCATTCAGCTCCCACCTGTGGCTCCCAGAAGCATGCAACAGGAGAGGATATATTGTTTATTAATATCCTTTCTAACTTGCCCGAGCAAGTTCTTTTACTTAGCAGAGTTTTACATTCCCTTTTAAACGTATGGTGGGTAGCTGGTTGCAGGCTTGTGTAAGCCTCTCACTATCATACAATTCAGTATTGTATGTTCCTGGTGAGTTCCCTTTTATCCCTCTTAAAAGAATAAACACACGGCAATCTTTTTTAAAGTCAATAAAATAAAGTTTACTCATAGCATCAGTTCACAGTTGGATCCCTGAAGACAGACAGTTACAGATATGTGCGCGCGGATCTACCCCATAGGGAGGAATGATCCCAGTGCCTCTGCTAGCTAGCAGAGCACTCCTAGCTAAAAAGCTGGTCCAACAACGGATGGAGTCAAAGAGAGAGAGTGTGTGCTGCATGTCCTGTCCTTTTGTGTTACCTGGACAGGTGAGGTCACGCCCAGCTCTAGTCACATGCAAAGGAAGTATGTCCCAGCCAGGAGGAAACAGGAAGTTTTTGACTGGCTGGA
Source organism: Podarcis gaigeae (assembly GCF_964106915.1). Lineage (NCBI taxonomy): Eukaryota > Metazoa > Chordata > Lepidosauria > Squamata > Lacertidae > Podarcis > Podarcis gaigeae. Next base: position 93,450,651 of record NC_139682.1, on the reverse strand, counting down.
CCAAACATTCCCCTGCATGTCCACTCTAGAAAAACGAGGAATGTTGTACTTGGCTGCTACTTATGTATCACATCCCACAGGGACTCCCCCTGCATGTCAAGACAGGCTCCAGGGGACTGAACGAACAGGACCAATAGTTGACCACCACTGGTCAAGAAGGCAGTTTCTGCACATGCTGTAGAGGGAAACGAGGGGCAGCCTCGAAACAGACAAATGCCAACAAATATTAAAGATAACAGGCAAAAGAGGGTGTTTTTAAAAACCACGTTCTAATGCATCACCTAAATCAAAACAATTGTTTCCCACAATGCTACCACTTCTAAATGTTTTGCTCCTACCAAAATCGAAACATGAATCCAGTGGCGTAGCGTGGGTTGTCAGCACCCGGGGCAAGGCAAGTAATTTGCACCCCCTAACCCATGGATTTGCGCCCCCTAACCCTAACCCCCAGATGTTGCGCCCGGTGCGGCTGGCCCCCCTGCACCCCCCACGCAACACCACTGCATGAATCCACATTTTAATCCACAACCAACCCATGCACTAGTATATTGACTGCACAAATAAAGCTTTTATTTAATGACCCAGAGTGGCTCATTTGTTTATTTCTATGCAAGTCAATGGACTGAAAGTTCTAGTCTTGGAATAAAATGTTCAAATGTTAATAACATCATTAATCCCCCCCCCCCCGCCCGCCTCACAAATGCAGACAAACCCCACTGCAGCCAACCACAGACAACCAACTACATCCTGCCCCCCAATACCTCTCACTACCAAGGAAATGTAATAAACGAATAGAAAGCGAACCTACCCAGTTGACGCCGACACAAAACCCCACATGTATAATATACACAAGGGTATAAGCCTCACCACCCCCTCCTCTCCCCCCTCTTCTTCCCCAATCTTATACTGTACTCAACACTAATGTCTCACAACAAATGTAACTGATCTGTAAGAAAGACTGTAAAAGGTAAGGGTAATGTCATGTGCTTTAAATATGTATTAAAAAGGTAAAGGGACCCCTGACCATTAGGTCCAGTCGTGGCCGACTCTGGGGTTGCAGCGCTCATCTTGCTTTACTGGCCGAGGGAGCCGGCGTACAGCTTCCGGGTCATGTGGCCAGCATGACTAAGCCGCTTCTGGCGAACCAGAGCAGCACACGGAAACGCCATTTACCTTCCCACTGGAGCGCTACCTATTTATCTACCTGCACTTTGACGTGCTTTTGAACTGCTAGGTTGGCAGGAGCAGGGACCGAGCAACGGGAGCTCACCCCGTTGTGGGGATTTGAACAGCCAACCTTCTGATCAGCAAGTCCTAGGCTCTGTGGTTTAACCCACAGCGCCACCTGCGTCCCAAGAAAGACTGTACAAACTGCAAAAAATACAAGGCATGTACTTTTGTAAACCAAGAAAATCTTTAATAAAAATAAATAAAAATAATAACATCAAGGGTGGTAGAAGATGGGAAAGTAGCTTTCCCTTTAAGTTACTAAGGCTGCGGTCCTATCCATGTTTACTTGGGAGTAAGGTGAACTGAACCTATCCATCGGATTTAACTGTTAGTCCTTTTTGAATATTTGCTTTGCAAATACATAATCAGTTCTTTTGAAACAGATGAACTGACACTGTACATTTGCAGAGTAAGAGGTGGGTAAAATGTTAAGTGGAGCCTAGGGCTTGCCAATCAAAAGGTCGGTGGTTTGAATCCCTGCAACAGGGTGAGCTTCTGTTGTTTGGTCCCTGCTCCTGCCCACCTAGCAGTTTGAAAGCATGAAGTGCAAGTAGATAAATAGGTACCACTCCAGCGGGAAGGTGCTTCTGTGCACTGCTCTGGTTCGCCAGAAGCAGCTTAGTCATGCTGGCCACATGACCTGGAAGCTGTCTGTGGACAAAACGCCGGCTCCCTCGGCCTATTGAGCGAGATGAGTGCCGCGACTGGACCTAATGGTCAGGGGTCCCTTTACCTTTAAAATGTTAAGTAAACTTGTTGGATGATGGAAAGAGACTGCTTTTGGCAGAGCAAACAGACCACAATCTTGAAATAACCATGGAGCTCAGTGGGGTGTTCCAAATTATAGTTCTAGGAGAGCAAGACAAGAGAACATTCAATATTCAGAACCCAAATAATGCAATGCAACAGAGACTATTCAAATCAGTTATTCTAAATCGGTAAATCCGATAAGAAATCAGTTTTATAAATCAGCTGTTCCAAAGGCTTTCTCCCAAATTATGTCTCCATTCGCAATCAAGCATCAAGCATCAAGCTTGCTTGCTAGGACTTTTTAGAGCAGGTGTGACTAAATTATGGCTCTTCCAATACAGGTACTGTTGGATTCCAGCTGCCATCAGCCCAAGCTAGCAAGGCCAATGACAGGGATGAAGGGAACTACTTGGTCTCACTAGAACAGTAACGAGGAACATGAAGCCCTCTAGATAATGCCGGACTCCAGTTCCCATTAGCCCCAGTCAACATGGCCTATGGACATGGAAGATGGGACTTGTAGTCCAGTAACCTTTGGATAGCCAGAGGTTCCCCATTATTGCACTGCAAGGCAACAGAATAAGTGGAACAGAATGTTGGGAACTGGCTTTTGTATAAAGAGCAATATGTTTTTATGCGATGATGATGATTGCAATGATGATGATTTCAGTTGTTGTAGACTGCCACGGAAACCTGCAAACAGGCTAGGAGATGGGGACATATAATTTAAAACAACATGAAAATAAATAATGAGCACGTTTCCTATACAAAACTGAAATTAATGAGCACCATACGAAAGCCTAGCTCCATGAATTTCAGTAGATCTGTCATGTGGGGGCAGCTCCCAATGAGTTGCGCTAATTATCTCCAATCCAAAGACAGCATCTTTGAAGCATCTATACGGAATATTGACTGATGTAGCCTGGTATCCTTCCTATGGGAAAGTTATGTAATTCTAAAGTGCTCATCTCATTACTGCTGTGTGCCGCTCAGTGAGCAATGCAAGGGCCATTATCCCATCCCTCTTATTGCAAACATTATTTGACATTTCACCCTCGTCTTTTTTTTTCCAGTGAAGAAAGAAAAAAGCCACCCACATTTGTACTTCATAGATTATTTTCACATGTACTCAAGTATAAATTTGAATTGTGTGGACATTGGCCTGCCTTGAATGACCAACTGGTGGGGTGGATATGCCTAGGATAGGGTCCTGTAGAAAAAAGACAGTCATGGAACAGAGAAATTACACAAAACAAATGAAATACCATGAAAATCCCTGAAACGAGAAGTAATCGACTAGAAATATTCTCTTATGAGTTCTTTGTGGTGTAAATGGGCATTGTTGTCTTGGAAGATCTTTAGTAGGGTCAATTCTGGGGTGATGTCTAACACTTGCTTAATTATTTTATATATTTCTCGTATGGCTGTTGTCCAGAATAGTTGGATTTTGGGACACTCCCACCACATGTGGAGGTATGTGCCTGTGGAGGTGCACCCTCTCCAGCATTTTGGTGAGGTTCCTGGGCATAACCCACCTACTTTCAGCAGCCAGAAACTGGAGAGACCTGTCAGGAGTAAGCATGGACCAATGGTACCAAATAGTATAGGAAACAGCCCTACTAGAAAAATTAACCAATAAACTGAAACTGACACAGGGACAAACAGGAGAAGACGCCTTTACCCTTGTATGGTTCCACTTTATCACATACACAGCCCAACAAGACAATGACAATAATCCACCAACAGCATACAAATCAATATGGCTAACCTGATCCAAAACACCCACCCACCCCACTCACACACGAAAACAAAGTTCACCACAACCAATCACAAACAACCACACCCTAGGCCAACCCCAACCTCTCTCACCACCAAAGGAACACAACTGAACAGCGTAGAACCTGCACAAGCAACGCTGACACCAAACCCTACATACATTAAGCAAAATAGAAACATCGCCACCCAACCCCATCCCCACCCATCTTCCCCCCTCCCCCCTTTTCTTCCTAATGTCTCAACAAATGAAACTGATTTGTAAAAATGTTACATGGAAAAAAATACGAGAGACATTACACATACTTCTGTAAAACAAGAAAATCTTTAATAAAAAGAAAGAAAGAAAAAGAAATATTATCTTATAGAATTAAACCAAATAACAAAAATCAAAAAGTTTAAGGGAAAAAATTAGAAAAACCTAGAACTGAACAAAGCCTTAACGAGATGCCAGCGACAAACCTCGTTTCACTGAACTATTCAGTTTCCTCAGAAGGAAATAGAAAAATCATAAACCTTAAATGACCAAATTCAAAGAAAGGGGGTAAAACTCCCAAAAATTCTGAAGTATTATAATCCTAGCTCGGCCTAGGTGAAGCAAAGCGCAGTAATAAAGGATTGAGGACCCAAAGGTACAGTTTCTAAAACTGAGTTTACAAAAAAGGTTTGAAAACCTAAATGGCAAGTTTTAGACACAGCCCAACTTAAAGGAAGCAAAGCACAGTAATAAAGAGTTGAGAATTCAGCTGTGAAAAATTTAGTATTGCCTTTACAAAAAGGTTTAAAAAACCTAAGTGGCACAAATTCAAAGAAAGGAACACAAGATAAGCTGTTTTAGATTTTAAACAAACTCAAGAACAGGGCTGAAACACTCCCCTGAGTTCACAAAAAAGGTTTGAAAACCTAAATGGCAAGTTTTAGACACAGCCTAACTTAAAGAAAGCCAAGCAGTAGTAGTAAGGACTTGAGGACTCAGCTGTGAAAACTCTAGTATTGCCTTTACAAAACGGTTCAAAAAACCTAAATAGCACAAATTCAAAGAAAGGAATACAGTGGTACCTCGGGTTAAGTACTTAATTCATTCCGAAGGTCCATTCTTAGCCTAAAACTGTTCTTAACCTGAAGACCACTTTAGCTATTGGGGCCTCCTGCTGCTGCTGCACCGCCGGAGCGCGATTTCTGTTCTCATCCTGAAGCAAAGTTCTTAACCTGAGGTACTATTTCTGGGTTAACAGAGTCTGTAACCTGAAGCGTCTGTAACCTGAAGAGTATGTAACCCAAGGTACCACTGTACAAGATAAGTTGTTTTGGATTTTTAAAAAACTCAAGAACAGGGCTGAAACGCTCCCATGGTCTAGATGTTACTACTGATGTTAAAGACTGGTGTGTGGAGTGAGGGCAGTATGGTGCAAAAGCACCACCAGGAGCTCCAGATTGGCTCCACCAGTGTGATGGATCTCCGCACTGCCTCCCCTTTCTCTCCCAGTAAGCAACAGTGAGCCTTCTGCTGGGAAGTTAGAGTTGTGCCTCTGTCTCACCCAGCAAGCCATTTCTAGATACGCATGCATGGAAGAGTCCTTATCGCTACAAAGTGGAAGAGTGATGAAATCCCCACTACCCATGAATGGATCCAAAAGCTAACAGATGATGCAGAGCTATATGGTTTATCAGAGAAAAATAAAGAACAAACTGAAACAGGAATTTATTTCAAAATGGGAAGTCTTCAAAGTTTATTTGAAAAACAACTGCAATATAATAATAATAATAATAATAATAATATAATAATAATAATAATAATAATAATAATAATAATTTATTATTTATACCCCGCCTATCTGGCTGGGTTTCCCCAGCCACTCTGGGCAGCTTCCAACAAAATATTAAAATACAATGGTCTGTTAAACATTAAAAGCTTCCCTAAACAGGGCTGCCTTCAGATGTCTTCTAAATGTCTGGTAGTTGTTCTTCTCTTTGACATCTGGTGGGAGGGCGTTCCACAGGGCAGGAGCCACTACCAAGAAGGCCCTCTGCCTGGTTCCCTGTAACTTGGCTTCTCACAGCGAGGGAACTGCCAGAAGGCCCTCGGCGCTGGACCTCAGTGTCCGGGCAGAACAATGGGGATGGAGGCGCTCCTTCAGTTATACTGGGCCGAGGCCGTTCAGGGCTTTAAAGGTCAGCACTTTGAATTGTGCTCGGAAACATACTGGGAGCCAGTGTAGGTTTTTCAAGACCTGTGTTATATGGTCTCGGCGGCCGCTCCCAGTCACCAGTCTAGCTGCCGCATTCTGGATTAGTTGTAGTTTCCGAGTCACCTTCAAAGGTAGCCCCACATAGAGTGCATTGCAGTAGTCCAAGCGGGAGATAACTAGAGGCAGAGGGCCTTCTTGGTAGTGGCGCCCGCCCTGTGGAATGCCCTCCCACCATATGTCAAAGGAAAAAACAACTATCTGACATTTAGAAGATATCTGAAGGTAGCCCTGTTTAGGGAAGCTTTTAATATCTGATACTGTATTGTTTTTAATATTCAGTTGAAAGCCGCCCAGAGTGGCTGGGGAAACCCTTCCAATGGGTGGGGTATAAATATTATATTATTATTATTATTATTATTATTATTATTATTATTATTGAATCGGGGGGCTGCTGAATTCCAAATCTGCCTGGCATTTTCAGCCGGAGACCTTCCTACTGTCCCATCCAGCATTGACTAAACATAGTACAAAAAATAGTCAATGTTCTGTTGGCTCTCTTGGCTCTAATAAAGAACTTACTCCGTGTTCTCATGGGACCAACACATGCTCTGCCTTATGGGCAGGGATACCTTCCTTGCGACATCATGATATTGTGCCTTTCCCAGACCTGTCAGTCATAGCCAATAATACTGAGTGGGATGGTAGGGGAAAAAACAACATTGCATGATGACACACCCTTTTCTCTAGAGGGCAAAGCAGTTCATGGAACAATCCATCCCAGCCAGATAGTCACCGTGCAGCAGTAGGAGTTGCCCCCAAAGGCTGTGCCATAATGTAAACTATGTTTGCAGCTGCAGTTGCTGCTGCCCAGGCTACTTCCTGTGGCCTGGCATTCAGCTGCTTCCCTCTCCCCAGCCTCCCTGTGTGCTTTCTCCACTGCCTGCCTGCCTGCCTGCCTGTTTGCTTGCTTGCTCTGAACCTTGGGATAATTGCATGCTGTTCTCAGAACTCTAAATCAAATCATGGCTCCTGTGAAATGAAGTTTTCTAGATGCAAAGAGCTCCTGGCTCCATAAATCATAGCCTGTTCTTGGACATTGCTCACTCGAGGGAAGTCACCAAAGGTCACTCTCTGCTGCTGCCTCCCAGGCGCTTGCAATTACCCTTCCTTACTATCAAAGCCATTTGAAGGCTGCTAATCTAATGGGCATCTCTTCTCCCCTGTGCTCTTTCAAAAACAGAAGGGCACAGCTTGGCCATCAAAACGTGTTTGTCCCAGCCTCCCCACCGTAGCTCGTTCTTTGTCCTACCCTGCTTTTTCTTTATTAATGTAATGTTTTTAGGAGACGTGTTTCTTACAGTCCTTGACTACTGTTTTCTCCCAGCCATCTTGTCAAATAGACAAATGACAGTGGCTCCAGTTTTACAGATGACGGGGGGGGGGGAAGAGGGATGAATTGAAGGGACCCTGACTGTTAGGTCCAGTCGTGACCGACTCTGGGGTTGCGGTGCTCATCTCACTTTATTGGCCGAGGGAGCTGGCGTACAGCTTCCGGGTCATGTGGCCAGCATGACTAAGCCGCTTCTGGCGAACCAGAGCAGCGCACGGAAACGCCGTTTACCTTCCCGCTGGAGCGGTACCTATTTATCTACTTGCACTTTGACGTGCTTTCGAACTGCTAGGTTGGCAGGAGCAGGGACCGAGCAACGGGAGCGGAGCTCACCCGTGTCACGGGGATTCGAACCGCCGACCTTCTGATAGGCAAGTCCTAGGCTCTGTGGCTTAACCCACAGAGCCACCCGCATCCAAACAATTCCGTGGGTTGTATTTCCATCTTGCTTAAAAGCTGCACCAAGAAACCTCTCCTCAAAAATAGATAGGCAGTTTCTGAAAAGGTAGGGTTTTCCCAATTCTTACTAGTTCACATGCCAGCATGATTCATTTAGCATTGTTCTTCATCCAAATGTGCAGAGACACATTTAATTTGCTTATGGTTCCTGATGGAACAGCATAAAAACAGCTGCTGTGCATCCATTTGGTCTAAGTGATGCTCCCACAGACTCCCATTCAAAGCAAGAAGTAGTCAGCTATTGTACATGCATCCAGTCTAACTAGTGTTCATTATAGTTCCCTCTCAAATTGCTGACTGACTTCTTATTGGGCAAAGTGCAAGTCTAGTGGTCATCCGAGGGCCAAACGTGACTTGATATTACGCATTTGACCTACCCTTGTGTGTTTGAGGCCAGTTCGCTAGGGGCATTTCCAGACTCTTGCTATTTTCATGTAGAACTCAATCACATACCAGGAAATTCAGGTTACACAATTATAGTCGACTGGGAGCTCTTACGCAACAAACCCACTTCCCCAAAATATCAGAGTTCCTGAGATAAGGAACCTGATAGGGAGATGCAGAGGGAAGTGTGGGTTGACACTGGCCTTGACACAAATGTTATCTAACTTTGCTGCAAAGAAATCAGAAGGAAAGATCCTGACACACCCAGCATCATCCCTGCAAACGTACATCAGGACGAATGCTCAATAAACGGGTTGCCTGGAAGTGCTCTAAATAGCAGTCACTGCCCAAAGGAGGCTGATTTGGATCAAGGCCATTTGGGGAAAGGGGGTTTAACCCTTTGCCTGCAATGTGGTCCCGATTCAGATCACCTCACCCTCTTCAGCTGCTATTTGCCCCCAAGGAAAGCTGCCAGGAGTGCGAAGCAGTTTTCCTCGGAGTGCAAATAACAGCAGTGGGGTGGGATGAAGCGGGAGGGAATCCAGATCGAAACCATGGTAGAAAAGGGCTGAAGTCCTGCTCCCCACAAGCCATGATACTGGCTGAAAGTGACTTCCGTATCCAGTGCTTTTTTCCCTGGGGGGATGCAGGGGGACGCATACCCCTAAACATTTAGTGAATCTAAGTTTGGCCTCATTGAGGGGCAGTATTTCAATATGAGTAGGAAAATGAGAGTACCCATAAACATTTATTTAAGGGGGGGGGGGAGCATTGGCTGCTAATTAGCAAACAAAACTCAAGTGTGAAAGACTTGACACCATCCCTATTTTGGCATATAGTTCCAAACTACTCAGTAATAGGCCAGGGCCCTTTTCGAGGGGCACATGTTGCACAAGTCGCTGTCTCCCATCTTTCCTGCCCCCCCGACTCCTCCTTGGCAGACCCATCGTAACTTCTGGTTGCTAAATGTGGGACACTTATTCATAGCAAATATTTTCAAGCACATGGCTGATGCATGGAATTGCACCAGTGTCCTTAAAGTGTAACATGAGCTTTGAGATGCAATTATAACCTTCACAGATTTGGATACATGCTATGGAGTCAGATATGCAGGAAAATGTGTTGAAGAACTCACCCTACCCATTTACTGCTGATGTTGACGCAAGAAAACTCTTTAAAATCTTCTGATGAAATGCAACGTGACAGAAAAGGCAAAGGGTCATGGACCAGTTTCCAAAGAGCACCGATAAGATGCTCTTACCTTTTTTCCAGGTGTCTACATAGCCAGATCCTCCTCTTAATGCTGTCCAAAGTGGGTGCAGTAGTTCCACCCATCTCTGTGTAATATACCTTGCCATATTAGCTTTTCATCTTTCCATTTCATCAGCTTCCCTTAACAGAGGGAAAGCTCAGAACAAAGCACAGCTGATGAAGTTTGACTTCCTCTGGCAGCTGGTCCCACCACAAATCCTTTTGTGCAAATGCTTCTCAGAGACCTCTTTTAACGAAATGGAAATGGAAAAGAGGAAACTCACTTGGGGATTCAGCGAATTGCAAAATGTCTCGAGGCAAGAGTGGAGTTACTTACAGAACTGGCAGTAAATCCATTTGTTCCCTTTCATCTGAAAGAGAGAGCAAGAGTGAGCTCTTCTGCCTTTACTTGTCAAAAGGAAAAGATCTGGGGGCAGATGTATATGCCTTCCGACTCTTGTTTTAAGTAATGAAATCTTTGAAAAAAGCAATGCCAAGCTTTCCATGGCTACATTTCGCGGAGAATTTGAAGTGTTTTAATTCACCTGCAAAATTTTAATCTCCTAATCGCATTCTGAAAAAGGAGCTTCAACATCCAAGGTCACCTATGTCTTTTGGAAAATGTCATTCTGAATAAAATGTTCATTTGTGTGTTTTCCATTCCCTCCTGCACTGGGCTTGCCATCTAGATCGCTAAGTGGCCTGTTTGGCCCAGTTGATTGGTCCCTGTGTGTCTCCCCAGCATGGGTGTAGCCAGGATTTTTGTTGGGGGGTTCCTAACTTGCAATTGGAGCATCTTCATATTGACCATTCAGAAAGCTACCATGGGGGAACTCTAAACCCTGCTCTGATTGGATGACTTTCAGGAGTAAACCTGTGCTTAATTATTGGTGCAAATGCAGCCAATCACACTGAGTCTACATCTATTTGAACAGCAGCTTGTTTTTAATGTGAGCCATTTCCCCGCTAGCATCGCAAAGCTTGACTTCCTGCTCCATCCTGGTGCTGTCACACTTTTGCTAAGGGCTGAGAGCTGGACTTGTCGCAGGTGTTTTGAATGCGGAGGCCTTGAGCGCGATGACTCCAAATCTGTCCTTGACTCATTCTAGCCAGAATAATCTCTTCCCCTCAGGTTGCAGAGAAGAGGAGGAAGGCATTCAGATAAGTGCTTTTAAAAAGGGAAAGAGAGAGGTAATGAAAGCACTGGCTGCAGCCCAAGGCCTCAGCCTTTTGGCTGGGCAGCTGTGAGTGCCAATGAGGGACTTTTGCCTTAATGCAATCCAGCTCAGACTGGATCTGAATGGGTCCAGCTGCAACCGAGTCATCTTCTACAAAGCATGCCACAGGGCCAAGGTTTCAGTGTATTTAACCAAAGGGATGATTTGGCACCTTCTCACCCCACTGGAGTCTCACCTGATGCCTTGGCTTCCCTTGCCACAGATATCCTTTCAGATTTGCCTAGTGGATTGTATTAAATTAGGCATCAGGAGACTGGCATAGCCATGCCTAGTGTGGCACAATCATAGGCTGGAAGCAACTTGCGAATCTGGGCTCAGACCACCACAGAAGGAAGCACCAAAGGATTGGGAGGATCACGCCACGTGTGTGAGGTCAGGAGGAGCCAGGGGTGGAGCCGAACGTGGCTGGGGGAGGCTGCTTTGGCCCTGTGGGAATGTTCAGGGATGCAGGAGAGGATATATTGTTTGATTATATCCTTTCCAACTTATGTTAACAAGTTCTACGATTTAGCTGAGTAACATTCCCCTTTTTAAACTTGCACAGCGGATGCGTTTGCTCAGGCTTGCTAAAGCCTCTATAATACGTTTCATTGGTAATTTCCCCTTTAGTCCCTCATAAAAGATAGACATGGCACAGTCTTCTATAAAAGTATAAAAAGAGCTTACTCACTCGCATTCTGTTCACAAATGGATCCCAGAAGGCAGACTTAAGTTAGAAAAGTAATATACCTGGTAACTATCCCATAAGGAGACAGTCCCTTTGTACTCTCTTGGCTGCAAACCAAAGAGAGCATCTTAGGCTAAGCAGATGTTGCTCCTTTGACGAATGTGGTCAGAGAGAGAGAGATGGCTGACCAGTCCTGCTCTTTTGTTACCTGGGCAGGTGAGGCCACTCCCACCTCTAGTCACATGCAGAAGAAGTCTGCCCCAGCTTAGGAGAAACAGGAAGTTCCGACTGGCTGGTCCAGACATCCCCTTTTATGTCCACTCTAGGGATGTTTTACTTGAATGCTCTTGTGTTTCACATCCCACAGACCCTCCTTCCCCTCCGTGGCAGGAGGAGAAGGAGCTGGCCACAGGAGCATAGCTGTCAACTTACAGATTTGAAAATAAGGGACCAGCAGCCTCAAAAATAAGGGATCAGCAGCCAAAATAAGGGATTTTCTGGGCACAGGTATGTTCAACTTCTGAGCCCCTCTGAGCCAAAGGCAGAAAGCCCAGCCAGCAGCCAAACGAAGCCTCAAGTGGTGGTTCCCACAGCGCAGCAACCCAGCAAAGGGGATGCAGCAAGGAAAACCACCGTCACCTCTCCGCTGGGAAGCACTGAGCAAAGGCGAGTCCTCAGGCAACGCGGCTGATTTGATCAGCACAAGGCATGCAAGCTCCACCCCCCAGTCGTTCTTAGACTCCTTATTGGGTGAGCAACGCAGCCAAGCAACACAGTTGGAGCCTCCCTGGCCGGCAGGGAGGGAGAGAGACAAGCTGCTTCCTTTGAAACCCGGGAAATTTAAGGGACATCATCAATAAGGGGCAGCAGCAGGACACAGCGCTGGGATAAGGGACTTTCCTGCCAAATAAGGGACGGTTGACAGCTATGCACAGGAGCCACAGCACACCATGGTAGGCCCCCAGCACCTACCATGGGTAAAAGGGCTCAGCCCCCAGGAGCCATACCAGCAGTAACACAAAGGCACTTCAGGAATTTTGTGTATCTTTGCAGGAGGGCCTGAGGGAAGAGGAGGAGGACCATTGAGAACAGACACCCCCACCAGGCGCTGCACTTTCTCATCCGTGGGTTATTCCACTTAAGAACTTCATTCCTTCTTCTGCATCAGATGAAAGGGACTTGTAGCATAATGTTGCTTCTATTGCTTGTAGACTCTGGCAACGGCCTTCTGTAAAACTGCCTGTTTACATTGAGAAGGCTGGTTTGTTTTTATTTTATGTATAAAATATCATAAAGGTATTCATCACAATGGTTTACAACAATACGAAAACATTGTGTGCCTTTGGATATTGCTGCTCAATTAAAAAAAAATAAAAATTGCTGGTTGAAGCTGTATAGTCTGGAAAACATTGCTATCATACAATTAGAAAACCAGCCCCAACATAATCTATCTGCACAGGAACCAGTTTCCCCCAGACTGTTTATAAGTGGCAGAAAAGCCAACCTCTCACTGACGTTCTACAGGATGAACAGATGATTACTTCTCAGCATGGACAGACTCAGTATAATGAGAAGGCTTTACCTACATACGCATTTGGCAGAAACATGATCGTTTACAGCAGGGACTGGGAACCTGTCACCCTCAAATGTTATTAGACTACAGCACCCATAATCCCTGACTGTTAGCCATGTCCACAATGTCTGGAAGGCCGCAGGTTCCTCATCCTTCAATTTTTAAAAGCATCCTTACGTAGGAGAGAATTGCAGGTGGACTTGGGAGGTGGGAGAGTTGGGTGGAACATCAGTGATGGGAACTAGAGTGAAACAAGTAGGTGTCCTGGCAAGAAGCATGAAAATGGAGCTGGGAGTGAGCTTTTGAGCACCACCAGTTTTGATGGTCACCAACATTCACTAAGCTGGCCCATTTAAAAGCAAGTTGCCACAACCATGCAGGGTGCAGCAATTTGCCCAAGATGGAGGAGTTGGAAGGGAGGGGAGAAATTAATACTTCACCTGGAATCTTTTAACATTTGCTAGAGTATTACTGGCAAAGATCTGGAAAAATAAACACTCATCAGAAGAGTGAGGCTGATTTACAAGTGCATCATACATGTTTAAACCCATCACATACAGATTTGGTGTAAGACGTTTTAAATTATGCTTGTAGTTTATTATTTTTTGTTTTTCATGCAATGCCTGTATCGTCAAGGCAAACTTTGTATTCATCTAGTTACCTGTGGTGTGTTGAGAGTTGCTTACAGGTGAGCAGACAGAGAAGCTTTGGTAGATAAGAAGACAGCTGGTTCTCTACGTAGTTTTTTCAGGCCATTGATGTGTTACCTAACATAGGTATATGGGAAACAGGCAAAGTAGTTAAGAAAGAACAATGTGTTAATACCTTTTGTGGGGTTATTTGCAAGAATGGTGGCAAGAGCATATGGGTGTGTTTATTGGAAAAATTAATTAAAAGATGAAAGCATGCTTTGGTTGTCATAGATTCTACATCCTGTCTTACGATACCCACTTAACATTCTTTGAATGTCATGTGTACAGAATAATGGCCCAGCTAATTCCGTAACTGTTCAATCGTCTATATGAAAAATCTCCTACATTTGTACCAATAAACTGCTCAAAAGTGATGTTGTCAATTCAGAAGTGCTGGGTGGATAAGTTCCTATTCTCACACCTCCTTCCGTGACATCACTGGCTAGAAAGGTCTGTCCTGGGGAAAGGGAATTCTCTCGGGGGCAGGACTTTCCGTTCTGGAGGTCAGCTCTGCGAGAGAATCCAAGACTGCAAAAACGGAAAAAGAGAAACTAAAAAGGCAGTGACTGTGCTCTCTGCATAAATCTTCTCCTGCAGCAAAACATGCAGGTCACCTCCTTGCTCAGAAGGGAGGATAAGAATAGAATTGTACTGTGATACCTGGGCTCCGGTTTCTTGAAGGAAGCGGCCTCTTGTACACTGGGAGCTAATTTTGGGACTTAAACTTTGCAAGAGAGATGGGGACTTGAGTTCCCATGGCAACCAAAGGAGGGGCACCCGAATTGCTCCTCTTTCTGCCGGTTCCAGTATTGCTGATTGGAACAGGAGGATTGGTAAAATGAAAGGACAGTCTTCCAATGTTGCAAATTATGTGTTGATGCTGGTGAATAGGGAGTGCAGCTAACTATATCCCAGTGACGCAAGTTGTGGGAGTCCCAGTGCATGACTGTCAGAGATTTGGGGAGTGGGGCGGTCAGAGAACACCTCCAGGGAGTTGCTGTTCTATCTATGCCACAAAACTGGCATAAACCTGATATCAATAACTGTCATGTCCCCCCAGAGGACCCTGGGAACTGAGATTTCTATTTAAAACCCCTTCACAAATGTTAGGGATGCTTGGGGAGAAGGAAATATCATTCAACTAATTCATGAAATAGAATCGGAATAAAAACAGACAACTGTCTCTCTGAAAATCAGGGATCCAGATTCTTGCGGAAAGGGCTCCGAAACTCTATGGTGGCGGCAAAAGCACATGAGCAGTATTAGGGATGTGCCCTGAACATAAGATTTGGTTCAGGTTCTGCTGAAAACAGCTTGAGTTACCTCTCACAAGTTGAGAGACCGCTTCAATTGCCATCCTGGGGGAGCACAGCACTGCTCCCTTATTCACACAAAATCCAACTCACTTAGGGAACTCATAACCACAAGATGTAAGTATCAGACAGATTCATGGAGGACTAATCTACCAGCGATCATTAACCATGATAGCTTAATACGTTCTCCAGACTTAGTGTGCAGCTGCTGGAGACCAGCAACATGGCGTATCGTTCCTTGTCCTTTACGATGCCCTGTTTTGTGAGTTTGCTGAGGAGGAAGCAGGTATTACCTAGGTCATGGGTAGGCAAACGAAGGCCCGGGGGCCGGATCTGGCCCAATCGCCTTCAAAATCCGGCCCGCGGATGGTCCAAGGATCAGTGTGTTTTTACATGAGTAGAACGTGTCCTTTTATTTAAAATACATCTCTGGGATATTTGTGGGGCATAGGAATTCGTTCATTCCCCCCCAAAAAAATTTAGTCTGGCCCCCCTCAAGTTCTGAGGGACAGTGGACCGGCCCCCTGCTGAAAAATTTTGCTGACCCCTGGCCTAGGCGGATGGTCCTTTGGCTTGAAGCATCTTCTCTTGAAATCATTGTAGGAATAGAATTAGAAATGAAAGCAAAACAAACATGAAGATGGATATTTTATAATGTGTGCTGAAGAGTGCAGCACCAACCTGAAAAAACATAAAATAAGGAGAGGTGGACCATCAAGTCCAGCATTCTCTTTCCAGCAGTGGCTAAGCAGATGTCTCTGGGTAGGATAAAAGTAGTGGAGTTTGGTCTAACTGCCCCCCCTGCCTTCTTACAAAAGTTCCTCCTGTCAGTTTCCTCCTCCTCAGTCTCAGTGCTGCACTCCTAAAATTCTGCAGGGAACAGCGCAAAGGCAAAGCTACAATTGGTTGCTCTGCCTGCCTTTGGTTCCCCCTACAGTTTGGGCTCCCTGCATTCCACCCTACTGAGTCATGGGCACAAGCCCCTGCTGAATTTTAGCAATAGCCCTCTCCCCCTGCTGCACTCATCCTGCGTAATGAGGAGTCCTCGAGGCAGTATACAGCCATAATGATGAGTAGCCATTGATACCTTTTATCTTCCCTAACTCTGTCAAATAATTCCCCTTTTAGAGCCATCTAAGAAGGTGGCAAGGAACGCGGGTGGCGCTGTGGGTTAAACCACAGAGCCTAGGACTTGCCGATCAGAAGGTCGGTGGTTCGAATCCACAGGGTGAGCTCCCGTTGCTCGGTCCCTGCTCCTGCCCACCTAGCAGTTCGAAAGCACGTCAAAGTGCAAGTAGATAAATAGGTACTGCTCCGGCGGGAAGGTAAACAGCGTTTCCGTGCGCTGCTCTGGTTCTCCAGAAGCGGCTTAGTCATGCTGGCCACATGACCCGGAAGCTGTACACCAGCTCCCTCGGCCAATAAAGCAAGATGAGCGCCGCAACCCCAGAGTCGGTCATGACTGGACCTAATGGTCAGGGGTCCCTTTACCTTTACCTTTACCTTAAGCTTGCTGGACCAAGTGTCCATCTAGCTCGGGGGTCAGCAAACTTTTTCAGCAGGGGGCCGGTCCACTGTTCCTCAGAGCTTGTGGGGGGCTGGACTATATTTTGAAAAAAAATTAATGAACGAATTCCCACGCCCCACAAATAACCCAGAGATGCATTTTAAATAAAAGGACACATTCTTCTTATGTAAAAACACATTGATTCCCAGACTGTCCGCGGGCCAGATTTAGAAGGCAATTGGGCCGGATCCATGACCCCCAATGCTCCGACCGTCACTGAAAGTGCAGGTTCCACTTAGCAATGAGGACCAATAGAACCTTCAGAACAGGACCCAGAAGGAGAGATCGTATTTCCCTCTGTATAAGATGATGTTTTTCTCCATAGAAAAAATATACACAGAAAATTGCTTCAGCCGTGGCAATTGGGCAGTTGATTTACTTTAGTGGCGAGGTATGTGTGCAATTGTGCAAGCTTAGCATATTGTTAATGCATGGCAGAAGTTTATGCACAGTTTATAATTTTCACTTCTGAAGATGGGATGTACAGGTGTGGTTTTTGGTTTGGTTTTGTTTTGTAATGGGAACACACAACTTGGGCATTTTATCCCTTGTTAGAAATGAAGAATTCTGTTCCTTAGGGAGATGAGGGGCCAGTTTGCTGTTTCTGTCATCTGGGCTGCTCTATCCGTTTCATGAGTTAAGAAATAAACTGCAAGGGAAAGTTTAATTGAGTCCGATAGGAAGGAAATCAGGCCTTTCAGTTTGTGAGTGTGACTCAACAAGAAGGAAGGATTGTTAATTAAATGTGACTACATCAGCTGGGGCCAACTTTTGCAGTACTAGGAAATAAATGAAGCTGACATGCACTGTGTGGGACTGTGTCAGTCAGCCTAGAAATGTAAGCACTTTCCTTGCTTCCTTCACCCCTTCCATTAGCTCCAGCCCATTCCAATGTAGCTGAAATGTATGCCAAACAGGTCCCCAAAGTCACTGTCGCTTGATGTTTTCCTGCACAGACTCCAAGAGGATGGTGGCAGTCTTTCAGAAAGAGAATCAAAAAAGGGGGTGGGAGAGGTTTTCCTGCTAGAGAAGCGTTAGGATGAGCTGCTCGGCTCTCATTCATTTCAGTGGAGCTCCTCCCAGTGGAGGTTGCGATCTAGATTTTCAATTAAAGTACTTCTAGTTCTAACTTAGAATCTGGGGCACAACCTCATTGAAATGAACATGAGCCGTGCAAGATTGCTTTTAAAAAATATATATACAAAAAAACCTCACAGCGTAACATAACTAGGGTGGAATCTAGCCACATATTAAAAAAACGCTGTGAAAATACTTTTTAAAACAACGTTTTGAAAAATATATTGAATTTGCCACAGCTCACCATCGCCATCTAGTGTCAGATTTGTATAATCCACACTTACAACGTCTTATTTGCTGCTGTATAGCTGAGTCCTAGGTTGGGGTGGAGGAGGTTGATGTTACAGATCAGAGGTCAGCAAACCTTTTCAGCAGGGGGCCTGTCCACTGTCCTTCAGACCTTGTGGGGTACCAGACTAGATATTTTTTTTGGGGGGGGGGAGAACAAATTCCTATGCCCCACAAATAAGCCAGAGGTGAATTTTAAATAAAAGGACACATTCTACTCATGTAAAAACACCAGGCAGGCCTCACAAATAAGCCAGAGGTGCATTTTAAATAAAAGGACACATTCTACTCATGTAAAAACACACTGATTCCCGGACCATCCGCGGGCCGGATTGAGAAGGCGATCCCGGACCATCCGCGGGCCGAATCCAGCCCCCGAGCCTTAGTTTGCCTACCCATGTTACAGATAGTAGACTGTAGGTGACTATTACATTTGTGTAACCTCCTTTGTGCAGCTTAACATGTTTATCCGTTGTTGTTTTTTACAAAAAATTGTGTTTATATTGCATTACAGATATTGATAGCTATATCAAATATAATACAAAACCACCTACAAATATATTACAATGATTGCTCAGATGCCCAACTGTCAATCTGTGTAAGATGATGGCTTTAGTGATTCACATTTGCACCCACTGTAAAGAATGTACACCCTGGATTGTATGTTGCAAAATGGCCACCTTCATCTGCTGCATATAAAGGCAGCAGGCTACATGTGTGTCAAACTCCAGGCATGTTCAGTCCTGACCAAACCAAACAATGGAACAGAAAATCTGCCAAGCGGAATTGTTTTAGGATGCATATATTTTTAACTATGTGCATTTAAAAAAAAAATTCAGGAAAAATACCAGTATTCTTAAAACGTTCACAAGGCAATGTTTTTTGTCCAAAGTTGGGCTTGAGGAAAAGCAGCCATTTGGTAAACCTAATTTCTGGATTCTGCGGTAAATGAAATGATGAGTTTCTAATTGTGCTTTTCTTTCTCCTCTGTAGAAATGGACTGATCTCTGTGTGACTATGTGGAGCTTTTGACAGCAGCCTGCACCTCTCAGGACCATGTGACAGGTGTCATTTGAGATAGTTTCAGAGTAAGTACTTAGCTTGCCTGTCCTTTCTGTCATATCTTCATTTGGGAGCCTCCCATAGCTGTCAAGTGTCCCTTATTTGGCGGGACAGTCCCTTATCCTAGGGCCATGTCCCGCTGCTGTCCCTTATTGATGATATCCCTTAAATAAGCTACTGAAGGTAATGGGGCCCTTTCTATGTCCAGGTGTGCTTTGTCAACAACAAATTGTTGCTGTTTTTTGTGTTGAATATATGCTATATGGTAATTTATAGGACCTAATAGGTATCTAAAGCCATTTGCACACAACAAAATATGTATTTTATCAAAGTAATTGTTGATCCCTTATTTTGGCTGCTGGTCCCTTATTTTCAAATCTGTAAGTTGACAGCTATGAAGCCCCCAGCAGTAAAAGAGTGCTAAGTCAAAACTCATTTCCGGACCAGAGTTATTTCCTCTGAGATCTGCAGGGCCCCAAAGATTCAGCAGGAAAGCGGTTGTTGGGACATCTGAGGACTGTGGCGGCAGGAGGGTTGCACCTCAATGCCTCTTGCACTGTAAGGCAGGGTCACCCATTTGGTACCCACAAAGGCCTTCACTGCTGTCCCTGATCAGGGCCCCCAGATTCTTGAGCTTTCATTTAAAATACTGTATTTGTCGCTCCATAAGACACACTTTTTCCCTCCTAAAAAGTAAGGGGAAATGTGTGTCCTTCTTATGGAGTGCATGCAGGCGGGAGGCTCTGCTCAGCGCTCCCTTTAAAGAGCCGCATGGAGCGTGTGCATGGCTCTTGCGGGCTTTTCCCCAAGGAGGAAGAAGGGCATAAAATTTATTTATGTTTATATTGCATTACAGATATTGATACCTGTATCAAATATAATACAAAACCACCTACAAATATATTACAATGATTGCTCAGTTGCCCAATTGACAAAATTGACAATCTGTGTAAGATGATGGCTTTAGTGATTCACATCTCCCTCTCCCTCTCCCTCCTCGGGGAAAATCCTGCAAGCGCCGCACACACACTCCACACGGCTCATGAAAGGGAGCGCTGAGCAGAGCCTGGGATGCATACAGGCTCTGCTCAGCGCTCCCTTTAAAGAATAATTTTTTCTTGCATCCCCCCTCTAAAAAACAGGTGCGTCTTATGGTCAGATACGTCTTATGGAGCGAAAAATACGGTAATAACAATAAGCATTCAGTCCTTTTAGAAAGAAAGTTATCAAGCAAAATGTGCAGGTATCCTTCTAAGCAATTTCTGCGAAATGAGTCAGCCTGCCAGTGTTTTTAGCCAATGAGTGAAGTCAGAGCTCCTCCAGCCCTATGAACTGCAGGCCTCTTGTTCCATTCAGTGACTCCATCCAGTCTGCCTTGCTGTCTGCTGTGCTTGGAACTCTCTCTCAACATCAGTAGGATAGCTCTTCCTTCTCAAACGCTACCTTAAGCAGCCATCCTTTCCTCTGTCTTCCATTTTCCCATGGCCGGCTTTTAGACTACCAGTTCCTTCAGGCAGAGCTTGTTCTTCTTTACCCCCATGTTACTCTGTCAGGTGCCATCTACGCACTGATGCCACAATACAAACAACAATTTGGTGAACATCTAGCTAGGTCCTGGAGAGTGGCGTAACTGCTTCCCACTGCTGATAAGAGATCAGAGAATGGAATAATGAGATTAATTTATCTATCGCCTCTGTTCTGTCTTGCAGGCCCAGAGCACCCTTCACTGAACGTAAGTACCCCATAACATTTCAAATCCTGCTTTCCGTTGGGTTGTGTATTAGTTGTTGATTCCAACCATGAGCTGCTCTGTGAGCTGTTGATGGCCAGAATGGCGGGGAATAAATGTGCAGACAAATAATTAAAAAAACAAATAAAAATATATTATAGAAGATTGGCTTCATGGAGGACAGGCCTACCGGTAGCTATATCATACCCGATCTGTATCCTATACTCATTGTGAGCTCATTGTCTGAGTCCTGGGTCCTTATGTAGCCAAAACATCACCATCCATATACAAGAGAGAGGTATCAGCAAGCTTGGGAGAACTCAAAGGTTTGCAGAAGTCTTTGAGAAAAATAGTAATCCTTTAAAGGACTGAACATGCTCTGTGGCCATGCTGGTTGTGTGTGAGTTTAGATCGGAATGGAGTATTCTGACATAAGGCAAAGCTGGCTGGCTGAAACATTCAACAGGAGCACTCCATACCAGAACATTTGCATTTTGTCCAATGGAAGGGCAATGTCTGAGATCTCTAGATGCAACCCAACATTGAGAACAACCCCTGACAAAAGCCACATGCTACCAAGGCAGTTGTATAAAATCTGTATTTAGTTTTGGAGAATCTTTATCTTGCCATTTCAAGACACTTTGGATTTGTCCCTGGAGTATCTAGAAGATAAGGGACTGACCATTCCAGGAAGCAAGCCCTACATCCAGGGCTCTTGCAGAGGAAAATCAAATACTGCGAGATGTTTAGTTTGTTTTGTAACAGATTGATCGAGGAATCAATACGAACTTTCATTTGCTTTGGCTTTTAATGAGACTGATGTGCTGTGCCTCAGCTGTTCTTTTAATTAGGAATAAAGGCATTACACAACCCGCAACTCAATGGAATAACAGACTAGCTGCTAGAATGGGGGTGTTTCAATCTGATCCTCAACGTCGTCAGAGCTAAAAGTCATCTTTAATGTTTCCTTTTAAATTCCCAATTCCAGCAGCACCCCAGAGCCGCTACCACACTAGACAGACTAACAGTATCTTTAACTCTTGATCCCACAGATTAAATGTGGCTCTCGCTGGTTAAAACTTGATTCATCAGTGAAGCTTCAATAGATTACTCAACTGACTAAATTGGTTCAGCCCACTACCTTTCTAAAATCCTATTTAAATGTAATTTTAAAAAGCCATTTTTAAAATAAGTAACAACATAAGACAATAACAGTAGAGAACAGCAGCAACACTTGGAGGCATCAGGGCAAGAGTGGGAAGATTTCATGCTTGTCTGATCTTTTGTTGTTGTTTAGTCGTTTAGTCGTGTCTGACTCTTCGTGACCCCATGGACCAGAGCACACCAGGCACTCCTGTCTTCCACTGCCTCCCGCAGTTTGGTCAAACTCATGCTGGTAGCTTCAAGAACACTATCCAACCACCTCGTCATCTGTTGTCCCCTTCTCCTTGTGCCCTCCATCTTTCCCAACATCAGGGTCTTTTCCAGGGAGTCTTCTCTTATCATGAGGTGGCCAAAGTATTGGAGCCTCAGCTTCACGATCTGTCCTTCCAGTGAGCACTCAGGGCTGATTTCCTTAAGAATGGATTTGATCTTCTTGCAGTCCATGGGACTCTCGAGAGTCTCCTCCAGCACCATAATTCAAAAGCATCAAATCTTTGATGATCAGCCTTCTTTATGGTCCAGCTCTCACTTCCATACATCACTACTGGGAAAACCATAGCTTTAACAATACGGACCTTTGTTGGCAAGGTGATGTCTCTGCTTTTTAGGATGCTGCCTAGGTTTGTCATTGCTTTTCTCCCAAGAAGCAGGCGTCTTTTAATTTCGTGACTGCTGTCACCATCTGCAGTGATCATGGAGCCCAAGAAAGTAAAATCTCTCACTGCCTCCATTTCTTCCCCTTCTATTTGCCAGGAGGTGATGGGACCAGTGGCCATGATCTTCGTTTTTTTGATGTTGAGCTCCAGACCATATTTTGCGCTCTCCTGTTTCACCCTCATTAAAAGGTTCTTTAATTCCTCCTCACTTTCTGCCATCAAGGTTGTGTCATCTGCATATCTGAGGTTGTTGATATTTCTTCCGGCAATCTTAATTCCGGCTAGGGATTCATACAGCCCAGCCTTTTGCATGATGAATTCTGCATATAAGTTAAATAAGCAGGGAGACAATATTCAGCCTGATCTACTTTGGCTTTTTTACTAGCACCCCAAGGCCAACGAAGAAGGAGTAAAGGAGACGCAGGGTGCTTCCATAATGTTTCTGTTTTCGGGTGGGATTCAGTAACATGTCTGCAAAATTTGGTTGCACAGCTGTAGTTGACCGGGATGTCTTGCACAACAGATCCACATCCCCCAAGGGAAAGTGATTGGGAAAAGCACTGGGAAGTGTGGGAGGACACTTGAAGTAACATCATTTAACCTGCCCACAAACAGATCAGAATGAATGCTCATTAAATAGTCAATGTCATCTAATTCCCTGCGGACAAGATAGTGAAATAGTGCCAAGCACACAGTCTGAGCTTGTAGCGAGCAAGCTCAGGCATGTCCTCCCTCAGTGAGTTCACTTAGTGAAAAAGAACGGACCAAATTCTAAATTGCAAAGTGAACTATTGCAGTCAAATAAAAAAATTATATCGAAAACGTACAATCTACTCCTTGAGTGGGAATTGAAAGATGAAGTAATAAAAGAAACAACGATAAAGGGGTCACAAGATTTGGGCAAGACAATACATTTAGATAGGTGGGGGGGGATTATAAATTTCACAGCTTGTTATATGAAAAGAGAAAATATAATGAAAATGTGTTATCGTTGGTACCTCACCCCAGTCAAATTGGCAAACATCTATAAAAAACATTCAATCCTTTGTTGGAGATGTAAAGCAGAGGTGGGAGCAATGTATCATATGTGGTGGGGGTGTAAGGTGATTAAACAATTTTGGACCAAGATACAGGAAGAGTTGAAAAGAATATTTGAAAGTACAATTCTTAAAAACCAGATGCATATCTGATAGGCTTGATAACCAATGATATCCCCAAAGATAAAAAGAATATATACCTCTATGTGACAGCAGCGGCTAGATTAGTAGTGGCAAAAAAAATGGAAAACAGGAAAAAATACCAGAATTATTAGAATGGAGAATTAAGATCTGTGAATTTATGGAGATGGCAAAATTAACGGCATCAATTAGGGGCTACCCCAAGCAAAAAATTAAGAGAGAGTGGGAGTGTGTAGAGATATATATGAAAAAAGATGGACATGGAAATTAAGTTTAACATAAACGTAAAAGAAAAGACTCACAAGGATACAAGATGATATTATAAAGGATATGACTATTAAGTATAAATAACTGCTAACACAACAAGAAACCATAATACAAATGCCAATAAGATCTCACATGGGTGAGGGGAAGGCAGGGGAGAGGGAAGCAGAGGGGGGTATTTGGAAAATTATTGAGAATGTGATATAAAAGCAAAATGATTGTGTTTGTAATTTGAATTACTTTGAATGATTGTGGTCCCGTCCCCCCCCGCCGCCCAGTTTTTACTTCTTTTTCAAACCAAGGAGGAAACATAACTTCCTTCCAGGTAAGGAATGTGAACTAGCTGAGTCTAGGAATACAGTTCTATGATCTTAACCCCTTCATGCATTAAGTAGCACTAAACTTTCTAGTTATATTTGACTGCAATTTCCCACAATTCAGAGGCATATGGTCTCCAATAGGGAAGGCAGAACACAGCCAGCATGACAAGTAACTTCTGAGGATGTCTCTGAGCACACTTTGAAGTGAAGAGTCCACTCCTAGTTACCCTAAGCTTTCTTTATTTTAGCAGTCTTGGAGGGGAAAGCCAGTTTAATTGTTGCTGAAGAATTTTAGATCTACGGCAAACCACCCAGAGATCTACTAGTTGTATACCTCAATCTTACCTTCTGCCTCCCCTTGCTATAGGGATTCTGAATTATTACTAGTTATCTTTGTTGCTCTTCTAGAGTTTGATGGAGAATCGGTCGGATGACAGCAGGAACTGTTGTAATCACTGGAGGAATACTAGCGACAGTGATCTTACTGTGTATCATTGCTGTTCTGTGCTATTGTAGGCTACAGGTAAGAATCTATGCTTTTATGAGTTGTTTTGCTTCTGCGTCCAAAGAAAGCTTCATATTTTAGGCAAGAAACAACTCTACTGCAGTATTTCAAATCTATTCGTTCAGGTTGCAATCCTGTGAGTAAATGCCACGGAAAATAGTAGTACTTGTAGTACTTGTTTCCGAGTCAACACACATAGGATTGGTCAAAGGGCACGTGGGTGAGATGACAGTTGAATAAGGGCCTTCCCAGGTCGCAATTCACACTCTCAGCCACCATCAAGGCTCTCAGGGCTGGTCAGACAATTTCTTTGCACGGAGACAGAATGGTGCTAAGACCAAAGAACCTCGTTCCAATTATGGGTGGGGTGGAAGGCAGATGTGGGAGGGGCAAAATCAGAGGAAAGAATTAAGTAATGTAACACAGTATGAAGTGAATAAGAAAGAAAAATTTCCTCCAGCGGAACAACTTAAAGCAAACCAAAATAAATTAGAATAAAAACAAGTATTTTATGGTACTTATCTCTGGTAGATAGCTATCTGTCTCTATTTTTGTTTTATGTATTTTTTTTTAATTACAAGAAAAACATTGTTGGCAATGCAGGTCTTTGCAAGACTGTCATCTTAATAATAATACACAACACTACCAAACTATGCAACACTATAAACTACTGCTTCATTCAGTCCAGAATGTTTCTCCAAATCTCTTTGCAGAAGTCAAAAGGCATTATATATTAATTGGCATCTTCTGTATAAATGCATAATTAACATATAGAACATTTAGACCTATAAACGTTGCCATTGATTTTCGTACATAAACTTATGCAGAGGACCTTTCGCCTCTCCCATTCGGAATGGAAGGAACCTCGGTATGCTCAAGTCAAGGCCTGCCATTTTGTCCTGCATGGTGAATCTTTGCCCTCAAACGCAGAAACGCCACATGTGCAACGCATATTTTCCTCCTTCCTTCCTTCCTTCCTTCCTTCCTTCCTTCCTTCCTTCCTTCCTTCCTTCCTTCCTTCCTGTTATGTACTGAGTTGAATAGGATCCAAACTGCAGCAGTCTGATTGGTCCTAGAACAATAGGATCCAAATTGCAGCAGTCTGATTGGTCCTAGAACAATACGATTCAGAATGCAGCAGTCTGATTGGTCCTAGAACAATGCAGCAGTATGATTGGTTGGCAGGAACCACCCAATCATGCTCCAGATATAAGTGAATCCACAACCTGATTGGCTTACAGGAGAATTCCAGAATTAGCCAATCATGTGCAGCCCATTGTGTAAATAATGTATATAAAGCAGATACTTTGAGGGGACTTTCATTCATTCCTCCTCACCACTATGAGCTGAATAAAGAGCATGAAATCACTTTGCGACTCTGAGTATATTTCACTTCCCTCCCACAAACTCACATTCACAGACCCCTCTCAAAACCTCTTCTGGCAGTATTCTAGACCCACAGAGCCAACCAGAGAATATTGAGAAGCAAAGCAGCTAGTAAGCCTGATCTTAGCAGGGACACGGGTGGCGCTGTGGGTTAAACCACAGAGCCTAGGACTTGCCAATCAGAAGGTCGGCGGTTCGAATCCCTGCAACGGGGTGAGCTCCTGTTGCTCGGTCCCTGCTCCTGCCAACCTAACAGTTCGAAAGCACATCAAGTGCAAGTAGATAAATAGGTACTGCTCCAGCGGGAAGGTAAACGGCGTTTCCGTGCGCTGCTCTGGTTTGCCAGAAGCGGCTTAGTCATGCGGGCCACATGACCTGGAAGCTGTACGCCGGCTCCCTCGGCCAATAAAGCGAGATGAGCGCCGCAACCCCAGAGTCGGCCATGACTGGACCTAACGGTCAGGGGTCCCTTTACCTTTACCTTTAAGCCTGATGTTTATCAAACTGTTGCAATAGGGTCCCCACTCCCCACATGCAGGAGGCAGGAGGAACCCAGAACCTTGGAGTGCAAGCTCTTATATAGACTTTTGAAATTGCCCACCCTGGAGCCCAAGACCACCCCCCTGAAACATCATACATAAATCACAGAAGGAAGTGGTCAACAGCAGAGGAGGCGGTCTACAGCAGTACCCTATTTGCCAGGGTACCTGATAATGGTCACTGATTGCATTACCTGGGCAGACTGGCCATTCATTTGTGATGGTAAATACTCAGTACCTGAATCCAGGTCATAGGCTTACCCTATTCATACACAGATACGCCCTTAAGACCGTATTTGTGAGCAAAGAGACAAAGGGGAGGTTTCCCCATTTCCTCAGAGAAACATTTGAGGTCAATTTGGGAGAGTCAAAATGGTTTCAGGACTATTTTCCTGTCCTGTTTCAGACACGTGCTTTATATATTTACGTATGTGTTTGCCCTGGTACATTTATGAACATTCATTTTATATCTTAGACGTTATAATTCTCATAACACCTGGCATCATAGGATGCCCGGTGAGAGGGTTTGCCCAAAACAGCCTCATGGGCTCAACAGAGAGGCTATAGTGGCTGCCATTATACTAAAGGTAAAGGGACCCCTGACCATTAGGTCCAGTCGCGGACGACTCTGGGGTTGCGGCGCTCATCTCGCTTTATTGGCCAAGGGAGCCGGCGTACAGCTTCCGGGTCATGTGGCCAGCATGACTAAGCCGCTTCTGGCGAACCAGAGCAGCGCACGGAAACGCCGTTTACCTTCCCGCTGGAGCAGTACCTATTTATCTACTTGTACTTTGTGCTTTCGAACAGCTAGGTTGGCAGGAGCAGGGACCAAGCAACGGGAGCTCACCCCGTCGCGGGGATTTGAACCGCCGACCTTCTGATCGGCAAGCCCAAGCAGCACACACATCCCTCTTGCCACTATACTAAAGACATGCTAAGCATTCTTATATTTTTTAATGCCCTTTTGTTTTTGCGTGTGTCCCCTAACCCCATTTTTTTCCCTCCTGCTTTAGTATTATTGCTGCAAGAAAGATGACACTGATGAAGAGGAAGAGGAGGAAGAGGAGGAGGAGGAGCAGGAGGAGACTGACCTTCCTTCACACTCGCACTATGCCATGTGCAACGCTTGCAACTCTCGCATCATGGACGGGCAGGGCAACTCCTCTTTCCCGCCCCATGAGATTAACAAGCCAAGCAATCGGAGCCATTGCCCCACCTGCTCCCCCTATGGCTCCCCCTTTTACATACGGACCGCTGACCTGGTGCGTAACGGGGGCGAGAGGATCACCTACATGCCTACATGCTGCAAAGAAATGGGTCTGCCTCTCAAAATGGCTGGCCTCCAGAGTTTCCCGGTGACCCATCACCATTGCATCATCCACGAGACCTTTCCCAACTCGAGGGCTTTCAGTACAGAAGTCTGAACACAATTGGTTACGGCCGCAGGGTGCTTCGGTTTGATCCCCTTGGGGCAGTGGCGTAGCGTGGGGGGTGCAGGGGGGGCCGGACGCACCGGACGCAACATCTAGGGGTTAGGGTTAGGGGGCGCAAATCCACGGGTTAGGGGGCGCAAATTACTTGCCTTGCCCCGGGTGCTGACAACCCACGCTACGCCACTGCCTTGGGGCAGTGGGGATTGCTACGGAAACCTTTCAACGAAAATGGAACGTGCATCCAAGACCCAACATTGTTCCTGATCGTCGCTGCAAGGCTCTTCTTATTAAGAGGGAAAGTGGTGACATTGCGCCCAAGACATTGAACTTGGTGGTTTCTGAACCTGCAAACAGTGTTGGGTCCACTGAAGGGTCTTGTCTAAGGAGGGCTATGTACAGTACAAACTAACTTGTATTTAAACACTCTTGCAGGTCCACCCTGACCCCCACAAACATATTTGGTGTCGACCTGTGGAAAACCCTATTTGTCTGTCTGTCTGTCTCTCTCTCTCTCCAAAGCAATAGCCACTGGTCTCCCTTGACAGGTAATATGAGTGCATACTAAGTCAGACAACACACCATTTATTGTACACTGTCCTATCAAGTAATGATGGTGGCATTAGCGAGAAGGATGGCAAAATCCTTGCTAAGCTCACTTCCAGTGCTCCTGTTCATTGGAAGTAGAGAGGAGGAAAACAAATAAATGGAATTAATATCCTTGTAATATAATAGTTACAAACGGAATGCTATTCTCTGTACTAGAATGTAAAAATAGGTGAACCATTCTCTGCTTATTACACACACACACACACACACACACACACACGCACGTAATATGCAAAAGATAAAGGAAAGGAACTGGGAGATTAGGAAGTGGTGCAATTACTAGCATTCTGCATTTGGGTGGCTTTTCTATTGCAAAAAAAAAAAAAAAAAAAAGACTCTGTTCTCTCAATTTCCTTAACTCTCACAGGCTTTCATAGAAATGATAACTTCTGACATCCACAAACTGCACCACTGAGGAGTTAGTGGCCTCTTGCCCACCTCCCTTCCCCTAGTATTCAAAGCCCATGTTTAGGGCAGCCTCCTGATACACCTTTGATGAAACTGCAAAATATAATATTTTTTTATAAGTAAGTCCTGATATGGAATGTGGAGGATGACTACAAACCATGTTTCACAAGGCTAAGAAGGGCCATGGGTTGAAAGCTAAGGCCGAGCTTGAGAGTTTCGTGGAATTTGCAAGACAATATCATGCGCCTCTTTAAAAAGAACTCTGGATTTGTACTGGGTTGAGTTATGGATTTGTTTCTCTTACAATGTTTGCAATTTCACCCTTTGTTATTTGTCAAGTGTTGTTTCTGTATTTGAATTACTGATGGCTCGATCCGCCCGGGAGGGTCTCTCAGGATCCTCCGTCACCAGCTTTGCATGGAAGGTGTCTCAGTTTGCCAGTTTTTCCAGCTGTTTGGACCCTGCCCAGCTGAATAAGCACAATGGCCCACTGTCCTTGAGTGCTTAAATGTTGGCTCTCATCATTTATAGCACATTGAAAGCACAAGGTTTTGCCTAAAGGATCCTGGGAACTGTAGCTTACCCATCACAGAGCCACAACCCGCTATACCCTTAACAAGCTAAAGTTTCCAGGATTCTCGGGCAGAAATGATGCACTTTTAGTGTATAGTGTGTAAGTGAGATGGGCATGATCTGGAATCTGGATGGTAGCACTTCACCCCGATAACCACGGTTCCACTGGTGATAAAATAGTTTCTAGATGGCCACTTCAGATTGCATATAGACCTAGCATGTCAGCGTTCCAAGAAAACGCTTTCTCGTGCAAAAACTCCTTGCGTACAGAAAACAAGCATGTTCGGGAAGGGGGAGGAGTACAGCACACACATTGCAACCACAAGGTCCCAGATTCAATGCCTGTCATCTCCAGATTGGGCTGGAAAAGTCTCCTGTCTAAAACCCTGGAGAACAGCTTCCGTTCAGTAGAGACAATGCTGGACTTTTCAGGATCTGACACAGATGATGAGCTGAGTTAGGATCAGATAGCTTTCCGAGTTCCTAACCAGAAGACTAGGTTTTCTAAAAAAATCCTTTCCAGTGTAAGAAGTCCCGGCCCACGGAAAATTAGTTCTGCAATCTAAGAATATTTTTGGAACAGTCATACCACCGCCTACATGCATACTGAAGCGGCAACGATTCTAACACCCAATGAGCTCTTTTTAGAGTTTCTACACAAGTGGGAGTTCTGATGTATAAAACTGGCGGCTTCCATATGCGGCAGAAGTCTCTTGGACTTCTATATGCAAATATGCCCAAACCAAGGCTTGGTCGGTGAAACACTAACGTTGGCAGCATGGTAGGTAATTGGAAAGGGGACACAGGTAGCTCTGTGGGTTAAACCACAGAACCTAGGACTCGCCGATCAGAAGGTTGGCTGTTTGAATCCACGTGACGGGGTGAGCTCCCATTGCTCGGTCCCTGCTCCTGCCAACCTAGCAGTTCGAAAGAACGTCAAAGTGCAACTAGATAAATAGGTACCACTCCGGCGGGAAGGTAAACAGCGTTTCCGTGCACTGCTCTGGTTCGCCAGAAGCGGCTTAGTCATGCTGGCCACATGACCCGGAAGCTGTACGCCGGCTCCCTCGGCCAATAAAGTGAGATGAGCGCCGCAATCCCAGAGTCAGCCATGACTGGACCTAATGGTCAGGGGTCCCTTTACCTTTACCTAGGTAGCTGGAAAGACTGGAGTGAGTGTGAGAGTGAGAGATTGGGCTGGAGGCACGAATGGATGGATGGATGGATGGATGGATGGATGGATGGATGGATGGACTGGGAGCAGCATTAACCTCCTTCACCGCTTTTGCGTTCCCAATCGTACTGGGTGTGTTCTGCTGGCCACATATCCCCTCCTCCCTCCCAAACTTCAGTCCCTAGAACAGTGGTCCCCAATTAGGTAAGTACAGCAAACCCTCTGCTTTACAAAAGGCAAGCTACGGACCCCCTACTTTTGAAAAGTTTTCTCTTTCTATGGTGGTTTTCATGATGTGAAAATGCCACGGACCCCCTGAGATGTGCAGACCATAAATTGGGATTGTGAGGCTTCCCACAATCTCTTGATCAAGGATGCATTTGTCAAAGCAAAGCAGTTTTCTGGACTTGTCTGTAGTTCAGGGGTGCGAGAAGAGGCACCCAGCAAAGACCTTGCCCGTCTTAATTTCTCAGAGGCATATTAACATATGCAAATGCCATGTGAAAAAATTGTGCCCTGGGCCTTATGTGGGGCCCCTTTAAGTACCTACTGACATCTCTGCACATACTGTACTCCAGGCATAGGCAAACTCGGCCCTCCAGATGTTTGGGACTACAATTCCTACCATCCCTGACCACTGGTCCTGTTAGCTAGGGATGATGGGAATTGTAGTCCCAAACATCTGGAGGGCCGGAGTTTGCCAATGCCTGCTGTACTCGTAGCAAGCTCAGGGGTGCGGGGGGGGGGTGTTGTTTAGATTTTTGAGACACTTGAAACAAGAATTACATAGCATTCACAACCTGCTTACACAGAGTTGCTTGTCTGGAGAGCCTGGTGTGGAGTGAGAGCAACCATTTCACCCACAAGTCAGTCCCATTGCCTCAGCTGGGATTTACTATCAGGAAATGTGCATGGGATTGCAGCCTCATTCTGCTTTAGCAAAACATGCCAAAATCTTTTGGCACTTGTAAGACATAAAATGTATTGGGGTCCTGAGCTTTGAGCTTGTTTCATCAGATCCCTGCAGAGGTCTAGAACGGGTTGCAGTGGGCGGCGGGGAGGGGGGTTAGCAAATGCGCAAACAAGAGCCTAAAATGTACATTTAGAGTGACAGGTGATCTGTCCTAAAACAACCTGCTAATTTTGCAAATCCACCCAACTGGGTTATATACAGCTTTGTGAGCTGTCAACAGTTCTTGGAACCTGCAAACCATCTGAGGACTCACTGAACTTCCTCGGTGGAGAATTTTTTACACACACACACACACACACACACACACACACACACACACTCCACACTGCATCTTTCCTTGCTGGGAAAATAGGCACAATCCACCAAATATTAGTCATGACTAACACCCAGAAAAATGAGGTGGTTAACTGGGTCATGCTGCCAGTCTGCATTGGAAGAATGCAATTTTAAAATGTCCCTGTTTTTTGTTTTGTTTTGTTTTAAACCTGCACTCCAGGAGAAAACTAACCTGGCAAGGAGATAGGCTTAGTTACTTCTACCGCCTCCTCCTGACTTATACTGAATGTGTAGTTACTGCTAAATTCCAGTGAAAGCAACACAGCGGGACTAATGGAAATCCATTATATACATCGCGCTACATGAAAATGAAGACCGACCCACACATAAAAATGGCTTCCAGTTGGTTTCTGGGTGCGATTCAAAGTTCTCGAACTGACCTATTTGCCCCAAGCCAGCCTTTGTCAACCTGGTGCTGCCCAGATGTTCTGGACTACAAGTCCCATTAGCTCTAGCCAGCATGGCTGATAGGAGTTGCTATTCAAAACATCTGGAGGGCATTAGGTTTGCTAAGGCTGCCTTAAACAGTCTGGGAGGAGGGCTCACCTTCTCCCATGTGATCCTGCCAATTACATCATTATTGGAGACCTGTTTTGGATGTCCTCACCACCAGAGGTTGGGTGAGTAGCAAGCAGGGACAAGGCCTTCTCATCTCCTCGAAATGTCCTCTTGGCATCCACTCTCCTTTTTCAGTGCCAAGTAAAAGGCGAATAAGACGACTTTTCTTAAATCACCTTTGCCGCTGTTACTCTGACAGCTTTGTCTGATACTTCATTCCTCAATTGCTATTATTTTATTTTGTCAGCTTCCTTGAGAAATGTTTTAAATATCTAAATAAGAATCCTCCTTTCATGGTGCACATAAAGGAGAATTTTTTTAGCTTAGCCGTTTCCCTGGTGTGCTAAATTAGCG
The DNA here is from genome assembly GCF_964106915.1 of Podarcis gaigeae. Taxonomy (NCBI): domain Eukaryota; kingdom Metazoa; phylum Chordata; class Lepidosauria; order Squamata; family Lacertidae; genus Podarcis; species Podarcis gaigeae. The sequence goes on along the minus strand of NC_139682.1, from coordinate 93,417,592 downwards.
CATGGTGGGAAGTTCTTGGTTTTTTGAACTAAAATCAGGACAAAACAAGGCACACATCCTTCCATTGGAAGCAGGATATGGTACAGTTCACACCCCTCCTATCTCCTGCTGAGTAGTCACATTGCGGTGCCACCAGAACTGCAGCAGCCATCAAGGTACCAAAGGACTGGCATCGCAAGGACAGGAGCTTCAGTTTGGGTTCCCTCCACGTGGACCAAGTCTTCTCACATTACTAAAGGAGTGTAGCTGCACAGACTCATCTGCCTTTGTTGTAACATGGATACAGACATTGCTGGACTCAGTGGCGTAGCGTGGGGGGTGCAGGGGGGGCCGGCCGCACCGGGCGCAACATCTGGGGGTTAGGGTTAGGTGGCGCAAATCCACGGGTTAGGGGGCGCAAATTACTTGCCTTGCCCCGGGTGCTGACAACCTACGCTACGCCACTGGCTGGACTACAACCCCCTCAAAAAAAATTCAATACCTTGCTACGCAAATACAGTTATTACAATACAGAAAGCACAACTGGCTGAATAATAATTACTGTGAACATTTTATTATTTCCTAACGTAAAGGTCTAGCCCAGGATGTGCAACATATACAGTTCATATATATGGTATGTGTTGTTGTTGTTTAGTCGTTTAGTCGTGTCCGACTCTTCGTGACCCCATGGACCAGAGCACGCCAGGCATTCCTGTCTTCCACTACCTCCCGCAGTTTGGTCAAACTCATGCTGGTAGCTTCGAGAACACTATCCAACCATCTCATCCTCTGTCGTCCCCTTCTCCTTGTGCCCTCCATCTTTTCCAACCTCAGGGTCTTTTCCAGGGCGTCTTCTCTTCTCATGAGGTGGCCAAAGTATTGGAGCCTCAGCTTCAGGATCTGTCCTTCCAGTGAGCACTCAGGGCTGATTTCCTTCAGAATGGATAGGTTTGATCTTCTTGCAGTCCATGGGACTCTTGAGGCTCCTCCAGCACCAGAATTCAAAAGCATCAATTCTTCGGCGATCAGCCTCCTTTATGGTCCAGCTCTTATTTCCTTACATCTTTTCTTATTGTTTCTTCTTGGAAGTTCCTGTTTAACACAATCCTTAGGTGAAAACAGAAAAGTCCTCAAGGTGACGAGAACAACACAGCTGATGCAGGCTGCTGGCACAAGCTGCCTGGTGCAGCTACAAACAATAAGAAAGGCTCAGGATTGTGTTATACAGGAACTCACAAGAAGAAACAATGAGAAAAGAAGAAATGAATTATCATAGGTTATATACCATATATATGAACTGCATATGTTGCACACACTGGGCTAGACCTTTCCGTTAGGAAATAATCAATAAATGTTCACAGTTATTATTATTCAGCCTGTTGCGCTTCGTGCATTGTTGACTACAACTCCCATCATCCCTGACCACTGGCCATGCAGCTGGGGCTCATGGGAGCTGAAGTCCAATAACATCTGGGGGGCGCCATGTTGGCTACCCCGATGCAGCATGTGGATCACATGGCTACCCAGCCTAATGGGAGAAATGGCTGTTAGATAACACATTTCTCACTCAAAGTTCATTGCTTTCAGCAGTATTTAGTGACAACTAATTTCATCTGGGTTGCATCCAATAAAGTTTTCTACTAGTCCTAGGTAGAAAACTGTGGTCAGCGGTTCTTAACAAGTGTACTAGTGGACTAGATGCATGCAGAATTTATTTTGGTCCCCTGGTTACCGGTTTCTACTCAAGCGAGTATTTCTGTGGTAATATCACTACTGTTTGACCTACATGCCTTAATTTAAATCCTATTTGCAAGGTTTAAGAGAGTTGTCCTGATGCAGAAGGGAAATTTGTGTGCAGTTCTGGGTGGCAATATTCATCATGCTGCTCACCTGATCTCCACCACAATTAGCCGAGGTACTGGGTGGTGGTGCACATTTTATTTTTATCTTTATTTATTCCAGCTATGTATAAACCGCTTGATCACCCAAGCTTCTAAGTGGTTTTCGTCTAGGGCCGCTCACTGCACACAGCAAAGTGCAAACTGGACTGGATTGAGGAGGTTTTTCAAGCCAACTGCTCATGCAGGAACATCAGCCCATTGCAGTAAATATACCGTAGTTTGAGAACAAACTACATTTTTCTTGGAGCATGGTTTAATGAGGCTTAAAACTACTGCCAGGTATTTAAAGATAGGTTCAAACCAAGGCCAAATTGCAACTCGGCCATTGTGACCCCCAACTTCTAGAATTAAAACGAGCCGATATTATGCTAGCCCAAACCCTGTCACAATTTTTGTAGAGAGAAATGATTATTTCGGTGCTGAGTGGCCTTTTGCAGACATATCCCCACCTTGAATTAAAAACTTTCCTTCAAAATCTTTGCAGAACAAAATCCCAGTAGTGTCTCCGCTGTATTTGCCATCCTCCCCAATGGAAGTGGGCCCGCTGGGGGCGGGGGGAGGAGGCGGATAGCCCAATATGCACTGCTCCTTGACTTGTGCTGCCACCCAAACTCCTGAATCCAAACTTGGAGTGTTGACATTGTGCACTGCACATCTCTCCCGGGTGCATAAAGGGTGCTGACCCTGAAAACCTGTTCCCTCCTTGGCACACAGGTAAAACATGGGTGTGTCCTCTTTTCCAAGCCACAGGTGAGGGTTTTCTTTTTGCTCAAGGTGCTGATTCCTCCCCCAATCTCCTCCCCTCCCTTCTTCATTGAAGAAAACTACCAACCGTAACCTTTTGCACGGCTTCCGTAGCACGTAGAGGAGTAAAGGTAAAGGTACCCCTGCCCGTACGGGCCAGTCGTGACCGACTCTAGGGTTGGGCGCTCATCTCGCTCAAGAGGCCGGGAGCCGTCGCCGTCCGAAGACACTTACGGGTCATGTGGCCAGCGTGACGAAGCTGCAACTGGCGAGCCAGCACCAGCGCAGCACACGGAAACGCCGTTTACCTTCCTGCTATAAAGCGGTACCTATTTATCTACTTGCACTTAGGGGTGCTTTCAAACTGCTAGGTGGGCAGGAGCTGGGACCAAACGACGGGAGCTCACCCCGCCGCAGGGATTCGAACCGCCGACCTTACGATCAGCAAGTCCTAGGCGCTGAGGTTTTTACCCACAGCTGCGTCCCTCAGCATAGAGGAGAGGCAGGTGCAAACAGTACCAATACAAGAAAGTATGACTGAAAGGAGGAGGTCCTGATCCGTTGTTTTTGTACTTCAGAACTGATGTTTGTCTTCAACGTGTTTCTGTTGTTGCTCGGAGCAATGGAGCCAGGTTAGAAGTTAAAATGGAAAAAACAATAATACAGACTTGGAAATACTAAAGTAGATGTCTGATGTCTTCCATTACATTTATCCATTTGTCCATTGCTGGATCAAAACCTGCGGCTTGTGGCTGGGACCCCTGGTGGTGTACAAAGCGTGGGCCTTCCGGTGGCCAAGCTCCACTCAACCGTCATGGCTTTTCTCAACGAATCTTGGGAACTGGAATTTATTAAGGGTACTGAGAGTTGTACCTCATCAAGCTACAGTGTTCAGAGTGGTTTAACTACCATTCCCTCTTAGCAGGGAACTCCGGGAACTGGAGCTCCGGGAACTGGAGCTCCTAACAACTTTCAGCACCCTTAACAAACTGCGGTGCCCAGGGTTCTTTGGGGGAAGCCATGACTGCTCAAAGTGATATGATACTGCTTTAAACATATAGTGCAGATGGAGCCAGACTCAGATTTGTTGTTCAGGACACCATCCAGGGTGCCCTGTCAGCTCACCTGAAAGCCAAACCAGCTCCACCAGACTGTAAAACCCTGGCCCCCGAGCCTGCCCTTCAGTTTAAGTAACTCGTCTCATAGGAGAGAATGTGGCACTACCTTCATATTCTCAAAATGAAAGGAAGTATACAAATTCTCAGTGACAATCTACCAGTCTAAGCTCCCCTGCCATTCTGTCCTGTCCCACCTTAGGAATTCAGCCTCCTGTTGGTGTCTTCTGCTGCTGGCTCTTCTAGGTCTTTGTTTCCTATTTTTTAACTGGAAGTGTGCCACTCTGGCCCTCGGGGCAGGCAAACAACTTCCCCCTGGAAATGGAATCTTCACCATTTGTGGCCCTGATGTCTACCTGTGGGTCCTCAGGTATCAGAGTCCTCTTCAGCCACAGAAGGGAAACTTAAGTGTGTAGCATCAACCGCTTTGAGTGTGAACCCTTTGGATAGGCTAGACTTGGTGTAAATACGAAGGTCCCGGCCTCTTCTTGCCTGAGTCAACAGAACCATACTTTTGACCAGGTCTACTTCAATTGCCGGACGTGGGTGGCGAAGCAACCCCTGAGCCTAGGGGTTGCTTCGAATCCCCGCCATGGGGTGAGCTCCCATTGCTCGGTCCCTGCTCCTGCCAACCTAGCAGTTCGAAAGCACATCAAGTGCAAGTAGATAAATAGGTACCACTCCGGCGGGAAGGTAAAAGGCGTTTCTGTGTGCTGCTCTGGTTCGCCAGAAGTGGCTTAGTCATGCTGGCCACATGACCCGGAAGCTGTACGCCGGCTCCCTCAGCCAATAAAGTGAGATGAGCACTGCAACCCCAGAGTCAGCCATGAATGGACCTAATGGTCAGGGGTCCCTTTACCTTTCTTCAATTGCCAACTAAAGCTTTCACTCCAGTTACATCGCAGATTTAGGAAACCCGCTTCTGGATTGGGGTAATCGCTCTTGTTCAGCATAGACCTGGCATACCTGAAATAGGCCAAACACTGTCACAGACTTGCATCTTAAACAGTTGGTGCAGACACGGGCACGTCAAGCTGTGTTGGAAGAAAGCAAGTATGGTCTTCTCACCTGAGGTTTCCACATGATTGTCAACCATGTCCTTATCAGCTTATTTCCCTTTGTACAAATTCCCACAAATCTTTCACAGGAATGATGGATAGTGGTAACTGAAAGGCAGAATGCACAGCCTCCAATCTGTGGGGTTGGGATGAATCAATGCTTGCAAAAAAGTGAGGTAGGGGATCCTTCCAAGTAATATTTTTCAAGAGGCCTCAAAGAGGGATATTAAGCTGCTTGTAGACGCCCTGTGTTCTCCCGATGACCTCTCCCAAGATTATAGCTTCATCCTTGGAAGAACCCATCTCAAAAGGCTCATCCTTATCAAGAAGCGTAGTTGCGCATGTCTTGTGCCTGCCTGTGGTGCTAGATATGTCCCCATCATTCCAGGCCAAAATCCCACCCAGCAATTTCACAGAAACATTGGAGAGCTTCTCCCCTCCCCTCAGATTCCCAAGTCAACCACCTCCCCATTCCTGCTACTTCTTGCCACGGACGTGCAACTTCCATTGCACGAGCCCTTTTCCCACCTACCACAAGTCTCCTCACATTGTGAAAGCACAAGTGTGTTTTCCCCCCCTCTCTCTTTATTGTAAAGTGATTTTAAAAAAGATTTTGTAGATTAATCACAGACAACTTGCTATATCTATAGGATGGAACATTCAAAGCATCCCCCTTCTCTCTCTCCCCTTTTGTTTATTCATGCCGTGACATAACTTTCCTCCAAGCATATGTCTGCACATGAGATTCCTGTGTACCAAGTTCTAAGACTGACGCTGGGCAGAACACTTGATGCACTCTAACCAAAGAATGTTCTTGAGCAATGTGCTGCTTCTCCTGCCCTGCATGGGTTGCGCCTCTCGTCCCCGTGAATTCCCAACTGCCATGCGCAACGCCAGAGGCATCGTATGGGTGGTATAGATGGATACTACGCAGCTTGCAGTTGTGCAGAATTGTTGCACTGGCACCGCTCCGATAAACTCAGAGAGCACACGCTCCCATTTTCCTTTCGGATTCATGAACTCTCCAGGTGGCCTTCAGCAAAGAACAAATTCATGAAGGAAAGTTCTGTCGGGTGGTACTAGCTACAACAGCTAAATTAAATGTCTCTGGAGACCCAGAGCAACAGCAGGAGGAAGTTGTTGAGCTTCCCAAAAGGAATCTGTTGCCCAATGTGAGAAGTAGAATGCTGGACTAGCTGGACTTTTTGGTTTGATCCAGCAGGGCTGTTCTTTACATTTGAATGACTGCAAAATGCTCCGTACAATCTGATGCACTACATAAATGCAAAGGCCTGGATTCACCTAGATGCCAATATCAGCAGGGGACTGCCTACAGGCTAAAGGAGTGGGAAGGGGTGGCAGTTTTTTAAGCCCCAGGTGTTCCACAATATGGGGGAGGTCAAGGATTTTAGCATTTCACGTAGCATGATAAAGCACCTGCGAGGCGCACTCTGAAGTCTGATAGTTAGATGTTGGTACTGTGGTTTCTAGAGACCTGATGTCTTTTTTTGAAAGGCCGTGTAAACAGGGTCCTTTTGACTGCTACATGAAAAAAAATACTTCCTAGCTGGCTAGGATGTTCTCTTGTTGCAAGTCGGGAACCATGGCTTCCGGTCTAGAATGCAGATTTCAGTAAAGTCTTCTGGTGCTTAAGGATATTTTGCTCCTTGTTCTGGGCAGGGAAGTTACAACAGCCAGAGGTGGAATCAGGGCGACTTGTTCCTGCAAGATCTACAGCAAGCCTTCCTGTAGTACCAGTGTGAACAGAGCTTCACTTTTAGGACCAGAACACAGTTAGCTGTCGTTTTGTCTTCACAGTCTTCATCTAAAGAGTGGAAATAGGACAACAGGCGTCAGTAAGAGAGTTGCTTAATCCCTCCCTGGCCATTCCACACAGACTGAGCTAATTTATTTCCAATATGTGGCTGACTTCGAATTTATATGGGGACCGTAGTCTCCTTATCTCTGCAGTTCTTGGCCAACATGTACCCTTTATTCCATTCTCTTCCCTAGTTTTCGTCCTCTTCCTCCAATCCTTTCCTCTGGCCTTCCCTTCTGCTCATTTTTCAAATCCTGCCATCCTGGACCCAATGTTTCACCACTGCCCCATTCTTTTCCATGCACCTGCCTACCCTCTCTCTCTCTCTCTCTCTCGAGCTAAACCGGTCCTCCAATGGCAACCACAGACCCTCCTGCTCGCATCACCCTTCTGTGACATCACAGCCGGTCAGCCAATCGTTAGCAGAGCCAGTCAATGTTGCCGTTCTGCTTCTCTACCGCACAATCCCCACGTGCATTACAAAGCAAAAATAGCTGTGACCCTTCTCTCTCTCAGACTGAGCCTGCAAGGGCACCCCCTGAGGAAATTATCCCCCTTACCTGGGGCATCTGTGGGACACAACTGGAGCTGGCATGTCTGCTTGGCTTCAGGCTTGGAAGCTGACTCACAGCCTTGCCCCAGGACCTCTCCTTGGTAGCATTTCACCTCACGAAAACGCAGGCCTGTGCCACAGGTCTTGCTGCACTACAGGAGGCAGAGGGGGGCGGGGGTTTAAAATCAAGATAACTAAATGTTCCCCAGTGGCAGGAAAGGGGGATACGGAGTGCAACGTTTATAGCAACAGAGGCGTCCTGTCGAAAGGGATCCCCGGAGGCTGTCCTGAAATGATAGAAAGCTCTTGCCCTAAAGGGACTTGCTCTCTCGGCTGAATTTTGCAGAGCTGGCTTAAGCTGGCAAAGGGCTGCTGTAGCAAAGCAGCACTGTGAAATGTAAATAATTATTTTAATCTTTGGAGCAGGTGTTCAGTGTGCACAGAAGCCAGGGTGGTTTGCATGTGGGCCTGATCAAATCAAATCTGATTGTGGCCCAGGAATGACTCTAGCCCAGGGGTAGGCAACCTAAAGCCCATGGGCTGGATGCGGCCCAATTGCCTTCTAAATCCAGCCTGCGGACAGTCTGGGAATCAGCGTGTTTTTACATGAGTAGAATGTGTGCTTTTATTTAAAATGCTTCTCTGGGTTATTTGTGGGGCATAGGAATTCGTTCATTTAATTATATATATATATATATCTAGTCTGGTCCACCACATGGTCTGAGGGATGGTGGACCGGCCCACGGCTGAAAAAGGTTGCTGACCCCTGCTCTAGCCCCCTGCTTAAGGGTGCTCCTGTTGGTGATCTGTCAAGGCTGGGTGATGAACAGGATGAGGACCTGCACAGGTGTGTGTGGTTCCTCATCTACTGAGTGGATGAGACCCATAGTGCGTCCATCAGTTAAGAAGGCAGTTTCTGCAGGGCCTGTAGAGGGAAGTGAGGAGCGGATGGGGCTCATCTAACCTCTTTTCATCCCTATCTTAAGCCCCACTACAGAACTACCCCCCCTTCCTCTACCTGGGACCAAGAGGTGGAGAACCAGGTGGAGCAGGGTCTCTTGAAGCAGGACGCCTGCACTTCTGGCTTGGGGAGAGCGTCACAGCGCTTCTCGGGGTACTCCTTGTACAGTCCATTTTCCAGCCCCACACACAGCACTGTCCGCATCTTGACCCCTCGGCCGCATGTCGCATTGCACTGGAAGGGAGGAAGAGGGGTTTCATTCAGTCGCCAGCATGTTGAATGTTGCATGAGAATGTTGCATGGGGTGGCAAGAATATTAATGGCCCAAAAATGGAAACAAGAGGAACTACCGACCATTGAAGAGTGGAGAATGAAACTTATGGATTACGCAGAATTGGACAAAATGACTGGGAAAATTAGATACCAAAGGGATCACAAGTTCATCGAGGACTGGGGAAAGTTCACGGATTATCTGAAAAACATATGTGATGAACAGACAACGCTAGAGGCTTTGTGATAGTTAAAGGTGTATTGTAAAAAAGAAATAGAGATGAAAGGATAATATTAATTGGCAATATTATATATAGAAAATGCGTAAAGATAGAAAATATGGATGATTGGTGGAGGAGCTGGTGGACGTACAAAAACTGGAAATTTGAGAACATGGTTGTGTTGATCAATTTGTAAAGGAAAAATTTAATAAAAACTTATTATAAAAAAGAGAATGTTGCATGGGGTTATGCTGGGCAATTGCCCCTCCTGCTTCTGACAGATGCCAGTTCCCAGCTCAAGATGTGCTCTGGCGAGGCAGGTGTTGGAAGGAAGGCAAAGGTACAGTTGCCTCTTTTAAATCTTACACATAGCAAAAGTTAACTTTTATTGATTCGAGACTCGATCTATTCCCATTTTCATTATGTCTACCCTTACTGCAAGGGTGCAAGTTATTTTATTTTCATTATAAAATTTCCAATCCACTCAGTAACTATTTTTTTAATAATGATTTTTATCAAATCTTCCAAGTTATTACACAACTCCAATCATATATATAGGGGTGCTTTGCACTGCACATTTTCTTTTTCACTTCCCATCCCACCTTTGTTGATGTTTTTGTTTTTATTCCCCCTTAATAGCTGTACCCCACCAATCACTCAGCTACACTGCCAAAGGAAAAAACACTTTGTGTGTGTTGTTTATGCAGGCTAACACTGTGATGCCAGAGGGCGCTGTGGAGTTCCTTTTTGCCAACCCGATTTCTCATGCAAAGTTTGCAAAGCATTTAACCGAAACACTTCTTTCATGTGTCTAGATCCATTCTCAGTAAACTAGAGGTTATGTAGTTTTGCTTTCTGTTTTGTTTGTTTTTTCATAGCTATACCTCTTTTTTCACTAAAAGGAAAAACGGAGCCAGTTATCTCAAGAAACATGAAATATAAACAGCAGTCTCTCACAGCAAGCCAATGGGCTGATGGGGAGGGGAGGGGGGAGGAGAGAGGATGGCAAAAAGGGAGAAATTAAAGCACATCTAATACATATTTGGACACGGGTGGCGCTGTGAGTTAAATCACAGAGCCTAGGATTTGCCGATCAGAAGGTCGGTGGTTCAAATCCCTGCCATGGGGTGAGCTCCCGTTGCTCGGTCCCTGCTTCTGCCAACCTAGAAGTTCGAAAGCACGTCAAAGTGCAAGTAGATAAATAGGTACCGCTCCGGCGGAAAGGTAAACGGCGTTTCCGTGTGCTGCTCTGGTTTGCCAGAAGCGGCTTAGTCATGTTGACCACTTGACCCGAAAGCTGTACGCTGGCTCCCTCGGCCAATAAAGCGAGATGAGCGCCGCAACCCCAGAGTCGGCCACAACTGGACCTAATGGTCAGGGGTCCCCTTTACCTTTTTAATACATATTTAAAGCACATGACATCCCTCAAAGAATCCTGGGAACTTTAGTTTCCACCTCACAGAGATACAATCCCCAGCACCCTTAAGAAACCACAATTCCCAGGATTCTTTGGGGGACGTAATGTCCTTAAAATGTGTGTTGGATGTGCTTTAAATTTAAGGTGCGGCTCTGCCCAGAAAGAAATCCAGTTTTTGCTCTGGCGTGCAGCTACCCACAATAGTTTACTCCCAAAGCGATGCAGCCCAGGATAGGTGGGGGAAGCTCCTCACCTTTAGCTTAGATGTAGGCAGATGGTTTAGCAGAAAATCAGCCTATGAGCAGCGGAGGAACCAGGCTGTGGTGATCTGTGGTGATCTGTCTTCTGGCCACCTGCAGATGTGGTGATGGTGTTTGGAGCCAAAACCATATTGATGCTAGTGAGGTTTCTCCTTAACTATGGAAGCTACCTCAAATCCTGGTTTCAAATCTTGGTTAAGAGGGGACCCTAGTTGAGGTTGGTGAATTGGGGACCAGGGAAGGGAAGAAGGATGCAATCCCATGGCTCCCTGTCATCTGCTTATAAAAGAGTTGGTTATTTTTAAAGTTGCTATTTCTCCTCCTAAATCTTATTTTGTAGTGTGCTGATTTTATGCAAGCTGCCTTGTGTCCTTTTATAGAAACTGGGGGGTGGGGGTTATAACAGAAACAATGAACCCTCTGCTTCGACACCTCGGATACCCTACCAAGAGAAAGCTCAAGGCAGATGAAGTTGATGGACTACATGGAACTGGCGGAAATGACTGGCAGAATCCGAGACCAGGGAGAAGAGTCAGTGGAAGAAGATTGGAAAAAATTAAAAGACTATTTACAGAAACACTGTAAAATTAATGAATGTTAGAAGGATGCTGGAATGAAGTTATATGGCTTTAGCAGAAATGTTATAAAGAATTAAGTAAAAATAGATTGTTAATGGGCCAAAGGGGAAAAAAGTAAGGTTAGATTGTGTTAAGATAAATTATAGGACAAAAATTGAGAAAGATGGGAAGGATTTGCTGAAATAGCTAACTGAACTAGAACACAAAAAAGGGAGGTGTGAGGAGGTCGCTGAAACAAGTAAATGAAAGATATGGAAATTTTGGATGTGTTTTTAATTGTTTTTGTTTTCTGTTTCTGTTTTGTCAAGATAAGTAGTGTTTTTTGTTTTTCATGTATTGTTTTGCTTTGTTTAACTTTTTTTCTTCTTTTTGTAATCTTTAAACTCTTAATAAATACTACTTTTTAAAAAAAGAGAGAAAGCTCAAGGGAGATCAGAAGCAGAAGGCAATGGCAAAGCACAGAACGCAGTTAATGGTTAGTCAAGAAACACACCCAGCAGTAGGCAAACCACTGTTGGCAAGAGCATCCTGTTCGTATGGAGGGCGTGACCAAGCACGGACTCACCTGGTCCCATTCCTGTTTAACCCAATGCGCAGGGCAGTTCTTATCTCCACAGGGATAGATTGCTAGAGGCTTGGTGTTGGGGTTGCACAGGGAGTCGGAGATGACCTTCCCCTCCAAATTGCGACACGTGACAAAGCGGCTCATTCGTCCCTCACCACACAAACCTGAGCACTTGGAGAAACAAAGTGGCCTTTCAAGGTAACAGCGGCTGAGCATCAGTCTCTAATCAGGAAGGCATTGGGGACATCTGTAAGACTTTGGACACATTTATGGTACGGGTGTATTCCATGCAGCCACAAGTAATATGGACAGAATGCAGAAATTGCCTTCTTCTTTTTTTTTAAAAAAAGTACCTAACTAAAGTTACCAGATGTCCCCGTTTCCCGGGGACAGTCCCCGGGTTTACAAATCAGACCCCATTCAAAATCTATTGAAGTTGAAAAGTGTCCCCGGATTAATTGGGGAAAAAATCTGGTAACCTTAACCTAGGCCTCACAATTGCAGAATAATTTCTAAAAATATGCATGCAGGGTCTGATCCAGATACAGGACTCCCAGGCTAAGAAGATCTTATTACATGAGCACTGTTCCACAGCATTTGATATTTTCATTTACATACATCCATTCGAAATAAGATGGGTTTATGTAGCAATACTATATCCTCCCATCACGCTGATGAAGAATTCTACGAAACAGTAGTCAATATCCGGAATCACTGTTCAGTGTTGGACATCATATTTGCTGAATACACAAAGCTTCACAGCTTGTCTTTCATCATACAAAGTCTGGTACCTCGCTTCATTTAAAGATTTTCAGAGACTTGAGACTAAAGATTTCATTTTGTACTGGTTTGAAGGAATTCTATACAGATTGTCTGTTGCATATTGTCAGGGAACTGCCATCGGAGCCAGAGGTGGAGGGAAGGCTCCAGAGCGATGCCGGAGAGGGTCCCAGCAGGGAGAGAAGCAGCCCATCTGCTGGGGAAGGAAATCAGCATAACACCAGGGGTGAAGGGGGGCAGATGGGGGAATCGGAGAGAAGGCTCCAGGACTCTTCACTGGAGACCAGTGGGGAGAGTAGGAGGAGACTTGGCGTCAAAGAACTTCTTTGCTGGAAGAAGTTCAAGAAACGCCCACTGACGGATTCTGCCAGCGACTGAGACAGCCACAAAGTGAGAGGCTGTCCAGACAGAAAGGGTTCACCCAGGTAACCTAGCCAGGAGTGGCAGCAACTTACGCACGAGCAACCCCTATAACCATTACACATATGTACATGGTCATCGTGTTGCCTGGACATTGCTGACGAAGCTTCCCAAAAAGACCGTTGTTGTGCTTCTGCCAACCTTGCCCAAAAACATATACAGAAAAAAGCTGAAAGCATAATCTCATTCCAGGGAGGCAGCAAGTCTGACCGGGAACTGAGTTTGTGACACGCTGGGATCCTTTGCCAGCCTATTTTCTTGGTTATGCAAGCATGCAGCAAAGAGACAGGAACTGGTATGAGTCGCCTGCTGCCCACCTCAAAACCCACAGGCTCCCCACGGATGACAGACCTGTCACCTCCATGCCCTCTTAATTCGATCCTCTAAGATGAGGAGAAAATAGAAATAATGTTCTGTGACTCACCGGCCCCCAGTCAGAGGCAGTCCAATGCCAGTCGCAGGGGGGGCCGGAGCATTCCCGCTCACCAACAGGCCTCAATGACTCACTGCACAGATTGGGCTCTACAGAGCAGCGCACCTCCCTCTTCATCGTCCCCGGGCCACCGCATCGAGCAGAACACTATAAAGATGGGAACAGGATGATATGGGACAGGGAAAATGAAAAACAGCGTCAAAGATGCAAGCCCCGAGGAGGCAATTATTCTTCTGTGGACAAGCTTGTTCCTTTATAAACAGACCTAATATTCCCAAAGTGATTAATATCGCAAACAATTTATGTCAGCTCAAGGTCAACATACATGCCTTCGTAACAGAGCCATCTGCCCCAGGCAGAAGAATTTAAGTACGGTTTAAAAAAGCAAATGGTGACTAATTTATTCACAGTATAGTTTATTGTGGGGAGGGGAAGTTGGGTTGTTGTTGTTTTTTGCCTCAGATGTTGAAATAATAATAATAATATTAAATAATAATAACAAGAACAATTATTATTATTATTATTATTATTATTATTATTATTATTATTTCTACCCCGCCCATCTGGCTGGGTTTCCCCAGCCACTCTGGGCAGCTTCCAACAGGAGGTTAAAAATACATTAAAACATCATTCTAGTTACAGGTAGGTAGCTGTGTTGCATGCACACGAAAGCTCATACCAATAACAAACTTAGTTGGTCTCTAAGGTGCTACTTGAAGGAATTTTTTTATTTTATTAAAACATCAGTCATTAAAAGCTTCCCTAAACAGGGTTGCCTTCAGATGTCAGATAGTTCTTTATCTAAACAACTAATGTCTAAATGTCAGATAGTTTTTTATTTCTTTGACATCTGCAGGAAGGGTGTTCCACAGGGCGGGCGCCACTACCAAGAAGGCCCTCTGCCTGGTTCCCTATAACTTCGCTTCTCGCAGTGAGCCTTGGAGCTAGGTCAGAACCCAATATTCTACATAAACACAGTGGTACCTCTATGTAAGAACTTAATTCATTCCGGAGGTCCGTTCTTAACCTGAAACTGTTCTAAACGAGAGGCATGCTTTCTTTCGCTAATGGGGCCTCTTAATGCCACTGCGCCACTGGCACACGATTTCTGTTCACATCCTGGGGCAAAGTTCTCAACTTGAGGTAACTCTTCCAGGTTAGTGGAGTTTGTAACCTGAAGCGTTTGTAACCTGAGGCATTTGTAACTCGAGGTACAACTGTAATAGTTGCTGTGTAGTCTAAGATATCACGGTTCTAGCCACTGCCCCCCACCCTGGCAAGAGCATACTGGAAATTATGGTCTAGATTTCAGATTACAGTGGTACCTCGGGTTACATACGCTTCAGGTTACATACGCTTCAGGTTACAGACTCCACTAACCCAGAAATAGTGCTTCAGGTTAAGAACTTTGCTTCAGGATGAGAACAGAAATCGTGCTCCAGCGGCGTGGCGGCAGCAGGAGGACCCATTAACTAAAGTGGTGCTTCAGGTTAAGTACAGTTTCAGGTTAAGAACGGACCTCTGGAACGAATTAAGTACTTAACCCGAGGTACCACTGTACTCAGAAAAAGCAGAAAGGGGCTGAACATGTCTTTCTTTTATTCCTTAGATGGGGAGGGGGCAGGCAGTACAGGTTGATGACACGCCAGTAGCCTAAACTTGCTTTTCCTTGGCTTTCTGAATACTTGTGCTAATAATTGTGGAGCCACTGAGCACTCATTCCGAGTGAAATAGGACATTAGGTTATTACCACTACTGATTTATTAATTGTTTGCTATGCATTGATGTGCAAGAAGCAGTCCCTGGGTGGGGAAATATAGAAAAGGTGCCATAGAAGGCTGTGAACATGGTTGAAAGAGAAGCAGAAATGCATGGAGTGCTTTCCTCTTTCCTGGAACAGATAGGTAGCCGTGTTGGTCTGCCATAGTCAAAACAAAATAAAAAAATTCCTTCCAGTAGCACCTTAAAGACCAACTAAGTTAGTTGTTGGTATGAGCTTTTGTGTGCATGCACACTTCTTCAGATACACTGAAACAGAAGTTTGTGCTGTTGGGCAACGAAATTTACGATGGAAATAAAAATAAATGAAAACAGAGTTTGACCCTCACACTTGAGCCCACCCCGCTTCAAATGATAATAATACGCTAAGGCTGCTATCTTCCTTAAAACGGATTTCATGTCCGTGATTCTATTGCGTAAGATGAAGGTAAAAGTAAAGGTAAAGGGGACCCCTGACCATTAGGTCCAGTCATGGCCAACTCTGGGGCTGCGGCACTCATCTCGCTTTACTGGCCGAGGCAGCTGGCGTACAGCTTCCGGGTCACGTGGACAGCATGACTAAGCCACCTCTGGCGAACCAGAGCAGCACACGGAAACGCCGTTTACCTTCCCGCCGGAGCGGTACCTATTTATCTACTTGCACTTGACGTGCTTTCGAACTGCTAGGTTGGCAGGAGCTGGGACTGAACAACAGGAGCTCACCCCGTTGAGGGGATTTGAACTGCCAACCTTCTGATCGGCAAGTCCTAGGCTCTGTGGTTTAACCCACAGCGCCGCCCGCATCCCTTAAGATGAAGGTAATTAGGGTTAAAACATCACAATTCCCTTCTTTTGCTCCCCAAGTGCCTAAAAGGGACATTTGTCTTTGCGTTCGCAGAGAGGCTCGCTTAGCTATTTCCCCCGGCCCATGCTGTAAACCTTTTTTTTTGCTGCACTTGCCAAAGAACCACATACCTCCGACCACTCTGACAGCTCCCACTGTGGTCCACAAGCTTTGTTCTTGCAAGATTTCCGCTCCATGGGCCTGGCTAGCCCTGCCGACTCACACATGTCGTCGTAAACAGAGCTGTCAAAGCCTGGAGCCAGCATTTTCCAGCAGCGCACCGTTCGGTACTGATAGCCTTCGCTGCAGGTCCTGGAACACTCACTCCACCGGCTGGTCTCCCACCTCCAGACAGGCCCCAATGGCGAGAGAGAAGAGAGAGCAACCATGGCTTAGTCTGAGAGAACTTGGAAGGTCAGAGCAGCAGAATTACCCGAGTCAAGAAAACAGAAGAACCTTCCAAGCTTCCAAACTACATAAGGCTCTATAACAGGGGTCAGCAAGGCTTACCGGGAAAGGGCCGGATCACTCCCGCAGAGATCCTCCGTGGGCCGGACTGGCGCAGCGTGACACCGGAAATCGTGTCAGCACGTCTGCGGCTCTGGAAATTGCTTCTGCACATGCCCAGATGCTGGAAACCATGCCTGCACAGAAGCAATTTCCAGAGCCACGGAAGAGAGCCCCCGTGCCATGCTACGCCAATTTAGTGCAGCGCACGGAGACTCACTGAGCAAGCAGCTCGGTTCGGGGGCAGCTCGGGGGCCGGTTAACCAGCCCCCATGGGCCGCTTCCGGCCCGTGGGCCTTAGGTTGCCAACCCTTGATTTATAACCACACAAGAGTCAAATGCATTTCCCACTAAAAATATCAACTCTGCAATTCATTATACAGTGGTGCCTTGAGATGCGAACGGGATCCATTCCAGAGCCCCGTTGGCATCCTGAATAGAGCATAAGATGCGACTGTGCATCTGCGCATGCGTGGGTCAAGTTTTGCCACTTCCACGCATGTGTGTGACGTCATTTTGAGCATCTGTGCATAAGCGAGCGGCGAAACCCGGAAGTAACACGCTCCGTTACTTCCGGGTTGCCGTGGAGTCTAACTTGAAAACGCTCAACCTGAAGCACATTCAACCCAAGGTATGACTGTATATAATTTCCCAGGAAGCTTTAACCTTACTGCAAGACCAACACATATGATAAAAAGAACCTTCTTTTTACATAATGATTGAAAAGGATGTTCAAAATAACATTGTTGTTTTTTAAAAACAAACAAACAGAAGTTTTCCTTTTGGGAATTATAGGGCAGAACTACCCAAATTGTACAGAAATTTATTTAGGTATGCTACTACAGCAGCAAGAACGCTACTCGCCCCAAAATGGAAAGAAGCAGAAGTCCCAGCAAAGGAAGAATGAATACAAAAACTTACGGAATATGCAGAAATGACAAAACTTACCGGAAGAACAAGAAATCAAGATAACAAACTTTTTATAAAAGAATGTAAGTGGTTTATTGAATATTTACAGATAAATTTCAAACAGATAAAAGCATTGGCAGGATTACTGCAATAACCTGCAGTTTCGTAAGAGTATATATTTAAAGTAGATAATCAAATGAATTTGGATATGCAGAAGATATTACAAAATTAATTTAAGGAACTGCAGAAAGAGGAGGAAGGAAGTCAAGTTTAGAAATTTTAAATTGATTGTAAAACTAATAAAATGTATAAACTTGAAAATATAAATAAAAATTTTATATATATAAACTCTGCAAGCTGATTTTGGTTTACCAATTAAGTAAACAACCACAAAGCAAAGAAATTTAAAGAATATCTACAGAAACATTGTAAAATTAATGAGTTAGAAAGATGCTGAAATGAATTTACATGGTTTTAGCAGAAAGGTTATAAAGAATTATGTTAAAATGGATTGTTAACGGGTTAAAGTGTAATATTTAAGATTAAATTGTGTTAAGATAAATTATAGAACAAAATTTTGTGAAAGAAGGAAAGGTCTTGCTGAAACAATTATGAATTAAGAATACAAAAAGGGAGGCGCGAGGAAGTCATGGAAATAAGCAAATGAAAGATCAATATATGGAAATATTGGATGTTGTTTTAAAATGTTATTGTTTAGCTGTATTTTTTCTTTGTTTTTGAAGTATTGTAATCTTTTTTATTACTACTGTTTGTTTTTCTTTTTTCTCCTTTTTTCTTTTTTCTCTTTTTGTAATTGTTAAACTTTAAACTTTAATAAATATCTTTTAAAAAAAAAGGTAAACAACCACAAAGCAGAGTCCTGCAGTTGTCTATAATTTCCCCAGCATTTTGCAAATGTAAAGTTTTTGCGTTTTGTAAAGGAAGACAGAAGAACATTACAGTTAACCACCTTCCATCAACCTCAAACTATAGATTTCATATTCCAGTTCAGGATTAAGATTGCACACCTACAACCCCACCCCAGTCCCGTTCTGGGAACTGGCTCCTTTCACTCACCTAGGCTGGCAGTCTCTGCCTGTGCAAAACTCATGGGTGGGCTCAGGGCGCGTCAGGGCGTCACAATACGCTTCTTCCACTTCCACGCCATCATAGCGGACGCACATGGCGTAGGAGCTGCTGATCCCTGGGTGGACAACCAAAAGTGTTTCTTTTTAGTCCCTGTTCGTTAAATGGCCTCTAGCAGCTTCCCTGATGGCCGCTAAACAGCCTAAGCGACTGATATTTTCCCTCTGCCGCAACCAGCACTTTTCCAGATCTCATCTGATGGGAGAAGATGGCCTTGCCTCCACAGGGAGACCAGCATCCTGTCTCCACAATGCCCATCTTTCCAGAGGGACTTTGTAGACCTCTGTTTTCCAGAGGAGAAGAAGAAGAAGAGTTTGGATTTGATATCCCGCCTTTCACTCCCTTTAAGGAGTCTCAAAGCAGCTAACATTCTCCTTTCCCTTCCTCCCCCACAACAAACACTCTGTGAGGTGAGTGGGGCTGAGAGACTTCAGAGAAGTGTGACTGGCCCAAGGTCACCCAGCAGCTGCATGTGGAGGAGCGGAGAATCGAACCCGGTTCCCCAGATTACGAGACTACCGCTCTTAACCACTACACCACACTGCCTCCAGTGAAGATCCAGAAACATGGGAGGGCAAGCTACTCGTGTTTCCTTTCTCATCTCTTCCTTGAAAGACATGAAGCATAGCTGTCAATTTACAGATTTGAAAATGAGGGACTCGCAGCCTCAAAAATAAGGGATCAGCAGCCAAAATAAGGGATTTTCCAAGCACAGGTATGTTCAACTTTTGAACCCCTCCGAGCCAAAGGCAGAAAGCCCAGCCAGCAGCCAAACGAAGCCTCAAGTGGTGGTTCCCACAGCGCAGCAACCCGGCAAAGGGGATGCAGCAAGGAAAACCACAGTCACCTCTCCGCTGGGAAGCGCTGAGCAAAGGCGATTTGATCGGCACAAGGTATGCAAGCTCCACCCCCCAGTCGTTCTTAGACTCCTTATTGGGTGAGCAACGCAGCCAAGCAACACAGTTGGAGCCTCCCTCCTCCCTGGTCGGCAGGGAGGGAGGGAGAGGAGCTGCTTCCTTTGAAACCTGGGAAATTTAAGGGACATCCTCAATAAGGGACAGCAGTGGGACACAGCGCTGGGATAAGGGACTTTCCTGCCAAATAAGGGACAGTTGACAGCTATGACATGAAGAGGCTCTGAGCAGCAGAGCTGGACAGCATCTTAAAGCTGCACAGTTAATGCTGGGATATGAATGAAGAATCAAGGCTGTGCAATGAACAATTGTGTCATTAAATTTAATTCGTATCAATTAATTTAAAAATACGATAGTTTATTGCCTATGTGCACTGTGGCGGGTTAAATGCTCCAGGGCAGCTAGAGAACAAACCTGCTAAAAAGTCTGTCATTGTGCCATATGGATGCACAGAGTGGCTTAGAACGGGGAAGGACTGCAGGTCACATTTAGGAAGGTCCAAGTTCAGCTCCCACCAACCCCGGGACCGGGCAGCAGGGAGGTCCAGCTCCGAGGGGCTTCTGGCGGTTCTCCCACTGCGAGAAGCAAAGCTACAGGGAACCAGGCAGAGGGCCTTCTTGGTAGTGGCACCCTCCCTGTGGAACGCCCTCCCACCAGATGTCAAAGAGATAAACAACTACCTGACATTTAGAAGATATCTGAAGGCAACCCTGTATCAGGAAATTTTTAATGTGTGGCATTTTCATGTATTTTTAATCTTTGTTGGAAGCTACCCAGAGTGGCTGGGGAAACCCAGCCAGATGGGCAGGGTACAAATAAATTATTATTATTATTATTATTATTATTATTATTATTATTATTATTAGGCAGCACTGCCTGTCCATGCAAGCAACAGTAGACTAAATGGACCAACTGGCTGTGCTAGGAAGGGCTGATGTGAGTTGTAGTCCAAGACAGCTGGAGGGGCACCAATTTTTGAGGGGCTGCTCCATGCAGAATTTGTGGTTGAAGAGTTAAGGATGCAGAGGTGAAGTAAACAGCCAACGGATACCTGAATGAACAGCAGATGCATTGCTGTCAACCTACAATACCAGACTTTCAGGCTTATTTCTAGAAAAGATCTCTCTGGGTGCTAGGAAACGAGGCACATTCAAGCAAAAGGTTGGGTCCCTCGCGAGAATTGCTCTCGAAAACCATCACCTTCGCAGCAAAGCTACCTGAGGTGCACGTCGAACTGCAAGGGGCGTAGGCCGACACCTTCCAGCGATACATGTCAGCCAGGCTGATTTCGTCGTGGCCGAGGGGATTCAGCTCAAAGTCGTTGCTGTAGGGAAAAAGGAGCTTGCATGAACTCAAAGGTGGATGGTCTACTCTGGGAAGGGAAGGCCATCCTTTCTGGGATTCTGAGGGGACTAGGAAAGGAGCCAGGTGTGAATGCAGTCGTTGCTCCCCCAGAGTCTGGTGCATACCAAATCTGTGCATATCAAAACTCACGTGCTGGTGGCCTGGCAAGGATGACATTGTTTAGGCCAGTAGAGTGGTACCTCAGGTTACATATGCTTCAGGTTACATACGCTTCAGGTTACAGACTCCGCTAACCCAGAAATAGTGCTTCAGGTTAAGAACTTTGCTTCAGGATGAGAACAGAAATCGTGCTCTGGCGGTGTAGCGGCAGCAGGAGGCCCCATTAGCTAAAGTGGTGCTTCAGGTTAAGAACAGTTTCAGGTTAAGTACGGAACTCCGGAACGAATTAAGTACTTAACCCGAGGTACCACTGTAATTCCCAAAGAATGCACTCAGACAACTTAGCATGCCACAAGGAAGGCATAAATTAAGAAGATGAAGAGGAGTTTGGATTTGATATCCCACTTTATCACTACCCGAAGGAGTCTCAAAGTGGCTAACATTCTCCTTTCCCTTCCTCCCCCACAACAAACACTCTGTAAGGTGAGTGGGGCTGAGAGACTTCAGAGAAGTGTGACTGGCCCAAGGTTACCCAGCAGCTGCATGTGGAGGAGCGGGGAATCGAACCCGGTTCACCAGTTTACGAGTCCACTGCGTAAGCAGGGGAAAGCTTCAGTAAAGGTAAAGGTAAAGGGACCCCTGACTGTTAGGTCCAGTCGTGGCCAACTCTGGGGTTGCGGCGCTCATCTTGCTTTATTGGCCGAGGGAGCCGGTGTACAGCTTCCAGCTCATGTGGCCAGCATGACTAAGCCCCTTCTGGCGAACCAGAGCAGTGCATGGAAACACTGTTTAGCTTCCCACCAGAGTGGTACCTATTTATCTCCTTGCACTTTGACGTGCTTTCGAACTGCTAGGATGGCAGGAGCCGGGACCGAGCAACGGGAGCTCACCCCGTCGCGGGGATTCGAACCGCCGACCTTCTGATCGGCAAGCCCTAGGCTCTGTGGTTTAACCCATAGTGCCACCCACATCCTGAAAGCTTCAGTGGGGCCTCGCAAAAGAGGCTGCCCACTGCGCCCCTAGGTGGGTCCCTGCTCTGGCTTTGCGGTATTCCCATCGGTCTTCACTGTGACCCACAGAACTATCATTGATGGGTGGGTGGCCCATCTGAATCCTGGGGTTTGGGGTAAGACCGAAGACAACATGCTGGTGTGTTTGTCAGCCATTCAGATGGCGAGGCTGAGAGGAAACCAGCTTCCCCACATGGTGGAGGTGCTCTGCTAGGAGTTCGCATGACACCTATCTTCCCCCTAAGAGGACATTTGGTCCTTTGCTCCAGGAAATGTTTGTTCTACTTGCCTTTCAGTGCCAGGAGCCTGAAGAGGTTCTGACAGAAGTTTGCTCTCCAAACTGGCCTGAACGCTGGTGCTGGAACTAGGCTTGGATGGCATCGCCACGACCGTATCGTTCGCTGCGCTGTCCACCGCATGCGCTTCCGCATTCGCATCCTCCAGAAAGTTCTTTTTTGCCGGTGGCTTGTGCAGCCCTTCGGACCACTCGACCAAAGGTTCGCCCCAAAAGCCCACCGTCGAGTTCTTCCTCCCCAGCTTGAGCGCCAGGTAATGCAATTCCCTGCAAAAAGCGGCGTTCTGAGGGTCCTGCAGACACAGTTTCCTGAAGAGACGTAGCCTGGATGGTCCCATCCTGCTGGCCTCCTGGAGCTCAGGCCTCGCTGCACTGTGGGGAATCGCTGTGCTGATTGTGAGGTGATTGAGTCTGAGGGCTTAAAGAAAACACAGGATAGCAGCCAATCCAGTTTAAGGCATTTGTTCCTCAAGGGACATGGGACAAAACCCTGTTTCCCCTGTCACAAGACAAATCTTCTGGTGTGATTTGCAATCTTAAACAGGACACACTCTCAGTGCTTTAAAAAAAATGAGTTTCCAGTCCTCATAATTTCAGAGCTCTCACAACTACAGAATTTTAATGTTCAGGGTTTAGGGATGATTTCAGATTTTGGCAAGGAGGTGTGTGCGTATGGTTGCCATGTGTCCTCTTTTTCCAGGACACGCCCTCCTTTTCAGGACACATAAAACAAGTGTCGTCCTAGCGATCCATAGTTAAAAGTCGGCAAATGTGTCCCCTCCCTTTTTTTGCTCTTCAAAATTCAGCAACCCTAAATCTCAAAGTTTGAATTTCCAAAAAAATTAAATTCTCATAATAGCTATTAGCTATTCTGGCTTTGCACATTATCCCTTACAGCCCTTCATCAAACCATAGTTGTCCCCTTACCTCAAGACTGATTATTATTATTATTATTATTATTTGAATTTATATGCTGCCCTATACCCAGAGGTCTCAGGGAAGTTCACAGAACAAAATCAAAATATAAAACCACAAAATAAATAATCAAAATAAAAACAACACCCCCCAAAAAAACCCACATTTTAGAAGGGCATAGGATGTCAATCAAATCAACCAAAGGCCTGGTTAAAAAGGAATGTTTTTGCCTGGCACCTAAAGGTGTATAATGACGGCGCCAGGCAAACTTCCCTGGGGAGAGCATTCCACAGATGGGGAGCCACAGCAGAGAAGGCCCTGCTCTCGTGTTGCCACCCTCCAGACCTCTTGAGGAGGAGGCACATGAAGAAGGGCCTCAGAAGATGATCTCAGGGTCCGGGTAAGTTGGATTGGAAACCAAGCAAACCCACAACAATTATTTACTTCCTCCCAACCCCCCACACAGAAGGCTCGGGATATATGGGTCAGGAATAAGGCAATACATAACTAAGAATAGCAATGCAAAAAAAGTGCAGGTTTTCAGTAGGCAGCATTGGGAGGACATGGCTACCCCGCCCCGCCCCGCCCTTCATGTGGGGGCAGAAGGAATCCAACGCCGCAAATATAGTGGCAAGAAAATATACCAACCCAGATCTGCTTCTATCTTTTCGTCATCACCTGCTCCGTTGGTGTGGTAGACCTGTTGGACTTGGAAACCAAACTTTTCGTCCTCTGCCCCATGCTTCCAGCCCCAGTCCTTGCCTTGAGCAGTTGAGTTAAATGGGAAGAAGCCCTGGCTTTTGAAGGCCACCCCTCCGTGCTCCTCCCCCCGTGGGAAAGGCTCCCCGACGTCATCCGGCGCGAGAGATAACCAAGTGGTGTTGAAATCTTGGGATATGGGCGGGACGGCGTCCTGGCGATTGTGGCTGGGCTCCGGCAAGTGAAGGTACAACGTTGGCATCTTGATGGCGGGGGGAACAGTTTGAAGAGCTGGCGAAAGCGCCCTGGGCACTGTGTAGTCGTAGGTCACATGGGGGACTTTCCCATTGAAGTTATAGTACTGGGTTCAACAAGGAAAAGGAAAAAGCAAAGGGAAACAAAATTAATCCATCGGCACTAGCACTTGGGAATAATAATAATAATAATAATAATAATAATAATAATAATAATACTTTATTATTTATAACCCTGCCCACTCTGGGCGGCTTCCAACTGAATATTAAAAACAATACAGTGTCAGAAATTAAAAAACTTCCCTAAACAGGGCCGCCTTCAGTTGTCTTTTAAAAGTAAAATAGTTGTTTATTGCCTTGACATCTGGTGGGAGGGCGTTCCACAGGGCAGGCGCCATTACTGAGAAGGCCCTCTGCCTGGTTCCCTGTAGCTTTGCTTCTCGCAATGAGGGAACCGCCAGAAGGCCCTCGGCGCTGGACCTCAGCGTCCGGGCAGAATGATGGGGGTGGAGACGCTCCTTCAGGAATACAGGACCAAGGCCGTTTAAGGCTTTAAAGGTCAACACCAACACTTTTAATTGTGCTCGGAAACGTACTGGGAACCAATGAAGCTCTTTCAGGACTGGTGTTATATGGTCTCAGCGGCCACTTCCAGTCACCAATCTAGCTGATTCAGTCCACGTGAAGGTAATGTCATGGACTGATGGGATGTAGAGGAATGGTGGGAGAAACTAGCTGGGGAGAAACCAAGGGAAGAAGGCTCAGAGCCCAGGGATTGGTGGTGGGACAACAGAGGGAGAAGACTGGGAAGACGAGGTATCAGAAGCTGAAGGAGTAACAGGGCTCAGTGAGCAGGGAGAGTCTGTGGCAGACTGTGTCCAGAAGCAGGAGCAGGGAGGCCAGGAGGCAGAGATGAGTCAGCCTGGTGAAGAGTCACAAGTCTCTCCCCTTCCTGCTGCAATCGGCTCCCCGCCCCACCTGTCTCACAGAACCAGAAGCGGGCTGAAACGGGCAGAGCAGCAACAAGCTACATACAGGTGCAGTCTCTGATTGCTTGGGAAAAGCCCTGGAGAGGAGTGGACGAGCCCAGGACTTTCAGTCTCAGCAACTGATCTATGGGGCAAAGGTACTCCACCAAGTCTGTGCACATCTTGTTCTTGCTATTAAAGAGTTCATTCCAACTTGCACAGCGTGATTAACTGCCACCTCGCTCCTGACATCTAATGCGATTTGAGAACTTTGCCTCAACCCACTGTTGCGGATCAGGCCCCCAAGCCCCCTTTAACTTTGCGCTCCCATTCTTGGGGCTCACACAAGGAGCAAGAAGGCAATCTTGTAGCCTCCATCACTTACCATGGCGTTGAGAGACTGGTTGGTAGGCCCCTGTGCAATAATGTACTCGAGGCCGTCAGCGTGCAGGCTGGAAGGCCGGCGGTATTTGAACACAGTGCCAGCTACTCGGAAGTTCTGTGGGTTGTCGATAGCCGAATTCCCATTGAAGAAGAAGCGCCCAGTTTCATCCGCCAGCGCTAGCAAGGAGACAGAGAGGGGATGAAAGACAAAGGAATCTTCCTTGCAAGTGCTTGCAGGGGCTAGGGCACAAGCCTATTGCATCCTTCTCAGCTGCCCTCCAGCTGCAGGGCACCAGGGTGCTGTGATGTGCCCCCCCAAAAAACTGTGCCCAGGGTGATGGCCCCCTCAGCCCCCCTCCCTCCACACTACGCCGCAGTATAGAGGCTCTCCCAAGTTTTCAGATCTCAAGACAAGCCCTGGACGTGCTAGAGATTACAAAAAGTGTAACTCAATGGTAGCATTTTGGGGCATGTGCCCTGCTACTTTTGTTAAAATGTTGTACCAATATTTGTTATATCTGCCATGTGCCCAGGAGTGGGAACCATCAGAGTAGAGGGATTGGGTGTACTCCACAAATGTATCTTAGCTGTATTTCCCTCCTCCTTCCCCTAGACATAATCTAGGTTAAATAGGAAATGGATTTTTTAAAATAAAAAAGACAATGCTTGCATTGAGAGAGTTTTATTAAGATGTCCCTCTAACTAAAAACTTGCTTGGTCAGAACCAATTCATTGGTTTAAAAGTTCTTGATAAAAGGCACTGTAATTTTAAGGCTTTCCTCTTCTTTGACGCCACTGAAGCTGAAATCAAAGGATAGCATTTACTCTGAACAGATTGGTCAAGAACAAAAAAGCCCTCTCCTGAATGCTCTTTAAGGCTTGCATGCAGTAATTAAGTCAGTTAAGCACTCTCCTTGCTGTGCTGCGAGACAAATTACCCCAGTGGAGCATTTCTGTCCATCGCTTACCTAGGATGTTCTCTGTTTTCCTCCGCTCTATAATGAGGATGTCTGTAGCACCAGCGGGGATGTTGGTGATGAACACATAGCCTAGGAAACAGGAACCAAAGACAAAACAGAAAACCAAAATCAGGGGAACTGGCATTGCTCCATGAAGCAGTTTCTCTGTTTCCACTAGGTCACAGGTGTTAATTTAGTTGAGTGTGTTTAGACCATTTCACACATTGAACAGAGGCAAACCCAGGTTTGCCAAAGATTAGACGCTCAATAACGCACTGCAACCAGTGACTGAATAGTGGTACCTGTAGGATATACATTTTTCATGCATTCCTTTTTTAGTTGTATATTTAGTTTAGCTGTATATTTAGACCATCTGAGGTGTATGTCTGCCTAAACGGCCTCGGCCCAGTATATCTGAAGGAGCTTCTCCACCCCCATTGTTCTACTGAGGTCCAGCGCTGAGGGCCTTCTGGCGGTTCCCTCACTGCAAGAAGCAAAGCTACAGGGAACCAGGCAGAGGGCATTCATGGTAGTGGCACCCGCCCTGTGGAACGCCCTCCCATCAGATGTCAAGGAAATAAACAACTATCTGTCTTTTAGAAGACACCTGAAGGCAACCCTGTATCGGGAAATTTTTAATGCCTAACATTTTACAATTTCTTGTGTGCTGTAAGCAGCCCAGAGTGGCTGGGGAAACCCAGCCAGATGGGCGGGGTATAAATATTATTATTATTATTATTATCATCATGATGATCATTATTACTGTCATCTGCATGGTGAAAGAGAGTGGGGAGGCCATTTCTCCACCATGAGAGGGCCCAACATAATGTATGAACTGTGTGTGAGCCTAAGTTACTGGGTAAATCTGCCAAGGTGTTCTGTTCTAAGGATTCTAATTCATGAGCCTTTTAGAACATGCATATATGAAACACATGTCTGTTGAGGAGGCTTGCAAAGCACAGATAATAAATAGTTAAACGTGACGGACCCCAGAATGGTTAAGTCTAGTCAAATTTGACTATGCGGTGCGGTGTTTATCTCTGCTTTCAGGCCAAGGGAGCCAGCATTTGATCGTGGACAGCTTTCCAGGTCATGTGGCCAGCATGACTAAACTGCAATGAGTGCCAGACCTCACAGAAACACCGTTTACCTTCCTGCTGCAGCAGTACCTATTTATCTGCTTGCACCGGTACGCTTTCGAACTGCTAGTTTGGAGGAGCTGGGACAGAGCAACGGAAGCTCACCCCATTGCACAGATTTGAACTGTCA
This sequence comes from Podarcis gaigeae, assembly GCF_964106915.1. Taxonomy (NCBI): domain Eukaryota; kingdom Metazoa; phylum Chordata; class Lepidosauria; order Squamata; family Lacertidae; genus Podarcis; species Podarcis gaigeae. The sequence goes on along the minus strand of NC_139682.1, from coordinate 93,390,223 downwards.
ACCTTATGACCTGCAAGCTCAAGAGGCTCAGTGGTTTAGACCAGTGTTTTTCAACCTTTTTTGGGCAAAGGCACACTTGTTTCATGAAAAAAATCACGAGGCACACCATCATTAGAAAATGTTAAAAAAATTAACTCTGTGCCTATATTGACTATATATAAAGTAATTCTCTTGAATAGGAATCAAATAAACACAAAGAAAGTATTTTATAATTACTTTATTATGTAATAGCAAGTAAACAGAAATATGAAAAATTATAAAATACTTTATTTTAAAATCTTTCGAATTTTTCAATTTTTCCCACGGCACACCAGGCAACATCTAGTGTGCCGCGGAACAGTGGTTGAAAAACACTGGTTTAGACCACAGTGCCACCCACAATTTAATAATAATAATAATAATAATAATAATAATAATAATAATAATAATAAACCGACCCTCAGCTGAAAATTGTTTCAGCTTTAGCTGCCATAGATATGCATATTAATATTAATATTGGGTGGGTGGGAATAGGGACAAAGACTATAGAAAATGCTGATGAGTTGATTGAAAGGCGTAACATTTCTATCTCTTGACTATATGGCTGTCCCAGCTAAACTTTTGGAGAGTATGCACCTTGAGGTGGATAATTTCAGAAAAGCAAGGGCTACCTCTCAGTGACAGAGCAAATGTTTTGCATGCATAAGATCCCAGGCACCTGCAGTTTGCAAGTCTGGGAAAAACCTTTGCTTGACTTCATGGAGCGCCTCTGCCGGCCAAAGTGGATAATATGTATTGTGCTGGATGGGTGACTGGCCCAACATAACAGAGGGCAGCAACATATCTATTCTTCATTGCACATCTCCCTAGGATCCATATTCCCAATTAGCCCCTTTCTCTTTTTCCTGTGGAATGTTTCTTGGCATCCAGCATGCAGCCCAGAGACCTCGCTTATTGCAGGATCCGGGATGCAGGGATTTGAAAATAAGCGAATACTTGTCCTTCAGCAGCCTGCACAAGAACTGGAGAAACCCTACCAAGAACCCAGAAACAACACAGCACTTTGGGTCTTGAGGCACCAGGCCTTCCTGAGCTTTCCGAACAAGTGCAACTGGCTGAGGATGTGGGAAGAGGGATTTCGACCTGGAAACAGGGCAATATTCCCTAAATATAGATTGTTGGGAGGTGTGATTTATATGGCTTCTGTGTTGGTATCAGTTTTGTGTGCCTTCATTTATAAAGGCAAAACAATTTGAATCTGTGCTTTATTTTAACACACAAATAAATGTCGCTGTGCGCAAGGAACAGTACTCTACCCCCATCTAGTGTTGTGATAGTCATTGGAAGAGTCACCGATTTGTGAGCCTGACTGAACAAACAGCCCCAGCTGTCTGTGCTTAAAGGACAAGGGGGGTGGGATTCCCTGGTTTCTGTGATTCCACTTCTGCCGAGGTCGCTATCTCATGCAGAATCTGGAGTCCTCCATTTCATCTGTCTCTATTGTTTCCTAGTCCGCTCAGAGGGAAAGAAAAACACAGGTAGGGTTATTGTGCTCACGCAACATTGCTGCACTTGCATGCAGTGCTTTCTAACCAGCCTTCTGGCTATCCCATGCCTCCGCTCCAAATTGTCCTTCACTTCCTTTCCCGCCTCTACCCATAAACTCTTTCACACTTACACAAAAATCTCACGTTTGGCAAAAGCACAAACACGTAGCGAAGAGTAAAGTCTGTTTCTTTGCAAAAGATCATATGGAATTGTTTTAAAAACAGAATCTGAAGGTTCGTTGATATCATCATCATTAATTTATTAAATTAGTATACCACCCTACAGGGACACGGGTGGTGCTGTGCGTTAAACCACAGAGCCTAGGACTTGCCAATCAGAAGGTCGGCGATTCGAATCCCCACGATGGGGTGAGCTCCCATTGCTCGGTCCCTGCTCCTGCCAACCTAGCAGTTTGAAAACACGTCAAAGTGCAAGTAGATAAATAGGTACTGCTCCGGTGGGAAGGTAAACGGCGTTTCCGTGCGCTGCTCTGGTTTCGCCAGAAGCGGCTTAGTCATGCGGGCCACATAACCCAGAAGCTGTACGCCGGCTCCCTCGGCCAATAAAGCAATATGAGCGCCGCAACCCCAGAATCGGCCACGACTGGACCTAATGGTCAGGGGTCCCTTTACCTTTATACCACCCTACAGCCATAGATCGCAGGGCGTCAGATATTAACATCCTGGAACTGAGCTCTCTCCTAAAGCAGAACTGCATATCATGTACAAACGCATTTAACAAACACTTCCCAGACATCCCAAAGCAGCTTTGGAAAGAAAAACTCTGGAGCAGTGCAGAGGTAGGAAAGGGGTGCAATTGTCAGCATCACCCTTGAGCCAGTGCCACCAACTGGACTCATCCACTTCAACCCCGACTGGGCTAGGCGAGCTGGGTAGCACTTCCAGAGACCACCTTCTGCACAGGAACAGGTCAAAGTGCTGTGGACTCACAGCTTAGAGTTGTGAGCACCGGATTCACTCCCACAAGAAGACAGTCGTCGCACAGCCGAGTATAGCAGAGTCTAGCAGAGCATAAATGACTCGGAGAGCAGCTCTGTAGAATATCTTCTTTCTTCTATCTACAACTATAATACAACTATATACAGAGCTAAATGAGGTCTAAACAAAAATGAATGCTGAACTGCACTGAGTGTCTGCAGCTGCTCTTAGCAGCAACCTCATCTATGCACACGATCTCTCTCTAACAATCACTCTCTCTCTCTCTCAGACACACTGACTGACTGACTCTGATGTGGTGCTGGAGCGGAATAAGTAGAGAGCAGAAAACCGCCCCTCCTCTCTGGAGAATCAGCAGAACACATCAGCAGATTCTTGGATATGGGAGGAGTGAAATCTCCTCAGCAATAACCCTTCCTCTGCCTCCTGCTTTTCTGCTGAAAATGTCCACTCTAGCTGCTTCCCCCCTTCACAGGACTGTAGATGTGTGTTTGCAAGGTAAACATGCAACTGGAACCCCTTAGTGTTGAAAATGGTGACAACCCCCTAACTTTCCGTAGAAAAACAACAGGCAGGTGAAGGATTAAGCGCCGCATCCCATTCTTCTGCTTTAAATTGCCCCATTCTGAAACCGCTTTTCCTCACCAGAAATTGCCTTTGGCGGTTTTGTCATACACCTTTGTATGTATAGTGGCACCTCGGGTTAAGTACTTAATTCGTTCCGTAGGTCTGTTCTTAACCTGAAACTGTTCTTAACCTGAAGCACCACTTTAGTTAATGGGGCCTCCTGCTGCTGCCACGCCGCCAGAGCAAATTTCTGTTCTCATCCTGAAGCAAAGTTCTTAACCCGAGGTAATATTTCTGGGTTAGCGGAGTCTGTAACCTGAAGCGTATGTAACCCGAGGTACCACTGTAATGTGTAGTTCTGCTCTTAAGCTAACGTGATTTCTCAGTTCAGTTCTGCACCTTCTAATACAAAGGCTCAAGGTAAAGGTAAAGGGACCCCTGACCATTAGGTCCAGTTGTGACCGACTCTGGGGTTGCGGCGCTCATCTCGCTTTATTGGCCGAGGGAGCCGGCGTACAGCTTCCGGGTCATGTGGCCAGCATTACTAAGCCGCTTCTGGCGAACCAAAGCAGCACACGGAAATGCCGTTAACCTTCCCGCTGGAGTGGTACCTATTTATCTACTTGCACTTTGACATGCTTTCGAACTGCTAGGTTGGCAGGAGCAGGGACTGAGCAACGGGAGCTCACCCCGTCGCAGGGATTTGAACCGCCGACCTTCTGATCAGCAAGTCCTAGGCTCTGTGGTTTAACCCACAGCGCCACCCACATACGCACAAAGGCTCAGTAGCACCCAACTATATTTTATGTTAATTCTTCAAGCTCCTTCTTGGTTGTTGCTTTGGCTTCAGGTATGGGGTTGGGGGAGGGGAGCTCCTGCTCTAGCCTAAGCGATTCTTCTGCCAACTTCCTGAGGAGAAGCAAGAGGGGTACCAAGAAGCAGCGTAGGAAATAGCTTAAGTGCTGTTAACAAAGTGTACCTAAATGCGAGATCCCCTTTCGGAAGCTACCCGAGACGCGGTAACAAGTAGTTCCATCTCCTCCGCATACTTGACACCGATCCATCACCTGGGAAGAGTAGAGACTGCCATCACACCCGATTGGCTGGAGAGAGAGAAATGTGGAGGCAGACTTGAGAGTGTGAAAACTTTCCGTCAGCCTAATCCATACCCCAGACGAGAAGCCATCTCTTCTGAACCCCTTTAATCACTTTCAAAATTGAAACGCATGGATCGCTGTGCATTTGCTCACGTTCCATCCTTTGTACAAAAGACTGTAAGAAGAGCCCTGGCAGCTCACGCTGAAAGCCCATCTCACCCAGCATGCTGCTCTCTCTGTGGCCAAACAGATGCCAGTCAGGCTGCCGCCAGTGACTGCCACGGCCAGTTGCCCAGGAACGTACAAAGACAAGGAATGTTCTTACCGTCCACTTTTTATTTAGTATTTACAGAGAGAGGCTTTATAACCCAGCCGATTGGATAACGCAAATATGGCGGGAGGGACAGGAAACATGTCCACGGGTCAGTTAAGTGGCTTCCTTCCTGGAAATGGCTCCCAGTATGTTTCCAAGCTGACCTTTAAGGCCCTAAATGGCCTCAGTCCTGTATACCTGAGGGAGCATCTCCAACCCCATCATTCAGCCCGGACACTGAGGTGCAGCGCCGAGGGCCTTTTGGGGTTCCTTCACTGCGAGAAGCCAAGTTACAGGGAACCAGGCAGAGGGTGTTCTCAGTAGTGGTGCCTGCCCTGTGGAACGCCCTCCCACCAGATGTCAAGGAAATAAGCAACTATCTTACTTTTAAAAGACATCTGAAGGCAGCCCTGTTTAAGGAAGTTTTTAATGTTTAATGCTGTATTGTGTTTTTAACATTTGGTTGGGAGCCAGCCCAGAGTGGCTGGGGAAACTCAGTCAGATGGGCGGGGTATAAATATATTGTTGTTGTTGTTGTTGTTGTTAGTAGTAGTGTTGTCCCGAGTGAATGTCTACCCCACCCCCGTCTCTCCCACTTCCGCATTCATGTCCTCTATGGGTGCTGCTATGTGCCCTCTGTCTTTGAGCTCTTTGCTCTCCTACTTTCAAGTCTCGCCAGGTTCTGGGAGATGAAGAGTCTGGGATGCTTTCTAAGACACTGTGTCTGTCAGCTGTCGCCCCCTGGTGGTGCTTCCTCCTCCTCCTCTCCCATTATTTCCTAGCTTTTCCCCTCATCTGCCTCCGAGCTGTGACCTCCCTCAAACCCCTGTGGTAATTCTAAACTGACAATGTCCCTGACAATGCCTGTGGGAAGCTCACAAACAGGGCATAGGCTTCCCTCAGCCCTTGTGATTCCATGCAACTGATATTCAGAGGCATACTACCTCCAACAGTGAAGGAAGAACATAGCCAATGTAGGTCATTCCTGAGTCCAGGAGGTGGATCCTCCTTACAGTGCTTTACCTCACACTTCCCACTGATGCAGACCCCTTGGTAGGCCCTGTCCTTGCACGACGTGCCATCCTGGGCTCGTGCCATCAGCTGCCTCTCTCCGTTCCTGGTGGTGCACTGGAGATCGCATGGCTTGTTAGAGATGCTGGTGTAATCATCTAGAGCAAAAACACAGGAGAAACTGGAACACAGGGTGACATGGCAGTGGTCCAGGAGAAGAGAGGCGGAAGATGCTCTCCTCTAAGGACCAATGGGATCAGGCTGACTCTGCTGGAGCTTTGTGCAAGCTGGGTGCTAAGGTCAGTTAAATGATTTTAACATCCACTGCCACCCAACTGAGACATTGGGCGATCCTGGATGAGGAAACCTATCGGCTGAATTTACATTACCGACACAAACGGATTTCGCCATCGCTTCCGCCTCAACCGAGGGCACCCTGGGTACTATTGCTTGTTGTAGCTCCTCAAAAACGTAGCAAGCTTTATTGTAGAATGGCTTTTTCATGGACTAGAGTCCACTTTACTCAGAACATGATTACTCACTGATGGTAACACATTTTCCAAGCTTGCAAATCCTCTCCCATTACCTGAATTAAAGAAGCATAAGCTGTGAGTTAAACCACAGAGCCTAGGACTTGCCGATCAGAAGGTCGGTAGTTGGAATCCCCATGACGGGGTGAGCTCCCATTGCTTGGTCCCTGCTCCTGCCAACCTAGCAGCTCAAAACCACATCAAAGTGCAAGTAGATAAATAGGTACCGCTCCAGCGGGAAGGTAAACGGCATTTCCGTGCACTGCTCTGGTTTACCAGAAGTGGCTTAGTCATGCTGGCCACATGACCGGGAAGCTGTCTGTGGACAAATGCCGGCTCCCTTGGCTAGTAAAGCGAGATGAGCGCCGCAACCCCAGAGTCGGCCACGACTGGACCTAATGGTCAGGGGTCCCTTTACCTTTACCTTTAAGCAAGCTAAGAAGGCTGTGTTATCACCAGTGACTGATGTTGGAATTGGTCACAATCTTGTTGAAGAATTCCATCTGAACTTTAGCCTACCACTGTTTCTCTTGCATTTCATACCATTTCGGCACCAACATTCACACTTTCTGTCTATATATCTAAACACGTGTGTCATTGCGTGCTGCAGTTTCTACTCTACAAAAAGTTAGGTCACAATGAATCTCTGTCTTTAAAGTGCCAGGGGGACTTCTGCTGTTTTGCTCCTAGAGTCTTACGGATTGAAGACTCCGCCAGGCCTTGTAAGTGCAGCGACCTCATCTGAAAGCTTCTGCTGAGTAACGGAGCGAAGGCAAACCTGGGTAGAGAGGCATCCATTGATAGTGCTGCTTTCCAAAGGCCTTGGCGTTGAAACTGGCGCATTGATACTGCTTGAAGCTGGCGGTGTTGGCAGGACAAAGCTGGAGGGAGAGAGAAACTCAGCTCATCACGGAATCCCCTTTCCTCTCAACGAAAGGCAGGCCAGGGTAGGTCTCACCATAGCTGTCAACTTACAGATTTGAAAATAAGGGACCAGCAGCCTCGAAAATAAGGGATCAGCAGCCAAAATAAGGGATTTTCCAGGCACAGGTATGTTCACCTTCTGAGCCCCTCCGAGCCAAAGGCAGAAAGCCCAGCCAGCAGCCAAATGAAACCTCAAGCGGTGGTTCCCACAGCGCAGCAACCCAGCAAAGGGGATGCAGCAAGGAAAACCACGTCACCTCTCTGCTGGGAAGCGCTGAGCAAAGGCGAGTCCCCAGGCAACACGGCCGATTTGATCGGAACAAAGCATGCAAGCTCCACCCCCCCAGTCGTTCTTAGACTCCTTATTGGGTGAGCAACGCAGCCAAGCAACACAGTTGGAGCCTCCCTCCTCCCTGGTCGGCAGGGAGCGAGGGAGAGGAGCTGCTTCCTTTGAAACCCGGGAAATTTAAGGGACATCATCAATAAGGGACAGTAGCGGGACACAGCGGTGAGATAAGGGACTTTCCCGCCAAATAAGGGACGGTTGACAGCTATGCTTCTCACTGTATTTGCAAAGGCTCTGAACTTTAAGATTTCAAGCAGGTGGGGGGTTTAAGATCTCCAGATAAAAAGAGAAAGATTCAGGGCTAAAGTAGGACAAGATGCCAGAAATGCAATTGCAAGATTGGCTTTTTAAAAGCAAGCCATTGTTGGGGGGGGGGGTCGATCTGGATCCTGGTGTGGCAAGGAGGCCGACTGTGGTCTTGATCCAGATGGTACCCCTGACTGAGAAGCAGTTTCCATATGTACCGGAGGGGTGGGTCAGGTTTTCTCTTTCTCTGCTATGCTAAATTACCTCACAGAGTTGTTAATGCAGATAACAGAGGACCACGTGGGCCACACATGGCTTCTTAGAAGGGTGGGATAAAAATTAAACAAACTGCTTTATTTCTGAACTCCCTAGAGCAGCGGTTCTCAACCTGTGGGTCCCCAGATATTGTTGGACTACAACTCCCTTCAACCCTGAGCTCTGGCCTTGCTAGCTAGGGGTGATGGGAGTTGTAGTCCAACAACATCTGGGGACCCACAGGTTGAGAAAGGCTGCCCTAGAGCCTATGGGTGCTAGGGCACTCACCTGTGGGTGCTAGGTCTTTGTAAACAACCCCTCAAAAATCCAAAACACCTATCTATCTATCTATCTATCTATCTATCTGGATTGATGGGGCTGGGGAGGGCCACAGTATTTTGTGCTCCTGTCTCTTTTACTGCTCTTTTAGCTGTGGCAGCTATTTTGTGTTCTAGCATGGCCCCACAGTGCAGCCGTTTTGTGACTGGCGGCTCTTTCTCCACCCTCCAATTGTGCCCGCTTCTTTCAACCATCATGCATTCATTTCCTGTCACTCTGTCTCTCATGCACACCCATTGACACAAATACATGAGCACCCACCCTCTCTCTCCCCTTCATTCATCCACTGCCCACTCATTCATTCATGTTCTCTCTCTGTGCCTATCTCAGTTTAGGGGTGGCCATGTGGCCCCCAGGTTGCAGATTTTGCCCATGTAGTCTACGAGGATCTAACCTCACTATTCCTTTATAACCCCCCCCCCAGAATGCGGGGGGGGGGTGGATTACTGCCAGATGTTCCCAAGAGTACAGTGGTACCTCGGGTTAAGTACTTAATTCATTCTGGAGGTCCGTTCTTAACCTGAAACTGTTCTTAACCTGAGGTACCACTTTAGCTATAGGGGCCTCCCACCATAGCTGTCGACCTTCCCCTTTTTGGGGGGGAAATTCCCTTATTCCAGTGCCGTTTCCCGCTGCTATCCCGGATTGTTACATATCCCGTAGACTGACAGGTGAGGCTGCTGATCCCTTATTTTCAAATAAATAGTTGACAGCTATGCCTCCCACTGCCGGCGCACGATTTCTGTTCTCATCCTGAAGCAACGTTCTTAACCCAAGGTACTATTTCTGGGTTAGCGGAGTCTGTAACCTGAAGCGTCTGTAACCCGAGATACCACTGTAATCTTTGAGCAGACCTGAGCACCCTTCTGAGGCTGCAGTCCTGGGAATAAGCCCCACTAAACTCATGGGAATCAATGGTGCTCACTTCTGAGTAGATGCATATAGGACCGAGCTGCAGTTTGCAGACTGGCAAGTCCAATAACATGTCCTCAAGTTCCATACATATTGATGCCTGCATATAGATAGCAGTAACCAACCAATTGCTAGTTGAATTCTATTTGATTTCATGCTCATAGCAGCAGGGGCGGAGGAAGAGGGCGGTGGGGGTGGTCTGCCCCGGGTGTCATCACTGAGGGGGGTGACATTTGGCGTACCGCCCACCTGCGACTCCCAAGCCTACCCCGAGCCGTTGGGGAAAGGGGCAGATCTGTGCCACCTTGCTAGCAGCCTTCCCCACTTCCCTCTTCGTTTTGACAGCTTGGGGAGGCTTGGGAGTCACGGGCAGGTGGTGTAGCATTGCTCCCTGGTCCTGGGTTGCTTCGGGGGGGGGGGAGCCTCCCCCGAGCTGTCAAAAGGAAGAGGGAAGGGAGGAAGGCTGCTGGCAAAGCGGTGTGGCTCCCCCCCCCCGCCCAGGAAGCAGCCCACCATGGACGGCTTGCCCCCTGGGACACTCGTCCCATCCCCATGGCCCCGCCCCCAAGTGCCAGTGGGACATGGAGAGCGCTGTGGGTTAAACCACAGAGCCTAGGGCTTGCCGATCAGAAGGTTGGCGGTTTGAATCACTGTGACAGGGTGACCTCCTGTTGCTCGGTCCCTGCTCCTGCCCACCTAGCAGTTTGAAAGCACGTCAAAGTGCAAGTAGATAAATAGGTACCGCTCCGGAGGGAAGGTAAACGGCATTTCCGTGCGCTGCTCTAGTTCGGGGGAAGTGTCTTCGTCATGCTGGCCACATGACCCGAAGCTGCACGCCGGCTCCCTCGGCCAATAAAGCGAGATGAGCGCCGCAAACCCAGAGTCGGCCACGACTGAACCTAATGGTCAGGGGTCCCTTTACGTTTACCTAGGTGCCAGAGCAGCTAGCACCAACACTGCACATCATCCCACAGAACGAATCCATGTCTAAATAAGGATGCAGGAGACTTGATCTTACCTGCTGCTGACACAGTTGGTAGTGCTTGGACTGACCGAGGCACATGCTACTATTTGTCCCCTGAGAAACTTGCAGCCTGCAAAAGAAAAAAGCAGTGGAAGTTTTTTGCTTCCCAGGCTCAGGAGCCCCATAGCCCAGGCACAGGCAAACTCGGCCCTCCTCCAGATGTTTCGGGACTACAATTCCCATCATCCCTGACCACTGGTCCTGTTAGCTAGGGATCATGGGAGTTGTAGTTCCAAAACATCTGGAGGGCTGTTTGCCTATGCTTGCCATAACCTCTCCTTCTATGCAAGGTTTGAAACGCCATTGTAACACCCGTAACAATTTATGTTGCCCTTCTTTGTCAGTTTTCTACTGCCATCATACACAACCCAGAAGTGGAGAGGAGAAGCATAGAGGAGGGAGAAAGGTTGTTTTCTGCTGCTCCAGAGAAGCGGACACGGAGCAATGGATCCAAACTACAAGAAAGAAGATTCCACCTAAACATTAGGAAGAACTTCCTGACAGTAAGAGCTGTTTGACAGTGGAATTTGCTGCCAAGGAGTGTGGTGGAGTCTCCTTCTTTGGAGGTCTTTAAGCAGAGGCTTGACAACAATATGTCAGGAGTGCTCTGATGGTGTTTCCTGCTTGGCAGGGGGTTGGACTCGATGGCCCTTGTGGTCTCTTCCAACTCTATGATTCTATGATAAGCCATCGTCTCCCAGACTGGGATGGGTGTAAGACTCCCATTCCTGGGCTTCTATCTGAGTTCATTAGACCTGTCCCAGAACCTGCTTTCGGTCCTGGAACATGTTTAAAGTGCCTCTGAACATGTGCAGAGTGCAAAGATGGAAAGATACAGCCTTGCCCACTGCAGAGGAATGGCTGATTTTTTTAAAAAAAAACACTATTGCACTTGGTGGAGACGGCAAAGTTAACATGTTTAATTAGAGAAAAATCATTACTGATGCTTCTTAAGGACTGGAAATTTCTCTTTGGACTTTTTGCGTGAAAGAAAATTAACTTGTAATATCTGGATTTGAAGATTGAAAAAATACTGGTGTAAGGAAGATAGAACGGTTGGATTTTAATGAATGAATACTATATTTGGCTGCAGGAAATGCTTTTATCTTTTCTTCTCTCTCTGGGTTTTTCTTTTTCTTTTCTTTTCTACTTTCTGCCCTTTTTTATAGGATGGTATTATAAAAAGTTAATCTGTAATGGATATGTATTTCTGTTTATCTTTGAATAGGTATCAATAAATAACTCTTTTTTTTAAAAAAAGAACATGTGCAGAGTGCTGTTTTCTCAGCGATAAGTAACCCCAGCCAGCACAAATGCATGCTGCAATTAAAGGTAAGTCAGGAGTTATTAAGTGTGTGTCATCTAGACAGGCACGGGAAGTAGGATAGCTTCTCTCGGAAAATGCCTGTAACTACCAAAAGCAACTACCAACCCCACAACCCAACACTCCAAACCCCTGAAAAAGCACAGCTTTCCAAAACCACCATCATTACTGGCCCTAGATCTATGGAGTCCTTTAGAGCAGACTTCCTGATCCGAAGTCAGGAGGTTGTAAGGCTCAGCTCTGAAGGACTGGAAGGACCATGGGCAGAAAGCGCCTGGCTTTGTGTAGCTTCTTTTCATAGTCCTGTTGCATGAACTCTGCGGGGCTTTGATGCACAAGCCGACGCCTCCTTCCTTGAGCGAATACTGTCATTACATTCCGTGGAGTGTGCATAGATAAATAGAATTTTTTTTAACGGGGTGACTGGGGCTGTTAGCTGTAGAGTTGGGTTTGCTGTTTTTAAGAGAGACACTGGGGGACCTTGTTAACGGCGCAGTTTATTTCAAAGTATGTTTGAGAATCCTGCCATCTCCAGACGGAAGGCACCTCAGCATATCTGGACCCTAATTATGCAGCCAGCCAGCCCACATAAAAGAAGTTTTCCCCACCTTTCCTTTTGACGGAAGGAAAGAGGAAAGGAAGGGGGGGCTTGATCAGGCTTTCTCCGCTCAGAAGTGCGCTCATGCAGAATAGAAAGGAGGGATTTGGGGGTGGGGGGGGTGTGAGGCAAAGCATATTGAGTTCTTGGTTGGCAGGCCTCATTAGCGTCATGGGATCTGGAGTAGCAGGTTCAAAGAGGTGCCTCTTCAAGGCTTCCCATTCAGCTCTTGGGAGAGGAGGCAGGGGCTTCTGCAAAGGCCTCGCAAGCCAATTCTGGACGGGAATTTGAGTGGGCGGGCCGAGGACGAGAACGCGGCTGGAATTCGTGAGAACGAAATCTGTCATCATCATTGTGCAATGCCTCCCTTTCCCTTTCAGCCGGGGAACCGGCTCAGGATGTGAGTTGTTGTACCTCAGGAGGATGAATAGAGCAGCCCGCTGGGACCCTGGGAATACAATGATATTCAAAGGAGAAGGGGTCGCAGAATAAGAGCGGAGAGGAAATGAGAGGAACTGAGCCAAACAGAGAGAAGGGGGACTCAGGAAGAACCTTGGCTGCCGGCAACTTTCCCCTTCTCTGCTCTTTTTATACTGCGGTGGCGACAACAGCTTCAGCTATTTGTCGCAGCGTTCGTGCCAAGCTGGTACTTACCTCTGCCGTAAGCAGTGCCTCTCGCGGGACATCACCCCCCCTCCGCAGGTGCGTGAGCAGGTAGACCAGGAGCCCCATTCCCCCCACCACTTAGTGACCTCTTCATTCCAGGTACCGGCTCCTTCTGGTGCCTCCCTACTGTCCTGACAAAAACAGGGAATGGTTAGCATGGGGACTCCATCCCCGCGTGTTCTCCCAGCCATACAGCTCTGCTGCTGTTCATATACACATGCATTTTGAGCTAGCCGGGGTTTTTTGTTTTATTTTTGTGGGCAACAAATGCTCCTCCTTATTTGGTCGAGACTGAATGGCACCACTCAAGAACGCTTGCCGTATGCCCTGCGTTTTGCTTAATTTCATGATATATTTAGAGTGCGGGGACTTACGTTCCCCTGCTGCGGAGCTTTGGGTTTTAAAGTTTGGGTCCCATTTGCCCTGTGCTTTTAAAGCTGTAGCATATCACTAACAACTCCCAGCACTTGTAAGAAACTACAATTCCCAGGACTCTTTGAAGAAAGCCATGACTGTTTAAAGTGGTAAGATACTACAGTGCAGATGGGGCCTTCAATGATTTCAAGATTTCAGTAAACAGAGAGTGGGTAGCCCTAAGTATGATTATATTGACATATTGTTCAACGGTAGAAAGGAAAAAAAAACAGATTGTCTTTTTCTGAAACTCCCATAATGCTTGCTGCTCTGATTCAGCTGTGGATTAAATTATTTGTCCGGAACTCCAGAACTTTGTGCTGGTATTCTCAGTCTGTCCTCTTTCAGGCCTTGCCCAAGACATTTTGCTGCCTTCAGTGGAGAAATACATACACGCTGCATTGCATAGGACCCAATTTGTTTTGGCACCTGAGGCAGAAAATCTCAGTCACCTCTCCCACTCCCTGGCAGGAAAAGTGCAACAAACTATATTTTAAAGCTTTTTTTTTTTTTAGCCTTTCCTGAAACCCAAAATCTACCAGAGTCACCCATCTCACTCTGCCTAATGGTAGAACTGGTCCCACGTGGCACCTAGTTTCACCAATCCTACTAAGCCCATACAGATAACCAGATGTGTGGTATAAAAAAACACACCCTACACACGATTCATTGTGCAGGATAATACAGAGACTAAGCTATTCTAGGATGAGAGTGTTTCACAAAATGGCAGTTTGGTTATCCACTCGGCTTGTCACGGGCTCAATGGATAAGAGTGACATTTGGCTAGCAATCTGCAAGGGATTATCAGCAATCCGAGACTTCGCTCCTACTTCTTGAACACTCCAAGAAAACATGGCAACTGGATGAATCAGTCTGCAATCCGTCTTTGTCAAAGTACACCTGCAAACGTGATGTGGAACAGCTTGACTTCAAACACATTGTAGGCATGCCCCCAAGGTGCCATGACCATCCACTGTTACTAGCCCTAGTCCTGAGTATTTTGAAGTTTACATGCATCCTAGCCATGGTAAAAGCGTGAAACAGCTCCAAATTCCTCTCTGTGGACAAAATGTGTTTGTCTTGGTCCTTCTGTCTTTCTCTTATCTCCTTTCCGAAAAGCTCAATTGTGTCAGACAATGATGAGTGGGTAGAAGCCACTTGCATATAAAGGAATGGAAGAATATGTCCACAGGGCAGTGTCCGAAACTCCCATTGTTCCAGGCACATTTTGCGACAGGGAATTTCATTAGCGCGAGCTGTTTCTGAGCTCTGGGAGCAATACTGCGCCTAAGATTTCAGATTAAAATTGCAGAGTGGAAGGAAAGAGGGAACTTTTTCTGCCTCCCCACTTCCAGCCACTCTCTGAAGAGAAGAGGCCCTCTTAAGAATATATGGGGAGTGGGCAGAGGAAGACTAGATCATGTGAAAAATGAACATGTAATATTTTAGATGCAGTTCAATTCATTTTCAGCTTTGTATTCTTGTTATAAAAAAGTGTGCCGTTGTTGCGCCCATGACCTCGGTTTAAGGTGCCATTTAGCTCCTAGCTTTCATATCTCAGTTTCTAACACTGCCACAGTGGGAACATACAGAGCACTATCATTAAGGTGAACTGTGTGCCAATATTGAACCAATATTGAGAAACCACTTAGCTAAAAGATTGAAGAATCGCTGTGCAGCATGGGACGAGCCTTTCTAATCAGCTTTTTGTAAGGACAGATAATCTGCTGCGTCTATCCATCGGGATTGCCACTCACAGAGGAGGCCACCCTGCACTTCTGCGTGAGTCCCTGCTCTGAGCATGCCTCTTCCCAGAGGCACTTCTACAGCAGCAACTCGCACAGAGATGCAACATAATACCTCCGCATGTCCGTTTGGGAAGACAAGATCCGTAGCAAAGTAAATAGTTTGTGGCACAACAGGGAAGTGTGCATCCAGTTTATTTCAGGCAAAGAGTGTGTCTCGGCTGCCGGAAGTTTGCGGCACAGTGGCAAAAGAGAACGTAGGCCTCATTTGAGAGGGGGCAACAGCCCCTCCCAACCTAGACGCGGAGAGAGATGTCTCCCTCTGGCTATTCACAGTGAGGAAACGGCAAAGGGCTTCCTCACAAGCCTCTGAGAAACAGGGCCACAATGGCTGCAGCGACCCATGAAATCTGGGAGGCTCAGGCAAGCTGATTGAAGTTAGTGGGGGGCGGGGTTGCCTCCCCCCGTTTAGAATAGCAGAGGTAGAGCTTGCTGGCCTGGCCTCTGAATGGGTGTTCTGTAATAATGAGGAGGATTTGACAGAGTTTTTACAGCTGCAGGGAGACAAGTGTTATTAAAGAGCACAGAGCTCTAATTAGAGCTTCTCTGTCAGGTCCGAAGGTGTGTCTTTGCCTCCCTCCCCAAATGAATGGCCCACACCTGCTGTTAATGGGAAAATGGCAAAGGGAAAGGAGGGGTGCTTAAGGCTAGTTTACCCCAGAGACAGAAGGTCCAGGAAAATGGGGGTGGGGGTTTTCTGCTGGTTTAAAAAAACACATCAACCTCAATTCTCTTTCCAAGGCAAGTGCTTTGTAGCTGAGGTTTCACTTTATCCAAATATCAAAACTTCTACCACTATAGATTCAGCTCAGCAGAACATGCCCAACTGATGCGATTTAGAGTGGGTTATATTTGGACCACTGCTAAGGCATTCTCGGGGCAGCACCCCCAATGTGGAGCCCCTTCCCAAGGAAAGGTGGGCACTCCCCCCTCCTCACCTGCATTTATGAAGCATGTAAATACTTTTTATAAAAAAATGTTTCCAGGATTTTGGCTGATAGCGTTAAGTTTTTCACTCCTGGTTTTTAACAATTATTTGAATTGTTTCATACAAAACTATTGTTGTGAGCTGCCCTGAGCGAAAAACAGGAGGTGAAAAAAAATGAAATAATAAATGAATAAAGAACAGTCGGATGCTAAAACAGGGTACGTAGAAGTTGGAGCAATGAAAGTGCATGGGATTGATCCTGCATGTGAACTAGGCTTCCTTCCATAGTTTTCTTACCACAAGTGGCTGTACCAACTATACACCATCTAAGTCAGTCCCGGGATCCCATGCGACAGCACGGGAGGTGCTGGAGCACAATGCTTTGGTTATGTATGCATGCAATCCAACCGCTGTGCTGCAGCAAGACTGTCTGCAAGGGGGATCCTGAGGGGTGGGCTTCTCAGTACAGCCACTTGTCTGGGAATCACATGCACATAATGCAGTGAAAATATGGATACAGTGAGAAGTTTGCATAGCACTGTAGTCTTGGGTCCTCCCCACCTGTGAATTGCCCTCATTGCCACATAATGTATTTAGGATCAGGATTTTGGACTCTCCAGCTGTCAGCCAGTGTGGTGTAGTGGTTAAGAGCAGTAGAGTCTCGTAATCTGGGGAACTGGGTTCGCGTCTCCGCTCCTCCACATGCAGCTACTGGGTGACCTTGGGCCAGTCACACTTCTCTGAAGTCTCTCAGCCCCACTCACCTCACAGAGTGTTTGTTGTGGGGGAGGAAGGGAAAGGAGAATGTTAGCCGCTTTGAGACTCCTTAAAGGGAGTGAAAGGCGGGATATCAAATCTAAACTCTTCTTCTTCTTCTTTGGACTCTGTTTCCAACATTATTATCCAAACCAGGCTTTGCTCTTCTCCAAGTCTCTAACTCAAATGCAATACAAGTGCATTATAAAAAAAACCTCCTGTACGTTTTTTCCATCCGGCATTAACGTTATTCACACGTGAGCAGAAACAGCCGGAGAGGATCAGAGGCTGTTCTCCGTGCCATGTGTTAAAAACGCCTCCACTTCAAAGGGAAGACGACTTGGTAGCTGAAGCGGCCAAGGGGGAAGCAAGAAGGGGGTCTCCGGAGCCAAAGGAAATCCTAGCAGGGGACTTTTCAAAGCATTTCGCTTTCCGGGTCTCCTAATCCCTTGGGAATCCAAAGCAGCGAAGGGAGTGGCTGGCGCAAACTGCCACCCGTTCCCCTCTTCCTCCTTAAATTCGTGATAAAATGATCTCTGGCTTGGAGAGGGGGTGGTTTTCGGGGGCGAGGAAGAGAGGGAGACCAACAACCAACAAAACAACAACAACAAAACCCGGGCGCGTCAGACTTTGGTGATACAGCGGCTGGGAAAAGGAAGGCGCGCGCTAGGGCGCATTTCTTCGGTTCCCAGGCCCTGGGCGGCTGTGAGCCGACTGCCTTTGCCCTCCCCAGTCCCGGAGGCTGAGCCGGCCAAGGCAGCCAGCTGCCCCCTGGCTTGTTGCCCCGCAGAGGATCCCCCGGGGAGGGCGCACCAACCCTGAGCGCGCCGGGGCGCACGGCAGCCCAGGCTCCCCGCGTCCCTGGCGGTGGCCACCAGCCCGCTTACCTTAGCGCCCAGGGCACCGGCCAGCAGCAGAAGCAGCGAGGGCGCGGCGAGGAGCCGGCGGGCAGAGCAGGCAGGAGGCGCGGCCATCGTGCGCGCTGCTAGAGCTCCATGGGCAGCCAGGAGGCGGCGGCGGCGGCAGCAGCAAAGCCCCGGCGGCGGCGGCGGCGAGAGGAGCCGCCTGCGCGCAAACCTGCATGGCCGAGCGAGTAATTAATGGCTTTCCAACCTGTCGGGCGGCGGCGAGAGCGCGGCGCGCAACCCGGCGGCTCCTGGGCGGCCGTGATTGACAAGGCGACCTGAGAGCCACCCGAAGCCGCGGCAGCCAGGGGGGCGGAAGGAGGGATCCGGAGGCGGGGGGAGCTGGGTCAGCCCCCGGCGAGTCCTCGCTCGGCAAAGGGAGACAAAGGAGCCCGGCTTAGCAGCATCCTTCCTGCAGCGGCTTCTGGGGAAGGAAGAAGAGCGCGCGGTGGGGGTCGCATCCTTTCCACCGGAGGGGGGGTTCCTTAACCATTCCTCCCCCCCAGAAAAGTGGGGTAATAATTGGACTTTTCCTTGGGATCCGGCGCGTGCAGGCTTCCGAGTTTAACAGAGCTTTTTTGTCGCCAGCGCATCCTTCCCTGCTTCTGAAACAGTGGCTCTCAAACTTTTCCTCCGCGGGCCACACTTAAGGAATAGATATTTGCTCGCTTCTTTTATTGGGAAGAAATAAGCAGAGGTTTTTAAGCTGAGGTCGGATAGCCGTCTGTCATGGATGCTTTAGCTGAGATTCCTGCATTGCAGGGGGTTGGGCTAGATGACCCTTGGTGTCCCATCCAACTCTTAAGATTCTATGATTATACGAAATACATTGGGAAACCAAAAGAAGCCACTCCTAGCGGTGCTCAAGTCTTCTCCAGCGCTTTGAACTGCGACGATTCTGAATCACAACTAGGATTGTCTGCAGTGTCACTTAATGTTCCTGCTGTCCTTTAAAACAATATTTAAAAATCCGTTTTCTGGGGGAAAAATTTAAAAAGTGTTTTGATACGGCCCAAAAATGGAAACAAGAGGAATTACCGACAGTGGAAGAGTGGAGAATGAAACTTATGGACTTTGCAGAACTAGATAAAATGACTGGGAAAATTAGATACCAGAAAGATCACAAGTTCACTGAGGACTGGAGAAAGTTTATGATTTATCTGGAAAATATCTGTGATGAACAGACAACGCTAGTCGGTTTTAAAGAGGCTTTGTGATGAGAAAGGGTATTGTAAAAGAAAACGAGATGAAAGGATATTATTAACTGGCAATATATTATAAAGGAAATGCGTAATAAATATAAAATATGAGGATTGTGGGAGGAGCTGTTGGAAGTCAAAAGTTTGTAATTTGGCAAATATGGTAATGTTTGAATAATTTGTAAAAGAGAAATTTGTAAAAAAAAAAATCTAATAAAAAAAAAGTGTTTTGATACTATATGAAATGCTTGTTTTGTCCTTGAATCTTCCCACCCTGGTTGCCCCCCTCTCATGCCACACCAGCGTGGCAGCTGCTGCCCCATTTGAGTAACACTGTTCTGAGATCACCACCACTGGATTGGTGGGTTGTTGTGGGTTCAATTATTGTAGGACCCTGTTCAGCAAGAGAGTTCCTAGAAGACCGTTCTGAGAAGAGGACGAAGAGCAGAAAGTCCCCCATTTGCCCCTGGCACACACAGAGATGACACACCCCTTCCAAAAGTGGCTGTGAAGATGTCCCATTGCTGTTTCCACCATTCAACGCTCTCTCACGCAGAGACACTTCTGTTCTCTGTATTGACAGTTAAAGGGACATCTGGAATTTCTCTCAGCCAAATTTAGCCCCGACCAGGGTCTTCAGTTGCTGATATCTGGGTAAGCTTCACTGAGATAATGCATAAGAAGCACTTAGAAGATAAGCTATATATACCTTTTGTGCTTATGGCTCACCCTCTTCCTTTGCCCCCCCCCCCCTCAAAACAGCCCTGTGAGGTAGGTTATACCAGGCGACTACTACATGAAATAGAGAGTATCTCCCTCCCTCACACTTTTAATTGTATTTCTGCAAATGTGGACCTGAACTGTCAACTTTTTATAGACATTTGTACATCATGGAGAGAGCAGTCTTGTTGTCTGAGCAGCCCAGGACCTTTCTACGCACTGCCCAGGCTTGCGCCCCAGAGGGGTCACTTTGGTTCTACTAACACAGCAAAAACAATGTGGTTGGCAGCAGTTTACAAGTTACCAGTCTCTGCAACTACAGCAGGCGCTGTGATTCTCCAGTGGTTTGACTTCACCTCCACAAATGCACTCCATTGTCTCTTGAGATAGACAGATGCCAGCCAGTATTCCCAGCTATTATGTACTGTGTTGAATAGGATCCAAATGCAGCAGTCTGATTGGTCCTAGAACAATAGGATCCAGAATGCAGCAGTCTGATTGGCCCTAGAACAATAGGATTCAGAATGCAGCAGTCTGATTGGCCCTAGAACAATAGGATTCAGAATGCAGCAGTCTGATTGGTCCACAGGAGCCACCCAATCCAGCTCCCGGTGGAAGTAAATCCACAACCTGATTGGCCTACAGGAGAATCCCGGAATTAGCCAATCACGTGGGGCCCATTGTGTAAATAATGTATATAAAGCAGACATTCTGAGGGAACTTCCATTCCTCCTCACTACCATGAGCTGAATAAAGAGCATGAAATCCACTCTCAACTCCGAGTATATTTCACCAGCATTAACTGGATGTTGCCAGGAACCAAAAAGAAGAAGCTGAATGAAAGCAGAAACATTTTGGCAAATCTCTAGTGGTTTTTTTCAATCCTTGAAATTAGTGATATGGTTAAAAGAAATCTTGCCTTATGTGTAAAGAGGACCACTGCAGTGAAGAGCTGTAGTTCAAAGGTGAAGCAACTGCCTTTGCAGGTCTCATGTTCGCTCTCCAGGCATGTCTGGCAGTGGTGAACCTACAATTTGGGGCCCCGAAGCTTGAAATGTTATGAGGGCCACTCCTGTCACAACCAGCAACAAGCTCTGTGAAACCAGTGTTACCTTCTTCAGTGGGGTTGTTCCACAACAGATCAGCACAAATTTTCCGCAAGTTTGCATTTTTGGTATCCACTTAAATTAGGGTTGCCATATTTCAAAAAGTGAAAATCCGGACACAAAAGTTTTTGAGCTATTTCTAAAGATATTTGCCAAAATCTAGACTTCCGATATGGGTTGCCATAGTCAGGATTTTCCTGGACATTTCAGCATTTTCTGCCTGGACACTCTTTCCGACTGCCATTTTCCGGCTATGTCCAGTAAAATCCAGACGTTTGGAACCCTAACTTAAATACTTTTGTGAACTCATTGTTATTCCTAGAGTCTTGACCTCTTTTAAAAAGGGGGTGGGGAGATTAGCCACAGCAGAACAGTCTACTTACTGCAACATTCCACCTTTACAACATCTGTGCTACTGACTCTCAACCTTTGGGATTATTGAGATATATGCAACCAAAAAAGAATCGTTTGAGCAGGGGTAGGCAAACTAAGGCCCGGGGGCCGGATCTGGCCCAATCACCATCTAAATCCAGCCCGCAGACGGTCCGGGAATCAGCATGTTTTTACATGAGCAGAATGTGTCCTTTTATTTAAAATGCATCTCTGGGTTATTTGTGGGGCATAGGAATTTGTTCAGTTTTTTTCTTCAAAATATAGTCCGGCCCCCCACAAGGTCTGAGGGGCAGTCGACCAGCCCCCTGCTGAAAAAGATTGCTGACCCCTGGGTTTGAGTCATGCAACTCAAATTGGGTCTATTAAACTGCAAGATTTTAAGCAATATGAGCTAAAGTTGCTTCTGGGGCCCTGAAGCCTAAGCTCCATTATTTTCAAAGTAGATCCATCCCTGGCAGCTGGAAATGCCATTTCTCTGAAACTCTGTCAATGTGGACAACCTTGAGTTGGTTGGACCAGAAGTCTTCTTCTACACAAGGCAATGTCCTTTGTTCCTGTGTGTAGTGTCATTCATACATTAACCCTTCTCTGTTTGTGAACTCTCTGAGTTGGTTCACAGATTGGGGGAGGGGCATGTGTCCCATCCAGTAGTGATGTATGGAAGTGAGAGGTGGACCATAAAGAAGGCTGATTGCCAAAGAAGTGAAGCTTTTGAATTCTGGTGCTGGAGGAGACTCTTGAGAGTCCCATGGACAGCAAGAAGATCAAACCTATCCATTCTTAAGGAAATCAGCCCTGAGTGCTCACTGGAAGGACAGATCCTGAAGCTGAGGCTCTAGTACTTTGGCCACCTCATGAGAAGAGAAGACTCCCTGGAAAAGACCCTGAGGTTGGAAAAGATGGAGGGCACAAGGAGAAGGGGATGACGAAGGACGAGATGGTTGGACAATGTTCTCGAAGCTACGAACATGAGTTTGACTAAATTGTGGGAGGCAGTGGAAGACAGAAGTGCCTGGTGTGCTCTGGTCCATGGGGTCACGAAGAGTCGGACACGACTAACGACTAAACAACAACAACAACAAATGTGTCCCATGTTTCAGAAGACAGCCCTCTGAAAGGCTGTCTTGTCCTAGTTTGATTTAAAGATAAGGGAACCATAAGAAGGAAGAGCAGAGACCTTAAAACTTCCCTCCAAAAGTTAGCACCTGAACAGCATATTAAGGTGGCACACTGGTCACCTGATGACACTCTTCTGCCCTAGGGTCAGAAGTATTGGATTTCTTTGTAAATATTAGTACAGTGGTACCTCTGGATGCGAACGGGATCCGTTCTGGAGCCCCGTTCGCATCCTGAAGCGAATGTAAGCAGCGTCTGCGCATGCGCGGGTCATGTTTTGCCGCTTCCGCGCATGTGCGTGACGTTATTTTGAGCGTCTGCGCATGCGCAAGCGGTGAAACCTAGAAGTAACGTGCTCTGTTACATCCGGGTTGCCGCAGAGCGCAACCAGAAAATATTTAAGCTGAAGCGTATTCATCCCGAGGTATGACTGTAATTATTTCGAAAAGTGCAGATAGACATATAAATTAGCATATGCAAATATATGCCCCTTTTCTGAGTAATGCATAAGTGCATGTAATCACTTGCTTATACTTGATGAGTGACACATTGAATGTGTGAACTAACTCCATGGGAAAATTCTTAATACAGGAATAACAAAAAGTGTCTGGGACAGTCTTATGCAGGGGTAGGCAACCCAAGGCCTGGAGGCCAATCGCCTTCTCGATCCGACCTGCGGATGGTCCGAGAATCAGTGTGTTTTTACATGAATAGAATGTGTCCTTTTATTTAAAATGCATCTCTGGGTTATTTGTGGGGCATAGGAATTTGTTCATTTTTTCCCTTCAAAAGATAGTCTGGCCCCCCACATGGTCTGAGGGACAGTGGACCGGCCCCCTGCTGGAAAAGGTTGCTGACCCCTGGTCATATGTAAAGATAGTGACATGGCCAGCCAAGCCATCTTTGTGACTGGAGTAACCCCATCAGATGGGTGGGGTGCAATTATTATTATTATTATTATTATTATTATTATTATTATTATTATGAGTTTACTTGGCACTGGATATGTGTGTGCATGTCTGTATTATACCAAGAAAGGCTCCCCATATATCTCAAAGGGTCATTGGGAGGATGAATGAGATTGTGCCACAAAGCACTTTGCACAGTTAAAGAATTTCATCAATTACTAATAATAGCAAAGGCTGGAAAGGAAGAGGGATCTGGTTGCCAGATGTAGTTTTGGCTGGTGCAGGAAGTCAGTCTAAGCCTCACCATCTCCCCCTTCCTCCCCCAAAAGGTCTTGGCCTCATAGACACAGCAGAAAGAAAGATAAAAGATGTTTGTGGGGATCCTGCGCTGGAAGGAGGTGATACTGGAAACCATCCGTCTAAGGGATGTCCTGGACGCCAGGGCTGTCCGAGAACAGCTTCTCCAAAGCTGTTCCTAAACCGACAAATTAATTCATCTGCCCTATGCAGAATACCAAGCAATTCATTTGCTCCTTAAACCTCTCCCTGCTCCATTTTCCTGCTACAAATCCTCTCTTCGTTCTTCACCCGGTCCAATGCAAAACCCTGTTAAAATGAATGGAAGTGGCAGAAGTGTAGTCGTGTGCCGTGCATTTTAATGGAGCTTGGCTTGTGCCTGAGATCTTCTTGGTAGATTGTGTGTGTGGATCCTAAACCCACTGGCTTTTCCCAAAGGCTCCAAATATATATGGTCAGATGGAGTTCATTTATCTGAGTATCCCTGAAGATAGAAGGAAAACATCGCCATACCTGGCGTGGAGATATACCGTATTCTATTCTATTCTATTCTATTCTATTCTATTCTATTCTATTCTATTCTATTCTATTCTATTCTATTCTGCTAAGCAAGTAAAGTTTGGCTAGACTACAATCAGACTGAGTGTTATCCGCAACTTCCAAATGCATTTGCCCCAACATTTCCCTTATCCCAAAAAATCCAGTATTTTGAGGAAGCAGGTTTGGTGTCCAATCTAAATTTGCTGGCAGGTGATTGAATTCCACCTGAAAATAGTGGCAGTCTGGAAGCATCTTTTGTGTCCCAAAATGGTTCACATCAATTGACAGGGGCAGGCAGGCAGGCAGGCCCTGCCAGGATGAGGCTTACACACCAAATCGGGGTAGGCAACCTAAGGCCCGTGGGCCGGGTGCGGCCCAATCGCCTTCTCAATCTGGCCCACGGATGGTCCAGGAATCGGCGTGTTTTTACATGAGTAGAATGTGTCCTTTTATTTAAAATGCATCTCTGGGTTATTTGTGCGGCATAGGAATTTGTTCATTTCACACACACACCTCAAAAATAATCCAGCCCACCAAATGGTCTGAAGGATGGTGGACCGGCCCATGGCTGAAAAAGGTTGTGGACCCCTGGACTAAAAGCCAGGCCAAACTGCTAACTTACTGACTTATTTGAGAGATAATTAAACCCTGCAACTTTACTCCAAACTAAGATTTCTTTACCTTCGATGTCTACAGTGCGCACGCAAAGAAAATGCAAAGTTCTTTATAGCACAACCCTACACATATCTGCATTGAGTTCAAACTTGCTCCTAGTCCCATGGAAGCGTGCAATCTTAATTTCATGGCAGGCTTCAGTTTGGACCAGTTTGGACCAGACACCCTGTCCTGCCATTCAGCTCACAATTACAGTTATAGAGGGCTGTGTGTGTGCAGTATAGTCTGTGTGCGAGTTTGAAGTTGTACACTGCTAAGAATATCTTTCCAAAGAAAATGAAAATAGACTGTGGTTCTTCCCTCCTCCCCCCCCCCTTTCTTTCTTTAAAAACAGAAATCAAAGAGAGTTGCACTGCATGAATGCACTGTTAGGAGATCAAGAGAGCACAGGAGTCTCAAGAGCTCAGCTCAAGAAGGACAAAATATTTCCGGAAAGGGGCCTTCAAGACCTTGAACCAAGACCTGGAGGACTCTAGAACGTCTGGCTCACTAATCTACACCACACCCTTCTTGCCAGATTTGTAGAATTGGAGAGTTGGAAAGGACCAACCCTCTGCAGTGCAGGAATCTTTTGCCCAAGGTACAACCCTGAGATTAAGATAAGGTTACCATATGTTTTTCAATGAACCCAGGGACACAATAAATAAATAAATAAATACTACACGTTCGGGATGTTGACGCTGGAGCGATGGCGGTGGCAGAGGGGCGGCCACCGCCTTGACCTCAACCGCCACATTTCTATCTCCTTTCTCCATGAAACTGGGCACCCCTGAGTTGTTGGTTCTTCGTTGGTGGTGGTGGGGAAGCAGTGTGCAGTGGGTCAGGCATGGAAGGCGGAGAAGGAGGGCCGAGAGCAGCGGTGAGGCTCGGGCAACGCGATGCCTCCCTTCCCATCAGAGCAGCCCCAATCCTACTCCTACTTGCGTGCAAGCAGGAGTGGGCGGGGATGCCTCAGCTGGGAAGGGAGGCTTCACACTGCCTTTTGGAGCAGCCCCATCCCAACTCCTACTTGCGTGCAAGCTGGAAGGGGCAGGGATATCTCTGGCAGCGCAATGCCTCCCTTCCCATTGGAGCAGCCCCAATCCCATTCCTACTTGCGCACAAGCAAGAGGGGGTGGGGATCCCTCAGCTGGGAAGGGAGGCTTCCCGTTGCCTAACTGAGAGATCCCTGCCCCCTCCTGCTTGCACGCAAGTAGGAGTTGGGAGGCTTCTCCGATAGGCAGCATGAAGCCTCCCTTCACAGCTTAGTTGCTGGGGTGAGGGAAGGTGGAGGCAGCCCGGAGGCTGCATCTTAGAGCCCCTGCACCACCATCATATGGGGACTTCCAAGCAGCTCCTGAAGCCAGCCAGAGCCAACAGCTCCGGGCTGCTGAGACTGCCGCTGCTGCGTTTCCCGGGGACATTAGATAAAATCCGGGGACATTCCGGGGATGGAATTTGTCCGGCGACTTATTCGCAAATCTGGGGACTGTCCCCAGGAAACAGGGACATCTGGTAACCCTAGATGAAGAGTCTCATGCCCTGCTGAATGAGCTACCTACCCTGTACCATCTGATTTACGCTGATGGGCTTTCATCCCAAACCTCAATTCTGTCCTCAGTGTGAGGACTTGAAGCATGAACCTCACAAGCTCAGGCTAGTGAGCTGTATGAGCTCAGAGGCCAAGAGCCTTCTCTGGCCGTAAGGACAGTATTATAGAAAGAAAAATTGTTGAATCTAATACTACTGACCAAGCCATGGTTGGTTTTTTTTCTTAATTTTACCTTGGAAATGCTAAACAGGGTGTGTGTTTTATCCAGGGAGGCTCCTATGAGGTCCCAGTCCACCCCGGAAAACTGAATCCCTCTTCTCACTAATCTGGCTTTCTCTTGAAAGCCGAGGAGCCAAATAACCACCTTCTCAGTGCCTGTCTCAAGCATATAAGCCTGCAAGGTGCATTAGGATTTGACAGCAGCCAGCATCAAAGTTTATGACTGTCCATCCATGCGACCCCAAAGGACTGGAAGAGAGCATTTTTTTAATGAGTCCTGATGGGATTTCCTTTTCCCAGAGCCCATCTGGGCATGTTGTTGTTGTTGTTTAGTTGTTTAGTCATGTCCGACTCTTCGTGACCCCATGGACCACAGCACATCAGGCACTCCTGTCTTCCACTGCCTCCCGCAGTTTGGTCAAACTCATGCTGGTAGCTTCGAGAACACTGTCCAACCATCTCGTCCTCTGTCGTCCCCTTCTCCTTGGGCCCTCCATCTTTCCCAACACCAGGGTCTTTTCCAGGGAGTCTTCTCTTCTCATGAGGTGGCCAAAGTCTTGGAGCCACAGCTTCAGGATCTGTCCTTCCAGTGAGCACTCAGGGCTGATTTCCTTCAGAATGGAGAGGTTGGATCTTCTTGCAGTCCATGGGACTCTCAAGAGTCTCCTCCAGCACCATAATTCAAAAGCATCAATTCTTCGGTGATCAGCCTTCTTGATGGTCCAGCTCTCACTTCCATACATCACTACTTTAACTATATGGACCTTTGTCGGCAAGGTGATGGCATTGCTTGACATAGGAATTGTTAATCAGTCACCATAAGAATATCCTTATTATGTTTAGTAAGAGTGGATGTTGTTTAGTGCAGCCTTACTGAGAAGTTCTTAAGGGCAACTAACTGTAAGGACAGCTGTAGCTTCAAAAAACAACAGCTCCTTTGGCAGGGGAAGAAAAGGTAAAGGTAAAGGGACCCCTGACCATTAGGTCCAGTTGTGACCGACTGGGGCTGCGGCACTCATCTCGCTTTATTGGCCGAGGGAGATGGCGTACAGCTTCCGGGTCATGTGGCCAGCATGGCTAAGCTGCTTCTGGTGAACTAGAACAGTGCACGGAAACGCTGTTTACCTTCCCGCCGGAGCGGTACCTACTTATCTACTTGCACTTCGTGCTTTCGAACTGCTAGGTTGACAGGAGCAGGGACCAAGCAACGGGAGCTCACCCCGTTGCGAGGATTCAAACTGCCGACCTTCTGATCGGCAAGTCCTAGGCTCAGTGGTTTAACCCACAGTGCCACCCGTAAACATAATAGTAAAAAAGATATAATAGTAAAAAAGATATATAATAGTAAAAAAGATATATAATTTTGTCTGCACATACAGCATGTAGACTGAGTCTCCAAGAACAATTAATTATAAATTCAAAGTGACGATGATCCAGCTCTACCCACCCACCCACAAAGAAGATTAATATCCCCCCCCCAAGCTTCTCAAGGGAAAACTCTTTCATCCCAGTCCTCAGGTCCATAACCTCTTGAGTGAAGAGTTTCCATCTGCAGCATCTCAAGGACTCTCAGTGCTGGGGAAATAATGAGAAACACAATGTTTTGTCTAGCCTTGAGAGGAGTAGAATGTTACCAGGGTTGATTGCTCAGTTGGTAGAGGATGAGACTCTTAATCTCAGGTTTGTGGGTTGGAGCACCACGTTGGGAAAAAGATTCCTACATTGCAGGGGGTTAAACTAGATTGCCCTCTGGGTCCCTTTCAACTCTATGATTCTGTGATCTATGATTAAGAAATCTGTTGCGGAATTAAAAATAATAACTTACTTATACCCCGCCCATCTGGCTGGGTTTCCCTAGCCACTCTGGGCGGCTTCCAACAAGAGATTGAAAATACATTAAAACACCAGTCATTAAAAACTTTCCTAAACAGGGCTGCCTTCAGATGTCTTCTAAACATCAGATAGTTGTTTATTTCTTTGACATCTGATGGGAGGGCATTCCACAGGGCGGGCGCCACTACCGAGAAGGCCCTCTGCCTGGTTCCCTGTAACTTCACTTCTCACAGTAAGGGAACCGCCAGAAGGCCCTCGGTGCTGGACCTCAGTGTCCGGGCAGAACGATGGAGGTGGAGACGCTCCTTGAGGTATACTGGACCAAGGCGGTTTAGGGCTTTAAAGGTCAGCACCAACACTTTGAATTGTGCTCGGAAACGTACTGGGAGCCAATGTAGGTCTTTCAAGATGTTATATGGTCTCAGCGGCCGCTCCCAGTCACCAGTCTAGCTGCCGCATTCTGGATTAGTTGCAGTTTCCAGGTCATCTTCAAAGGTAGCCCCACGGAGAGCGCATTGCAGTAGTCCAATTGAGAGATAACTACAGCATGCACCACTCTGGCGAGACAGTCCGTGGGCAGGTAGGGTCTCAGCCTGCATACCAGATGGAGCTGGTAGACAGCTGCCCTGGACACAGAAAGTTAGCTTCTGTGCAGATATCCACACTACATTTCTTGCAAAATGGGTTCATTGGGCTCCTGTTCTTTCCCTGTTTCATAGGAAGTATACAGGAAGCTTCCTTCTATTGGATCAGGCTACGGGTACATCTAGCTCAGTACCCTGACGGGCAGTGGACTCAGTGGACTGGCACTGCCAGTCCCAGCCCACCCCAAAGATGCTGTGGGTGGAGGCTGACTCCTTCTGCCTGCAAAGCAGATGCTCGGTTGCTGAATCATGGCCCTTCCCCCAAACTTCAAGGGGTCCTTCCATCCAGCACCAGTGGCTGAGAATCTATCCCAGACTTCCTTCTCTAGCTGGCCTCCAGATGTTCTTCAGCTCCAGCTCCCATCACTTGCAGCTGGACTCCAAAACATCAGGAGGGAAGCAGCCTGGGGAAGCCTGAATTCTATCCCGTATTCTGCTGTTGGAAAAACCTGCAGCACTGGGTACAGCAAATGGCACAGGGTGCTGGATTGTGTGACCTGCTCAGAGAGGAATAGGATAGGGTTGCCGTACTTCAAAAAGTGAAGATCTAGACACAAAAGTTGTAAGTTGTCGAGCTTTTTCTGGCATAGTTGTTGGGCTTTTTCGCAAAGTCTCCAAAAGAAATGCCTTAGGGCTGAGACGTAAGATATAAAGTTTAAAATAAATATATCAATAATCCTTAATTTAAAAAAAGTGGGAACATGCCTGGGCCATGCCATCATGCCCTTCTCGGTGTGTGTGTGTGTGTGTGTGTGTGTGTGTGTAATATGGAGTTTCTTTGTATCCCTCTCTTCCTCCATAGATGTCAGGACTAACAATCACAGGCTAATTTCCATTTTATCATTGTAAGAATCTTCTGAGGTAGGTTAGGCTGAGCGATAGTAACTTGAAACTTAGCCATTCCAGTTGTTCATTTCACTGCAGTTACTGAGCTGAAGAGCTGGGTCCTACAGAGGGAACAGCCACATTAGCTTTCAAAGACTACAGTGGTACCTCGGGTTAAGTACTTCATTCGTTCTGGAGGTCCATTCTTAACCTGAAGCTGTTCTTAACCCGAAGCACCACTTTAGCTAATGGGGACTTCCGCTGCCGCCGCACAGCCGGAGCACGATTTCTGTTCTCATCCTGAAGCAAAGTTCTTAACCTGAGGTACTATTTCTGGGTTAGCAGAGTCTGTAACCTGAAGCGTCTGTAACCTGAAGCGTCTGTAACCTGAAGTGTCTGTAACCCAAGGTACCACTGTAATCCATGTCTCTTCTTTTCCCGAAATCCATTTATCGCCTATTTAGAGCTAAACAAATGCAAGATCCTCCACGCTTTCAGAGTTTCCCACTCTAAATATAGCGCTAAAACAAAAGGGAAGCCAAGGGAGAAGCAGGTCTAGAGGGATTTAGAATAGGATGACAATGACCGACACAAACCCTTTACCATAATTTTGACTCTAATCTGTTAACCAAACTTCTTTTCTTCTAGGCATTTTCCAGAACGCTTAGAAATTGCAAACAGTAGGCCTTCTGCAGAGGAGGAGAAGTGTTTCCCCTTCTCTCTTTTCCCCCTCCTGTGCATTTAAGAGGAAATCTAATCAAGTCACCCCAAGCCCCAACTGCAGATGGGAAAATCATTATTGGATTAGATGGCTGACCTGCAGAGGTTGATGGGTTCGGCATGTGTGGTCCAGGAAATAATCCATAATGCAAAACAAAACTTGGATGGCAAGGCATTGTGTCCTTTAAAGGGCATCGACATCAGTTTGATTAATGGCACTTGCCTGCAATGCCCTTCGTAGGTCCCTTTGTTCTTTGGCTTACTATTGGCAGCTGCTAAGGTACATTATCCTCAAAAAACAAGGGAGCTACAGAAGGGGGAACTACATTGGTTGGTTTTGCCTCCCCCTAGTATTCCCTAAGGGACGCAGGTGGTGCTGTGGGTTAAACCACAGAGCCTAGGACTTGCCGATCAGAAGGTCGGCGGTTCGAATCCCGCGACGGGGTGAGCTCCCGTTGCTCGGTCCCTGCTCCTGCCAACGTAGCAGTTCAAAAGCACGTCAAAGTGCAAGTAGATAAATAGGTACCACTCCAGCGGGAAGGTAAACGGCATTTCCGTGCGCTGCTCTGGTTCACCAGAAGCGGCTTAGTCATGCTGGCCACATGACCCGGAAGCTGTACGCCGGCTCCCTCGGCCAGTAAAGCGAGATGAGCGCTGCAGCCCCAGAGTCGGTCACAACTGGACCTAATGGTCAGGGGTCCCTTTACCTTTAGTATTCCCTAAATGTTTAGGTAAGATCCAGCAGTGGGATGTTTTTGCTGCCAGTTGAAGGCATACCTGTTCATTCAGGTTTTCCCTGGTCCTTCATACTAGTCATTACCACGATGGCGTTACTGATTTTGTTGCTGCCCATTGAGATGGTTATTTCTTTATTATTAATATTGCGTGAACTGCTTTGGCATCTCTTTGGGTAAATCAAGGGTGAGGAACCTGAGGCCCTTTTGGTGTTGTTGGGACTCCCATCAGCTGGAATAGCTAAGTCAGTAGAGCACGAGACTCTTAATCTCAAGGTTGTGGGTTTGAGCCCCATGTTGGGCAAAAGAACCCTGCATTGTAGGGGCTTGGACTTGTGGTCCCTTCCAACTCTACGTTTCTATGCGTTTGTTAGCTCCCCATCACGCCCAGCCAGCATGGGGATGGTGGAAGATGTAGGCCAACAACATCTGGGAGGACCACAGGTGGTACCCACTGCTGCTATAAACGGAAAGAAGTACAGAAATATTTCAATAGATAAACATGGAATGGTTGTGTCTTTTGAAGCATCTTGTACGGGGCTCCACAGCGTGCTACACCTCAGTATACAACAATGTCCACTAGCTTATGTGACTTTACAAAGGAGTAGACACATTCATGTAGGGTCGCGGGTGGCGCTGTGGGTTAAACCACAGAGCCTAGGGCTTGCCGATCAGAAGGTCGGTGGTTTGAATCCCCGCAATGGTCCCTGCTCCTGCCAACCTAGCAGTTCGAAAGCACATCAAAAGTGCAAGTAGATAAATAGGTACCACTCCAGCGGGAAGATAAATGGCATTTCCGTGCACTGCTCTGGTTTTGCCAGAAGTGGCTTAGTCGTGCTGGCCACATGACCCGGAAGCTGTCTGCGGACAAATGCCAGCCCCATGGCCTATAGAGCGAGATAAGCGCACAACCCCAGAGTCTTCTGCGACTGGACCTAATGGTCAGGGGTCCCTTAACCCTTAACCGTTTAGACAGATTCATGGATATGGGCAAACTCAGGGACTGTTGTAGTTCAATGGAGAACTCATTCTCAGAGGCAGCTGTTGGCATCTGTCTGTCTCAAAAGACAATGGAGTGCACCTCTGAGGGTGAAGTCAAACCATTGGGCTAGCAGCACTGAAGTGACAACCCTTGGGCGCAAACCTGGGCAGTGTTTGGATTTGATATCCCGTTTTATCACTACCCGAAGGAGTCTCAAAGCGGCTAACATTCTCCTTTCCCTTCCTCCCTCACAACAAACACTCTGTGAGGTGAATGAGGCTGAGAGACTTCAAAGAAGTGTGACTAGCCCATGGTCACCCAGCAGCTGCATGTAGAGGAGTGGGGAATCGAACCCGGTTCACCAGATTACGAGTCTACCACTCTTAACCACTACACCATACACAGTGTGTATGGAGATCCTGGGCTGCCGAGATGACAAGACTTGGCCTGGCTGATGTGGTCCAAAGGAAAGCAGAGCAATACGTTTGGCACCAGCTTGGCTGCAGGAGTTGCAGGAAGGAGGAGTTCAAGGCACCATCCAACCATCTTAGGCAGCTGCATAGCATGGGTTGGTGGTGCCCAGGGCGTAAATATGAACAGTGGGACAAGGATGGTGGCCGCACCAGCCCAAAACCTCACCACCAACCAAGCTGGAGTGGTCTGATGGGAGATGGAGGAGACCATGTAACGCGCATGAAGTCAGGTGAAACAAGGGACAAAGAGGCTCAAAGCTGCCCCACAAGGATGGCAGACCTGAGGGCTGTGGCACTCTGTTCGCAAAGGAGGTGGTTGCCAGAGCCTCTCCTTGGTGGGCAATAGTGGTGGCATCCCCTCCCTCCCTCCTTCTCAGTTGTGGGGGGGCACACATGGGTTGTGCTCGTCACAAAGAGAAGGAGGAGCTACCTCTTCCCTAGCCCTGAAGGCTTCCTTGCAGAACTGATGATATCTGGTTTTGAGGATTGAAGATAATGTTGGTTTATAGAAGTTGGGTTTCTTGGGTGTTATCTTGAAGTAGACGTGTTGAATAATTTTCTTTTCTTTTTTAAAAAAGTTTTTATTATTAAAATAATTCAGCATTAATACACACATATTGCGAATATACAAGCATGCAAACATACATTTCATACAATCCTTAAAAATGTTCAAACACACCTACATACAGTCCCACAGATAATTCTTTTTCCCATCACCATCCACCACCCCTCACCCCACCTTTGTGATAGACTTCCAATCTACTCAATTGCAATTTCTTTCCACTTCTATTACTTTCTTTCACACACCTTTAACCTAATTTCATGCTCCTTTTTCTATTACACATTGTTATCCATCTTATCTAGTATTTCAGTATTTAAAACAGAACTTGTTTATTCGAATAGGAGTTCTGATTTTTCAGTATGGTTTTGCAAGTATCCTTTAAATGCCTTCCAGTCCCTGTGTATCTTCTCTTTTGAGATCCTTCCAATTTCTCCCATTGTTTTGAATATATTGTAATACTCCAATAATTTGGCAAGCCACTCTGTTTTTGTCGGTATAATACCAAATAAGTGGTATTATACCGAATAATTTTCTATAGATAGCTGGCAGATGGAGAATCGGAGGTTCTTTTTTATTTCTTTTTCTTTCCCTCTTTCTCCCCTTTTTCTTCTTCTCCTCCTTCTCCTCCTCTCTATTTCTGCTGTGTTTTTATTTAGCTTTTTAGTTTTGATAAAAAGATATCTGATATTAATCTTTGTATTTCCCCCCCCAAAAAAATGCACAATTTATATTTTTTTTAGAGACAGACAGATGCCAACCAATGTATGTGAACTTTATTGTCTTTTGTAGGCTACCTTGGGAGGGTTTTGCCCTGAAAGGTGCTACTGCCATACAGTAAATAAATGCAGACTTGCAAAACATGTAGAGTTGCAATCCCAGTCATAAATTACAGGGTGTGGGGTGGAAGCTCCACTGAAGGCAGTGGGATGTTGAGTAGACATGCTCAAGGGGGGTTTAAAGGGGGGCAGGAATAGCATGATTTATCTTTGTGTTAAAATAAAATATTTTCCTAATTAGCTATGGGAGCCTTTCAGAGCCAAACATGCTAGCATGCAAATGCCATAGCAATACAGTGGTACCTCGGGTTAAGTACTTAATTCGTTCTGGAGGTCCGTACTTAACCTGAAACTGTTTTTAACCTGAAGCACTACTTTAGCTAATGGGGCCTCCTGCTACCACCGTGCCGCCAGAGCACGATTTCTGTTCTCTTCCTGAAGCAAAGTTCTTAACCTGGAGCACTATTTCTGGGTTAGCGGAGTCTGTAACCTGAGGCGTATGTAACCCGAGGTACCACTGTAGACCAGAGTTTCTCTACTTCCTGATGCTCTCATTTGTTCATTCAGAAATACGCGCTTTTGTTTTGCTCTCAAGCAGAGGAGCAGGGTGCCCTCTTGTGGGCAGGCCTGCACCTCCCATGTTGATGGATGGTGGCCTGACCTCCACAGGAATTTCCGTTGTGTTGCACGGCTCTGCCACCTGTGCCTCTTCGATCTGTTATATCTTTAACAGTTCAAGCTGCTTGGTACAGGTCCAAATCAAAGGACAAAAATAGGAATGGAGTCAAGTGGCTGGAGCAGAGTACAGGGAGCCTGCAAGGAAGCATGCAATCCCTGCTTTGCAGCAGAGTGCTTTTCAGCTCACTTGATTGGTTGATCTCTGCAGAAGCTGTGTTTTGATCTCATTTTTAATACGCATTTTCACTCATTTTAAAAGCATAGGGAAGCATACAACAGTGTAGGGGGGGACTCCATTACAACGAGCAAGCTACATGTAGAGCGGTATTATGGTTACATTACGAGAATGTAGGGATGCGGGTGGTGCTGTGGCCTACACCATTGAGCCTTGGGCTTGCCGATCAGAAGGTCGGCGGTTTGAATCCTGTTGCTCGGTCCCAGCTCCTGCCAACCTAGAAGTTCGAAAGCACCTCAAAGTGCAAGTAGATAAATAGGTACCACTCCAGCGGGAAGGTAAATGGCGTTTCCGTGTGCTGCTCTGGTTCGCCAGAAGCGGCTTAGTCATGCTGGCCACTTGACCTGGAAAAACTGTCTGCAGACAAACGTCGGCTCCCTCGGCCAGTAAAGCAAGATGAGTGCTGCAACCCCAGAGTCGTTTGTGACTGGACTTAACTGTCAGGGGTCCTTTACCTTTACTAGAATGTAAACGTTGTGTGTGTCAGCCTTTTGCAAAGTACTGGAAATCTGGCTGTTGCTGAGAGAATGATCCAGGCTAAGAGGTTCCCTTTACTCTTTTGTAAGTGGGAACTGTTTGTGATGATTGTAAAATAACCACTGTTGAAGTACCGTATTTTTTGCACCATAACACTCACTTTTTTCCTCCTAGAAAATAAGGGGAAATGTCTGTGCGTGTTATGGAGCGAATGCCTGCGGGTGGCGGGGGGGATCTGCTGCAGTCGTGAGCAGAGGATCCATGGTTCCCCTTCCTTCCCTCCTCTGTGGTTACAAAGCATGGATCCACATGGATCCTCAGGATTTTTGCATTGGGCTACTCCAAACTCACTGTCAGATCACATGTCTGTGGCCACAGCATGAACCACAAAAATCATATATCCACTATTTCATTTAGAATATTTTTTTTCTTGTTTTCCTCCTCTAAAAACTACGTGCGTGTTATGGTCTGGTGCGTGTTATAGAGCGAAAAATACGGGTAAGTCCCCCGTGAACTCAGTGGGGAGACTGCCGTTCTTAGACTTTGCTGTTTCCTCCCTAAGTATTTGCTGTTTCCTCCCTAAGAGGCATGCTGTTTGGCAAGGGCTTTCCTCCCCATTGCAGCCCTGGACTAGGAGGAGAAAACACACATTAATCAGGCTCTCCTATCCCTTTTCCCCTGAACCTGGGAGGCTAGCAGTACCTCAAACTCCCCAGGGACAAAAAGACTGCTAATTTCAAGCAAGCTGAGCCTATACCTCGGGTTACAGACACTTCAGGTTACGTGTTTTTGAGTTACGGATGTGCCGAAACCTGGAAGTACCGGGATGTGTTACTTCCGGGTTTTGGCGCTCACGCATGCACAGAAGCACTAAATCGCGCTTTGCGCATGTGCAGAAGCGCCAAATCACAACCTGTGTGTGCGCAGACACGGGGCTGCAGGTTGTGAACGCTGCAGGTTGTGAACGGGCCTCCCGCACAGACCACGTTTGCAACTCGGGGCGTCCACTGTAGTAGGGCATCACTTTGATAAGAAAATGGGAAATTATAATTATTTGACTTTTTGTTCATATTGTTGCATATTTATAAAACAGGACAGAAAGGTAAAAGTAAGCAAGGATGGATTAATGTCAACAGTCCATCGTCATTCATTTCTATTCCCAGCATTCTAATCTTAAGGCAGGCAGGTCTATCAATCTTCTCCCTTCTCCTTTGTTCTCCACCAGCCTCCATGGAGACCTTGGGGTTCACAGGTGGTTTTAGGGGAGTGCAACTGGTTCGGAGCCTCAGGGGCACCACAACCACGATGTAGAATGGGAGACGAGAGGCTGCTGGTGCTGAACTTTGGTGTTGCACACGATGCCGCTGAAATTTGAGACTCCAAGGTCACTGTATCTTTGCTGGGAACTCATACATGTCAACAAGGCCAAGCAAAGTTGGTTGCAATTCCAACACAGGCTCCGAGATAAAATTGTTGTCTCTCAAAACATATCCTTGGGGAAAGAGCACAAGTTTACAACTGGTCACAAAACGGCTTTCCTCTGGCTTTCTTTGGAGGCTTCAGTCGTCTGTTAAATGCAAAATACGAGGTGACATCTGCTACACATCTCCTGTGCTCTGTCACTAATTGGCACATATCAAGGTATACATACAGGCTCACTCGCTGGATCATCACCTTGTGGTGGTGAATGGGCTTGCATGTTCCTGTGACCCTTGTGAGCGAAGCCATCAGGAGTCTCTTACTCCCAGAAGGGTCACCCAAGGCGGTAAGGTCAAAGGGGAGGAGCTAGACAAAGAATGATCCAATAATTCCTCAATGGACTTTCTTCAGTATCAACTTTGTTGGACAGGTCATGTTGCGTGGATGCCTGATTATCGTCCTCCAAAGCAACTACTCTATTCCAAACTTAAAAATGGAAAGCGTAATTGTAATGGTTATATGGGGTTGCTCGTGCGTAAGTTGCCGCCACTCCTGGCTAGTAGCCTAGTTAAACCTTTCCTGGCTGGACAGCCCTTCACTTCGTGGCTGTTCAGCCGCTAGCAGTATCTGTCAGTGGGCGTTTCTTGAATTTCTTCCAGCAAAGAAATTCTTTGACGCCAAGTCTACGCCTACTTTCCCTGCACGGAAGTCTTCTGTGCAGGGTGGGTGTGGGTAGCGGAGAACCTGTGCTCTCCCTGCTGGTCTCCAGCAAAGAGTCCTGGAGCCCTCTCTCCGGTTCCCCCATCCGCCCCCCTTTATCCCTGGTGTTACGATGATTTCC
This sequence comes from Podarcis gaigeae, assembly GCF_964106915.1. Lineage (NCBI taxonomy): Eukaryota > Metazoa > Chordata > Lepidosauria > Squamata > Lacertidae > Podarcis > Podarcis gaigeae. The sequence continues at coordinate 93,352,877 of NC_139682.1, read as the reverse complement.
TTCCCCAGCTGCTGAGTCCCCTCTCTCCCTGCTTGGCCCTTCTCCGGCATCGCTTGGGAGCCCTGCCTCCACTCCTGTCTCCGATGTCAGTTCCCTGACAGTAATGCTGGTGGTCAACAAAAGAGGTTCAAAGACTCTCTCAAGGCAAATCTAAAAAAATGTAGTATAGACGCCTACAATTGGGAAACACTGTCCTGTGAGGGCTCCAATTGGAGAACAACCTTTACCAAAGGTGTCATGGGCTTTGAAGATACTTGAACTCAGGATGAAAGGGAGAAATGTGCTAAGAGGAAGGCACGCTTGGCAAACCCTCACAGTGATCAACTCCCACCCGGAATCCAATGTCCCCACTGTGGAAGGACGTGTGGATCCAGAATTGGCCTCCACAGTCACTTACAGACTCACTGTTAAGACCGTGTTTATGGAAGACAATCTTAATTGGCTACGAGTGATCGAAGAAGAAGAAGATACCTACAGGCTGATGCACTCAACTCACAGATACACATGGTCCACTCATACCATACAGGCAGGCAGGTACACGTATGCTCAGAGGAAAGAGGTCAGAAAAGCACACACACAGCAGAGGTTGTGAGTTCCTCTCCATTGTAATAATAATAATAATAATAATAATAATAATAATAATAATAATAATAATATGTTCCTCTCTTCCTGGCCCAGCATTGTGGTCTTCTCTGCTGAGTGTGTCTGCTTTTATATCCCCCACCTCTGCTAAAAGTGTATTCCTGTCCATCCGTCCCTGTGTGTGATTTCTATGTGTCCTGTATGTATGAACTTGAGAATAGTGTGGCTTGGCCACTCCACCATTTGAAGGGGAGGCTAACCCCCAGCTTTCAGAGAACAGGCAGGCCAAAAGCAAAAGTACAGTGTAACACTACACATAGCAGAAGAGATAAGACTGTCCTCTGTTCCCACACTCTCCCAGACAGGCATGTGAATTACACCAATCACATCTGCAGCATCGGAGGCATGAATTGCTAACAAAAAGGTGCCTGTCTTCACCAGAAAGTGCCACACATTTGACATTTTTTTGCATACCCTCGAGTACCACCAGAAAAAAAAGCACTGGGCATGAAGGCATGCAGAAACTACCTTATCCTACAGAGGGGGAAAATGTATATTTCTTGCCCATTTTGCCTCTGGCCCTGTCCATTTCTGAAGATATGCCTGTGTTAGCAGAGACTCAGTTCGTTTGGGGCAAAAATGAGTGGTCTACTTGATCGGACAGCGCCACCCTAGTTGACGTCCCAGGATCCTCAATGTTCAGGTATTCTGCGGCAAACATGCAAGAGCTCCTCAGCGAAAAAGTTCAGATGGGAATAGGGGTTCCCTGAAGGAAGTTTGAACACCATGCGCTTGACACTGCAGACTTTTGAAAATAGAACTTTAAAAACTGCAGTGACTTTTTGCGCTGAGCAACAAGTGGAAAGAAGGGCAGAGAGGGTTGTCCCTCTATCTTTCATGGCTCTGGGGAAGAGGGACTTTCAGTAGGTGAGAACAGCTAAACATAAATGCCTTTTTCTGCACCATTATTTAAGGATCAGGAAATCTGTCTTCTTTTGCTTCTGGCCAGCACAGGGCAGGATTGCAGAGCTTCCAGCCTGCAAAACCACATCCCCACCCCCCAAAAAAAACCCCACACCTGTTCATCAGCTGATGTCACTGTGTAGACTCAACTGATCGGCAGGAGTGGAGTCTGGTTTCCTCCAACTTCTTGGATTATCCTCATGCTGAGTAAGCCTAAATTTACAGGGGGAAAGCAATGAGAATGGTGTTGTCTGAGGGTAACATCATGTATGCAAATGAAATGGGAACACAAACGGCTGCAAACACACGGTAAACTGTGGACAATACCGAAGTGTCACTAGTAATATGTGATAACTTCCACTTTGACTTTTATTTCACACAAAGATCAAAAATATTTTTAATGCACTTCATTCTTATCCTTTATTAGCTCGTATTTATTTGACTAGATTTTCAGTGCTACTTAAAATGACAAATTAATTGCACTTCTTTATTTGCTGTCCAGTAGTGTTGCTAACTGATCAAAACGTAGCTGGTTTTGTGCCTTTAGCAGCAACTTGATTTGCAGAAATCAGAAGGCAAAGTTTTTTATAAGATGGATGTGCTCATTGCTACAGTTCAAACTCCTGTTAGGTTGGCAATGCTATTCTCAAGTGTGGCTCCTTCAGACTGCAATTCCATGTTCGACTTCAAATCAAAAATAATCTAGGTGAGTTGTTCTTGGCTTGGCAGCCAAGAACCTGAACTTGCCTTCTGAACAGAGAGACACAAAACTTGCCTTCTGAACGGAGACACAAAACAGCTGCATTCAAGCTATATGAACCTTTAAAGCAGCATGCACAGTCTTAATGATTTGTGATGGTTTTCTTTTCTACTGCAAGCAAGGAGACAAGAGTCGGGTTGTATCCAACCAAGTTACACTCGCTGAAATTAATGAACTTAAGTTAGCCGTGTTCAGAAATTCCCATGGGTTACTCTGGGTATGCCTAATACTGCCCTTTGTTTCCCAGGAGACAAAGCCAGGTAACAGAAGAAAAGAAAGTTTTCTGTCTTATGCGTCCTTTCCTGGAAATAAGCTCCACTGAATATACTGGGATTTGCTTCTGAGTAGACATACGTAAGGTGGCACTGGAAGTGCAAATGGTGGAGATGTGAAACAATTAATGTAGCAGTTAATACAGGGATGGAATATGATTGAAATATGATTGAATGGTGGGTGCTGATGGAACTCAAGCTACGGAACCAACTGGCACCTGCCATGTAACTATAGCAGGTGGTATTCAATGAACTAGTTCCATCAGCACAAGGACTTTGGGCTGTTTGACAGAACTTCTCTTCCCTCTCCTCATGCACCCCCTGAATCTGTTCAGAGGTCTCCCACCCACCCTCCAGAGCAGATTTTGGGAGGGGGCAGGGCACACGCAGGGAGAGAGTGGGAGAGTTCCACTGTGCAAACAGGAATTCTTGAGCTCGTGGAACAAGCGTATTGGATACTGCCCCAGGATTCTACCAAATCACCAGCAAATATCCATTAGGATTTTTTAAAAAAGGAGACACTTCTTTTGGCATGAAGTTTGGTCTCTGTTACTTTGGAACAGACAGATTTGCCTTCCTGAGAGATTCTCCTATACAAAGACATAGTCCTTTTAAAAAATAAAATAAAAAAATTCTTCCGATAATTTCCTTCTCCCGCTTGTGACTCCACTTACCATTTCTGCTTCCAGCATTTACCTCTTTCATCCAGACTAGCTTTGTCTCTAAAAAATGTATTATTCAATGGAAATGCTATGCAGTTTCACATGGGAAAATGACAACTGCATTTATCTGCCTGTGGTTTCTGTGTAGCCTTGCAATACTGTCTGGGGATATGAGCACCGCTAGGTTATCAAGTTAAATTGAAAAAACAACAACATTTCCCTCCGTAGCTACCCATGCTCTCCACTTCTTACATACACGACTTGCTTTTCCACTCATCTCACTACCTAAGAAAGAAATTTGTGCAACAGGCTAAGGCACACTTAAGCGAAAGGTTGCATCATTCTTCAGGAGTTTCCCCGATTCATTGCAATCAACTGTGTGAACCCCTGTACCCTGAGTTTAACCTGTACTGGTCTCCCCCCTATCAGTACCACAGACGTGAACCATATTGAGGCCGCACCGTCTGCTTCTTCTATGTATTTATAGTATTCTTTCTATGCTTTTGATTTAGTGTCAACACCAAATAAGACACACAGAATGATCCTGTGCTGATATATACTGCAGGGAAAGGCAGCCTTCCCTGTTTTACGGCTGGTCACAGATGTCGTATTCATTGTTTTTTCTTTGCTTGTGAAGAGTTAATAGAAGCTGCTAACCAGGGCCTTCCAAATTTCAGATACATGTTACTGAGTATATTCCCCACCCCTGCACATGAGGATTTAATCAATATAACAGAAAACTTAGGCACACTGCTGTATCAAAACTAACTTTTAACAAGGGCAGAGTTTGCTAAGGGCAATTTCCTGGGTCTCTGCATTCATTCTGTTTTCCTCCAGTGGCAAAAAACATTCCGGATGTGCAACGTGCAAGAGATAAATACCACCCACCTGTCCACTAGTATTTTTTTAAAATGTCCTTTGATTGCATCACAAATGCTGAAAGGGCTACAGAAGTAGCACAGTTAATATACTTCTCATTTTGTCAATCAATACCAACATCAAAATGCATTATTGATATAAAATCAGCCAGCTCCTTGTTAATGCTTCTAGACCCTTGCTTGGCTCACACAGTCATGTAGGGGAAAAACAAGTTTCCTTGATTGGTGCAAATCCTTCAGAACATTTTGGCTTTCCTCTGAAACCCGCCTTGTTCAGCCCTGGGCTCTGGCTTGCAAAGGGCAACCAGCATCGTCTATGGCTTGTACTGGGTAGACTGGGAGGACCAGGTGAGATATGCGGCTCCACAACCCACTCAGTTTGTCCGTGTCCATGTGGTTGTAGGATGTGGCCATGTCTGAGTTCGTGAACTTGGCCCAGAGGAAGTCCCGCACGTTTTCCTCCACAGTCTGCAGGCCAACATTAGGCTCCAGGTTCTCATCCTCTAGCAAGACTGTCAAAATCAGCGCCACGTCTCTGAAAGCTGCGCTCTCGTGGTCGCAGTACTTGTAAAAGATCAAGGTGGAAGCCGCAGGCAGAGACTCAAACTGATGCACCACGGCCGCCCTCCCCCCTCTGTGGAAGCCAGAGGTGAGCTCCTCGTCGACAGCCAGCTTGGCCCTGTCGCTGCTGAGAGTGGATTTCGAGGCTCCATCCACCTGGACCGTGCTGCCGCCGAGGGATGAGGAGTAGGTATCTGCAATCTGGGAGCTCAGGCACTTCAAGGTTGCTTTGCCTTCCTGCGCAGAGGCAAGGAGTAAGATAGCTGGCTCCGTGTGGCGGGAAGCATTGAGGTGTTTCTGTAGGACTTTCCGGACCCGGACCCACAGGTAAGGTCTCTGACCCGGGAAGCTCTCCTTCAAAGGTTCAAATCTTGACAGGAAGGCCTCCACAACTGGGTTTTTGGGCACATTCAGGGGGGGAGAAGTGAGATAGCCAGAGGCGCTTATAAAAACAGCAGCCAAAAGCACCGCAGCTCCCAGAGCAAACCCATGGGACACAAAACCTGAAGACCATGAAAGACAGAAAAACGTGATTCAGAAAGGAGCCCGATATACCACAAAATGCCTTATCATCACTGATATTTGTAACCCACTCAAGGAAGTCTCCCTCCCCTCTCCCCAGCTGAAGAGCAGGATAAAAAATGCTATCAATCAAATTGTTGTCTGTTGCATTGTGAAAATCAATAAAAAGCTTTATTTTAAAATCCATAGAACTCATTCAGTCCACATGGCAATAGACTCAGGGTAACACACGGTGGATGGCATAGACTAGCTTCACCTTGTACTGAAAGTATTTCATACTCCAAAGGCGGCTGCCACCTTCTGACACACACACACACACCAGGCTCCATTGGCAGCAAAGTTGCTGTCAAACATCAGCTCTGCCCCATGGCCAGCTTCCCAGGGGCCACATGCAAGTGGTGGCCAGGGCCAGAGAGAAAACTGGGGAGCGGAGTCAGCAATAAAATGAGCAGGGCAATGTCTATGGCTCTTATTTTTCTAGCCCGGGGTCAGCAAACTTTTTCAGCAGGGGGCCAGTCCACTGACCCTCAGAGCTTGTGGGGGGCTGGACTAATAACCCAGAGATGCATTTTAAATAAAAGGACACATTCTACTCATGTAAAAACATGCTGATTCCCAGACCATCCACGGGCGGGATTTAGAAGGTGATTGGGCCGGATCCGGCCCCCGGGCCTTAGTTTGCCTACCCATGTTCTAGCCGCATGAAAGCTCACCTGACCTCTGACCTTGGTCATGTTGCTGCTGCTTATCAGGAGGTAGAGGGAAGGAGAGAGGAGAGGTCTTGGTGAGGTGGGAATGTTGCAACCAAAACAGCCAAGCCAATCCAGGGTTTCTGTGGCCGAGTTTGCACTTTGCCAGCCTCACCTCCATCCTCCTCTCTCTCCCTCCTGGTAAATAGCAAAGCAACTGACCAAAGGTTAGGTGAACGTGGCAGACCCACCACAGTGGTGTAGCGTGGGGGGTGCAGGGGGGGCCGGCCGCACCGGGCACAACATCTGGGGGTTAGGGTTAGGGGGCGCAAGTCCACGGGTTAGGGGGCGCAAATCCACGGGTCAGGGGGCGCAAATTACTCGCCTTGCCCCGGGTGCTGACAACCCACGCTACGCCACTGACCCACCATGCCATCACTGCTGCCGCCTGGGCAGAAGCACTGGGGAGGGTATAGGGCAGGGATGATGATGATGATGATGATGATGATGATGATTTTTATACCCCACCCGTCTGGCTGGGTTTCCCCAGCCATTCTGGGCGGCTTCCAACAAGGGATTAAAAATACATTAAAACATCAGTCACTAAAAACTTCCCTAAGCACGAGGCCTGGGGTCCCAAGGGCTAGAGAGAGAGAAGGGATGGGTCTGGGCGATCACATTCGGCCAGTGGGACAGAGATGCCCCACCCCTTTCTTACACAAGAAACCCTGGCTGAAAAGGAATAGACAGTTTTGGATACACTGGTGCCTCGCAAGATGAAATTAATCCGTTCCGTGAGGCTCTTTGTATAGCGGTTTTTTCGTCTTGTGAAGCAAGCCCATTGACACCTTAGCGGATTAGCGCTATTAGCGGTTTAGCGGCTTTTAGCGATCAGCTGTTAAGCGGCTTATCAGCGGATCAGCTGATAAGCGGCTTAGCGGCTTAGGAAAAGGGGGGAAAAGGGGGGAAACCCGCAGGAACTCGCAAGACTTTTTCATCTTGCGAAGCAAGCCCATAGGGAAATTCGTTTTGCGAAGCGCCTCCAAAACAGAAAACCCTTTCGTCTAGCGGGTTTTCCGTCTTGCGAGGCGTTCGTCTTGGGGGCACCACTGTACTAAGAACTGGAGTAACATTCCCAATACAAGCCCTTTTAATTTAATTTAATTTCCTTTTTTGTCATTTCTTAATTAAAATCCATTTGATCAGCTTTGTTGCTATGCAGAGGACAAAGGTTTTCTCACCATTACCCGGCGGCTCCATCGGTCGTTCTCTTGCGCTCTGATGGCTTGCCTCTTCTGCGCAGGGCTCAGCCTCTGGTTTGAATCCCGTGTGCCCTGAGAAGCACATCAGCGTTACCAGAAATAGCAGCAAGGAAGGCGGCCAGTCGGCCCAAAAGCAAGACCAGAAGAAAAAGAAATCATGTAGTGTACCAGCTAAAACGTGAAGGCGCTTGCCCCAAAAGCTCCCTTCTTATAAATGTGGTGGTAAGTCAGCTCAAATTCTTGCTCTCTGGTATTTTGGAAAATGAGATTTAAGTAGGGCGTAAGTTTCGTTTCCAATGTGGCAATGCTTTTAACTACACTCGCGTAGCACACCTTCCCCCTCACTTTCCATCTTGCACTTAAATGTCATTTCTGCACCAGGTAAAGTAATTTTTAGCCCCCACAATCCCGTCCTGACCTGTTCCGTATTTTTGCCCAACCTGCCCTTTATTTTGCCCGACCAAAGGTGGCAATATGGACATGCATAACTTTCATTCGTATTTCAAAAGAGCAAGGGTTACAGTCAACATGGCACAAGCCGTATTCCACTCTCACAACAGAATTTCAGCAGAATCTGTGCCAGCTTTTAAACGCTTGCTGAAAAAATTTCTATTTTGCCAGGCCTATGTAGACAATCAAGAATACAATCCCCCTACAATGGGCTACTGATCTCTGTTTTTAACCTGATTGTTTTTAACTCTTTGTGCTTTTATTGTATGGTTTTACCTTAATTGCTACAAACCACTTTTGATACATTTTTGTCATATAGTTGTATATAAATATTTTTTATAAATAAGTAAGTGAGCAAGCAGAAATCTGTTCTGCAAGTGGGGTGGTGATGTTGGATATAACTCATGGATATTTTGGCCTCATGGTTGCAGACAAAAGCCTGAAGGAGAGTGGATAAAAATCAATGCTTTTAAAAAATATCAGATTTTAAAAATTTAAATAAGATTTTTGTTGTTTAAATTGGATTTTTAGAATTAAAATTCTTTTGGGGGAAAAATCTTTCTAAAGATACTTTTCTATTTAAGTTACATTATAGTCCAAATGCTATTCATCAGGAAATAAGGATTTGTTTTAAGTTTTTCATGTGTGATAAAATTCAGTCTAAGTTTTTTTATATTAGAAAATCATTTAACCACATCAGTTAACAGACATGGATACATACGCTATAATGTTATTGTTTCAGTTAAATAAATTGTTTAAATTGTTATTAAGGAAATGATTATTTTTCTCCTTCCAATAAATTACAGCAGAAAAGTTGTCCAAATATAAAGTTAACTTATTAAACCTCACAATAATTTCATAATCATCTGTCAACGTATTTCTAATAGTATAAACAAATCAGTAATTTTTGATATAACTGTAAAAACTACTCTGAAAATTTATTATTCCAAAAATGAAACCTTCATCTGGTTGTAAATACTAAGATTATACCAGCAAGAATGAGTCTTTCTGTAAAAAAAAGAAAAAGATTTAAATCAAGTCTTAACTGACTAGTGATTTAAATCATGATTTAAATCGATTTGATTTAAATCAAATCCACAGAACAAGATTACCAAAAATCAGGTCAGGAGTGGTATGTATTTCCTTCTAGTCTATGAGCTTTATCCTCTTCCACTTTAATAACAAACAAACAAACAACAACACACCAATCATCACACATTCCATGCTGGAGCAACTTTTAAAAAATAATCATGGAACAAGAATCAGTTTTATACTTTTATGTACTTTATTCCAGGTGCTTAATTCAAACCCGCCGGTCCTGATCTGTTTCTTTAGTGCAGAATTTTAGACTGGTCTCTTTCATATGTGTATGCAGTCATGATTAGTTACCATGGAATAGTTCCTACAGTCTTACCTTCAGTCAAAGATCTTTCCAATCCAGGGCCTTCAGGCTTTTGAACAGCTGTTTCTCTTTCCTTGTCCAACAGATTCTCTTTTGAATCACAAGGGTCCTCCAAGGAGTGCTCCCTTTGCTGGCTCTGTGAACTCACTTTTTCCTGAGGGATGGTTTCGGGCGAACTGTTCTTCTCTTCCATTGGAGTATCTTGTAGGCCAACTTGGGTTGAACATTCAGCCCTTTCATCTGAGGAACCTACCGCATCTTCGGGTGCAAAACTGTCTGATAAACTATCTATGCCTGAGGAAGGCAATATATTACATCCTGGAGGACCACCTGTCTCTATTTTCAAGAGATTTCCATCAGAATCTAAGTCCTCTGTTCTTCCCTCAGGTTGTTCCAAGGAGTGAAGGCTCTGCTGGTCCTCTGAGCTCATGTTTTGTTCTAGAGTAGTGTTGAGCAAACTCACTTTGCTCACTTTTTCCTGAGTGATGGTTTCAGGCGAACTGTTCTTCTCTTCCATTGGAGAATCTTGTAGGCCAACTTGGGTTGAACATTCAGCCCTTTCATCTGAGGAACCTACCACATCTTCGGGTGCAAAACTGTCTGATAAACTATCTGTGCCTGAGGAAGGCAATATATTACATCCTGGAGGACCACCTGTCTCTGTTTTCAGGAGATTTCCGTCAGAATCTAAGTCCTCTGTTCTTCCCTCAGGTTGTTCCAAGGAGTGAAGGCTCTGTTGGTCGTCTGAGCTCATTTTTTGTTCTAGAGTAGTGTTGAGCAAATTGTATTCCTCTTCTGTGAGAGAATATTGCCGGGTAACTTGGGCTACACACCCAGTCCTTTCACCTAATGGGTCTACCACATCTTTATCTTCAGAACTGCCAGATATGCTAAATGAACCTGGGGAAAGCCTTGTGTTGCATCCCGAAGGACCACTGGGCTCCATTTTCAGCAGAACTCTGTCAGACTCCAAGGGCTTTTCCAACAAGGAATCCTCTATGGTTTCTTCCGTTTCATTTTGTAGAGTATTGGGTGAGATATTGTCCATATTTGGGGGCTGAAGAGTCATCTTCCAGTGTGTTATCAGCTTCTCTTTTCCAGGGAAGCCTGTATGGGCCAGAGAGAAAAATGACTGGCTGTTGTGCAATTATCAGGTGATTTTGAGTTACAACTTACTTAAAACCTCACAGTGTTGTTGTGAGGACAAAACAGGGTAAAAGAGAACCATATGCACCACCTTGAGCTCCCTAAAGGAAAGGTGGGACATAAATGTGATAGATAATAAAAAATAAAATAAAACCAGAGTCCTTATATATTCAAGAAGCTGTTACAGTTCCATGCAGAGGAGGTATCACACTGCACATCCAGTAGATTGCTACAAACCACAGCTTCAAACAGATTAATATTTATTGTTGTTTTATTTCTATTGTTTTGTTATTTTTGTATGGTATGTTGGGCAGCCTTTGGCTGAAAGGTGGGCTGAAAATATCTTAAATAAACCCAACAAAATAGTAGCCAGTGGCAAAGCCAGCCCTATTGTTCACAATTTTATCCTGTCCTTCCCTCAAGGAGCTTTATTCCGTTTCACTTTCTGACTTCCCAGGATTACTCACTCCTCAGATACAGATAGGTAGCCGTGTTGGTCTGCCATAGTCAAAACAAAATTTTTTTCCCCTTCCAGTAGCACCTTAAAGACCAACTAAGTTAGTTCTTGGTATGAGCTTTCGTGTGCATGCTGAAGAAGTGTGCATGCACACGAAAGCTCATACCAAGAACTAACTTAGTTGGTCTTTAAGGTGCTACTGGAAGGAAAAAAATTTGTTGTTTTCACTTCTCAGAAATGAGGTTACAGGGAACCAGGCAGAGGACCTTCTCGGTAGTGGCACCCGCCCTGTGGAACGCCCTCATATGTCAAGGAAATAAGCAACTCTCTGACTTTTAGAAGACATCTGAAGCCAACCCTGTATCAGGAATTTTTTATTTTTATTTACCATTTTTTATGAGCTGTAAGCCGCCCAGAGTGGCTGGGGAAAAGCAGCCAGATGGCCAGCGTATAAATAATAAAATTATTACAGTGGTACCTCGGGTTACATACGCTTCAGGTTACATACACTTCAGGTTACATACGCTTCAGGTTACATACGCTTCAGCTTACAGACTCCGCTAACCCAGAAATAGTACCTCAGGTTAAGAACTTTGCTTCAGGATGAGAACAGAAATCGTGCTCCAGTGGCGTGGTGGCACCAGGAGGCCCCATTAGCTAAAGTGGTGCTTCAGGTTAATAACAGTTTCAAGTTAAGAACGGACCTCCGGAATGAATTAAGTACTTAACCCTTTGAAAGAAAATGTTATGAAAATGATATATAGATGGTATTTGACCCCAGTCAAACTTGCAAAAATATACCACCTGTCTGATAACAAATGTTGGAAGTGTAAGGAAATTGAAGGAACATTCTTTCACCTCTGGTGGACTTGCCCTAGAGTGAAGGCTTTCTGGGAAATGATATATAATGAGTTGAAAAAGGTATTTAAGTATACCTTCCCTAAGAAACCAGAGGCCTTTCTTTTGGGTATTGTCGGCCAGAGTGTGTTAAAGAAGGATCGAACATTTTTTATGTATGCAACAACAGCAGCACGGATACTTGTCGCCAGGCATTGGAAGACACAAGATCTACCCACACTGGAAGAGTGGCAGATGCAACTGATAGACTACATGGAACTGGCTGAGATGACCGGCAGAATCCGAGACCTGGGAGAGGAGACGGTGGAAGAAGATTGGAAGAAATTTAAGATTTATTTACAAAAATATTGCAAATTGTATGAATGTTAAGAAGGATGCTAGAGTATAAACAACTTGGCACCATTGAGTTTAAGGAAGTGAATTAGGAAGATAAGATAAATTTAAGAAATGATAAAAATTTTGGAATATGTTGGTTATATCTAAACCTGTTAAGATTTGAATAAAACGATAGTCAAATTTAGAAGTATAACATTGGAAAATTAGTTATGATGATTAAAAAGTAAGGGGATAAATTTGCTGAATAAAATTATAACCAGGAACGCAGGAGCGGGAGATGCGAGGGAGTCCAAAGAAGTGAAAAGATCTATGTTAAAGAGATGTGATATTGTATTGTTTTATTGGCATTGTGATTAAAACAAAAAATTGTTAATAAAAATATTTATATATAAAAAAAGAATTAAGTACTTAACCCGAGGTACCACTGTATTATGATTACCCTGTTACATTCCATGGTTAATTCCAGGTGCAATATTCCACTCACTGCAGCACATTGGCTCTGTGGGCATGGTCTTCCAGGACCCACACTGCCAGCTTGGTCCTTCAGCTTGAGGTGGCAAAGACCCAGGTTATGAGGAGTTGCTGATGTACCCACCCCACATTTAGTGTCTGTCCACACCCACCACTGAGTTAGAGGGCACTGCGGAGAGTACCATGAATTTGCCTGAAACCTAGGTTCCTACTTGGGCACTTGCTATTTCCCAAACTAGGAAAAGCCCCAGTGTCTTTTAGGGCATCACCATATGGAAGACCAACCAAGGTTGATGGACTAGATGGAATGGACAGTAAGGACTGACATACCCGAGACCAGGAAGAAGAGACGCTGGAGGAAGATTGGAAGAAAATTATTTAAAATTTATTTTGGGAATTACTGTAAAATTAATAAGTATTAGGAAAAATGTTGGAATGAAAATATTTGGCTTTAGTAGAAATGATATAAGGAATTATGTACAAACAAATATTAAGTTTTAAGCTTAAAAGGGAGGTGTGAGGAAGTCGATGAAACAAGTAAATGAAAGATAAAGATATGGAATATTGGATGTGTGTTTTATTGTTATTGTTGTCTTGGTTTTTATGTTTTTTTCTCTTTTATATGCATTGTTATGTATGCTTTTTTCCTTCTTTTTTCTTTCTCTGTAATTTTTGAAATTTCTAATAAATATCTTTTTTTTTTAAAGGAAGACCAACCAAGGTAAGCCATTTTCCTTTCCTCGACCTGTTAAGTAGCCATTGTCCAACTCTTATTAATTACAAAATAAATAAATAAACTGAGCTCAAATCACTTTTCCTGTATATTTATTTATTTGTATAGGCCACCCAATAGCAACTTACAGTACTAGCGACAGAACAGGGTTTGCCAAACTTGGGTCTCCAGCTGTTTTTGGACTACAACTCACATCATCCCTGACCACTGGTCCTGGTAGCTAGGGATGATGGGAATTGTAGTCCAAAAACAACTGGAGACCCAAGTTTGGGAAACCCTGCAATAGAACATTAAAATATAATAAAACAATAAAAACAGCATACAAATTTGTCTGTGACCAAAGAGAATTATAATATTATTGCACTATAACATTCCTACATTTTAGGTGGTATGTAGCTAATGTTTTAATATATATTTTAAACCATAAAGTGACACCCACTGAAAACGTTATAGGGAATTTGGGTTGAGCTGCGACGGACTCACCTGCCTGAGAATTCATTGTCCCTGTCAAAACGAAACCCTACTACTGTATTCAATTCTTCAGGGCAGGAAGGGAGGGAGAAGTTGGACTTTGATTTGAGAAGAGAAGGAAGAACTGCAAAGCAAATATAGGATGCCCTTGATTGAATGACAGCTTTATGTCGATGGTATGTAAAAAGTGAGGGAACAAGGCGGAAGCAACCACAGTGAGTTAACCAGTTAATAGTTGACAACACACGAGATATGGGATATTAGATGTTAGTTGTAGGGAGGGGAGAAAATGGAAGGAAGGAGAGAGGGCAAATTGGCCTCTGCTAAGTTCTGCCAGTTTACAGCAGGCATCCTTGGGGTAGGGGGTAGGGTTGTATCCAGGCGACGTACACCCTGGATACACTAAACACTATATTTCAGGGAGAAAGAAAGGGGAAAGAACACCTTCTTCTCATCCCTACTCTCCAGAATTGCTACCCCTTCTTTTCTGCATTACAGTAATAATAATAATAATAATACACTAAATTATCACACGTTAAAAACGTCCCTGAACAGGGCTGCCTTAAGATGTCTTCTGAATGTCAGGTAGTTGTTTATCGCTTTGACATCTGATGGGAGGGCGTTCCACAGGGCGGGTGCCACTACCGAGAAGGCCCTCTGCCTGGCTCCCTGTAGCTTTGCTTCTCACAATGAGGTAACCGCTAGAAGGCCCTCGGCACTGGACCTCAGCGTCCGGGCAGAACGATGGGAGTGGAGACGCTCCTTCAGGTATACTGGAGTAAAATGCTCAGATTTGGGGCTCACAGCTTCTAACACTGTTTAGAACAATACGGAAAGTCCTACAAGTGTATGTGTCCACCTGTTATTCCTCTTCCTAAATTTTTCTTGCAGGTGGCACTTGTACCATGAAATAGTGGAGCTGACTAGGTCAGTCACCAGGGGAAGCATGTATATGTCTCTGTATGTATCATAATGTTTGTTGTATAGCTAACTTACTGGATTTTGAAAAAAAAACCAAGATAATTCTTGAACCAGAACAATCTGAAGGCATAATGTTAAATTTCAGAATGCAGCATTTGATGAATAACACTCTCGCAGAGCCCCAGCCCTGTCTCAATGGCAAATTATATTCTACAATCAATGCCGGCCCAATACATTTTGGCACCTGAAGCAAACCCCAAAATGGAGTGCCCCCCTCCCTGCCAGGAAAAAACAGGTGAGTGAAGTCTGACATCAGGAACGGGGGGTGGGGGGTGGAAGAAAGATTGGCAGCAGGAACTCATGCATCAGACAGAGCTTTAGCTATGGGGGTGGGGGGCTAGCCAGGTTTTTTGCCCCGGGCCATGCCTCCAGAAGAGTGCCATTGAGGCTCCCAGACTGTGCATGTGTGTACGCAAATGCACGTGAGGCGGGTGCCAAACTGGTTCTTTGACCAGGGTGAAGTAAAGCTTAGTTTCGCCCCTGCCCTGGGTACCCTGTTGCCCGAGGTGATCGCCTCATTTGACCTTATGGATGGGCCAGCGCTGTCTACAGTGTACGTAGATGGGAGGAAGTTTCCCTTGATAAAGAGTTCCTGTATTTTCCCAACAAAGTGCGCTTCATAGCGAGGCATTCCTGATCGAACCAGGGTTTAGATTTGTTGGAGTATAATGGTTGTCACGGGACGCGGGTGGCGCTGTGGGTTAAAACACAGAGCCTAGGGCTTGCCGATCAGAAGGTTGGCGGTTCGAATCCCCGCAATGGGGTGAGCTCCCGTTGCTCGGTCCCAGCTCCTGCCCACCTAGCAGTTCGAAAGCACATCAAAGTGCAAGTAGATAAATAGGTACTGCTCTGGCAGGAAGGTAAACGGCGTTTCCGTGCGCTGCTCTGGTTCACCAGAAGTGGCTTAGTCATGCTGGCCACATGACCAGCTGTATGCCAGCTCCCTTGGCCAGTAAAGTGAGATGAGCACCGCAACCCCAGAGTTGGCCATGACTGGACCTAATGGTCAGGGGTCCCTTTACCTTTAATGGTTGTCGCATTGCCTTTTTTGGGGTCAAACAGGGTTGAAGAAGTGAAATCAATCCTGGAACAAGTTTATTCTAGTTTCAGGGAATGAGGAGTTTAAGAGGTTGTCTCTCCTAATGAGGAATGTGTCTGAGCGTAGCCTCCCAGATAAAGAGAAATATTGTTAAATAAGGCAAAGGAACATGAATTTTCCTTAAAGCAGAGAAACCAGCTTTCCCAGTTTCAACCCATGTCTATTTCCTATATCTTACGGTGGTCTCGAAAATATTGATTACTCTCCAGTCCATCCAAACACATTTCTAGCCAAGGCCAGGGGTGGAGGAACGGGGGCCGCCCAAATGCTGGACTCCAGCTCCCATCAGCTCCTACCAGATTGGTCAGACATGATGGAAACTGTAGTCCAATAACATTGGAGGGGGGGGGTCACAAGTTGCTCACCCGTTCAGGGCACTCGCAGAACACCCAGACCTGGGTGCTCAAGCTGAGAGCCAACGTTGGCAGGCCTTTCTGCTCGCGCTGCCAGTCCGTGGAGAGGGTTCCCACCCGTTTTTTGCCTGCTTCGCGTTTTGTTATTTTCAGCGCGACAGGCTAACCAAGAGCTGCAGGGAAACTCCAAGAGCCGCAACTGCAAGAGCCGCTCCCGGCCATGCATCTGGGAGAGCCAGGGGGTGGGGAAGAAAAACGGGGCGCTCGCCTTGCGCGCCCCTGTCTCCCTGAACCCAGAGAAAGGCGCGACCGAAACCCACCTTTCACGCGCTTTCCAAGCGTTGGCTAATTCTTCTCTCTTTTGCGCTCCTCCTCCTCCTCCTCCTCCAGTCTCTGACCAGGAAGTAAAGATGAAAACAGACTTTCCCTGTAGAAAGTGACTTCAGGCAGGCCTTCCCTTTGTGTGTGTGTGTGTGTGTGTTGCTTGCAAGAAGGGGTTTTGTTTTGTTTTTGCGCAGAGAGATTACGACCCCCAGAGCCTCCCCAAACTTCCTAGCAATTCCTACTGGAAGCCCAGCAGCGCAGCGCACTCACACGCCCAGGACTTTCCATTTCTACCAACGTCAACACCATTCATCCCTAACGGCACTAGGTTCCCCCCACCCGAGGGATGCTGGGACATGTAGTTTTCTCAACCCTCCGTGTCCTATTTAGGAGAAAAAGAAACCAGGTTGACGTTTCGCGGTCGAGGAAGGAGCTGCAAGAGGACCCGGGCGATGTTCCTTCCAGCTTGGAAAAGTCCCTTTTGTTTGCGCTCTCCGACTCCTGCTGTGCTTTTGTGCTTTATCTCTTGAGAAAGGAGGAATGGGAGGCCGTAAAACCCTGGCCGCTTTGGTTGGAAGGGCAAAGTACTCCTTTTTAACAAGAATAGAAGAAACGAGGCTCCCTCTCTCCTGTTAAAAACTCGCGCGGTGTGTGGCGCAGCAAGTCTGGAAAACAAACCGAGCATAATAAACGGGGAGGGGAGAGACTGAATAAATTTGTGAGGGTTCCCCCCCCCCCCCGCGATGGCAGGCTGTGTTTGATGGGGATGGCAAAAGAGCACGGCTGTCTTTTACTTTTACTTTTTGTTATTACGTTGTTTACTGTTCCGAGGTTGCAAAAAAAGGGCTATAAAATTTTGAAATAAACAAAAGGACGCAATGCAATTCTAATTAAGCACCCAGTGGTTTCAGTGGGAATTGTCTGGACACGAGCATAATCGTTCCAGTGAAACCTACGAACCTTTAATGAATGCATGGACAGTTCTGTGAGTGCTTACATATTATCTATACCTGTACTTGCCTAAAAGAAAGCCATTAATCAGATAAACTTCACCAATACACTAATGGGTATGATATTGGAGTGACTGACCAGGAAAGCGATCTTGGGACTGTGTTGGGTGGCTTAATTAAAGCATCACTCGAGTGTGTGGCAGTTGCGAAAAAGGCATATTCCCTGCCAGGGATCATTAGGCAAGGAATTAAAAACAGCCAATACAGTGGTACCTTGGTTTACAACCATAATCCATTCCGGAGGTCCGTTTGTAAACCAAAACAGGTTGTAACCCAAGGTGCGCTTTTGCCAATGGGGCCTCCAAAATTTTTTGATGGTAATCCCAAAAAAATGGGTTGTCCTCCAAAAAAAGGTTGCAAACCTGGACACGAACTTCCGGGTTTGACGTGTTTGTAATCCAAAACGTATGCAAACCAAGGTACCACTGTATAGTGATGCATTTGTACAATCTATAATGCAACTGTGCTTGGCTTGAAATACAATGTTTCCATTGCTGCTTCTTAAAAAGGATATTGTGGTTGTGGAAAAGGGTATCCAAAATGGTTGAGGGGGCTGGAACAATTCCCTTATCAGATGGTTACAATGGTTTTGGCTTTTTTGTTGGGGGGCAGCAAGTAAGTAGGGGCATCTGGTTTGCCACTGGAGGAAAGGGGCTGCTGGGCTAGAGAGACCTTTGGTTCTGATCCAGCGGGGATATTATATGCCACCACCAATATCCATGGCAGTGCAAGACTCCAGCAGCTTTACCCAGGAAAATGGGACACAGCAGGGACTGTGGTGTCTTTATGATGTATGGTTTACTGACACATATATACAACTGAGCTTGCCATGGAAGGGTCCAGAGCATCAGCACAGCAAGAAGGTCCTGCTTCCCCATAGGCACATCAGCATCCTTGCTCTGTTGCCCTGCTTTCCAAGTCAAATCCCAGCCTACTCTCCCCGCTATTCTAAACTCAAACCTCACCTAAAACACTGGCATTGTCTTTTTCAACTAAACTTCCAGTTGAGGGAGGGAGGAAATCCACTCATTTGCAAATAAGATTTGTCCTTTCATCCTTTGTCTTGCTAACACCTCATTACCCCAGGCTCACACCTCACTGCAAGCAGGAGGCTAGTCTTGACTTAATTGGCTTTTGACACTTGCTTAATTAAAGGATTAGCAAAGTCTGGCACAAATACACACGTGGAGCTAGCTAGCACCTCACACTGGAGACTAGCCTGTCTCAATAAGCTTCTAACACCCCAAGACTTAACTAAATTCTAACACTAATAATAAATTATGCGCTGGATTTCTCTAGCCACTTTGGGTGACTCCCAACAGAATACTAAAAACACGATAAAACATCAAACATTAAAAACTTCCCTAAACAGGACTGCCTTCAGATGTCTTATAAAAGTCAAATAGTAGCTTATTTCTTTTGACATCTGATGGGAGGGCATTCCACAGGGCGGGTGCCACTACCGATAAGGCCCTCTGCCTGGTTCTTAACAGGAACCTATCACCTTTCCTTCTGTCTGAAAGTTATCTTATGGACTTAGGACTTCTTGCTCAGCTGTGCTCACTAGATTTAAACAGGAAAAATGATGTCAGAATTGCACTTTCAGCAGTTTTGATACTTCCTGAGTATCTGTCTTTAAAAGCACTATGGTTTTATGCACTCTTACAACCTGCTGACAATGAACTCATGCTAACGTACTGGGTGTTCCTCCCTATTTCACCTTAGCAATAGTCCCCTGTGATAGGCTAATGTTACTAGGTGTTACAAGGCCACGTAGTAATAAGCTTTTTTTTGCTAAGTGGGGACTTCAGCCCGGGTTTCTCCATTCCAAGTCCAGCACGACAGCCACCATACCTCACTGGCTGCTAACATGTAAGTAATTTGCTTGCTTTCAAATTTCATTAAACATTTTAACATTTTTATTAAACATTTTAACTTGGCACGCTGCTTTGAGGGCTTTTGACCAAAAAAGAAGATGATCAACAGAGTTTGCAGTGCTTGTTTGTCTGTACAACCTGGGCTCCTTTGGGAGAAGGGCCTGGATATAACTTTTGGCAAGAAAAATAAACAGGGCCTTTTTTTTTCAGCCGAATTCGCCTGGACTCAGTTCCGGCACCTCTCAGGTGGGCACTGTGACGGAAAAGTTTGTTTTTGCTGGGCAGGTTGGGTCAACAAGTGTTTTCTTTTTCTTTTTCCCTGCCGACAAACGGTTAACGAACGGCAGCTTCTGATTGGCCGGGGTTCCAGGAGAGAGGTTTGAAAAGGAGAGGATTTTGGAGAGACAGTTCTTTAGGTTGGGAGACAAGTTGGGAGAGGAGAGAGAGTTGGTTCTGGGTAGAAACATCTCCTCTGAGGAATATATCACAAGCTGGAGAAAGGAGTCTCTGAGCTTAGTGTGAAGGACAGTGTGTGGTGTCCTGTGAGAGTAATAGGCCAGGAATTAACCGGGAGGCTGAGCCAGGAGAAGTAGAAGCTGTGAGAATACAGTCTACTTTGGTCTCGTTCCAGTCAGGAGGGGAGAGATTCTGCTCCAAAAAGATAACAACAACAACAACAACAACAATAATAATTTATTTTTTATACCCCGCCCATCTGGCTGGGTTTCCCCAGCCACTCTAAAATACAATAAGAAGACTCCCAATCCAGTTAAGAGGGGTGTCGAGACCCCTTGGGTCTGTTACTTGGAGGATCTCAGGAGTAGGGATGTCCAAGGGGTGTGTAACTGACAGAAAATACCACCTTGTTTAAGAACCAAAGTATTAAGTGGCAAGCAACAACCGAGACAGAACTGAAGTGAAATTAACATTATAATCCGAAGTACTCTATGTTTTACCCACTTGTGTCATAAACTTCCTTTGTTGAATAAAATCTTTCTCGTTTATTTGATCAAATCCTGCCTGAGACTCCAAATTATTAAGTTTTCCCTCACACAAGTCCCCCACAAGATAATCTGGGGTAGTTTGTAGGAATTGGTGTTCTGTGAGGGGGGTGCACTATATTTAAGTGAGGGCAGGCCCAACGGTGCTGGGGGGAAAGTGATGTGCCATCGCAGGTGTTAATGGTGAATTCTGTCACCTATTTTTTCTAGAAAAATAGCACTGATAATAAAAATGATGGTCTTTTTAAAATTTCTGTTTATGATTTTAAATTTTATACATTTCCATAATTTTACAATCATTTTAACATATGGAAACTCGACTTTCTTCCCCCTCTTTCTGCGATTCCTTAAATTTATTTTTTTATATTTTTTGCATATTCCAAAATTAACTTTATTCATCTACTTTAAATGTGTATAAAACCTCAGGATATGTCCCTCTCAGATGACTAACTAGGGCTGAGCTTTGCGCTTTGGCAGGTGCTGATGAGCTGAACCATCATCAGCAAAAATGCTGCCGGCTAGAATTTGAAGAACTTAATTCCGAAAGGGGCTTAAGGCCATTTTGACAAACAAACAAACAAATTCCAATTTTCGAATCCGAGATCAAGGTGAAGAGTTGGTGGAAGAAGATTGGAGAAAATTTAAAATTTATTTACAGAAACATTGTAAAATTCAGGAATGTTAGAAGGATGTTGGAATGGAGTAATGCGGTATTAGCAGAAATGATATAAAAGATTAGGTAAAAATCGATTCGTTAATTGTTGAAAGACGAGAATGTAAAATTATACTACATTAGGATAAACTATTAGGATAAAAACGAAGTTGGAAAGGATTTGCTGGAAGATTTAATTGAACTAGAATACAAAAAAGGGAGGTGTGAGGAGGTCAGGGAAATAAGGAAATGAAAGATAAGACATGGAAAGAGGGAAATGTTTCAATTACTTTTACTTTTTTGTATTTTGTATTTTTTGCTTTTTTCTTCTCTTTTTTTCTCATTTTTGTAACTTTTTTGAAACTTTAATAAATATTATTATAAAAAAATAATAATTCCAATTTTGGCCTGTAGATGTTGCCTTGAGTCATACCCTTAAAGGGGGGGGGGGGAGGAAGAGAATCATGTATAAATGTTGAGCCCAAGTCACCGTGTCTTGAAAAGTCGCGTTTGCGTTTATAAAAGGGGGGAAAGTCGTAGTCAGAAATAGTTTCCTTCCAAAGGAAATGCCGGCCAAAAGGGACTTTAAACGGAATTAAGCTTTTCATCTGCGAAGGGCAGCAGAAATTGGGGCAGCGGCTCCCCTCCGCAGGTGTGGGGCGTAAAGGCGCCCTGTTGCTGCCCAGGAATGAACCTGCGGGGATGTCGGCCTATTCACACCGACACGTAACTTGGCTCCCGGCGTCGCCCTGCAACCCGATCCTCAGCTTCTCCAATTGTTTTATATTTACACGGCGCCGCAGAAGGGTGCTTTAAAAACCTCCGCCCGGCCTATTTGCTCTCCCAGGCAGCGGCTGCAGCTGGGCTGGGCCGGGCCTCCATCCCGCTCCCTTCATTCGCCAAGACTAAAGCGCCGTCCCTTCGCCTCGCCCGAGAGGGCAACCCTCATCTCGGCAAGGGAAACCGCTGCGAAGGAGCCGGGAGAGAGCTTGCGGCGGGGCGGCCTCCTCTCTTGGGAAGTCGCTCGTTTCGCTCCGAGGCCGGAGAGGCGCCAAGGAAGAATATCCTGAGGAGGAAAGTTGTGCTCGTGTGAATGCGCGAGTTCCGGGGAGGGAAGGAGAGAGACTGGGCAAGGGACTGAGGCGGCCAAGCAGTTCACGGAGGCGAGCGTGAGGAAGGGGAGTTTTATTTATTTACTATATTTGCACTGCTGAGAGGACGAGGCGCAGCTTCTCCCCCAGTGGCTGGCTGCGTATTAGCCGGGGGTTTGAAGCCGGCCAGGCCCATATATCGTCTCGGGCTGCCCGCCAAGGGCGGCCTGCGGCGCCCGGGGCGAGCGGGAGGCGATGCTGGGAGAGAGCCCGGCTGTTTCCTCAGGATCCGGCGGCGGCGGCGGGGCCTTCTGTCACGTGACGCCCAGGCCGCCCCTGAGGAGAACCGCCTCTCAAGATGGCGGCGGCGGCGGCAGCAGCATCGCCTCCACTCCCCTCAGCAGTTCCACTCCTTATTCCCGCCCGGCCGGGAGGAAGCCGCCGCTGCGGCGGGGAGTGACTTTCTCCGAGGAGGTGCTGGAGCACCCGGCCACGCCGGCGAGGAGGCTGCGGAGGAGGAGGATGAGGGGAGCGGAGGAAGACGACGACGAGCAGGAGCAGGAGGACGACGAAGGGGAGCCGAGCGAGGAAGCGACCCTCGCCGCGCCCTACGGCCTCCGCTCGGGCGGGAGGCGCCACCCGCCGACGCCGTTCAGGAGGCCCGAGAGGACGGAGGACAGGCAGGCCCCGCGAGAAGCCTCGGCCGCTGCCTCGGAAGGTGGGTGGGCAGGCCTGTCTGGCTCGCTTCGGTTTGGTCGAATAATAATAATAATAATAATAATAATAATAATAATAATAATAATATAAAAATAATAAATTATTATTTATACCCCGCCCATCTGGCTGAGTTTCCCCAGCCACTCTGGGCGACTTCCAATCAAGTGTTAAAAACAATACAGCATTAAATATTAAAAACGTCTCTCAACAGGGCTGCCTTCAGATGTCATTTAAAGATAGGATAGCTGCTTATTTCCTTAACATCTGATGGGAGGGCTTTCCACTACTGAGAAGGCCCTCTGCCTGGTTCCCTGTAACTTGGCTTCTTGCAGGGAACCGCCAGAAGGCCTTCGGCACTGGATCTCAGTGTCCGGGGTGAATGATGGGGGTGGAGACGCTCCTTCAGGTATACAGGACTGAAGCAACCCTTCCTCCCCCAGCCGAAGTTGGTGGGACTACAGCGCCCATCATCCGTGACCTGTTGGTTAGGGAAGATGGGTTTTGTAGTCCAGGAACCTCTCCAGGGGCGGGATGCCCAAGGTTGAGGAAGGCTGGATGGGCAAATCCACATGAGCAAAACCAAGGGGGCACAACATTGGGAAGATTCACACAGGATTTTGCCCTTGCTCAGGGTGCCATATTACAAAAGGTTACCTGAAGTCTGCCTCTGCTGGATTGAAAGTCCAGTGTTGGTGGCATCTCATGGCAGCCCCCTGATGGGGGATGATGATGATGATAATAATTATTATTTATACCCCGCCCACCTGGCTGGGTTTCCCCAGCCACTCTGGGCGGCTTCCAACAAAACAATAAAATAAAATAATCTATTAAACATTAAAAGCTTCCCTAAACAGGCCTGCCTTTAGATGTCTTCTAAAAGTTTGGTAGTTATTTTTCTCTTTGACATCTGGTGGGAGGGCGTTCCACAGGGCGGGTGCCACTACCGAGAAGGCCCTCTGCCTGGTTCCCTGTAACTTGGCTTCTCACAGTGAGGGAACTGCCAGAAGGCCCTCGGCGCTGGATGAGAGACAGCGGGGATCTTTGGCCACCGAGGCGGCCCTTATGTGGCTGCCATTTTTGGGGGGACAGCTGCTTTAAGATGCGAGTATTTCGGAGCCTCTCGCTAAAGAAGAGATGAGGAGGACCTGTGGCTCTGCAGATGCTCTCAGAATTCCCGGCCGTGCTGGCCTTGGGATTCAAGGGCAGGGCTGGCCCAGCCTTGTTGCAAGGTGAGGCAACGGTCTCAGGCAGCAGGAACCCCTGGGGCAGCAGATCCCAAGGACAGAGATATTTATCCCCACCCTGCTTGTTCCTGAAGGAGCTCTTCTCCTTTTTCCTTGGGAGTGGTGGGGCACCATTATATGCCTTTCCAAAGTCTGGCCCTCCTGATGGGTGTTAGGAGTCTAGGCAGCTGAAGGGCCGGAGGTTCCCCACCCCAACCTAAAATAGTGTTAGGCCCAGTGAGAAATGTGGAGCTGAAGCGGCCTCGGAGTAAGCAAGCAAGTGGCCAGGGGAGCCCAGCCAGTCAGTCCATCAGCCATTGCTGTTGGAAGTGGACGGACAAGGCAGGCAGGCAAGCACCATGTTGGCCTTTCTTGTGCTTGCTGTGTGCAATGCCTGCCTGGGAGCTGAGTGCCCGATGCCAAAGGGCAGCCTTTCCACCATGCAGGCTTGGCAGTGCCTACTGCTGCCTCCTAAGGTGAGCAAGGAGCTGGCCTCACTTTCACTTTTGGCCAGCCTCTGCTGGGTTGCTAAGGCTGGGGGCATCCTCTTCCCACATTCCTGTGGGGCAGTATGAGGAGGCAACTCTCTTTGGGGCAGTTAGGGCAGCTCAGAGACCATGGGTGGAGTCTGCTGCCCGGAGGACTCCCAAGGAGAGGGGAGAGGAGACTGAGGGAGCAAGGCAGGGTGTTTGAAAAGGGGTGAGGGGCTGCCAGCTCTGCAGACAAAGGGGTGATGTAACTGGGCTTCTGATGCTCAGAGCATGTTTCCCCGCAGCAGAGCCATGGAAAGAATGTCCTTAGTCAAGGCAGCTGTGGACTCAAAAAGGTTGAAAACCTCTCCTTTAAGCTATTGGATCTCTTTAATGTTTTTTAGGGGTGTGTTGATCTGTAGAACTATTAACAATATTAAAAGTTGGAAGAAGGGGTGCTGGAACCAAAATAGGTTTTAAGATTTAAGATTCATTCTTCTTAAAATGATGAATCTTTCGTTTCCCCTCTTTAAGTTATTTGGTCTCTCGCAAGCACTCTTTCCAGTATATTGGGAGGGATTGACTTTTGCAGTGGTTTTTGTGTATGTTTAAACACAGCTCTGAGGGGACGCAGATGGCGCTGTGGGTTAAAGCCTCAGCGCCTAGGACTTGCCGATCGAAAGGTCGGCGGTTCGAATCCCTGCGGCGGGGTGCACTCCCGCTGCTCGGTCCCAGCGCCTGCCAACCTAGCAGTTCGAAAGCACCTCCGGGTGCAAGTAGATAAATAGGGACCGCTTACCAGCGGGAAGGTAAACGGCGTTTCCGTGTGCGGCTCTGGCTCGCCAGAGCAGCGATGTCACGCTGGCCACGTGACCCGGAAGTGTCTCCGGACAGCGCTGGCCCCTGGCCTCTTGAGTGAGATGGGCGCACAACCCCAGAGTCTGTCAAGACTGGCCCGTACGGGCAGGGGTACCTTTACCTTTACCTTAAACACAGCTCTACTGTGTTCACTGGAGCTTCCCCCCCCCCCCCCCGCCCCGGAGAATTGCCAATCAAATTATATCACTGGGCTGCAAACGCTGTATATGCTTATTTATTGAACTTGGTTGGGCTTGCTGTTGAGAAGGCACAGTCAATTTTCACAAGCTGCAACAATTCTTAGGTTAGGTTTCTGTTTCCTTTTCCTCATTTTTCTCTATTTTGAATGCACAGAAGGAAAGAATTGCGTAAACAATAAGTGA
The DNA here is from genome assembly GCF_964106915.1 of Podarcis gaigeae. Lineage (NCBI taxonomy): Eukaryota > Metazoa > Chordata > Lepidosauria > Squamata > Lacertidae > Podarcis > Podarcis gaigeae. The sequence continues at coordinate 93,327,363 of NC_139682.1, read as the reverse complement.
CTAAGAAAAATAGTATGTGAGGGATGTCATGGTATGTTAATGCTTACTTTTTGCCTTTAGCTTATACAGTCATACCTTGGCATACAGACGCTTCAGGTTGCGTTTTTTTGGGTTACGGACGCGATGAAACCTGGAAGTATCGGAATGGGTTACTTCTGGGTTCTGGCAGTCGTGCATGTGCAGAAGCACCAAATTGCAACCTGCGCATGTGCTGACGCGCCGCTGCAGGTTGCGAACGTGCATCCCGCATGGATCACGTTTGCAACCCGATCATCCACTGTATATTTTTAGTTTCTAGCAATATCTACATGTCTTCTTAAAGTAAGTCATAGGCCCAGTTGCATATCATTGTAAAACAATACAGTGGTGTACGTCTGGATGCAAACAGGATCCGTTCCGGAGCCCCGTTCACATCCAGAAGCGAACGCAACTCGTGCCTACGTGGGTTGTGATTCACCGCTTTCGCGCATGTGCGTGACGTCATTTTGACCGTCTGCGCATGCGTGAGTGGCGAAACCCAGAAGTAACAGAGCATGTTACATCCTAGTCGCCGCAGCGCGCAACCCGAAAATACTTATCCCGAAGCTACTTCAACCCGAGGTATGACTGTAGTTAACTGTTGTCAGACAATGTTGCTTAATTGACTTAATTATTGAAACTATTTTAATCAGATTCTGTCAATTCTTCTATGCCCTAAACATGGGGACTTTACTTGTCACATAGTCATTATTATATCTCCTTTGAAAAATATGCTTAGCAAATAATGTTTTAATGATTCTGTGATCATTTGGCAGGGGAAAAAATTGGCTAACCAGTAGTAGATATTTGGAGCATTTCTTCATTACATCTTCGAAAATCTGCCTTGCCTACCTATATTTAATGTTATGTCTTAGTGACAGGTGTATAAAACCTGTGAAGGCCAAATATTCAGTCTCTATTTTGGAGTCCTTAGGGTTGCATGTTCTACTTGTGCTCTTAAATTGATGCCTTTTCTCCGTAATTAAGGGATATGAGTGGCTTCAGTAGCTATTTGATTATTGAATTCTTTGCATTTCTACTTTGCTTCCTTTGGTAGGGAGTAAAAACATCTTGGGAATTGCAGATGACTCTGAGCTTGTTCGACCAGCTCTTAGAAGAAGTCCAAGAAGTCCAAGGACAGGTAAAATGTCTACAGCAGTCTTGAGCAAAGTTGTGTTGCTCTATAATACTTGGATGTAATATGTTCAGTGCTTACATGTACATATTCATGGAAATTCAGAAATCTGACTGGATTCAACTGATTCTGACTCTGGCTGTTCAGATTCATGTTTTATACAGCCTGTTTGCTGCTGCGTTTGCATGAGTCTGGAAACAAGTGTGGCTCCTTGTTGCATCTGAACTGAGAAACTATGGTTAGGATATGCTTCCAAGCAAGCCAGGATTTGGAAGTCATCTGTAAACAAATTGCGTCATATTTTTGAATGTCTGGAAATTGTTGGCTCCTTATTCAGATGCAATGGGAAGCTATGGTCAACTGCAGCTTGTTGCCCCGTTTCCGCAAAGAGTGGGATAATGTGGGGTCACAGAGGCTGTGTGCAGGTAAACAAAGCTCATGTATATCCTGGTTTATTATACCAGGATTTGATCGTCCAAACACATCCTCTGTAACAGATACCCAGCTCCTAATTTTTGTTCCTTTATTTATACCAATAAAATAAAGGAACAAAATATAACTTTGCATTTCCAAGAATTGTGGAAGCTAGAGCTGAAGTAAATGCATTTTCCCTTGTAGCATTATTTGAAATCTCACTTCAGAAATTGGCCAGCTTTCTTTTTTTTTTACCTCTTATTATATTGATTACTAATGAATAATTTCTTGTCTTAACAGGGCTTCCTTATGACCAAGCCAGAGACTCTACAAGAAATAAATCAGGTTGGATCACTTTCCTTTTGAATTTCAGAAAGGCAGCCATTATAATCTGGGACTTATGGCACCCTAAAGCATATTGTGGCATATGCTTTTGTGCGCCAGAACCTAAATTAATAGATGCATGAAGTGCTATCCCTACAGGGAGGTACATTCATGTCTACACATACAAACGGGTATGAAGGTATAATCTAACTGGTGGGACCCAGAGGTTTGTGAAATGCAGAAGTCAACAGAACTCAAATTTATTTATACCTCATCCTTTAGTTATAAAACATTTCCAGGTATATTGCAAAAAGGTAGTAACTAAAGAAAATAGCAATTATTCAACAGATTTCTAATGCTACCATTTTATCAAAGATTAAAATTGCAGGCAAATTAAAAGGTCATTGCCTAGATCCATGATGACAATAAATTAGGAACTATAAGAGCTTCTCTTAATTGAGGAGCCACCTGTTTCGTTTGAGATGGTGACAGCATTATTGATGATATTTTTATCAGCATGTTCATGTTGGAGGAGGGCCTTCTTACAGGGGGGATTTAATTATTTATTAGTCATTACTGTTGGAGTAGACTTACAGTGATTCTGTCCCAATGTGTTGTAGCCCAACATGTGTATCAGGTCACACTTTGGATCTAGTGTTATCAATTAAACTGGAAGGTGGTCTAAATGGGATATTTAGCTAAACTCCCATGTTATAACCAGACGGCTACCTGTTGAGGCTTAAGATTGTATGTAGCGTGGTACCTTGGTACTCGAATGGCTTGGCTCCTGAACAAATCAGCTCCCGAATGCTGCAAACCCAGAAGTAAATGTTCCGGCTTGTGAACGTTTTTCGGAAGCCTAAAGTCCGACATAGCTTCCACAGCTTCTGATTGAGTGCAGGAAGCTCCTGCAGCCAATCAGAAGCCGCACCTTGGTTTTGGAACCGTTTTGGGAGTCAAACGGACTCCCAGAATGGATTACATTTGAGAACCAAGGTACCACTGTAAACCTATTCCTATGGTCTTCTGGAATCTAATTTCTGCATGTTCTTGGAGCTCCAGGTGGTCCTTTCAATACTTTGGTCACTTTGTGAAACGTGGAAATGACCAGAACAATTGACAATTGAACAATTGTTCCTGAGCATCCACTCCCGTGCTGTTGAGCTGGCTAGACTGCTAATATGGACCACCTATATTGAATCAACTCTGCTCACTTCTAAGAAGTGTCTGAACTCAATTCAGTGTGGTGCTCTTTATGTGCATATTTCTTAAAATTAAGTTCACTCTTGAAATATGCATTTAGTCCAAAGTAACTACTCATCTTAATGAATTAGTTGAAGCACATGGCTGACCAAACCTAAATCTAAAGATGGGGTTGTAAGTAAATATGGGATTAAATAGTTTTATTGCTTTAGGCTCTGATTCAACATTTGTATCTTTTCAGAACATGAAGCAAATGAAGTGGAGAGTGAAAACAGACCTGAAATCTGGCATGATAATTTTCAGTCAGCTAGCAGATTCATAGAAGGTAGCAGTTGCCTGTTTTCCTATTCCTGGCAGGGTGTCAGTTTGTTATGTGGTGCAGGATCTTTTTGTATTTTATCCACTGCAGTTTTCCGGAAATTTAGGCAGCTCATAATATAGAGCTATAATCTGTGAGGAATTCATTGCGGCACCCATAGATTGAAGTGTGCATATCCAAAAGCTGTTGTGTGCATTGCCTGAAACTCTGGTTGGATCAGAGCCTGTTCATGCAGGTAGCAGTTTGACATGCAATATAGTGATAAAACGTAAGATGACTCTTGATGCCAAACGCCGGTATTGTCCGCATTCTGTTCTCACAGTGGCACCAACCAAATACCAACAAGAAACCTGCAGGCAGAACAGAGCACAATAGCACTTCCCAGCTCATATCCCCCAGCATTTGGAGGCCATGTTGCTTCTGATCCTGGAAGTTGTATACAGCCATCAGGACCAGTTGCTATTTAGTCTAGTTCTCCATGAATTTACCTAATATTTATAAAGCTGTACAGGTTGGTAACCATGTCTGCAAATTCCACAGTTTAACTATGTGCTCTGTGAAGTAATTCCTTTTGTCTGTCTAGTATCATGAGAGAGAAAAGCTTATCTCTATTCATTTTTTCCACACCATGCCTAGCTTTATCATATCATATCATATTCCCCTCTTGCTTTTTTTCTAAACTAAAAATCCCTAAACATTATAAACTTTTCTCAAAAAGGAGTAGCTCCATCCCCTTGATCATTTTGGTGGCCCTTTTCTGGATTCCCCCCCCCCCCAAGCTCTACAATTTTTTGAGGTGCAGTTACCATAACTCTTCACAGTATTCCAAGCACACCAAATGAACATTTTCACTGCGTGACCATAAGGTCTCTTTCCTGGTTAGTCCCAGCAAGTGGAGACCAAATCTGTGGCTTGGGATTTTTTGCCCCACTGTGCATCACTTTACACGTGCTTACATTGACGCTTTGCATTGCCATTTTAATTCCCATTTCCCCAAGTTTACTTCCTTTTGAAACTCCTTGCTATCATTTTTTTGTTCTTATCATTCTGAACAATTTGGTGAAATCAGAAAACTTTGTAAGCTGCTAACCCTTAACCCACAGAGATTCTTACCTTACCTGTCTGCTTAACTTTCTGATTGAACTATCATCTGGGGCTCCCTGTGCCCCTAGAGCTGGGCTTCCTTGCAAGCTTGTCGTACTCTTATATCCTTAGCTAGCTTTCTCCATCTAGGGCTCCTTTTGCAGTCTTAGGATTGTGTTAGTTCCTTATATCACTAATGTGATGACGTCTTTTTTTCTTGCATCCTCTTTTTTTAGATGCACATTATTTTGTTCAGAAACCACAAGGGCTTAATCAAAAAACAAAGTTAAGAGCGAGAACGCAAGGTTTGTATGGAACTTCAGTTTTTGTGTGTGGGTATTTTGCCTGCTTTTATTTTAAAACATGTTTATAGCTGTAGGTTAAATGTGTGTTCATTCCACATTACATGATTATAGAACATTGACAGGATGATATGGTAGATCTAGTTCTGGGTTGTAAAGTAAAAGAGGAGAGATTTAAGACATTGGTTTGGCAGTGGTATATAATGAAATAAATAAATAAATACAGACAGACAGACCTTGTTAGTCTGAAACATTTAGTTATATCCAATGAAGTTACCCTGTTTGTGCAAGAATTTCCACTTGCACAGTGGAATTTCCTTGTGCTCCCCTCTCCCCAAGTGCCCCCCATGTGGCTCTGGAAGGTGTAGGAATCCCATAGAACAGATTTGAGGGCAGGAGAGTCGGGGAAAGTTCTGTTGCACATGTGGAAATCCTTGCCCAAACAGGATGACTTTATTGGACATAGCCTATGGTTGAATAAGAGAATTTCCCTGCGTTCTTCTAAACAGATGTATTTTTGTTGAAAGTATATCTAAATGTGAGGTCTGAATTCATAAGTATATAATGTTCATATTGTCCTAGGTAGGTGTGATAAGTGTAAAATGTTCCAGTACTGTGTTTTGGCAGCAATGCATGGAATTGGCATTAAACCCAATATATTTCTCTTGAAATATATACCCCACTTGATACCTGTTGTCCCAAACCTATTTCCTTCACTTATTCCCCCTTGCATAGGTACTTTCACTAAAATAAGCAAGTGTAATGAGGTTTATGTAAGGAAGACTCTAAGCTCTGTTGAAGGCTTTGGGCAGGGAAACAGAAATATTAGGTCCTATCATGAGATCTTTTTTCAATTTTTTTCTGTGGGGGAAAAATGGAAATATGGGGTAAACTGGGGGAGAAAAACCTTGAAATTTTATTTTTGAATAATTAATGAAATGCTTTTTAAGGCAGGGTTTTAGATAACGTGTTGACTGCAGTTCACTTTCTCAAAATGGATCCCAGTAACTGTTTCAGATAGTGGTAGCCTTCTGTCATCATGACAAGCTATGTTTTAAGTGTCACAGATGAGATGTATTTGTAGTGAGCCTCTGGCTCCGGTTCTTCTTTCTCTTCCCACATAGCAAGGAAGAGGCATTCATTGAATTAAAACCAGCCTACTTTAACTATGAGTTACGAAGGTGGCTTGCTTAAACTACTGTATTTTTTGCTCTATGAGACGTACCAGACAATAAGACGCACCTAGTTTTGGGGGGAGGAAAACAAGAAAAAAAATATTCTGAATCCCAGAAGCCAGAACAGCAAGAGGGATCTGGCTTCTGGGATAGCCTCTTGCTGTTCTGGCTTCTGATATAGTCGCTGAAGCCTCTCCCGGGCAGCGGGATGAAGGATCCCCCTGCCCGGAAGAGGCTGTGTGCGGGTAAGCTGCCCTCTGTCCCTTCCCCCACCTCCTGTAAGAGCCCCACGCTCTTTAAAGGGAGTGCGGCTCTTGGGGGCTTTTCTGGGACGTGGAGGAAGGAACAGAACTGCGCGCTCTGTCCCTTCCCTCCACCTCCCGCAAGAGCCTTCATCCCGCTGCCCTGAGGAGGCTTCGGGGGGCTATCCCAAAGCCAGAACAGCTAGAGGGAGCGTTGCGCAGCGCTCCCTCCAGCTGTTCTAGCTTTGCACGAAGCCTCTGCAGGGCGCGGGGAGCCTTCATCCCCGTACCCTGCGGAGGCTTTGCGCAACTAAGCCAGAAGCAAAACAGTGCTGCGCAGCGCTCCCTCTCCCTGTTCTGGCTTCTAGCTTAGCTGCGCAGCCTGCATTCGCTCCATAAGACGCGTAAACATTTTCCCTTACTTTTTAGGCAAGAAAAAGTGCGCCTTATAGAGCGAAAAATACGGTAGTCTTAAGTAAACTTTCTAATTTGGACAGCACAGGGAGCTCAACTTAACAAAAAGTGGAAAGTTCCTGAAACCGTCCTCTCCCTGAATGCATAGCTAGCCGTAGGCATTTCTGACAAAGAGCCATGTCATATTGTTATGTCCAAACATGGCTATTGTATTGGGTAATTACTAATACTGCTTTGCTAAATACTTTTGAAGACTTGCAAACAGCTTGAAGAGGGATAATTGTTTGTAGTATGTACCACCTTGCCGCTGTTTCCTCAAAGTGATGCAGGGTGGTTTTTTTGTTTCATCTTTTTGGATAATGTTGACTGGAATGGAGTCTGTTTTCTTTACTCAGATAATAATACTTGCTTTTATTTATTGTAATGCTTCCTGTTTTTCCAACTGGCAAAAATATATACATTTAGTACAGTATTTTAAAGATGGAACAGAGAAAGCTATTGCATTTGTAATTATTTGAACAAAATGTAGACACTTAAATTGTGCTATACAGTATAAACTAAGGCATTTATAATGTGCTACATTTATTATGTAATAAGTTATACAGAATATGTCTTATAGCCTTAAAACAGCAAAACAAATTTAGAACTGAGAAAAATGCATGTTTGGGTTTTCCAGAAATTATAATTATTATAGCTACTTGGATTCAAATATGAATTCCTGTTGTGCTGTTCTCCCGTTGCCTTATGAATATGATGAGAATATTCCTCTTTTTGTAGGAAGACAATTTGGATCATGAAATTTATGGAATTTATTTATTTATTGAATTTTATTTGAAAATAATTGGATTGGTTTGCACTTAAATCTCTTATCTTTGGTTTGTATTCTAGCCCATGTGCCAAAGAAACAACCACACGTTGCTCCCAAAAGTAAGGTATTTTCCTCTTTCAGACTATGTGTAGTTGTTGTGGTGTTTGTTTGTACCACTGATAAAATCTAGTGGTTTTTTTTACTGAAATGTGTTTGACAACCTTGCACCTCTGTAATTATGTATTCAGACTTGCTTGTCTAGAATCTAGGCTTTTAATCGGGTGGGGAACCATTTTGCCTCAATGGGCTAGATCTTTCTCCACTCCACAGGCCAACTTTGATGGGTGGGAAATGATTGACATGTTGGGATGTTCTGCCCATGTGTCAAAATTCTGTTGTTTAGCGCTTGGGTACTACAGCTCAAGGGGCTTTTCTAGTCTTATGCTGGACATAAGGTTGGCAAAATTGCTTTTTGCAGGGATTGGTTGCGCAGTTAGATTTCTCATAGGGAACTTGGTTGCACAACCAATCCAGCATGATTGAACACTCTTTCCATCAAAGGAAGAGCAGTTACTTCAACTCTGCTTCCTGCAGAGTTGTTCGAGCAGAAAAACACGTACGATAGACATTTTTTTTGAATGAGAAGGGAATAGCCTTAAAAGATGTTAAAACATACCTTCTTATTCCTTATGGTGTAAAAACCTCTACCAGCTGAGCATTATTTCTGGTGATCTATTTCTGTTGTGATGGAATAGGGAAGGGCTATAGCTCAGTGGTAAAGTACACATGCAAAAGGCCCCATGTTCAGGCCACAACAGTTCCAGATAGGACTAGGAAAGATCCCTGTCAGAGACACTGGAGAGATTCTGGCAGGTGGGGATAAACTACACATTACCGTATTTTTCGCCCCATAAGATGCACTTTTCCCCCTCCAAAAATGAAGGGGAAATCTGGGTGCGTCCTATGGGGCGAATGCAGGCTTTCGCTGAAGCTTGGAGAGCGAGAGGGGTGGGTGCGCACCGACCCCTCTCGCTCTCCAGGCTTCAGGAAGACATCCGCAGCCTGGGCAGCCCTGCAGGAGGTCAGGCAGGGATGTCTAGGCTGCGGATAGCAGCCTGCTTCCTGGAGCGTCGGGTGCCCTGAAAGCAGAGCGCCCGGCGCTTCGGGAGCGCATCCGCAGCCTGGGCAGCCCTTCGGGAGGTCCGGCAGGGCTGTCTAGGCTGCGGATAGCAGCCTGCTTCCTGGAGCGTCGGGCGCCCTGAAAGCAGAGTGCCCGGCGCTTCGGGAGCACATCCGCAGCCCGGGCAGCCCTGCAGGAGGTCCGGCAGGGATGTCTAGGCTGCGGATAGCAGCCTGCTTCCCGGAGCGTCGGGCGCCCTGAAGCAGAGCGCCCCGCGTGCCGGACAGACATCCGCAGCGTGGGGAGCCCTGCAGGGGTTCCCCGCAGGGCTCCCCACGCTGCGGATAGCAGCCTGCCTCCCGGCGGGTGGGGCGCCCTGAAGCAGAGCGCCCCGCGCGCCGGACAGACATCCGCAGCGTGGGGAGTCCTGCAGGGGTTCCCCGCAGGGCTCCCCACGCTGCGGATAGCAGCCTGCCGCCTGAGGCAGACATCGGCCAGCCCCACAAGCTCAGGGAGGTGCAGCGCCCTTCCTCGACCTGGTTTGGTTTCCCCGACCTGCTTTTGGGGGGGAAATAAAGGAAAAATTTTTTCCTTTATTTCCCCCCCAAAAAACTAGGTGCGTCCTATGGGACGGAGCGTCCTATGGAACGAAAAATACGGTACATTGAATGTGAATTTGTGCAGTTGCACCTTTTTGTAAAAAAAGAAAAAAAATGCAGACATGGGGTCTCACTACAGGTGGGGTCAATTGTTACTGGGCTGCACCTGTTAAGAGGATATGTTACCCCTTTCCCTCCCTAAGTCATATTTAGGAGGAAATCTCCCCCCACCCCTGCAACTATGCGGCAGATACCACTTGGCTATGAACAGGAGGTTGTTTCCATCTAGCAATCTTATCTGCAGATGTTCACAATCCACAAGTTGGTTGGGGAGAATATTTATTTCACTCACTTTAGCAGACAAATCTATTGGTTGAGACTGGAGAATTTTGACATAAAGATGTATTTTTTCCAGCAGAAACAAGCTTGCAATGAACAATAATGGAGAAGCCATAAATACTACCAAATACTGACTTTAAGAATGCCCGCTTGTGCCATGTGTGAGATTTTCAGTCCCAATATTTCATTTATGAACATTTTTCAAAAAGCAAGCTTGAATTTGAACTTGTTAAAGTTAACACTTTAGGGCCATTTGCTTTTTGCTGTTTTTCTGGGGAAGTCCAATTCTTTTGAATTGTCAATAGTGTGCCTTCCAATCTGCCTGAAATGGTGATGAAATCAGCCAGAATAATAAAAGCAACTTCTAAAATGAAACTCAGATGTATGTATTTTTTCTCATCCTTTGTTTTGTGTATATGTGTGCACTAGGTTCTAAACAGTCTAATCGGGGACACGCATTTGCATGGATTCTGCCACTTATAGTAGTAGTAGTAGTAGTAGTTTGCCTTGCTGGTGGTGGATGGTATGTGCTTCAGTATTCATCATACCGTAGTTTGGAAAATAACCTGCGAACTGAAGCCCTGAAAGCATTTCAGAAACAAATGAGAGATCTCATGAGCAGCTACCCAAGTCAAGACAAAAAGTTGTGGAAGGGAATCCAAGTCATCTTGGAGAAACGCCTCAACTCTTCTCAACCGTTTTTGCAACCAGCTGTTTTATTGTTCACTGCTGCAAAAGAAGCTGAAGATGCCCTGAAATGTTTAAGCAACCAGCTTGCTGATGCTTTCTCATCCTCGCAGCACGCTTCTACAATAAAAATTGATGGGGCCAGCAAAGCCACTCTAGACAGTGATGATGTCAAACTCCTTGTGGACGAAGAGTTGAGTTCTGGGTTCAAGGGAGGCAGGAAGGTGGCAGTAGTGCATCGATTTGAGTCGCTGCCTGCTGGTTCCACCCTGATATTTTACAAGTATTGTGACCATGAGAATGCAGCATTTAAGGATGTTGCCCTACTTTTAACTGTTCTTCTGGATGAGGAAACTCTAAGAAAGGACCTTAGCCCACTGCAAGTTGAGGAGAAAGTGAGGGACTTCCTCTGGGCTAAATTTACCAACTCAGACATGCCAGGTTCCTATAAGCACATGGACACAGACAAACTGAGTGGGCTGTGGAGCCGCATATCCCACCTGGTCTTACCTGTGTGGCCTGAAAATGTCCTTCCTCAGGAAAACTGTTTGCAGGTGAAATAATATTTTTGTAAGAGAGAATGAAAATAATACAGCATGTGTACATCTATTAATGGCTGGATAGGGTATGTATTTCCAGCTTGGTAATCAGAACTGACTCTTAGGTGTGTGCTTCAAAATTTTAAATCTGATTTATTCCTTTCCAAATAACTGGAAATTCACATATTAAGAACTTGTAGAGCATAACATAGTTCTGTTTATGTGACACTCCTGTAATTCTTAGAGTTCAGGACCTTCCTTGCATCTCAAAAGAATATGGATTGCTAGAACTACTTAACAATTTGAAGTCCTTTCAGAGAATACTGCAAATGGGAGCAACAAGTTAATGAATAGTAATAAGCACATGGTTCTGTCTTCTTTGTACTTGAAGTGTATTAGAATAAAATGCAAACTCAAAGGTGTCACTAATACTTCGTATATCCAGTAACAACTCTTGTCATCCATTTACTAAAATCTCAGATGGACTAACTCTTGGAGTTTCTTTAGCCATGTCCTATTGTTGGGTTTGATTGACATAATGATGCAATTCAAATTTCTAGTCAGGAGTGGCAGGCCTTTACATACAAACACAAATGCCCTGTCCAGATTCTAACTTTGGAATTGTCTTCACAATGCCAGTATTTTTAATCCAGAACTACAAGGTTCGTCAGTCTCTGTTGATCCACTGCCAGACTGACCAATATGAATTTCCTTTTGCATATGGGAGTCCCAGGTGGACAAGATGCAGCCTTTGTAAACACACATTTTTGCACTTGTCCCAAAAGGAGTGAAGGAATCACTGATATAGATTAACCCATAGTTCAATCAAGGTTTTTAAAAGTGTTCTACTGGTGTGCTTCAAGGTCCTTCTTTTCTCAAAATAATTCACTCTTCTGAAACTTATGAATATTAAATATGAAAAATTATTTTAGATAAGCACAGGTTTTAATGGTGCCTTTGTGCTGGGCAGAACTTATTTATTGCAGAAATGAAGACTAAAGTCCCAGTCCTCCCCAGGTTTGGATTCCTGCCCCGCAGGAAGATGGAACTTTCCATGTAAAATTTGAATCTGACAACTGGTAAAGTGTGACAGCCCACATATTTTGAATGCTTCATTCCAGACAGCCTTCAGTTTATGTCAGGCTATACATCTTAATTGTATATGAATGTATGTACTTGAATGTAAATGGTAATGTGCAAACCTCAGGACTTTGATACTTACTGATTCTTATATAATTGAGCCACTTGGATTTTACTGTGTTTGAGAAACTTGCAAAACCTGCATTTTTGAAATATGTTCTCAGCACAATTGTCGTCCTTGCTTTTTGAAGATTCACCAGAGTGCCATTCTTCATCCCCAAGTGTATCTACAGTAAGTGGATTTTAACCACGGAAACTATGGCTGCCTCTGGAAGTGCTAGAAAAGCCCCTGGCCATGTTCTGTAGAATGTTTTTTTTCTTTATTTGGGAGCTTTTGCACATGATGCAGCTACACATTCCTTCCTGACTCAAGGTCAGAAATGCTTTAGCGGCTTAAATTAAAACTGGCTGTCATACCTTGAAGTGAAGATTCCTGGGGTCTAACACTGAATACACCTTTTTTGAGTGTGGAACACAAGCAGCAGCCCAGGGTCTTGAAGTTTTCTAGGCCAGGAACTCATAACTTGTAGAGCTCAGGTCACCTGCACCTCCTAAAGTGCCATTTGGTGTGGGAGGTATGCCCTTCTGAGCAATGGTGTTGGGAAGCTGCTACCAGAACAGGGATTTGCTCAAAATTGGGCAGAGGTTCACCTTTGTACCATTCCCCCAAGAGTGTCCCACCCCCCTCTCCATCCCATATTATTCAGAAGGGCCCAGTCCTCCAGAAAAGCTTTCAGAAAGGGGAAATCTCCCTTCCATTTACTTGTTAACCTGGGATCTAGTTGCACTGTATATAGTTACGTTTAAATAATTTTAAAACATGTAAATTCCTATTTGTTGACTACTCAGCTGTTTCTTAGTGCTACTATAATTATATAAGAGATTTCATACATCCTGCCAGCACAATTATTAAATGAATGAGTGGACAGAAAATCTTTGAGGAGTGGCTATAACAGTTGTCTTCTCTATTAAGTGTACGCTGAACATTTCGTGTAGGACTTTTTGGTAGTGGCTCCTGGAGCATCAATACTACTTTGCACTGTTCATGAACTGAGCTTCCGAACAATCAGAAAATCAACTCAGTGTGGAGCGGCTGCTTCTGAAAATACAATAGCTTTTAATTCCTGGAGATCAACCAATAGGACAGATAAATATAGTATAAACTTGCTGCAATATTTTGCTGCTCAGCTTTTCAATACCCTTTTGAAAAAAAAGATTGTTTCTCTGTTGTGTTTTTTAAGAATTAATTGTACACATGATCAACATATAGAAACAGACATTAATTTGATAGCTTTTGGCTGTGTTACAGAAGGGCAGTATCAATAAAAGTAGTGATTCCAAATCTGGGATGGAGTTATATTAATGCTCTGCTTTATAAAGATTCATTTACAGCACCACAGCTCAAAGAAGTAGTATTAAAACTATAGAGCTGGAGACAGCTAAGAGGAATAGAAAGTTTGCCTTGTAAAAGGAAGAATGTACACACATTATTTTTGGCACCAGTTTTCATTTCGCAGCTTCCTCCAGTTCTATCCAATTTCAAACCACGATAGTAGAATATGGATTTTTCTGAGTGTGGCCAATTCTCATCCTGGCCTCAACAGGTGGAGGGCAGCCCTTCCCAAAATACCAGCAGGCTTCCTTTAACGCCGTTCATGGATCATCTTTGGTTTCAGTTGCAGCACCCAGCTGCCACTTTCTATTTTTAGGAGGGGTGTGCAAGAGCACTGTGGAGTGGAAAACTTTCCATCGCCCCTGTTTTACAGTCACAATAATCTGACTGATGTAAAATGATAGCAGGCTTCTTTACATACAGCCCTCCTCTCTTTCCCTGCCAGCATTTAGATTGCCCAGCTACGATTTACATTGTGAACTTGGTAGCAGTTCACACGAAAGAGCTTTAAAATGCAAGTTCTCTTGGTTCTTCCCTTACTTGCCATCTGTGCTGCTTTCCAGCAGGTAAAAGCTTTGTTGCGTTTCTTAAAATGCTAATTATTTTCTCAAAAAGGGTCACGTTAAATTATGGAATTATGGTGATTCCCCGCCAAAGGTACATTTCTGAAAATTACTTATAGAAACTGGCTTCTAGTTTAACAGCATAACTAATAAACAAACCATGCAATGTTCAAAACTGTAATGGTGCCCTATTAATCTTATTTAAAGTAGCCTTTTGCAGCAATCGGAATGGGAGTAATCAGCCTTTGCCAGGGATTTTGTATTGGGGTGTAAGCTTACAAGTGCCCTTTTTGCATGTGTCCACAGCTTTTATCTCCTTTTTTTTAAAAAAAAATTATTCTGTACTAAGATATAGGATGTAGACTGCAGGGGAAACCGTGTGTACTTTGGCTGCATTTATACCCTTGGCTGCTTTTGTCAACTTCTATGGAAATCAATGGGATGGATTTATGCTTGTGTAGATCAATATTACTAGTAGATAGCATACTGACTAAACCATGGCTTAGTTTTCATGATAGTGCCTCTGTCATCTTGTTGGATTCTCTCCCCCATTTATTTGTTTGGGAAATGAGCTTGTGGTTATGTTTGAATCAGGAATATAACAGCCTAGTACTAACCGTCATTTAGAATTCTAACTATAGTTTGAAGTGCACTTCCAGTCCGGCATCGGAGGGAAGGTATGGTTTATGCTTACTGTATCCTGTGTACTTTGACTTTCATAGCAAACTATGGTTTGCTTAACCTCCAAAGGGAGGACGTTGGAACGTGCAAGGGGAAGAGGCATGGTTGGGGTAGTCACAAGAACGGTCCGATCAAGTATGGGCTGGCTCTTCCATTACCAGGCAGAGTGAAGCGGCAGCTTTAGGCGTTTGATTTCAGGCAGGGTAGCAAATTCTTCTTTATATTTTCTAATTTGTTGCATTTTTACTACCAACGAAGGGGAGAAATGCCTCCTGCAATTTTTGCCTTAGCTGCAAAAATGACTGCCGCACTGTTCCCTTTGCCGTTCTGTACTTGGTCCAGTTACAACCATGCTTACATGTATGCAAGTCTGATGAATGTCACTGGATATCAAGGTGTTGCTTAGAAGTGCAGATATTTTGCAGTCACAATAATCTGACTGATATAGCAGGCTTCTTTACATACAGCCCTCCTCTCTTTCCCTGCCAGCATTTAGATTGCCTAGCTATGATTTACTTGCTCTGTGAACTTGGTAGGAGTTCACCCGAAAGAGCTTTAATCCCTTACTTGCCATCTGTGCTTCTTTCCAGCAGGTAAAAGCTTTGTTGCGTTTCTTAAAATGCTAATTATTTTCTCAAAAAGGATCACTTTAAAAATGGAATATGACTTTCCCACAAGGGACCAGGGTTGTCTTGTGTCTTCTCCTGCTGCAGACCTGTAGGTTTTAACGGGGAAACACTGAATGAAGCAAAATCTGTGGCAAGTGGAGTATGTATTTGTTTTGGTTTCACTCACTAGTAAAGCAAAAGCAAATCTTGAGTGGGTTTTAAAAACTATTTAGAAGGGGGAAGTGGAAATCATTGTGAGTAGGGAATTATGGTGATCCTCCCCCCCCCAAGGTACATTTCTAAAAATTACTTATAGAAACTGGCTTCTAGTTTATCAGAATAACTAATAAATTAAACAAGCCATGAAATGTTCAAAACTGTAATGGTGCCCTATTAATCTTATTTAAAGTAGCATTTTGCAGCAATTTGAATCGGAGTAATCAGCCTCGGCGCCTAGGGCTTGCCGATCGAAAGGTCGGCGGTTCAAATCCCCGCGGCGGGGTGTGCTCCCGTTGCTCGGTCCCAGCGCCTGCCAACCTAGCAGTTCGAAAGCACCCCCGGGTGCAAGTAGATAAATAGGGACCGCTTTATAGCGGGAAGGTAAACGGTGTTTCCGTGTGCAGCTCTGGCTCGCCAGAGCAGCGATGTCACACTGGCCACGTGACCCGGAAGTGTCTCCGGACAGCGCTGGCCCCTGGCCTCTTAAGTGAGATGGGCGCACAACCCCAGAGTCTGTCAAGACTGGCCCGTACGGGCAGGGGTACCTTTACCTTTTACCTTAATCAGCCTTTGCCAGTGATTTTGTATTGGGGTGTACGCTTACAAGTGCCCTTTTTGCATGTGTGCACCACTTTCTCATTTTTAAAAAATCCATTCTGTACTAAGATACAGGATGTAGACTCTGCAGCGGAAATCTTGTGCACTTTGGCTGCAAGTAAACCCTTGGCTGCTTTTGTGAACTGTGGAAATCAATGGGATGGATTTATGCTTGTGTAGATCAATATTACTAGTAGATAGCAGATTGATTAAACGTGCCTCTGTCTTGTTGGACCCCCCCCCCCCTCATTTATTTGCTTGGGAAATGAGTTTGTGGTCGTTTGAATCAGGACTTTAACGGCCTACTGCTAACAGTCATTTAGAATTCTAACTACAGTTTGAAGTGCACTTCCAGTCCGGCATCGGAGGGGAAGGTATGGTTTATGCTTACTGTAGCCTGTGTACTGTGACTTTCATAGCAAATTGGTTTCCTTAACCTCCAAATGGAGGAATTTGGAACATGCAAGGGGAAGAGGCATGGTTGGGGTAGTCAAAGAATGGTCCGATCAAGTATGGGCTGGCTCTGCCATTACTAGGCAGAGTGAAGCGGCAGCTTTAGGGATTTGATTTCAGGCAGGGTAGCAAATTCTTCTTTGTATTTTCTAATTTGTTGCATTTTTACTACCAAGGAAGGGGAGAAGTGCCTCCTGCAATTTCTGCCTTGGCTGCAAAAATGGCTTGGCTTTGTATGCTGCGCACCTTGATCCGTGTTTTTGCGAGGGGTTGTCATTTGAGAGTTTACTGCTTTTAAGAGCCCGCTGACAGCACCGCAAGTGCTACCTTGTTTAGTTCTTTGCCACCTTGATAAATATGTCAGTTACATGGAGACGACAGTCATTTCTTCCCCTCAAGGAACCAAGTCAGTGGTCCCACTGTGAGGTTCTTGATGCCTACATTTTACTATCACAGCTTGCCAGCATTGATATACTAATGTTTGAATTAGTCCTAAGGTAATGACTCTTGGACTAAGACCAGTTACAATCATGCTGACAGTGTATGCAAGTCTGGCAAATGTCACTGGATCTTTAGTAATCTCAAGGTGCTGCTTAGAAGTGCAAATACTTTTAGTTATCTCAAGCAGGTACCTTTTAGCAGCATGGGACCAGGTGCTATTATTGAACAGGCACGTCCAACTCCCGAGAGACTGCGATCTACTCCCAGTACTGTATAAAAAAATGCAGTTTTTCCATTGGAGGGAGTAGGACCGAGGGTGGGTGGAAGGGAGGATTGCACAGAGTTGTTGAGTTGGGGGAGGGATTGCACAGAGTTGTTGAGCTGGGGGGGGGGGAGGAATGACCAGAGTTGTTGAGCTGGGGGGGGGGAGGAATGACCAGAGTTGTTGAGTTGGGGGGGGGGGGAAGGAATGACCAGAGTTGTTTAGCTTTGAACGTGTCTGCTATAGACTACCAGCCTCTTCCGGCTCTTCCCAACCGCCTCGCGAAGTGGGCGGAGCCAGCCGCTCAACGTCCGGAGAAGGGCGTGGCGTGGCGGACCGGAACCGCCGCCATGTTTAGAAGGTCTCTGCCACTTCCCTCTCCCGCTCCCCCCCCCCGCTTTCTGACATCTCGCGAGGCTTCCGGAGGTCGGCTCCCGCCCTGCCGCGCGCCTTCGCCGCCGCCGCCGCCTCTCCTCTCCTCCCCCCTCCCCGCGCGTCCCTGTGTGTCAGTTGCTGGCCGGTAATGGCGCCGGGCTGGCGGCGGCGTTGCCGCTGAAGCCGCCTCTGGGCCCGCCGCCGCCGCCGCCCCTCAGCGCCGCCCCGTTCCCGGAGGCTGACGAGATGAACCGGCTACCTCACCCGCCCCGCCGGGAAGCGGGTGGGAAGAACCGAGACGGCGGCAGAGCAGGTGAGGGGAGGAGGCCTCCTGAGGGCTGTCCGGCCCACCGGCCTCCACCCTGGGACTGGCCCGGAGGCCGGAGAGGGGCGCTGGGCTTTATGAAGGGAGGGCGAGCGGGGCGGGGGTCCCTTCCTCGGCCGGGTGTGGCGGCCCCACTGTGGGGTCGGTGGGGGTTTTCTAGTAGCGGGGGGTTCCGCGGGCGAACCTCCCGTGCCTCGCTTCCCCTCTCCTCGCCGCCCTGTTTCTCTCTCTGAGCTTCGGCCAGGGCTGTCATTGCTGCTTCCTGGTTTAAAGGGACAAGTTCTGCCTTCGGGTTTCCTGTTGGCTGGCCCTGTTTTCACAAGCGCTGCCCTTTAATTTCAGGGAGCCCGTCGTAGATTGTTGTTGTTACTACTACTCCTACTGTTGTTGTTTGTTTGTTAGTTACGTGTCCCGGCCGTTGTGGGGAATTCAGTTGTGGGGAAACTCAGCCAGACGGGCTGGGTATAAATAACAATTATTATTATTATTATTATTATTATTATTATTATTCAAAGTGCCTGTTGACGAACGTGAAATGTTGGGACTGGGAAGGAGAAGAAATACATGTGGGCTCAGAAGTTTGTGCAGACCTGATGCCGTTTCTAACTTTGGCTTTCGGATTGCAAATTGCCATTTAAGCCACAGGGAGGATGCATAAGGCTGTGTTTGTGCGAGGGCAGGTACCCCAGGCACGCATGTTTGCCTGTGCGCTTTTAAAAAGTAAGATGAGAGAGAAAGAAATGGCAGGTCTCTGCCACCAAGAAATGTAAAGTCTAAGGGCTCGATATAAGCCATGCACTTCTAAGGCTGCAGTTGCATGTACACATCAGGCCCATTGGTCTAAAATACTTCTGAGTAAACACGGATTTGGATCCGTTTGTGTGTCCGTTCATCTCTCCTGTAAGAAGTGTTCTGCTGCATCAGATCAAAAAAACATTCAGTCCAGCACCCATGTCACCCATTTCTCACCATGTTCAACCAGATGCCCCAAGAACCCGACAAGAGTTTGAAGGCAACAAACTTTCTCTTGCTGTCTTGCAAATGGTAGTCAGCAGTAGCATATTGCTTTCTGAATGCGGAGGTTCCATTTAGCTGTCATGCCAAAAGACCTATATACCTTATGCATTTGTCTAATCTTTTAAAACTGCCTAGGCCAGTGGCCATCACTGTATACTGTGGCAGTGAATTCCATGGACCATGTATTGTGCAAAGTAGTGCTTTCTCTTATCTGCCCTCAGCTGTCAGTTTCATTGGGTGATTTGAGTTTTAATATTCTAGGAAGTGGAGAAAAAGTTATGTCTCCACACCATTCATAATTTTATAAGCCTCTATCATGCCTCTTAATGGACGGTTATCTGAAACAAAAAAAATTGCGAACATTTTTCATAATTTTAGCTGTCCTTTTCTGGACCTTTTCTAATTCTACAGTGTCCTTTTTGAGGTTGAGCATCCAGGACTGCACATAATATTCCAGATGTGGCTGTGTCTTGAATTCATCCACACTATTACACTGCCAGACTTAAGAAATTGATTGAATGTGACTGCTAGCATTGGATTCATGGTTTTATTTTATGCTGCACACTGACTTTTTTGAGCTTTGCCTCAAGATTGATTTCCTAGTTAGTCACTTTTGGTTCTGACCCCATCATGAATGTCAGCAGTGGGGAAGCTTTTTCAGCCGTAGGACTACATTCTCTGGTGAGTAACCTTCAGGGCAGTGGATAGGGCCAGAGCCAAAAGTGGGCAAGACCAAAGCCACATCTATCTACCCATATCCCATTCACACACATCTGTACACACACCCTGATTTGGACAAATCTATATAGAGAAGAAGATTCCCTTTCACAGTGCTCTGCATAGGGACACAGAGAGTTGCTGATGTGGAAAGAGATTGTGCTCTTTCTCCATTGGCTGTTTGCTGCATTTCTGTGATGGGTGCTGAGAAGCAGGCTTCGCTTTTTCAGCATGCAGCACAGAAACACAGTCAGCTGCCAATGGAGGAAGAGAGCGATCTTTTTCCATAAGCAGCAGGATTCTACAGCCACACACCCTTTCCCTGCTTCTCAGCTGCCAAACCTCACCTCCACCCCCCACTCCAAATCTCCCACAACCACAGCAGCTACTCAGCAGCCACAGCTGAGCTGAAGAGGAGAGAAGGAAGCCTAGGAAGAGGGCTAACATATCAGATGGGGAGGCCCTGTGGGTCTCATCTAGCTCATAGGCAGGCTTGGCACCCCTGATGCATGTGAAGTTTGGATTTCTTTGCCCCATTTTGCATCACTTTTTCATTGTTGATCTTTTTAGTGTCTTTTTAGCGGTTTTTAGTGTCTGTTCACCCAGTTTGGATAAATTCTTTTGATACTTGGGATTTCACTATCTGACTAACCTGGTGTCATTTATATAACTGGATTCCTCACTTCTCATCCCTGGCCCCAGATCATTTATGAAAAAAAGTTAGTTAATGCTATATCAAAAAAACAGATACATGTTTTTGTAGTGTAGCGACACTGGAAAGCACCAAAACCATGATATTTTTGGTTCCATCAATGGAGGCAGGTGATATGTGGTGTGATGGGGTTGCGGGGAGGTAGTTTGAAAAAATATATAATTTATGCAAGTTTGACTGGAAGTGACTTTGTCTTTGAAACTCCATTTTACTGTTTCATATGACACTCTACTTTCTCACCTATGGTCACTCCAATTTCCACCTCCCAATCTTTCAGATGAATCCCTCCCCCCCCCCTTTCCTTCTGGCCCCTCACTGTTGCTCTGCTTTCTGTTCAGCTGCTCAGGTGCCATGTGAGCCCTGGGAGGTGCATGATGCTAAAAGAGGAACAGAGTGTCACTCTTGAAACTTCCTCCATCAAGTCTATATGCTTATTTCAAAGGGAGAGTGGGAAGATAACCATCCTCACCACTTCATGACAAAGGGGGCAGTGAATGGCTGTGTGTGTGTGTGTGTGTGTGTGTGTGTGTGTGTGTGTGTGTGTTTGTGTGTGTGTGTTTCAGAGGTTTCACAAGCAGAAGGGAAAATCCTCAAGAGTACCATTGTGCCCATGGGCTGCACATAGGCAACTCCTGGTTTAATGATTATGTATGCTTAATCATTCTATCTTTATGATTCCATAATCTACCAGGAACTGATGCTGACCTGTAAATTCTTGAATCTCCCCACATGCCTATTTATAAAATTGATGCCATGTTGGCTGCTTTGTCCCCCTTATGAGAGGTTTGGATTTTAGTAACAAGTTGCCTTTCCTTAGTCAATCAGGAGTTTCTTATCTGAATTCTTTAGGACTTCTAAAGGTATATTCCCCTCAAACCCTGTCACTTGTTAAAGGTTAGCGTCACTTAAAAATTGTTTCCCAGGAGGCATACCCAATATCTACAATGATGTTCTTTTGGTGACACATGAATACCTTTATCCAAGAATTGTTATTGGAATTGATACTGTTATTCTTGTCTGCTGTTCTATGCGTTGTTGTGGCTTTATTGTTTTTATTAGGTTATTGTATTTTCTATATTGGAAAAAATTATTGAAGGATGGTTTAGGAACCCATTCAGTAAGAGGGCTCCTCTTTAAGGTGCCCTCCCCCAGACATTTTCTGTGGATTTTGCTGCTTCACTTTCATATTGGTCTTTGCTTTAACTTCCTTCATTGGCTTCATTAAAATCAGTGGAACTTAGTGCTATCCTGTGTATGTTTATTAAAGATACTTCCTGCTGAGTGTCTTGAAGCTCATCCCTTGTGTAGAATTTCAGCTGAGCAGCATAATCATATTTACTTAGAAATAACTTCTACTAAGTTATTTTAAAAATACTACAGATGCAACAAAAATCTCACTTTAAGTTTAGGACGGAAACACGTATTCTGAACTACAGAAAGTGAACATGGTGTTATCCTTACGTTTCATAGACAGGTGACATGAGTTTGAGAGGATAGTTGCTTGCTATGGACAAAGTGAGAGTTCAACTGGGGGTGAGGTCCTGGCTCGCAGCTCACGTTCTTATTCATGTGACAACCCTATACTGGTTGTCAGCAGTGTAAATGAACAAATACCTATGGCTCTGATAGGAAATAGCTTAGTATCTGTAAAGCTTCCCTACAGTTAAACTGGTATAACAAATATTAATCTGGACACTGTTTGTTTGTTTTAAAGTATTTATTTGCTGCTTTTCATCAGCAAAGATCACAGGATGGCTTATCCATTTTGGAAGGAGTCATAACTATTTCTCCCAACAATATTCCTGTTACTGTATAAAACTTGAGGCGTATGCCTTCAATTGTATCTCATTTTGCTTCCTCTTGCCGTATAAATGGACACAAAGCTTCACAGTTACACTTTTCAGCTGACAGAGTTACTCTGTGCCAAACTAAAAGAGGGCACCAAATAGAGCTCTGATTCGGTTCTATGCTCTGCATGGCAGTGGCATCCTAAAGGCACAGAAGTGAAGCGTATGCCTGATTCAATGTGTTTTCTTCTGCCTTCTATCCCAATATTGTTGTGGGTATATTCATAGTATTTATGAATACAAGGGAGTGGGTAGCGCTGTGGTCTAAACCACTGAGCCTCTTGGGCTTGCTGGTCAGCTGTTCAAATCCACATGGCGAAGTGAGCTCCTGTTGCCCTGTCCCAGCTTCTGCCAACCTAGCAGTTCGAAAGCACGCCAAAAAGTGCAACTACGGTAGATTAATAGGTACCGCAGCGGTGGGAAGGTAAACAGTGTTTCTGTGCGCTCTGGCACTTGTCACGGTGCTCCGTTGTGGCAGAAGCGGTTTAGTCATGATGGCTACATGACCTGGAAAGCTGTCTGTGGGCAAACGCCGGCTCCCTCAGTCTGAAAGCAAGATGAGCGCTGCAATTCCGTAGTCACCTTTGAATGGACATAGCTACCCAGGGTCCACCCCCCCCCCCAGTATTTAGACAACTGGTGGAGTCACTTTGGCTGGTAGCCAAGTAGGTCGTACTCAGCATAGACCCACTGCAAAATGTTTTGAGGGTTTTTTCTTATAATTAAGCAGTATGTGTATACAGTGGTACCTCGGTTTACAAACTTAATCTCTTTCGGAAGTCCATTCTTAAACCGAAACTGTACTTAAACTGAGGCACACTTTCCCTAATGAGGACTCCCACCGCCAGTGCCCCTCCAACATTCTGATTCCATTCTTAGACCGAGGTAAAGTTCACAAACCTGGACACTACTTCCGGTTTTGCTGAGTTCATAAACCGAATCGTTCGTAAACAGGACTGTTCTTAAACCGAGGTACCACTGTATATGAAATAAGTTATTCGTAGCTTACTTAAGATATTGATTTAATTGGGTCTACTCTGAGTATGACTCAGTCAGATACCACTTTAAGAGTGGAACTGAGAAGTCCACAGTTAAATCTTACTTCAACAAAAGAAAATTAAAAAACCCCAACTCTTACCATCAGAAAGTTCTTGCTGATGTTTAGTCAGAATCTGCTTTCCTGTAACTTGACGCCAAAGCTTGCAAAGCAGGAGAAAACAAACTTGCTCCATCTGCCATATGACAGCACTTTAGATGTTTGAAGATGACTATCATATGTCTTCTCAGTCTCCTCTTATTCAGGCTAAACATACCCAGCTCCTTCAACTGTTCCTCATTAAGCTTGGTTTCCAGGCCCTTGATAATCTTGGTTGCCCTTCTCTGCACACATTCTAGCTTGCCAATATCCTTCTTAAATTGTGGTGCCCAGAACTGGACACAGTAGTTGAGATGTCTTTTGACCAAGGCAGAATAGAGTGGTACTATTACTTCCCTTCATTGGGACACCATATTTCAGTTGACGCAGCCTAGGATAGCATTAGCTGTTTTTGCTGCTACATCATACAGTTGACTCATGCCAAACTTGTGGTTTAACAGGACACCAAGATCCTTTTCACATGTACTGCAGGCAAGCCAGGTGTCTCCCATCTTACACTTGTGCAGCTGGTTATTTCTGCCCAAAATGTTGAACCTTGCATTTGTCCCTACTGAAAATCATTTTGTTAGTTTGTGCCCAGTTCTGCAATCTCTTAAGGTCACATTGAATCCCAATTCTGTCTTCTGCAGCATTAACTACCCCTCCCAGTTTGATGTCACCTGCAAATTTGATGAGCATCCCCTCAATTTCTTCATCCAGGTTTATAAAGATGTTGAACACCAATGGGCCTGGGACAGAACCCTGAGGCAGCATCCCACTTGTCACTTTTTCCAGGATGATGAAAAACCATTAGTTGTGCATGGTGTTCACTTTACTTTTTGTATGCACTTGTGATTTTGTTTTATTTGATTTCTTAGTGAATATTTGTTTGTGTTTTAGGTGAATTGACACGATGTGGAGGAACGAGTTGAATGATGTGCCTTTACAAAATCCAAGGTCGTTCAAGAGTCGAATCCCCGTCAAAGGTTCGGATTTATTTTGTTGCCTAAGTTTGAAAGCAGTTTTGCCAGACTGTCTCTTAAATTTTGGCAGCGTGTGCCTGTGTTGTGCAGTTTGCCATGCAAGACATAATGGCTTCTAGATCTGCTTTGAAATAGTGTTTCTGGGAAAGTGGTCAGATGATGTTGGCTTTCTTTCTTTACTCCCTGCTTCTGTTAATACACATTCAGGTTGCCACTTTCAAACTTTGCAATAAAAATGCATTAAAGAGTGTTGAAACCACAATTGTCACAGCTTTTCAGGGAAGCTGCATTTTCTCTGACTAAAAATCCTCTTAAAGCTGTTTGCATATGTCCTACAACTAGTTGAAAATAAGCTGTTCAAAGTAAAGGAATCATAGGTATAAAAAGGTAGCAGAAGCAAATTATTTTGACTACCCAATTAAGTCCTTTTTCTTAGCATTTCTCTTAATAAGCCAGTGCTACTGCAGTTTTGAGTTTGAAGGACTGCTTCTTCACATGTTATCTAATTTCTGTGAAGATATCCTATACAATCCTATCACTGCAGTAAGTTACAAAAAATATAATCACATAAATTAAAAGGTAAAGGATGAGCTTCTGAATGTTTCTCCCAAAGGGAGAGAATGATAATGTCAAGCAGTTATGCATGCAAGCAAAAAATTCCTACTATAACTAAGTTATACTCATTTTAAAATATTATTGAAACATGCAAAATATTTGCCATTGAAGCAGTGTTCAAAACTTACATTGTTCTAGGTGCATTTTGCGACAGGGAATGTCATTAGCGTGAGTAGTTTCTGAGCTCTGGGCGCAGTACTGTGCCTAAGATGTCAGTTAAAAAAACTGCAGAGTGGAAAGAAAAGAGGACCCCCCCCCCCACTTCCAGCTACTCTCTGAAGACTGGAGAAGAGGCCCTCTTGAGAATATTGGGGGGGGCAGGGGAAGGACTAGACCATGTGAAAAATGAACATAATAATTTAGCTGCAGTTCATTCATTTTCAGCTTTGTATTCTTGTTACTGTATAAAAAAGTGTGCCTAGACATTCTATTGTTGCACCCATAACCTAGGCTTAAGGTGCCATTTAGCTCCTAGCTTTCATATTTCAGTTTCTAACAATGCATTGAAGCTATCATGAAACTAAAAAACTTGCTTTCATTTCTTTGTGCAGTCTTAACCAGAGCACGGGATGCTTTTTCACAGACTAATGCAACAGTAAGTATTATTTTAGCAGTGAAAGAGGAAAAGGCCTGTGAAAATAATAATGTATGCACCAGTTTTCCATAGTTCTAAACATATTAAATGAAAATTGAAAATTTTTGTGTGTGATTTGCAACTAGTAGGTGGTTGTGGAAGATACATATTCCTGCCCCCCTTTCAGCAATATAAGCCACATTTGGATGGTCACATAACTTAAGAAGCCAAAGAGGTGAATATGCCCTTTGCCTGCATGCATGGTCCCATTTCTCTTCCATTTGCAGTGCAAGCAATCAAACAAAGAGGTCTCTAGTTAACCGTAGTAGACCAGGATATGAAACCACATTTTGAAATGTGCAGGCAGAAGGTCTGCCATAATCATTATCTGAGCCAGATCACTGTGTTATAGAAAATTTGCCTCAAATCCCAAGTTTTGTAAGCCAAATATAATATCACACACTGGACTTTTTTCAGCCAGAACTCACTGGAACTCAGTTCCAGCACCACTCAGGTGGGTGCCATTGCCATTATAAGAGGAGAACGGAGGCATTCATAGTGAGTTCCAGCACCTCTTCTGCTAGAAAAATGGCACTGGCTCATTCATCCACATGTGGTGGGAATGCCCCAATTTTTTTTTCTTTTGGAAAAAAGTATATCATGAAGCAGGCCTTATCACAAAACAGGATATCCTTTTGGATCCTAAAATAGCACTATCACCATATTATTCAGAAACTGCTCAACAAATTTCCCACAAAGATCTCATTACTCACTGCTGCACGGCTTATAATGTTGCAAAGCATTGAAAGACTCTAAATTCATAAAGACTCTAAATTCATTAAAGATAATAAATTATTCCAGTATGCTACTGCAGCAGCGAGAATACTCGTGGCTCAAAAATGGAAACTACAGGAGACTCCCACGGTAATGGAATGGCAGGCTAAATTTTTTGAATATACAGAATTAGCTAAAATGACATATAGAATAAGAGACCAAAAAGGGACAAAGTTTGATGAAGAATGGGGTAAATTTATGGCATATATAAGAACAAACTGTAGAAGCTTAAAAACTATGGCAGGGTTAACATAATTCCTGTGATGTGCATAGAATGGGAATAAGAATCTACAGGAGGGGATATATCTCAAGAAAACCGAAGCAGGGAAGGAAGGAAGCCTTCCTGTGAGGACACACAGTGTAAATATGATGACTTAAAATGTTGATTGTAAAAGATTGCTTTATTTTCTTGTTGTTTGTGTGTGGAAAACCCAATAAAAAAGAAAAGAAAGAAAGACTCTAAATTCAGACCTGTTTGAGATCTGGAACTCAGAACTTTGGGATGTAATGGACAAACTGACAACTCATGGCTGAAAGAGTCAAACAAACAAGAAAATCACCACCTTTCAATTATCTTGGCATAGTTTTAGTACCTATGCAACATCAGTAGAACATGGCTATAAGCCTCCAAGAAGTCATGGCGATTTGTGGAATGACAGTTTTGTTTAAAAACCAAAATGGGTTAAAAGTTAAATGTAATTATATAGACATATGGTTCATCTGTGAGGTGGAAGTAGTGTGTGTGTGTGTATTCTGTGTATGAATCACTGTTTATCATGGATATATATTGCAAGTAAAGAAAAACACAATGGAAAGAAAGAAAGAAAGAAAGAAAGAAAGAAAGAAAGAAAGAAAGAAAGAAAGAGAAAGGGCTTTGCATTAGCTGCAGCACTGTAAACCACTCTTGCAGTCCCTGAAACTGTTTTTAAAAGGTGGGCTATTTAGCCTTTCCCCCCTCTTCCAAGTTGAGCAGCCAGATGAACAGGATCCTCTAAACAATGTCCTGTCCTGTACGTACTTCATCTAGAGTCTAAAACTACTGTACAAGTTTCATTCCTAGTGCATATATTTCAACATGGGCAAATATTAAAATATATTTGTCTTATTCATCTTTGGAAAATGCCACTTATGTCTTCAATGAAACCTACTTTGAACTCAACTTCATAATCTAACATGGGCTCCACATTAGATGAGACTAATGATTGTACAAAGTTACAAACTGAACTCCATTCTACTTTGATTGGTAGGCATTTCAGCCTTTTATAAATCTATCCAATCTGTACAGCTTTGGCTTCTCTGCTTTTTTGTGAATGTGAGAAGTGATCTAAATATTTAATTTCTAATACACATATTTCTTATATATCAACATCTTAGTTGCAACACATTGAGAACAAATTGGAAGTAGCTCCTAACAGCACAGCTGTGTTGGAGCCTGTCATGGACAGCAAGAAGCCATCCGCAAGTACTACCAGGAAAATAAGTCGGAAAGGTATGTATTTGATTAGAAGAGTCATTCCACAAATAAGCTTGTAGGTGGTTCACACTCCAGTTTGGGATGCCCATCTCACACAACCTTTGGCAAATTGGAAGACTAAAAGATTTGGCACAGGAGGCAAACCTTCTGTGATATATAATGGTAAATGGTAGGTGCTCTCAACTCCTGCAATAAGAAGCTACCTCTTCTAGGAAGTACTTTTACTTAAATTTTTGTTTGGGCACTACCATTGTTAACTGATGCTTAAAGGTACCATAAAGAACAAAAATAAAGATATCATGTGGGGCAGTTTTTAGTACTCATTAACCAGGTGTGTTCTTTTTCAAAACTTGTAATAGCACAGCATTTTATTTTCTGCCACAATTTGGGCATGCTTTAACACTAAACAAACTTCTGTTTTGCTCAGGTTGGGGATTACTGATCTATGTAACTATCCCTTGGTTATTAAAATGTAGTGCAATGTTACCATGGTGTTCTGCACCTCTTGCCTCAGTTTTTGTGTATCTGTGTCCATTGGACTTTTTATTTATTTAACAGCTTGTTAAATCCTATCTTTCCAGTTAAATCATCCAAGATGGCTTTTACATCTATAAAATAGCAACTTATTCATTAGCCCAAAATCTTGAAATATGCCTCTGTTATGACATTATCAGCACACATGTAGCCTTGGTAATAGTATGCTTGGAATGTTAAAGGTAGAGTATCTTGGAAACAGTGTCTGCGTTGTCATAATAGATTGGTGATCACAGCTTTTTCATTCTGACATCAGAGTCTATGTAAAACTAAGGTCCATTTGAGCATTTGTGTTAAATTGTTGAAGTCGTTTGGCTGGAGTCTGTCTCATATCTTTACTCATTACCTTGGTAATGGACTGGATGAGAGCCAATAAACTGAAGCTCAGTCCCGATAAGACTGAAGCTCTGTTAGTGGGTGGTTCCCTAGACCAGATGGATGGGAGATGGCCTGCTCTTGATGGAGTTACTCTCCATCTGAAGGAGCATGTGCTTAGCTTGGGCATTATTCTGGATCTAATCCTGTCACTTGAGGCTCAGGTGGCCTTGGTGGCACAGCGTGCCTTCCAACAGTTTGGGCTGGTGGTTCAGCTGTCCCCCTGTCTGGAGAGCTTAACTTCTGTTGTCTACACTCTGGCAATCTTTAGATTAGATGAATGCAATGTGTTTTATGTGGAGCTGCCTTTGAGGATGGTTTGGAAACTTCAGCTGATGCAGAAATCAGTGGTCAGTTGCTCACTGGGGCAAGGCATCTTGAGCATATAATGACAGTCCTGGCCCTCCTTCACTGGCTGCCAATTAATTTTTGGTCCCAATTCAAAGGGTTAGTTTAACCTATAAAGCCTTCTGTGGCTTAGGACCGCAATGCTTCAAGGACCACCTTTCCCATATAAACTGACCTAGATCCTGTGATCATCTGTGGCTCTTCTTCATGTGCCTCCTCCAGGCAAGTTCTGAAGGGGGAAAACATAAGAACAGGCCTTTTCTGCAGTGATTCCCCATTCATAGAATGCTGTGCCCAGGGAGGCTCGTCTGGCAGCAGTGTTGCATATCTTTAGGGGTCAGGTGAAAACTTTACTCTTCAACCCGACCTTCAGCTGTTAATCAATTTATGGCATTTTAAAGTGTGTGGGGGGGGGGGGAATTGCCCTTTTTTCTTTTTCTCTGTTATTACATTATGTATTTTGTGTTTTATGCTGTAAACCACCCTGTGGTCTTTTGATGAAGGGTGGTATATAAATTTAATAAATCATTATCATCATCATGCCTTGGGGAGTGTACCATAGGACTTTGAGAAAGGCAAAGCTGGAAGGTATGCAGAAAGAACAGCAGGTGCTGGTCTTTTCCCTGCTTGGAACCAGATCTCATAAGTAGTTCACTGGCACAATAGTTAAGGCCTTTCAGTTAATGGCTCACAGGGCTGTGGCTGCTTCCCCACACAATTCATTTTTAGTGCTTTAACTGTTCCCTTTGCCTCAGCATTGAGGCCAGGGAAGATGGGTGTTCGGTAGAAGGCCTCATTGAAAATACTTTGAGATTGGAAGCTAAAGCTAATTTTAAAATAATACAATGTAATCCATGTAATATGATTCCCTCTTCCCTCTGGGAATGATGGATGTTCTGCTACCATTTAGACAAATAGCATAAAATCTGTAAAAATTCTGGCTCATAAACTTTCCAGCGAGGGGGGAAAACGTGGACATTATTGTTGAATCTTATCTGTTGACTAGGAATTGAGTTCACCAAGCTGTCCTTTAAGTGTTCTTTTGAAATACAGGCAACCCCCGAAATGCAGGCTTTTAATATATTTTACAAAGTTTTAAAATAAGTTTGTTACTTTGCTCCAGTTCCTGACCATTTATTTCTGAGCGCCTGAAACTACGTTCTAGAGACTCTGAGGATTATTTAATGTACTCCTGAGTGCTAATTGAGCACACACACACACACACACACCCCTGCAAGATGCATAGAGGATTCCTTGGTTTCTTCTTCAGCTTCCAGGTCTTCCAGCCAGAAGGAGAGGTCCCTTCGCTGCCCCCTTCGTACCACCACTTTGGATAGCAATGTTGGAAAGAATGGACATGTTGAATTTCATGAACCCCTTGTGGCTTCTTTCAGGTCAGTATGAAATAAGAGGAAAGTTTGCTAAGTCATGGAATCAAACCATCAGCACAGAACCTGCCGTTTTTTAAGGAACGAATATTTGTTAACTTCCTATCCCACCTTTGAATCCAAGCAGGTTTTTGTGAGCTGGACGTTGCACAGACTGTTGAAGATGTCAGTTAAATGAGGGGTGAGGGAATGGAGTGGGGAAAGGGAATTGGCTTACTAACTGTGTTGTCTGTTAGAGTAGACTGTTAGGAGTGCTTGTATTCCCTCGCCTGTATCCAGGATGCAACAAAGATTTTGAGGGCTCTTCCTCACTTCATAGAGAAAATTCATGGTGCAGGGGAGATTAGTATTGAAGGAAAAGCACCACCTCTAGTTTTGAATAATTCTGAGCTATGAAGGAGCAGAATCTCTAAAACCTAAACCACCCTGGAAAAAGGACTGAAGTTTAGGTTTTCAGATGCATAACGTGAGACAAAAAAAAAATTTGGTTCCAGTCCCTCACTGCCTAAGACTTCCATGCAGGAAAAAATAAATATATACCCCCACTGCACTGTTAATGTTCAGTGTGCAGTTGTAGACTGCTGAGGCTCTAGCCCTAGAGAACAGCAATCTTGTACATTGGGAAACATTCTGGTTTCAGTTGATGCTTGATGGAGAGGCGTAGAGCCGAGGCAGCTCAGTCTTGCAGGAAAAAAAGATTATGAAGAGGAACCTAAATTTCTTGCACATTCTGTTGTTTTACCTTCAGAACTGCATTATAAGAAATTCAACAAAAATAAGAATAATTTGTTAATTGGATACTTGCACTGTAATAGCGATTCTACTTGCAAAAGTCTTGTTAGATCTTTTGTTCTGTATTTACTATATGTTTTTAGAGCTGATTCTCAGTTTTTTTTTATGTTTACTTCTTTTAGGGGCCCTCCATGGTCCCCACCTTATAAAACATCTTACCAACCGGAGGCTAGATGTTTAAAGCGTAAAGAAGCAGGGAATAAGACTGAAAAAATGAAACATTTTACCTTTGAAAAAAGTGAATCAGATTTGCACAGCAGAGATTTCCAAAGCCCATCTTTTGCCGATGAAACTGTTGTCAGATATTTAAATGACCGACCAGCAATTGATGCCTTACAAAATTCTGAGGTTTTCTTCAAATCTGTATCAGAGGAGGAAAAGGCTGAGAAATCTAGAGATGAATATAGTAAAACTTCTCAGAGTACCACAACCCAGGATGCTGACCTTAAAGAATTGCAGCTGGCAGAATCCTCAGCTTCTTCTACCAATACATCCAGTGCACACAGATTAGATATTTTAAAGCAGCATCGCCGTGAGGCTAAACTGGAAAAACTGAAGGAACGGATTAGGAAGCAATTGGCGCGCCCAGAAGAGCTGAGCAGCAGAGGAAATCATCTGGGATATGATGACCATCCTATACCTGCTGCAGCTGTAACTCCAAAAGTCAGAAAAGTTGCAGCTGCACCTCCTGCTCCTTCATATAAAGGTACATAGCTTGTAAATTGAATCTGTGTGAGAAGAAATATATTTATTTGGTTTGCGAAACCAAGAACGTGGTTTCTGCTGCAACTCTGGGATAGGTGCACCCTACCTTAGATAAAGACAAAGGATTGTTTGAATTCTTATTATTTATTACCTTCCAAACTTTAACTGCATTTCCATCCATGAAGATGTTTTTGTTCAGATGCACTGTATACATTTAGAGTTAAATTTACAAACATTGGATTGTGACTAACTGTAGGGATTAATTGCTTTTATTTCGTTAGTTTCCTTGTCATTGGCGCTAACTATCACAGCTGCCGCCTGTCACGGTCGCACAAGAGATTTTTCTGATACAGCTTGTAGGAAACCACTGGCTGTACATGCACAGCAGTCACACAGTACAGTCTTTGCATTTTAGCGGTTCTGTGGGCACCAGTCAGTCATGTGTATAAACTATTCTGAAGTGTACTTGACCCCCTCATTGCAACTTTTTTTATTTTCCAGGAATGTATCTTATTTTTCTGTTACGTAATAATTCTGTACAGAAATTTCTTGTTTAATCTATTTTATGCTACATGGATTTGGAATCTGAGTTTATTTATTTCCAGTAACAAATGTATTGGATGTTTAAAACAGATAAATTATGTCCACATTATGCATTGGTCACCTTTATGTTAACCAATTGTTTTAAGGCAAAGTCAGCTAAATATAGGTATACTACTTTTGTTAGGATTCAATCCATCAGAAGCCAAGATCCGTACACCTGATGGAAAGGTGTGGCGTGAAGAGGAATTTATTAATCTCAGTAGAGAGTTAGGTCCTGACTTAGAACTGCAATTAGCAGGTAAGTAGAAAACATTATTCTTATTCTTATTTTTATTCTTATTTACATAGCTATACCATCCTTCAAAGGATCACAGAATGGTTTACAGTATAAAAGCACAAAACATCTTATTAATAGCCACATGGAAAGCAAAGAACAGCTACACATCCTACATAATTAACCTGTAAATTAACAAAAACTTATAGCCCTACTTCCCAGACTTCTTAGATTAAAGAAAAAACAAAAATGAAAGATTATGAAGTCTATCTTGAAAGCCTGATGTTGTGTATTTAAATTCCGATAGGCTAGAGACTAGCTAAGAAGGCAAGCTGCTACAGTTCTGATACATGTCTTTGTGTGTTCTTTTAGTTGTGGCAATGATTCTCTCACACTGTTTTTCAGAAGACAATTTGACTGTGAAAGAGACACCTGCTGGAAAAGCCAAGGGGAAAAAAGCAACCAGACCAGTGCGCAAAATCCAGAAAGTGGCCCAACTTTCAAGTCCCGATTCCAAACCAGGTCAATTCAAGTTAGCATTTAAACACAAGCGTTGGCTTGCACTCTTTAAACATTGTTCAGTTTTTTCTTCTTTTGATCTAGACACCGCCCTCCACCACTGGTGCTCCCCCTCCTTTTTTGCAATCTTTGCGGTGTCCTGAAGTTTATATTGCTAATGAAGCACTGGAAATTTACTCCGTATGTCCTTCTTGGTTCTTTGTTTTAGGTAGTACCAGTGTAATATGTACATCATCCTGGCGGGAGGGACTGAGACTTGCAAAGAAGATACTGGGTCCAGCACCTAAAGTAGGGCAGCAGGACCAACAGCCATTATCCATTGACAGAGCTGGCAAGGATAAGCCCACTAAATCTGGTAAGCTAAGCTTTGTGTACCAGGTATGGGGCAGATAATAATATGGCTGCGGAGCAGCAATCATGCTGTCGATGGTTCCCTGACATTTGTGGCCTTTCAAATTTGGTGCCAAACACAAGCCCCTCTGGAATTGGTTCCGCTCTTGGGCTCCCAAGTGCAGCCGATCCCTGCCGAAAGCAGGGTTCAAATCACTGCTTATAACTGCTAGGATCGGCTGCACTTGGGGGTGCATGTTTGGGAATGGGATGCTGAGGTTTTGCAAATATTGGCCACCCCTGATTTGCACCGGGGTCGTGTTCTGGGTCATCGAGCGCAACAAAGACTGCTCCCTATCTGGCTTGCTCTTGCTGTGCTGTAGAAAGGACATTATGCATTTGACGAAGAACTGTCAACTGGAAAAGGAAGCAATAGTGCACATTTGCATTGTCTGCATTAGGGGTGTTGTTGAATGACAGCTCCATCAGTCTCAGCCATCATTGTCAATGGTCAGGATGAGTATAGTCTAACATAAGTGGAGGACCACAGATTCCCCATCTCTGGTCTGAGGAGCTTTCCACCATATATTTAGTTTTCTGAGATCTCCTGAGGCTTTGGGTGACACCAGTGTAGCTCTTAACTCAACCATTACCTTGGAAATTGGTTCTGGTTTGGATATCTTGAAGGATCGTGTTTTCTCTCCTAGCTGACACCTTTGTTGTCACTGTCTATTTACTTTTCCTCTTCTCTTCTGCTAGAACTGTAAGAAAGTTAGGAAGGGCAGATGGTAATACCCCAGCATCTTTGACAACTTGAACATTAGACTAGTGACAGTTTGGTAACTTCCCCATCCAGTATCGGATGAGATAGCTTGTGTGCAACAAGTCATGTGTGACTGTGATTGAAACAGAACAATAGAATTGGGACGCAGCTGGTTTCAAGTTGTTTATTTCATTTTCAGTAAGTGAAATGGCCTATGGCCATGAGCCACTAGAATTAAATAGCCTTGTTTACCTCCTACCCAAGGGACTATCAGATAGATAAAAATAACTACTCTTTTACATGAGATATTGGAGCTTAAATGATATTGCCTTGCTCAAATCCAATCAGTTTAATTTTCACCTTCCTTGGCTGTGATTTCAGCTCCTCAGTATTATTGAGTTGCTGTTGTATACAATCTCAGCCATTAATCCCTTCTTGGCATTCCACTGTCAATGTCTTTTCCCACAAGAACTGTTGAGATTTCTGACTGCTGATCCAGCTTCTATACACTTTATCAGAAGTCTTCAGATTTGCCTTAAAAAATTGCCACAGCTGAAGTTTTTTTATAATATAAATGCCCTTCAATGCTTGATTGAGCCAATTTTACTCTAGAAATGCTGAAAATCTATGTGGAAGTTGTTTTAAGCAGCATATGCAAGGTGGTCCATGGGGTACTGGTGCATAAGAGGAACTTTTCTGCGGCGGACCCCAGATTGTGGAATGCCTTCTCCTTTGAATGGTTTCTAGCCTTGTCATTATATACATTTCAACATTGGGTCAAGATGCATCTTTTTGCATGGTTTAATTGTATTGAGCTGCATATTACCTGCCCTGGGACCATATTTTGGCAGGTTGACTATATATGCCTATTAAAGAAGTAAACTAATATTGGAAACTCTTATAATCTTGGCACTGGTGCTTGGTGACAGATTAAATTAACCTAAGTGGGTATTTTTCACTGCAGAAGTTGCTCTAATTCTTTACCAGTGAATAAACTGATATCCTTATCAGAACTATGATCCAACATGTTTACCCAAAGGATCTTAAGATGCTGTGCATAGATACAGGGCCAAGCTTCCAGATTAGAATTCGTAGAAGCTACTACTACTTGGTGTGTGTGTGTTTGTGTTTTTGCTTGTATGTGTTCTATAAGGAACCATGTTCACACAGTGTCCCATCAGCATGGCCATTTCTAGTGAAAATCTGAGAAGAATATCAAATACAGTAGCCCACTTGGCAAAATATGCATTGCATTCTGGCTTCAGTACAGGATGAAATTTAACAGTGTCCATTCACAAGTGGAACATTTGATCCTGGTGAGGCGTTCCCCTTTTCTGCTGTAGAACTTTCCAAAACTGCTCCAGAAGGTTTGGGCACTACAATGCAGACAGGGAGGTACAGGATGAAAGAGAGGAAGGAGTAATTTTGCTTGCACGAGCTGAAGTCCAGCGTCAACCACGCTTGCAGCCTATTTCTGTTTTTGATGTGTTCAGGTTTTTGCAGCTCGTTTCTTGTAGCCCTTGCTAGAATGTCTCATGGTTTCTTTCTAAAGTGCTTAAGTGGACAGGCTTTTAACACTTAACAAAAAGCTGCCACATGAGAGGTCAAATAAATAGATCCACCTTGCCTTACAAGTGGAGAGTGTCTAACACTACTTTTGTCCCCCTATCCCCACCCCAGTTTTCCACAGTGAAAAGACAGACACTAATTTCAAGTTGGATGTGACCATAGAAACCCGATCAAGAAATTCTGAAAGATCACAAAGTAAAGTCAGAGTGGAGAATAACACGAAGAAAAAAGAATCGACTTTTCCCGATTCAAAACGGAAAGAAGACCATGTAAACAAGGACTTCTTGCCCGTGGAGATCCGTGGAATGCTTGATGACCTGCAGCTAGACTCTGTATCTCAGGGTGCAGAACAAATGAGGGATGAAGGAAGACAGGATCAAAAATCACCACCTTTTGCATTTATTAGGAGCCACAGTCCAACCAAAAGAAAGCCAGATAAGCTTTCTGCCAATGAAGAGCCTCAAGTCACTTCTAAGAAACGCTATTATGATGCAGATGAAGTTCGCCAGTATATTGCTAGACAAAAAGAGGAAAGGAAAAAGAGGCAGAATGAAGAGAAGAAAGCGCAGAAAGTGGCAACAGAACAAAAGAACAAAAGACTTCAGGAACTTTACAAGAAACAGAAAGAAGCTTTTGCTAATAAGACCAAGGAAACATTGGCTCCTGAATTAGCCACCAAACAACTACAAGAAACATACTCAAAACTGTTTCTGGAGCAAACCTTACTGGAGGAGCCCCTGGTCCCTGGACACGAGGTACAGGGATAGCTATTTTGCAAGATTTGTTTGGGTTTTTCCTTGCAGTTTGAAAGTTTGTATTAATGTCATTTTTTTTTTAAGAAAAGATTTGTAAAGTATGAGCAGCAGTAAAAGATAGGCATTAGGTTTGCACATGCCGAATAATGCTCAAACTGAGGTTTTGATTGCGCCTGCAGTGTGTAGCTCTGGTAGGAGCAAGAAACATGCCCAGAGTTAAAAATGGCTGCAGCTATAGCACACAGCATTTGTCATTGCATAGACATGGGTGGTGCTGTGGGTTAAACCACAGAGCCTAGGGCTTGCTGATCAGAAGGTCAGCGGTTCGAATCCCCACGATGGGGTGAGCTCCCATTGCTCGGTCCCTGCTCCTGCCAACCTAGCAGTTCAAAAGCACGTCAAAGTGGAAGTAGATAAGTAAAAACCACTCTGGCGGGAAGGTAAACGGTGTTTCCGTGCATTGCTTTGGTTTGCCAGAAGCGGCTTAGTCATGCTGGCCACATGACCCAGAAGCTGTACGCCGGCTCCCTTGGCCAATAAAGCGAGATGAGCGCCGCAACCCCAGAGTCAGTCACGACTGGACCTAATGGTCAGGGGTCCCTTTACCTTTACCTTTAGAGTAAGAATCCAGACGTTGGGTAACATGGGTGTTGATCGATATAAGCATGTTGATCAATTTAACTACCCAGCTCGTATTCTGAAAAAGCGTTGATGAGGGGAAGGCAGGAAGCTCAGGCGCACCAAGGGGCAAATTATGTAATGTGTGTGTGGCAGCTCCTGTGAAGGGTGTAGACCTTTAAATGTTACCTCGGCATCCAGTTGTGCCTGATTTGGCACAATTTCCCTTCCTCCCACACCAGCCTCCTGTCCTGCTGTATCCCGCTTTGTTCAGGAGGGTCTCCTGACTGCCCAGGAAGGCTTTTTGGAAAGGAGTGTTTTGGTGTCCCCTCATTAGACCTTCCTTTTCCTTTTTTTTTCCTTTTTTGCCGTAGTTAGGATTACAGCCATCATATATTCTAATAAAGGGATGCGGGTGGCGCTGTGGGTTAAACCACAGAGCCTAGGACTTGCCGATCAGAAGGTCGGCAATTCGAACCCCTGTGATGGAGTGAGCTCCCGTTGCTCGGTCCCTGCTCCTGCCAACCTAGCAGTTCGAAAGTACGTCAAAGTGCAAGTAGATAAATAGGTACCACTCCAGCGGGAAGGTAAACGGCGTTTCCGTGTGCTGCTCTGGTTCGCCAGAAGCGGCTTAGTCATGCTGGCCACATGACCCGGAAGCTGTACGCCGGCTCCCTCGGCCAGTAAAGCGAGATGAGCACCGCAACCCCAGAGTCGGTCACGATTGGACCTAATGGTCAGGGGTCCCTCTACCTTTATATTCTAATAGTGATCTTGAATCCCTGATTACCAGTCACATGTAGCCAAAATTACAACATCCACACCCCACCAAGGGATTTATTGGCAGTCTTGGGAGAACCCCATCGTTTGCAGAAGTAGAAAGAATACTGACTTAAATATAAGGTGTTCTTGCCAAAGGACCAGCTAATATGGCTAATATGTTGTTACTTTTGTCTAGTGCAGAAAACAAATGTCAGCTGTTTGCCTGGTCACTTGGGATTTCTTACATGTTTAACTTTTTTTATTTTGATTAATTCTAACAGAATTTCATGTTTCAAAAATACCTCCATTTTTCTTCCCAGGCCAAACCTGGATATCAACCGTCTGGAGAATCTGATAAAGAAAACAAAGCGCAGGAGCGCCCGCCCAGTGCATCTTCCAGTAGCGATATGTCTCTCTCTGAAGCTGCTCCTCCTCCTCTTATTAGGTAAGAAAGCAAGACTATCTTTAAGGCAACTTGTAAGTATTTTAATAGAAAATTAAACACTATTTTTTGTAAAAAATCACTGTTGCGACCTGAGAAACGTGGTACAGTATAGTAGAAAATGGTCTTAAGATGACTTAGCAATATGCCCTTTGTAAGCAGCAGCAAGATTGGAGGACTTGTCCTGCAAACATAAGTGACATTTTAAAATTCAGCACTTTAGATTCTGTAAGATTCTGCATTATAAGAATGATAGGTCCCTGCATGAAATACAGGTTAAAAAAGCAATCACCTTCTTTATGCGTAGTCACTGCTGTGTGTGTGATGGGATTCTATGACACTGCATAAAAAATACATACATATTTTGAGATAAAGAACTTTCCTTAATACAAAATGCCCTTATTGTTACAACAGTATTCTTGAAAGCTTATGGGCAATGCCTACTGAAACCTCAGAAGCCCAAGTGGTGACTGGGAAGATTTCCAGTGGCTGAGGTTCCTGTTAGTATCTTTTTCCTCCTCTGTGACTAGAAAATCAAGATAAATTATTTTGAAAAACAAGTTGAGCATGATTGAGTTAATGGAAATTTGCTGAGTTGAAAGGTGTTGTAGATTTCAGTTCTCTTGCTTTTTTAAAAAAAAATATATATATTATTTTCCAACATTATACATACATATCTAATCCAAATTGACATTGTTTGACTTCCACCCACCCACCCCTGGTTTCCAATTTTTTCCCTTTTCTTCTCCTTGCATATATTTATTTTTCTCCAATTACTTTCAGCTTCTTTTTCCAGTCCTAATTCTATTGTTACTTTATAAATGTTACATCAATCCTGCTAATGTTTTAGCGCATTTACAGTGTTCTTTAAACTAATCTATAATTTTTTTCCATTCTTGGTTAATTTTTTTCTCATCTTGGTGCCTGATCTTCATGGTCAATTTTGCCATTTTGGCATAGTCCGTCACCTTAGTTATCCATTCTTCCTTCTTTGGGACGTTTTCTTCCTTCCACTTCTGGGCAAGTAGCATTCTGGCTGCTGTAGTAGCATACATAAGTAGTCTCTTTAAATTATTTGGCACTTCTTCTCCTGTTATTCCTAGTAAAAAAGCCTCTTTTTTAAAAGAAAATGTTAATAGATTTCAGTCCTCTTGGTGCAGGATTTGGGAAACTTGAATGCTAGGTTCCTTAAAGTTGAGCATTTTTGCAACAAAAGTTTAATCAGTTTGTAATTATTATCTGAATAATCTGTATTTTTAATATAGCAGATATAAATTTATGTTGAACCATTTTATGCACAATGCTTTTTATCTTCCTAAAGTAACAAAGTGGCTTTCAGTATATAAAGAAAAGTAATGCATTTGTTCAGCTTTGTATGGGGGGATCGGGGAAAATCTAATCTGGGCTAAGAAGTCTAGTTTTAAAAATGATTTCCAATACGTTAACATTTGTTCACATTTAATAGTCAAACATTGTTCAGTCTTCATTATTCCAAGTTTATGAGAATTCAACTTTTTTGTTTATAGGAATAACCCTTTATGGATTCAGCCAGATAGGCTGACTTCAGAAGCCCAGCTTTCTTCCCAACAACCTTCAATGGTCTTGACTGGAGGATTTGTCTCCCAGCTTTTGGCCCTAGATCACACACATGTCTTGCAAAACGACTTTGACTCTGCATTACCAAGCAGAAGGAGTTACAGTGCAGCTGTGGGATCAATGCCTTTGGCATCTCAGCCATTTATGGCATCTGCTGTACAGCCTACCATTAATCAGTATAAAAGTAAACTGAACCGCATTGAAGCCCTGAAGGCAACAGCAGCCTCTTTGTCGAGCCGAATTGAAAGCGAAGCCAAGAAGTTAGCCGGGGCCAGCATTAACTATGGTGAGGTGTGGAATTCTGACCGTGACTTGTTGCAAGGAGATCAGGGCGATGGCCGTTGGGCAAAGGCCAGCAGCCCCCCTGTGGAAGAAAGCGATGTCTTTTCAGCCAGGCTCCAGAAGATGTTGGGTGCTTGCACCCCACATGCAAGTTTTGATGATAACCTTCCCGGTGTTGGAAACCTTGGTGAGTTTAAAAGGCTCCCAGAGACCCTTGGCCCTCGGGCTGCAGCTATCAGCCTTCCAGGTAACTACAGAGCTGAAGGAATGCTAGGAGATCTGTCCAAAAAACAAGCATGCTCCCCAGGGGCTGAAAGTAAAGTTGTAGCTCCGCGTGATGGTAGCATAGAGTCAATAAGTGAGGGGCCAATCAGTGATGGTCTTGCATCTGAGGAGGAAGGAGAAAGGCATGAGCATCCAACTTTGAAGACTGTGGAAGTGTTAAAGGAAAAAGAATTCTGTGCTGCAGATATAGCTGGCTATGAGCCCATAAAAGACGTTCAGAAGGAGGCAGAGAAGTGTTTACTCATTTTTAGACATATAAGGAGTACTTGGGAAGAACTGATAAAGGGGAGTCCCCATAGTGCCATCAACGTCTTTACAAAACATTACCAGCAGAGTGGGAAAGGTAAGGCAATGAGAGACTTATTGCTGCCTCTGGTCTTTCGTTGGTGTAATTGTCAAAATGACTGCACTTCCATGACAGTTGAAATCCTGAGCTCTTTAAGTTACGTTATAAACCTGTAGCTCGGATTTTGTGTTGGTTTTTTTTGCTGATACCAGTATTTGCTGATAAGCAAGAAGTTTTCAGTCCTTTTTGAAAATTTTGGCAACTACTTCTTTACTATGAAATCACTTAACTGTCTTCAGATTATAATTGAACGTTGTTGCATATAAAGGAAATTTTCCAGAGCTGCTCTTAATGGGCTTTGGATCTCTGTCAGCAAGATTATTTGGCATGCTTCTGAAATACAGATTACTTTCTTTTTGCATTTGCACCTCTTGCAGGAATTGAGCAGTGGTCAGAGCAAGCACCACCAACTCGGGAATCTTTCCTTCCAGTCATGAGTCCCCCAGCTAGCATTGTTTCATATGAAGATGATTTCATTTCCTCACAGGAAAGTGTAACCATTGCAGATAAAAGAGTTACTCTTGAGCCCAGGTACTTAATGAGTTCACAAATGGCAGCGAAGATCAATGAAAAACCATGTTCATTAAATAAAGAACTATTACAGAGTTGTTTTTCATCCCTGAATGGGAAGGGAACGCTTCCTTGCTATAGAGTATGGTAAATCTGAGTTTTGGCACAGAGCAGAGTAAATGAATACTTCGTCTATTTAAAACAGCTTTCAAGTCACAACCTGGTACAGTGGTGCCTCGCAAGACGGAAAACCCGCTAGACGAAAGGGTTTTCCGTTTTGGAGGCGCTTCGCAAAACAAATTTCCCTATGGGGTTGCTTCGCAAGACGAAAAAATCTTGCGTCCCCCAGCGGTTTTTTTTTTTTTTTGCTTTTTTTGCCCTTTTCCTAAGCCGCTTATCAGCTGTTCCGCTGATAAGCCGCTTAACAGCTGATCGCTGGAAGCCGCTTGACAGCTCTAGCACTAATCCGCTAAGCTGTCAATGGGCTTGCTTCGCAAGATGAAAAAACCGCTAGATGAAGAGAATCGCGGAACGGATTAATTTCGTCTTGCGAGGCACCACTGTACTTTTTTATGGCACGAATGACACTCAGCTCAACTGTTTTTGAAAATCCTGAATTATCAACCTGAAAATTATTTAAGTACTACAGAATTCCCTTTGCTGGTGTTTCGAATCAGGATTGACATCTATTTAATCTATTTAAGAGACCTAGAGAAAGTAACTATTTAACTTAATTTATTAATTCAGTTGATTTTTCAATATAGATATTTCAATATCCTTAAGGGTGTTGGAGAATAGGAACTCAGTTTTGAACACAAACATTATGGCATAATTAAAAGGAAAGGTGTCTGTAATAGTTTACATGCAGGTCCCACTATCCATCCACTGGATACCCACCAGTTCACTTATCCAAACATAAAGAATTATACACTCCGCAGAGTCAGATATCTGAACAGCTGGAGCTTGCCCACTTTGTGCTTTGCTTTTCAGCGGCATTCATTCTGGGGCTGAAACCATGGAGAGAGGAAGAGGGAGATAGAGCAGACCAATCAAGAGAGCAGGACAAATCAGTTTTTCTGTCTCTCTTTTGCTGGCTGGCTACAGCCATTTTGGGAGGAGGAATGCATTGTGGGCAGATGGCTGGTCCTGCGTGTAATTCCTGATTGTGACAACATCTACTTAAATATATATATATATATATATATATATATATATATATATATGCTTTTAAGATTCAGCCCAAATATTAATGGGCTAAACCATAATTCAACTATACATTAAAGCTTGCAGGTCTAGCCCAGGTGCCTATCTTAAGCTATATGCAAAGTTGTTTAAAATTCAGCTGCTTTTAAAGGTAAATAGAAGTCTTGCTCTTGTGCCTTGTAAAGCTTTATTAAATAATTTAAAATGCTCATTACACAAGTAGTATAAATGTAACTGAGAAAGCCCAGCAATATTTTACTTCCGTGTCTATATTGACAGTGGCAGCAGCCCCAGCCTCAAAGAAGAGTTTGCCACCAGAAAGTCATTGTACGAGCAGCCAGCTGTAGACTTTACCCACCATTCCTCAGGAACACTTTCTGCAGGTTCTTCCAACTCGTCTGCATCGTCTAAAAAAAGAGTGAAAAAGGAAAGTAAGTGCCATTTACTACGCTCCCAAATCTGCGTTGAAACCTTTGGCAAACCTTCTGAAAATGTCAAGTGTACTCGTCAAGTGGGGGAAAGTATATATATTTATTTTATATTTAAATTGCTTTTTGCCAAAATATGTGTTACAGAGTCAGAATCTTTCAGCACAGTTTCAAGTGCCTCTCTGAGGGAGGAAAACAAAATGTTGCCAGGGTCAGAGTATGGATCTCAACAGGTGAAGAATGCATCACCTAATAATGGAATATCTCATAGAGAAGAGAAGAGCCCAGATTCTGACAGCACTTTAGAAGAACTTTCTGATCACTCCTTGATGAGGTAAAGTGAACCACTTCATTTAGTAATCATAATCATATATTGGCTTAATAAACTGAGTGATGTCAATGAGTCTTTCCCCCATGTATTCAGACTTTTTGCTTGTGCAGCGAAGCAAAGAGCCATATTTAACAGCTTTAGAACAAACCAGGTTTTTAAACCACAGTTTGAAATTGATCTAATAACCTAGCCTGTTCTGAAGCTGGTAACCAGAATGTCCTGGTTTAGATGAAATAGGAAATTATGATTGATTAGAGATTGCTTCATTTGATTATATCACAAAGGGAAGAGCGAGGGTGGAT
Organism: Podarcis gaigeae; assembly: GCF_964106915.1. Taxonomy (NCBI): domain Eukaryota; kingdom Metazoa; phylum Chordata; class Lepidosauria; order Squamata; family Lacertidae; genus Podarcis; species Podarcis gaigeae. The sequence continues at coordinate 93,283,677 of NC_139682.1, read as the reverse complement.
GCTTGTGTGGGCAAAACAGTAATTTAATATCTCTGTTTTAAAACCGAGGTATGATAATATGAACTATACCAATATTTTTGAAGTAACATATAAGCTCTTCAAATAGTTGGAAAACTGTATTTTGTGTGTGTAAATCTCAACTATTGCCAGAGCTTTTTTTCCTGGGGTACTCAGTGTGGGCAGTACTGCCACATTTTTTTCCAAGAAGAAAGGTTAAAAGTGTGGCACATACTGATGAGTATCGGGACAATTTTTTCTAGAAGAAAAGCACTGGCTATTACTCTTTTCTTTGGAAATACTGATGGAAATATATGATACTTTTCAAACTGGTTTTGCTGTGTGACTACTTTTTCTTCAAAGAATAAAGACTTGCTTCAATTTTTGTTTAACTTTTCTGTTAGTCTCCCAGATAAGATAAAGTCTCCAAGGACTCCAGGCTCTCCTCATTCTCCAAGCTTACAGAAACCATTGGATCCTGCAGTAAATACAGCAGAAAAAAATAGCCCCCTGTCAAACTCTCCAGGGACTATAACCTCTGGACCCAAGGCAAACCATGCCTTCTCTGATATGAACCTTGGAACCAACAGGACTGGAGCAGGTAACATGAATGGTGAGCTGGCAAAAAATAGATGGCTCATGATGCTGCTTACTCTTCCTATGTTTCTAAAAAGTGTGATTTACACGAACACGTAGGTGTTTAGTATTTCATATTTATCTTACAGGTACCATGCGCTTCTCACCTGCTGGTCTCCAACATCGTATGTCAGCAGAACTTAATTATTTAAGTGCAATTGAGGAGTCTGTTCGCCAGATCTCTGATGTTGAACGGGTCCGAGGTATATCACTTGCTCAGCAAGAAAGTGTTTCACTGGCTCAGATTCTAAAGGTAACCGTAGGCGTTATTATCTCTGCCTTATTTGCTGTATGCACTCCTCTGAAATATCTCACTCAAAGATAAGAGTGGTTGCGATCAGATGAATATTGTTATATTTCCATTAAAGCTACAAAACTAGTAGGTTCTTGTTCGAAAATGAACAAAATCTGTGGTTCCTGAAAATGATAACCACATTTGTCATAAGTAGCTATGTGCAATTTCAATACTTCATACCACAAGTTTTGTTTATTGCAGTATTACTGTATAGGGTGGAAGTTGTGAACTTTGTAAAATAGGCAATGAAAGTCCTGAGATACACTAAAAGTATAAGTGCTAATCATTAATGAAATATTTAGGATTCAGTGACAGGAGCATTAATATCCTTATGGAAATATATTTTAAGTGTAAGGTACTTTGAATTACATTGTATGCAAAAAGGCAGGATATAAGTTAATAAACTAAAACTAAACTAAACTTAATCCGTAGGCACAGCAGCAACGACATGAGCACGACTTGGCTCTTCTGAAGCTCAAGGCAGAGCAAGAAGCTCTGGAAAGTCAGAGGCAACTGGAAGAGGCGATGAAGAAAGCAGCTCAGGTAACGAGGTCTTTCAAACAGTATGTAAAACTTAAAAGTAGAATTCTTTTCCTGTGGAGAAATTGGTGCGAATGGATTCTAATCCATATCTCACAAATAGTAGGCAACAAAAAATCGGGTCATCTCAATGTACTTCAGAAAAAGCTCTTGTTCTAGAAGTGCAAGATTTTAGAAGCTGCAACATTAGTGGGTCGGGGGCACTATGGGTTTCAGACACAAAATAGCTACCATGTGGGCCACAACATATCACAAAATGGCTGCCATGTGTTAATTTGGAGATCCAGTCAAAGCCAGGGCACACCATGCCAAATACTGACACTTCCTAAGCCAAGGAAATGACAGGAAGTGAGGTCTTTGGACCTAGCAGATCACACAGACAGGATGTCTCATTTAAAAAATAATACTGTACTGAATAACACATATTGTATTCAGAACTCAAAAGCATCAGTTCACGTTGATCAGTTCATACCCAGCACCTCCACTTCTGCCTGACACACTCCCTACGCTCAACAAAATTTAAAGTGTATTGTTGCAAAGTGTGTCTCAATGAGGATCGTGCCCTAATAGCAAAGGTGCTGGGCATGTCATAATAATTTATAATTTATACCCCACCCATCTGGCTGGGTTTCCCCAGCCACTCTGGATGGCACACAATAGAATATTAAAAAACATGATAAGACATCAAACATTAAAAACTTCCCTGAACAGGGTTGCCTTCAGATGTCTTCTAAAAGTCAGATAGTTGTTTATTTCCTTGACATCGGATGGGAGGGAGTTCCACTGGGCAGGTGCCACTACCGAGAAGGCCCTCTGCCTGGTTCCCTATAACCTCACGTATCGCAATGAGGGAACTGCCAGAAGGCCTTCAGAGCTGGACCTCAGTGTCTGGCCTGAACGATGGGGTGGAGACGCTCCTTCAGGTATACTGGTATATCAGGTTTGTCTGGCCAAGGCAAATCTACATTTTCTATGAAAGCAAATAGTCCAGGTTCCAGATGCTGTATTATGGTGTGTCAATCACATTTTCATCATTTTTATATCTCCATTTCAATGGAGCTGATTTTAGTATGATTCTGGTGGATACAACCCCACATAACCTCTGCTCTAACAAGCTCACATTTGCCACAACGTACATCTTGTTGGAAGAAAAGAATGAAAAGCCAAAATAGTTTATCTATGCCACTTTTGTGTGCACAAGTTTAAATAAAATTGTTTATTTCTTTTATGTCCTAATCATTTACCATGAGTTTCAAGCATTTATTATTGCCTGAACAGATTTTTTTCTGCTTTGACAGTCACAGAAACATTAGAGCCAAGTATCTCATCCAGTTTTTGCTTCTGTGCGTAAAGAAGAATTAAAACCAACAAAAATACGTTTGGCATACTCAAATTCCAGTTTGGCCCCTTTGGCACCTGAACTAAAGTAGAACTTTTTTTTTTAATACATAGGGCCATGCAGAATCTATCCAGCAGCTGGTACAGTCACAACAGGAGAAAGCAGATGCTTTACAGGAGACCACTTGCAAAATTGCAGCTCAGCAGGCGGAGACTGCTCTGCTCACCACAGAAGCTGCTAGCCAGATACGTGAGGTTAGATTCTGCTCTGAAATCCTTGGCAAGCTTGGCCTCGTGCAGAATGGTTGCTAAAGCTAGCTTGCTGATTGTAACTAAGAGCTCTTCAGCAGACTACTTTGGGAAAGGAAAGCACGCTGCCTATTTGAAGGATGGGAGGGAGAGGATGTGTGTGTGCGCTTAATTTCTCAAATATTAACTTACGAAAAGTACATCTGACTGTGCTTCTTTATTCAGATGACAGAGCTTGCAAGAGTCCAGATCTCTGATGCCATTGGTGCTCCTGCAGCCCCAATTACCACACTGTTTGACCAAGAGCGGAAGCAACATTCAGCATTCATAAAGAAGCTAAAATCTCATAATACAAGCAGGTATTTTAGATGACATTTTAGTTCTTAGAATAGATTGTGAGCGGTGTTTCAACAGAGGCATGAAGCCAGACTCCAGAGAAACACCCACCACCACTGATAATGCAAAGGTGAGGGAGGGGAATATGATGTCCGCATGAGTTCCAGGCAACTCCCCAAGGCTGCTCTTTACTTTCTTTTCCCTGTCTCGTCAATAAAGAGTAGTCCCCCCTTTTCCTTTCAGCCCTTGTGACCTTTTATTGTTTGATTTTCTACACTAGCAGCCAATACTGTAACTAGGCAGGTCATTTGGCTCCAGCATTAGAGTGTAGAAGGGAATTCTTAAGGAAAGGGAATACAGTCAAACCTTGGTTCCTGAACGGCTTAGTTGCCGAATGTTTCAACTCCCTAATGTCGAAAACCCAGAAATGATTTTCGGAGGTCGACTGTCTGTCGCAGCAGACAAGCGGCTTCCGACCGGCTCTTCCATTTGCAAGAGCCAGTCAGAAGCTGCACCTTGGAAGTCAAACGTTTTGGAAGTCGGACATCCTTCTGGAACGGATTACGTTCGACTTCCGAGGTTTGACTGTATGTGCATTTGTACTTGTTGGGTTTACTTGATAGTCCCTTGATTGACTTATTGTAGGCATCAGGGAAGACTTTGTGCATAGGGCTATCACACCAGTTTGCACATCCTGTCCATTTCTTCCCTCTGGGGAATGGAAGAATGGTAGGTTCCTGCCTTCCATATTGAAATCCATGATCAGAGGCCAAAGCCTCTGATGTTGGCTGCTCCACACACCTTTTATTTCCCCTCAAACTCCTGGAGTTAGAAGACTGAGACTTCTACTTTCTGCCTGCCAAATCAGAGGCCTGTTTCACATGCCACTTGGCAGGAGAGTCTTCCTTCCCTGTCAGGTGACTCATCCTGAGTGGGAAGAAGTCCCTGCCAATTTATATTGGGTGCTCCAGAGTGACAAGTGTCAGGAAGCGTCGCCTGCTCTCCATTTGTTCTGTACACAAGAGAAACTAGACCTAGTTTGGAAACACACAAAGCTCTTTTTATGCAGAGCTAAATACATTTCCTGTCTCATTTGTCACTACTGATACTTAATTGGATGTTTCTCATTCATTTATTTCACTATAATCATTTTGTCTTGCAAGGCTTTTTTCCAGCTACTTATGACAATCAGCTTGAACTTTCTTTTTTTGTTTTCAGGATAACTCAAACTTGCTTATTTTCTTTAATAGGAAAGCAGAATTTACACCTTCACAAAGTAAAGAGGAGCTAGATGACTCAAAAATCCTTTATTCCTCATTTGAAAGTTATTCAGAATCGTCGAGATCAAAGGCACATGATCAGAGGTAAGAAGCATAACTTCTACAGTTACTGTCAGCTATAATGGTAGTTAGCAGAGGAAGACTTTGAGCAGTACTTGTTGTCTAGTGTTTCTTCTTCTAGTCCAGACCTGCAGATCTTTTGAGCCCCCAAACTCACATGGGATCAATAAAATAGGGTAGAACATAGTATATAGCTAGCTGTTGGATCACAAGTCATGTAGGCCTATCCAAGGACCATTGCATTAGCCGAGTTGCTATATTTTGGAGTGGCGTTTAATGCTAATCTGATAGCCCATGACATGAATATGAACTGAATTCTTCTTCATGGTTTCTGTGCAGTCACATAATTTTTGCACTTATGCAGAGCCTCGTTCAGAAACGATCTAAAACTAAACTAGAGTTGTTGTTTTTTAATGTGCAGCAGCACATTGTTGGTATTATTATTATTATTATTATTATTATTATTATTATGCATTTATTTATTTATTCTGAGACGTGTTTTACAACCCTAATTCAAGATTCACTTCTGTGCTTTTATTATACCTTTTTATAAAACAGCAGTAGCAGCAGTTGCCCCGGAAGTCCATCTGTTTCACCTTCCAAGGGGACCAAGAAACTTGCCCGTCGTGAAAAGTCAGGCAGCTCCATTGAAGAGCAGGCTCCTATGGCTGTGAATGATTCTTTAATGAATAATAGTATTCCATCCATTGCAGATGAGAGAGGTGGGTCCTTGGACGAGTACTTAAACTACTTCAGTGTTTACTCCTAGTTCTGTTCCAATCTACTTGATGCTTGCTCTATTGATTGTTCTGCTGGTGGAGTCACATAGAAGAAATATAAAATGGTGAAATATTTACCAGGCTGTTGCATGCAGCACTCTTTCCCCATCACAGGCAATCCACAATTACTTTTATATGTCATTTTCTGGCTAGCCAGCCCCTTGAGCTGCTGAGGAATCTGCAGTCTGATAATGACACCAGGATAGCCACATTGAATCCTGGCTAGCTGTTGCTTCCAGCCTCCATTGTTCTGGGAGCCACTGACTGAGTGTTCCTCCTTCCTTTGTTCTGGGAATCACTGAGGTTGGTTTTTTTTTAAAGTCACGAGTCTTTACATCAGTGTGTGTACTTGTTTACAAGTGAGTGCTATGCAAGATGCAATTTCCTGAGCTTGATTTCTATTACACAAATATATCTTAAGTGATGGAACGTCAGATGGGGCTTGCTTATTATTGGCTGACAGCATGTTTTATGGAGCAAAAAAATCTGTTGCAATTTGAAGTTCTTTTGTGGGAGGAAACATGGGCCTCCAGGAAGCATATTTAGCTCCCATGCTGACATTGCTACTTATTAATATCCTTTTAGTCTTTGACCCCATACTTTTTGACATTGGTTGTAAGCGGGGAAAGTGCTGCAGATTGGAGATAATATCTACTCCATCATCCCAACTCTTGAGTGTCCTGAATACCATTGAAAGGGCATGTAGCCAATCAGAAGGTTGGTGTTTCGAATCCCCACAACGGGGTGAGCTCCCGTTGCTCTGTACCAGCTCCTGCCAACCTAGCAGTTTGAAAGCATTTCAAAGTGCAAATAGATAAATAGGTACCACTCCAGCGGGAAGGTAAATGGCGTTTCCATGCGCTGCTCTGGCTTCGCCAGAAGTGGCTTAGTCATGCCGGCTACATGACCTGGAAACTGTCTGCGGACAAACGCCAGCTCCCTCGGCCTGTAAAGCGAGATGAGTGCCGCAACCCCAGAGTCATTCACGACTGGACTTAACCGTCAGGGGTCCCTTAACCTTTACCTATGTGCAATATATAGACCCGTTCTGTGATATGGACAGGTGTTTTGCTAGTTTATTTATTTATACATACATACATACATACATACATACATACATACCCTGCCCATCTGATGGGGTATAATTCACAGTCATCGACGATACTGATCATTCAGTAAGTTTTCATTTACAGTGGTGCCCCGCAAGACGAAAAGAATCCGTTCTGCGAGTCTCTTCGTCATGCGGTTTTTTCGTCTTGCGAAGCAAGCCCATTAGCGGCTTAGCGGATCAGCTGATAAGCGGCTTAGCAGATTACCTGTTAAGCGGCTTAGTGGATCAGCTGATAAGCCGCTTAGCGGCTTGGGGAAAAGGGGGGGGGGGACTGCAGGAACTCGCAAGACATTTTCATCTTGCGAAGCAAGCCCATAGGAAATTCGTTTTGCAAAGCACCTCCAAAACGGAAAACCCTTTCGTCTAGCGGGTTTTCCGTCTTGCGAGGCATTCGTCTTGCGGGGCACCACTGTACTTGTATTGCTCACTTCGTTAAGCCATACGTTCCACCTACAACATGAAACTACTTCATACATTACTCGTTCTGTAATGCAAACTTTCCCTTAATTAAATATTTTTTGGGGGGCTTCTTCAGACTCAGCCTCTGTAGCAACAGAATATTCTCTTAAATTTGATGAGTCCATGACGGAGGATGAGATTGAAGAAAAGTCATTCCGGTCCTTGCTACCTTCTGAAAGTCACCGCCGGATCAATTTGAAGAAACGAGTTCACCAGGATTATTCTGATGAGGAGGCTTTCCCTGGAAAGACTAGCATGTCACCTGTTAAAGTAAGTTTTCAATACTCTGCAGCCACATGTTTGTTGAGGCTCCTCTAGTTGCTTTCAGAACCTTTCAGTCAATTTTAGTGAGGATGTCCTGTACATAAATGAACACCATAATTGTATAGTATCTGCAGACTTGGAAAAACTATGGGCATGGTATATCTTGTGAAATTCTGCAGGGTACAGGAACCTCCTTTTGTGAGCAAAAGGGGTCCAGGGAAACAAACTGCATAATACAGTTGTAAGTGCATGTGCATTTTCAAAGCACTTGCATACTTCTTCATGGCCTGAACTTAGTTTTTTAAACCAGCTATTCATTCCATACTTGTTTGAAAGGATGCTTGATCAAAGAGGTGGCATCCTCTTTAGTAATGCTTCTTACCTTAGCAAAAGTACTTACCCTGTTATATAAACATTTACATTTGGCAAATGTATGTTTTAAATTTGTTTTCTTGTAATTAGGAGCTAAGCCTGCCGTTCTCAGGAGGGCAAGATAGCTTTTCTAAATTTACCATGGAAATGGTGCGGCAGTACATGAAGGAGGAAGAAGTGCGGTCAGCTCACCAGTCGTCCCTGCTTAGGCTACGTGAAAAAGCACTGAAAGAGAAGGCAAGGGCTGAGCTAGCCTGGCTGGAACACCAGAAAAAGTAAGAGTGTTCAGAAAACATAATGACCCCAAATTCAGTGATTTGTGCTCCATCCTAGGACTTCTTTGGTTTTCTGTCAGTTTTGTTAAACTCTGCTTCCAAACCCCTTTTGCAAATGTTCTGAATGCCATGAAATAATGATTAAACAAAGAAGTGTGTTTGTAGTTACCCAAATAGAAGCCCTGGGGGCAAGGTTGGTGCACAGTTGTGCTGCAGAAGCAACTGCAGAAGCCAGATGGAGTTTAAATGAAGTGTGATTTTTTTTAAAAGCATAGCTCTGCCTCACTTGTAAGGAAACAGTGAGTCTTTCTGTATATTTCGTATTAACTTTAATGTATTCTATCATGTGGATTCTTGAAAAGCAAAGAATTACTGTCCATCTTTCTTTTGAGGGAGATCTTCCAGACAGTGCAATCCATTCTTCAGCTGATCACCTTACTCTTTTTCACACATGTGAACCATCAAGGACTTATTGCTTGCTGGTTCTAATATTACAGAACCTGATCATCTGTGATGGGATTGGATAGTTCCATTTCTTGGCCTAGCATCTGGAGATTAGAATTGCCTCCAAAAAACAGTTTGGCTATTTCGGCCCCAGAAAGGCCCAGGTTCTTTATCCCGTAGGCCCTATGTTTTGGGGAATATGATCCTACTTGAAGTAATTAGCTAGTACTAAAAAATGAGTGCTGCTACTGTCTCATCTAGAACAACCAAAATGGCCAAATATGAGGTACCAGGATTGCATAGGGTTATTGCCCACCTGATAAGTGAGAGTGTGAATGCCATGGTTGCTCTTTGATCTACCCTTTCAGGTGTTGGCTAGTGTAGGCACAGGAAGAGCATGTCTGTATAATATCCTAAAGCCATCCGACATGATGTAGAAGCATCTAAATTACTTCAACACATTAGCTAGATTTGAATTAGTCTATTAGAACAAGATTATATTGACTATGGGGCTCTGATGTTTTGTGCTCCAGTTCCCATCACCCCCAGCCAGCATGAACAATGGTCAGGAACAAAATGAGTGTTGTAATCCAAAACATTTAGGGTAAAGCTGTGCAAAGTCTAGCAGAATTGGGGGAGGTGTGTAGCTGAAAAATTCCCCAGTGGGCAGTGGGATCCTTGTGGGGTGGGATCGATGTGGGGTGAAAGATGCTTTGTGCATTTGCCTTCACCCCATAGTCCCCTTTGACTAGACTTGACCATCCAGGTGTCTTTTACCTTTACCCCTGTGCATTTGCTAACCAAAATAAAACTGTATTACCAATACGTAAATGAAAATGAAAATCCATAACTACCCAAGCAGAATTGCAATGCAGAAGTGAGAGAAACTGAACTTTCCTTGCCTTGATTCTCACAGGCGTTTACGAGACAAAGGAGAGGACGACAAAATGCCTCCTATCCGAAAGAAACAGCGTGGTCTACTTCTGAAGCTGCAGCAGGAAAAGGTAAAAATTAATTTTAAATCCACCTGTGCCGAGTTTCTCCTTAATCACTGAATTTTGATCTGGTGTATAGGGCTGGGCGATATCTGGTTTTCAGCATAGTGCTATATCACCACGTAAACCTTGTGATATACTGATACTGATCACAATGTCTGAAATAAGGTTGGAGCTATGCAGAGGCATCGTGATAACAGCTTTTCAACATCGCTGCATATCACCAGCCAAACATCGCAGTCTGGTGACATGCCACGATGTTGAAAACACAAGCTGCATTGGCCTCAGCCTGCAAGGCATCGGGTAAAATTGCCCCAGCGCCCAGCGGGGTGGGATATGGCAGCTTGTTTGTACAGCTCAGCTGGGGCGCAGGAGGGCTCCCCATCCCCAGCAGAGCCTTCCCTGGTGCCCCCCCCCCGATTGTGTGGGAGCCAGTGCTGGACTGGGGAATCCTTTAAATGCTTGAAGGGGAGCGGCAGCTGCGCACTCCTTAGCTGAGCAGTTGAAAGATGCAGAGGGAGGAACAAGCTGTATTGGAGCCTTGCCAATGAAGCTTTTTTCTCCCTCTGTGCAGTATGGGGGCAGAGTGGGATGTCGGTTTCACTCAGCGATATACCGCTGAGTGAAGCCGACATCACTGTCTGCTCCTCATACCAGTCCTGGGCGATATATTGATATATCGCCCAGGCCTATTGTAAACTCCTTTGGGAATTTATTTTCGGCTAAAAAATTGGGAGATGGGGAATGTTTTAGACAGTTGCATATAAAATACATTGCCCATACTTTAAATCTTTGAATCTGAAGCAGACATGATGTATGAGGAAAGTGAGAGCGGATGAATGGAGAAAATGAGTATTGGAGGTGAGGTGAATTCAGAAAGGGGCAGAGGGGAGGAACAAAAACCATGGGAGAAAACGTAAGTTTCAACCAGTGCATTATAGAAAACACACTGGAATAGGACATTGCAGAGAGAAGGTAGGTCTATTTCAAGAGGGTTGGAGCCGGTGAAACAAAGGACGTGGGAAGGAACATTGATTGACAGAAGAGAAGATGAGAAGATTAGCAGAAAAGTTGAGAAAGCTAATTATTAGAATAAAAAGCTTGTAATGAAAGCAGGAAGTATAAAGTAGTGATAGGGGAGAGAGATGTGGTCCAAACTACAGGTGAAGACAAACATACCAAGCAGCATAATGAGGAGCAGAAGTGAAAGGCTGAAGATAAGAGAGAAGCCTGCAAAAACATTACTGCTCTTTTTTTGTTTTGCTTTATTCTTCTGAACTCATAAAGGCAGAAATCAAGCGTCTTAAGGAAGCCAATAAGGCAGCCAGAAAGGAGAGGCAACTGATCCTTAAGCAGCAGGAAGAGATAGAGCGAATACGGCAAACCACTATGAAACTGCAGGAAAAACTGAAGTCTGCAGGGGAAAATAAACAGGTAAGCAAGAGTTGGAAATATGCACCTGAGAGTTAGCCTGTTATTTTTATTTGTAGCACTGCAGTTCTCAGATTGAATGAAAAATAATTGAGACAAAAAAGAGGGGTATAAGTTTTTAAAATAAATAAGCTGGTCCTGAATACTTTATTGCTAACATTTATGCTTGGAAAAGGCCAACCACACAACAGTGACTTCTAAAATAATAAGATCTGTTTTTGTCGCTGAAACTGCAGATTGCGCTCATAGGTCTAGAGTTTCTCAGTATAATTTCTGTCCCACCCTTCCTCCCCACGGAGCTCAAGGTGGCAGACAGGTCCACAATTTAAAAATGAAAAAAGCAAAAACATACTGAAGCAGTTAAAACGTTCTAAAAACAATTGCATCTAAAAGCATTTACAGTTAAAAATCCAGTGATATTGGAGTTACCGGTATATTAAGATGCTGATCAAAGCGTATATAAAATTGATCTAGGAAAATATTCCGTAAAAAATGCAAGGTACATGGATATAGAAAGAGAGAGATAATAGCTAGAGAAATATGTATAGATAATAGAAAATAGCTTTTTACATGTTGAATATCTATTTGGTTTTTTGTTTTGTTTTTGGTCATAGGAGCATTTTAGTGAGGACGATGTAAAGCGAGCACGTTCTTCAACCCCGCTGCCATCAGATGCAGAAACATGGAGCCTATCCTCTGTTTCCGGCTCTGAGACCAGTAGCATTATGCAGAAACTAAAGAAAATGCGCAGCCACATGGATGAAAAGTAACTATTGGTGGTTTTTTATTGATGAGATCAGTAACTGGTTATAAGGTTGGCTCCTTCTTTGGGGTTTACTTTTGCTTCCTATAGCTGTAGTGTCATTTCAGTTTAGCTAGCCTCACTGGTGGCTTGGCATTGTACATTGAACATATGAATGAATGTGAGTGTACAAAGTTGCCTTGCCATTTCGTCAAGTATCGTCTATTCCAGGGATAGCCAACATGGTGCTCTACTGACGTTGCTGAACTCCAACTCCCATAATCCTTTACCATTGGCGGTGCTGGGGCAGATGGGAGTTGTTGTTACTTTGTTTGTTCATTTTATATCCTGCCCTTCTTCCCGCAGGAACCTGGGGTGGCAGACACAGCATTAATAAGATACTAAAACACACACACAAATAAACTCACAGTTTTAAAACATTCTTTAAAAAAAAAATCCAGTTTAAAACATTCTCAATGAGTGATCTCAGGGTTTCCAGGAACAGTGTATTCTGATCAAATGCCTGGGTAAATGCAAATATTTTTACATTTCCCCTGAAAGTCAGTAATGAGGGAGACAGACCTGTCACAGAAAAAGCCCTGTCATGGGTCACCACCAGCTGAGCAGTCCCCAGTCTCAGCAGAACCAACAGGTCCTCACAATTGTTGGATCTGAGATGGTTGATACTGAGGAAGGGGCTCTTTTGGAGACTTGGTCCCCAAGCCATTTATGGCTTTAGTACTGACACCGTGAATTTGACCTGGCTAGCTCACTGGCAGCTTGGTGACACATTGTTCCATTGGGTTGCCCCACTTCCCAGCCTAACCACTGGATTCTTCAGTAGCTGCAACCTCCAGATCATCTTCAGGGGCAGCCCCACATTACAGTTGCCCAGACAGGAGTTCACCAGAGCGTGGACAACTGAGTCCTAGGCACTCCTAGCCACTTGAGATTCCAGTGACAAGTTGAAATCCAGGAGTACTCCCAGCCTATGAGCCTGTTCCTTCAGGAGGAGTGCAACCCATGCCAGGACAGTTTAGACACCTAATCTCCAAACAAAAGAACCACCCGCCTATAGCACTTCAATTTTGTTATCAGGATTCAGCATCAGTTTATTAGCCTGCATTCAGCCCTTCGCTGCTTCCCACACACCAGTCCAACTAACACCTTCACAGTCTCTCCTGATTTAGATGTAATGGAGAGAGAGAGAAAATTGTGTGTCATCAGCATACTGATGGCACCATGCTCCATTTCCCAAGATGGCAGCTCTCAGTAATTTTATATGATGTTAAATAGCAAAAGAGACAAAATAAACCCTTGTGGGACCCCATAGCCCAAAAGCCATGGAGCTAAGCAACATTCTCCTGGTACTACTATCTGATCATCATGCTGCAGGTAGGAGCAGAACCACTATAACAGTTTTTCCACCTCTCTGAGTCACTGCAGAAGAACACATGGTCCACCACTGAGAGGCTAAGGTGAACCAACAGGGTTGCATTCTCCCTGTCTCTCTCAGTCTGGGTGACTAAGGTTGTTTTGGTGCCAAATCCTGGCCTCAAACCAGACTGGAATGGATCTAGATAATCTGCATCCTCTGACAACATCTGGAGTCCAACAACGTCTGCAGGGCAATGCGTTAGCAATTGCTGGTCTGTTCTGATAGGTAACAATAGACTGCCTAAAGTCCTGGACAGGAAAATCTCTCTGACATCCCTTTTTGACTGGACGTGTTGCACATTGAACTTGGGACCTCTTGCATGCAAGATGCATGTTCTCCCACTGAGTTATACAAAGCATCCTCTATTGTTGAGCGTACACATCTTCTGCAGGGCTGCAGCTGTATAGATACATTACTTTAATGTGTAATGCTAGCTGTATAATGTGATATCTATCTCAATGCAGCTTGTAAAGAGGTGGTCTTTCTTTTCACTTTTGCTACCTCCAAACCAAATGTGATCTTTGAAGCTTAACCTCGAAGGCTCAAATTCATCAGGAAAACAATTCATGAAATAAGATGGTGCAGCTTGAGGTTGTGTGTTGGATTGAGTACTTGCATTTTTTTTAAAAAAAGATTATTTTATTTCTGTCGTATGTAGTATTAGGCATCTGCCCACTGGTGAGGACTTTAAACTGAAATACTGCCTTTCAGTCACAGTAAAATTTGTTTTTGTTAGTTCTATGCAGGATTTAAATTCCCATGCGGGGCTTTGGGTGGGTGGGGCAGGTGCCAGGGTTTCCATAAATGCACTGGGGTTTGCCCTCATTGCTGCCTTCAAAAAGATGCCCCTGAACGTCAGGATGTTGCCTGGCACCAGAGCCAGCAATAAGACATGGCAGTTTGGAACTCTCCCTAAGACACACACTCTGACAGCTTCCGACGACCCCTCCGCCCCGGCTCTATTAGGGTCTGCTGTCCATGGAAAAAAGATGTTGGTTTCCAAAATGATGGAGGCATAGCGTGTTTCTTTTTATGTTTAAAAGAAACATATATCTGGTATATTTCAAACCATTGCATTTTTTACATGTGCTTAATGGGAGAGTTCTTTAATAAAATATTCTGCTAAATTACATAGAAGCTTATAGCATATTTACAACAACAGGTAGCTTAGCCTCCTGTTTCATGTCTGGAATTGGCAAGTCTGTATGGAAAAGCAGAATATTTTGTAAATTGTCAAAGGTGCCGACAAATTGGAGAATGGTGCTCTTGGGCTTTCTGCAAAGCTAGGTTTTATCTGACAGTTTTAGGATTCCTCCTCTAAGGAATTATCAGGATCTATGTTTGGTTAGAGGAGAAATAAAAGACTTTATCTGTAGTTTGCATGTGAACAGGAGCATGCTCTGTCAAAGAATTAACCCCTTGTGATCCTGGCATATTCAGCCCCTTGACACGGAGCCTTCCCAAGCACAAGTGATACTTCATGTTGCTGTACCTTAGTGAGTTCTTACTGTGCATGTATAACTGATTAGCGCCTATGAATAGCATGACTTTTACCATTTACCAACTTTCTCAGCCAGTGCTTTGTTTGGCTTTAACATTTTTGCCATGTAGACATTTTAGTAGAGATGATGTCCTGTTGCAGAGCAGTATTTGAAAAGGAAAGTGTGTGAAGTGTGAAATCCGAAGAATAAAACCAACTTCTAGTGGAAAATGGCAGCATATGAACTCTTCAACTGACGTTAGTTTTCCACATCGTTTTGAAGTTTTGCGCCAGGAGGTTCTGTGCATTGAAGTTGCACCTTTTTTTCTTTTTATTTGGCGTTCATTTGCTTAGCTTAGCGCAGTTCATTAGAGTTCTCATTAGAAGGAATGTGTCTACTAGCTAGAACATGGCTTGAAACCTTTGTTCAAATGATCAGAATAGCAAGCCTTTCAAAATTCAGTACTGAAATGGATAGGTGGAACCCCTTCCTCTTATAAACAATGGGGGCGGGAATCCTAAAATGCAGCAAGAGTAAGATATGTTTTGTAGTGTAGAAAGTGGCTGGCTTTTGACAGGGAGCGAAGGGTGGTAGGTAATGCATGGTTACGTTCTGTTGCCTTTCGAGTCTTCTACTTGTGGAAAGACGATGTGTTTGACATTTAAGACCCATTTGTGCAAGATGCTCTCCTGCTCTCATTTTTCTGTCTGTTTCTTGCTATCTTGGCTTAAAACTCTTCCTCCTTATTTTGTAGACACTGCTCTCCTGTTCACTACTTCTTCTCTGTCTTTACGTCTCACCACTGGGCTTCTCTCAGTGTCTGTTTCCCCAACCTCCATCCCAAATTCCAGCTGTATATCTACAACCAATTGGTCAGGTAACGTTCTACCTTTTTAAGCGGTAGACTCTTTGATCGAGCATGCTCTGTTCAGTTTTACATGACTGGGAGGCTCTTCATGAATTGGACGGATTTTTCACAGCCCTTATCTGGTAATTCTGTAGATGTGACTGGCAGTCTCCTGCCTCTCTTAGTTACCCAATGCATAATTTAGTGTTAGAGAACAATGGTTTAGGCAGAGATTCTGAGATTTAATTTGTCTTTTAGCACCTACCTATCAGCTGAGATCACCAGTTTTGAGATTTTTAACTGTATATAAATAAAAGTTTCTTCAGTTCAATTATTTGCTTTCATTAAGCTGTTCAGACTGATTTGAAAGTAATGTTGGTGCCGTGTGTATAGCCACATTGGTTGAAAGTTATCCTGCTCAAACTAAATTGCTTATAAATGAGCCCAAATCAGAGTTAGGAATAATGATGCAATCTAACCAAATGTGTTTCTGTTTCCAGTAATTGCAGCTTCCACCAAATAATTTGGGGCATTTTCATGGTGGCTTGATTTTTAAAAGGCATGGATACTAGGATTAGCCAAGGGAGGTACAGCAAGCAAAGGTTGTTGACTTGCAAAAGCCACGTGGGAAACAGAGACACAATATAGTTCTGGACTCTTTATTTCCTTGACACATGATGACTGCTTTGCTTAGCTCCTGTTCTTAGAGGGTCTTTAACCTTCATAGGATCCTTGCTGTTTCCAATATTTTCTCTCTAATTATGAGGTTCAGACTTACTATTTTTAAAAAATAAAATTAATGCGTCTTAGGTTTTTACTTAGCACAAGACTTTAAATTAATTGCTTTCTCGGTTGGAAGACATCAAAATGGAGAAAGGATGCTCCTTGGCACCAGATCCTGCTCCTCCTTATAACTTGGAGAATAGAGACCAGAGGGATCATGAAATTTCCAGTGTAACAGAATGGGGAAAAAATCAAATGATCAGAAGCAATCATCACCCCACTGTCTGTTGGGTTCTGACTTGCGGACCTAAGCCTTTGGCATGTGGAACAACAAGCTTCCAATTAAAGCTTTGTCTGAACATCTCTATTTTAACAGCAGGAGAACCCAAACCTAGACAACAGCATAGGGCAATTGTTTAGGTATGCTTTTTTAGCTCCCATGGAAAGTGTGGCTTCCATAAGCTGGCTACCTGGCAATTGACACTGCTGTGGTTTTAGGTTATCTGACCTCTACCCATAGGAGCCCAATTCCTAGGGAGCGAGGTCCCTTTGCCCCCCATGAAATATTTGAGGGGGCTGAGCCCCCCAAAGTTGATGGGCATTGCCATTCAAATGGTGTGCATGTGCCATGTCTTGTGATCGATTATGCCCCAATAATTTATTCACATTGGCATCCGTGCATATACCTGAGCATTTGGTTCTCCTTTGTCAAATTTCCTTATTCTGCTAAGGAAAATTAGTGAATAGTCTCCTTAGGAGGAGATCCCCCCTTGTCCCAGTCTTCTGCTTCCTTTTGTAGTATATGAAACTTGAATATTTTGGTTTTGTTGCTTAGAACTTTCAAGAACTGCTAGGAAAGAAGTTCTGGAAATGTAATTGATATAGCTTTGTCAAAACAAAAAAAAAATTCCTTCCAGTAGCACCTTAAAGACCAACTAAGTCAAAGGTTAAGGTGCTACTGGAAGGAATTTTTTTTTTTTTTTTACTATGGCAGACCAACACGGCTACCTATCTGTAACTGATATAGCTTTGTGTCAAGGTTCATTGGAAAGTCACAGTAATAATTACCTCTTAAATATCTACTTCTCAGCTTTCTAGATCAGGTTTTTGCAATCTTCATTTTGTGCCCCATTTATCAGAGGATGATGTGGTCTGTCTCCAGGGGGCACCATTTATGCTACCATTAAACAGCAATTATTTATACATACATACATACATACATACATACATACCACCATAGGGAGGCACTATTCAATTTTTTTTCTGCCACCAGGATTTGGCTACTTTTGTGTTCACTATTTGTATTTCTTAAAGCCCTGTTCTCATGGTTGACAGTATTTCAGAAGAACTATTTGTTTCTTCAATCTCTTCTAACTTGGGGTAGTAGGAAAATGTATGGCTTGGTGGAGATGTGTGCATTCCATCTCAACTTCTTTCTGGAGGATTACAGTGGTGCCCCGCAAGACGAACGCCTCGCAAGACGGAAAACCCGCTAGACGAAAGGGTTTTCCGTTTTGGAGGTGCTTCGCAAAACGAATTTCCTATGGGCTTGCTTCGCAAGACGAAAATGTCTTGCAAGTTCCTGCGGGGGGGTGTTTCTCCCCCTCCTTTTTCCCAAGCCGCTAAGCCGCTTTACAGCTGATCCGCTAAGCTGCATTACAGCTGATCCGCTAAGCCGCTTTACAGCTGATCCGCTAAGCCGCTTTACAGCTGATCCGCTAAGCCGCTTATCAGTTGATCCAATAATCCGCTTAACAGCTGATCCGCTAAGCCCGCTAAGCCGCTAATAGCGCTAAGCCGCTAATGGGCTTGCTTCGCAAGACGAAAAAACCGCAAGACGAAGAGACTCGCAGAACGGATTCTTTTCGTCTTGCGAGGCACCACTGTACATTGATGTTCTGGGCAATAGAGTCTACTGCAGTTCCTGACACAGTTTGTTGATGAGATAGAAATCCTAAATTCTATAATTCTTTGCAAAGCATCCAGATATGGAGGTGAATTGCTGTATTGATAGCAATGCAGTTATATTAAATTGTAAGCCTAGACTTACAATTATCTGTTGCTTCAAATAATCTAGAATTTATTTGTACCATTGTTAAATTCTGTGCTGCTCACGCTTTGATCTGTTGAAAGATTAACCTGGATGGAAACTCCCCCCCCCCTTATTTTTTAGGGCAGGTTGTACATGTGAAGTGACATGTATTAACTTCTGATGCCTCTTCTTACTTTTTCTTTACTTTTTTTTACTTGTTGTACTGAATTAGCAACCATGATACTAATTGAAATATTGATATTAAATAATGTACCTTAAGCCAGGTCAGATACCTTGTCTCCTACACTTTGTGGCACTTGTAACCAATTTCTCACTGTTTTGTTTGCCAGGTTCTTGACAAAGCGAGAGCAAAAATTGATGAAGCGTCGCCAGCACGCTGAAGAACTGCTGGAATGGAAACGCCGCTTAGATGCAGAGGAAGAAGAGATACGTCAAATAGAGAAGCAAGCCCTGGCTGCCTGGGACATGGAGCTGCTTAAAGCAAAAGTAAACAGAAAGGGAGCAGGAGACCAGAAATCTGATGCAAAAGGTACAAAAATGAGAGGGTGCTTTTGAGAAAGACCTTGATTGGGTTCTGATCATGGAGGAAAGACTCATGCAGTCGGCCCAAGTCACAGGAGCAAGATGATCCTTTCCTTCAAAATGGAATTGCACCACAGTGGAGCAGCTCCCACATCTTCCAGAGATAGATAGTCAGATCAAAGGGTTAGATCAAAGGGTTATGCCCATTTCACATGATTATTAGACAGCTTCTTCTTCCTCTTCTTCTTCTTCTTCTTCTTCTTCTTCTTCTTCTTCTTCATTTTATAGCAGCCACCACTCAAAGGGAGGAGATCATCAGTTAAGCATTGGTTTAGCTGCTGTGCGACAGTTCTTGGTAGTTGTGTTTCTTTCCTGGAGGGAGAAGAATACTTGGTGCACTTGATATAGCCTTCTGTGCGGGTGGCGCTGTGGGTTAAACCACAGAGCCTAGGGCTTGCCGATCAGAAGGTCGGAGGCTCGAATCCCCGCAACGGGGTGAGCTCCCGTTCTTCGGTCCCAGCTCCTGCCAACCTACCAGTTCGAAAGCACGTCAAGTGCAAGTAGATAAATAGGAACCGTCCCAGCGGGGAGGTAAACGGCGTTTCCGTGCGCTGCTCTGGTTCACCAGAAGCGGCTTAGTCATGCTGCCCACATGACCTGGAAGCTGTAAGCCGGCTCCCTCAGCCAATAAAGCGAGATAAGCACTGCAACCCCAGAGTTGTCTGCAACTGGACCTAACGGTCAGGGGTCCCTTTACCTTTTCTTGAATGGTTGATCTTGTCTTGAACTATTCCAGTTCGTTGCATTTGGTGAATAACTAATGTCAGTGCTTTGATCTGGCAGGATAAAGATGGTAACAGTGACTTTTCTTCAACCACCTTTTCCTTTAAAAGAAATTGGGGAAAATTGAAATTGCACTCTGTGTGAAAAATGAAACATTAAAATTCCAGTATCAGTCTCAATGGCCCCAAATGTAGTGAAAATTCATGATTAGCAGTACAGGAACTTTGTTTCTTCAGTATTTGAAGGAAGGAGGTATATAACTATACCTTACTCTATTTTATAAAAAAATTCATTGGTTTTACATTTTAGTTTTACATTCAGACACAAAATACAATCATAAAGTGTAGAATTCTTTGAATTCTCAGACTTCCTTCCCTCTGTGGAATCCGCAAATAATCACTTTCCACTGCATATCCTATTGTCATCTATTTGTCCATAAATACTCAACTTTATCCAAAGTTCTTTTTCACATTGCAAGTGTTCTTGCAATCCTGCTAATATTTTTAATTGTTCACAGTGTTCTCTCAAATAAGTTACAAATTCCCCCTAGTCTTTATTAAAGTTTTTATCATCCTGGTTTCCGATTTCCCCCCAAACATTTTAGCCATTTTGGCATAGTCCATCAATTTTGTTATCTATTCCTCTCTTCTTGGAATCTTCTCTTCCTTCCATCTCTGGAATAAGAGTATCCAGGCTGCCGTAACTATTCCCTAGTCTTACCTCTTTTTCCTTTGGCTGACATCTCCAAGGAAAATAAATATGCATGAGTGGGATATCTGGGGCCTTTGCTTTTTGTCACTGTGGCTGTTGCATACTTCACATAACATCACTTTATAGTGATGTCCCTCGGGCTATCAAAAGCAACAATAAAATATTTGTAACATTTAACTGAATCATTGCCAGATACATTTCACTGGACAGCAATAACTCATGCATCACCTCTCCCCATATGAACCAACCCAGACCCTGCAATCATTATCTGAAGCGCTTCTTTGTGTGCCTCCTCCGCAAAAGTTTCAGAGGGCGGCAACACAAGAACAGGGTTTTTTTTCCCCGCTTGTGAAATGCTCTCCCCAGGGAGGCTCACCTGGTGCCTTTGTTACGCACCAGGCAAAAACATTCCTTTCCTCCCACGACTTCAGCTAATTTAATAATCTATGGTCGTTTAAAGTGGGGGGTGGGTATTGTTGTTGTCTGTTACTATGGTATATATTTTGTGCTTTTATATTGTAAATAGCCCCATAATCCACAGATGAAGGGTGGTGTAGAGATGCTGGTGGTGATGATGATGATAAATTACTAATCACAATTGCTTGTTGTTCAATTGTGCCTCTGATCTTTCTGTGAGGATTCATTAATTTTGTGTGTGTCCCTCACCTCAATAAAGGGGAATTAAATTTGTAGCCAGAACATTTGTATCATCTCTGTATGTGAAGGTGGTGGTAGTTATTGTTCTACTGACTCTACTCCACTATCTTTCCCCAGAAATTGCCAGTGAAGATGAGTCTTCAGTGCCACCAAGTTCTCACCTGAATAATGAAAGTTCTGTCCCTGAAGAACTGGGCAGTGTCACTGCTGAGAATTGCCTATCAAAGATCTCTGAGGACCAAGAGCAGTTGGAAAGCCTGGATCACAAACTTACTGAAGAAATGGTTTATAAACAGGTTAGTGAACTTGTTTATCACTGTACTAAAACCATGTTGCACCGTGACTAAATATTGCATATAGTTTATTTTCTTCTTGGAAGAAAAAATAGCATTAATATTTTGATTTCAGCAACTTGTAGTATATCTAATTACCGCTGCGGATGGAATTCTCCTAAAAGTTCACAGGTGCTTAGCAGTTTGCTAAGAACTATGACCAGAGAATGTTTTCCATCCTTGTAATTGGTCTGTTGATAATGATTATCATGATGCATGTCTCCCACCCACCTCCCATGTGAATTTTACAAGCAGATTACTTTCTTCCTTCTTTGAATAGTCTCCATCCCAAAGCAGCACATCCCCGTCAAAGCAAGAATCTAGCAAAGGAACCCACAGAACTGCGGAGCAGCTCAACTTATCTACAATATCCCAAGATGTATCTTACTGTTGGTCCGATGAATCTTTTTCCATGACTCAGTCAGGTACGTATTAGAGCTTCAGGATTACTATCTTGTATTTCAAGCATAAGTCACACTCAACATTTAGGCATTAATATTTCTTTCTTGCTGGGGAAAGTACATATTGATTGTTTCCATTTAGGAAGCTTGTTCTAGAGTAAGTGTCAATGTCAGTTCTCAACACTCCCCCCCCCCCCCTTGGGGCTTTTTGGGCTGAATCTTTAAAAAATAGGTGTGAAGGTACAGAAGCTTGAAAAAGCTCGGAGTTCTACCAAAATTCCATTGATGAAATCAACATTACCTGGGTGCCTAACTGCACTTAGCTTCATTGATATATGAACAGGTTTGTGAAGATTGCTACATTAAATATTAGCTTACTCATGCATCACCTTCAAACTAGGTGAAACTTAATAGCATGAGCAAACAAGAGAAGGCCCTGACTCAAAAATCATATGATCAATCAATTAGTAAAGCAGTAAAAAAAGCAGTACTGCGCATTTGTCTCTGAAATTATGAAAACTTTCCTTATCAGAAACTGCATCTGATCAAAGTGATGTTGAAGGCCGGATTCAGGCTCTGAAGGATAAGTTACGGAAGAGAAAGTCTGTTGTTTACCAGCTGAAAAAGGAGCGGAAGAAGAGGTACAAGGAGAGACTGAGAGCCCAAGAGGCTAGTTTGATCAAGCAGTTAGAGGTAAGGATAACTTGAAAGAGGTGTTTTAAATAGTCATGGAATCTATAAGAAAAATCATTCTCTCCTCCAGCTTGGTAGCAATGGTGCCACTATTTCCATGTTTCCTTTTAAAATGCACAATTTTAAAATAGTAATCACAGCTTAAAGGTTGCAGTTTTCAAAGATTCTATAGTCTTAGTGGTGCTGACAAATAGGGAAGAATAATGCTCTTCTGAGGTACAGTTTAGTTAATATACAAAAGCTATTTGTAAAAAATAAATTATTTTCAGTTATAGCATGCTGTATTGGCATATGTTCAGTAAGACTGTCAAGGTAAACTTAAATTAAAATGGAGCAAAGAGAATTTTCACAAGAAT
This sequence comes from Podarcis gaigeae, assembly GCF_964106915.1. Classification (NCBI taxonomy): domain Eukaryota; kingdom Metazoa; phylum Chordata; class Lepidosauria; order Squamata; family Lacertidae; genus Podarcis; species Podarcis gaigeae. Next base: position 93,261,077 of record NC_139682.1, on the reverse strand, counting down.
CTCATCCTCTGTTTCTATTTGTTCACTGATTTTCAAAGTAAGAATTAAAGTTCTCAGACTTTCCTCACCTATTCTCAGACTTACGATGAATTCATCAAGAAGACTGAAGCAGAATTGAGTAGGGATCTGGAGGCAACGTCTACTGCAAAGCCTCAAATCAAAACCCCGTCTTCACCTACTGAGAAACCAAAGATCAAGTCATCTTCACTGACTAGGTAATACAGTTGTCTTTCTAAGTGTATGCCATTGTATGTCTCAAAAAAAGTTTATATCTCTTCCAGATACCAAAGTTAAATTTGTTTGTTGTATCACACTGAGTTGGAGATTAAAACTTATGGGGAGATTGATTTATTTTTTTAAAAAATGCCCTGGCCTAGATAGCAAGTTTTGGCCAGGTTTTTTTTTTACCATGTTTCTTTAGTGACTTTAGCATATCGCACTTTCACATACCATAATGGCTGTTGGTTTCCCTTTTTTTTCTTTTAAGGTCAGAACCAACAAAAAGTTGGAAATCGATAACTGATTCTGAACGTCCCAGAGGGTCCTTGGAGTCCATTGCAGAGCATGTTGGTACGTAGCTTGAAAAACAAATGCTTGCTGATGTTGTCTCTGCCGAAACCTTCCTGGATATTTACAATATGCAAACTGCATGATGGGTGTTGTGGGTAAACTTTATCCAAGATAAATGATTCTTCCTTCTATGGGGCTATAGTTTTTGAAAGTAACGTCAGTTCAATCAACACTTCCCCCAGTAATTAATTGTAACAGTTTCTTGACTACAGCCTTGGAACAAGGAGGTACAATTTCGGAAACTGTTTCATGCCGAAAGTATGAATTTCAGAAATATAGTTTATATTGGTATCAAAGTACTGCACATATTTCCTAGTGTTTTTCACCCCTTCTCTTTGTGCGCCATTACTCTCTGTCTTTTCATTTTTCTGTACTTCTTTAAAGTTGAAATGAGGCTGTATTAGAAAGGGTGCACAATGCTAAAATAACAAAACTTTTCTATGCACAAAAAGGATTTTTAAAAGTCAATTGCTTCAAGCCCTACTCTTCCTTTTTAAAAATGCCAATTTGAGATTGAAATCAAATAGATACCAGATAAAAACGTTTAAATTTGGTTTAAATTTGTCCCAGGGGACTCTCCCCAGGTCGCACCCCCTGTCACCAGGCCATGTTCCTCACTGTCCCTGTTCTGCGTGCCCCTTGAGTCCTTTTGCTTGGCTTTTCCTTGAACTGTGATCAATGCCCCTTGCTTGCTTGCTTGGATGGAGGTGGTGGAGATACAGACGTCTTCATGTGTGCCTATATGTATGTAACTCCTTAATGTTTGCATGGTTGGAATGTAGCCGGCTTTACGAAGGCTAGGGTCGCTAGGATTCTCCACCCATTTTTGCTTTTGGCCCCATCCACCACTGACACATTGCTCCAGAAGGTTGCTCATGAGGGAATACAGCCCTTGAAAAAGATTCCTCGCCCCCGGTTTAAAATATTCCGTTCCTTCCTGTGAATGGAACGGGGCTTTCCTTCCTCGCTCCTTCACTCTGGAATTCTCACTGCTCTTACCCCAAATCTGCTTCTGAGCGTCAGGGACCCCCTGGAACAGTGTGGGATCTGGTATGAGGGACTGCAGGTAGGGATGGGAGCTAGAAGAGGTCATTTTGTTGTGACTGGAAGAGCCACTTCGGATATGTATGTTCGGCACTGTAAGATAAAACTACAAAAGTGTATTAAGGATTCTTAATACAGGGATATGACTGTAGATATGTGTAGTCTCTGTTGGTCCTCAAAACAGTGGTTTAAGAACTTGGGGGAAATTGCTGTAAAAATGTGCTCCTGAGGAGGAATTAATTCTAGAAATAAATCTGTCTTCAACTATGTAGAGGCTTTTCCTTGTTTTTTCCTGCATTGTACCTCCCAAGTTAATTTCTGTGGTGTTCTCTCATTCATACTCTCTCTCTTTCAACTCCATGAATGTAAGCCAGAAAAATGCAGGTGATTAGCATTTCATAATGTATCGCAATACAACCATGTTACCTATTACGTTGCTAAATGATAGTTTTCACTGTGTTGGAGTTGTGAACCTCCAGAATCTTGGATGTGTACTCTTTCATTTCTCCACTCAGTCCCCCCTCCCCTCCCATTTTCTCTGTCCAACTCTATTGCCCTTTTAGTGAAACATTGGCCTTTTAAAGTATCTGTGAAAAGTTTTACATATATATTTCTTTAGTTGGATATAGTGCTGTTCTTAACTGATATGTTGTTAAGCCCCTCTGGGTTATTTTGCAAGGAAGTTGGGATGTACATTTTTAAAATAAATGAAAAACTACTTGACTGCACAGTTGTTTACCCTGGCTATCAAGGATTACACTTTTTCATTAGAACACAAGCATTATTGACTTAACTGCTTTAATAAGGTTAAATTGCAAATGTTATACAAAATGATGTTAAGCCATTCATGTCTTTATTCCCACCCCCACCCCCCAGATGCCGCTTCTCATGAGAAATCTGTGTCTGCGTACACCAAAAAATTCATTGAAGCAGAAATTCAGACCGAGGAGCACTCCCGAACACTACACTCATTTGTACAGTCCCCAAAAATATCTAGAGCAGAACCTGGTGGTTCATTGGACAGTTTGGCTTCATCATCTCTCTTCAAAGACTTAGGAGACTTAAGCAAAACATCCCATGTGTCACAAGACAGGTTTGAAGATGCAGAGAGTTATGATTCTATTGTTTCCACTATTAGATCTGTGATACAAGAGGAAATTGAATCTGTAAAATCAGAGGCAGAGGTTTCTCAGAAGGTTTCTGAAAGATGTGATGCTTATAAATTTAACAAAGAGCTGAAGAGTTCACCTCCGGCTTCCCTAAAGACAGATGTATGTCCTGAGGCTGAGCTGTTGGAAAATAATCAGAATGAGTTGGCTTTTGTAGGTGTTGAGAGAAAAACTGAGATGCCAAAGGAAACTAACAAGGATGATAAAAGTGCCTTATCGATCAAATCCTCTCCTACGTTGAGCAAGGAGCTGCTGAAAGGAGATGCCTTGGTTTCAGAAAAGATTTCCATTTGCAAAGAGCCAGCATATTCAAATGATTTTGAAGTGTCTTCCTCAGGAACAGAGATGTCAAAAGATGAGACATCTCTTACTGAATATTATAAGGATGATTTTGACACATTTACATTGTCCCCTGAAAAAGACTCTAGGTCACAGGGGGAGAAATCTTGCTATACAAAAACTCCTAGGAGTAGTATTGAAAGTGACGATGAAGTAAGTGAATGTCTCAGTGACAAGTCTTCATCTGTGGCTGGCAGTGTTCATTCAGAGAGATTATTAGAACTGAAGTCACCCACAGAATTTATGAAAAGTAGGGAACGCAGTGATGTGGAAGAGGAGCCTTCTCATGTTGATTCATCACTTTGGGTTTCCATTTCCAAGACAGAAGAAGAAACCATTTTGAGAGGTTTCAACATTGGTGACAGAGTACTTGTGAGTAATATCCAGCCAGGTACACTGAGATTCAAGGGCTTGACAGAGTTTGCTAAAGGCTTTTGGGCTGGTGTAGAGTTGGACAAGCCTGAAGGAAATAATAATGGCACTTACAATGGCGTTCAATATTTTAATTGTAAGGAAAAACATGGTATTTTTGCTCCCCCACAAAAAATTTCTCGTATTTTGGAAAGTTCCAATAATTTCATGGACACAGCTGAAAACCCTTTATGCAAACAAGAGCTAAATCACCACAAAGTGGATCAAAATGAAAAAGAGAATCTTGAAGAGGAGAGCGAAGGAAGAAACCTAAGTAAGAAATATCTCCAGAATAGTTCTCCAAGAGATGCATCTGCCTTAGAGGACTCACCTGCAGCCGAAGATTGTATAACGTTTGCCTCTCCGCTCCTGGACTTGCTGACGAAAGAAAGAAGCCAATTAGAAGCACAACTTAGAGTCCCATCCCAAAAGGAGGAAGAACGCATAGAGCAAAAGAAAAAGGTTGGCTTGCTGGCCGATAGCCTCCTGCAGGCTTTTGTGAAGGACACAGTTCATGAACTGCGGCAAATTGGGAAGGTCAAGAATGAGAAAATCCAGTCTAGCAATCAAGACCTCTGTTCTGTCCAAGAGAAAAGATTGGAAGCTAATGACCTGCAGAGCACTTTAATTTCTGAACTGGATGATGGCGAAGAAGTTTATTCTCCAGATATGTATCCCAGGGCTGTAAGTACAGTCAAACTCTATTGGGGAGGGGAGAAGACTTCTGCAGAGAGCTCTGCAAAACTCTTTCCAAACCTTTACACCTTTCATTTCAAGCTCTGGTTGTGGAGCAGATTTTTGAAGCATATGTGATTTTGTCAAAAGGATGGGGCAACCCAGCTATCAATCATGTGGCATCATAGTGACATAATATGATAGGTGGATTACCTGTTGAAGCATGCCCCTGGGCTCCAGCCCCTGGAGCTAAAAAAGGTCCTCTACTTCCAGTCTAACCATTAAATCTTATGACTGTTGAATGGAATGGGGCTTATCTGGGGCTGATGCTACTAGATTCCACTGTGTATCAAAATGTGGCATCCACTATAGGTGAAAACCACAACTGTTCTGAGTAGCAACCACTTTCTTTTTATTCTACAGGAAAGCCCTGTGTGCTGTGCCAGTGGTCAGGAAGAGCTTGCCAAGAGGCTGGCAGAACTGGAGCTTAGCCGGGAGTTCCTGGATTTATCGGACGATGAGCAAGATTGGTTTGAAGAAGACTTTGGCTTGAGTTCTCAAAAACTCGTTCAGAAGGAAGCAGAGGATTTGGCTGTGCTGCCTGAAACAGAGCCCCCAAAAGTACCTTCCAAGCCGTGTGTAGAGCTATTGGCTGTCCCACACACTGCAGAAGAGGTGGAGGAGCTGGTGCATGCAGCAGCTGAAGAATTATGGAAGTGCAAAAAGCTGGGGCACGAGATTCAGGCTTTCAGGCTCCCCAGAGACCTGAGCGATTCCCCCAGAGATGATGACATTGAGGCTGTTAGTGAACAGATCTATAAACAGGTACATCAAGGTAGACAGTTGGGATTGTTGCTCTCAGATCCATGTGAAAAATTTCTTAGGAATCCTTTGGAAAAGAAGGAATGTGCTCTTTTGGCCTCCAGCTTTATTTATTTATTTAGTTAGTTAGTTAGTTAGTTAGTTAGTTAATACATCTATCTCACCTCTCCTCTAAGAAGTTCCAGGCAGCTTCTCCTTCGTGCCCCAGTTTTATATTTACAACAACCTGTGATTAAGGTGAAAGGTAGGAAGTAGCCGAAGGTCACCCCAAGAGCTTATATGACCTAGTGGAGATTTGAATACAGCTCTTCTGGGCCTTAGTCCAACACAAAGTTAGGGGGTGCATGCAGGGGGTTTGGTAGGTGTGCAACAAGAGGGTAATTAGAAAGTAATTCTAGAAGTTGTACCTCATCAGGAAGATTCATCTTCCACATTGAGAGACATGCACCAGAATAGCTGTGGTCACTATGCAGGTGTAATTATAAACCACAGACTGCATATTGATAGTCCTGGAGAACACACCATCTGAAGCTATTTTTATTCTACATTCTTCTGTTTACCAAGGCTGTGTTTGACTTAACAAGAGAGATCTTTGAAGAGATCTTTGCAGAAGATCCCAATATTAACCAACCCATTTGGATGAAATCCTGCAGAATTATTACTGGCTATTTCCATCGAGTAAAAGATCCAAATGATCTAGAGGAGATCAAGGTAAGAATGAAGCTGTTAACTTCATTTAGGGACTTGGCACACTTCATCTGTAAGCCAAAAAAAAGTTGTATAGAAATAGCTTAGAATTTTATCTAGAATTTTTAAAAGCAAGCCATGACCCATACAATGCTTATTATCTTTTAGTTATCGCAAGAAGACTTAAGCTCTGCCATGAATACATGACTGCTCTGACTTGTATTCTGGGATGTAAAACTGATGAGCTTTGTGGTTCACAAATAAGTTTATAATAGTTACTGCTGTAGTTAGGTATCAAGTTGCTTTCTTGTAATTGAACTAGCACAATTCTGAGAGTCCTTCCTGGATAGTATGTTAAATTCACTGCATTTTAGTTTCTGAGGAAGAATATATTCTTGTCACCTCTTAAGATGGCTATTCATAGTGAATAGGATTTTACTGTGTTTAACTACAATATAAACCGACAACACATTTTCAGAATTTTCACAAGAACGACCAAGGAAAGATGTTATATCTTCTATTGTACATCCCATACCCAACAGTACAAAATTCTTCATTGGATATCTTCCACCTATGAATTGTGTAGGTAGAGAGGATTCTGTGAATAGGATATATTTCTTTCAAATATATTTAGCTCATTCTTATATACTTTGCCCTAGTGTTTCATAACAACAGAGGTGCTAAGGCTCTTAAGTTTAAAGAAGGAGCCGAACCACAAAACGGACTGGCAGAAAATGATGAAATTTGGACGGAAGAAACGTGACAGAGTGGATCATATACTGGTCAGTAGATATTTTTAAAATTAGTTGCTGAAACATTTACTGGATAGCTATCAAAGGACAGGGAGTTCATCTGCTCATCAATAAAATAATTTGCCCTTCTGTTCTTATACTGAAATTCATGGACATGCTCCAACCAAAACTGAGCACATTAAAAACCCATTAGACTTAATGGAATCTACTAACTCCAGACCAGAGCATTTGCTTTGTATTAACGTCCTGAGTAGCAAGGACCCAGTGTTTGCCATTTGGGGCTGCCTTGCTAAACCAAGCCAAAAATGGTTGTCATCAGCTTTGTCTTCCTTCCATCCTGCCTTGATGGAGACAAGCACTTTCATTCAATAGCAGCCAAGGAAAACACACACACACACACACACACACACACACACACACACTTCTATTTCCTGCAGGAAAAAGAGGTGGGGAATACACCAGATTCACCAGATGCTTGATGGCAGTGTTCAGAACACCCATCACTGTGCAGAAGCCAACAAAATGACAGCCACCCTTTTCTGCTCCAAAATAGAAAGGTGTTGGGGGTTTGGGCCCTACATGTTTAAAATGATCCAAGTGTCTTCGCCACAAAGCTACCAAGCTACTTTCAGCCTTCCTTTCAAGGAAGGGGGAAGAGACAGGATTCCCATGCAGCTCTTGGGACAATTCTCAACCATCTCTTAACTTTGGTGTTAGAAGGAAGGCACTCTGTTCAGAGTAAATACTGAAGCCTGGCAGGGAGTTTTATTTGAATTGTGAGAGTAGAATGGGTGCTGGTGGTGATGTAAGAGTTTGGAATTTTACTTCATTTTAAATGGGTATATACAGTATATACTCAGTCATGCTGTCATTTCATTGTAATGCACAGTATGGGTGGAGCTTAAAATCACTGCCAATTGTCAAGGCAGACGTAACAGTGGAGGTTGGGGTATAACGCTACAACTGGTCTGAAGCCCTAGTGTGGAGTGAGTGTAGTCACTGGCAAGCCCAGGTTATTGCAATATTTCCAAGTTTGCTTTTAAGCTGTTATATAAATGATGACTATATTATGTTGTTCATAATAAAACATTTGGGTTGGTTTCCTGAAGCCTGTTCTAAGGTGGGAGGAAGCAAAGGTAGCTGCAGGCTTTTACAAGAACGTGCTTATTCTAAATATGTATACAGATTTGTATTTAATAGTAGGAACTTTCTCTCCCTCTGCCCCCTCTAAATTCTAAGACACAGGAGTTGCATGAGGAAGAAGCTCAATGGGTGAACTATGATGAAGATGAGCTGCAGGTGAAGATGCAACTGGCAGATGGAATTTTTGATGCCTTACTTAAAGACACTGTTGATGTCCTTCACCTGATTAATGAAAAACACAAGAAGCTGCTGCCTGTCTGACACAGAATATTTTTTTCCGTAGCAATATGGTTTTACATCTCCCCCTTTAATAAATTGGAGTTATTAAAATGAAGAACCATGTTTACTATTTAGTTTCCGTTGCTGGATGTCTCGTGCTCTAACCCAGTTAGCACCTCCGTGAGTGGTTCCCCAAAAACCACTCACAGAGGTGCTAACTGGGTTAGAGCACAAAACACCCATCAGAGGAAACTAAATAGTAAGCATTGTTCTTCATTTTAATAACTCCAATTTATTAAAAGGGGGATATGTAAAACCATATCGTACTCCAGTGACAGAAGCTATATTTTACTTGGATATACTGAGCTGAGCTGCAGAACCAGTTTGACACGCTTATTTGCACAGACACGTACACACACGCTTCATATCTGATATGTACGTGTCTGTAAATAACCCTGTCAGACTGCTTCCCAGGCCAATTTCTGCTACCAATCACACCTGCAGCTCAGCAGATTATAATTGCAACCTTAACACTCTGTAAACTGTAAGATATCCAGGGTAGTCCCTGTGTATACCAGTGTAAATATCTTTGTTAATTTGAGATGTACTTTAAGAGAATAAAAACTGTAAATAAACTGGTTTATAAATTATCCAAAAAAAAATTCTTTTTTTGAAACGTGATCCTAATTCTCTCTCTGTATATGTGTATCTTACTCTACTCCATTAAAAAAGAATTAATACACACACACACACAAACACACACACACACACACGTGCACACATACATATATATATATTGTGTGTGTACATTTCTGTGCCATTTATTCATATTCACATCTAAAAACGATCTTTAAAAATTCACAGTAACCTCCCAGGGCTTCTGAGGTGACTTTAAAGGAAGACAAAACAACAACACAATTTTAATTTGTGTTCAGCCTGAGACACAAATCTGAGAAAAATGAGGGGTTGAGAGAGCCACGAAATGGAAAAACTCTTTCCCCCACCCTGCCCCTCTGCTGTGAGGCCTGGACGTGAGAGTAACAGCCCTCTCCCATGTACGGCTACCTGGAAGGAAGCTACACTGCATTCAGCCAAGAGACAGGCCCAGAACCACCACAAACCTTTCCAAGGCAAAACAAAACAAAATTCCTTCCAGTAGCACCTTAAAGACCAACTAAGTCAGTTCTTGGTATGAGCTTTCGTGTGCATGCACACTTCTTCAGATCCAGTTACAGATAGGTAGCCGTGTTGGTCTGCCATAGTCAAAACAAAAAAAAAAAACCTTCCAATTTTTTTTGTTTTGACTATGGCAGACCAACACGGCTACCTATCTGTAACTTTCCAAGGCAGTCACCTCAAGCGGCACTCTGGGAGGAGCGGCAGATGTGCACCTGGCGTCTGCTCCTGCCTCCATGCCTCCTCGCTTGTGGCGGTGATCCCTCTTCCCTGGACCAGTTTCTCCAGGGATGCAGGAAAGCTTTCCCTCCCTGTTCTTTTCCTTTAACATTTCACACTCCCCCCCCCCCCGCTTGCTTCACCGCAGCACTTCTCCCCATTTTACAGCATTGTACCTTCCCTTTCTTTCCGCACCTCCACCCAAACTGCTAACCCACAAATTTCGTCCCAGGCTGCACGCACAGGTTGCCAGTTTTGGAGGAGAGCGGCTTCCATCTCTAGCCAGCAAGCCATGGTGCAAAAGCGAGAGGGGTCAGCCAGCAAAATGGAAAGTGGAGGTGTGTTTGGGGGGTTGACGAGGAAGTGGATGAGATGAGCAGTTTCCCACCACATGACCTCCCTCCCTCCAAAGACACATTTCAGTCGGTCAAAATCAAGGAAGGAGCAAAGCAGAACTGGAGGCCTGAAGGCTTCCGTTTGTTCCCTGAGCCTTACATTCCCTATCCATGCTCTAACCCGGTACCCTTTGTTGTTGTTGTTGTTTAGTCGTTTAGTCGTGTCCGACTCTTCGTGACCCCATGGACCAGAGCACACCAGGCCCTCCTGTCTTCCACTGCCTCCCGCAGTTTGGTCAGACTCATGTTTGTAGCTTCGAGAACACTGTCCCACCATCTCGTCCTCTGTCATCCCCTTCTCCTTGAGCCCTCCATCTTTCCCAACATCAGGGTCTTTTCCAGGGAGTCTTTTCTTCTCATGAGGTGGCCAAAGTATTGGAGCCTCAGCTTCACGATCTGTCCTTCCAGTGAGCACTCAGGGCTGATTTCCTTCAGAATGGATAGGTTGGATCTTCTTGCAGTCCATGGGATTCTCAAGAGTCTCCACCAGCACCAGAATTCAAAAGTATCAATTCTTCGGTGATCAGCCTTCTTTATGGTCCAGCTCTCACTTCCATACATCACTACTGGGAAAACCATAGCTTTAACCCGGTACCCTTAAAGAACTGCAATTCCCAAGGGGAGTGCCATTTTCTGGTTCACCTCAGGCAGCAAAAAGTCTTGGGCAAACTCTAACCAGAGAGGATTGGCAGGGGTGGCACATGTGTTTTCTGGGAGTTTGGGACCCAGCAATCATAACCCCCAGCCACCATGGCCAGTAGGGATGGTGGCTGTTGTAGTTCACAACATTTGAAGGTATCATACTGGCTATTCCTGGGATTAAGGGCTCTTCCACACTTCTGCTAACCCCGGTACTTTCCCCCAGGGAAACCTGCTATTTACCAATGAATCAGAGCGAATGGTGATTGGGTTTTCTCCAGATTGACGTTAGCTCCGATTTAGCGCTTAAGAGCAGGTTTTTCAGGGGAACGTGGCAGTGCAAAGGCAGAACGGCTTGGACCTGTGCTTTCTAGACATGGGATAAGCTTAAGTGCGGACAAGCCCCAAGACTGCGTGGATTCAGGTTAAAATTGACACTGAGCTATGCAACTCGCTGGGTGACTTCCCACCCAACTTTGAAACTTTGTCCCCCTTGCCATCTCCCAGCCTAACCTACGTGACAATTTTAAACAGTTATCAAAAGCAGCAGAATTTAAAAACGGGTATACTGACAATTTATGCACATGTCTGGGTAGCTTTGCTGAAACAAGATCATTTTTAGCATGTATTTAGAACAGCCTGCCAAATATTAAGAGAAGAGTTTCAGAGCACAGGTGCTGCCACAGTGAAACGCTGGACTCCTCACAGATGCACCTCGCATGATATTTGCAAGAGTGCACGTTCTGTAGATTGAAGCAATTGAGTAGGTGTATAGAGGGCCAGTGATCTAAGCATACTAAGACCTTGAACATGACTTGGTAGCAAATCAGCAACCAGTTCAGGTCTTTAAACAGGTGTAAATATGGTGGTGGACTTTTCGACGGATTCAAGAGGAGACTTCCTGTGCCTTTACATAAATTCCAATACAGCAGAACAAACATAAGTGTTTGATAGTCACAGAGACTTTTCCACTTGTTTCCAGCTCTCTCCTCAAGAGGGAGGCCAAAGAGGCTTGCTGAACTCCAAGCAGAGAGCCCAAATAGAGAGACAAAACACATTTTATGGGGGAAGTTTTCAGCAAAAGGCTTTGGCTGGTCCCCTTGCGGGCTGTGATGCCAAGAGAGATCAAGTTGCCACTGGCTGCAAATATGCATGGAGATACAACAGCTGCCACCAGTGTTTCCACCTGCCGTGGAATGTGTCCTGGGTGGAAACCATCTTCTGATTCCATCTGGGTTGGAATTCTGCATCAGTGGGGTTTTACTCTGTTGTCAAATCACATCAACAGCGCTATGGCAGTATAGCTAGACCCTCTTTGAAAACATAGCACGCAGCAAGCCTCTCCTCCAACAAAACTCACAAGGAATTGGCAGATCAACACCCATCCTAATCTGTCTTGACATTTAATTTCTAGAATAAGAGCTGGCAAGAATATGGGCAAATGGTTCTTAGAAGCAGAAGAGGATATTTAGGAGAAATCTGGCTCAACTTCTTGGGTCACCTCCCTGTTTCAGAGACTGGTCAGATTTTCCCAGATAGGGAGAAACTCTGTGAGAGCCATCAGGAATCTGTCCTCTCAAGGTGGAACCATTTTAATGGGTTTTTCCACCTTAGCAGCAGTTCAGGATGGTTAGAAAGGCTAAACCCTGTATTGTTCCTTGTGTCATGAAGCAACACTGGAAACTGTTGTTAAATTCAGTTGTATGACTCCTTTCTGTTGCTAGCCACACCTCTTCACTTTCAATATATCTCTTGTTCCTTCTAGCCCATCTCTTAAAGGAGCCCTGTCCTCAGGTTTATCTGACCTCTGCAATAGATTCACATTGGATTCACCTACCCACAGATCACACTCTTTTTGCCCAGTACGAAACACCATACCCATGGTCTGCTAGATGTACTGGATACTAGATTCCATTTGAGAGACTTGTAGTTGTCATGGAGGCCATGAACCCCATGGCTCTTCTGCATCTCATGTATTGCTTGCGGACATCTCACAGGCTTTTGGTTGGCCACAGTGAGAACAGATGGGCCTTTGGCATAGGGGCAACAAACTTGTCCTCTGCCCCAATACTGCTGAACCCCAAAGTTTTCTGACAAGCACATGCAACACTCATTTCGCAAAAGAAAAAGGTGTGATGTCAAGAGCTAGAAGCTGAGCTCTACTCCTTTACACACCTATGTGGCAGGAGGAGGAACTGGCCACTGAAGCTGCACTCGGCTCGATGCTTGGCCCGAGTTTTTTTAACATGGGGGGCGGCCCCACTCCCCAAAATATTCAGAGGGGCAAAGGGTTGTATCCCCAGGCACTGGTGCCCTGCACATAAACTCCACAGCCTGTAAAATCCTTGTACTACGTTTGATGTCTGTAAAGCTTAGGTTCCCTCTTGCTGGCCTCCAAATCCCATCTGTCACCATAACCATTGATCAGGGATGATGGGAGTTGTAGTCCATTGACACCTGGAGGGCGGCAGGTCTCCCTGATTTAGATTTTTTTTCTTTTTGCTCTCTTTCCGGGTGATTTTTTTAGCTTTTTGTTGCTCACAGAGGCAGTGGTGGCCAGTCATGTTTTGCCACCTGAGGCAAAATGGAAAGGTGTGCCCCCTGTGTGCCCCCTGCCCCTCCTTGCTGCCCCTGCTATACCACCCCATTACTTCAGTAGCATGGCTTCCAGGTTCTGGCGTGAGCCCTTCTAAACCGATTATGAGGGGCTCTTATAATCTCTCACCGGAACACAGAAGCCACCGCAGCCACTTCTCGCTTTGGCGCCCTTTGGATTCTGCCACCTGAGGCAGCTGCCTCAGTCTGCTTCGTGAATGGGCCGACCCTGTACTTTTGAAATAAATTAAGTAATTGGCTCAGCAGGGCTCCAGAGCTCCCGCGTGAGTAAATAGTTCACTTCAGTGTCAAGGCGATGCCTGCCCAGAGCTTTCACCAACACAGAAGCAAATGAGGCAACCTTCATTGACTTTCGGGAACTCCCAAGTGTGTCAAAAGCTGCTGTGTCAGGAGCAGTGTTAGGGCAAGAGGGTGGCACCCCTCTAATCTGCATGGTTACTCATCCCCTGTCTCTGGGAATACCAGTTCCATTTCTCTCTGCCAATCGCTCCTTCCTAAACCAGTATCCTTCACCTTGTTGAAACACAGGGCCTTAAAGCACGCAGATCTCACGATTCTGCAGAAAGCGGAATTCCTGCTCTACAGTAAAGCACGTGGATTGATATAAAACCAATGCACGCTTCTGAGCGTTATACATCCCTTGTCCAGAAGCTTAATTTTTTGGTCCTCTGATCAGGCCGCTGTGCTGCTGCTGCTGTTCCTTTTTTGCACTGACTTTAGTATGCAGTCCTTTCCTGGCCTCAACTGAACTCTTTGCTGTCGCCTTCCTCGTGGTTCTATATAGCAGATGAGATCCTGGAATAATTATACCGTGCTCCAAGTTCCTCGCCACTTCATCTCTGGGAATAGTCCATCCTTTTTATGCTGTTGTGTAACTCAGGAATGCCCCAGAGGCACCAGGAGTGCAGCCGTACTTTTCAGCCACTTAGTTTTGGTAGAGCAGCTCCTGCCACAGCCAGCTGCGGGAGGCATTAGTTTTGGCTTAGCCTCTCGGTGGCTTTTGGAATTCTAATTGCCATGTAAAAATTCTGCCTTCCTCCAGCAAACAGAACCTGTCCGCACTGACTGGCTGGGTGGAGCCCTGGGAGGGTAATAGGCCTAGCAAATAAACAAAGCCATAACAAGCTGTGTTAACAACAGTTAAGAAGTCCTAGGAACTCATTGGCTGGGAGGAGCTGAATGCTGAAGGACTGATCAGGGAGCTCACTTGGTCTGTGACCCAGAACTTCATTGCTGCTCATGGTCTTCCAGCGCTTCAGAGAGCCAGTGTGGTGTAGTGGTTAAGAGCGGTGGACTCGTAATCTGGGAAACCGGGTTCGCTTTCCCGCTCCTCCACGTGCAGCTACTGGGTGACCTTGGGCTAGTCACACTTCTCTGAAGTCTCTCAGCCCCATTCACCTCACAGAGTGTTTGTTGTAGAGGAGGAAGGGAAAGGAGAATGTTAGCCGCTTTGAGACTCCTTTGGGGTAGTGATAAAGTGGGATATCAAATCTAAACTCTTCTTCTTCAACAATAGAGAGTGTGCAACATGAGGTGTTCTGGTTAGAGGGTTTATGGCCCAGCCAAGTGAAAGTGTATGTGAGTTGGCACATGTTCCAGTGGGTGAGGGTTGCAATGCGGGAAAGATCAGGACCAGGGAGGATACCGCTGACAGATCTAGAAATAAGCAGTGACTAAATTTAGTCGATTGTATGTCACAACCTTAGTCCTGGGTGCTCCTTAAAAAAAAACACACATGCCGCAAAGGTGATGAAAATATAGCATAATGGATGTTTTGTGTATGTGTGTATGTTATTAGGGGACTGCAGATAAACGCAGTGAGAATGCAAGTGTCAAGAGGAGTGTCTTTGCAGGGAAATATTTTAGAGGTGGATCAAATGTTTTGATGAGAGCTGGAATTTATCCCAAGTGCTACTCAAGAATAAGAAGTCAAAGCAACTTCTACCTCACCATCAGAAAATTCCTAAGGAAGTGGATGTTTCTTTTGGAAGATTTACTGTACCACCAAAGGACACTGAGCTAAAATTGGCCCATGGAAAAGATGGAGAACACCTGCAATCTATTATTTAGGCAACTCAAATGTTTTCTTATCTTGAAGCACATTTTCAGGCTAGCTGTGACTGAAGAGAAGAAGAGTTTGGATTTGATATCTTGCTTTATCACTACCCTAAGGAGTCTCAAAGTGGCTAACAATTTCCTTTCCTTTCCTCCCCCACAACAAACACTCTGTGAGGTGAGTGGGGCTGAGAGACTTCAGAGAAGTGTGACTAGCCCAAGGTCACCCAGCAGCTGCATGTGGAGGAGCGGAGACGCGAACCCGGTTCCCCAGATTACGAGACTACCGCTCTTAGCCACTACGCCACACTGGCTCTCTCTCTGAAGCAGGACACTGCAGTGCATGCTATGTGATTCCATATTGTCTGTAGGGCTGGACTATCTCTGATTCAAACTGGACATCTGTTAATCCACATCTTTTCTTGGTCTCCAGAGGAGCCTTTGCTCCATGATGATCTCCCTTCCTTCAATCTCAAGACACAAGGCAAGAATCTTCCTTGGTGTCTTCCGCATAGAAATGAACACCTTAGGGGAGCTAATCAGATCCTCCTGTCCAGAGGATGGAATAGGGCAGAAGTTCAATTCAGTTCACATTTAACAGTGAGCTTACCCAATGCACTTTCTGAGGGAGCACACAAACTGAAACACAGCAATCTTTCGAAATTTGCACTTCTCCGTATTTTGCAATGCAGTTTTCCAGCCAAGTAATGTGCTAAAAAATGCATATAATATAACCAGTTGAAAGTGTGCCTTTAAAATATTCGTGCAAATCACATGCAGATTAGTGCAAATAGCATGCTTTATCATTATTTTTTACCTCTTCAGTCTTTGCAGGCTGAGTTAATATTTCTGTGGACTGAAAAAAGAAGGGGGGGATTGTACGGATGCCAAGGTTTGAACCTGGCTAGGATCCAGTACAGAACTATTAACTGATCTGCCACAAGCATTCAACATCCTCATTACCAGTGGTCACTGAGGTCCTCAGACTTTACTCCTCCTCTCCCTGCCCTCCCAAGGTGTCACAGGCGAATGAGGGAAAATTCCCACAAGCACAAACTCGACCCTGTGGGATAGATTTGTAATTGGACCCCCTGAAATATTCTCCCAGAATGTAGCACAGGAACGAGGAAAGGAAAGAACCACCATTACAAATGGGAACTTCTGAAATTACGTGGACAATAATTACGACAATTAGCTGTAACAGAACTAGAAATAATTACTCTGGGGAATGAGGCATTGCTGACAAAGACGATGCAATATATTAATTCAGAATTATGTAATAATTGGGCTCATCCAACCCAGATTTCGTTATGCTGAAACCCATTCGCTTCAATGGGTTGACGTGTGCCTAATTCTGTATTGGATACTAATCATTTTAACACCCCAAAGCTAAGAAATGCAATAGTCAACTCATATTGACACTGCTAACCTTTTATTACCCATTAGACACCCTCCCCCAATGAGGAATTGCATACAGAAGTACCAGTATGCTTAAACAGGAGGGTCATCTCGTCATAGTGTTCAAACTGTAATCTGTCTGCCACCAACTCCATCTCCGCCCCCCAATCTTTTTCCTTGCCCCATTTGTCTCCTTGTTCTTCTGTCTCCTTGTCCAAGAACATTTCTTCAGCCGCTTTAGAATGGAACTTGTCTTTGAGATGAGGAAGTTTTTGGCATTAATGTTGCAGTATGGTGTAGTGGTTAAGAGCGGTGGACTTGTAATCTGGTGAACCGGATTGGATTCCCTGCTCCTCCACATGCAGCTGCTGGGTGACCTTGGGCTAGTCACACTTCTCTGAAGTCTCTCAGCCTCACGCACCTCACAGAGTGTTTGTTGTGGGGAAGGAAGGGAAAGGAGAACGTTAGCCGCTTTGAGACTCCTTAGGGTAGTGATAAAGCGGGATATCAAATCCAAACTCTTCTTCTTCTCTTCTAAAGCATCTGTAGTCTTTGATCACATTGACTGTGGGATAACAATGGCTTTTTTTTTAGGAGCCTTTGCCAAATCATAGAGGGAAGGAGGGTTCTGTGACCCAGGATCTATTACAGGCATGGATGGGGAACCAGTGGTTCTCCAGACATTGTTGGGGGTCAACACTCATCAGCCTCCGCAACCATAGACAAGGATCAGGAATGATGGGAGTTGCTGGTAAACAACATCTAAAGGGCCACAAATGACCTATCCCTGTGTTACAGAACGTTGGAATATGACCTGGGAGACCAGGGTTTGAATCCCCACTCAGCCATGAAGACATGACCCCACTCAGACATGACCTTGGCCCAGTCACAGTCTCTCAGCCCCATCTACCTCACAGGGTTGTGGTGAGGATGAAATGGGGAGGAGAAAGGTGGTATACTATAAATGTAATAAATAAAAATAAACTCACCGAAGGACCCCTCTTCTGTCCAGTCCTCTACAAAGGACAGTTTTCTGGTTCAGAATGCCTGGAGGTTAAATGGAAACTTAATAATTTGACTGTCCACATTTGGTTGGTGACCTTTAGCAAAGGCCTCGACTGCATGGAAAGAACCACTGTGCCCAATTCACAGAAGCACCAGCCCCTTTTCAGTCTGGTGACCCTACTTACTTTGAATCATTCCTTCCTGCTAAGCAGGCCTCCTTTCTGCACCTTTCTTCCTTGAACTCCCTGCAGCCTGGGCCATAGTTAAACTTCTTTGTATAGATAATTTGGAGGTGGCATCTCTCTGCAACTCCAGGTGATAGTCCCACGACCCCCACCTCCTTCTGAAACATAGGCTAATGCACAAAACTGGGAAACACGCTAAGGTAAGGTTAACAGATTTATTTCAAAGAATCCGGGGACACCTTTTTTTTAAAAGAGAAAAAAATGTTATGTTGTTTTTTTTAAGAACTCATATCTTCTCTTCTGTGGTCTCCTCTGTTGCGCAGCCTTCCTCTGCGCCCCGGTCTGCTCTCTTGGAGCGCTAGCCACCGTGGAGTAGGCTCGGATCGGGCCTGGGCTCGGCCACGTGTCCTTGCCCTCCCGGTGCTCTCCTACCTCTCCTCCTCAGCGGCAGCGCAGCAAGGTCAGGGCTCCCCTCTTTTTTCTCCTTCCTCTTTCTCTCTCTTCCTTCTCCTCTCCTCCTTCTCCCTGTGTCAGCTCCGGGGTTTTTACTGTCCCCGGAGCACCACTGGGCAGTCAGCCGGGTGGCTGGGCGGTCAGCTGGGTGGCCGGGCACTCTCACTCATGACTTGATTTGGGTCCCGGCGGGGTGGTGGTGGTGGTCAGAGGTTCCCTCAGTTGACGCGTCGGGCATCACTGGTTCGCCCTTGGCTGTGGCAGCGGCGGCAGTCTCAGCAGCCCAGAACCAGCCTGGTAGCGCAGTTGGCTCTGGCTGGCTTCAGGAGCTGTTCGCTGCTGTGGCGCCCGCCATTTTTCCTCACTGGATGTCCCCATATGATGTGTCTTGTGCCGTTGAACCAATCACGCAACACTCATTCCCTACTAAGAAATCTACAACACTTAAAATATAAATCCGGGGACATTAAATGAAATCTGGGGACATTCCAGGGACGGATTTTGTCCGGGGACAGATTTGTAAATCCGGGGACTGTCCCTGGGAAACAGGGACATCTGGTAACCATAAGTTATATGCATTTTTGAGCACATTACTTGGCTGAAAAACTGCATTGCGAAATTCGGAGAAGTGCAAATTTCGAAAGATTGCTGTGTTTCAGTTTGTGTGCTGGTCCAGGGGGGAGGTTACCGTGGGGCGAGGTCCAGGACCTGAGTTGAGGGTCGGCAGACAGTCCTCCATGGGCGAAGCAGGGTCCACAGCGGGAAGCCGGGCAAGGACAGGAACTCTGGGGGAAACAGGACTGGATGCTGGCTGAAACAGCTCATCGACGACGTTGCTCCTGCAACCTGGGACCGACTGACTGGCCTTTATCTTCTCTGAGGCCAGGGGCGGCCCCAGCCCCCAGGAGACCCGCCTCTCCTGGCCTTAAGGCGAGCACTCCTCCTGGGAGAAACCAGTTCCCTTCGCCTCTCTGCCCTGAGCCTCTGCAGTTCAGGAGAGGCTGGAGGGTTACTGGGGGGTGCAAGGGGGGGCGGCCGCACCAGGCGCAACATATGAGGGTTAGGGTTAGGGGGCACAAATCCACAGGTTAGGGGGCGCAAATTACTTGCCTTGCCCCGGGTGCTGACAACCCACGCTACGCCACTGGACTCACCTGTAGGCACTGAGTCCTCAACCACCTCCGGAGCCAGAGTGGATTCACCTGGTGCCTGCTCCTGAGGATCCGGCACAGGTGCAACCGCTTCAGAATCAAGGCCCTGCCCCAGCTCAGCCGGCCCTGCAGGTGGGGACTCCTGTGCAGGCTGGGATTCCTCCGGTTCAGCCTCTGAATCGGATTCCCAGGCCATCACAGTTTGCCTGGGAAACGGGGACATCTGGTAACCATAAGTTATATGCATATGGTAACCATACGCTAAGGATTTGGGAAGGTGCAGGCAAGGCACCACAAGCTCAGCAAGTTAAAAGCCACACCAAATACAATAGTGCTCTTTCCACCACCGTAGACTGAGCCTTTGCCTCTGACTCAGAAGCACCTTGGGTGGCTCCCTTGATCTTTGTTTCCACATTCAGCACACAAGAGAGTAAGGACACCACCCTCCTAGTAAAGGGTGGCTGAAGCATACTGAGAAAATGTGCTTCGTGACGGGAACACATTAATCATAATGCTACTGATACAACGTAGCAGAGTCTTTTAGTGAACAGTAGAAATTAACAAATGGTAGGGTTTTTTGATTGTTTGGGATATGAAAGGGGGGAAACAGCTGCAGGGAAATTCTTGGGCTAGCCTATGCAAAAAGGACCTGGCCAAGTTAGGACCATTAATGAACAATGCAGGGCCATTGAGGGCCATTGCAGTGCAAGGGAGCTCTCCTTCCCCACTGGCCTGAGGTGAAGACAGAAACAGGGGGTTTGGGTGTGATGTCACAAGAAGAGTTTGGGGTGTGGAATGGCTGAGAAAAGAGCAAAAAGTTATTAGTTGGCTGGCTGAAGGCAGAAGTGGTCTGGATTCCAGCACTGCTGTGGGGAACAAGCTCCTCTTGAGATGACCATGCTGTAAGAACTGGACTCCTTCTACGTAGACTAAAGCTGTAAAGGTAAAGGGACCCCTGACCGTTAGGTCCAGTCGCACACGACTCTGAGGTTGCATGCTCATCTCGCTTTAGTGGCCGAGGGAGCCGGCATACAGCTTCCAGGTCATGTGGCAAGCATGACTAAGCCACTTCTGGCGAACCAGAGCAGCGCACGGAAACACCGTTTACCTTCCCGCTGGGGTGGTACCTATTTATCTACTTGCACTTGATGTGCTTTCGAACTGCTAGGTTGGCAGGAGCAGGGACTGAACAATGAGAGCTCACCCAGTCACGGGGAATCGAACCTCCGACCTTCTCACTGGCAAGCCCTAGACTCTGTGGTTCAACCCACAGCGCCACCCGCACAGAAGACTGTATCAAGTGCACCAAGTATTCTTCCCCCAGTTTCATTTTAATATAATATAATATTATACACACACACACACACACACACAAGAGCTCCATTTTTTGGTTTTGATACAATAAGATCGATATATATCAATCCATATATATGTCTGTGTGTATATATATAGTATTAAAATGAAACTGGATACAAGAAAGCTTCATTTTTTGGTTTTGATACAATAAGATCGAGGTCTGATATATATATATCAATCAGATGTTCTCCCTACAATTTGCAAAGGGCGTAGGAGTAGAACATGACCCAGCCAGAAGTAAGCAAGGGATCCCATTGATTTAGTTCTCCCATCGAAATGAAAGTGATCAGAAACTGCTTGCACCCTTACTTTTTAAGAGTCAGGCCCTTTGATTCTTAATGCATTGGTAAAAGTGGCCGTAATTTTCTTGCGAGGTGTCCTTGGCCTCAATTGCTCACCGTCGATGCGCTGGCTGTCATCTTCATTCTTATTCACATGTGCCATAGCTTTTCAGTCTTGCATTCATTAGCAGTGATTTGTCTTATGTAAAAAAAAAAAAATTCTTTGCCTCCGGCATAAGTGGTGGGAAATAATCTTTTTTTAAATTATTATTGCTCCATTGATGTGTGTCTCATCTGCATTTTTGGGGAAACATTGCCTCCTATAAAGGAAGTAATCATGTACTGGAGACAGACGGGTACAATTTGCTGTCTTCCTTCTGGGAATTTACTTTATTAGCTTCCTTGAGCTGCTCTTTACCCTTTTGGCCTGGTCATGTGTTGCCTCACAGATCCCAGTTGCTTGTTGATACAGTTCCCAAACTGAATACAGTCATACCTCGGGTTACAGACACTTCATGTTGCGTTTTTTCGGGTTACGGACCGCCGAAACCCAGAAGTACCGGAATGGGTTACTTCCGGGTTTCGGGGCTCACACTAAATCGCGCTTTGTGCATGCACAGAAGCGCCGAATTACAACACGCGCATGCGCAGACGCACTGCTGCAGGTTGCGAATGTGCATCCCTCATGGATCACGTTCGTGACCCGAGCGTCCACTGTAGTCAATCCTTCTTCCCAGGGAACTCTGGGAATTGTAGTTCTGTGAGGGGAATAGAGGGTCCCCTAACAACCCTCAACACCAGGCATAGGCAAATTCGGCCCTCCAGATGTTTTGGGACTACGACTCCCATCATCCCTGACCACTGGTCCTGCTAGCTAGGGATCATGGGAGTTGTAGGCCCAAAACATCCGGAGGGCTGAGTTTGCCTATGCACACTATACATTTAAGGCATGTTCTTTCCCTCAAAGAATTCTGAGTACCGTTGTTTACTCCTCAGTTATGATTCCCAGCATCCCTTAATGTGCTGAGAATCCTCTGAGGGGGGGAAATATGCTTCAAATGTGCTTTAAAAATATAGTGTGCACACGTCTAAAGAATGTAGGAACCCTCAAGGACCATGCGATGGTTACTATTATTATTAATATTATTATTCATTAAATTGGTATTCTGCCCTTCATCCGAAGATCTCAAGCGGGAAGACAGCATAAAAATGCAAAATAAAAACACGAAATACATAATAAAAACAAGGACAAACCAAACCAATAACCCCCCGCTCCCACAAACCCATTTAAAAGGACATAGGCTATCAATCAGCCAAAGGTCTGGTTGAAGAATGCTTTTGCCTGGTGCCTAAAGGTGTATCATGAAAGTGCTTGCTGAACCTCCCTGGGGAGAGCATTTCACAAATAGGGAGCCATCGCAGAAAAGGCCCGTTCTTATGTTGCCATCCTCTGGGCCTCTTGTGGAGAAGGCACACAAAGAAAGGTCTCAGATGATTATCTCAGGTCCCAGATCTGTTTGTATGGGGAGAGGTGTTCCTTGAGGTGTTGCGGTCCCTGAGCCCTTTAAGGCTTTATAGGTCAAACCTAGACAGCATCTTAAAAAGTAGAGACATCACCTTGCCAACAAAGGTCCGTATAGTTAAAGCTATGGTTTTCCCAGTAGTGATGTATAGAAGTGAGAGCTGGACCATCAAGAAGGCTGATCGCCAAAGAACTGATGCTTTTGAATTCTGGTGCTGGAGGAGACTCTTGAGAGTCCCATGGATTGCAAGAAGATCCGACCGATCCATTCTGAAGGAAATCAGCCCTGAGTGCTCACCGGAAGGACAGATCCTGAAGCTGAGGCTCCAATACTTTGGCCACCTCATGAGAAGAGAAGACTCCCTGGAAAAGACCCTGATGTTGGGAAAAATGGAGGGCACAAAGAGAAGGGGACGACAGGTGGTGGGACAGTGTTCTCAAAGCTACCAACATGAGTTTGACCAAACTGCGGGAGGCAGTGGAATTCAGGAGTGCCTGGCTTGCTCCGGTCCATGGGGTCACGAAGAGTCGGACACAACTAAACAAATCAACAACAACAACGTCAAAATCAACACTTCGAATTGGGCTTAGAAATGTGCTCAAACCATCTTGCCCGGGGGTGGGGTGGGGGGAAGCAACCTGGTCTAGAGGATACGCAGTGAGTGATTTCTTCAGGTTCTGTTCATTTCATATGGGGATGGAGGAATTTGACCCTCCAGATGTTTCTAAACTCCAACTCCCATCATCCCCGACCATCTGTTGATGGAAGCTGGAATTCCAGCAACATCTGGAGAGCCACAGGTTTCCGACTTCTGATACAAGACAATTTGGAAGCAACTTTTAAACAACAAGAGCTCCCTGGAAGTAAAGCTTGTCTTTGGGGTGAGGTTGGAGCAGGGACAGACTTGGACCTTTCAAATTCCAGTGGCCAAAATTTGGGGCCCTCTGGTCTCTTGCCTTCCCTTCTGTGCATCCCCATAGTTTTGGTGCCCTGCGACAACCCCCTCAGCTTGGCACCCTGTGGGGGGGAACCAGTTGCGCTGCCCTAAATGCACCTCTGGCTGGAGTGTGGTGTAGTGGTTAAGAGAAGTGGACTCGTAATCTGGTGAACCGGGTTTGCTTCCCCGCTCCTCCACCTGCAGCTTCTGGGTGACCTTGGGCAAGTCACACTTCTCTGAAGTCTCTCAGCCCCATTCACCTCACAGAGTGTTTGTTGTGGGGGAGGAAGGGAAAGGAGATTGTTGGCTGCTTTGAGACTCTTTAGGGCAGTGATAAAGCGGGATATCAAATCCAAACTGAATAAAGGTAAAGGTAAAGGTACCCCTGGGACGCAGGTGGCGCTGTGGGTTAAAGCCTCAGCGCCTAGGACTTGCTGATCGAAAGGTCGGCGGTGCGAATCCCTGCGGCGGGGTGCGCTCCCGCTGCTCGGTCCCAGCGCCTGCCAACCTAGCAGTTCGAAAGCACCCCCGGGTGCAAGTAGATAAATAGGGACCGCTTACCAGCGGGAAGGTAAACAGCGTTTCCATGTGCGGCTCTGGCTCGCCAGAGCAGCGATGTCACGCTGGCCACGTGACCCGGAAGTGTCTCCGGACAGCGCTGGCCCCTGGCCTCTTGAGTGAGATGGGCGCACAACCCCAGAGTCTGTCAAGACTGGCCCGTACGGGCAGGGGTACCTTTACCTTTACCTTTAAAGGTACCCCTGCCCGTACGGGCCAGTCGTGTCCGACTCTAGGGTTGCGTGCTCATCTCGCTCTAGAGGCCGTGAGCCGGCGCCGTCCGAAGACACTTCTGGGTCACGTGGCCAGCATGACGAAGCTGCAGCTGGTGAGCCAGCACCAGCGCAGCGCACGGAAACACCGTTTACCTTCCCGCTATAAAGTGGTACCTATTTATCTACTTGCACTTAAGAGTGCTTTCGAACTGCTAGGTGGGCAGGAGCTGGGACCGAACGACAGGAGCTCACCCCGCCACGGGGATTCGAACCGCCTACCATGAGATCGGCAAGTCCTAGGCACTGAGGTTTTACCCACAGCGCCACCCACGTCCCTCTAACTGAATACATTCTTCTAATGTATTCAGGTGAGCAAAGCTTATTTTAAATATAACATGGAGTTCTGTGCCCACTGTGTTTTGTTTCACTCTGAAAAACATGCAGTCTCTGGTACTGCTGTCAGCTAGATTGTTGCATGGGCATGGCCGGCTGCAATGGGAAAGTAAAAAACTTTAACTGTCCATCTGGAATGTTGCCCAGGTGTGCTGCACATTGCCATGGAGCGGATTATGGGCAGCAGATGCTGCAGCCAGCAGAAGCCAACGAGAAACAGCAGTTGCACTTAAAGCGATCTTTGAATGAGTAAACCCAATCATGATTCTTATTTGTGCTTCACTCCAAAATAATAATAATGCTTACCACTGATATAGTCCACATACAGTGGTACCTTGGGTTACATATGCTTCAGGTTACAGACGCTTCAGGTTACAGACTCCACTAACCCAGGAATAGTACCTTGGGTTAAGAACTTTACCTCAGGATGAGAACAGAAATTGTACGGCGGCAGCGGGAGGCCCCATTAGCTAAAGTGGTGCTTCAGGTTAAGAACAGTTTCAGGTTAAGAACGGACCTCCGGAACGAATTAAGTACACAACCAGAGGTACCACTGTGTAGAGTGCTAAAAGAGCTTCGCCTTCATGATGCTACAACAGTATTGTAAAGTAGGCCAGAAGCATTATCCATGCATAGCAGAAGTGGGGAAGGGAACATAAGGGACTGAGGCTGACAGCGTCTTGCCCAAGGGGGGAAACGACTGAATGTTGCAAAAATAATGCTGTGGGCTGCGGTCTCCTTTCAAGTATGTACAACAGGTACCCTTTCTGAGCATGTGATCCTCAGAGCCCATGATTGACACCTACCCCACACCCAGTCTGTGGCAAGCAAAGCCCAGGAATAGGGAGTGGGGGGGTGGGATGCACACTTTACCAAGTCCCAACCTCCAAGGGGTTTGGCTTGGACCACAAAGGGGGGAAAACTACACTAGTAGTAGTAAAAATAATACAGTGGAACCTCGGGTTATGTACCGTCCTCCTTACGAACACTTCGGGTAACGAGCTCTGCTAACCCGGAAGTAGATGCTCCTGATTGTGAACGTTGCCCCGGGATGCGAGCAGAAGTTGCGTGGCGGCAGCAGGAGGCCCCATTAGCGAAAGCATGGCTCACATTAAGAATGGTTTTGGGTTAAGAATGGACCTCCGGAATGAATTAAGTTCGTAACAGGAGATACCACTGGAATAATAATAATAATAATAATAAATTATTCTGGGTGGTGTGCTGGTCCAGGGGGGAGGTTACCATGGGGCGAGGTCCAGGACCTGAGTCGAGGGTCAGCAGACAGTCTTCCACGGGCGAAGCGGGGTCCACAGCGGGAAGCCGGGCAAGGACAGGAACTCTGGGGGAACCGGACTGGGGGCTGGCCGAAACAGCTCATCAACGACGTTGCTCCTGCAACCTGGGACCGGGCTGACTGGCCTTTATCTTCTCTGAGGCCAGGGGCGGCCCCGGCCCCCAGGAGACCCGCCTCTCCTGGCCTTAAGGTGAGCACTCCTCCTGGGAGAAACCAGTTCCCTCCGCCTCTCTGCCCTGAGCCTCTGCAGTTCAGGAGAGGCTGGAAGGTTACTGGACCCAGGGGGAGACTCACCTTCCTCTGGCAGGGCCGGGAGAGGCGCACCTGTAGGCACTGTATCCTCAACCCCCTCCGGAGCCAGAGTGGATTCACCTGGTGCCTGCTCCTGAGGATCCGGCACGGGTGCAGGCGCTTCAGAATCAAGACCCTGCCCCAGTTCAGCCGGCCCTGGAGGCGGGGACTCCTGTGCAGGCTGGGATTCCTCTGGTTCAGCCTCTGAATCGGATTCCCAGGCCATCACAGGTGGCTTCCAACAAAATATTAAAAATACAATAAAGCATCAAACATTAAAAGAAGGAAGTTAGATTGGCCTCAACCAGAGCCAGGGCCTTTTCAACTCTGGCTCCGGCCTGGTGGAACGCTCTGCCTCATGAGACCAGGGCCCTGCAGGATCTAATTTCTTTCCGCAGGGCCTGTAAGACAGAGTTGTTCCGCCTGGCCTTTGGCTTGGAGCCAATTTGATTCCCTCCCTCTCTCCCCCCCCCCTTTCTTTCTTTCTTTTCCTTCTCCTCCTGCGATGAGGCTACATTTTAATATTTTAATGTTCCATTTAATGTTGTATGTTATTTTTGTTTTTAAGTTGTAATCATTCATCTTGTTTTTATTATTGCTTGTAAGCCGCTCTGAGCCCGGCCTTGGCTGGGGAGGGCGGGGTATAAATAAAAAAAATTATTATTATTATTATTATTAAAAACTTCCCTAAACAGGGCTGCCTTCAGATGTCTTCTGAAAGTCAGATAGTTGTTTATTTCCTTGACATCTGATCGGAGGGCGTTATACAGGGCGGGTGCCACTACCGAGAAGGCCCTCTACACTGTAGCTTATGTCTGGGGATGTTTATTCAAAGGATTTCCCTGTATCTGTGTTCTTATGGGGAGGGGGTCTCCAGCGACATTTGTAAGAGTCAATCAGAAGAATACAAGCAACATACAGCGGTACCTTCGTTTGCAACCATTTTGGATTACAACCATTTTGGATTACAACCACGTCAAACCCTGAAGTGTGTGTCCCTTTTTTTTTTTTTTAATTACAACCTATATATATATATATATATATATATATATATATATATATATATTAAGCCCCATTGGCGAAAGCGCGCCTTGGGTTACAACCTGTTTTGGTTTATAACTGGACCTCCGGAACGTATTATGGTTGTAAACCAAGGTATCACTGTACTGCAAAATAAGCCCTGGCGCTCCCCTGGAAGAAAGAGGAAGAAAGTATTTGCACAGGGAAACTCGCTTGACAGGCAAGAAAGAAGCGTTGCTCAGCCATGAGACTAGACAGGACGGCTCTCAGACCAGGTGTGACTTCCCAGAAAGGAGCTCCTCTCTCTCTCTCTCTCTCTCTCTCTCTCTCTCTCTCTCTCTCTCCAGAATAATTCTAAGGGTGATTGTGGGGACCCAGGGCAGTTGCTTCCTCCATGCGTTTCAGGCCCTCTACTGATTATTCCTCAGGACCTTGGACCCTCCAGATGTTCACAGAATTGTACAGTTGGAAGGGACCCTGAGGGTCATCGAGTCCAACCCCCTGCAATACGGGAATATTTCATGCAATGAGGGGCTCAAACCAACAACCCTGAGATTAAGAGTCGCACTCTCTGCCAACTGAGCTAGCCTGGGCAGTTGCTGAACAACTCCCACCAGCCCTACAGAGAACAATCAAGGGCCAAGGCTGATGGGAGTTGTAGTTCAGTAACATCTGGGGGCCCAAGTTTCCCTACATCTGTTAGGTAAGGAAAGTACTGGATAAATCTACTGCTGGGGCAAAAAGTACATCATGCTCTGCAGAGAGGGAAGCACTGTGATGTACTTTAAACTATGCAGTTGGATCCTGTCCAATGTATATTCCCATGGGAGGGATAAGAGAGCAACAAGAACAAACAGACTGTGTTTTGTCCCTTGCAACCAAGAGACAGATACTTTATACCTGCTTGGTTTTTATTCTGGAGCTATGGACCAGTAAGGCAAGCACAGGAGATGACTATAGTTTGGCCTGCAACAGCATCAGTTAACCACACAGGTGCAGCTCAGGTAAGCTGTAGAAAAAGCTGGACAGGACTTGCAAAATAGCAAAAAGAAGAAAAGTAAAGGAAGCTGTTGGCACCTGTCTGTCTCAAGAGACAATACAGGTCACCTTTGGGGGCGAAGCATCAAAGTGACCTCCCTGGTGCAGAAGCATATGGAGGTCCTCCTGGGATGCCCAGATGACAAGACCTCTCAGCCTCACTGATGTGGTCCAACAGAAAGCAGAACAATGGGACTGGCACCAGCTTGGCTGCAGGAGTTGCTGGAAGTTGGCGTACAAGGCATCACTGAGCCATTTTAGGGACTCCACACCAGACCTGTGTTGCATTTACTCCTTAGTCTTTTCTTCTCCAGATATCCCGCAAGGCAGCAGAGGTTTATGATCAGAGTTGTCCTTCTCCTAGATGGGCTGCCTTCCCAGGTGGAGGAGCCCCACCTGCCCCCCAAGCAGCCTTTCTCAACCTGTGGGTCCCCAGATGTTTTGGGACTACAACTCCCATCACCCCTAGCTAGCAAGGCCAGAGCTCAGGGATGATGGGAGTTGTAGTCCAGCAACATCTGTTGAGAACCACTGCACGGTCTACAGCATGTGCAGAAACTGCCCTCTTTACTGTTGAACCCTCTATTGGTCTTGCACACTCAATCTGCCCGGATCTGTCTTTGCATGCTGGGCAAGTCCATATCTCACGCTGGGTTTAATACCCATCGCTACCTACACCTGCTTCATCTGGCCAGTCGAAGCTGTTTCCCAGCTCCTAGGAGCCACAGGAGCTGAGTGCAGGGTGGGGACCAAAGGTGGACAAAAAACGACCCCAGAAGGAGCCTAACGTGTCTTCCACTACCAGAGGAGCTACCGTCTCATAAGTAATTGTTGTTTAGTCATTTAGTGTGTCCGCCTCTTCGTGACCCCATGGACCAGAGCACGCCAGGCACTCCTGTCTTCCACTGCCTCCTGCAGTTTGGTCAAACTCATGCTGGTAGCTTCGAGAACACTGTCCCACCATCTTGTCCTCTGTCGTCTCCTTCTCCTTGTGCCCTCCATCTTTCCCAACATCAGGGTCTCTTCCAGGGAGTCTTCTCTTCTCATGAGGTGGCCAAAGTCTTGGAGCCTCAGCTTCACGATCTGTCCTTCCAGTGAGCACTCAGGGCTGATTTCCTTCAGAATGGAGAGGTTTGATCTTCTTGCAGTCCATGGGACTCTCAGAGTCTCCTCCAGCACCATAATTCAAAACCCCATAAGTAATAGGGGGCCCTGAATTCTGCGTTTCCCCTCGTTTCTTCTCCAGCTCGCTTTCATTTCCCCTCCCCTCGCCAGTGCGATCACCCTCACGCTTTACGCAGGAGCCAGCCCGCTTTAGCCTATGGGATTTCTCTCCGCGCGCTTCGCCCCGGTCTCGCCTCGCAGGCGCGGAGAGGGAGGCGGCGCCGGAGGCCGGCCGTGCGCGCTGGGCCTCCGCACGTGCGCTGCGCCGGGGCGGTTCTCCGGGCGGTTGGGCGGCGCGGAGGCGGCGCTGGCTGGCCGTGCTCCGCCCGCGGCTCCTCCTCCTCCTGCGAGAGGCCGACGGACTTGTCGGCCGGGCGGCAGGCACTGGGCACTGGACGGGCTCCTGGCCGTGCGCCGCATCGTGCCCTTCGTCGCGTCTCGCTTCTCACCATGCCCAAGCGGCTCTCCCGGGCCCGGCCGGGGCTGCCCGCTGCCGGCGCCTTGTTCGCCGCCTCCTCCTTCCGGCTGTGGCTGCTGCTGCTGCTGCCCGTGCCCGGGGCGCTCGGCGTCGGCCTCTACACTCCCGACGACCCGCTGGTGGTGCTCTCGGCGGAGACCCTGGAGCGCAGCATCTTCAACTCCAGCAGCGCCTGGGTGGTCGAGTTTTACGCGTCCTGGTGCGGCCACTGCATCCACTTCGCCCCCACCTGGAAAGCGCTGGCCAACGACATCCAAGGTAAGGACGGCGACTTGGTTGCCCGGAAGGGTGGTGGGACACCTGTCGGTGATGGCTGAGTGGGAAGGAAGTGCACTCAGCACGAGCTCAGAGGCGCGCTGTCTCTTGATGCGCGCTGCCCGGTGATGGTTCTTGGAGAGGACTTGGAGACGCAAAGAAGCTGCTTGCGAGTGCCCCTCTCCCTGCGGACCCTGGGGGCGCCGCCCCGTCTCCCTGTGGCGTGGGAACTTTTTATTTGCCTTTTTATTTGCATTTAAGCCTCCTCTGTTTGGGCAGTTAGCCCTCGAATCGGCTTGCGCCTCTTTGCAGCGCGCGCGCGCAAACCTCGCGGTGCCCAAGAGCGCCGACTTCCTGGTGCGGTTTCCCCCTTCCAGCGTTTCTGCCTCCCTGCTCCCTTCTGATTCTCCCCTTCTGCGCCCACCCAGGATCGAACCGGCAACGTTGACTGGAGAGACACGGCTCTTCCAAAATATTCAAGGCTTCTCTCTTCTCTACCTCTGACGTGCTTGATAAAACTTTTTTTAAAATATATTTTTTATTAGTTTTTTTTAACATATCATTTTCAACAGTAATTAAAAATACTTTTACATCTTATTCAAATTTTTGACTTCCATCAATCCTGTCTGAAAATTTTCCAGTCTAATCTCTTAGTATGCATTTCTTATTTTCCCTATTACATTTCAAACTCATAACCACTGTCTCTATCTTTTTCTACTTTGTAACACTTCGTATATTTCTCCTTACAAAACGTCTTGTAGTCCTACTAGCGTAATTTGTTGGTTACAGTTGCTCTTCAAATAATTCATATACTTCTTCCAGTCTTCTGTAAATCTCTGGTCCCGCAGGTTTCGAATCCTTCCTGTCATTTTGTCCAATTCTTCATAGTCCATTAATTTCGTCTGCCGTTCTTCTTTCGTTGAAATTTCTTCTTGTTTCCATTTCTGGGCTAACAATACTCTTGCCGTGCTTGATAAAACTTAAGCAAAGTAGAAACCCGTAAGCCGTGGGGAGGGAAGTCGAGATTCACTTTTGGAAGGGAGCAAGGAAGAGCGAATGGTGAGGGCAGGCAGCCTTTTAATACGAATTGGGTCCTTCCACTTCCCCCAGCAGTTGGGGCAAAGCAGGAACATTACCAGAGAGAGGCCCTTCGTGTGGCCAGCTGTTCCCCTTTCTCTCTTCCCTGCTCCCTTGTTGTTCAGCAACTGCCCAGGCTAGCTCAGTTGGCAGAGAATGCGACCCTTAATCCCAGGGTTGTGGGTTTGAGCCCCACATTGCATGAAATATTCCCGCATTGCAGGAGGTTGGACCCTCAGGGTCCCTTGCAACTGTACAATTCTGTGAACATCTGGAGGGCCCAAGGTCCTGAGGAATAATCAGTAGAGGGCCTGAAACACATGGAGGAAGCAACTGCCCTGTAACCTGAAGCAATTACACCCTTGGTGTTACAGTGTTACCTCGGGTTGCATACGCTTCAGGTTACAGACTCCACTAACCCAGAAATAGTGCTTCAGGTTAAGAACTTTGCTTCAGGATAAGAACAGAAATTGTGCTCCGGCGGCGGCGGCGGCAGCAGCAGGAGGCCCCATTAGCTAAAGTGGTGCTTCAGGTTAAGAACAGTTTCAGGTTAAGTACGGACCTCCGGAACGAATTAAGTACTTAACACGAGGTACTACTGTATTCTGTATCGTGGGCTTGGGTGCTTTTATATCTAAGGCAGGGAGTTTGAGAGAGAAAGAGGATGTCACACGCTTCTTTCTTGCCTGTCAAGTGCGTTTCCTGTGCAAATGCTCTCTTCCTCTGTCTGCTCTTAGGAAGACTTTTTTGGGGGGTCAACAGCTGTATCCCCACACCTCCCTCTGTTGTGTAGATTTCTGTCCTTGTGGGCATATGCCCCCATGAACTTTGTGTTGCTTTACGGTACACTTCTGTTTTCCTTGGGGCTGATTCTGCTCTCCTCCTGGTGGCAGATAAGCTGCTTAGGTATTTCAGTGTTTCCTCCTCCTCCCATTGTCGTGTCAGTTTCTGTGTATCTTTTTACATCTCTACAGAAAGCACAGGAGGAGGATGCGTTTAATTACCAGAATCTTATCAAAACTACCACAAGGCCTCTTGCCGGCTGCTAGCCTAGCTTAGATGGCTTTCAACGGGTGTGAGACTAAATGTAGGGAGGACCAATGTGTCATGGGCTACATGGAGCGTCAAGGTTCCGGGTTCAAGTTCTGCTTGTGGACTTCCTGGAAGCGGCTGGCTGGCTTGCTGTAGGAAACAGGATGCTGAACCAGGTAGACCTTTGATCCAGCAGAGCTGTTTCTGCCCTGCCAGGGCTTACAGTTCATTTCTCTGCATCCCAGAACTGCTCTTGCTGTTCCTGTGTGCAACTAATGGCAACTGGGTCCTTCAGCAATAGCAGATTCACGTCAGGCAGCTGTGAACATGTACCAGTACCAATAGCTGGTGCTATTACTAGAAGTAAATATAAAGTTAAAGTTAAAGATGATGATGGACTCCAACTCCTAGCATCTCTTGTGCTTGTTCATGCTGGTTGGGCCTGGTGGGAGTTGGAGTTCTTTTAATTATTATTTTAATAATATATTTTTTAAAATTCTTTTTATTGAGTTTCAATTACAACAGCAAAGGAAAAAAACAAACCAAAACAAAAAAACAAAAAACAAAAAATGAAACAACAGTTTCAGAAAAAAGAAGGGAAAATAAGAAAGAAAAAATATCCATACACAACACCAAAAACATCAATTTCTGTTACAGTTCTTTGTCTTATTCTTTAAATCTTTATATATTTAGGTATTTAGATCTTTCTTCTACATCCCTATTGACCTCCTTCCCTCCCGATTTCGGTCTTCTTGATGAAAAGAAATTTCCTTTTTTCTGCAGCTAATAATTATTGATGGTTTGCGCATCGTAAGGTTTATAATATTTTAATAATAATTTAAAAATAATAATATTTTTTTTAATAATAAAAAGGTTTAACTGAACAACATACAATTAAAATAAAAAGTAGAAAACCCCCAAAAGGTTTGTTATAACATTGTAAGAGTTAACAATTCCAATTCCATATATACTTATCTAATACATAGGTGTTATTCTTTTCCAAATACATATATATTTATAATCTATTGTATTTTGTATAAATACATTCCAGATATCATTATATTTCTCCATGCAAAGTCTACGTTATCTACAAGCAATCCGTTCATAAGTTGCAAGTGTGGTCATATCCATTGATTAAATGGAGCTGTGCCCATATCCCCCCCAATCTTCATTATTATTTTATTTATGATTTTCAGTTTTATACATTTCAATGATTTTGCAATCATGTTAACATTTCAAAACTCAACTTCCTTCCTCCTTTCTGCGGTTCCTTTTTTTAATATAAAAAAACACTTTCTGCATATTAAAATTTAACTTAATTTACTCATTTATTCATCTACTTTAAATATATATGCTCTTATAAAACTGCAGGTTATTACAATAATCCTGCCAATGTTCTTATCTGTTTACAGTTTATTCATAAATATTCAACAAACCATTTCCATTCTTTTATTAAAAGTTTGTTATCTTGATTTCTATTTTTTCGGTGAGTTTCGCCATTTCTGCATATTCCACAAGTTTTTGTATGCATTCTTCTTTCACTGAGACTTTTTCTTTCCATTTTTGGATGACGTTCTTGTCGCTATAGTTGCATACATGAATAAATTTCTGTACGGTTTGTGTAGTTCTGTCCCTATAATTCCCAAAAAGAAAGGTTCAGGGTTGTTGTTTTTTTACAAACATTATTTTAAACATCTTTTTCAATTCATTATATATCATTTCCCAGTAAGCTTTAAGCTTACTACAAGACCACCACATATGATAAAAAGAACATTCTTTCTCTTTACATGGGAGCTGTACCCTTATCTTTCCAGGGCATCATTAACCGTCTAAGAAACCATTTATGTTGTCAGCTTCCAAATAGTAGGTGTGCAATTCAAAAGAATTATTCCCTGTGAAAATACTCTTTTGAACTCTGAAAACACTCTGTTGAAACCCTCTGAAAACACTGACATGCAACATCTGGAGGTTAAATTAAAGGAAGCAGCTGCAACCCTAACAAGAAGGGAATGAAAGCAATGCAGCTACCTGAATTTGCCAATTACCTTCTAGGTCAGGGGTCAGCAAACTGGGCCGGTGTCTCCAGTGCCAATCGCGTGGCGGGCCGGAGGGTGGAGGAGCGTGTGTCCATACACACTATTTCCAGCGCACTTCTGGGTCGGAGGAGCACCGGAAATAACTTGTGCGCATGTGCACGGGCCTCCTCCGACCCGGATGTGCACCGGAAATAACGCTTGCGCATGCGAAAATGACTCTTGCGCATGCGCACAGGCTATTTCCGGTCCTCCTCCGACCCAGAAGTGGACAGCCGCGCAGCGCCGGTAAGAGTGGGTGGCGGCAGTACTTTATTGGAAGGAGAAAAATAATCATTTCCTTCATAACAATTTAAACAACTAAAGCAAATAACATTATAGAATATGTATCAATGTTTGTTAACTGATGTGGTTAAACTTTTTTTTTTTTAACCAACTTAGACTGAGTTTTAGCACACATCTTTATCTCCTGATGAATAGCCTTTGGACTACAATGTAACTTAAATAGAAAACTATCTTTAGAAAGATTTTTCCTCCAAAAGCATTTTATTTTAAAAATCTGATTAAAAACAAAAAACAAAAAACGATTTAAATCAAAAGAATCTGTTGGGTTTTTTTTTTAAAAAATAAATCATTGATTTTTATCCACCCTTCTTTCCACAAACGATTCTCCTGAGCTGCTTGTATAACATTTCTGCTTCTAAAGAGATGGGTATTTGTCTCAGGAAGCTGCAGCCAAGCAAGAGTTCCTTGGGGGGGGGGGGGGAGCACATGCGTGTTTATTTATGATCAAGCACTGGCCATTATCCACAATCCCCATGGATATTCTCCAGTCTTGTGTTCCTTCCCTGCAGCTTCTTTGCCGTGCTTCTTGTGTTGTGTTGTGTTGTGTTGTGTTGTGTTGTGTTGTGGTGTTGTGTTGTGTTGTGTTGTGTTGTGTTGCTGTGTCCTAGTTCTGCTTTGGTGTGATTCAATATGGCTAGAGCAGGAGAACTTTCAACATGTACATGTGTTTATTATTAGCATTATCCATTTGCACAACTGCAATTTAAACCTAATGACGACACCTCATAACAAACGTAGCTAATTTAATTCATTCCAACAAATCAGAATATATACAGGCAACTCCCAGTTTACGTGGGGGTTACATTCCGGGGCACCGTAAATTTACATTAAATCACATATATTTGAAACACGATTGGAGAAGCCTGTGAACACTCGCTAAAGCTCTGGAAACCCCTGAAAAGCCAGTTTAGGAAACCAGTGGCACAACAGTTAGTGCCGGGGGTCCTGGAGTTGCACTTGCAAAGGTTCGTGGGATTGCTAAGCACATTTTTCGCCCTTTCTGGGCTCTCTTAGGGCCGTTTTTGCTGTTTTAAAGGTCACTTCCGGGCTCGAGATGATGTGCGCATGTTCATCAGTTGGCCTTTGCCTCTTATATAGCCATAGCTATATTAAAATGGAAAGCGTAATGCTGGCGGTCAACAAAAGAGGTTTAAAGACTGTCTCAAGTCATATTTTTAAAAAATGTAGTATAAGCACTGACAACTGGGAAACACTGGCCTGCGAGCGCTCCAATTGGAGAACAGCCTTTGCCAAAGGTGTCATGGGTTTTGAAGACACTTGAACTCAGGACACAAGGGAGAAGCACACTTGGCAAATCCACACCGTGATCAACTCCCGCCCAGAAACCTCTGTCCCCACTGTGGAAGGATGTGTGGATCCAGAATTGGCCTCCACAGTCACTTACGGACTCACTGTTGAGACCGTGTTCATGGAAGACAATCTTACTTGGCAAAGAAAGAAGCAGATATATCAATGGACTGAGAACTTTTATAGTTGCCGTGCGATTATTTCTACAGGATAGGGTTAAACTGCATCATAAATTCTCTTTGAGTTATGACTTCATTAATTTAATGCGCAACACTGGATCGTTCCTGCTGTACTATTTCTGTTTTTGACTGCCATTCCTTTCCCTAAACTAGTTGGGTGGTTCTTATTCGGTTTGCAGTCCATTGTGTCTCTTGTCATACCATATCAAGGTGTCTTCTCCACAATCCTTTTCCTCTTGTACTGAAATTCCTGTCTGGATTCAGCATGTATCTGGAGACAGTTGCTGCTTGCAGGTCCTCTAGCGAATCGGTAGCCAAGGTGCAAGAAATGCATTTGGATGTGATTATATTATAATAATAATAATAATAATAATAATAATAATAATAATAATAATAATTTATTTGTACCCCGCCCATCTGGCTGGGTTTCCCCAGCCACTCTGGGCATCCAATACAGTAGTGATCTATGGAAGGGGTGTGCAAACCATTTTGGCTTCTGTGTGTCATTTGATTGAAACCGTGGTATCTGTTCATATCTTGAAACTTTTGGATCCAATGCCCTATGTGCCCTATACATTTAAAGCAGGATCCTACCTTTTTTCACGGGAACTGTAGCTTGTTCAGGATCCTAAACGTTGTTAGAAGACCTCTATTCAACTCGCAGAGCTACAATTCCCAGAGTTCCCTTTGAAGAGGGATTGATTCTTCAGCCGCGCTGTTTAAAGTGGCATGATCCTGCCTTTAATGTATATTGCAGATGGGGCCCAATTGTCTTGTACAACACCCAGAGAGGTATTGTTATTGGGCAGCTTGTGAGCTGAATGAATGTGATCAGTTCTTGAATTCAAATCTCTTCCCTGATATGATCTCACTCGCTGAACTCAGGCAAGTAGCTGTGTCTCAGCCTCAGTTTCCCCTCTACCACCCTGATTTCTGTATGGAGAAAATATTGACATACCATGCATTACTGAGATAAAAAAAAATATGGCATATGCTTTGGACAAAAGCAGTTGACTTCTCTGGTCAGGAGTGAGCGACCAGGGGCTAAAGTTTGCTATTGTTATGCACAAATTCTAAAAGTGAGAGGTGCAGGATTCTGTCTTGGGGCTGGGCTATTCCCTTATCTCTGCTAATCCGAGCTAGCAGAGATTCCAAACTAAAAGCAAATGGGAGATTATAGCCCCCCCCCAAAAAAAAGAGGGCAGTAGAAGGATGAAGGTTGAAAATAATCATGTAAGGCTAAGCAGAATTATCCCCCTCCCATTTTTAAATGGGGCTCCTTCTTCAGACTGTTGAATGAAATAGATGGTTTGGTGTGACTTCTTGTTCAATCCCTTCCTGTATGAAAATTAAAGGCGATATGATGGCATCTACTGTAAAGTCATATACATAGTTGCATGAAACGTATTATTGTTGCTTTAGGCTATCACAAAAAAAGACAAC
This sequence comes from Podarcis gaigeae, assembly GCF_964106915.1. NCBI lineage: Eukaryota > Metazoa > Chordata > Lepidosauria > Squamata > Lacertidae > Podarcis > Podarcis gaigeae. The sequence goes on along the minus strand of NC_139682.1, from coordinate 93,223,734 downwards.
CACATTTTCTTTGGGATTTTTCTTGCTCTGTCTAAAGTGATTAACTACTGTCATAAGACAGATGCGTCAACTCTTGCCAAAAAAAACACCTATCTGGAAGTTTGTGAAATGTTTACAGTGACAATAGAAGTTAGATCAGCTGTTCTAACCTTACAGGTTAGATGATAGATCACCCACTGTTAACACGTAGTATATAAAAAAAGGTCAGTCCTGGACTTCTATGAGCAACCTGTTCTTCTTGTTTGAGTAAAGCAAGCAGAAGATTCAGGTTCTCTAGAACACTGATTATTTAGGGCCAGTTTGCGCATTCACCCCTATCAAATGGGAATGGACTTCCTGAATTGAATTTCAGGCTGCAGATTAGGACATTTGATGTTTAACACACACACACACTCCACACGTGGGGGTTACCTTTGAAGGTGACCCGGAAACTACAACTAATCCAGAATGTGGCAGCTAGACTGGTGACTGGGAGCGGCCGCCAAGACCATATAACACCAGTCTTGAAAGACCTACATTGGCTCCCAGTACGTTTCCAAGCACAATTCAAAGTGTTGGTGCTGACCTTTAAAGCCCTAAACGGCCTCGGCCCAGTAGACCTGAAGGAGCATCTCCAGCCCCATTGCCCACTGAGGTCCTGCTCCGAGAGCCTTCTGGCAGTTCCCTCATTTCGAGAATCTAAGCTATAGGGAACCAGGCAGAGGGCCTTCTCGGTGGTGGCACCTGCCCTGTGGAACGCCCTCCCATCACATGTCAGGGAAATACAGTGGTACCTCGGGTTACATACGCTTCAGGTTACAGACTCCGCTAACCCAGAAATAGTGCTTCAGGTTAAGAACTTTGCTTCAGGATGAGAACAGAAATCGTGCTCTTGCGGCGCGGCAGCAGCAGGGGGCCCCATTAGCTAAAGTGGTGCTTCAGGTTAAGAACAGTTTCAGGTTAAGTACGGACCTCCGGAATGAATTAAGTACTTAACCTGAGGTACCACTGTAAACAACTATCTGACATTTAGAAGACATCTGAAGGCAACCTTGTTTAGGGAAGTTTTTAATGTGTGACATTTTAATGTATTTTTAATCTTTGTTGGAAGCCGCCCAGAGTGGCTGGGGAAACCCAGCCAGATGGGAGCGGGGTACAAATAATAAATTACTATTACTAGTACTCTCTTCACATAAGGCTGCCTCCATATGTGATGTTTACTATATGCAGGCTGAATAGATCATATTTTCTAAAGGGGAACTCGGACGCTCTCCAGAGGCCTGAATTGCTATAGTCCAAAAAAATGTTTTACTGTTGGACCCTGCAGAAAGCTTGAACCAGCTGGGAAGATTTCAGGACTAGAGGATTATTACTTCTGTATGATGCCACCTTGTGTTTCTGGCTGGTGTAGAGATCAGCAGGGTGGCCCCCATATTTTCCAGCGCCCCATTTACCTAGCCAAGGAGGGCCAGCTCGTGTGTTCAGTTCTGGTGTGTTCAGTTCTGCCCATACTGTGTGTGCTAAACCTCTCCCTAACAAAATGGGCTTTGGCACACGGAAGTTTATGTTTCAATAAATGCATTAGCTTTTGCAATGTTGTGCAGCTCTCCTCAGGCTGACCTTAAAAGTTATTTAAGAGGGTCGACAGTTCTGAGCTAGGTGGCTCAATGGTCTGATTCGGTATAAGGCAAAATCTTAAGATGAAAGAAAGATTGGATGCATACACATTTCAAACCAAATTTAAGCTGAATTGGCAAACTTCCACCAGATTTCTACCCCAGTCTTGCAAATAATTATTCCTAATGGTTCCCCTCCCTGCTCTGTTCGATGGTGCTGTTCTCTTGCTGCGTTGACAGTAGCCATCCATACTATATTCCCAATTCCATCTGTACTGATACAACTGCTGCCTTGGTTCTGTCTTTATTTGTGGTTTAAATAAACCACAATCAACCTCTCTGCCTTGTGGCCTAGAAGTCTTCCCTTGAACCACGATACTCTCATATAAATCAGTCTACTTATGCATCTAAGCTGAAAGTCCTGATTCAGTTCATTAATTTTAATCATTTCGACTTGTACCACACTTAACTCTGAGCAAAACGACTCTGTCTTGGACCGATGCTGCAATTAAAACACGTGCCATTAAAAACGTTGTATCCAGGCTGTTTCTTTTTACAAGGCTGCACGGCAACCACATTACTTTTTATCTGTGCAATCTCATAGCCTTCGGTTTCCTGCTTCATGATTAGTTATGTGTTTTTGGTATGCTGCAGCTAGCAGTTTTATGCACTCTTGGGATTAAAAAAAAACCTTTTATAGAATTCCCTTGAAATTCTTACTTCCCCCTTCTCTATGCTCTCAGCAGGCCTCGAATCTGGTGGTGTTGCTGCTACCCAGGATATAGTTTGGAGTGTATTTCCAGGGCAAATGCATAAGTTTTTACTCTTTTCATGTATGTTGTGTTTCAAAATGGAAGCAACCACCATGGCTATGAATTCTGCAGCTACGATGGCTATGAATTCTGCAGCCAGGGAATATGTTGTGTGTGCAACATAAACGCACCCTGTGTGCCCAGGACAGTCTCACACCCTTAATGCCTACATCCCCACTTCTTATCCTGCCATTCTTTGGTTTGGATATTTGCACAGAATACTTTCCACCCATATATACTTTTCTTACGGATTCGACTCTATTTCCAAGATTCGAATACATATATATTTTGGCTTTTAAATTCTTGTCAACTTGGTTTAAAGCAGTGATGACTGCAGTGCAGCCAAGTTTCAGTCATTTATCTTTATGCATTTTTACACACACACCCCCTGCTTTGCACAACAAGGATCTACCAATAAAAGAAATGGGATAGATTATTCATTGTGGACGAAAGAGAGCCTTTTCCTCTTGGACAATGAACGTGTGTTTGAATGTTGCAGGCAGAGCCATTGTACTTTGCTGGTCAAAAACCACTTGCTCTCGGACGCATCTTTCCCCACTCTTCCTGTCCTTTATCTGTAACATCTGTGAAGTGTGGTGAACTTTTAACAAAGGTTCAGAAACTCTCCATTTATACAGGAGCTACAACGCCCGTTTTAAAATGGCAAGCAGGCCTGTTTCCAAGGACATTCCCACCCTGTGCCTGGAGACGGTTGTGGATTCCCTGTTTGAGACTTCAAGGTGATATGATGACACCTTTGCATTTGAGCGACAATGTCTCCGCCCTGCTATTTTCGGCTTTCCTCGACTAATGCCTGATTCCACCCAGAGAGACAGTGAATCAAGACACACGTTTGCCCCAGTGCAGACATATCTCCTCCCTCTGCCAGCTGCAATTTGATTAGGGACCTACACAGAACAAGGTGCTATACCTTTGTTTCTCTTGCCGCAGCACCCACTCTTAGAAACTGCACAGCTGAGCAGCATACCTGATATTGAGCTTATTCTTTGGGTGAATAAATGGCATTGTGGAGTCAAGGTGGTAGAGGGGCAACAAAAGGATTACGTAATTATTATTTACGGGACCGCTTCTCCTGGTATGCCCTGCAGAGGACCTTAAGGTCCATGAATAACCATAGTTTAGAGGTCCCGGGCCCTAAGGAAGTCAGACTATCCTCCACCAGGGCCTTTTCAGTGATGGCTCCGACCTGGTGGAATGCTCTGCCCCATGAGACCAAGGCCCTGCAGGATTTACCATAACCTCCTTCCATCAGGCCTGTAAGACAGAGCTATTCCACCTGGCCTTTAATTTGAATTCAGCCTGATCTTTTATTTCCCTTCTCTTCCCTCCCCCTCCCCTTTTATGAAGATTACCCGCTCTGAGACCCCAAAGCTAATTCTCCCTTGGCCTCCTCACTGGCCCAAGTAGGACTAATTCAGCTAGCTAGCCTTCGGGATTATTCATCTCGCTTTACTGGCCAAGGGAGCTGGCGTACAGCTTCCAGGTCATGTGGCCAGCATGACTAAGCCGCTTCTGGCGAACCAGAGGAGCGCACGGAAACGCCGTTTACCTTCCCACCGGAGTGGTACCTATTTATCTACTTGCACTTTGACATGCTTTTGAACTGCTAGGTTGGCAGGAGCAGGGACCGAGCAACGGCAGCTCACCCCATTGTGGGGATTTGAACTGCCAACCTTCTGATCGGCAAGTCCTAGGCTCTGCGGTTTAACCCACAGTGCCACCCGCGTCCCTTGCCATTTTTCACCCTGCATGCAATGAGGCATCTGCTGCCCTGCTCTTTAGGAATATATTGTAAGCGTATGTCTTCTCTTTTGTTTATTTCTATGTAAGTGGGTGTAGCTTTCTTGCATTTGCCCTCTTCCATACTACAGGTTTGTTTCCCCAAAGGAGGAACGCATCTGTCCAAAACATGGTGGAGGAATTTGGGTTGCTGATGTATGGCTACATTATCATTTACCTCTTCCATTATTGTCTAAATTAAGAGATGGCCTGGTGTGGCCTCAAATCTCAAGGCTCCTTGCTTTATGGTGTTGTAAATAAAAATATGCCCTTTTCCCTTATGGGGTATCCAAGAGCCCATATAGAGTCCTTACATAGGTTCCCTATTGGTAGGAGAAAATAACAGAGGCCAACCAGAGAATATTGAGAAGCAAAGCAGCTAGTAAGCTTGATCTTTATTGATCTGTTGCAACAGGGTGCTCCCCTCACACGCAGGAGAGGAAGAGGACCTAGAACAATGGCCTGCAAGGCCTTATAAAGACTATTGAAATTGCCACCCTGTAGATCAAGACCACCCCCAGAAACATTATGCATACATCACAGAAGGGGTGTAACCTAAGACCACCCCTCAGATACATCCCACCTACATCACAGAAATTTAAATGTTGTTTTTCTCTTGTCCTTGTTTATCTCCTGTCTGGCAGGTTACTTGATTGGATTTCCTGGGGAGCCTGGCCATTCTTTTGTAGTGGTAAAATACTTATTTCCTGGGCCAGGTCACAGGCTCACACCTTGTATCTTAAATGTGTCCTTAAGACAGGATTTGTGAGGAAAGAGACAATGGGGAGACTTTTCCATTTTGACCATGCAGAGAAACATTTGCTCAGTTTAGGAATCAAAATGGTTCCAGGTTGGCTTTCCTGTGCTGATCTATGTACGTGTGGTTATGAACGTTGCCATATATCTAAGACCATAAAATTCCTATCACAATGGCTTAATAGCAGGGGTCAGCAAACTTTTCCAGCAGGGGGCCGGTCCACTGTCCCTCAGACCTTCTGGGAGGCCAGACTATATTTTGGAGGAACAAATGAACGAATTCCTATGCCCCACAAATAACCCAGAGATGCATTTTAAATAAAAGGACACATTCTACTCATGTAAAAACACACTGTCTGCGGGCCAGATTTGGAAAGCAGTTGGGCTGGATCTGGCCCCCGGGCCTTAGTTTGCCTACCCATGCCTAATAGGTCTGTGCGTCCTCCAGAAATGTGTTGCCAATCACTTTGTTATTTGATTGCCACAATTAGGGCTGTCTGAACCACTTTGCAGCCGTGGAAGTTTCGCCATCTCTGGGGTGGAGTGCATCGGCTGATCAAAAAGGTCCACTTCATTGCTGCTGTGCTGGGTCAGGGCAGGAAGTGAAGAACATTTCCATCCCTTTGAGGTGGCGAGAGGAAATTGTAAACACGGTGACTTGATTCTGCCTTCGAGTGGACTGAGTCAACCTTCTTCCCTTTACGGGAAGCGATCCTGCAGCTTGGCAGTACAGTGGCACCTCAGGTTACATACGCTTCAGGTTACAGATGCTTCAGGTTACAGCCTCTGCTAACCCAGAAATAGTACCTCGGGTACTATTTGCTTCAGGATGAGAACACAAATCGGGCTCCAGTGGTGCGGCAGCAGCAGGAGGCCCCATTAGTTAAAGTGGTGGCTCAGGTTAAGAACAGTTTCAGGTTAAGAAGGGACCTCCGGAACAAATTAAGTTCTTAGCCTGAGGTACTACTGTATTAATCTGCCTGTTTAAAGCCATCCTTCACGGTCTTTCCGTCATTAGGGCAACTGGCGCTTCAAGGTGGTTTGAAACCCAAAGGCTTATGGCAACAGAGGCCTCCTCTGCTGTCCCTTCTGGATAAACCAGGGGTCAGCAACCTTTCTCAGCCGTGGGCCGGTCCACCATCCCTCAGACCATGTGGTTGGCCGGACTATATTTTGGAGAAAAAAATATATGAACGAATTCCTATGCCCCACAAATAACCCAGATGTGCATTTTAAATAAAAGGACACATTCTACTCGTGTAAAAACACCAGGCACGCCCCACAAATAACCCAGAGATGCATTTTAAATAAAAGGACACCTTCTACTCATGTAAAAACACGATGATTACCGGATCGTCCACAGGCTGGATTGAGAAGGTGATTGGGCTGCATCCGGCCGCTGGGCCTTAGGTTACCTACCCTTGGCATAAACCATGATCAAAACTCAACATAGATTAGCACCCAGTGGTACGTTAGGAAAAGGTGTTAATTACCACAATTCCTGCTGCCTACTTTAAGGAAGTGTCTGCTGTGTTGACTTCCTGCTAAAACAGGTGTGTGTGTGTGTGTGTGTGTGTGTGTGTGTGTGTAATATGCCAGCTTCTTTCAGTCCCAGCCAGCATGGCTCATGGTCAAGAATGGTGGAAGTTGTAGTCCAATCACATCTTGAGGGCAACAGCAAGATGCCCCCCGCCCCCAGTGCTAAAGGACTTAGCTTACCCCGTCTTTCCAAAGCCCCTGAGGGGATTGTATGAGTGAATGGGTTGCCTCAAAGAAGGGAAACAAAAAAAAATCCTTCCAGTAGCACCTTAAAGACCAACTAAGTTAGTTCTTGATATGAGCTTTCGTGTGCATGCACACTTCTTCAGATACACATGTATCTGAAGAAGTGTGCATGCACACGAAAGCTCATACCAAGAACTAACTTAATTGGTCTTTAAGGTGCTACTGGAAGGAATTTTTTTTGTTTTGACTATGGCAGACCAACACGGCTACCTATCTGTAACTGGATCTGAAGAAGTGTGCATGCACACGAAAGCTCATACCAAGAACTGACTTAGTTGGTCTTTAAGGTGCTACTGGAAGGAATTTTTTTTGTTTTGACTATGACAGACCAACACGGCTACCTATCTGTAATTCAAAGAAGGGAGACAGGTTTTTCTCCCATTTTGCAGAACCAAGGGAGAATTAGGCATGGCCACTCGCCAGACTTTGAGGAAGACATATCTCTCTGCTCAGCATTCCTTGTTCCACGGGGAGATGGGAAATTGCTGCTTGAGTTTAGCATAGCTGTGGGTAAATGCAAATGAGTGTTGCTCTGGGCACCAGGAAGTTTGTTGTCTTTGGTAAGAGATAGTTAACCTGCGGAACTTGCTGCCAGGGGATGTTGTGATGGCTGTAATTATACTGTATGGCTGGGTTTCTTTTCTGTTTCTTTTAAAGGTTGACATACATTTGTGGACTATCAGGCTTCCTCAACCTCAGCCCTCCAGATGTTTTGGGACTACAACTCCCATGATCCCTAGCTAACAGGACCAGTGGTCAGGGATGATGGGAATTGTAGTTTCAAAACATCTGGAGGGCCGAGGTTGAGGAAGCCTGCCCTAGAGCACTGAATCTGTATTTTACAGCTGGAGCATTGTGCCAGTGCTTGTCCAAGGTGACGAGCCCAAACATTTCCCAAACGTTTGCTTTTATGCTAGACCCCCTAATCTCACCCATCGGGAGTCTACACAGTAGTTTTTTTGTAGCCTATACATTTCTGTTTCCAGTTGGCTTGTCAGTCAGCATAGATGGTCATGTCTCTTTCAACCCACACTCTAATAACCTGTTTTAAATGTTATCTGCCAGACATGCCATGGTTTTGGACTTCAGGAACCCACATCATTACAGACACAGGCTGTGGGCAGCCTGCTGTGATAAGGAAGGAATGGGATTGGCTCAGCAGTTTGGAACTGCTTTGCAGTGTTTTGGAATGATGAGATAAATTCGTTATGAGTGTTGTAAGCTTAAGCCAATTTAAAACGGGCAGCAGATTTTTAAGAATAAAAGTTAATTGCATTTAAGTATTCAATGTATGACCAGTGGCAATTGTATTCATCCAGGAGGCAATGCTTGCTTTAAGATCATGGATGTTTCAGGGGGTTGTGTTAGATGACCCTAATGAATAGCCTTCCAACTCTGCTATTCCTGTTATATGATTCTATAAATCATATTGACTAATATGTGGGTTCAATCAGTCAATCAAAACTCACAGTACGAATCTCCAGGTGAAAGTTGTCGTGCACAAAAATGCTGCAATAAATGTGTTAGTCTCAAGACGTGGGTGGCGCTGTGGTCTAAGCCGCTGGAGCCTCTTGGGCTTGCCGATCGGAAAGTTGGCGGTTTGAATCCCCGCAATGGAGTGAGCTCCTGTTGCTCTGGCTGGGCTCCTGCCAACCTAGCAGTTTGAAAGCACACCGGTGCAAGTAGATAAACAGGTACCGCTGTGGCGGGAAGGTAAATGGTGTTTTTGTGCACTCTGGTTTCCATCATGATGTCCCGTTGTGCCAGAAGCGGTTTAGTCCTGCAGGCCACATGACCCGGAAAGCTGTTCCTCGGCCTGAAAGCGAGATGAGCAGCACAACCCCAGAGTCACCTTTGACTGAACTTAACCGTCCAGGGGTCCTTTACCTTTACCTTTTTACCTTTGCAAGACTCTTCGTTGCTCCAGCTTTCCAAAGTGTGTGTAGCTTGGACTTTGAGATCACAAGGAGAGGGTGTTCTTCAACTACAGAGGAGTCTCTGGCTTGGTTCACACATCTTCCTGAGCAAAAGTTGGAAATTTAACTTTATTAAACCATAGTTTATTAAGCTCACCATGATTAAACCATGAGATATCCCACAGACAGTTTTTCTTGTCCCCCCTCCCCACCTGATACCCCAAAAGCCCTTTGCAGCACCCCCACTTTGCCATCCCCCTTCCCATTGGCTGAATGAAAGAGCAAGGGGATAGGAATCTCCTCACACTTTCTTTTCCCATGGCCATTCGCAGTCCATTCCCTTCCTCCATTAAAGAAACACTCAAAAATCTTAGCAGTCTAGACCACAAAACATGATCCAACCAAAACTGAGCAAGTGGTCCCATTGATTCCAATGATCTCACCCTCCCATTGAAATGAATGGGACCCGTGACTGCTTGTGCCTTTAGTTTTTAAGAGACAGGTTTAAAATTCTCAGTGTTTTGGTAGCAGATTATGGTCCCCACAAGTGACTGTCATTTCCTGACCTTTATCTCTCTCCATTGATGTCCCGGTGGCGTTCATTCTTATTCATATGGGCCATACCTTTTCAGTCTTGCATTCATTAGTAATGATTTGTGCTACATAAACCTTTTATTTGCCTCAGGGATAACTGGCGGGGAAATAATCTTTTTTCTCTGCTCTATTGATGTGTGTCTCATCTGTGTTTTGGGGAAAGCATAATCTCTTGTCAAGGAAGTCAATCAATCGGTTCAATGAAGACAAAGAGGTACAATTAGTTGCCTTCCTTGTAGGGCAGGGGTCAGCAACCTAAGGTCCATGGGCCACAAGCAGCCCACGGAGGTCATTTAACCGGCCCACGAGCCACTCCCGAACTGAGCTGCCTGCTCGATGTGTCCCCCCGTGCTGCGCTAAACTGGCACGGGGACTCACTTCCACGGTGCTGGGAATTGCGTCTGCGCAGATGCAGACACTGAAAATTGCGGGCGCGCGAGCTATCCAGCCCACAGAGGGATTTCTGCTGGAGTGAACTGGCCCAGGCAAGGTAACCCTTGCTGAGCCCTGTTGTCGGGAGTCCCCTTTTCAGTTTCCCTTCAATGGGATGTCAGTGAAACAGAGGGATCAGGGTGTTGCCAAAACACCCTGGACTTCTCCACTGATCATGCCTTGCCCTACAGATTCAATTTCCACTCCCCTGTTTCTGTGTGCGTGTTTCGAAAGAATCCATTGGTTAATTGCTTTCTCCATTCAGCAACGGAAAGGTCCCACAAACCTAACTCTTGCAAATGCTGACTACTATTACTTTTCAAGTGATACTGTAGGGGAAGAGGGGAGTTGCGCCTCTCAAGCTTCATCTGTGCATTTCACGGAGAATTGACTTTTAAAGTGACTTTAAAAGTCAGAGTTTACTCCAGTTGGAGCTGGAGCTGGACTCGAGGTGCTAAGAGACTGGGGGCTCCATGTACATTTAAGGTTTGAAGCACACCATACCACTTTGAACAGTTGTGGCCTCCCCCAAAGAATCCTAGGAAAGGTAGTTTTTTCAGGGTGCTGAGAGTTATTAGGAGACCCGGATTCACTTCCCTGAGCTACAGTTTGCAGAGTGATTTAACACCCCAGGGAAATGGTAGCTCTGTGAGGGGAGTTGAGGTCCCCTAAAAACTCTCAGCACCCTTTAAACAAACCACAGTTTCCAGGATCCCTTGGCGAAAGGCACGTCTGGTTAAAGGGGTATGTCATGGTTTTCAATGCGTAGTTCAGATTGTGGCGGGTGTTTTACAGGCAGAATACGTATACTGCCTTGCCTAGAAAAGGTTGTGCTCCTATTATTTACTCTTCATAATGTTTCCCATTTGCTGATTTTCAGTGTGGCCTCAGCTGTTGACACAAGGCAGAGGGAACCTTCGCTACCTTGTTTGCTTGCAGCAAACCTTTTTATTTCAGCAAGACTACACAGTCATAAAATTTAGTTATTTATGTTTGCTTTTAAAGTATTATCTATGTTTTTATTTAAAGTATTATCTATGTTTTTATGTCCCAGCTCCTGCCCACCTAGCAGTTCGAAAGCACCCTGAAGTGTAAGTAGATAAATAGGTACCGCTTTATAGCGGGAAGGTAAACGGCATTTCCATGTGCTGCGCTGGTGCTGGCTCGCCAGAGCAGCTTCGTCACGCTGGCCACGTGACTCGGAAGTGTCTGCAGACAGCGCTGGCTCCCGGCCTCTAGAGTGAGATGGGCGCACAACCCTAGAGTCTGGCAAGACTGGCCCGTACGGGCAGGGGTACCTTTACCTTTTATGTTTTTATTGATAATTATTTTACGTGTGTGCATTTTTCAGTTTTGGGGAATTTAAAATATGCTTTATCAATAATTTTATTGTGTACAATCATACCTTGGGTTACAGAGGCACTGCACCGAACCCGGAAGTACCGGAACTGGTTACTTCTGGGTTTCGGTGCTTGCGCATGCGCAGAAGCACTAAATTGCACTTTGCGCAGAATTGCCAAATTGCGGTGTGCGCACACGCGGCACGGCGGGTTGCAAACGCTGTGGGTTGCGAACGTGCTTCCGGCAAGGATCATGTTCGCAACCCGAGCATCCACTGTCCTCTGCTTAAAAGTGCTTTGTGATTTAGCATCCTCTCAGTCTTTCTACTGGGACGCAGTTGGCGCTGTGGGTTAAAGCCTCAGCGCCTAGGACTTGCCGATCGAAAGGTCGGCGGTTCGAATCCCTGCGGCGGGGTGCGCTCCCGCTGCTCGGTCCCAGCGCCTGCCAACCTAGCAGTTCGAAAGCACCTCCGGGTGCAAGTAGATAAATAGGGACCGCTTACCAGCGGGAAGGTAAACGGCGTTTCCGTGTGCGGCTCTGGCTCGCCAGATGCAGCTTGTCACGCTGGCCACGTGACCCGGAAGTGTCTCCGGACAGCGCTGGCCCCTGGCCTCTTAAGTGAGATGGGCGCACAACCCCAGAGTCTGTCAAGACTGGCCCGTACGGGCAGGGGTACCTTTACCTTTTACCTTTACAGTCTTTCTAAATTGACAAATACCCAGCCTGCCCAATCCAGGGGCTTCATTTTGCCTTCCAATTGTAGGGGGCAATGTTGCATGCACCTGTTTCAGGTAGCTCATCTGGACTCGACTGCTTCTTTGCAATTTCCACAGCATTAATAAAGCTTCCGATTGCCTGTGCACCCCCACATCCCCCTGCCATCCACCCCCCACCCCAATTGGGCCCACCTAATTTCCACAGCTGCAGAGTATAAAATGTGCAGGTCTTGCTTCAAGGGGGAAGCTGGGACAAACCTTCCGGGTTTGTTTGTTTTTAAAGAGATGTTGCCTTATTAGGTAAATTATCTTTGTGGCCCTGAAGGTCTTCACGAAAGCACATTTGGCATTTTGCCACTTTCCTACAATTTCTCTTTTCCTGTACAGTGGTACCTCGGGTTAGGTACTTAATTTGTTCTGGAGGTCCATTCTTAACCTGAAACTGTTCTTAACCTGAAGCACCACTTTAGCTAATGGGGCCTCCTGCTGCTGCCGCGCTGCTGGACCACGATTTCTGTTCTCATCCTGAAGCAAAGTTCTTAACCCGAGGTAATATTTCTGGGTCTGTAACCTGAAGCGGATGTAAGCCAAGGTACCACTGTACCGCGCTGATGCTTGCCTTTCCTCTCGCTTTCCTCGTTCTTGCGTTGTCCATCACGAACTGCCTTGTTAAAACTAATAATCTCTGGGAACCCCTCAAGTTGGGGACGATTCGGGGAAGGCTGAGTAATGTGTTGTGTTCAGAATGGCGCACGTCCGTGATATGTTTCAAATTCCTTTTTTACCGGCATCAGGTGATTATGATTACCCCTATTAGGTTAAATGAGGAAATGGAGATCAAGAGAGTTGCCCAACGTCTTGCTGAGTCAGTGGCAGAGATGGAAACGCAAATGCTTCTCCCGTAGGAAGTGATAATTGGCATGTTCTTAGTCCCAGGCTACAGCTCTCGTCATCTGTGGGAAGGACAGCTTGTATTCTGCATGGAATCTGAGGGAACAGAAGCAAAGCAAAATGACTCACGGTGGACGTTGCAATCTCCCTTGCATCTCTGTCATCTTGGTGTTCTGCCACTCTTGCCTTCTACCGCTCTCCTGGATGTTTCTCTCATCCCCTTGTCAAAATTTGGATTGTAAGCACCTGGGGAACAAACACCGTTCTTCCGTGTATGTTTATTGTGGACACCGAGGCTGTCTAAGTTATTGTTGGCATCCCCCTGCCTTGAGAGATTATTATTTATTTTTATTTATTTATTTATTTATTTATTTATTTATTTATTTGTATTTATTATTTGTATTTATTATTATTATTATTTATTTGTACCCTGCCCATCTGGCTGGGTTTCCCCAGCCACTCTGGGTGGCTTCCAACAAAGATTAAAAATACATTAACATGTCACACATTAAAAACTTCCCTGAACAGGGCTGCCTTCAGATGTCTTCTGAATGTCAGGTAGTTGTTTATCTCTTTGACATCTGGTGGGAGGGCATTCTACAGGGCGGGCGCCACCACCGAGAAGGCCCTCTGCCTGGTTCCCTGTAGTTTTGCTTCTTGCAGTGAGGGAACTGCCAGAAGGCCCTCGGCGCTGGACCTCAGTGTCTGGGCTGAACGATGGAGGTGGAGACGCTCCTTCAGGTATACTGGGCCGAGGAGTGTGCCCTCAGGGCTGAAGTCAAATTGCTGCATGGCCGCACTGAAGTGACCTCCCCAGGGCACAAGCCTGGGCAGCGTGTATGGAGGTCCTGGGCAGCCCAGGCAACAAGCCTCACTGTGGATGTGGTCCAGAGGAAAAGCACTAGCTTGGCTGCAGGCGTACAAGGCACAATCTAACCATCTTATTTATTTATTTTCCAATTTTTTTATTGATTTTCACATTTGTCACAAAGAAAAAAGAAAAACATCACAAAACACAGAACAAAGAAAAAACACAAAAAATAGTTATTACTTCAAATCCCTAATTTCATTATATTGATAACTGACTTCCTCAAATCCCCTCTAACTGAATTTCATTATATCACCTGTTTAACAGTTCTCCAAATTCATATTTCTATTAATATTAACTCCTTTCATTTACTAACACAATCTAACCACCTTAGGGATGCCATTCCAGAATTGTGTAGGGTTTACTGCTTAGCCTTCTCTTCTCCCGAAGATATCCCACAAGGCGGTGGAGGTTTAGGACCAGAGTTTTCCTTCTCCTAGATGGGATCCTTTCCCAGGAGGACAAGCCCCATCTGCCCCTCAATTCCCTCTACAGCACACGCAGAAACCAACTCTTTGACCATTGGACCCGCCATTGGTCTTGTCCACTTAACCACCCTAACTCACTGAGGGTTTGAGATCCATTGGCTGCCTTCACCTGGTTTAGCTGACCAGGTTGGGTCGGGGTGGGCCGCCCCACGTGTCACCACTGAGGGGGGTGACAAAATGCTTGGCGGCACTCACCGCGGGGCCTGCAGCACACCTGAGCCACGCGTCTCTCCTGGGAGTGGCGTGGTGGCTTGGGCACGCGCAGGCTCCACTCTGCCCCAAACAGTCTGCCCGCCGTCTCCCCCTCAGCTATAGGGCGGCTGAGTGGAGGAGGCAGGCAGGCTCCCGGAGGTCCCACGGAGTGTCCTGACCCGGCTTGCTCCGCCGCTGGGTGGGGTCCTGCACAGTAGCCGGCCCTGCTCCTGTCAAAGTTGGCAGAAGTAAAATATGCACATCAGAGGTGCTACAAGGAGAGGCTCCTGCTTCTCACAGTACCAAACAAGTCTGACTTGGCAGAATTAGTGGTATCGCTTGACCCTGCTCCATTGGCGCATGGAAACTTCCTTGACTGGGTGTGGTCAATCCCTCTCTGCAGTTTCTCTCAGTCCCTCCAGAGCTTTGCTGGGGGAAAAGGGGTAGAGTTCCTGCCTGAGGTCAAGGGTTTGAGAACTTCGGCTGCCTTTAGTTGGGCCACATGCCGAGTTAGTTCCTCCTCCTCGTCCTCTGTGGCCAGGCTGTACTTCTGTACGTTTCTGAGCACAATTCAAAGTGTTGGTGCTGACCTTTAAAGGCCTAAACGGCCTCGGTTCAGTATACCTGAAGGAGCATCTCCACCTCCATCATTCTGCTCAGATGCTGAGGTCCAGCTCCAAGGGCCTTCTGGCGGTTCCCTCACTGTGAGATGCCAAGTTACAGGGAACCAGGCAGAGGGCCTTCTTGGTAGTGGTGCCCGCTCCGTGGAACGCCCTCCCATCAGATGTCAAAGAGAACAACTACCAAACTTTTAGAAGACATCTGAAGGCAGCCCTGTTTAGGGAAGCTTTTGATGTTTGATGAATTACTGTATTTTAATATTTGGTTGGAAGCCGCCCAGAGTGGCTTCCCAGATGTGCAGGTTATAAATAAATTATTATTATTATTATTATTATTATTATTATTATTATTATTATTATTATTTTCTTTAACTCTCTTTCCTCCGCTCTCCAACTGCCGCTGCTTCCTTTCCTACCCGAACGCTCCAAATTGCACAAAAACCTAAGTGCGGAGAGGGGGAAGTTGCATTTTTGCTTAGGGATAACACAAAGCGAGCAGTTCTGTTTATTTATGTTAGAGCATCTGTACTCTGTTCCTCAGCCAGAAAAGTTCCTGGGGCAGCAATAAATTAAAACAGCACAGTCCCTGCCCACAGGCTTGCAAACTGAAATGACACGGAAGGGAAAGCGGAAATCAAACCCGGGCACCAGTTCTTAAAACTGTTGGCAAGCTGGCACGTTTCAGGGGGAAGGAGGAGCCTGAAAAAGCTGATGGATTGATCCCTCCTTCCCTTAGGACAGTTGAAGGGGCAGCCACCAACTTCTGCAATTTATTTTGGTTACAGTTTTGGACTGTA
Organism: Podarcis gaigeae; assembly: GCF_964106915.1. Classification (NCBI taxonomy): domain Eukaryota; kingdom Metazoa; phylum Chordata; class Lepidosauria; order Squamata; family Lacertidae; genus Podarcis; species Podarcis gaigeae. Next base: position 93,208,131 of record NC_139682.1, on the reverse strand, counting down.
CCTGAGTTGCCTTTCCTTTCCTACGCTCCTGGGCCTTTCCTGGGGACTGCCTGTTTGAAAATGAGCATGCCGCCAAAACAAGTAATTAGCGTAAAGACCCTTCACAAAATGCACAGTTTTGTATGAAGAGTAAAAGTTTATCTTGATCTGCTTCATTTGCATGATTATTGAGCTTTGTAGAATCGTAGTGAAAAGGTCGCGATGGTCGTCCAACCCCCTGCAATGCAGGAATCTCAACTTGGGAACCTTGAATGTGAGATTCCAAAATCTTTGCACGTACATTAGGTGTAGGACCATTTGTTGGGTGTGGTAGGTAGGTAGGTAGGTAGGTAGGTAGGTAGATAGATAATTTATTATGGTCGGAGACCAGCTTATAAAACACACTTGGGGGTACAGTCACGGAAGGAAAACAAACAATTAAAACATTGTACAACAATAAATTTAAAAACAATGTACAGTGGTACCTCGCAAGACGAAAAACGCGCAAGACGAAAGAGTTTTCTGTTTTTTGAGTCGTCCCGCAAGACGAATTTCCCTATGGGCTTGCTTCGCAAGACGAAACGTCTTGTGAGTTCTTGCGAGTTTGTTTCCTTTTTCTTAAAGCCGCTAGGCTGTTAATAGCCACTAAGCCACTAATAGCCGTGCTTCGCAAGACGAAAAAACCACCAGATGAAGAGACTCGCGGAACGGATTAATTTCATCTTGCGAGGCACTACTGTACAACAATAAACTACCACAGGGAGCTGACCCAGAGTCTCCCATAGAACCGAGTTTGGGGATTTTCTTAACAAACTAGTTTGAGTTGGGAGATGGTCTGCGCCTACAGATCTGTACACAGAATCTGGCGACCATCCGGGTCGCCTTCTGATCTTTGCCTAACAGGAAAAGGTCAAATTTTTGCTTTTCTGGGAGGTCAGCAAGCCTCACCAGCAGGGGATCAATGGTCTTAATACGGGCCTCTTCATAAAAGGGACATCTAAAGAACAAGTGCTCTGGGATTCCTATCTCCCCCAATGAACAGGCGCAAAGTCTCTGAGCGCATGGGGCTTTTAAAAAGGCTCCTTCCAGGACCGGTGAGGGCAGGGCTGAACTTCTGGCGAGTGTAAAGGCCCTGCTTGCATTTTTAGATACGAGAAAGAAGAGATATGCTGCCAGTACGGCTATATATATCTCAATTTCTCCAACTTTATAGTCGGGGCCATAGCTGTCAACCGTCCCTTATTTGGTGGGAAAGTCCCTTATCCCAGCGCCGTGTCCCGCTGCTGTCCCTTATTGATGATGTCCCTTAAATTTCCCAGGTTTCAAAGGAAGCAGCTCCTCTCCCTCCCTCCCTGCCAGCCAGGGAGGAGGGAGGCTCCAACTGTGTTGCTTGGCTGCGTTGCTCACCCAATAAGGAGTCTAAGAACGACTGGGGGGTGGAGCTTGCCTGGGGACTCGCCTTTGCTCAGCGCTTCCCAGCGGAGAGGTGACGGTGGTTTTCCTTGCTGCATCCCCTTTGCTGGGTTGCTGCGCTGTGGGAACCACCGCTTGAGGCTTCGTTTGGCTGCTGGTTGACTAAAATCCCTTATTTTGGCTGCTGATCCCTTATTTTTGAGACTGCTGGTCCCTTATTTTCAAATCTGTAAGTTGACAGCTATGGTCGGGGCACCTTGAGCAGTCCCATTGTCTCTCGGTATCTATAATTCTTTGCCTGACCGTAGCTTTTGCCTGGCCCAACCCCAGGCTTAGAAAGACTTGTGAGGCAATGGGTGTGGTAACTGAGGCCAAGTTCCGATGAGTTCAGCAAAGCAATTCCAGTAAATCTGTGCCTGAGCTGGGATTTGACCTCCGGCCTTGTAGGTCCACGTGCAGCCTTTGTCTTCAAGGTAGTCTGGGCTATGTAGTTTGGCCACGGATCAAGCATGTGGATGGGCGAGCATCTCTGCCACTCCCATGAAACAAGAGTAAGGCGTGGCAAGGAATGGGAATTTTAACAAGGGCTTCCTTAATCTCCAAGACAGTTGGGACCAAAAGCCTAGGGTGGAGCAGCTGGGATTTGGGCTGCTGTTGTGACTCCCTGCTAGGGTGGCGACTGAGAGTGTCTCCTGATGCAGAGGGTTCGCAATGTGCCATCTGGAAATAGCTCTCTTGGTTAACACCTTCTGCTGTTCCCTGTAGGAACATGTCCTGAGCCTGAATTTGCGTTCCTTGGATTTGCTCAACACAATGTTTTGACTGATGTCGAGGGAATACAGTGGTACCTCGGGTTACAGACGCTTCAGGTTGCATACGCTTCAGGTTACAGACTCCGCTAACCCAGAAATAGTACCTCGGGTTAAGAACTTTGCTTCAGGATGAGAACAGAAATCATGCAGCGGTGGCAGCGGGAGGCCCCATTAGCTAAAGTGGTGCTTCAGGTTAAGAACAGTTTCAGGTTGAGAACGGACCTCCGGAACGAATTAAGTACATAACCCAAGGTACCACTGTAATGGAGCGAGACTAAAGATGGCAGGCTCAAGACTGGAGGCCCAGAGGCAAGCAAGATGTTGAGCAAACTTGTGGGGTTGAGGGGAAGAGCAGTTCAGTCTGTGCCTGAGGAAGCAGCTCAGAGTCAGCTCTTCTGGTCAGGGGTATTCCTTGTAGATGCAATATGGCACATGTGGCTCCTACGGTTTTATTCTTACAACATCCCCGCAAGGTAGGCAGATTATGATCGCTCCGAGGTTGCCCACTGGACTTCATGGTCCAAGCTGCAACTTGAATCCAGGTTTCCCTGGCCTTAGTTTAACATTTTAGTAACACATGAAATGAGCCTTACCTGGGTCAAGCCAACTCAGCGGCGTAGCGTGGGTTGTCAACACCCGGGGCAAGGCAAGTAATTTGCGCCTCCTAACCCGGGGCAAGGCAAGTAATTTGCGCCCCTAACCCCTAACCTGCCGTCGCTGCCAGCTTCTTTTTGCTGCTGCCTGGGCTGGGTTATTTACAGTAAGGTAGCCACGATGGCGGCAGCGGGTCCGTGTCAGGTGATCTGAGGCGAGTTGCCGCTGGCGCTGCTGCCTGGAGGAGGAGGAGGGCAGAGAGGCAAGGAAAATGCAACATGGCCCAGCAGCAGCAGCAGCGGCGGGGCTGTGAGGAGGGGGCTGCCTGGCGCGCCCGGACCGCGGCGAGTGCTGAGAGCCGCTGCCTGCCGGACGCCTTCAGCCCAGATGCGTGCACAGCTTGTCGGTTCCGCGAGACATGGGGCTCTGCTACAGCCTGCGCCCGAGGCTCTTCGGCGTCTCCGGAGGCGGCGAGCGCCCCCCCCAGATGTTGCGCCCAGTGTGGCCGCCCCCCCTACACCCCCCACGCTACGCCACTGAGCCAACTGTCTGTCTGGACCAATATTCTTCCTCTGTCAGGCCCAAATCCTGATACTTTAGGATTTTTTAAAGTGCTAAGCACATATGGAGCACCACTGTATTTCTTGCTTCTTAAGCCTCTTGCAAGTATAAGATATGGGGACAGTGAGACCACATAAAAATCCAGGTCAAATAATCCCTGCAGTAATGTCCAAATTAACATATTTTCTAACAGATCAAGAAAGAAGACAATTTCTTGGCAAAACAGCAGAAGTGTATTGATTATAGTAAGAGATACGGTTTTGAGCCGAATAAGATTTATGGATTTATGATGTGCTAATATTTGTGAAGGAGCGTTATGGAATATATATCATTCCTTACGAGGTAGATCAAGGACCTTATGAGAATGCTGCTTTAGAATTATTTTAACATGGGATCACAGCCAGTAGGAAAATGAAAGCATATCTTTTGGGTAAGCGTTTGGTTAGTAACCTTATTGTTAAGTGGTTATTTAGAGATCATGGTTTTGTTGTTCAGTTATGATAAAGAATCTTATTCATTTTGTGTTATAATTACATATGCTGCTATGATAAGAAATAAATAAGTAAGAAATAAATAAGAAAACGGGAGGGACCCAGAAGGTCATGATAACAGTCGTGGGGTGCAGGAGCCAACAAACTTCCAATCCCCACAGACTTTTGTTCTTTTCAAAAAGTGTATTTCTGTTGCCCTTCATCAGGGATTTTCTGGGTTGTTGGTGCTTCTTAAAATGTGGTCTTTGATGGTTTGAACCTTTTCTATGCATTAGAATGGGGTTCTTGACCAACTTTATAAATAAGTTGACCCCATCTTACACAACTCCTTATTAAATTGCCACACACACACACACACACACACACACACACACGTCTGTTCATGGAGAGTGACAATCTCAGTGTCTAGATAAATATATAGAGTTGTATAGTCTGTATGTGAACTTCAGCCTTTCCGGCCACTAAAAGTTCTCCAGTCGCCTCCCAGGTCATGGCCTCCTCCTCCTCTTTGATTTCATTCTTCTCCTTACTCCTCCTTCAACCTTCACCTCAGTTGGCCTGCAGGGCTCCTCCTCCTCTTCACTGCTTCTCCTCCTACCTTTTGTTCCCATGATCTTCCTTCCTATCCAACTCTTTGCCTCTCAGGGACATTAGGGAGGCTCAGCCAGTCTCCGTCATAAGCTAAAAACCACACGGAAGATAATACTAGTCAACTTGTTCCGGTAATTTTTCTGTACTGTGGAAGAATGAGCAGAGGAAAGGAAATAACACCTGCTGTCTGTCGGTCGGTCGGTCTGTCTGTCTGTCTGTCTGTCTGTCTATCTATCATCTATCTATCATCTATCTATCTATCTATCATCTATCTATCTATCTATCTATCTATCTATCATCTATCTATCTATCTATCTATCTATCTATCTATCTATCTATCTATCATCTATCTATCTATCTATCTATCATCTATATCTATCTATCTATCTATCTATCTATCTATCTATCTATCTATCTATCTATCTATCTATCTATCATCTATCTATCTATCTATCTATCTATCTATCTATCTATCATCTCTATCTATCTATCTATCTATCTATCTATCTATCATCTATCTATCTATCTATCATCTATCTATCTATCTATCTATCTATCTATCTATCTATCTATCATCTATCTAAAATACAGTGGACGCTCAGGTTGCAAACATGATCGGTGCGAGATGCATGTTTGCAACCCGCAGCACATGCGCGAGTTGCGATTCGGCATTTCTGCACATGCGCAAAGTGCGATTTGGCGCTTCTGCGCATGCTCGACTGCCGAAACCCGGAAGTAACCCGTTCTGGTACTTCCGGGATTTGGCATGTCCGTAACCTGAAAAAAAGCAACCTGAATCGTCTGTAACCCGAGGTATGACTGTAATAATTTTTATTCTGCTGTCTGTATCTTATTCCCCCTCCAGATTGGAGACCTGCTGTGACTCTGGGAGTCCTAGACTGTGCTGAGGCCAGCAACCAGAAAATCTGCTCCGATTTTGGGATCACCGGCTACCCAACACTGAAGGTAAAGTTGCCTTTACGAGGGCAAGTTCAAGGGTGACGGCGCTGCAGCTAGTTCAGCTGGATCCTCCTGTTGCGTTTAGGGTTGATGCTGAATGCCCTATGCCTTTGCAGAAGGGTAGCAGGAGAGCAGGAGCCCCCAAACTGAAGGAGAGGGCCCTTTCTGTAAAACCAGGCCTTTGTTCAGAAAGCAAAGCAGGAAAATCTGGTTTGCCTGTTTAAACGGAGAGATTTGATTGATCATAGTTCTATGCTGCTTTCTCAAATCGGCTTACAAACAATAAATAACAGCAGCATAACAAAACACAAAAGAACACCACAAATACAATGTAAATACAGTGGTACCTTGGGTTACATACGCTTCAGGTTACACACTCCGCTAACCCAGAAATAGTGCTTCAGGTTAAGAACTTTGCTTCAGGATGAGGACAGAAATTGTGCTCCGGCGGTGCGGCAGCAGCAGGAGGCCCCATTAGCTAAAGTGGTGCTTCAGGTTAAGAACAGTTTCAGGTTAAGTACAGACCTCCGGAATGAATTAAGTACTTAACCTGAGGTACCACTGTAATATAAAACAATAAACAAATCATCAATAAAATAACTGCAATCTATAAAGCGAAACAGCAACTAAAAAATAAGCCAAACATCACAATTACAGCAAGTCATGTTATATGATTAACAAATCATTTTATAATCTATAAAACAATGTTAACAGCATCAACAAAATAGCAACTGGGGGGGGGGGGAAGCTAATTGCTGTTAAGTTCATACATACACTTCCCATGCCCCCATGCTTCATCATCTTTTACTCTGTTCAGTTCATTGAAATACGCGTAGAATACACACAACGCCCATTGCTAAGCCTTCTTAGCCCAGCGCTCCTCCTCCTGGGGTCCTCAGGCCATGGGGCAGACTGTGGGGCAGGGCTGGTGGGAGCCAGTGAGCTTGTAGGCACTGGGCGCTGGTTGAAGGTCCTGCTCACCTATCTCATCTCAGTAATGGAGATTACTGAGCAAGGATGGATGGAGCAAATAGAGTTACCTGTGTGTACCTGCAGGAACCCTTCCTAAACAAAAGATCTCCCTTGCAACGATGTCGTCAGAAGCGCCTATAAACTTTTACTAGCCTACCTGCCCTTGCATACCTGTGTTAGCCAATTGTGGTGATGATGGCAGGGAGGAGAACTGTGGCTCTTCTGGTTTCCAAAAGCTTTTATTTTTAGCAAGCATTCTTATTAAGAGGATAGAAGCTGAAAACAGCCTTGTTTAATAGAAAGCAACTGAGCTGATTTTGAAGTTTAAGCACTTTGCTTGTATGCAAAATATTTTTTGAAATTGTTGTTGCTTCCAAATTTTTTTTATTAGTTTTCCAAATTTAAAACAAACAAATAGAAAAAAGAATCAAAAAACAAAAAAACGTTTATCCTAATTGTAATAGTTCCACTTTTTTTAACATTGTTGGGTGACTTCCTCGAATCCCCTGGCTGAGTTTCCATATAGATCATTGTAGCAGTTTTCCGAAACTATTCTCACTAAAATTTACTTAGTCAATTAACATCTTTCTTTCTTTTCATTCTAACTTAACATAGTATTCTACAACATCACATATTTAAATCCTAGGCTTATCTGATACTCGCAAGTAAGTCTATTTAATTTATTTTAACATATTTAGCTAAGTAGTCTTTGAATTTCTTCCATTCCTCTTGGTATTCCTCCTTCTTCTGGTCGCGGACTCTTCCGGTCAGGTCGGCCAGCTCCCAAAAGTCCATCATCTTCATCTGCCATCCCTCCACTGTTGGCACTTCTTGTGATTAAAATTGTTGTTGTTAATATACTGCCCTTCATCTGAAAATCACAGGGTGGTTTACAACATAAAAATGCAAAATGAAAACACAAAACATAACATAATAACAAAACAAAAAAATCACACACACACCCCAAAGTTGTTGCATATAGGTAATCCTGTGTTTGCCTTCGTTCCCATGGTCTAGGAATGCAGCAAGCATCAGGGCTGGTTCTTTTTATTCATATATAATTATTTTTATTGATTTTACACACACTTTATCACAGATACATTCTTTTTGGACTTCTATCAGCTCCTCTGATAATCCTCCGTCTTACTCACTTCTTACGCATTTCCTAATTTAATATTGCCTTATATTAATAACATATCCTATCTCCTTTTTCATTTTTTTTACAATATTTCTAATATTAATTCTTCACAGAGCTTCTTGCAAACCTACAAACGTTTTCTGGTCATCGCATATACTTTTCATATAATCTGTAAATTTACTCCAGTCGTCGGTGAACTTCTGGTCCCACCGGTTTCGGATCCTTCCTATTAATTTATCAAGCACCAGGGCTGGTTCATATGTGCAAATTGGCTTGTTTTCTGTTTTTTCCTCTGTTCAGCCCTTTTCTGCAGCTTCATTCACTTCCGGGTTGCTCTGGTCTACGTGAACCCACGCATAGCAAGGATAATAACAACAACAACAACAACAACAACAACAACAATAATAATATATTTATACCCCACCCATCTGGCTGGGTTTCCCCAGCCACTCTGGGCGGCTTCCGACAAAATATTAAAATACAGTGGTCTGTTAAACATTAAAAGCTTCCCTGAAGAGGGGTGCCTTCAGATGTCTTCTAAATGTCAGGTATTTGTTTTTCTCTTTGACATCTGGTGGGAGGGTGTTCCACAGGGCAGGAGCCACCACCGAGAAGGCCCTCTGCCTGGTTCCCTCACTTCTCGCAGTGAGGGAACCGCCAGAATGCCCTCAGAGCTGGACCTCAGCATCCGGGCAGAACGATGGGGGTGGAGACGCTCCTTTAGGTATACTGGGTCCGAGGCCGTTTAGGGCTTTAAAGGTCAGTACCAACACTTTGAATTGTGCTCGGAAACGTCCTGGGAGCTGGGAGGAGGATTAGTCCTTCTAAAGGGACATTCATTTGCTGCCTCTACTGCTTCCAGATAATGAACTCAGATGTAGGGATGCTGCTACAGCAGTTCCACAGGAACGATTGTGCGAGTGTTTTGTGTGTTAGAAGTTAGAACTGGGAACCGGACACGGCCTTAAAAAGCCTGATGCAATTGCACCAACAATGTCTGGTCTCCTTTTGTGCAGTACCTTGCCTCTGACCCTCTTTCTGTGTTTACTGTCAAGCCCCCATGACTGGTTTGTAGAAAGAAGCCAGGCTCATTCCTGTGGGGACCTTGACTACATTGCTGGGTAGGAATAATTAGTGTCTTTAGAAAACCTTGGGATAAGTGCCAAAACCTTACCAGAAAATGGTTAGACTTGAAATGAATTGTTCCCAGCTCTCCTAAGGGAAGAATGTTCCTCAGATGCACACTCATTAGCATTTATATGGTCCTTTTCCTTGGGGCATGAAGATTTTCACAGTATTTCAGCTGCCCTTGCAACATTATTGTAAGGTAAGCCATAGCACATTTGGAGTAAGCTTTCGGGAACAATGGCTTGCATAGTTAAAGCTGTTTTCAAGAATGAGGTGAGATTTGAACTGGGAACTTTCCAGTTCTGGACTGGTGCTCATAACTGCTATGATGATTTGATGAAGCTGTGTGATCTATCCCAGAGGCATGTACTGGAATCCATTGAAAGGAAAGTTAGGGCAGCCCCAAGGAATTCAGGCACAGAGAAACCATGGCTAGTCTAATAGCATACTAAGATGGATGCATTGCATCAATAAATAGATGCAATGCATCCATCTTAGTGTGCCATTAGAATAGCCATGGTTTCTCTCCGCCCAGAAACTCTCCTTTCTACATGGGCTGTGCGGGGTAGCAATCCCTTCCCTAATCTTCTGGCAACATTATATGACACACGCCAGGGATGTGTGTCAATAGGTAGGGTTGTTCTGTATTAAACCTGGAATGCATTGGTGCACAAAAACGCAACTGTTGGCCTTCAGAGAAGAACCCAGGAACCTCCATTTCCATCTACAGCATGTAAAGTACAGTCATACCTTGGGTTAAAGTAACTTCAGGTTAAGCATTCTTGGGTTGCGCTCCGCGGTGACCCGGAAGTAACAGAGCGCGTTACTTCCGGGTTTCGCCGCTCATGCATGCGCAGACGCTCAAAATGATGTCATGCACATGTGCAGAAGTGGCAAATCGTGACCCGTGGATGCGGGTTGCATTCGCTTCAGGATGCGAACGGGGCTCTGGAACGGATCCCGTTCGCATCCAGAGGTACCACTGTAAACCATGAGCCCTCGCGATTACGGAACAGAAGCTTAAAAATTCCTGGGAATTTCTGCTAAAGAGCTAGGTGGCTTTTCAAGGTGGGACCCTCGGTGGAAAGAAATGCTCCCGACTCCAGTGTAAAGCTCACCCCCTCCATTCCCACAGTGTGGGGTGCAACTTGCCACATGTCTTGACATTATAAAGCTGCTTTCTAGCCAGCAGGAGCCAATGTTTCTGTCGGGGGTTGCAGCAGTCAGTGAGAAAAGGGACCCATCGCCCAGTGTGACCTGGGAGAGGGATGGTGGGGACCTGACAGGTCTTCTATAAACCTGCCACTTTATGGAATTGACGGAAAGGACTGGCAGAATCCGAAACCAGGGAGAGGAGTTGATGGAAGAAGATTGGAAAATTTAAAGTTTATATATAGAAATATCGCAAAATTAATGAGTGATAGAAAAATGGTGGATTGATATTTTATGGATTTAGCAGAAATGTTATAAGGAGTTAAGCATATATAAGTATTTTAGATTTAATGTTAAAATAAGGTTTAAAAAATATGTTATTTATAATATGATAGAGAATAGAAAAAGATGGAAAGGATTTGCTGAAATAACTAGTAGAAGTGGAATACAAAAAGGGAGGTGAGAGGAGGTCGAGGAAACAAGGGAATGAAAGAAAGAGTATCAAAAAGGGGGGATGTATTTTTTAAAAAATTGTTTTTGTTTTGTTTTATCTAGGGTTAGGGTTAGGGAGTGGGTTTTGTTTAGTTTAGTTTAATGGGTTTAGGTTGTGTTTTGTATTGTTTATATATTGTATTGTCTTTTTTTCTTTCTTTTGTTTTTTTCTCTTCTATCTTCTTTCCTTTTAAAAGTAATAAATATTATTTTTTAAAAAAATAAACCTGCCACTTTAGCACGATTTTAATCTAATGACACATTAGATTCCCTGAGAGAGGGTTAAGGCCAAAATAGATATAGCTCAGGGCATAGGCGCCAATTCCTAGGGGCCAAGGCAGTCTTGCGCCCCCCCCAATGTATTTTTTTAGGGACCAGAGGCAAATGGCAACTTAGGAGGGTGGGGACTGATAATAAGAGGGGGGAAGACACTCATCCCCCAGTGCTGGCATCTAGACCCATCAGAGGAGTGTTAAATGATTAAATTTAACATCTTTTAAGTTATATACATTTTTTTTAAAGTGCAGGAGACCCTATTCAGAGATCTCCAGCATTAGTTTTCCAGACATGCCTCCCTCCCTCTCTCCCACTTGCAAATGCTTTTATTCTGCCGCTTGCTAGAAGCCTTCTAAGATCTCCGGGGAAACCTGCTGATGTGGCACTGACCTCCGCTTTCCCTTTCGCTCACGCATTGTCTACTCCTGCAAACAGATCTCAGGGCCAGCCCATTAAACAAACATTGGCTTGGATACCTTGAGGCAGGTAGGAAGTAAACGCACAGCTGGCAGGGAAAGCTTGAGGATGGAGCGAAAGCTGAACGAAACACATAACAGACAGCAATCAGGGAGCAGAGTAAACTGTCACCCAGGGAGGGCAGTCAAGGAGACCTCACTGAGCTGGCAGTATTTCCCACAAAACAAACCATTTTCCGTTAGGGAAGAGCTAGCAAACGTAACGATTACCTTCCTCGATCGGACCAAAGCATTTCGTTTCCAAGGTAATCGCTTGGAGCGTGGGCTGTAGCGCCTGCTTTCGATGCTGCAGGTAGGGTCCAGGTAGAGCCCAGGTAGAGCCTCCAGAAAGAGCTGCTGCTTGTCAGTTTAGTTCAGAGGTCGCTAGCCTGCTGCTCTCCAAATGCTGTTGAACTACTACTCCCATCAGGCCCTGCCAGCATAGCCCAATGGCCAGGGTTGCTCGTCAGCAACACCTGGGAGGGCTGCAGGTTAGACCACCGTACTGGTCCGGACAGCAGTGAGATGGATGGGTTGGGAAGGAAGCATCTTCCTGTGTTCCTAGGCCTAATAGGGCAGGAGCAGATAACCTGAGGCCTCAGGCCTAATTCAGTAGGGGCATGGGAGGGAAGCCCAAACGCAAGCAAGCAGTTTGGGCAACTGCCAAGAGCAGTCGGCCCTTTCCCCGGAAGCCTGAGTATGAGAGAAGTGGGTTGCAGAAAAGGAGAAAGGATTACCCAGCCCGCTCTTGGTTCTGGTCCTCTCTGCTGCTACCACAAGGCCCATCGATAGCTCGCCCCTCGACAGATAACATGCCCCACAACAACACTTTACCCACTCGCAGCTCCCAGCAAATGTCACTAACTGCCTTCAGCAGTTTAGGCAGAAGGCTCAGGTTTGTGTGTAATCCTAGTACAGTGGTACCTTGGGTTACAGACGCTTCAGGTTACATACGCTTCAGGTTACAGACTCTGCTAACCCAGAAATAGTACCTCGGGTTAAGAACTTTGCTTCAGGATGAGAACAGAAATCGTGCTCTGGCGGGGCGGCGGCAGCAGGAGGCCCCATTAGCTAAAGTGGTGCTTCAGGTTAAGAACAGTTTCAGGTTAAGAAAGGAGCTCCAGAACGAATTAAGTACTTAACCCGAGGTACCACTGTAATCCCAGAAGGGAGAAAAGCGAAGGCAAGCAGTATTGTTAAAATTCTTTATGTATGGTTTCAATATGTAGGGGCTGCAATATTCTGCACCTTATTATTGTTGCTGTTGTTTGTAGTTGTGCTTTAACAGAGTTCTTTGGAGATGAAGGTTTCTCAAAATGTGCTTTGTTTAAAAATTGGACTGGGGAGATGAATAGGCGAAGAAGCCCCGTTTCAAGCTTCGTCTTTCTGGAGCCTCCACTGAGCACTCAGACAGGATCTGTGAGGGCTTCTCTCAGCTTGTGCTGCTGCTTAAATATGTGGGGAGAAAGGAACTCAGCTTTGGAGTTCATTCGATTGTGTGTGCCTCTAGACGTGCAGTGTTTGTAGCTACAAGCTCTGTTTGTTCACTGGGACCTTTGCCAGGAGTTAGACCGCCAAGCGGATTTATCCCCCCCCCCCCGCCTCCCTTTTGGCTCTGAGAGTTTTTGTTCTCTCTCTTTCTCTGTATTGTTTGTTTTCCCCTTTTTTTGTGACGCCTAATCAGCCTGTGCCTAGAACTGCCTAAGCAGGATTCCTGCAGCGCTGGAGGAGTGTACAAAAAAAGAAAGGAAGATCTCCCTTATCTCGGACTGCTTGTTCCTTTCTGAAGGTCTCTGAGCACTGGCTGTCCTAGATTAGCAGCACTTGACAAAATTCCCACAGCAAGGCTGAGGGCAAAGGCTGGTCACAGCCCATGCCTCTCGGGTGAGGTTGCCTGTTCACAGCTCAGAGCTTGCAAGATTTTACTGATTGTGGTTGCCAGCCCTTCCACATTTAGGTAAAAAGGTAACATCTGGATGGTTATGTTATAAGAAAAATACCTCTAATTCCCTTGTGGGGTATCCAGAGCTCCTAGAATCATAGAATCATAGAGTTGGAAGAGACCACAAGGGCCATCGAGTCCAACCCCCTGCCAAGCAGGAAACACCATCAGAGCACTCCTGACATATGGTTGTCAAGCCTCTGCTTAAAGACCTCCAAAGAAGGAGACTCCACACTCCTTGGCAGCAAATTCCACTGTCGAACAGCTCTTACTGTCAGGAGGTTCTTCCTAATGTTTAGGTGGAATCTTTTTTCTTGTAGTTTGGAACCATTGCTCCGTGTCCGCTTCTCTGGAGCAGCAGAAAACAACCTTTCTCCCTCCTCTATGTGACATCCTTTTATATATGTGAACATGGCTATCATATCACCCCTTAACCTCCTCTTCTCCAGGAGATCTCTGTCGGTCGGAGAGAAAGCAAAGGTCAACCAGAGTATATTGAAAGCAAAGTGGCTAGTAAGCTTGATCTTTATTAAAGGAAATAATCTGTTGCAACAGGGTCCCCGCTCAAGTGATAGGAATTTTGAGGTCTTAGATATATGTTAAATGTTCATAAGTGTACCAACCAAGCACGTACATAGATCAGCACAGGAAGAACGAACTGAAACCATTTTGATTCCCAAACTGACCAAATGTTGTCTCTGCAAGGTCAAAGGAAAATGGAAAAGCCTCTCCATTGTCTTTTCCTTTACAAATCCTGTCTTAAGGGCACATTTAAGATATGAATGGGGTGTGAGTCTGTGACTTGGCTCAGGAACTAAGTATTTATCATTACAAAAGACTGGCCAGGTTCCCCAGGCAATCCAATCAAGCGACCATTAAACAGATAACCTGGCAGACAGGAGGTAAACAAAGCACTCAGATTTCCGCTGTAGACCGCCCTTTCTGTGATGTAGGTATGATGTATCTGGGGTGGTGGTCTTGAGCTACACCCCTTCTGTGATGTATGTATGATGTTTCTGGGGGTGGTCTTGGACTCCAGGGAGGGAATTTAAAATGTCTGTATAAGGGCAGGCACACTTTTGTTCTGGGTTCTTCCTCCCTCCTGCGTGTGAGGGGAGCACCCTGTTGCAACAGATCAATAAAGATCAGGCTTACTAGCTGCTTTGCTTCTCAATATACTCTGGTTGGCCTCTGTTATTTTCTCCTACCAATAGGGAACCCACGTAAGGACTCTATATGGGCTCTTGGATACCCCATAAGGGGGAAAGGGCAGATTTATTTGTTTACAACACTCACCACATGCAGGAGGGAGGAGAAAACCTAACAATGGTGCACAAGCCCTTATAAAGACTTTTGAAATTGCCCACCCTGTAGCCCAAGGACCCCCCCCTCCCCAAACATACATCACAGAAGGAGAGGCCTCCAGCAGAATCTCCTGTCTGCCTGATAATGCCTTACTTGATTGCATTTTCTGGGTAGCCTGGCCATTCCTTTGAGATGGTAAATACTTTAGTTCCCGAATCTCTTACGCATATTGATAGTTTGCTCAGCTTAACATATACTTGCCAGACTGTATTTGAAAAGGGAGAAACACTCTGTCCCAGCTCCTGCCACCCTAGGAAGTTTAAAAGCACGTCAGTGCAAGTAGATAAATAGGTACTGTTGCAGCGGGAAGGTACATGGCGTTTCCATCATAGTGTTCTGTTGTACCAGAAGCAGTTTAGTCCTGCTGGCCACATGACCCAGAAAGCTGTCTGTGGACAAACGCCAGCTCCCTCGGCCTGAAAGCGAGATGAGCACCACAAGCCAAGGTCGCCTTTGACTGGACTTAACCGTCCAGGGGTCCTTTACCTTTTTACCTTTACCTTTTTGAAAAGTGAGGTGTAAGCCCCTCCAGTCCAAAGACAGCCAGAAAGCTTTTCCCATTTCCTTCCTCCTTGCAGAGAAATATTTGAGGTCAATTTGGCAGAGTCAAAATGGCTTCAGGATTGTTCTGTACTATTTCAGACAGGTGGTTTATATACTTATGTATGAGTTTGCCTTGTACATTTATGAACATTTATTCTATATTTGAGACCTTAGACTTATTATAAAAGTTAAGTCCCATCAAAGGTGACTATGGGGTTGTGGCGCTCATCTCACATTTCAGGCCAAGGGGCCGGCGTTTATTCGCAGACAGCTTTCTGGGTTGTGTAGCCAGCGTGACTAAACCGCTTCTGGCACAACGGGACACCCTGACAAGTGTCAGAGCATACAGAAACGGCATTAGGTTTCCTGAGGTCCTGCTTGGCTTGGCGGGTTGAGCTGGTCTGGTTTAACGCATCTGCTGCAGCTGCAGAACAGGATGGGCTCAGTTCCTCGCACCCTTGCTCCTTCTCTTTCCCTTTGCCAATCCTTCCCTCCCATTTGCCAAAGCAAACTGTGTGCTCTTGCGTTGCTCAGTGGCAGTTGGAGCAGGGTTTTGGAAAGCAGGAGTTTCGCCATTTCATTTTGCAACACTTGATATTTCGTTCTGTATTCAGTGGTTTTGCAAAACCAATCGCTAGCAGTCAAACGGCATACCACAAATTGCAATCTAAGCGCTACCCAACCCCAGCCACCAATCTACTGGCATGTACAAACAGCAGCATAATGTATCCACATTAAATACCGTATTTTTCGCTCTATAAGATGCACCAGACCACAAGACGCACCTAGTTTTTGGAGGAGGAAAACAAGGAAAAAAAATATTCTGAATCAGAAGCCAGAACAGCAAGAGGGATCGCTGCGCAGTGAAAGCAGCAATCCCTCTTGCTGTTCTGGCTTCTGGGATAGCTGTGCAGCCTGCATTCGCTCCATAAGATGCACACACATTTCCCCTTTTTAGGAGGGAAAAAAGTGAGCCTTATAGAGCAAAAAAGACGGTACTATACTCATACCGTACTCCAACATGCAGTGCGGTTGTAGAAAAAGTGAAATGGAGGCAGGCGAACTTGAGGAACTTCCCTTTTCTGGGGAAAAGGAAGAGGGACCCAATTTGCTATTCTCGGGGGTGGAATCTGATAGTCTTTCATAATACAGCTCCCTGTGCGAGGCCAAAATTTAGCGACCCCAAATGGATCTTCTCAATTACGGACCTTCTCCATTTTGCACCCCCTTGGCTTGGCACCCTATGGGGGGCAAGGAACGCCTGCCCCACGTCGCTATTCTTCTCCAAAATGTCCAGGGATTGGCTGCACTCATCCTCTTTTCCAGCTCCATATCTGCTTAAGAGGCGGGTGATCTCACCGGGTTTCAACCTTACAACTCGGCCGCTTAGGCAATTGGAGGCACAGTAACAGACTTGACAGAAGCGACTCTTTAAAAGCAAAACCTAACCGTAGGGTCTCTTTCCTTCCAGTTTTTCAAGGCGTTCTCCACGAAGCCCGAGGATGGCGTCAGACTTCACCGTACGTATCCTGAAGTCAATTCCTACCTAAGCTAGAAGCAAGAAGTTATGGCTGGAGTTTAGTTTACTAGGCTGGGCCTGCCTAGAGAGGGGTACCCACTCACCACCCTCCAAGCTCATGAATCAGAATCAGGAATTATAGGGTAATCAAAGCTGGTGGTCACCCTCCATAAAATGTCCCCTAGGTCGTTGATGGGTGTGGCACAATCCCTTTGAACTCTCCCCCCCCCATTTCCCCTCCGTGATGTCTCTTAATTTGACCAGGAAATGTCAACATGTCCCTCATCTCACAATCAGCAGCGTGAGACCAATTCCACGCTTTCATTTTCATTCTCATTTTTGTCTCAGGATTCATATTCCCCCCCCCCCGAAATCAAACTTGCCCCCCAATGTTTCTAGGCAGATTAATGGCTTTTCCTGGAAGTCCTTCACTCTCGCACTGGGCCTGTGTGTCTGAAGGAACACACATAATCATAACCAAGAATCCCATAATCAAGAAAAGAAAAGCGCCCAATAGGCCTTGGCTGCTTCCATTTGAACCGAAGGGAGGATTGTGCTCCTGTTCTTCCTCACCTGCGGAAGGTTCATTATTGCAGAGTTTGAGAAATTCTGCGTGAGGAAAGTCTCCAAAATGATTCATGCTTTCTGGAAAGGGAATCCCCATTCAGGCATGAAGACTGAAGATTGGAGAAAAGATAGTATCTGTCTGACATGAACCACGTAGGAGTTAAGTTGGGAGTGGTTCCCTGGCTGTGTTTAGGTCTAAGCGTAGGGTTGTGTGTATGGGTGGCAGCCTGGCACAATGTTTATCTCGTATCCAGGCAGCATTTATTTTGTCTCGAGATTCCCAGGCCCAGGTTGCTTCCTGCCACCGAAAGGTAGAGTAAGGAGAACGCCTGACTTTGAGTAACACCATCCCATAATGATCCCAAGGAATCCAACATGAGAGAAGCTGCTGTTGTGCATTTCCTAGGATATGGCAGGTGCCTGAGAACAGGGGGCATGTAGGCTGGTGCAGAGCTCCTGGCCGGAATTGTGACCCTGATATGCTTTCTTCCTTGTACAGATAAAGGAGACGACATTCGGAGCCTCACAGAGTCCATCATCACCTCAATAGAGAGCCATAGAGACCTGTGGCCTCCCGCCTGCCCACCGCTGGAGCCAATTAGGTAATTTGGGTGGAGAATGCATCATAGCATGAGAAACAATTATAGCAATGCAAAGCCTAGCATGGGGTTTCCCAGACTTGTGACTTTACTCACCCTTTGCAAAATTTCCATTGACTCCCTCTTAGAGGGGTAAACGGAATAAAGTCAAGAAATATCAGTATCCAATTGGCGTTTATTACCGTATTTTTCGCCCCATAGGACGCACTGCCCCATAGGATGCACCTAGTTTTTTTGGGGGGGAAATAAAGGGAAAAAAATTATTCCCCCCCGAGGCGCGGTGGCTGGTGCGGGGGAAGCCTGAACAGGCTGCCGCCCCAAGCCTTGCGCGCCCGGTGGGACCTCTCGCCGGGCACGCAAGGCTTGCGGACATCTGCCCGAAGCAGGGGGCGTGCTCTGCAGCTCGCCCCCTGCTTCGGGCTGCCGGCTGCCGTCCCAAGCCTCACGTGCCCGGCGGGACCTCCCGCCGGGCACACAAGGCTTGCGGATAGCTTCCTGAAGCCTGGAGAGCGAGAGGGGTCGGTGCGCACCGATGCCTCTCGCTCTCCAGGCTAAAGCGAAAGCCTGCATTCGCCCCATAGGACGCACACACATTTCCCCTTCATTTTTGGAGGGGAAAAAGTGCGTCCTATAGGGCGAAAAATACGGTAAGCCCTACTATTAGGAATCATAAAATGTAAAAAGTAAGGGAGGCAGCTCTAATGATACCATGCTTCTTCACCTCTGTGCTGAGATGGCTGCACCTGATGCACTTTAACAGGTGTATAAGGACTGAGCTTGTGACTTTGAGAATATTGTTGTATTGTGGGATCTTAGGATCAAATACAGAGGTTCCTCATTGACAAGGGAGGTCCAGTCTGGACACCCATGCCCCTTAATTCTGAAGCTTATCGTTTCTATTTTTTTTACATGCTATACCTTGTACACTTATTTCCACCCCAGGTACTTTTTACCCCCTTTCAGATCCCCCTAGGTCTCCATTCACCCCCTGCACAGTCCCAGCGACCCCAGGGGGTCAATATCAAGCACTTTGGGAAACCTTGTCCTGGTATGTTTAACAGCAGCAGCAGCAGCAGCAGCAAGGCTCTACTATCTGGGATGCTTCTAACATTTCTATGTCAAGCAGGTTTTTATACCTTAAGAAGAAAGAGAATCAATTTCAGATTCAAGACTTTGAGGCAAGGGGATTACATCTGTTAAACCCCCCCCCCCCACAAACCTCCCAAATTTCAACCCATTTATCTTGACTCACCCATGTGAGGAAAGAAGCAGTAACGGGAGCTATGACACAGATTTCTGTATATTTAGGTCCTTGAACCATACCTTTTCCCACATGAGGACAATAACTGTCTCAGAAGCTGCTGTTTACCAGAGGCCCATGTGCCTTTTGAATACAGCTGGAAATGGGAGGTCTAGATTGGTGTGTATTCCACATGTGAGCTGAAGTAACAACTAGGAGGAGAGCTGTTGTTCTTTTCCATCCAAACTATTTCCCACCTTATTCCCAGACAGGGACTCAAAGCAGCTTGGCAGCTTGCAGCTATAAACATAGAAGTAAGAAATCTTTAAGAACCATAAGTGAAACACTTATGGAATCAAAACTCTATATGAATATATATGATCTATTAGAAATATACAGATAATTGCAATAACAACAGCACCAACCCTTTCATTAAAAGGAGTTAGTTCTCAAAAGACTTCCTGCTTGGTGTGTGGGACTGAATGTTAGACATAGGTGTTGCTGCAATTTAGGGTTGGTTTCCGGGTAGATGGTGTTTTGAATTGTACACACACACACACACACACACACAGAGAGAGAGAGAGAGAGAGAGAGTATAAGCCGACTTTTTCAGCACATTTTTTATGCTGGAAAAGCCCCCCTCAGCTTATACTCAAGGGAGGGTCCCTGGCAGTGGCGGCAGAGGAACGAGCAACCTGAAAGCAGCCCTTTCGGCAGCACCCTAGGTAAGCAGGGAGATGGGAGGGGCTGGGGGGGAGAGAGAAACCCCCTCTGTCGTGTGCACATGCGCGCGCACACACACACACACTCCAGCCCACCAGGAGGTTTGTGGTGTGGTGAACCAGCTTATATTCGAGTCAATAAGTTTCCTCAGTTTTTTGTGGTAAAATTAGGTGCCTCGGCTTATATTCGGGTCGGCTTATACTCGAGTATATACGGTATTTCATTGATGGCTTCAGGCTCCCAATGAATCTGACATCATGCGTCAGCCCCAGCTGGCTTATAGAATCATAGAGGGTCATTTAGCCCAACCCCCTGCAATGCAGGAATCTTTTGCCCAATGTGGGGCTCAAACCCACAGCCCTGGATTAAGAGTCTTGTGGCTGCTCTAGCTGTGCAAAAGGTGGGAGGTTTCTCCAGTGCCTCCCCCCCCCCCCGGGGGGACGCATACCCATAAACAGGGCCTAAACCCTGATTGAAATGGATCTAGAAAACCCGTTTCCTCTCAGAGTGCCTGGATCTGGCCCGTGACCAAAAATTAAAACAATAAAACCAGATAAAGGAAAGAGCAGGAAATATTTCAAAACGAGAAGCGGAATCAAGTGTCCACATACTGAAAGCCACACAGAACAGAAGTGTGCTTCACTGGCGTGGGAAAGTACCGTATTTTTCGCACCATAGGACGCACCGGACAATAGGACGCACCTTGTTTTAGAGGGGGGAGAACAAGAAAAAAAAAATTCTCTCCCTCTCTGCCCAGCGCCCCTTCAGCGAAGCGGCAGGAGGCGCTGCACAGAGAGGGGGAGAATTTCCCCCCTCTTGTTTTCCCCCTCTAAAACAAGGTGCCGTTTAAGGTGCGTTCAGACGCCTTCAGACCCCTCTCACTCTCCAGGCTTCAGGTTCCTTTCGACCTGCTCTTTGGGGCTGGCGGGGGGAAGCCCACCACCAGCCCCAATGAGCAGGTCGGGGAGCAGCGGAAAGGCGCACGGCTATAGAGGCTCCTGCCATAGCTGCGTGTCACCTCTCCAGCCGGGAGACTGTCACTTTGGGCTTCTTTAGCCCTGCGCGCGCTCTCCCGGCTGGAGAGGTGTCGCGCGGCTATAGAGGCTGCTACAATAGCTGCGTGTCACCTCTCCCGCTGGGAGAGGGTAAGCGGGGCTTCTTTAGCCCCGAGCTCGCTCTCCCGGCTGGAGAGGTGGTGCGCGGCTATAGAGGCTCCTGCCATAGCCGCGCGTCACCTCTCCAGCCGGGAGAGGGTCGCAGGGGGAGCCCCGTGCGTCCTCTCCCGGCTGGAGAGGTGGCGCGCGGCTATAGAGGCTCCTGCCATAGCTGCGTGTCACCTCTCCAGCCGGGAGAGGGTCGCTGGGGGCTTCTTTAGCCCCCCGCGCGCTCTCCCGGCTGGAGAGGTGTTGCGCGGCTATAGAGGCTGCTACAATAGCTGCGTGTCACCTCTCCCGCTGGGAGAGGGTAAGCGGGGCTTCTTTAGCCCCGAGCGCGCTCTCCCGGCTGGAGAGGTGGCGTGCGGCTATAGAGGCTCCTGCCATAGCCGCGCGTCACCTCTCCAGCCAGCAGAGGGTCGCGGGGCTATGCTGTCTTTGCTCCATAGGAAGCACACACATTCCCCCTTCATTTTGAAGGGGGAAAAGTGTGTCCTATGGTGCGAAAAATACGGTAAACGGCATTTGCTCATTGATGACTGTCAAGCTTTGTTTTAGTGTTACCTGCTGCAGACTGTTGAACTCCAAATAGCAGCTGATCAGTTCAGTTCCAGAATGCAGCAGCTTCCTGTTCCAGTCCTCCTTTGTGCATCTTAAGTGATTAGTCTTCAGTCCAAGTTTATGCGTTTGGTCTGGAGATACAATTATCCACTCAGCATACATGCGCTGATGTTCCATTCATCTCCTGCAAGGAAATGGGTGATTATAGGAACTGACCTGTTAACAGAGCGGAGCTATGCATGTTGTAGAAGGCTTATGGCTCACAAACTCAGAGCATGATTCTAATTTGCCCAGGCTGTATAGAGCGTTTGGAGAGGCTGGCTTCTAAAAATTATTTACCATTTACCAAAACATCTAATAACTACAGTGGTGCCTTGCAAGATGAAAAGAATCCGTTCCGCTAGTCTCTTCGTCTTGCGGTTTTTTTGTCTTGCGAAGCAAGCCCATTAGCGGATTAGCGCTATTAGCGGCTTAGCGGCTTAGCGCATCAGCTATTAAGCGGCTTAGCGGATCAGCTGTTAAGCGGCTTAGCAGATCAGCTGATAAGCGGCTTAGCGGATCAGCTGTTAAACGGCTTAGCGGATCAGCTGTTAAGCGGCTTAGCGGATCAGCTGATAAGCGGCTTAGCGGATCAGCTGATAAGCGGCTTAGCGGATCAGCTGTTAAGCGGCTTAGCGGATCAGCTGTTAAGCGGCTTAGTGGCTTGGGAAAAAGGGGGGGGGAGGAAAAAAACCCCGCAGGAACTTGCAAGACATTTTTGTCTTGTGAAGCAAGCCCATAGGAAATTCGTTTTCGAAGCGCCTCCAAAACGGAAAACCCTTTCGTCTAGCGGGTTTTCCGTCTTGCGAGGCATTCGTCTTGCGGGGCACCACTGTATCCGGTTTTCAGAAAATGGTCGGTTTCTAGGGAAATTGTTCGCAAGCCATCTTGAGGCTTTCACACATCACGTAAGCAGACCAGAATCGCCACCACCTGGGGCTAATTTTATTTATTTTAATAAAGTATTCGTAATCTGCCAATCTCATAAAAAGATCAGGGTGCCACAACACAACTCTCTCTCTCACACACAATACAGTGGTACCTCGGATTACGCTTCAGGTTACATATGCTTCAGGTTACAGACTCCGCTAACCCAGAAATAGTACCTCGGGTTAAGAACTTTGCTTCAGGATGAGAACAGAAATCATGCTCCGGCGGCACGGCAGCAGCAGGAGGCCCCATTAGCTAAAGTGGTGCTTCAGGTTAAGAACACTTTCAGGTTAAGAACGGACCTCCGGAACAAATTAAGTACTTAATCTGCGGTACCACTGTAAAACATAAAGCACCATTAACAACAGTGCAAAGTAATCATTAAAAGGACTTAAATTATAAAAAATGTCCCCAAGAGATGCTCAGAAATCAGTATCAGGGGTACAGCATCAGTGTCTTTTTGTGGTTTTAGAAATCAAAGCACTGACAGGCAATGGAGATGTAAGAGGGCGCATTCCTGCATTGCAGTGGTTTGGACTAGATGATCCTCAGGTTCCCTTCCAACTCTACGATTCGATGAATCTATGATATTATGGAGGTGGAGAATTCTGCACTATTTTGGGCTGCAGCTCCATATCTCTTGTAATGTATAATTCCACCCTGGCATGCACAGGCAACAGCTGTGAAGCCTTTTGCACCACTGATCTCCATGCCAAGAAAACAACAACGAACCACCTGCTAGATTTCTGTATTGGGCTGCTCTCCCAAGAACACAAAAATAGGATCGGTAAAGAAAAGGTGTCAACCAAACCACCCCATAATAATCCCTCACAGGGCCATAGATCCAGCTAGATTAAAGGATAGGTACTGTTCCATACTGTGCCCAAAGGGGAAAATATGAGAATCCGGGAGGATTTCCTCCAACGGCGGGGAAGTTGAGATGTCTGAATCTGTGTGAAATAATTGTTTGCCCTGTACTTAAAGCAGAGTTGCTCAGCGTGTGTGTTCCTCTTTGTCTTTTGCAGTACGGCAGAACTTCACGACTTCTTCCACACCAACAACGTGACTTATTTGGCCCTGATATTTGAAAAGGAGGACTCCTTTTTGGGCAGAGAGGTGACTCTTAATTGACTGGTTGACAATCTATGTATGCATTGCAGCAGCCTAGCTTTAGAGAAGAGGGTCCTTCGCTCTTTTCTGCTGCAAATGGGCCCCTGCAGGTCTGCATGGAAATATGGGGTGACTTTTTCTCTTTAAAAAAGTTGTTTATTAATTATATGGAACTACACAAGATGTCCCTTATCGCAGAGCCTCTGGGAATGTTTGACAGTCCTTCATGCCTTTTCCTGCACAGGCATCATTGGGAAGTGGAGCCAACGTAAAACCGACTGGATCTTCTCCCCCTTTTGTAACAGAATGGAAAATTGGAGATAACTGCATTCAATGGGCATGCTTGGCACAAAATAGTCTAGCTGTCACTGTACCCCCAAAGCCCTGAATCTAACTCTCCTTTTTTGTTGAGCCTTCCCTTGTGGGTTTTCCACCTTTCCCCCCATTATGTTTTCTGCCTCTTTGGGGTCCAGGTCCCTCACCTAGTTACACACACAAACACACACATTCCCTCCTTTACAATCAGAGGTATACCTAGTGGTTGGTGTTGCGGTAAAGTGGTGTGTGTGTGTGTGTGTGTGTGTGTGTGACAGTGTGTAACAAATGCACAAGGGACACCTTTGTCTGCAACTGACAAATGGGAAAGATACAAATGGGAAAAGAAACAATGCTTTCTTTTGGCCAGCATATTTCACTCCATGCTAGAAGGAAGTGTTTTGGTTGCTTCACAATACTTCTTGTTTCTTCAAGAGCATTAAGAGTAATCCCCTTTGCAAACTGTACAATTAGCAAAAGCAAACATGGATTAAGCAAAACAACAGGGTCTTGTGCTATCACAAGGAGCTGCTTCAGCATCCTTTTCCTGACAGGCTAAGCTAGAACTTCTGGCTTCAGGTCAGACCCAGGCAAGCCAAGTCACACAGGCCTTTTATACCAAAATAATATACCGTAAATTTCGCTCCATAACATGCAGATTTTTCCTCCTAGAAAGTAAGGGGAAATGTCTGTGCGTGTTATGGAACGAATGCCTACAGATGGCGGGGGAATCTGCTGCAGTTGTGAGCAGTCCGTGGCTTGCTTTGAAACAGCAAAGCAGGTGTAAGCGGCTCCTGTCAGCGAGCCGAGCTGGGGAGGAGGGAGAGAAGCAGAGCGGGCTTGGCTGCTTTAAAACAACCCCGTCCTCTATGTTCCTCTCTCCTCCCCACTGATCTGCTAAGTAGCAGCGAAGCTTTTCAGCCAGCCTAGCCGGGAGGAGGGAGAGAAGCAGAGCGGGGTTGGCTGCTTTAAAACAACCCCGTACTCTCTGTCCCTGCCTGCAGTTTTTTGCTGTCCGATTTTGGATTAGCCACTGTAGGGGCTGTGTGTGTGTGTGCTTGAGCTATCGTTCTCCTCCTCCTGCTTCCCCTTCGCTCTCCCTGCGCCCCTGCGCTCTCCCTCCGACTTAAGAATTGACACTGTGTGTCTGTGTGTGTGAGAGAGGGCTCCTTCTCCTCCTCCTGCTTCCCGTTCACTCTCCCTGCGCTGTCCCTCCGACTTTAGAATTGACACTCTGTGTGTGTGAGGGCTCCTTCTCCTTCTCTTGCTTCCCGTTCACTCCCCCAGCGCCCTGCGACTTTAGGGCCAGTTCCCTCTCTGCGTGTGTGTGTGTTTTGACCTCACTGCGCTTGTTGGGGGAGAGTGTTGGTCGCAATTTTTCTTGATTTGTCTCAGAGTGGTTGCTATCATGGTTTCCTTGCCGGGGAGGAGGGAGAGATGTAGAGCCTGCTTGTTCTAAAGGAGCAAAGCCAGAGAGGAGCCTCTCCTGCATTATCAGCAGCATCCTTCTCCACACACCCCACGCGTGCTCCTTGTCCCTTGAGTTCTTTTCCTTCCCTCCCCACTTAAAACGTGGTTACAAAGCACGGATCCACATGGATCCTCAGGATTTTTGCACTAGGTCACCCCAAATTCACCATCAGATCACATAGCATATCCATGGCTACAGCCTGCACCAAAAAACACACGCACCCACTGTTTCATGGGGCCGCAATGGCGCAAAAACGTGGTTACAAAGCATGGATCCACATGGATCCTCAGGATTTTTGCATTGGGCTACCCCAAACTCACTGTCAGATCACATGTCTGTGGCCACAGCATGAACCACAAAAATCATATATCCACTGTTTCGTTTAGAATATTTTTTTCTTGTTTTCCTCCTCTAAAAACTATGTGCGTGTTATGGTCAGGTGCGTGTTATAGAGCGAAAAATACGGTAAATATAGACTATGCGGGTGGCACTGTGGTCTAAACCACTGAGCCTTGGGCTTGCGAACGGAAGGTCAGTGGTTCTAATCCCCACGACGGGGTGAGCTCCCGCTGCTCGGTCCCTGCTCCTGCCAACCTAGCAATTCGAAAGCACATCAACGTGCAAGTAGATAAATAGGTACCGTTCCGGTGGGAAGGTAAACGGCTTTTCTGTGCTCTGCTCTGGTTCGCCAGAAGCGGCTTAGTCATGCTGGCCACATGACCCAGAAAAGCTCCCTGCGGACAAATGCCGGCTCCCTTGGCCAGTAAAGTGAGATGGGCGCCGCAACCCCAGAGTCGTCCGTGACTGGACTTAACAGTCAGGGGTCCCTTTACCTTTTTAATATAAATACATGACAAAAGAACCTATCCTTCTACAACACTCCCAAGTGTGATGGCCAGGACCATGATGTGAGACCTCTGCCTTTTGACTCAAGTCAGCAAGCAGAGAAAAGTACAGAAAATCCACCTGCATGTGCGCACAACACACACAAATATCCACACACACACAGCCTCCACTCACCCCAGCTCACTTTCTGAGTCTGTTGATCTCTCCCTTATTTCTCTCTTTTGCAGCTAACTTCCTTGAAGACTAGGGGACGCGGGTGGCACTGTGGGCAAAACCTCAGCGCCTAGGGCTTGCCGATCGCATGGTCGGCGGTTCGAATCCCCGCGGTGGGGTGAGCCCCCGTCGCTCAGTCCCAGCTCCTGCCCACCTAGCAGTTCGAAAGCACACCAGTGCAAGTAGATAAATAGGTACCGCTTTATAGCGGGAAGGTAAACGGCGTTTCCGTGTGCTGCGCTGGTGCCGGCTCGCCAGAGCAGCTTCGTCACGCTGGCCACGTGACCCGGAAGTGTCTCCGGACAGTGCTGGCCCTCGGCCTCTTAAGTGAGATGGGTGCACAACCCTAGAGTCGGACACGACTGGCCCGTATGGGCAGGGGTACCTTTACCTTTACCTTCCCTGAAGACTTGGGAGTGGGGGAGGATGAGGAACAGATAAAGTTAGAAAAGAGATCAGTAAGGGATGTTTGGAGAGACCCCCTTTCATTGTGCATGCACACGGTTTTCAGTGCATGCCAGCTTTCTCTGCCTGCTGGCAGGAGAGCCTTCCAAATTTTGCCCAGGCAGAGCTCTCGCAAGGTAGCCGGGCTGTCAACAGAGCAGTTTTCCATGTAGCCGGGCTGTCAACAGAGAAGTTTTCCATGACTAAGGCATTGGGAGTGTTGCACATATAGCATTGGTAAAGGCAGGCAGATCCCTGGAAAAGAGGTGGGAAGCAAGCATATGGCAAGGAGAATTTCTCATTCCTTTTGTGGATGTACTTAACATTGTTGACTCGCCAGTCCTTTTAGCAGTTTGAAATTCAGCAAAATTACTCACACTGGGCAACTGGTTTCGGAGGCAGCTGGAGTTCCACCCGGTTGGGTTCATGGTTCTGTTGGAGAAGGGCAGGGGGAAAGTGATTCTTCTACCTATACCGGTAGATCACTGGACATCTGTGGTAGATCACTGGCTCCACCCCCCCCAAAAAAAGAAGCTCAACAATTTTGGCTCCCCTAAAAAGCTCAACAACTTTGTCCGCAATTGGACTTAACTGTCAGGGATCCCTTTACCTTTACTAATCTTGCAGTAATTGTATTAAGATGACTTCCAGTTAACAATGCCGTTGTAGAGCATGGGTGGAGGCCAGAGTACGGTAGGAGCCCTGCCCTTTTCCAAAGCCCTATTGAAATGGCACATCTCCTGCACATGCTCTCATTGCATGGTGACAGGAGTGGGCCTGCAGCCCCTACTCGCCCCAACACTGGCAAGTTTGGCGGGGCGTTTGCAAAATCGAACCTTCGCGTATAGTCTCTCCACGCAATAGGGAGCCTTGTACGGTGAGGTTTCCCAAATGTTGAACGTGGACGTAGACTTCGCTTTGCAGATATCCTGCCAAGTGCTCAAGATCTGGGGTGGTGCAGGTCACAAGCGCCTCATCTTCTGTGTGTGGAACGCCCTCCCATCAGATGTCAAGGAAATAAACAGCTATCTGACTTTTAGAAGACATCTGAAAGCAGCCCTGTTTAGGGAAGTTTTTAATGATTGATGTTTTATCGCTTTATTATTATTATTAATATTACGTTGGATGCCGCCCAGAGTGGCTGGGGGAAACCCAGCCAGATGGGCAGGGTATAAATAAATTATTATTATT
Organism: Podarcis gaigeae; assembly: GCF_964106915.1. Lineage (NCBI taxonomy): Eukaryota > Metazoa > Chordata > Lepidosauria > Squamata > Lacertidae > Podarcis > Podarcis gaigeae. The sequence goes on along the minus strand of NC_139682.1, from coordinate 93,180,345 downwards.
ATTAGTAGTAGTAGTAGTAGTATTTGTATGGGCGGGGAGAGAGAGCGGGTGCCGTACAGCCAGGGTTTTGGTAAAATGTCAACAGCAGAGAAGAGTCCAGCAACACTTCTGGAAGAAACAGATTTTTGAGATGGAGGGTTTAGAGGCAGAGGAGAAAAATAGATTGTTGCGTCCCTCTATTAAAGTCCAACTCTATTCACAACACTAACTAAATGTGGTATCTGGTTTTAGGTCACACTGGACATGCTCCAGTTTGAGAACATTGCAGTGAGGCGAGTCGCAAAGAGCAACGAAGAGCTCGTGAGGAATTTCAACATTACCACCTTCCCTTCTGGCCGCCTCCTTGTCAAGAACGGCTCGTGCAGCAGCATCCCTGTGTGAGTTGCCGCTTTTACTGTACCTCCGTATCTGGCAATATTTTTAGCATGCATAAACTCTCTTACAATCCCTATTCATTTTCTTTAAGGCTCCAAATATGACAACAACCTAGTTCACCATACAGTCGCGGATCTTAGCGGGGGGGGGGGGGAGTCCAAAGAAATACGTACTTATTTGTACCAGTTGTACAACCTGGGAACGCTCTGCATTAATGGTTCTTAAAAGACCAGTGCCAAAGAGTCGGCTGTTCCACAAGCCCCATAGCTTGTGATTTTGGGTTCTGCTTTAGCAGATTGAATGTTTTGTGTCAGAGGGACTCCGGATTTCTGAACGTTCTGAATTCAATCATCAGGGTAAGGCCCAGTTCTACCATTGCAATCAATGATGCATGCGGGACAAATTTGCATGAATGTGACTAACATGTTGTGAGCTGCCCTGCTTGTTCGTTGGTGTGTGTTTTGAAGGCATGCAATGATTGTGGGGGGAGGGCGTGCAAACACTGGAGATGATAGGAGATACAGTAGGGTTACTGGGCATGTTCTTGTGGTCCAGATGGTTGTGTGCCGCTTGTCCTGGCCTTAAAAAGGTAAAGGTAAAGGGACCCCTGACCGTTAGGTCCAGTTGCGAATGACTCTGGTGTTGGAGCGCTCATCTTGCTTTACTGGCTGAGGAAGCCGACGTTTGCCCGCAGATAGTTTTTCCGGGTCATGTGGCCAGCATGACTAAGCCACTTCTGGCGAAACCAGAGCAGCACATGGAAACGCTGTTTACCTCCCCGCTGGAGTGGTACCTATTTATCTACTTGCACTTTGACGTGCTTTCAAACTGCCAGGTTGGCAGGAGCTGGGACTGAGCAACAGGAGCTCAATGGGATTCGAACCGCCGACCTTCCAATTGGCAAGCCCAAGAGGCTCAGTGGTTTAGACCACAGCGCCACCCGCGTTCCCTGTCCTGGCCTTACCCTTCTGCAGTCAATGAAAGTACCAGCTTCTTTGATCGTGAGCCTCAGCTCTGGCTTTTATGCTTGGGACTAAAGTTGGTGTGTCCAGGGAATGGATGACCCAGGCTTTCAAGGTATCCCAGTTAACCCCTCTGGGATATTTCCACTCAGTTGCTACCTAGTTTGAATTACGCTGGAGGAAAACTATTCCCTGTCAGGGCCATAGCTGGGGTGTGTGAGCAAAATCGGCTAAAATATGTCCATAAATTAAAAAAATGATTATTGCCTCATAAGAAAATTTTAAATAGAGGGCGAATTGAATGGGTGGGTGGGTGGGGGTTGGAGGAGAGGCAGAAATAATTTGTCCATGACTAGGGGGCTGTTCTGCAAGGGGCGCAAGATCACCTAGCTATGGCTCTGTTCCCTGTCCTCCTAGGTTTTGCTCTGGTTAGAAATTTGCCAGAGTTCCCCCTACCACAGGATTCTTTCCCCCAGTTTTTATAACTTTCTTTGTGGGATGTCACATTTGGTCAACCCGCAAAACAACAAAAGCTATCCAGATTCCTAGATATCCCCTCTTCCGGTTGATCTTTGTGGTAGGACATTAGTTCTGAAGCTCCATCTGTGCAGATAGGCAGGACTCTGGCAACTGCATTGTTCTTAGCCAGACGCTTGGGCATGTGAGCGCTTGTTGGGAAAAACATGGGCCGCCCTGCGCTCTGCATGACAGACTCTCCACTGGAGGGAGGATCCTGTTGCATCTGAAGCCAGGAACGGGAATGTCTCTTTGGGTGTTTCTCAAGCATGGATATCTCCTAGTGATGAAACCAATGAGCAAAGAGGCCTCTCGCTTTATGGAGGGTATGGAATGTGTCTTGGAATGTTCCTATGGGAAGCACCAGTAGAGCAGCCATTATGGATAGGCAGTTGGACCAGATAATTGCATGCCTGTCCTTCTCTTGCTGTTTTGTCCCACAACCTCCTACACTAAAACCTACAGAGTCCTCTAAAGTATTTGTCTGCAAGCTTGAGACCTTAGAAAAGCTGGACTATTTGGGCGGAGGAAGCTGGCAGCGCCTCACAAGGTTTTTCCAGCCCTACGCTGAGATACCAGTGATAGAACCTAGGACCTTTTGCATGCAAAATACACACTTTTGTCACTTAGCTATAGTCCCACCTGAACTGGAAGGCTCTGTGATAAGGCAGTATATTGTAATACGCTTGTTGTCCCAGTGGCCTTGGTAGCTGACACCTGTAGCCAAGGAACTCTCATTTTCTGTTGTAGATTTCTGTCTTTTTCTCCTTAATGAATTGCAGATTATAAGACTCCACCTAGACGGTGAAGAGGAGCCTTTACTTGATTTAGTTTTTGAAGCGTTGAATATAATCAAGCACGGTGTTCCAAGTCTGGCAAGCGACCGGCTCTCGTTTCCTGACCCTCCTCTCACCCAGCTGCTCTGCTCCTCTGCCTGCTTTTCTGGTTGCGGAAAAGTTCATTAGGAGCCACACAATGGCTGGTTCGGAGATGCTGGCGGAGAACAATAGGACCTGGGCTTGGACCCTCTGGTGGATTCTTGCTGCTGAATAGGGCATGAAAATAACAAGCAGATGGTCTCTCCCTCCCTCCCTCCCTCCCTCCCAGCCCCCCAACCTCCGTGCAGTTTGATTGATGTCCACCTGGCAGCAAAGGCATTAGTGAGGCAGGCAGAGGGGCACACGGGCACTGTGTCTTCCTCAGGAATGGGGCTCGGAGAGGAGACGGTTCTGCTCACCCCCTTGCCAAAGAGGGGGGAGCCTCTTCCACGCTCGTTGTAGCTGGCTTCCTAGCTGGTGCACATGGGATTTGCAAGAACGAATCAGGGAGGCGGTGAGCCATGCCGCAGGAGGCTCCCTTTGTTCTTCCATGCCAGCTTCACCCAACAGGAGAGCCATTGTTTTCCTTGCTGGTAGAGGAGAAAATTGTTTGCCTGATGTTGACGTCTCCTGACCATCTGCTTGCAGGGAGGCACGCGGCTGAGAAAGCAGAGTGGCTGCTGTTGCCTTCTGGGCTTTGTTGCCACTGTCATTGCCTCCCCCCACACGGGTGGGCAGCTTTCCTTTTTTTATAATAATATTTTAAATAAAATTTTCCAAATATTTTTTAAACATGACACCCATCTTATATATAATACATAAAAACCGATTGGCCATCTCGGCCTGTGACTTCCCTGTTCCTTGGCTCATGGTTTTCTTATTTATACTCTAATATTGCATTTTGTTATTATTATTATTACCCTTATATCCTATTCTTAAATAAATATTCAATTAAAAATCACCCTTAATAATAAGTGATAAATTTAACCTTACAAAACTTATTGTAACCCTACTAAAATAATAATAATAATAATAATAATAATAATAATAATAATAATAATAATAATAATTTATTTGTATCCCGCTCCCACTCTGGGCGGCTTCCAACAAAGATTAAAAATACATTAAAATGTCACACATTAAAAACTTCCCTGAACAGGGCTGCCTTCAGGTGTCTTCGAAATGTCAGGTACTTGTTTATCTCTTTGACATCGGATGGGAGGGCGTTTCACAGGGCAGGTGCCACTACCAAGAAGACCCTTGGCCTGGTTCCTTGTAGCTTTGCTTCTCGCAGTGAGGGAACCGCCAGAAGGCTCTTGGCACTGGACCTCAGTGTCTGGGCAGAACGATGGGGTGGAGACGCTCCTTCAGGTATACTGGACCGAGGCCGTTTAGGGCTTTCAAGGTCAGCACCAACACTTTGAATTGTGCTCGGAAATGTACTGGGAGCCAATGCAGGTCTTTCAAGACGATGTTAATTGTTTACAATTGTCTTTCAAATAGAACAGGCGGGCAGCTTTCCTGCTCCTTTCGTTCCACTTTGGGCTGCGGGCAGAGTTGGGTTTTCTCATCAGGATATTCAAAGCCGCCTATGGGGAGGGTGAGATTTATTCCATGAGGAATTCAGTCATAGGGAGAGAGGCAGGGAGACATAGAAAACCTAAGACGGTGGGAAAGAAGTCTAGGCTATAGCTCCCATCGTCTCTGACCATTGGCCAGGGCTGATGTGAGCTAGAGTCAAACAATTCAGGGCTGGGGGGGGGGGTGCACGCAGCTTTCAGCGCATAAGGGCACATGGGAGACAGCATGGGAGGTGAAAGTCAGGTTTGATGTTGCAGAACTGTTAAGACTGGATCAGCCAGCACTATCACAGCCACGGTTATTGTTCCAAGCTCATAGCAACAGCACCTTCTCCTTCTCTCTCTCTTTAAAATAATAATTGTTACTAGTTTTCAGTTACAATCCAATAATAGCCTCATTATAACAATACCAATTTATAATACAATTATTAAGACCAAATTATATAATTTAGACAAAGTGTGCTAGAATTTATGTTTGATGATTTTCTTTACTTCTGCGTTCCAAAATCTTATTAATTTCAATTATATTTCAGTCCTCATAATAATCCCTTATACAACAACTGCAATATTAGTAACTTCTATTTGTAGTGACACATTAAATGATTTATAAAACTACAAGTGAGGCACTCAGAATGATATCCTTGTTCTTCCTGTGTGTGGCAATTATTCTGTCCGTTGTGTTTCTTCCTGTCCTTGTGAAATGTTATGTCTGTCTTTTCCCTGGTTGTTGCTGTTACCCATCATGCCTTGGGCGGAGCTGATATCCCATTGTTGCTCCAGAAATTTCTCCCTCACTCTGTCCCAGATTCCTTGGCCCAACATCTGAAATTTACTTCTGGTAGTGATGTGGAAAAGTTGAAGCTGTGCATGTGTATGGATTAATGATTCAGGGGGGAGCGGTCAGATTGGTTTGCCTTTGCGTGCAAGTTAAGCTGACTTTCTGAAACCCGGATGGCTGTGTGATGCCAGGTAGAAGGGTGAAAGTACCCAGGATCTCAGTTGGTCTCTCAAGGTCTGCCCTCCTTCCCACACATGACATTAAGTAACCAAACAATTAAACCCCTGTGTTGCAAATAATTATCAGTAATATCCAAAGCAACACGATGACCAAGTACAACAATGCAATATCAGTATAAACTCTTTATATAATCTATACGGAACAGAAATCTTATAAATCTCTGAAAGTCACAAAATGTGCACTCTTGGTGCATTCTCTTAAAACATAGAACCAAAGAAATATAAGTCTCTGAAAGTCTTTGTAGCCTATTCAAGTCTCTGAAAGAAGCAGTAGGTCTGGTGAAAACAAGCCGTAAAGCTTTGTTTTATGATGTCCAATGCTGCCGAAGTGGTCTGTAAACAGAGGTAGTGAACAGTGATTCTGGATATACCCACTGTTAAGTGGAATTCTTTTTCAGCACAGCAGAAGGATGCAGAAATGCTGTGTGATGCCAGGTGGAAGGGTGAAAGCACCCATGATCTCAGTTGGTATCTCAAGGTCTGCTTTCCTTTCCACACAGGCATGTTGACTCGAGACCACTTTACACAGACTTCCTGAAGAAACTGCCTGGGGTTGTTAGAGGAGACACCTTCAAGCCCACTGTGCTGCCACCTGTACCACCTACTACGCCGGGGCCCTGGAAGGTGATAGACAGGTGAGAACCACCTTTGATGCTTCCAGTTCTTCTGCTCTTTCTTCTCGCTCAGCAATGCTTTGTTTTTGCAGCACCTCCATCACTTCGTGGCTTATGAAGGCCCTGTCAGGGTTCGACATCACAAGCTCATTAGCCGAGGGCCCTTCCTTTAACACACTGCAGCTCTGTTGAATACAGTGGAAGCTCAGGTCGTGAACGCGATCCGATGCACGTTCGCAACCCACACAGTTCGCAATTTGCAGCATTCGCAACCCGCAGCTGCACGTCTGCGCACGCTCAGGTTGCGATTCAGTGCTTCTGTGCATGCGCAAAGTGCAGTTTAACACTTATGAGCATGCGTGACCGCCGAAACCCGGAGGTAACCCATTCCGGTACTTCTGGGTTTCAGATAAAGTAGCCTTACGGTGCCCCTAATTTTTGAAAACTCCCTCCAGAAAATGTCAGTTAAGTTGGAAAAGGATGGTCAAATTCTTTCCTTTAAAAAGAAAAAAGAAAAACCAACCCTTCAGGTGAAGAGAAAAGAGCATTTTTCTTCACTCCGGACATGAGATAATTGGGATAAGCTTCAAAGGCAACAAGCAAGTCTTGCGCCATTCTGAAAACCAAGAGATTCATTATGACTTCAGGTATTTGGGTTCTAGGGCCAACTTTCTTGGGACGCAGGAGGCTTTTGACGAGCCCTGTCCCACAAAAATGCATGCCACAATATAGCTTCTAGTTGTTGAGGTGCTTCTTTCTTCGTTTTTGCTACAGCAAATGGATAGGGGCTGCCTCCTCTGCAGAGACTGTGGATGACTCTCTGGTGTCAGCCATCAGCTCTACTGAAGGCTCACTCCAAAGAGGTAATGGGAGATGTTGGGCAAAGGTCCCCATTTCCCCTTCTCCAAAGTGGATTGTTGCAAATCCTGTGGCTACAGCTGGGCTGAAGGAGGAGCTGGATTTAGCTTTAAGGTTGATGCTTCCTGTGTAAGTTATGTACCTTGGTTTTCAAACAGCTTAGTTCTCAAATGTTTTGGCTCCCGAACAATCGAAGCCCGGAAGTGACTGTTCCGGTTTTTGAATGTTCTTTTGGAAGCCGAACATCCGACGGGGTTTCTGCAGCTTCTGATTGGCTGCTGGAACTTCCCGCAGCCAATCGGAAGCCATGCTTTGGTTTTTGAATGGTTTGGAAATCGAACGACTTCCAGAATGGATTACTTTCAACTTCCAAGGTACGAATGTAGCTGCCATGTTGAACTCTTTTCTTTCTTTCTTTCTTTCTTTCTTTCTTTCTTTCTTTCTTTCTTTCTTTCTTTCTTTCTTTCTCTCTCTCTCTCTCTCTCTCTCTCTCTCTCTCTCTCTCTCTCTCTGCCACAGGAGAAAATTGTACATGGCTGACGTGGAATCAGCAGTGCTTTACACACTAAGGAGAGAGGCAACACGATACGATTTCCTCGAGAAAGAGCAACTCTCCGCAATGAAGCAGTATGTGGCTGTATTGGTCAAGGTGAGCTCTGATGAATACTTTTCCTTCCTCTCCTCCTCCTTCCTCAAGAATCTTAGCTTCTGCATATATACAGACTTGCCTCCCTGTTATCTCGGTAGTGACTTTGTTTTTAAATGATATGTGAGAGCTACTAATCTTGTTCTGGGTTTCTTTCTTTTATTCTTTAAAAATCACATGTCAAATGTCCTCTTTTCTCAAAAACAATAACTTCTCAGTTATCATTATTATTTTGTAAAGTCTTTCTGAGGGGGGTGTGGACCTTTGACCTGTGAGTTTGCATAATATGTCGGTGGTGGTTGAACCTACAGAGCGGAAGCGAGGGAGAGGGGCGACAAAGGTCTCAAACCAGATTGGGTGAGTCTTACCAATCTAGTCTGTGGTTGAGGGAAATCTGAGACATGGGATGTGTATGTTTCTGTTGAAAACAAAACCACAAAAAAAGGAAAGTAGAGGTAATATGAAGCGATTTCCTCAAGCCTCTGAGAATTTGTAAGGAATATTTTGAGGGTAGGATTAAGGCAAGGGAAATTCCTTGCCTGTCCGCAGAACTGTTTGCTATACAATCTTTTTATAGCTATAATCTTCAAATTTAGGGTTGGCAAATTTCTAGCACATTACAGCAGAGCAGGGGGAGCAACATATAGCTGTGAGTTCTTTAACCCGTCCCCTTTCCTGAAACTCCCCCTTCAGGAGGCCTGAACTGGGAACAAGATGCACTGCAACATTTTGATGCAGATCCCATTAGTTTGTTTGTAGTCATGATTGTTCCATCTCCGTGGTTCTGAACATGGAGAGAATCGTATCAGCTTTGTTTTACAGTACAGATTCTGGAGTTTTGAAAACTTTAGCTTCCATTCCTTTTTAAAAAGAAAAAGAAAAAAGGCTTCTAGACCTCGTATTCCATGGGCTTCAACATTTAGAGAGTAGAGTTTCTGCTGTACATTTTCTTCCCTGGCCTTCAGTCTTGTCACTTTACCCAAACTTCTCTACAGTCTCTCAGTTACCCTCTTTGCCACCGAAGCCTCTTCCATTGAGATTATTACACAGGGGCTTGCTCTGGTTGTGACAAGAGTGTCATAATAACAAAACCACAAAAGAGTTAACACGGCTTCTGAAAGGCACTTTTTGGTTTTGTTTCTTTTGCTGCAATAAATCTTTTAAACCCTGGTATCGAAAGGCCATAAAGCACAAGAGGGTACAGTCTGTGACATTTATTTTCAAAGCTCTTACGTTATAGCTCAGATACATTTTGTTTCTGTTTGACCTTTGCATATGAATGTTACAGACTGCATGGTCTTTTGCTCTGAGTGCTTTCTAGAGTTTCTCTCTCTCTCTCTCCCCCTCCCTCTCTCTCTTTGTGCCTGTGTTATATGAGTATTTTGACATTCTAGCCAGAGCCGGCCCACCAATGAGGCAGGGTGAAGCACCTGCCTCAGGCGGCAGAAGCACAAAGTCAAATCATTTATTGATTGATTTAAATAAGGCAATAATAATCTTAAGACTTGAGACAGAGAATCTACCTGCAGAGGGGGATAAGGGGTCCAAACACCAGAGGTGAGATGGTGAAAAAAAGATGAGTTAAAGCCACACCTGTGTCCCTGTTTTTGCCAACCCGAAATGTGATCTCCTTCTCTCCTTCCCTCCAGAAGGGGAGGGAAATATCTTCTATCAGATATTTCTGGGATATTGCAGTGGTCTCCCTCTCTGCAATTTGGTGGCAATACATCGCCTGTGTCTGAAGTTGTGAGGTTTCAAAGCTGAAACCATAAATCACGCGAGGCCAAATAGTACACCGCATGCCTCTTTTCTGGTTACGAAGCAAAATGGGGAGAGGAGGGGAATTGCTGGCAAGGCTTTGGCTGGGTGGAGCCTTGTCCCAGAAGTTAAATGCCTGTCACCAGCCTAAGTAGTCTCTTACAGAAACCGTGGCGTACATGTTGAGAGAAGGAAGGATGCTGCCAAGGGAATGGAGATGGAAAAGGATGGGGCTGGCATGCCTTAAGAGACAGGTGGTGTTGGGAGGAAAAATAGGTGCAGAAAAAGAATTTACATCCATCTAGTTATCTGTGTGTCCGTTCTCCCCTGCGCACACCGTCTCTACAAATGAATGCCATTCTCTCTAACCCAAATACAAGCAGGAATGGAAACAAGGGGCCTCTGTAGTGCCCTGAGCATCAGTGTGTCCCTCTCCCCCTACCATCTGCAGAGTAAGGGGACAGAGGCTGAAAGATGGAAGGGAGGGCATGGAAGCAAAGTTGCAGGTGTTCACAATATGTGAGGCCGCAGCACACGGTTTGCTGCTTATTGTTATTTAATGAAGTTCTCACCCTGGGCCAGCAGGGAGATACTGTAGATAGTTTCCACTCAGGTCCACATATGCAAATAAGGGATTGAAAGTGACGTTCAGTGACTGGATAGTTACAGAAAGTTGTTACAGTTGCGTTGTAGTGGAGCTCCATATAAGCAGGCTGGTTGAACCCTTCAGTTCAGTTCTGTGCTGGCCTGTGAATAAACAAGAGCTGTTTGAAGAATCGCTGTGTCGTCTGATATGTTCACCCATAACTGTGTGGAAGGTGCAAGCAGGTGCCTTAGTGTATGACTTCGGTGCTTTTTAGTGGATGGGGGAAGTTGTAAGACTGTTAAGTCTTAACTTAAGCAAGGGATGGCGAACCTGTGGCGTTCTCTCGCGCTCTCCGCATATTGCTAGACTTCCACTCCCCATCACCTGCGACCATTGACTGTTCTGGCTGGTGCCTGAAATCCATCGACAATTGGAAGGTAACAGATTCTGCATTCCCTATCTTAAATTAAGGGTTTTTTTGGCCCTAGAATGACAATACACCTATGCACCTGCCAGCTGTGGATTTATATCAACTTTGTTCTTCTGACAAGGAAAGCTGGAGTCCACCAAAGTTTATGCAGCAAACAGATCTTGTAGACAATAAAGTGCTACAAGATTCTTGCATAGATTTACAGACACACACAAACGCACACTACCTATAAAAGATCATGTACAGATTGTTACCATAAAAACATCATGGTACCAGCCCTTTCCTTAAAAGTAAGTGGCCCTAACAGAGAAGAAGGAAGTCCCAAAGAGCTGATTGAAGCAACGTGCCGATTCTGTAGATTCCCCCTCTCCGTAATTGAAAACAGTCATAAATACAGGAAGAATAAAATTGCAAGAGAATAAAATAGCAACTGTAATAATCATAGGAAGCTTAAAAAAAGGAAAAAATGAATGAATGGCGTAAAATAAATTCCATTGTGGAATACAAGGTTCATACCAAATAGTCACGCATGCCGCCAAGTAAACTCATATTTAGTGGGGACATGCCAACCATGAAATTGTTGGGTCATATAAATCGCAAAATAAATAAATATATAAATATTTATTTAGTAACAGGCTCATTAACTACCCTTCCGGAAAAGCACAACGGGGATAAAAGCAACAGTTTTGTGCCCAATGCAAGATCTGACCACAAGATGGAGCAGTCTTACTAGGATCCAAGTATTAAACGAATTATTGCTCTTGGATTTTCTCTCGTCCAGTAGTTGTGTTTCTCTCTCCCACCCGCCCCAATGCACCCAGCCACTGTACACGCTTGAAAAATCTAAAGCTCCGGAGGACCCATAGCTTTGCATCTGTAACATCCTAGGTTCAGGCCCCAACATCGCTGCTTCATAAGATATTTGGGTAGCAGGGTGGGGGAGAGCTGAGCCTCAGACCCTAAGACAGCTGCTGCCCTCCCCTGGCCCTACTTCAGTCTGATTCTGCATGGGGCAACTTTGCATGAATGGAGGCAGCGTTGTAGCCCCACGGCAAGTGCTTGATCCTTCTATTCTTCCTGCAGACTACTTAGGAAAGGTAGGAATCAAGGGAAAAGGAGTATTTCCCTCGGTTGGTTGGTTTTTAAACCCACTGTAAAGGTAAAGGGACCCCTGACCATTAGGTCCAGTCGCGGACGACTCTGGGGTTGCGGTGCTCATCTCGCTTTATTGGCCGAGGGAGGGGGTGTACAGCTTCCGGGTCATGTGGCCAGCATGACTAAGCCGCTTCTGGCGAACCAGAGCAGTGCACGGAAATGCCGTTTACCTTCCCGCCGGAGCGGTACCTATTTATCTACTTGCACTCTGATGTGCATTTGAACTGCTAGGTTGGCAGGAGCAGGGACTGAGCAACGGGAAATCACCCTGTCGTGGGGATTCAAACCGCCAACCTTCTGATCGGCAAGTCCTAGGCTCTGTGGTTTAACCCACAGCGCCACCCGCGTCCCTAAACCTACTGTATTTGGAAGTTAATGGCTGCTCTCCCATTTAGAGCAAGTTGCATCCCATGATTGGGTAGCAGAGCAGGTATATCGGCAGAGCTTTCATGAATAGCAACATAGCGTTCTTAATATCCTTTTATTCATCCTCCCAATCAATTTTCTTGGTTCCTTCCCTCCCCCTATCTCCTCCCCTGTTCAACCTGTCAATTTCCCACTTGTCTGTCTGCCTTCCTGTGACATGCCCCCCCCCAATCTCTCTCTCCCCCCTCTCCATCGCCTCTTTGAACGTATGTAGCTCTTTGGCCCCCTCTCCCTGGAGTGCTTGTGGTTTTAAAGTGCTGATGCTAATCGGATTTGAGTTGACTTATTGTCAAAGTAGCTTTGCGTGTTCCTTGGAGACAATTTTGGAGTTACGAGCAAGATTTGGATCTTGGCCGTTGGCCCGCAGGGGCCGGCTTCTTTGCTTATTGCAGCATCTAAGGATACAGAATGAACAAAAGGATCGCCCGGTATTAGCAGTGGCTAAGATGAATTCGGACAGGGAATTCCCACATCGCCCACAGGAAAGCAGAAGGAGAGCTGGATGCAAGCAAATAGCAGCTCCATGCCTTCTGCCGCACCAAGTTTGAGGAATTCCAGCTTCCAACAGTTGGACAGGGAGGAAGGACTTGGAGCAGAGCGATCAGCAGGCAGGCAGAAGGGAAAACCCAAGGATAGGTTTGTGGCTTCCATTGGTAAAAGGTAAAGGTAAAGGGACCCCTGACCATTAGGTCCAGTCGTGGCCGACTCTGGGGTTGCGGCGCTCATCTTGCTTTATTGGCCGAGGGAGCCTGTGTACATGTGGCCAGCATGACTAAGCCGCTTCTGGCGAACCAGAGCAGTGCACAGAAACACCGTTTACCTTCCCTATTTATCTACTTGCACTTTGAGGTGCTTTTGAACTGCTAGGTTGGCAGGAGCAGGGACCGAGCAATGGGAGCTCACCCCATCACGGGGATTCGAACCGCCGACCTTCTGATCGGCAAGTCCTAGGCTCTGTGGTTTAACCCACAGCGCCACCCGCGTCCTTGCCACTGGTAATAAGTTGCAGCAAATATTGGGATTATTCCCATTGGAAGGGTCTCCTTCGAGACAGAAGCATAGGAAGGTCAGGTGGTACCCGGGGCAGAACATTTCTTGTCACCCATCCTCAGAAACATTGGTTATTATTATTTGCCTGCAAAAATGATTTTACGTTATTTCATATTTTCTTACAAAGGAATGTGGATTCTGAGCCTCTGATAACAAGAAGGCGACTATGGACAGATACTTAAATCTACAGGATGGATTATGTTTTGGCTTGTGTTATTTTATTTATATTTATTTAATAAAAAATATTTTTTAAAAAAACCTGCAAAGTGGTTTGCCCAAACAAAAACAACAACAACACAGCAGTAAAATCAAGAAACCCTACTTTAAAACATACAAAAACTAAAATGTTAAGATTAAAATGACTTCAACTTCCTAAGCATCTAGGTATGCTTGCCTAAAGAAGGATGCTTTTAGCAGGTGCCCAAAAAGAGTCTAGCAAAGGCACATGCTTTGTTGAAATTTCAGCCTTCACGACAAAGGAAAACGGCTAAGTAAACAGCTGTTTTCGTGGAGGAGGGTCAATATATTAACTGATATGCATGAAATTTCATATGTAGCTCTATAATCCCTAGTGTAGTAAGATAAGACCTTTGGAGCGGGCATTTTCTTAAAAAAGTTTTTAATGAACCGCCCTAGTAGGGCAGTAATTGTTCCTTGATAATTTGTCACCCCCCTCCATGATGGTTCGTGCCCCCATCCACCCTTTCCTGCACCCCTGCCTCGAGAGATGGTGGACTCTCCTTCTTTGGAGGCTTTTAAGCAGAGGTTGGATGGCTGTCCATCATGGATGCTTTAGCTGAGATTCCTGCTTTGCAGGGGGTTAGACTAGATGACTCTTCATGCATGCACACAAGCGCCAAATCGCACTGTGCACCTGGGCAGATACGGTGCTTCATTTTTAAAAAAATAATATTTATTAATGTTTCAAAGAAGTTACAAAAATAAAAAGAAGAAAAGAGAAGAAAACAAAAAAAACAAAAAATACAAAATACAGAAAAATAAAAAACAGTTAAAAACAAATCAGTCTTTCCATGTCTTGTCTTTCATTTGCTTGTTTCCCTGACCTCCTCACACCTCCCTTTTTTGTATTCTAGTTCAATAGTTGTTTCAGCAAGTCCTTACCCTTTTTGCTTTTATCTTGATATTTTATCTTAATATATTGTAACTTTACATTTTCACCTGTTAACAATCCATTTTTACATACCCCTTTATAACATTATTGCTAAAACCACATAACTTCATTCCAGCATCCCTCTAACATTCCTTAATTTTACAGTGTTTCTGTAGATAGTCTTTAAATTTCTTCCAATCTTCTTCTTCCGACTCTTCTCCCTGGTCTCGGATTCTGCCAGTCTTTTCCGCCAGTTCCATGTGCTCCATCACCTTCATCTGCCATTCTTCCCGGGTGGGTAGATCTTGTGTCTTCCAATACTTTGCGATGAGTATTCTTGCTGCTGTTGTTGCATACATAAAAAAAGTTCTATCCTTCTTTGGCAGGCAGATACGGTGCTTCAGGTTGCGGGCTTTTCATGTTGCAAACAGGCCTCTGGAACGGATCCTGTTTGCAACCAGATGTACCAGTGTAGAGACTTGCCCTGAGAGGAATTATCTTGAAGCAAACTACATGAATAATCCACTCCTCCTCTGTACCTGTGCATATAATTCTGTACCTGAGGATAGAGGAAGTTTGATCCAATTTTTTTTGCCCGTGAAAAAGAAGACGTCACAAGAATTGAATTCTCTCCCCCATACTATTTATTCTGCACTACCACATGATTGCTATTATACACTTTTGGCCCCTGGAGCGTCAGGGTCTGTGGCCACCCCCTTCGTTTTCACCTGCCACAAGTAGACATTAGTTGGCTTCTGTTACTTATCCTTCCTGTTTCCTGTCTGCATTTCTCTTCTTCTTTACACCAGTACTTTCCTGGACGCCTGCCGATCATGAACTATCTTCGCAACCTGGACTATTGGCTGAGGACAAAGACAAACGTTTCCAAGAGCGAATGGGAGGAAGCGCTGAGGAATAAAAAAGAGGTATATTTCACCGGCCTTCCTTCTGCCTCAAAAGCATGGGTGGTCTCTTCCATTTTCTGCTCAGGTGGTTTTGAAATGCTCTGTCTTCTGGGAACTTTGTCCACACTAAGCTGTGGAAAAATCCCCGGGTCTGCCATGGAATACCCCGGGGGCAGGCTCTGAGGTGCCTTTGGTTCATGCTGGGGCGGGGAGCTCAAATCCATTGGGCCTGGCCATTGCCCTGAGTGGCGTGAATGTGCATCTAGAATAGCCCCAATGCCTTTGGACCTGTGGGCACCACCACAAAATGGCTCAATTATTTTTTAAAATAATATATTATTATTTATACCCTGCCCATCTGGCTGGTTTTTCCCAGTCACTCTGGGCGACTTACAGCACATAAAAAATTGTAAAACATCAGAGATAAAAACTTCCCTAAACAGAGCTGTCTTCAGATGTCTTTTGAAAGTCAGAAAGTTGCTTATTTCCTTGACATCTGATGGAAGGGCATTTCACAGACTGGGCACCACTACCGAGAAGGCCCTCTGCCTGGTTCCTTGAAACCACACTTCTCACAGTGAGGGAACCGCCAGAAGGCCCTCGGCGCTGGACCTCAGTGTCCGGGCTGCACAATGGGGGTGGAGATGCTCCTTCAGGTATACTGGGCTGAGGCCGTTTAGGGCTTGAACAACACTTTGAATTGTGCTCGGAAACATACTGGGAGCCAATGTAGGTCTTTCAGGACTGGTGTTACATGGTCTTGGTGGCCACTCCCAGTCACCAGTCTAGCTGCCACATTCTGGATTTAAGTCAACCTCTTTTTCTTATTATTTCTGGTTACAATCAAGGAGATTTAAATGTTTGTTTTTTTAATATCACTTTGATTTAAACTTAGCTGCTGCCAAAGGTAAAAGAGAGAGGGAACTGTTATAGACAAATTTGGTGGGTGTCGAGGGAGGCGCATTGGTGCCCATAGGCATCACTTTGGGGAACTCATACCAAGAAGCTTCCCAGAAATTTGGCTTTTTTAAAAAAAATGACCTAGTAGTGCAGCAGTAAAACTGCTGACACATTTGTAAAGCTAAGCAGGGTCCAATATGGTTTCTAATTGGATGGGAGACCACAGGTTGAGATGCCTGCATTGCAGGGCGTTGGACCAGATAATCCTCAGGGACCGTTCTAACTACGATTCTGTGAGTACTAAGTGGTATCTCTTTCCTCATAGATCAGGCATAGGCAAACTCGGCCCTCCAGATGTTTTGGGACTACAACTCCCATGATCCCTAGGACTAACAGGACCAATGGTCAGGGATGATGGGAATTGTAGTCCCAAAACATTGGAGGGCTGAATTTGCCTATGCCTGTCAAAGATTAAAGTATACATACACTGTCAATGTAACTCAGGTTTCTTTTTATCACTTTTGGGGAGAGCAGGTCTTATGATTAAAATTCATTGGGCAACTTTTTAAAATCTCAATGAATGTATGGCTAGCTTAGATATTCTCTGTGGATGTTAAATCAAGTTTGTTAGCCTTAAAATTAAACATAGCCTCCATTTGGACTGTCTGGGGCGGGCAAAGTTGGCTTTATTATTTTTGAAAAGTGTAGAAACTATGGAATATATCATTTATGGTGAAGATAAACATTGGTTCATAGATAATGAAGATATGTATGAAGATAATGAAGATAAACATTGTTCGACAGTGGAATTTGCTGCCAAGGAGTGTGGTGGAGTCTCCTTCTTTGGAGGTCTTTAAGCAGAGGCTTGACGACCATATGTCAGGAGTGCTCTGATGGTGTTTCCTGCTTGGCAGGGGGTTGGACTCGATGGCCCTTGTGGTCTCTTCCAACTCTAGGATTCTATGATTCTATAATTCTTCATATGACACAAAACACATTAAGCATAGCAGAACAACATTAAAAACTTTCTTATACATATTCACACACACACACACAGAGATGTCTAATATTCACCTTCTTTTTGCATTCTCTCTTTCAGCTTCCAAATGCCTGGCTGCCAGAGAATCCAACCTGGGTTGGGTGTCAAGGGAGCAAGAGAGGTTTCCCCTGTGGCCTCTGGACTCTCTTCCATCTTCTGACGGTGCAAGAAGCACTGCTTAGCCCTCAACCTCACAGTGAGTAATGCAGCCCCTGCTCAGTGGTCTGTAGTAAACCCACAGCCCAAGTCATGTCCAGGTGAATTCAGGTACCGTTTTCTTCCCCCAAAGCACATACAACATGGCAGTTTATCATCTGTATTGCCCTCTAATCCCCAGCCAATGTGTAGGAGTGTATTAGGCTAATGGACTTGGCAGTGGAAGGCCTAGATTCACACCCCGGCTTGACTATCTTTGGTTTCTCTTGGGTCAGTCCATAGAAACATAGAAATCAGAGAGTTGGATGGACTACATGGAATTGGCGGAAATGACTGGCAAAATCCGAGACCAGGGAGAAGAGTTGGTGGAAGAAGATTGGAAGAAATTTAAAATCTATCTACAGAAACACTGTAAAATTATCGAATGCTAATGACGTTGGAATGAAACGAAGTGGTTCTAGTAATAAAGCAAAATAAGAATATGCAAGAATGGATTGATATTAGACGAAAATTTGAGATTATAATATGTGAGGATAAACAATTAAGGGTAAATTAAGAGGGTATGAATTTGCTGAACAAATTTTTAAATGGAATACAAAAAAGGGAGGTGTGAGGAAGTCATGAAAAGAAGTACATGAGTGGTAAGATATCAGAAAGAGGGATTTTTATTTTTTATTTTTATGTTAAATTCTGGTTTTTGTATTTTTCTTGTGTTTTTTGTTTACTGATTTGTAACTTTTTTCTTGTTAAAAATTTAATAAATATTATTAAAAAAAAAAGAAAAAAGAGAGAGTTGGAAGGGACCCAAGGATCATCTAGTCCAACCCGCTAAAGTGCAGGGGTCTCAGCATCCATGATAGATAGCCATCCAACCTCTGCTTAAAAACCTCCAAGGATGGAGAGTCTACCACCTCTCGTGGGAGTCTGTTCATCCGCCCCATTGTTGGTTGGCTGGTCTTTTGCCAAAAATTACAGCAATGAAATGAGTATTTAAAATTGAGTGTCGTTGCCCATATTCAGTTAAACAGTCATACCTTGGAAGTTGAACGGAATCCGTTCCAGAAGTCCGTTCGACTTCCAAAGCGTTCAACTTCCAAATCATGGCTTCTGATTGGCTGCGGGAAGCTCCTGCAGCCAATCAGAAGCTGTGGAAGCCCTGTCGGATGTTCAGGTTCCAAAAGAACATTCACAAACCGGAAGACTCGCTTCCGGGTTTTGATCGATCAGGAGCCAAAATGTCTGAGTTCCTGGCCATTCGACAACCAAGATACGGCTGTACAGTCATACCTCGGGTTACAGACGCTTCAAGTTGTGCGTTTTCGGGTTGTGCATTGTGCCAAACCCAGAAGTACCAGAAAAGGTTATGTCAGGGAACTGACATCAGAACGAGAGGTGGAGGCAAGGCTCCACAGCGATGCAGGAGAGGGGACCAGCAGGGGGGAAGGAATTCAGCGTAACACCGGTAGGGAAGGGAGGGAAATGGAGGATTCGGAGAGAGGTCTCCAAGACCCTTCCCCCGAGACTAGTGGGGAGAGCGCGGGCACGCCTCTGCCTTCCCCTTACATGCGCAGACGAGTTCCGCGCAGGGAGAGTAGGAGGAGACTTGGCGTCACACAGCTCTTATGCTGGAAGAGGTTCAAGAAACGCCCACTGACGGATTCTGCAAGTGACTGAACGGCCACGGAGTGTGAGCTGTCAGCCAAAGCATGGTTGGCCAGGCAATCTAACTAAAACTGAAGGCAACTTACGCACAAGTAACCCCTTACAACCATTACAGGTTACTAAATCGTGCTTTGCACATGCGCAGAAGGGCCGAATTGCAACCCGCGCATGCGCAGATACAGTGCTGTGGGTTGCGAACGCTGCAGGTTGTGAACGTGCCTCCCGCACGGATCACGTTCGCAACCCGAGCGTCCACTGTATATATTTTAAGAACCTTGGAGGAAGAAATATGTACACATATGGGAAGCATTCAGAGAGGTCACACCAAAGTGAAAATAAATGTGACTAGGGATGCTGGTGCTCAACTGTATTTTTGTTACATCTGCGAATTTTAATTTTAAAAAACCATAGGATTTTTGCATTTACGCTCTGAAACCATGATAGTTGACTGAGTAAAGTGCTTCATTCCTGTGCTATCTATGCTGCCAAATTTATTTGCTCCCTACTTAATGCTAGAAATATGTACAGAGTAGAAGGTAAAGGCATTGATTTAAGAATGTAAAAGGCTGGATGGATCAGAACCCGAGCAGAGTCACATTTTCCCAACTTGTGATTCCCAGCAACTAGTATTCAGAGGTAGACTGCCCCTGACTCTCGAGGCAAAACATAGCCATCATGGTTAGGAGCCATTTTTAGCCTTATCCTCCATTACTTTGTCTAAACTGCAATACCTCAAGGTATCGAGAGGTCCAGAGGGCGGCAACACGAGAACGGGGCCTTCTCTGCGGTGGCTCCCTGTTTGTGGAATGCTCTCCCCAAGGAAGCTCGCCTGGTGCCATCATTATATATCTTGTAAGCACCAGGCAAAAACATTCCTCTCCTCCCAGGCCTCTTGCTGATTAAACAATGAATGGCCTTTTAAACTTTGTGGAAGGCATTGTTTTTGTTTGTTACTGTACTGTACTGTGTTTTTGTGTTTTTATATTGTAAACTGCCCTGTGGTCCTTGGATGAAGGGCAGTTAATAATAATAATTGTCAGGGAACTGCCGTCAGCTCAGAGGCGAGAGATGGAAGGGCAGTTGTGTTATAGGGAGCCTGTGAAAATCTTGCAAAGCAGTTCCTCTTCCGGCCAGGAGGGAAGCCCCACCTCTAGTGGAGAAGAGGGGCAGGGACCAGGGGGTGCTAGGGAGAGCCTCAACACCGAGCCTCAGCAAACCAGAGAGGCGGGAAGTACGCCCCTGCCAGCGCCCATTCTGCGCAGTAGGTTTTGGCGCAGGGGGGGGCGGAAAAGGTTGCGGGTGACGCGACTTTTATGCTGGGGGAGGTACAAAAAAACGACCACTCCCGGATTCTGCTAGCGACTGAGCCAGACATGAACTTACGACGCTCTTCACTGTAAATAGTTTGCACCAAGAATAAAGCCTGGAAAAGACAGGTCGGAGTCTTGCCTGTTTACTCTCGAGCAGCCACACCAGCACCTGACAACAACAACAACAACAACAACAACAACAACAACAACAACAACAACACTCTCATATAAGAACATAATATTTGCAGTAGAGAAGAACCTGGAGAGAAAGCAGTGCCAAATCCTTACCCCCACATTCTGCTTTTCTCCTATAGCACTCCCCCCAAAACGCCACTTTCCTTCTGGCAAAGGTTTGCCTAGAACCCCAGCGGCCGGGGGCTGGGGGGGAGAAGTAGTACACAAGTGAAATATTAAGCATCTCCTTATTTCGCCTTGAAAAAAATGGCCTTTCCTCCCAACACTTTGCAATTTGGCAACTGAGGTTTGCTTGCAAACATTTAGGTTTAACTTTAGTTTACAGCGTGGACGGTATGGAAGTGAAGTACCATATTTTTCGCTCTATAGGACGCACTTTCCCCCCTCCAAAAACTAAGGGGAAATGTTTGTGCGTCCTATGGAGCGAATACAGGCTCCTTGGCTTCAGCGATAGCAACGCGAAGCCTCTGAAGCGCAGAGGGAGTGCTTCCTCTGCGCTCCAGAGGCTTCGCGTTGCTTTTGCTGAAGCCTGGAGAGCGAGAGGGGTCAGTGCGCACCGACCCCTCTCACTCTCCAGGCTTCAGTGATAGCCGCCTGAAGGCTTTGGAGTGCAGTGGGACCTTGCGCTGCGCTCCAAAGGCTTCGGGTTCCTTTTGCGGAAGCGGGGAGAACAAGACTCTCCTGGCTTCAGCAGAGAGGGAGAGCTGCGCAACACCCCTTCAGCGAAGCGGGAGAAGAAATGGAAGGGGCTCCGTTTCTCCTGCCGCTCGAGAGGGCTCAGAGTGCATGCGGTTGGTCTGGGTGTTTTGCCCACTCGCATTTTAACGGGTCTACCCTTCCCCTCCCTTCTCTCCCCCCCAGCACCACCAGAAGTCCTCCCTACAATGAGAGGGTACATCCACTACTTCTTTGGCTGTCGGCAGTGCGCAGACCACTTCGAGGCCATGGCAGCAGAGTCCATGAACAAAGTGAGGAACAAAGATGGCAGTATTCTCTGGCTTTGGTCAAGACACAACAGAGTCAATGCTCGCTTGGCAGGTAAGGCACTGCTGCTGGTTGGCTGCATGTAGATTGCTGTCTGTCTGTCTCAGGGCAACATGGAAGAGTGCTCCCTATTGGCAGACTAACAGAAACCTGCTATTTCATTATTATTATTCTTTCTTTGGCGATCCCTCGTAGCCGAGTAAAATTGTTTTCCATGAACACGGTCTTAACAGTGAGTCCGTAAGTGACTGTGGAGGCCAATTCTGGATCCACACGTCTTTCCACATTGGGAACATAGGTTTCTGGGCAGAAGTTGATCACTGTGAGGGTTTGCCAAGTGTGCCTTCCTCTTAGCACATTTCTCCCTTGCGTCCTGAGTTCAAGTGTCTTCAAAGCCCATGACACCTTTGGTAAAAGCTGTTCTCCAATTGGAGCACTCGCAGGTCAGTGTTTCCCAATTGTCAGTGTTTATACTAAATTTTTTAACATTTGCCTTGAGAGAGTCTTTAAACCTCTTTTGTTGACCACCAGCATTACGCTTTCCATTTTTAAGTTTGGAATAGAGTAGCTGCTTTGAAAGACAATAATCAGGCATCCACACAACATGACCAGTCCAACAAAGTTGATGTTGAAGAATCATTGTTTCAACACTGGTGATCTGTGCTTCTTCCAGTACACTGGCATTAGTTTGGCTGTCTTCCCAAGTGATGTGTAACATTTTTCAGATACACCGTTGGTGGAATCTTTTGAGGAGTTGGAGATGGCATTTATAAGTGGTCCATGTTTCACAAGCATGGAAACCTGAAAATGAAATCGAAACCTGCTATTTCATTAAGTCACTCCTGAGTGGGGCACTGAGAAACAGGAAGATGTCTGAAAATGCTCAGCCTACGAATGTTCAGAATCTCAGTATTCTGGTTGAATTCCATCTTCCACAGATTACCTCAGAGTAAATGAACTAGTCAACAGTTTGCAGGTTTCCTGCGTTACAGAAAAGCTGCTCTGTCTCCACATTTGATGAGTAGCTTTCCTTTACCGCAATACTTCAAGGACTGCACTGGAACCCTTCTTTGTGTGCCTCCTCCATGAGAGGTCCAGAGGGTGGCAACATGAGGATGGGCCTTATCTGTGGTGGCTCCCCACTTGTGGAATGCTCCTTTCAGAGAGGTTCGGCTGGTGCCTTCATCAACACCTTTAGGCGCCAGTCGAAAACATTCCTTTTCAACTAGGTCTTTGGTTATTTAATATCTAACACTTCTAAATAAGTTGGGGGGCGTTTATTGGCTTGTTTTTGTTCTTATTTTTATTATTGTTTTTTATATTGTATTTTTATGTCATGAACTGCCCTGAGATCCATGGATAAAGGGTGGAATGCAAATATAATAAATAAAGTAAATAAAAATAATATACTTGGGAGCCCTGAATGCAGCTGACAGGTTCAGAACTGTTGAAGGTGGAAACTTCCCATAAACAGGTAGTGTATTAAGTAGTTTCTTTTTCAGAAAGAACATTTATGTTCAAAACTTGCTGATAAATTTGGACTGTGGCTTAGGTTTATAAACCTACCTTGCACCCACAGATTTGGTTCTTAAGGCCACTGGCCTTTTCTGGCCAGATTCTTTGCTGCAATTACTGGACCACGATTCAGAGAGCAGGGAGTGGGCAGCTGGAGAAAGTAAAAAGAAGGAGCAATTTTTTTTTATACAAGATGCCCTCATCTTTGTTGTGTTGCAGTCAGTGACTGACTGAGGGAGAAAGTGTTCCTGAATTAAGATAAATCGCCCCTCATTGATGGAAGCAAATTAGCCTTTCTTTCCCTCAGTAGTTTGCTCCTGTACTCTGTCGTGCTTTGGAGGAAAAGACACCCAGCAACGTGCCATATTTCTGGTTCTGGTGTCCCTATAACTTCCTGCGTGTTAACCAGCCTGGAGGCCCTTGCAGTTTAGAGAAGACAGCCTTACCACCCACCATTCTGGAGAGAGCTGCCCGCCTGCCTCCTGGAATGGGAGGGATTGAAGCAATGTAATGCAGCCAAGTGCATCACTAATACGGTAGTTAACCCCCTGCCGTACGCACAAGTTCAGTTGTGAGGCAGAAATGCGGGCCAACCGCAGTCCTTGAACAAGCAGCTGGTGGCGATGTACCTACTAAATCTTCTCTGCCTTTCCTGCTGCGGGGGGCTTCTAAAGGCCGACACGTGCCCTGGGAGGACCCTCCTCCCGAGACGGCTGCCCACATGTTCAGTTTTTTGCAGACAGATGCAATCCCTTGTTCCCCGGGCCTGTTTCCTCTGACATGGGGAGGGGGGGGTGATTCCTCTTGACAGATGATTGTGGCAGAGAGGAGGGGGCACATTGGCCCAGCCAAAGAATCAAAGGAATTATTCCTTCTTTGTCCCTCTTGGGCTTTTATGCCTTCTCTTCCCTCCCCCTGGGACATAATCTCCCTTTTTCTAAAGCATGTACTCCAACTTCACAATGCCTCTGACGTTTGTTTATCCGATATGGTTCTCTCCTAACCCCCTCCCAAAACCTATTTATTTCTTCAAGCCCACGGTAGGTAACAGCCACTTGAAACATGCTAAATCCTCTTCGGAATTTCGCCACGGCATTCGGTGGCTGCGTGTTTTGGTTAATCTTCTAAATGCTGGGACTGTCAACAAGTGCAAGGGCGCATCTGTCTAAAAATATAAAGACAACGCAGCAAACACGGGCAAATCGCCATTGTCAACATTCACTACTGCGGTAACACCATAGTCTCAGACGTTCCTTTCAGACTGCTGGCGTTCCTTTGTAGTTGTCAACGGATTCCACATTTAGGATACGACTTGTAACACAGCCATACAATGCATGTAAAGCATACCAGCCTCCATACTTTCGCGCTAGCCTTCCACTTGGTTCAGAAAATTGGACGCACCTAGAAGGCAAATTCCCTGCCTCTCCTAGCGTAGTCTTGGCAGTGTTTGTGCTAAGGATTTAAATGCTGACTTGGTATACCTGGATGCACAGTCTGCTTATGAATATCAGCTGTGTGGGGACCAATGACAAGGGCTGGCCATCTCCTGCATGGCCTGTGCTTGTGAGTTTTCAGAGGCATTTGACTGACTGGAAACAAAATACTGGGCTCAGTGGTCCTTGGTGATTAAGCAAACACGAGGTGCATCATTCATAACTGAAACTGCAATCCAGTGCATTTCCCTGGAGTAAGACCTGATGAACTGAATAGTACTGTTCACGTGCACATATAAAGCTTTGGTCACTGTACTATGATTTGCTGAATAATTTCTGGCATTGTTTCCAATGAACTTTAAAAAACTGAGCTGAACCTTTTTTCCCCCTCTTCTGTGGAGCCTAGGCAACTAATGATTTGATTTTTAAAAATTGCTGCCCTCCTTTTGCCCTAAGAGCAAAATTGCTTATAGATACTGCTAGTTTCCAATATAGTTTACTGGTAATATGCACAGATGGTAACATCTAAGACTTCCCTTGTTATCTTCCTTGTTTAGGCACTGCAAGTGAGGACCCCAAATTCCCCAAGATCCAGTGGCCTCCCAAAGATTTGTGTTGGTCATGCCAGATCACCATCAACGGAAGGCTCATGTGGGACGAGAGGGCGATCCTGAGATTCTTCAAGAGTCATTTCTCGCGAGGCAACATTTACCTGGATTTCCTGAAAGTTGAGAAAGGGCTTCGGGTCAGACAGGGCCGAGATGTTGAGGAGAGAGACTACGAAGCTGACAGGAAGCTGGAAGGAGGAGGACAAGAGACTGGCAGAGGAGATGGAGAGGCCTTTGAGGAAGAGAAGAAGAGGACAGAAAGGAAGAAATCTGGCTTCGAACGGTCAGGCTCCCTGGAGGCACACAAACCCTCTATCGTCAAGATGAACACCAAGACCAAAGAGCTGGAGGAAAACATTGTCGATCTGGATACCTTCAGTGAGCAACACTTCAAGAGCAAGGCGCTGAAGATGGCAGGCCAGGCCGGCTTCAGGCACAGCCGCAGTAAGAGGGACGTTGGGCTGGTACGGATGGAGGACCAGGGCCACCAGTCTCTTGATTATGATGCCGCCTGGCGGCTCCTGCAGCAGAAGGGCTTGGGAGCCCAGCACATCGTGGGCATCATGGAGGAGTCTGAGAAGGAGGGCGGGGTCATCCAGAGGAGGAGCCAGTGGTTCCACATCCTGGGGGCGGGCTTCTCCAGGTTGGACGTCAGCTTGTGCATTGTCTTGTACTTCCTCTCCTCCATGTGCCTGTTGGGCATGTACACTTTCTTCCGCATGCGCATGAGGTACCGCAAGGGCCGCCCAGGCTTCCTCCAAGCCTGAGAGAGACAAGCAGAGCGTCAGCAGATAGCGGGTTGGAGAAGGCGTGTGTGTGTGTGTGTGTTTGTGCGCATGCGCTGCATGCCCACGATGCTTGTTCCTCAGCAACAATTCCTACTCTGGTTTATGGATGCACAAATGCAAAAAAACATGCAGGTATCTCAGTTGTAAAAGTACATACATGTGGTGTGGTGCTTGACCCGACTGAGTGTGCAACAGTGGCAATGGGCAGGTAAGGAATCGGCAAGCCTGTGTGTGGAGGGAAGTAAGGGGTGGTATTCAATTGAAGTTTTTCTCAGACCAAACCTGTTGAAATTAATGGGCTTGACTTAGTTCTGTTCATTAATTTAAATGGGTCTGTTCTGAGTAAAACTTAGTTGCACGCCACCCACGGCAAGTGCTCATTATGCCACCATTTCCGCAGTGTGTCTGTGTGTGGGTGTTTCATTTCTGTATCTATAAAGGAGTACGAATTGTTGAGCAACATGTTGACTTTGTTGTTGAAGGGGGTGTTGGTTTCCATTTCAGACCACGTGTAGATAGTGTGATTGTGTAGGGAGCGAATGGGCTTAAAAAATAAAAACGTCCTCGCCTTGTGGGATCTTTAGCTGAACACATTCTGACCCCACCATGGAAATGTAGCATATTCCTTCTTCAGAATATCAGAGTGTGTAACAAGGTTCTTGCAGAGCTTTTATGTGGATGGTTTGGGAGCAGCGGCAAAATGACTTATTTTCAAATATGAATCGGAGACCTGTATAATCTGTAAAAGCTGGTTTGTTCCAGGTTAAAGTGACATGATGGACTTTGCAGATACGAAGCTGAACTTTTTGTGCCTGGTGTCTTGAGGTATATCTGAGCCCTTTCCTACCTGGAAGAAAACTCAGTCCTGATTTCTTGAATTTAGGCGTAGAAGCGCAGTTCCACGATAGCCCGCCGGAGATACTTTGATTTCTTTTTACTAAACTGGATTCCAAAGCTTCTGAGCCATTGTGAAACTACCTTCAATAAAGCCAATGTTTGCATCTGTTAAAAAAAAGAGAGAGTTAGAACTCTTATCTCCACCAACCTCCTCACCTGTACTTTTGGGTATATATGAGTGGCACAAGCATTTTAAAGGTTTGTCTCCTTCTTCTGCTGTCCTTCCTATGAGCCTGGAGTTAAGGCATAGTCAGGCCTTGTTGTCTGCCTCACCCACGTGGCAACACCTCCTGCTCCCTGGATTAGGAGAGCAAAGGCTAAAAACTGCCCCATACGGTCTTGGACTTGAACGATGTTGTAAAGAAATAGAAGGGTGCTGGGGATGGCAACAGGCACAAATGCTATTCCTAACAGTCATGGCTGAGCACTGGAGAGTGCAGATCCCATGCCAAAGAACCTCACAGCAAGCATTTGCCTGTTTTCCCACCAGCCAACCTGCCCGCTACCTCCCTTTCGTCTTCTTTCCAAGCCAGCTTGTGACTTGCAACCCTCACCTTCACCCCAAAGGGACACCCCTATTTTCCATGCTGCGCTTGTCACTATCAACACCCAGCGGCCTATGATTTCCTTGCCAATAAAAGAGAAAAGATTTGCATGTGCAAACGTAGGAGGGCTGTTGACTGAACAGACCATTCCTGACCTCAGGAGAACGCCAGTTCTGGTCCGCGTCATCCCTTTTGGGCAACTAGCATGCCTTAGCTGCTTAGGCTCCTGAACGCAGAGGAAAACAGCTGGGTTTCAGTTTTAGAGACTGGAAGAGATCCCTGACACGTATATTATTGGTGGTTTCAACACCTAGAGTGAAAATGTAACAAGTGAATGAGCCTAGCTCTTCACTAAGAATACGAAGCAAAGTTAATGATAGCAGCACCGTCATCCTTATAATGGAATCTAGTTTTCAAATAGAACCTATTTTTCAAATAAGACATGGTAAATATGCAGTTTTTTACCGGTGAGAAAAGCAGGTAGCTGTGCTCTGCAGAAGTATGGAAATAGAGCCATGTTGAAATAAAGCACAGGCAGATAATTGAAGAAGACTCATTCCTCAAAAGATTCGCGATCCACCAACCCCACACCCCAGGTTGCATTACTGCCACCACTCCCTTTCATTGGTGTCTCCCCGCTCTCCCTTGAAAGTTAAGCTGCTCGTTTTTTGCACAAGGGCTTTGCACCATCTCGTCCTGCCTTTGAGTAGCCCCATTGGCCTGGGGCAGCATGGTGGCTTCAGTGGCGAGGGGTGAGCTTGGAAGTCCATGATTCACATCTTGCCTCTGTCCAGAACTTACAAGCTGGCCTTAAGCAAACCATCTTCTCAAAACCTCAACCCCACACCTGCAGCTAGGGAATAGTAATACTGGCTTGTTTTACAAAGCTAGTCAGGATTACTGAGGTGCTTAACGTATGTGAAATGCTTTGAACACTTGAAACCCACTTACCTAGATGTGCATTAATATGATTGGGACTGACCTATTTTTCCAGACGCATCTAAATGCTTTTGCTCATTGCTGGGAGACTTCCTCCTGTTACCTGTTGGTGTTTGGCTTGGCCCCTTCTCCTTTGTTCCTCTCTTGACTCCAGAGAGAAGCTGGCAATTTTATTCAGCCACATTGTGTTCAATTAGGGCATCTAAATGCTTTGGAAAAAGTTAGGAAAGGAGGGATATTCTGACAAAACACCTGAAGGGGGTAAATCATCACTAGCTTTCCCTAGATGTGGGGACTGGACTGGTCTAACCCCTTTCTGGATAATACGTTAGCTAAAATTATACGAAACCTTTGGAGCAGTGTGTGTGTATCTCAGGGAACAAATGTGCTTCTTTCAAACTCCCTTAAAAAAGGCTGGCCATTCCTGCAGTCATTTGCCTTTTCAGAAGATACTTGAGATAACAACATAGCTGTCAACTTTTCCCTTTTCTTGCGAGGAATCCTATTTGGAATAAGGGAATTTCCCTTTTAAAAAGGGAAGCGACAGTTATGGATAACAAAGCAGTAAAAAAAGAAAGAAAGGAAAAGGAGAGCTCTGTGGAACAAATAACCCTGTTGAGCGTTAACTGAATCATATTTAGTCAGTAGGCAGAATGCGAACATAGGCCTTCTGGGCTGCAGATTGTGCAGAGAAGTTTTTCTGTGTAGTTGGGAAAACAGCTACATTTGTGTGTAAAAGAACAGGATTGTCTATCCCTGCCTGTGGGCTGCTCTTAGGTTCTCTCACGTTTAAGTATGCTTATCGATGACCCTGAAAGCCTTAGATTACCTTTTCTCTCTTCAAAAGGGCCTGGGGTTTTCTTTCAGATGGTATGAATGTCTCTGTGTGCCCAAGCCCTCTTGCTACAAGCATCTTTGCATCCCACCCCTCAAAATGTACTTGTATGTCTTTTAACAGCAATTGCAGGGCCTTAAGTATTAAATTGCTTGTGTTTAAATGGCAGCTTTGAGAAGCTGTCAATCCTTCTCAGGTATCCCTATTGAGGAGGCTATGGCATTAACAAGGAGGGTCTTTCGGCCATATTTTCTTAGTAGTAGCTTGCAAAATGTACAAAATCTGATGATATAAAGTGTGGGACTTGCTTCCATCTCCCACTGAACTGCTTGAAGGTGGTGGGCTGCTTCTTGTCCTTACGAGTGAAACCGGAGGCATTTTCCCTCCAGATGAGTTTGAAATCTGGTTTAATGCCACTAGAGGCCTGATAAATACTATTTCTTTTTCTATAATATTTCTTACTAATTTTAACATATAAATTATAAAATGTACCACAAAACTTATCACTTATACAATCTTTTTAGACTTCCATCAGCACCTCTGATGATCCACCGTTTTAACCACTGCTTATGCATTTCTTAACTTTATATTGCCTTTACATCTCTTAAAAAATCATCCTCCCCTTCTCCATTTTTACAATACTTCTAATAATACTCCTCACAAAACTTCTTGCAACCCTACAAACGTCATCTGTTCTTCACAATTACTTTTCAAATAATCCGTAAATTTACTCCAGTCTTCCGTGAATTTCTGGTCTCGCCGCTTTTGAATCCTTCCTGTTAGTTTATCTAATTCTGCATAGTCCATTAACTTCATCCTCCATTCTTCAATCATTGGTAACTCTTCTTGCTTCCATTTTTGGGCCAATAATATTCTTGCTGCTGTTATTGCATATAAAAAGAGCTTACATTCCTTTCTATTTATGTCACCCCCCCCCCCACAATGCCCAATAAAAATGCTTCTGGTTTCTTTATAAATGTATATTTCAACATTTCAACAATACTCTGGTTTCTCTTCAGATCGTTTAAATCTTTCGCCTGGTAAATACTGTTTCAGTGGACCTTCCAGTTGGCCATCCTTGAGGGAGGAGATTCGTGCCTTTTCGACCCCATCGCGAAGAAAAATAATTTAGTTAAGAGTAGGAACGTAGGTCCATCTCCATGCTCAATCTTCTTTTGCCATATCTGCCCAAACGACTGGCTAGTAACTCCACAATTCATTTGGGGCAAGTCTGACCCACTTCGTTACCATAATACTACATGAGAGAAACAGGCCTGTTGGTGATCTCCTTTGGACATACTGTTCATGTGCAGACTTCTAACAAAAAGTGGGGGGGGGGGGAGAAGGAGAAAACCCAGACCTATATATTTGGGCCACACTCTGAACTGGGGAAAGGGAGGGTATGAACTGGTGACTTGTAGCTAGAGCAGGTCACTGGTAAGTATGTGTTTTGTGTTTCTCAAAACCCTGTTTTTACAGCAGTTTACCTGGAAGCGATTTTGGAAAGAGACCACCCCTCCTTGTTTTACACCAGACTAATAAATGCATATGCTATTTATTCTGTACCCCCCTTCTCTCTGCACTCCCAGACCCCTGAAGCATTTTATAACGGAACAGTGAAGAACCAGCTTCTTTAAATAAATGAAAGGAAAGTTTGCTGTCACTTCTTTAGATCCAAATGAGTTTGGCACACTGCCTTTCCTCCATCTTTCTCCATTTCTGCTGCTGCACAGGAATGATCCAAGGAGCACCTGATCCCTCCTGCTGTCATTGTGTCTAACTACATTAGTGGAATAAATTTATTTTTGCTAATAAATATTGGTGTGCGTCTGACCAAAGTTTTTGTTTCTAAGTATGCATTGCAGAGGTGGCGGGGGCAGGGGGGGCAGCTCACAAAACTGTTCAAATAAATTTGGAATAGCCTTGGAATTTCTCCTAAAATGAATTTGCTCCTATGAAACCTTTGTAGGAATTTTGGGGAACACAAAGAGGATTCCAGCAAGATTGGTAAAATATATTGGTAGCGTTCTTGCGGGGGGGGGGGGCATGTCACATCCTGTTTCGAATATTTTTGCCTTTCTCATAGCAGGCTTCAACTGCCAAGTGTTGGTTTGCTTTCTGGACCCTTTTTGGGGAAATTCCTCACCACTAAAGCCATTTTTCACCTAGGGACGCAGGTGGCGCTGTGGGTTAAAGCCTCAGCGCCTAGGACTTGCCGATCGAAAGGTCGGCGGTTCAAATTCCTGTGGCGGGGTGCGCTGCCGCTGCTCGGTCCCAGCGCCTGCCAACCTAGCAGTTCGAAAGCACCTCCGGGTGCAAGTAGATAAATAGGGACCGCTTACCAGCGGGAAGGTAAACGGCGTTTCCGTGTGCGGCTCTGGCTCGCCAGAGCAGCGATGTCATGCTGGCCACGTGACCGGAAGTGTCTCCGGACAGCGCTGGCCCCTGGCCTCTTAAGTGAGATGGGCGCACAACCCCAGAGTCTGTCAAGACTGGCCCGTACGGGCAGGGGTACCTTTACCTTTACCTTTAAAGCCATTTTTCAGCCAATACTCTAGGCACTCCTGAAATATCTTTGCCATATTTCCAGCAGCAGGAGAACACTTTGCCCCCTTTTCTTGACATGTTAAGAATTGGGGTTGTTTGTTTGTTTTTGTGGTAAAACAAGTGGTGGGGGGCGGATCATTTCAGTTTGTGCCACGTGGTGCTTCTGACCACAGGATCAGTCACTGGGGATGAAGGAGGTGAGGACAGGTGACCCCACCTAGGCCCGAAGTCACCCCCCCAACCAGGCCTCAAAACTGTCCAAAATTCCTTTTGTCTTCTAAAAATCCAAAACAGCTTTTCTCTGCTCTTCTCTGCTTTTCTCACAAGATGCTGTGGCAAGGGCATACCATTACTTTTTATCAGTACAAGAAGGCTTCGAAAAGCTAATGAATAGACTCTGTCAGAGCAGGCCTGAGAACTGAATCTTATCTCATTTGGTTGCAACATTTTTTTTATTATAAATATTTATTAAACTTTTTCAAAAGAAATACATTGTAAAACAAAAAGAAAAAAACAACAAAAATACATAATACATAAAGAAAAAATAAAAACACATAAAATTTCCATTTACTTATTTTCTTTTAACTTATTTTCCAGACCTCCTCGTACCTCCCTTCCTTATATTCCAGTTCAAATTATTAACTCAGCAAATTATTAGTTCTCGCCATTAATTTTGCTTATTTCAAAATCTTATTTTTCATATCTCTTAAAACATTACAGCTGGAAACCACTTAATTTCTATCCAACATCATTCTAGCATTCCTTAATTTTGCAATATTTCTGAAGATAATCTTTAAATTTCTTCCAATCTTCTTCCGCCGACTCTCTTCCCTGGTCTCGGATTCTGCCGGTCATTTCTGCCAGTCCCATATAGTCTATCACCTTCATCTGCCATTCTTCCAAGGCGGGTAGATCTTGTGTCTTCCAATGCTTTGTGATGAGTATTCTTGCTGCTGTTGTAGCATACATAAAGAAAGTTCTATCCTTCTTTAGCACCAATTGGCCAACCATGCCCAGGAGAAAGGCCTCTGGTTTCTTCAAGAAGGTATATTTAAATACCTTTTTCAGTTCATTATAGATCATCTCCCAGAAAGCCTTAATCCTTGGGCACATCCACCAAAGGTGAAAGAATATACCCTCAGTTTCTTTACATTTCCATGGTTGCAACATCTTGGACATGCTGAACCACCAGGGATCCTTGACCCCTTGGCTCTAACCCCCCCTTCCTGGGAAGGGCGCCAAGAGTCCAAAAGAGTCCCAAGACAGGGGAGCTTTCTGTTCATGCTCAGGGGAACTCAAGGCAGGACTCCTGAGGGAGGAGAAAGGGGGAGGGAACTGGAAGGGGAATATATACTCTGCGCACATGACTGTGAACCCGTGCATGCTTTTTGTGAGTTATCACACTTGCTCCTTCTACCAGTTCATGGATGGGAGAAAAAAAAGCCTTTTCTCCGAAACTATTCCTTGAGTGTCTGTTGACTCCCACTTCCCTTTCCCGGGCGCAATATTTTTCCCACCCGAGGGCAAAGCCTCATAAGGCTACAAGGACGTTACTCCCTTGTATTTAAAAAGCTTGCCTCACCTGTTTTAAGACCAAATTTACGGTATATTCCCCCCCACACCACCACCATTAGGAAAAAACAAATTCCTAATAAGGTGAAAAATAACAGCAAGCAGTTGACATGCCTTGGAACATTTCTCCCTAATAGGATGGTTCTTTTGCTTGCCCTGCGCATTTCACTCAGAGGATTATATTCACAAATGCTGACTTCCACTACTGGTTCAGGATTGTGCCAGCTCTGTTTGCTATATTTTGTGCGCCAAACTCAAGGCACAAATGCAGGTTCTTCCACGGGCATTCAGATTCTTGGCGACAAGCAACCTTTTCTCCACCTTTCTTGTGTTCGGCCAGGCCCTTCTCCCTTCAGGCTATTGCAAAGCCAAGCATGAACCCTGTCCATTGCCCTCAAACTTCTGACAGGAATATGGCCGACTTCCAGGGGGTGCACCCATGTCCAGGTCTTTGCACCCCCTGGAAGTCGGCCATATTCCTATCAAATGGAAGGCCCAAAATAATTTTATCCATAGAGAGAACTAGAATATTAAGGAAGATCAGGGCCTGCCCAAGACATTTTGGCACCTGAGGCAGACCCCAAAATGGCACGCACACACACCCCACACTCCACCAGGAAAGAAGGGGTTAGGGACGATCTACATCAGGAACAGGGGAGAATAGTGATCTAAATCAAGATCTGCTGCCCCTGTGGATCCTGCCACCTGAGGCATTTGCCTCACTTTGCCTTTCGTGAATGGGTGGGCCGGCTGTGGGGAAGACGTAGAACTGAGCTCTTCTCCCTAACCAGTTTTGTGTGAGTGGACTTTCTCCCCAGCCCCAGCAAAGGCACTTTGGATCATAAGAACCCCACACTCTTACAAGGGGGCAGGAGTGGCATAGGTTTGATGCCAGAGTGAGAAGTAGACCAAAATCCCATTTTACAAGAACAATGCAAAGGTTAGCGCCTATGAAGCTTCCATTCTGAGTGTCAAGAGTTGCTTTTTATTTTATTTTTTTCCTTTTATTTTTTTTGAGGATATGGCAAAAGCTTGCCTCCTTTCATTCAATCCCCCACGCCCACCCCACCCCCTTAAAACAAAACCCAGAACCGCTGCTCCCATTTCTCTTGTCCTTTTATCCTTGTTACAAATCATTAAAGAAAATGGTTGTTTTCCATAGCTGGGACTTTGGCCATCTGTTCCCCTGGCACTAGCTAAATCCTCCTGTAACCAATTCATTGGGATTACATTGACCTCCCCTAATCCCAGCCCTTCCCCCGCGGCAGGGGATTTAAAGGGATTACAGACCGCTGATAATAAACTTTATTAAGGGGGGTAGTGGGTGTCAATCCGATTTGGACTCTTCCCCCCCACCCCCACCTTACATCTTCACTTTACAGGATGGAGTTGGGGAGGGGGCCATCGGGAGACCCAGATGTACCAAGACAACAAGGGAGATCTCACTGCCCCTGTTTAGAGGGATCTATTTTGATGCATTTCAGCCATCACATGCTAGAAAGAAAGAAAGAAAGAAAGAAAGAAAGAAAGAAAGAAAGAAAGAAAACAGGTGTCAATGAAAGGTTTAGACGTTTTCCCCATTCCCTTCCTTCTAAAAGCTGCCACCAAATTTCTCCTAAGGCAAATTAAATTGGTTTCAGTAAAGTTTTGGCGCATCTCAGAGGGGTGCTATTATGTAATTATGCAACTGGGTTTTTATTTCTCTTTTCCTTGTTATATTTTCCTGCATCCTCCTCATCTCCTTTATGTTCTGTCTCTGACTCGCCTTTTTTTTTTTTTTTTTTTGCCTTTCTAACTAACATCACCCATACTTAAAAATCCCACATAGCACTCTGCCACAGACTTGTTTGTTTGGAGCGGGGAGGCATGACAAATTTCAGAATATGGCCTGACATAGGATAGGATACAAAGAGGATCTTCCCATATATTTTGACCACACCCATGTACTACATCAAATCAAACGTGTGTGTGTATCAGGATTTAGTCAATTCCAGTTTATGCTATTCATAATCCTAAAAACAATTGCTTAACAGTGCTGTGGTTCAGACTCCTATCGGTAAAACCTTTCTAGGTATTAATGTAATTTCGATGTCTTCCTTTTCTCCATTTCACAGTGGAAATAGCAGCACTATGAAGTAGTTTACACTAAGGAGTAACAGGAAAAAAACCCACATTTGTGGGTGAGTAGGCATTTGACCATAGGTCTCTCAAACCATGACAGACCCCAAAGCAGCACGGAAGAGAGACATTTCATCAAGCATTATAATGGCCAACTCATCTGTTTGACAGGTGCAGTATTTTCTCCCTCTTGGTGACACTGAAAAACCATGCTGCTGTTGTGGCTTCCATTTTTATCAGCAGGATGGCAACAAGGGCACACAAGAGATAATATTGGGATGGGGGAGCAGTTATTGAAAGCCAACATGTCTAAATCCAAGCCAGATGTGTGAGGAGGAAGGGGACAGCCCTGGGCCATAGAGAAGTTCATATCAAACATCTTAACTCCCACCTACCCATAGTGGTGACGCAGGTTGCGCTGTGGGTTAAACCACAGAGCCTAGGACTTGCCGATCAGAAGGTCGGCAGTTCGAATCCCTGCGGCGGGGTGAGCTCCCGTTGCTCGGTCCCAGCTCCTGCCAACCTAGCAGTTCGAAAGCACGTCAAAGTGCAAGTAGATAAATAGGTAGCGCTCTGGTAGGAAGGTAAACGGCGTTTCCGTGCGTTGCTCTGGTTCGCCAGAAGCGACTTAGTCCTGCTGGCCACATGACCCGGAAGCTGTACGCCGGCTCCCTCGGCCAATAAAGCGAGATGAGCACCGCAACCCCAGAGTCGGCCACGACTGGACCTAATGGTCAGGGGACCCTTTACCCTTTTTACCCATAGTGGTAAGTAATAACTTAGGACTTTTGTGCATTTTGTAAGAGTTCTGTGTTCTGTAAGGTGATCTTTTATTTTTTTACAGCAATGTAAAGATTTGCACCATGGCTTTCCCCCCTAAGTCTCTGCAAAAGTAATTGCATTCTGTATCTCATTGATCACCCCTGAAACACTATGAGGTAGGTGACATATTATTCACATTTTACAGGCTCACAGAATGAGAGGTTGAGGGAGACAGCGTCAAGCCGCTCCCTGAGTCTGTGGCCAATTTGGGATTTGAGTTTGCCCAACTCCAAAATATCAAGAGGTGATGAAATCAAATCGTTAAGGGCCTTATGGCAGCCTAAAACTATAAAAATTCATTAAAGCATAGCTAAGCAGAAACCTTGAACTCTCTGTGGAGATGTGTGATTTCCTCCCCTTACAACTTTGTCCCTTGCCTTAGATCTTGAAAGAGCTTTAAGAGAGAGACGAATTCTTGTGTAGGTGGCAGAAGGAGAAGCTTTGGCCGGGCTTTTGACCTGAGTTTATCTGTGCCAAGAAGGGACTGTGTAATGATGGAAGCTTGTTGGAAGCCAACAGCTGAAATTCTGCACCAGTAGGAAGAAGCTGAGATGTACATTTTCCTTGCCCAGAACTGTTGCCACTGCCTCTTTCTCTGGAATAGATCCCTTCCATAATTTTGCCTCTTACAACCTGAAAATGTGCCTCCACCACAAACATACACCCTTTCTCATCCCCTGCTTCCTCTGTAGTGTTATGACTTGGGTTACTCATATGGGATCATTTGATCTGATATCACCCTCTGCAATACCGAGGCCTGGCTTTTATAAACTGGACAGTTAAGTCCAGTCAAAAGCAACTACAGTGGTACCTCGGGTTAAGTACTTAATTCGTTCCGGAGGTCCGTTCTTAACCTGAAACTGTTCTTAACGTGAAGCACCACTTTAGCTAATGGGGCCTCCTGCTGCTGCCGTGCCGCCGGAGCACGATTTCTGTTCTTATCCTGAAGCAGAGTTCTTAACCTGAAGCACTATTTCTGGGTTAGCAGAGTCTGTAACCTGAAGCGTATGTAACCTGAAGCGTATGTAACCCGAGGTACCACTGTACGGGGTGGTGCTGCTCTCGCTTTTCAGACCAAGGAAGCTAGTGTTTGTCCACAGACAGCTTTCCGGGTCATGTGGCCAGAATGACTAAACTGCTTCTTGCGCAACGGTACACCGTGACAGAAACCAGAGTGCACGGAAACGCCATTTACTTTCCCACCACAGCAGTACCTATTTATCTACTCACGCTGGTGTGCTTTCAAACTGCTAGGTTGGCAGAAGCTGGGACAGAGCAACAGGAGCTCACCAACCATCAAGCAGATCCGAACCGCTGACCTTCCAATCAGCAAGCCCAAGAGGCTCGGTGGTTTAAACCACAGTGCCACCTGCATCCCCCAAAAATAAACTGAAGAAGGTATAAATTGATGCTGTATGGGTCTGGGCATTTTGACAGTTGGGTTGGAAGGTTCCTCTTTGTACTTTCCACCCCTATGATTCTACAAATTATTTCTAGCATCCCTGTTATGTACTGAGTTGAATAGGATCCAAACTGCAGCAGTCTGATTGGTCCTAGAACAATAGGATCCAAAAGGCAGCAGTCTGATTGGTCCTAGAACAATAGGATTCAGAATGCAGCAGTCTGATTGGTCCTAGAACAATGCAGCAGTATGATTCGTTGGCAGGAACCACCCAATCATGCTCCAGATTGAAGTGAATCCACAACCTGATTGGCTTACAGTAGAATTCCAGAATTAGCCAATCATGTGCAGCCCATTGTGTAAATAATGTATATAAAGCAGATACTTTGAGGGGACTTTCATTCATTCCTCCTCACACTGAGCTGAATAAAGAGCATGAAATCACTTTGCGACTCTGAGTATATTTCAATCCCTTTTGTTGTTTTTTATAAAATGGGATGCATTGTGCAGACTTACCAGGAAGCCTCATCTGCTGGTTTCCAGCAAGGGGGCAATTTGCCAAGTCTGGTATTAAATGCCACAGCAGCTTTTGTTGTAGCTTGAGAATCATTGAATCATAGAGATGGAAGGGACCCCCAAAGGTCATCCAGTCTAACTCCCTGCAGTGCAGGAATCCTGCCCATGGCCTGAGCGGCCTCAAACCACCAACCTTCCAGTTAACAGCCAGAGGCACTGACCCGTTGCGCCACAGTCTAGCCAGCTCTGCATATTTTTTCTCCAAGGTTGCTTATACACACAGAGACTCTGGCTCACAAAAAATTAGCAGATGAAGGTGTCTGCTTTTTTCCCTGGCACAAAGGGTAAGTAGTGGGGAAAGCTTCACTTGCTTAATGTCTTGTGTTGACCTGACTAGTGGAAAGAAGGTACAGTGGCACCTCTAGTTACGAACTTAATTCGTTCTGGAGGTCAGTTCTTAACCTGAAACTATTCTTAACTTGTTGTTGTTGTTTAGTCATTTAGTCATGTCTGACTCTTTGTGACCCCATGGACCAGAGCATGCCAGGCACTCTTGTCTTCCACTGCCTCCCGCAGTTTGGTCAAACTCATGCTGGTAGCTTCGAGAACACTGTCCCACCATCTCGTCCTCTGTCGTCCCCTTCTCCTTGTGCCCTCCATCTTTCCCAACATCAGAGTCTTTTCCAGGGAGTCTTCTCTTCTCATGATGTGGCCAAAGTATTGGAGCCTCAGCTTCAGGATCTGTCCTTCCAGGGAGCACTCAGGGCTGATTTCCTTCAGAATGGATGTGTTTGATCTTCTTGCAGTCCATGGGAGTCTCAAGAGTCTCCTCCAGCACCATAATTCAAAAGCATCAATTCTTCGGCGATCAGCCTTCTTTATGGTCCAGCTCTCACTTCCATACATCACTACTGGGAAAACCATAGCTTTAACTATACGGACCTTTGTTGGCAAGGTTCTTAACTAGAGAGGTGCTTTCGCTAATGGGGCCTCTTGCTGCTGCTGCGCCGCCAGCACATGATTTCCGTTCTCATCCTGGGGCAAAGTTCTCAACTTGAGGTAACTCTTCCAGGTCAGTGGAGTTTGTAACCTGAAGCGTTTGTAACTTGAGGTGTTTGTAACTCGAGGTACCACTCTATTCCTTTTTAAAAAGAAAGCTGCATTTGTGGCTGGCAGGTCCTAGTGATTTTGGCACTCAGAACTGCCCTCCCTTTAGACAAGTCCCTCCCCTGCCTGAGGGTATGTGATGGGCGCCCAATATCTTAGTGACAATTCCCATTGTACAACCAGTTGTTCTGCGGACTCTGAAGTGCCCTGTCCCCTCCTCAACCCTTAGATTGATAAATGGTGTGTGTTTGTTCCTCCTTCTCATTAGCAAAGCTCCTCTGTTGCCTTTCACCTTAATTTCCCTTGGGCTCATGATAGAAATTGTAATAATGAGCCTAAGGTTTTACATGCCCACCCAACTGTCCTCCTTTCAGCAAACTGGTCTCCTCCCCTACCCGACCCAGCTCTTCATAAAAAAAATAATGGGGGGGGGGAAGAATTCTCTCAATTATAATACCCCCACTTTAGCTGTATGTGGTTTTAGTTTCCTTATGTCCTACAAACTTACATTGTCTGCCACCAGCAGTGAAGTTTACAACAACAACAACAACAACAAACCCCACCAACCCCTGGCAATGCAAAGGTGGAGAATATTTGCTAGAAAGTCTTTTTTTGCACAATCCACATCATAAAAGGGATTACACTGGCCTTTTTGACAACTGAGAGGCGTATGTATTGTTTCTAATGCTGCATTTTAAATTGTTGTGATTTGCTCTGGGACTGAAGAGTGGGTAATAAAACATTTTTTTAAAAAAACACTAAATATAATAAATAATAATCAATTTTTATTTATACCTTGCCCTTCCCGGTTTAAAAACCTGGCTCAGGGCGGCTAACATTTTAATATTTTAATGTTTCAATATTTTAATGTTGTATTTTAATTTTGTTTTTAAGTTGTAATCATTTAAATTGTTTTTATTATTGCTTGTGAGCCGCTCTGAGCCCGGCCTTGGCTGGGGAGGGCAGAGTATAAATAATAATTATTATTATTATTATTAACAGCAAATATAAAACATTGATTAAAATGCGACTTGAAAACAGCATAAAATACAACATAAAATGCAGCATCAATATCAATAAAGTTCAAAAATTCAGGGGTCATTTTTTTTTGGGGGGGGGAGAAAGAAAGGAAAAGGAAAAAAGGAAAAGGAAAAGGAAAAACCCAGTCAGTAGACATCAAATGATCACCACGGCTAACTGGCCAAGTTGGTCCTACTAGGGCCAGCAAGGAGACCAGGGAAGAATTTAAATAAAGAACGCTTGACTGCTATGGATTGAGATCCCAGAATTCCCTGGGAAGAGGAATTGGCTGTTAAACCACTCTGAGCATTGCAGCCCTGTGAAGGGAACAGGGAGTCTCCTAAAAACTCCCAGCACACTTAGGTCATGAGTTGGCAGGACATCAGAGAAGGGGAAGAGTATCGCAGCAAGGGGGTAGCCATGATTGGTACACTGGGGCAAGTTCAAGACGTGGGACTTGGGAGTTACTCAGAGGATGTTGCGGGGGCAGGGGGCAGTTCATCGGAGCCAGGGGAAGGAAACATAGCACCAGAACTAGAGGTGCCCCTGTCTCCATGGACACGGCGGGCTCTGGGGCACCAGGAAGTGCACTCCAGGATACTGAGGCAGCCCAGCTCAGTAGTGCACCAGATGAAGGCAATGAGGCTCATTAGGTCTTGGTGGAGGTCATGAGGCTCAGGGCAGGTGAGGATCCCAGGCTTCATCAAGTAGAGAGGCACAGCTGGAGCAAACTCAGGTGCATCATTCCTGGGAAGGGTAAAAGGGAAGCAAAACAGAGAGACACTCTCTCTGCTCCACTTCCTGCTTCAGGAGCTGCTCTGGACGGTGACTTTAGGACTGGCCCCCAGGTGTTCCAACCCTGGATCTTCTGACCTTACAGATTGACTTTGGAACTTGCTCTTTGGATTAGACCTGAATTTGACCATTTGGACCGCCTGACTACAGGTAAAAACCGCTTTCCGTGGGGGTTGCTTTCCTGAGCCCCACACCTGTTATCAGAGGCCATGTAAGCCTGCCCCACTTCCTTTTCCAGCCACTTATAGGGTTGGCCCAATGCACACATGTATGGTCACATGTCAACAGGACGCACCTAAAACAGTCGTTGCCTGTACCCTCTAGCGGTGCTCTTGGGACTGTGTATACCAGGCATCCCCAAACTCAGCCCTCCAGATGTTTTTTCCAGAACGCGGCAGCTAGACTGGTGGCTGAGAGTGGCCCCCGGGACCACATAACACCGGTCCTGAGAGATCTGCATTGGCTCCCACTACATTTTCGAGCATAATTCAAAGTGTTGGTGCTGACCTTTAAAGCCCTAAACAGCCTCGGTCCTGTATACCTGAAGGAGCGTCTCCACCCCCATCATCCAGCCCAGACACTGAGGTCCAGCGCCGAGGGCCTTCTGGCGGTCCCCTCATTGCGAGAAGTGAGGTTACAGGGAACCAGACAGAGGACCTTTTCGGTAGTGGTACCCACCCTGTGGAACACCCTCCCTTCAGATGTGAAGGAAATAAGCAGCTATCCTATCTTTAAAAGAAATCTGAAGGCAGCCCTGTTTAAGGAAGTTTTTAATATTTAATGCTGTATTGTTTTTAACACTCGATTGGGAGCCGCCCAGAATGGCTGGGGAAACTCAGCCAGATGGGCGGGGTATAAATAAATTATTATTATTATTATTATTATTATTATTATTATTATTATTATTAGGCTTACAACTCTCATCATCCCTAGCTAACAGGACCAGTGGTCAGGGATGATGGGAATTATAGTCCCAAAACATTTGGAGGGCTGAGTTCGGGGATGCCTGGTGTATACTAACAGGACTTACCTCTGGGTATGCTGGGATTCAGGACCCCTTCGCAGATTCCAGTTCTCAGCATTCTGTGGGGAAGCAGGATATTGCTTTAAATGTGCAGTATAAATGGGGCCTTAAGAGTATTGGTGGAGAACTTTTGGCCCTCCAGATATTGCTAGTCTGCAATTGCCATCAGCCCTGACAATTGGCTATACTGGGTGGGTCTGATGCAAGTTGGAACTCCAGCCACATCTAGAGGGCCACAGGTCAGCCACCCTTGGATTAGAGATTAAACGAGGAGAATATACCGTATTTTTCGCTCTATAGGATGTACCAGACCATAGGACGCACCTTGTTTTAGAGGGGGAGAACAAGAAAAAAGAAATCTCCCCCTCTCTGCTCAGCGCCCCTTCAGTGAAGTGGCAGGAGAAACGGAGCCCTTTCCAATAGGGAGCACTCTTCCATGTTGCCCTGAGACAGACAGACAGCAATCTACATGCAGCCAACCAGCAGCAGTGCCTTACCTGCCAAGCGAGCATTGACTCTGTTGTGTCTTGACCAAAGCCAGAGAATACTGCCATCTTTGTTCCTCACTTTGTTCATGGACTCTGCTGCCATGGCCTCGAAGTGGTCTGCGCACTGCCGACAGCCAAAGAAGTAGTGGATGTACCCTCTCATTGTAGGGAG
The DNA here is from genome assembly GCF_964106915.1 of Podarcis gaigeae. NCBI lineage: Eukaryota > Metazoa > Chordata > Lepidosauria > Squamata > Lacertidae > Podarcis > Podarcis gaigeae. Next base: position 93,138,149 of record NC_139682.1, on the reverse strand, counting down.
GACTTCTGGTGGTGCTGGGGGGGAGAGAAGGGAGGGGAAGGGCAGACCCGTTAAAATGCGAGTGGGCAAAACACCCAGACCAACCGCATGCACTCTGAGCCCTCTCAAGATGAATTCAGGTGCTGTTTGCTGAAAGTATTACTGTGTGGAGTAAAGTACCGTATTTTTCGCTCTATAGGACGCACCCGACCATAGGACGCAACTGTTTTAGAGGGGGAGAACAAGGGGGGGGGAAATTCTCCCCCTCTCTGCTCAGTGCCCCTTCAGCGAAGCGGCAGGAGAAACGGAGCCCCTTCCATTTCTCCTCCCGCTTTGCTGAAGGGGTGTTGCGCAGCTCCCCCTCTCTGCTGAAGCCAGGAGAGTCTTGCTCTTCCGGCTTTAGCAAAAGGAACCCGAAGCCTGCGGAGCACAGCGGGAACTCGCGCTGCACTCTGAAGGCTTCAGGTGGCTATACCTGAAGCCTGGAGAGCGAGAGGGCCTGGAGAGCCCTCCAGGCTTCAGCGAAAGCAACGCGAAGCCTCCGGAGCGCAGAGGGAGCGCTCCCTCTGCGCTCCGGAGGCTTCACATTGCTATCGCTGAAGCCAAGGAGCCTGCATTCGCTCCATAGGACGCACACACATTTCCCCTTAATTTTTGGAGGGGGAAAAGTGCGTCCTATAGAGCGAAAAATACGGTAGATGTCAGGTGCTTTCTGTTTATAAGCATCTGGGGGGGAAAGGTGTGTGTATGTATGTGTTTCAGCTGGTGGCATCGTGTAGCAATTTTAGTTTTAGATCGGAAAAGAGTATCTATCAAGAAAGCAGAGACCATACAAGCAACTTTGCAAGTAAGAGGACTTAGTCCCTGAGGCTTGTCATAAGCCCACAATAAATAAAAAAAAGATGTCTGACAATGGTCAGAATTAATGCAAAAAGGCTTTAGCCAAAGGAAGTAATGAGCAACTGTTTTTAGTGCGGATATCTGGAGACCTTTGTAAAATAATTATAAAATATTCCTGCACACCTCCCCCCCCCCCAATTATTGTTTAAGGCATGCTTCATTCTTATATCCCAAAAGGATTATCTACCCGCAATGGGTAATAAATCTGGGTGCATCATGTGAGCAGATGGAGACAAGCCTAGAGCAGAGATTCACAAAGAGGTGCAGTGACAGCCCCTTTTGAGGGTGAGTAATTCTGCTGCAACTCTGCATTGAGAGTGATTGAATGATCTGATCATTCCCAATGGCTGATGCAGAGACTCAGCACAATTTCCCCCTTGTGCAGAATCTGATTGGAAAGAGTCAAGGCCAGACTAATAAATCTTACAGAGACACAGTGGGCAATCTCCTCCGTGGGTGGGGAATTGGGCTGACAGAAGCCTTTAATTATTTCATTCATGGACACCTTACAGCATGCAGTTCTTCTACAGCACACTAATGTTACCCTGCAGCATGTGATAATTCCGGAAATGTATTGCATATTACATATATATCTTGCCGTTCCGCCAAGGAACTCCAAACAGTGTTCATACCTCGCTCCTCCTTTCCATTTTAGCCTTGTAACAACCCTATATTGCTTTCATCGAGATACAGCAACTGGCCTAGAGTCAGCTTGTGAGCTTCATGGCTGAGTTATCTCCAGCAGTGGCCCAGTACGCCACACCAGCCCAAAATCGCTTCGCTGCCCTCTTTCCTCCAAGGCCCTGCCCATCTTAACAGTGCTGCTTCATTCTCTCTGCTCAGTTATGCACTTTTTCACTTCGGAAAACATGCTGTTTTTCCTCACCCTTGCAGAGCCCAACTTCACACCGGTTCATGCAAAAAAGAAAGAAAGAAATTGAAAACCAGCTGCTACTTTTTTCTAGAAATGGAATAGTAAAGTACAGTGGTACCTCGGGTTACAGATGCTTCAGGTTACATACGCTTCATGTTACAGAATCCGCTAACCCAGAAATAGTACCTCGGGTTAAGAACTTTGCTTCAGGATGAGAACAGAAATCGTGCTCCAGCGGCGCGGCAGCAGCAGGAGGCCCCATTAGCTAAAGTGGTGCTTCTGGTTAAGAACAGTGCCAGGTTAAGAACGGACCTCTGGAATGAATTAAGTTCTTAACCCGAGGTACCACTGTACCTCGGGTCATCATTTACATCATTGTAGGTTCACAGAATGTGGGTTTTTCTTCAACCACCTCCTTCCTCTCTCTCTCTCTCTCTCGCTCTCTCTCTCTCTCTCTCTCTCTCTCTCTCTCTCACACACACACACACACACACACACACCTTTCTGCTGCTGCCATAACTTTCTGAAGCCACAGTCCATGCCTGTCCCTGAAAAGTCTTACTGCCCTTTCGATGATGTTCTTAATTGCCTTTTATTATTCTCTCCTTGTCACATTCACAGCACAGGCCCATACACAGTACAGTGGTACCTCGGGTTACATACGCTTCAGATTACAGACTCTGCTAACCCATAAATAGTGCTTCAGGTTAAGAACTTTGCTTCAGGATGAGAACAGAAATCGTGCTCTGGCGGCGTGGCAGCAGCGGGAAGCCCCATTAGCTAAAGTGGTGCTTCAGGTTAAGAACAGTTTCAGGTTAAGTACGGACCTCCGGAACGAATTAAGTACTTAACCCAAGGTACCACTGTACCCTATCACTCCTGTCTTGATCTCTTTACCCTAACATCCAGGTCCTCCTCAAAACCTGACTACCCCCCCCTCTCTCTCACACACACACACCCTTTTGTGGGCCAAGTGCAGCACATTCCCCCTGACTGAGTCCTGTGTTTTCCCCACAGCTGTCCTGCCATTTAACCCCCATCAATCTTTGTCCAACTCTGCAACCCACCCTACCGACTGCCGCTCTTACTTTGGCCTGTCCCTCTTGGACCCTTTCACAATCGCCTGCCCTGCTCTATATTTGCATCCTGCCCCTTGCCCTGCCCTGCCCCACCCCCACCCCCCCACTGAACGGCTCTCACTTGCAGAAACCCAGAGAGGCATCTGCCCTTTTTGACCAAATATTAAAATGGATGTGCAAAGCAGAGAGGCAGGACCAGGAGGATCGCAGAAGGAAATGATGAGAGCGACTGAGTTAGCAATACGCCGATGTCTCCTGTACCTTTAACAATTATTTAGAAGAGAGCATTTTGGCAGCTACAGCTTGTCACGCAGGGATGAGAACAGCCATAGTTTCAGGAATTGCCTTTTTTGCCAAACTACTGAAAGTACAGGGTCCCTGCTCTCTTTTGCATCCTATTTCTGGTTTTTGAGGATTGAGGGAGGGAGGGAGAGAGAGAGAACACACAGCACTGAGAATCCCGGGACTCTCACATTTTGTCGATGGTGATCACCTCGTTGGATAAAACATGCAATGTATTTTCAGGTAGTAAGTAGAATTGTTGATTGGCAGGGTGTTGGCGGCTGACCTGACCTGCTCATATGCCTTCAACAGCATCTTGAAGGCAAAAAGCAGCAGATGAAGATGGTTTTGGCAAGGAGATAAAAACCACTGTCTGTTAAATGAGAGAGTGGCCTATTCAAACGTTGGCAACCCTGTTGATGGAAGTAGTAGATGAGGATCTTGTCCCTTTCATAGCTGGGTAGGAAATTTGGCAACTGCTGCTTAGGGAGAGAGAGGTTGGAAAAAACAAAACCTACACCTGCCAATATTATCTCTTCTGCACAACCATGAATTATCGATTGGGGGGTGCTATTGGTCCAAGTCAGTAAGTGTTATGTACTGAGTTGAACAGAATCCAAAATGCAGCAGTCTGATTGGCCCTAGAACAATAGGATTCAGAATGCAGCAGTCTGATTGGTCCTAGAACAATAGGATCCAGAATGTAGCAGTCTGATTGGTCCTAGAACAATAGGATCCAGAATGCAGCAGTCTGATTGGTCCACAGGAGCCACCCAATCCAACTCCAGGTGGAAGTGAATCCGCAACCTGATTGGCCTACAGGAGAATCCCAGAATTAGCCAATCACGTGGGGCCCATTGTGTAACTAATGTATATAAAGCAGACATTCTGGGGGAACTTCCATTCCTCCTCAATACTATGAGCTGAATAAAGAGCATGAAACCCACACTTGACTCCAAGTATATTTCAGTAAGATAATCCAACTCCTCACCCCCTCTATCCCCAGATTCTTAAGCCTTTGCCAAGAGTTTGGCACACAAACATTTCTTCAGGAGACGGTTAAAAGCATGGAAACATGTAACCTGCTAAATTATTGTATGTTGGGTGGTTGGAAGCACATAGGGGAGCTGGTTTTTTTAAAAAAGTTTCATAACAGTGACATCATTGTCAAAGTATTGTTTCTAAATTTTTGTGCTGGTGTGTAGGGTGGCTTGCGGGGGGGGGGAGGGAGGAGTGGGCAAGAGAGAAATAATGAATGGGCAAGTACCCCTTTTGCCCTACCCCCACCCGGCTACTTTTCTTAGGAGGTGCTGTGTGTGTGATGTGAAAAAAATGGGGTTGGGGAATGTGTATGTGTGTGGATATAATTAAGAGCTACAAAATGGTACGTAGAGTCATTTGATCCCTGGGGCCCTCTCCACCAGTTCTCTCCCCTAGAGATAGAGAGGCTTATGGTACACAATTAGCACAGTGTAACCTGACCCAAGGGACGCGGGTGGCGCTGTGGGTTAAACCACAGAGCCTAGGACTTGCCGATCAGAAGGTCGGAGGTTCGAATCCCCGCGACGGGGTGAGCTCCTGTTGCTCGGTCCCAGCTCCTGCCAACCTAGCAGTGCAAGTAGATAAAAGGTACTGCTCCGGCGGGAAGGTAAACGGCATTTCCGTGCGCTGCTCTGGTTCGGGGGAAGTGGCTTAGTCATGCTGGCCACATGACCCGGAAGCTGTACGCCGGCTCCCTTGGCCAATAAAGCGAGATGAACGCTGCAATCCCAGAGTCGGCCACAACTGGACCTAATGGTCAGGGGTCCCTTTACCTTTTTAACCTGACCCAAGTCCTCAGGATGGGACAGGCTATGTAAAAAAAAAAATGAATAAGTTAATTCTATTGTTGAAATCTGCAAGTTTTGACTTGCATTTACTTCCAGGAAGTTTAAATGTGTACTTTCTGTTCTAACTTGTGGTGAGCAATTTCCCCTCCTCTTGCATTTTAAAAACTATTTTAATTATGTCAACATATCTTCCCCATGACCTTCCTTCCTCTAGCAAAGCATATTTCTTTCAGTTCTTTTCTTTGTGCCACATCTTTTAAAAACCCCTTCTTCTTACAGCTCACATCTGAGCCTTTTTCCCAGTGTTCCTGCATCCCCCTCGAAGTATGTGGTGCCCAGAACCGGACGTCGTATCTTCAGAATGAGGGTTTTCCAATTACTGTTCTGTTACAACTAGTCTGTGCTTCTAATCACACGTATCGGGGAGTAAGCCCCGTTAAATTAAATTGCCTTACTTCTGAGTAGATATGTATAGATCTGTGCTGCGTTAGGAATGATGATAGGAGGCTGCTGCCTATTTGGGGGGTGGGGCACATCCTGTGGAGATCTGGACACTTGTCAACTAGGAAATGAGCAAATAACAAAAGACAACCTTCTTTTTTTATTATTTTCCCCATCTCCCTACCCCCAGACCATCAGACACCTGCCAAACGACAGTTTGCATTCAGTAATAACCCAGCTTGGCTCTCAGCCAGCAACCTAAAAGGTCCAGGAACTAGATCTCATTACCAAACCTCTCTGATCTATCCAGTCTATCCCCCTTTAACTCTGCCCCCCCCTCTCCAAATATTGAGCTGCTTCCCCCTTCTTTTCTTGTCACCAAAGGCGGAGGACTGCAGATCCACACATTCTAGTCAGTGCAGGAAACCACTGGTGTTTCCTGCAGCAGCAGCAGCAGCAGCAGCAGCAGCAGCAGCAGCAGTAGTAATAATAATAATAATAATAATATATTTATACCCCGCCCATCTGGCTGAGTCTCCCCAGCCACTCTGGGCAGCTCCCAATCAAGTGTTAAAAACAGTACAGCATTAAATATTAAAAACTTCTCTCAACAGGGCTGCCTTCAGATGTCTTTTAAAGATAGGATAGCTGCTTATTTCCTTCACATCTGAAGAGAGGGCGTTCCACAGGGCGGGTGCCACTACCAAGAAGGCCCTCTGTCTGGTTCCCTGTAACCTCACTTCTCGCAATGAGGGAACTGCCAGAAGGCCCTCGGTGCTGGATCTCAGTGTCCGGGATGAACGATGGGGGTGGAGACACTCCTTCAGGTATACTGGGCCAAGGCAGTAAACTTGCAAAGTTTGTTCCCCAGATGTGTGTGGATATTTATCTATATAAATTTTAAATCAAGCAAAAATTATTGGATTTAGCTGAGATGGCAAAGTTGAGGTGTACATTCAGAGAAAAACCATTGGTAATATAGTGGTACCTCAGGTTAAGAATTTAATTCGTTCCGGAGGTCCGTTCTTAACCTGAAACTGTTCTTAACCTGAGGTACCACTTTAGCTAATGGGGCCTCCCGCCGCCGCTGCCACACAATATCTGTTCTCATCCTGAAGCAAAGTTCTTAACCCGCGGTACTATTTCTGGGTTAGCGGAGTCTGCAACCTGAAGCATCTGTAACCCGAGGTACCACTGTATTTACTAAAGATTGGAAACGCCTTATAGACTTTTTGCTTAAAAAAGAAAATGAACTTAGAATGTCTGGGTTTGAGAATTGAAGCAAATACTGGTTTTATAGAAAGTGGAATTGTTGAGTGTTATTTTGGAATGGATGTTTTGAATAATTTTGTATATATAACTGACAAATGAAGAATCAGAAGTTCTGGGGAGGGTTGCTTTTTTTTCTTCCTTTTGGTTTGTGTTTTTATTTATATTAGTTTATCTTTGATTATATTTGATATTAACCTTTCCTTTCAAACTTTAATTACTTTTCCCCAATAAATTTTAAGCGCAATCGCAAGACGATTTACACGCAGGATAACTAAGAACAATTAAAAACGCAAAACCAGTACATTTAAAACATGACTTAAAACCCTAACAACAAGCTTGTAGAAAAAAACCATTTATCCAACTGGGAAAGCCTGTCGGAAAACAAAAACGTCTTCAGCTGTTTCCGGAAAGTACAGATAGTGGACGCCTGTTGTTTTTCAACAGGAATTCTATTCCACCGAACAGAGGCAGCCACACCAAAAGCCCTGCTCTGAATTCCTTTGGAGCACCCGTCCGAGATCTTTGAAACTTGAAGAACATACTGTCCTTTCAGTCCACAGTGAATTTGGGTGTATTTGTGATGAGGTGTCTCTCAAGTAACCTAGTCCTGAGCTGTATCAGGACTTATATTCTTTGGCGATCGCTCGTAGCCAAGTAAGATTGTCTTCCATGAACACGGTCTTAAAAGTGAGTCCGTAAGTGACTGTGGAGGCCAATTCTGGATCCACACGTCCTTCCATAGTGGGGACATAGGTTTCCGGGCAGGAGTTGATCATGCCATTCAGAAGGTCAGCAGTTCGAATTCTCATGATGGGGTGAGATCCTATTGTTCGGTCCCAGCTCCTGCCCACCTAGCAGTTCAAAAGCACATCAAGTGCAAGTAGATAAATAGGTACCACTCTGGCGGGAAGGTAAACGGTGTTTCCGTGTGCTGCTCTGGTTTGCCAGAAGTGGTTTAGTCATGCTGGACACATGACCTGGAAGCTGTCTGCGGACAAACGCCGGCTCCCTTGGCCTATAGAGCGAGATGAGCATGCAACTCCAGAGTCGTCCGTGACTGGACCTAATGGTCAGGGGTACCTTTATCTTTACCTTTATTCTCCAATTGGAGTGCTCGCAGGCCATTGTTTTCCAATTATCTGGGCTTATACTGCATAGATTGGCCTTGAGGGTGTCTTTAAACTGGCACTTTGCTTTCCATTCTAAAGTTGGGAGTAGAGTAGTTTCTTAGTACTAGCACCTTGAACTAGGTCCAGTAGCAATTTGGCAGCCAGCGCCAATGCTGCAAGCAAGGTGTTAAATGCTGGTGGTAGTTCTCCCCCCAACCCACCCCCAAGCAACCTAGTTTCCACGTTCTGCACCAGCTGCAGCCTCTGGATCAACCCTAAGGGCAGCGCCACATAAGATGCATTGCAGTTATCCAACCGTGCAGTTCCCACTGCATGAACCATTGCGGCCAAGCTATCCCAATCCAGATTAATAGAGGGGTGGCCCTGCTTAGCGAAAGGGGGGATGAGCCAAGCGGTGAGCAGCAGCAGGGCAAAGCAGCTAAGTTGAATCATCTGGCAAGGTGGCTTGGATTAGTATTTTACTATCAGGCAGAGTACAGAGATTTAACAGAGTGCGGGAGATGCAGCTGGCGGGAAAGGCAGGAGAAGGAGTGTCCCGTAAGTGGCCTTTCTGTAATCCTGTTTGGTACGTTCATTCCCAATCCTCTGGAACACCTGGTCTGCGTGGTAGGGGCTGGTCCAAGTGCGCTTTCAGATCCAGCCACATGCATATCTCTTCTCTTCAATGCAGATGGTGGCAGCAGGACTGCTCTCTGTGACCTGTTGCTGCCATAGCTCTATCGGTAAGGGCTGTTCCTCCCTTCCCTCCAGTTGTGAGCATTTCCTATGCCAGGCAGTATTAACAGTGCCACGTTTCAAGCTCAAGAGCTGACCAGGATGTTGTTTTCCCATTTATTTTCATTTCAAACGACTGTTGTGTCTTTTATTTCCAGCCCTCTAGGGTGGTGCTGTGGTCTAAACCACAGAACCTAGGACTTACCAATCAGAAGGTCAGCGGTTCAAATCCCCGTGACGGGGTGAGCTCCCGTTGCTCGATCCCAGCTGCTGCCAACCTAGCAGTTCGAAAGCACGTCAAGTGCAAGTAGATAAATAGGTACCACTCCGGCGGGAAGGTAAACGGCATTTCCGTGTGCTGCTCTGGTTCGCCAGAAGCTGCTTTGTCATGCTGGCCCCATGACCTGGAAAAACTGTCTGTGGACAAACGCTGGCTCCCTCAGCCTGTAAAGCGAGATGAGCACCGCAACCCCAGAGTCGTCCGCAACTGGACTTAATTGTCAGGAGTCCCTTTACCTTTTTTTATGGGCTGTTCATCTATGTCATGACAATCACTGCAGCCCGAGCTGGAATCCAGGATGTATCCCTTCGCCCCCACCCCAAAATCTGCAAAGATGCTTCTGTGCACCTCCTCAAATTGTCTCTTTCCCCAGTACATCGGCCTAGGATTTTGCAGTTCCAGGTGATGGTGCCCTTTTTTTACCTTTATATGGCTGGGTTGGCTGTTGAAAAAATATGCTTTGATGTGATGTTTTAATTTTTTTAAGAAAGTGTCAAATGTGTGCCCTGCCAACTAACACCCACCCACCATGAAGCGTATTTTCCCATGTAACATTTTGAGAAATCCTAATAATGGTGAGAATAAAAAATATCCAGTGCTGGGCAGGGGGAGCTCGTAAAAGCAGGAAGGATGCTTGCTGCTGCTTACTACAGCAGGAAAAATCAATACTATATTTAAAATAAAACAGGATGGAGTTCAAAGAAGTGGCCCCTCCCACCCAACACTCTCAGAGCTGTCATTCATTTTAATACTTCTTACATTAAAGAACAGCAAGCTCTCAGGCTCAGCATCACTGCCATGCCCATTTTGCAACTTGGGGGCATTGTATTATTATTATTATTTCTGTCAGGGTCTCTGCTCCCAGCATATTAGTGCACAAGCACTGACAGCCCCTTCTTTATTTTGCATGTTAGTATTTCAATTATTATCCATGCTGCAGGCTTGCATTGAATCAGGCTCGGATGACCACAAACCACAGCTGTTCCGACTTAATTCCACCCACTAGTGGTGCTCTTCAGCGTGTAAAGCAGTGGTTTTCTAACATTCCGCCTTCAGGGAATATTTTTCTTTGTTGAACAGTCTGCCAAGGAACCCTGGGACCTTTCGGGATTCAATTTCTCCTCTTCTGGATTCAGTCTTCACCTGTGATGGAGGATTGTAGCAGATCAGGAAGCTGTAGACAAACTTACTTCTGGAAAGCTTAACCAGAATTACTGATCTTCTCATTAAGACAAAATCTATAAGGGTAGTCGAATTCAGCAAGGACAACAAAATCTTACGGTACCTTAAAAGGTAAAGGTACCCCTGACCATTAGGTCCAGTCGCAGACGACTCTGGGGTTGCGGCGCTCATCTTGCTTTATTGGCCGAGGGAGCCGGCGTATAGCTGGTCATGTGGCCAGTATGACTAAGCCGCTTCTGGCAAAACCAGAGCAGCGCACGGAAATGCCGTTTACCTTCCTGCTGGAGTGGTACCTATTTATCTACTTGCACTTTGACATGCTTTCGAACAGGTGGGCAGGAGCTGGGATTGAACAATGGGAGCTCACCCTGTCGCGGGGATTCGAACCACCAACCTTCCAATTGGCAAGCCCTAGGCTCTGTGGTTTAGACTACAGCGCCACCCTGCGTCCCTTAAACACACACAAACACGCACACTGGGGAATATATATATACAGTGGTACCTCGGGTTACATACGCTTCAGGTTACATACGCTTCAGGTTACAGACTCTGCTAACCCAGAAATATTACCTCGGGTTAAGAACTTTGTTGGAAATGTAAAGGAAATGAAGGTACGTTCTTTCATCTTTGGTGGACGTGCCCAAAGATTAAGGCGTTCTGGGAAATGATTTATAATGAACTGAAAAAGGTATTTAAATATACCTTCTTGAAGAAACCAGAGGCCTTTCTCTTGGGTATGGTTGGCCAATTGGTGTTAAAGAAGGATAGAACATTCTTTATGTACGCCACAACAGCAGCAAGAATACTCATCGCAAAGTATTGGAAGACACAAGAACTACCCACCTTGGAAGAATGGCAGATGAAGGTGATAGACTATATGGGATTGGCAGAAATGACCGGCAGAATCCGAGACCAGGGGAGAGAGACAGCGGAAGAAGATTGGAAGAAATTTAAGGACTATCTTAAGAAACATTGCAAAATAAATGAATGTTAGAATGATGTTGGTTTAGAAATTAAGTGGTTTCTAGCTGTAATTATTATATAAATAAGAAAAGTTGAAAATCAATAGAAATTATGGGAGGGATTTGCTGAGATTAATTAATTAGAAATTGGAATACAGAAAGGGGAGGTATGAGGAGGTCGGGAAAGTAAGGTATAAGAAAATAAGGGATTGAAATTATACTTGTGGTGGTATGTGTTTTGTTTGTATTTTTGTTATTTTTTATTTTATTTTTATATAACTTTTTGGAAACTTCAATAAATATCTTTTTTTTTTAAAAAGAACTTTGCTTCAGGATGAGAACAGAAATCGTGCTCCAGTGGCGCGGTGGCAGCAGGAGGCCCCATTAGCTAAAGTGGTGCTTCAGGTTAAGAACAGTTTCAGGTTAAGAACGGACCTCCGGAACGAATTAAGTACTTAACCTGAGGTACCACTGTGTGCATACCTGTATAGCTGTAACTCAATATAATTCTTAAAGCATCTGTTGAAGGGGACTGTATTCCATAAAGCCTCATGCCGTAATAAAAGCGTTAGTCTTCGAGGTACCACAATATCCCATTGTTTTTGTTTCATACTGAAGCGTTGCTGAGACTCTTCTGAGGAACCTCAGGCCCCCATGACAGTTTGAAAGCCACTACTAGGTCAACACTGAGACATACAGAGAGAACAGTGGTCTGTTTATTATGGAGTAATAAGCAGTAGTTTATGCAATAATGAATTTGGCAATCTTCAAGGTGCTGCAAGACTCTTTGCTGTTTTCAAATATGAAATGGCAGATACCTCCGCTTTCTCAGATTGTCAGGATGCAGCTCTCCAAAGATATGTTTGCAGGATTTTTCTATTTGCAGTCAATAGCGCTTTTGGGGGCAAATAGCAGCTGGCGGGGAGAATTTTTGGCCAGGGACTGGCATAGGGACCTGATCTGGGTCAGGAGAACAGGGCCAGATCACACTCCATCGACGACAGGAAGTGGTACAGTCAGTGGCATAGCGTGGGGGGGCGGGGGGGTCCGCACCGGGCGCAACATCTGGGGGTTAGGGTTAGGGGGTGCAAATCCACGGGTTAGGGGGCGCAAATTACTTGCCTTGCCCCGGGTGCTGACAACCCACTGGGTACAGTCCAGAAATGGCAACACTTTGGTATGAACAAGGTCCTGCACTTTTGAATAGTGACACAGCAGAGGAAATATCAACCAGGATAGCTCACATGACAGGAGCCCCTTTCCCTTCTCAATAGTTCATGGGGAACTGCAGTTCAGCTTAGGGAGTAGGAAGGAAACTAAGAAAAGGACACAGTGGTTGGCAAAGCCATGGAGTCGCCAGGGCAGGCTACAGTCAAGCTTCATTTAGCACTGGAGCACCTGCTGTTTTATTACCCTGTGAGGGCTCCTGGGTCCTTAAAAACTTTGTGACTGGTAGGAATGTTACAGGTGCTGCTGCTCCCAGTACGTTTCTGAGCACAATTCAAAGTTTTGGTGCTGACCTTTCAAGCCCTAAACGGCCTCGGTCCTGTATACCTGAAGGAGCATCTCCACCCTCATCGTTCTGCCCAGACACTGAGGTCCAGCTCTGAGGGCCTTCTGGTGGTTCCCTCACTGCGAGAAGTGAGGTTACAGGGGACCAGGCAGAGGGCCTTCTCAGTGGTGGCACCCGAACCTGTGGAACGCCCTCCCACCAGATGTCAAAAAAACCAACAACTACCAGACTTTTAGAAGACATCTGAAGGCAGCCCTGTTTAGGGAAGCTTTTAATGTTTGATGTATTACAGTATTTTAATATTTTTTTTGGAAGCCACCCAGAGTGGCTGGGGAAGCCCAGCCAGATGGGAGGGGTACAAATAATAAATCATTATTATTATTATTATTATTATTATTATTATTATTTCACCATTACTGCTTCTCTGTACTGGTAGCAGAGAGAGCTGTTACTTACAGTCATAGAGTTGAAGGGGACCCCAGGCGTCATCCAGTCCAGCCCCCTGAAATGCCGGAATCTTGGCTAAAGCATCCATGACAGATGGCCATCCAACCTCTGCTTAAAAACCTCCAAGTAGGAGAGTCCACCACCTCTCATGGGATCTTGTTCCACTGCCGAACAGCTCTTACTGTCAGAAGCCTTTTCCTGACCTTTAGTCGGAATCTCCTTCCTTGTAACTTGAAGCCGTGGGTTCAAGTCCTACTCTCCAGAACAGGAAAAAAAACCAGCTTGTTCCCACTTCCATAGGACAGCCTTGAAGATATTTGAAGATGCCTGTCTTTCTTACACACCCACCAGGAGTGTCGCATTCCCCGATAATCCCTGTGGCTCAATGGGTCAGTGCGTCTGGTTGTTAACCGGAAGGTTGGTGGTTCATGCCCATCCAGGGACAGCCATAGGCAGGATTCCTGCATCGCAGGAGGTTGGACTAGATCATAGCTGTCAACCGTCCCTTATTTGGAGGGACAGTCCCTTATCCCAACGCCATGTCCCACTGCTGCCCCTTATTGATGGATGTCCCTTAAATTTCCCGGGTTTCAAAGGAAGCAGCTCCTCTCCCTCCCTCCCTGCCGGCCAGGGAGGAGGGAGGCTCCAACTGTGTTGCTTGGCTGCCCGGCCCACCCCCCTCCGGCCTCCTCTCACCAGCCTCAGCCCCTGGGAGCCCCTCCCCACCGGGACTGGCAGGAGCCTTGGGCACTTCTGCTGCCATCCTCCTCGCGGCCGCCAAACTAAGCGTCTCTGCCTGGGACCTCCCCTCTGCCCCTCACTGCCGCTTCTGCTCCTGCTAGGCCGTACTGCGGCTGTGCCGCCGAAGGACCTGGATGAGATGGGCAGCCTGACATGGCCTATGAATTGCTGAGGAGCCTTGAGAGGAGAGCGAGGGTAACCATAGAGAAAGCAGTTCAGAGAGAGGAGGAAGAGGAGGAGGAGGAGGCATGGGCAGGTGTTCCAAGGGCTACAAGGGAAGAACTGCAAGCACTTCTCTTATAGATTTGTAGTGGTAGACTAGCATAGATGGTCTGATCTGCGGGTTTACTTCGGGCGCTATTCCCCCCCCCCCTTCCTCTCGCCCCACCTGATGGAATTGAGAGCTGTAGATGGAACACGAGAGAAAAGATACAGAACTGCAGCAGCATCTTCGTAGCTTGGACTTCGTTTTGCGCAAAAAGTGGTTGCTGCTTGTAGTTATTTAATTGCAGTGTTTCATCGGCTGGTGTCTTGAGCAGCAACCTCTGGAAACGAAGGGCTAAAAACCGGCGTTGCTCTCCCAAATTATCTGGTCCCTTTTAACTTCGCATTTCAGCTGGTTGACTAAAATCCCTTATTTTGGCTGCTGGTCCCTTATTTTCAAGGCTGCTGGTCCCTTATTTTCAAATCTGTAAGTTGACAGCTATGGACTAGATCAGTGTTCCCCAACCTTGGGTCTCCAGCTGTTTTCGGACTACAATTCCCATCATCCTTGACCACTGGTCTTGCTAGCGAGGGATGGTGGGAGTTGTAGTCCAAAAACAGCTGGAGACCCAAGGTTGGGGAACACTGGACTAGATGATCCTTGGCATCCCTTCCAGCTTGACAATTCTGTGCATCTAAGCCTTTCCCATTTAATGCTGACATTGCCGCACCTGATTCCCCGAGCCAACTTTTACCTGGTGCCCTCCAGATGTTTTGGACTTCAGCTCTCAGCAGCAGCACACAAGATCTGGAGGGCAACCTGCGGGTGAAGACCGCCATAAACCAGAGCCACCTGTACCCTCCCTATGTGAGGAACCTCTGGAGGAAGCCTAGTTCTGCCGTCTGCAGTAGGAAAGGGGTTGGGTCAAAGCAGACCTGCAGGAAGTCCTGCTCCAGCATGGCAATTCCTATCCTGCAGCTTAATTACCTAAATGGACGCAGGCTGTTGAGAGACAGTTGCTATTCCCTAATAGAATTTGCCCTCAAGTGCAATTTAATTTTCTCTGAGGTTGTTTTCCACCATCACCCCCTCCTCCCCTGACCCACAGACGGAGTCACTTTCTCGGCTCCACATTGTGGAGATCGCAGTACCTTCTCTGCTCAGAGATCTGGCACCCTTAGCCTCTTCCCCTTTCACTTCTGCTCTTTTCAGTTCCTCTTCCCTTTTCCATTTGGGAATCTCCTTTATGCATTTATTTTACTTTCCATTCTTTCTCCCGTCGGACGCAGGCCCTGCCCAGGGGATGAAGGGGAATTAGATGCCAGACAAGTGGGGGCAGCTGGTTACAAATGGCTTTCATTGTTTTCAGGTCAGGTTAACTTCCACTCCATGTCTTGAAATGAGAGACCCACCTTGCTTTTGCCTCTGGTAAGTACAGCCATTCTTATTTATGTGTCAATATTTATGGACAAAATCTGCCAAGAGGTCCCTGCGTGCACAAGCCCCCTTTAAAATGAATTGAAGTTGCTATTGAGTTCAGCACAATCACGCAATCGCACTCTTACACAGCTCCTGTGCATTTTGAGGGGACTTGTGCTGCTGAACTTTCTGGTGGATTGTGTCCCGTGTTTCCATCAGCTTATAACTGCACATCTGGTATAATTCCCCCTTATGAAGAAAGACAGAGGCTGCATTAAGTTAGTGATATATAATTCCTCAATGCATTGCGAGTGTGCAACTACTGTATTGCTTCCTGTTTTGCGAAATAAAATCCCCTAATATATTATCACAAGAGCAGAATGAAAAAGGGCAAGGCTACAGATTGGGGTTCCTTGATTTTGTTGATAACTGGGCATGGAATGCACAGTCTTGGGCGGTTTTGATTTTTCCTAACAGCCGGGATTTATCATTTTCTGTTTCTCTGCACCAGAACTGCACAACTTGCATACTGTATACTCTACTTGGTTTATTTGTTTCCCCTGTTTAAGAGCAAAAAAAAAGAGAGGTCATCTCTTCAACTGAAGTGCTGGAATGATCCTACTGGCTACAAGGCCTTTGTACCAAGTCCTTCTAAATTCTCTCTTGGTGTTGGTAATCAGTGTTCTTTTGGCAGATGTCATAAAGTCAGAGGAGATTTCAAGGGGTGTAGCTTGCATGAGAAGCCACACCTGTGGGGATTCTCCCTGACTTCAGTTCAACTGTCAAAGATTGCCCAGACCCTTCCTCCACTGGGCCATCCTTGTGCCCCCAGATAAGGCAGAAGGGGCTTTCTCATTAGAACTGAAAAGGCCCTTTCTATGTCCAGTGTGGATTTGGCAAGTGAGACACAGTGCTTTTGATAATGACACAAAGTGAAAAATATTGTCAGATGTTGCTGCTTCTCCTGCCACAGGACTGCAGGAGTGGGAAAAGCATTGCCTGCCTACCTTTCCTCTTCTGTGAAGCTGTTAAAAGACCAGGAACTCCTGTCCTATAGCCAGTTCAGGACTTGCTCCCTCTGTTAGGTGTGGGAGATTCTCCCTCAACCCCAGTAGAATCTAGGTATGTGTTGGTTTGATTTCTCAGTGTGTACACATTGTTAGTTCCCATGCTTTGATTACAAGTTTTTAATTGTAATCCCAGATCCTTAGCACCCCAAGTTCTAAAAAGGCGACAGCTTCACTTTTTAACTCCTTTTTTAAATTAAAAAAAAAAATACTTTCTAGTTACGAGAGAGGGGAAAATCAAGATTGGCACCCTTAAATAAATGAACTATGGGATTTATAGTTGGCCCCAACAGGGTTTATATATGCTTTTTGAAATTTACTGATTATTTTGAACATGGGTGTATATAAATGATACAAGACTGTGGCCAGATATTGGGGGGGGGGGGATGAGCAATGATGAATAAATTAGACATTTGAACTTTAATTCCTGCTGGATCTCTAGGTAAAATAGACAAGAGTCTATCATGTCCCTGGCTCAGAATTTAGATTCTTCGGGAAGTAGTGCGTGCAAATTGTGATTGGGGAGATTCCTTTTACATCATCTAAGCAGGGCTTTTTTTAAGCTGGAACTCGCCAAAACTCAGTACTGGCCCCTCAGGTGGGGGCCATTGCAATTATAACAAGAGAGGCGTTCACAGTGAGTTCCAGCACCTCTTTTGCTAAAAAAACAGCGCTGTATTTAACCGATGCTTGCAAAAGATTCTAGTGGTTTTTAGAGTTCATGTGTGCATTCCATTCTGGCCCTCGGTCATGTGCCCCTACTCAAACTTCTGCAATTCCCATTACCTTCCTGAACAGTTAATATTTGTTTTTAGAAAGAAGCACAAATAATACAAAACAACATTGCTTACAAATACGTCATTGTCTGCATGATTTCTCCTTAGCCATGAGCTCTGATTCCTTTTAGGAACTAGAGAACAGCTTTGCTTAATCAGACACAGGGCCTGTTTACGCCAGCATTCAGTTTCCAGACAGTTGTGCAGAAGAGGAAATCCCAGCAGGTGTAACGTATTGTGTTTCCTTTTTCACCTGGCCAAATACCTCAGCTCACAAAAACAGGGCAACTGTTTTATTTTATTTTATTTTATTTTAAGCATCTGGTAAACTACCTCTGGTTATGGAGGTTTCCCTTTTCACTAACATGGCAAATAGCCAGTGACTGACTTACTATCATGGATTCCTGTTGTCTTACGTAGCTGCCATTAACATACATTGTGGAAGTGAGCTCTCCCAGTGTAACAATGGCATAGAACCTGATTTTTTCCGGGGGCAGCATCTGAGTGATTCTGTTTTGTCGTACACTCCTTATTATGTCTGTGGTTTTCCCTTTCATCCTGATTCCTGTAGCCAAATTAGAGCTTGCTTTGCCTTGGTTTATGGTGAAAGCGTTGGCAGAAAATGAGAGACATTGTTGAAAGACCAACATATTAGTATTCTTCTCTTTACCTCTGTGGGGGCAAAACCCTCCTCCAGTAAAAGTGAGAGAAGTTCTAGATTCTCCCCCAAAGTACATTTCTTACTTCTCAGCCTAAGAGTGAGAACAGAAATGCAACATGAAGACAGGATGTTGGGACGGCCTTAATAAATGCGCATTTATTGCACACACATGCAAAGTAGACTGGGAGTCCCTTATTCTCTGGGATCAGCAGAGAAACAAAGCGATCAACGTGTATGGAGAATGCCTTTCTTTTCGGTCTTTTCCCTCCATAATATAACGGGGGGCGGGGGCAGAGTGTGTGCCATGGTACGCCTTACCTGTTTATTTGGGGAATCGCTTCCTGTGGGTCTAATAAGTGCTAATAACAGGGTTTCTGGAATCTCCTGGGTAAATATTCTTTGCTCTTCTGTGGCACACGGATAAGCTGTCCTCCCAATCTCTCCACTTTCCTGCACCCTTTGCCTTTGCAACCTGTTCCCCTAATTATTCCATTCTGACGGAGAGCTGGTTCATCACTCTTCTTCCTCCCCAGCATCCTTTGATTTATCTTTCTGTCTGGAGCACAGCTCTCCCTCCCTCCCTCCCCCCCTCCTAAGGGAATTCAATTTTCATTCATTTTTCTGCCTTGCTAGATTGAGATAGACCCTCTGCCCTGGTCCATATTACTCAGTGCTGCGATGCAGCAGCAAGGAGAGCAACACAGAAGCCATCTCCGAAGGGAGCTTTATTCCATACACAAAACGAAACAGCAGGAACATTCCCTGCAGAAAGAACAGGGAAACTGCTGTGAAACCCCCCTTCCCTTCCCATTTCTGCTCTGCTTACCCAACCTGTCACCTCCTTCACAAGGTAATTTCTTGGGTCCTGTTCATAGGATTGTTTTGTTTAAAAAATGTTAAGTTTTTAAAAAGGAGACTTTGGTCTGGTAAAATAAAAAAATTAAGAATTCCAAGAACTACATTTCCCCAATTTCACTTTTAGGCCTAGGACAACACACACACACACACACACACACACACACACACGGTCCTAGCACCAAGATCTCACCTCAAGTTATGTGGGGTAAATAGGCAGAGAAGCTCAAAATGTAAACTGCATTACCTCTACATGGACTCCTTTGGATTACTGTAGTTTAAACAAAAAACTGAGGCAGGTCAAGAGTGATTATATATATTTACAAACCGCTGTGCTGCTGTGAGATTTCGTTTGTCACTCATAAAGGCTACTCTGTCTAATGGTCAGGCTAAAAACACCTAATTATTCAACAGTCGAAAGTACATTTTCCATGTTAAGAGATTGCACAGACACTAGCTAAAAAGTTTAAACACAGGTTGCTGTGACTGGCCTGTTACCTTGTCGTTCATTTGCTTCTTTTGAAGACTATATTATTATTTCAAACTGGAAATGAAAATTCTACATAATTGGATCTTCTTATAGGAATTGTAAATATACCATATTGCTTTGTTCTCTTCTGACCTGGGGTACTTGTATGTAAAGTTAGATATGCCTCTCCAAACTTCCTCTGGGGAATGCATGGAAGTTTGGAAGCTCAGTTGCCGTCCTTCACAAAGTGTTCATGGTTGTGAGCTCAGTTTGGAGGGAAACCTAGGAGCCTCGGACATATGGGGGAACCCTTTTTAAAAACAAAACAAAACCTAGAAGCCTGGAAAAAGAGGTAGCTTCCTCTTCAGTTCATTGCTCCTCCTTGCAGCTAGCAGAATAAAATAAGCTGCATAAGCACATATATGCAAATGTTCTTAATTCATATGATTTGTTTTAGTCATGGCCTTGGCTGCAGAATTTTGGTTTAACTTCTTATTTTTAAGCAATTGTATATAGTGGCTTGGCATATCCTCATATGCCAACAATGGCTCTGGAGTGGCTGTCTGATTCTCACAGCTGTTGCTTGCATTGCTTTTCGGTGATTGATTTGCAGATCTGCTGCCAAGATGCAGCTGCATTAGAAAGACCTCGTTGCAGGTAGCATGTGCATGCGAGCGAGCGAGAAAGATAAATTAAAATTATATAATATGTCTTAATGCACTTAAGGGAGGGCTGGATGCTGCTTCTTGCCAAACAGGAGAGACACTGTGGTTTTGCTTTTCCCTGGAGAGGCGACTTCTAGATCTCTCCATGCTTGGAAAGGCTGCAGGTCGATTCCCAGTGGATCAGTGTTTCAATCTCTGGGCGTTCTGCTGCCATGCTTTAACCCTCAGGCTGACTGGAGCAAAGAGTTGTGAGCTTTGACGCTCTTGTGAGCTTTGATGTTGATTGTCCTACCCACTGATGCCCAATGAGTACAGTGGTACCTTGGGTTGCAGACGCTTCAGGTTACAGACGCTTCAGGTTACAGACTCCGCTAACCCAGAAATAGTACCTCGGGTTAAGAACTTTGCTTCAGGATGAGAACAGAAATTGTGCAGCGGCGGTGTAGCAGCAGCAGTGGGAAAGCCCAATTAGCTAAAGTGGTAACTCAGTTTCAGGTTAAGAACAGACCGCCAGAACGAATGAAGTTCTTAACCCGAGGTACCACTGTTCAGTACTTTCTTTTTCATTAGGAAGCCCTTGAATGAAAGACTTGGAGAGTGAATCTTCCTAATGTTTGACTGCTGCGTTAAGTCTCCGTTCCACACAAAGCTGTTCCACGCAGTGAGCTGAGGGGGTCATCTTTTGGAAAATAATAATAATAATAATAATAATAATAATAATAATAATAATAATAATAAAAAATAAATAAATAATAAATAATTTATTATTTGTACCCCGCCCATCTGGCTGGGTTTCCCCAGCCACTCTGGGCGGCTTCCAACAAATATTAAAAATACATTAAAATGTCACACATTAAAAACTTCTCTGAACAGGGCTGCCTTCAGATGTCTTCACAATGTCAGGTAGTTGTTTATCTCTTTGACATCTGGTGAAGGGCGTTCCACAGGGCAGGTGCCACTACCGAGAAGGCCCTCTGCCTGGTTCCCTGTAGCTTTGCTTCTCACAGCAAGGAAACTGCCAGAAGGCCCTCGGCTGGACCTCAGTGTCTGGGTAGAACAATGGGGGTGGAGATGCTCCTTCAGGTATACTGGGCCGAGGCCATTTAGGTCAACACCAACACTTTGAATTGGGCTCAGAAAGAGGGAAGGTCCCCACCCCAGTAAGAAGGAGGCCCACAGCATAAAGGTGAATAAAGCACCTTCCCATGGAAATCGAAATCAATTTCAGAATAATTTGAACAGAGAGAGATAATGGCAAAGAAGCTATACAAACTTGTGCGACTCCACACCTAAACAATTTTGCATGCAATTTGACATCTGATAGGAAATATTGATTCCCGCACATCTCAGTTTTTAATGGTAATGTTTCAAGTACTGCTGCATTGTGCAGATGTATTCAAAACAATGCCTTTCTTGTGGCCTTCAGTTACGTTTCCCTGCCCATAAGCCCAGCTGCAAAAGACAGGGAAAGAGAGCTTTTATTCTTAATCCAAACAATGCATTGCCATCTAGAAACATGCATGGATGTAAATGTACAGGATACAAATAAGCACACCGTTTATCATAATAGCTGGCAGATGCTAATGCCCATAATCATCCGGACCATTAACCTTTGTAGCCCTAACAGAGGGCAAATTACTAACCAGGAAATGCACTGAGATGGTCAGGGACATGTTGTAATCAGATTAGATAATTTCAGGGTCTGCAGCCACACTGGGATTTACTAGGAGCAGATCTGAAGCCTTGTTCTTTCCCTGAAAACCATGGATCTCTGAATCTTCAGGAAACTCTACTGCACGGGGTCTAATCCTACTGTGATTTGACATTTATTTTCAACTATACTGAACACAGCCATTTGAGTGGTTACCCGTGCCAGGCAAGTAAGGTTTGCTCTATGGATGTGCAGGCGTAGAAAACGAATTTAAAAGGCTTTTACAAGGATTAGACAAATTCAGGAAGGTTCAATCTATCAGGAATTGCTAGCTGTGATACCTAAGTGGAACACCAAACAAGGTGGACATCACAATTGTGCCTTCCTTTCTAGATTCATAGGACAACTGGATTTTCCCAGTAGTGATGCATGGAAGTGAGAGCTGGACCATAAAGAAGGCTGATTGTCAACGAATTGATGCTTTTGAATTATGGTGCTGGAGGAGACTCTTGAGAGTACCATGGACTGCAAGAAGATCAAACCTCTCCATTCTGAAGGAAATCAGCCCTGAGTGCTCACTGGAAGGACAGATCCTGAAGCTGAGACTCCAATACTTTGGCCACCTCATGAGAAGAGAAGACTCCCTGGAAAAGACCCTGATGTTGGGAAAGACTGAGGGCACAAGGAGAAGGGGACGACAGAGGATGAGATGGTTGGACAGTGTTCTCGAAGCTACCAGCATGAGTTTGACCAAACTGCAGGAGGCAGTGGAGGACAGAAGTGCCTGGCGTGCTCTGGTCCATGGGGTCACGAAGAGTCAGACACGACTAAACGACTAAACAACAACAACAACAACAATGCCATCTGGAATATTCTGTTGGAGATGGAATGCTGGGTTAGATGGACTTTGGTCTTATGCTGAAAGACCAATTCTCATGCTCTGTGCAGAATATAAGAACTGTAGAATACAAAGAATATTCAGGTTGTTATATTAATAATAATACTGATAATGATGATGATGCCCCACTTCTTTCCCTGATGGGACTCAATACTCGATTGGAAGCCACCCAGAGTGGCTGGGGAAACTCAGCCAGATAGTAACCCACCTGCAATGGGCCATAGCTTGCAGCGGCTTTTTAATGTTGTTGGGACCTTAAAGCTCCTCCTGCAACACCACTTACTGTAGTTATAAAAAGGTAAAGGTAAAGGGACCCCTGACCGTTAGGTCCTGTCACGGATGTCTCTGGGATTGCAGCGCTCAACTCGCTTTACTGGCCGAGGGAGATGGCGTTTGCAGACAGCTTCTGGGTCATGTGGCCAACATGACTAAGCCACTTTCTGGAGAACCAGAGCAGCGCACGGAAACGCCGTTTACCTTCCCGCCGGAGCAGTACCTATTTATCTACTTGCACTGCATGCTTTTGAACTGCTAGGTTGGCAGGAGCTGGGACCGAGCAACGGGAGCTCACCCCATCACAGAGATTTGAACCACCTTGTAATTGGCAAGCCCTAGGCTCTGTGGTATAACCCACAGCGCCACCCGCGTCCCTTTACTGTAATTATAATCAGGCTTAATTTCTCAAGTGCAAGGGTTCTGAATAGAAGTGAAGCTTTCTGCTCTGGAAGTTCTTAATACAGTGGTACGTCGGGTTACATATGCTTCAGGTTACAGACTCTGCTAACCCAGAAATAGTACCTCAGGTTAAGAACTTTGCTTCAGGATGAGAACAGAAATTGTGCTCCAGCAGCACAGTGGCAGCGGGAGGCCCCATTAGCTAAAGTGGTGCTTCAGGTTAAGAACAGTTTCAGGTTAAGAACGGATCTCCAGAATGAATTAAGTATTTAACCCGAGGTACCACTGTACTTATTATATGCTGCCTTTACTTTGCACAGACGTGTGTGTGTGTGTGTGTGTGTGTGTGGGAGAGAACACTGTGTGACTATGCCTGGCAAGTGTGTTTTTGTGCTGTATTTGTGGTGTATGTGCACATGTGGTGAGTGTATGTAGGGTCTCTATGTGCAGGGTATATATGCATTAGCCATGCACGCTGCTGGCTTGGAGCCCTCAGAGAGGTGGCTGAGCAGCAATGCAGCCCTCAGGCTGAAAAGGCTTAGCCACTCCTAATCTGTCCCTTCATTCTCCCACATTGTTGATACAAATCTCCTACTGTGTCAAGCTTTACTGAAGGCAAGATTTATGGGCATTCCCCTTATCCACTAACTGCTTTCCCCTGACCAACCAAACCAGCTACTGCATCAAGGAAAGAAATGGAATAAGTAAGCTTGATTGCTTTTGCTTGGAAGGGGGGGCGGGTACCTGTGTTTGGTACCAGTAATATTTCCCCATTCCCCCCTCCCATGTTTACAGATGAGTTGTTTTATTACACTGATCTATCTAGCAGCATCCCAGGAATAGAAATCAGACTAGCTGGCCTATAGTTTTTAAGGTCCCCCAAATGGCAGTAAGCCATTGACTTGCCCACAGGTCGCCAGTATCCTGAAGCAGCTGGATAATTAGAAAGTTGGGTGATTGCGTAAGAGTGTGTGCAGATGGCATAAAGTTAAAGGGACTTCTGACCATTAGGTCCAGTCGTGGCCGACTCTGGGGTTGCGGCGCTCATCTCACTTTATTGGCCAAGGGAGCCGGCACACAGCTTCCGGGTCATGTGGCCAGCAGGACTAAGCCGCTTCTGGTGAACCAGAGCAGCGCACGGAAACGCCATTTACCTTCCCACCGGAGCGGTACCTATTTATTTACTTGCACTTTGACGTGCTTTTGAACTGCTAGGTTGGCAGGAGCAGGGACTGAGCAATGGAAGCTCACCTCGTCACGGAGATTTGAACCTCCGACCTTCTGATCGGCAAGTCCTAGGCTCTGTGGTTTAACCCACAGCGCCACCCGCGTCCCTTCTGCACATGGCATAGAGTTTTATTAATAGAGGAACTACATTCAAATAGCTGAATTGGGTAATGATTTTCCAAAGGAATACATAATTATTAGGAAGCTGCCTTATCCTGAGTCGGGCCATTGGTCCACCCAGCTTAGGGCCAGCTACTAACAGCTGGCACCCTTCTGTCTCAAGAGACAATGGAGTGTGCCTCTGGGAGTGAAGTCAAACTGCTGGAGAATCACAGCGCCTGCTGTGGCTGCAGTGACCAGTAACTCATAACTGCTGCCTCCAGCATTGTTGTTGTTTAGTTGTTTAGTCGTGTCCGACTCTTTGTGACCCCATGGACCAGAGCATGCCAGGCACTCCTGTCTTCCACTGCCTCCCGCTGTTTGGTCAAACTTATGCTGGTAGCTTCGAGAACACTGTCCAACCATCTCGTCCTCTGTCGTCCCCTTAGAAAAAACTTAGAAATGTAAATACTGTACTGGGTTGGGTTTTTTTAAAAAAAATATGTTTCAGAGAGCTGCAAAGCAGAGTGCTGTCCATGGTGAAATGGTGCTGAAAGCCTATGAAGTTGCAGGGTACCCGCACAATAAGTTAATGTGCATGTTAACTTATTGCCCAGCAATGAAATTTCCCCTTGTGTTCTTGTGAGCAATTTATCACCTTACTCTAACATTACTGGGTCCATTCCAGCCACAGTAAAGTATTTTAGGACAATGGTTTAAATGGAGAGATTTCATCATTTGCTTATCTCCGTACTTCTCGAACTTTGTGAATTAAAATAGGAGGTGTGCTTCACTCATGTTTTTAAGGGTTACTTTTATGGTATGTGAGAGTAGGAGTTACCACCCACTGAGGAGTTCACCCCCTCTGATTCTGCTTTAGTCATTGATCTGATTGGAAGGTCAGCGCAGAGCAGTGACTCACGCAGAGACACCACAGATATCCTCCTCTAAGAGCAGAATTCTGTTTTGCTCCATTAGGGATGTGTGAATAATTAGATCACACCTAATGCAACAATCCACTCTCTGTGATGCTGATTAGAAGAAGACCCAGAGTATTGAATCATGCAAAGCACACAGGCAGCCTGCTCTGTGACTGGTTACTTTGAGCTCACAAGATCCTTTAATAATTTAATTTCTTTCACACTTTCTAAATAGGGTTTCCCTGCACATGGTTTAGAAATAACGGGGGTAGCTCTCTCACTGAAGTTACCATATTTGCTCAAAACTAATGCACACCATTTTTTGCCAAATTACTTTGTGAAAATTAAGGTGTGCACTAGATTTGATGACACATTTACATTTGCCACCAAATAGTTTTTTGGTTTCAAGGTTCTGCAAATTGAGATTTGAATTAGACTCGGGTAAATACGGTAATAAGACTTTGATTTTTTTCCCAATACAGCAATGCAGATCATTGATGACAACAGGCCCTAAGGGGTAAAGTGGATCGGGAGTCCATCAAAATATTACAGGTTAAATACGGATTGTTATCAAAGGGGAAATAAAATTTAAATAAATAAAAGCATTACAAATAATATCATTTCATACATAAGGGGGAGCCATAAGGGGCAGAACTAGGCTTCTGCCAGACTAATCATGTAGGTTAAATAGAACATTTTGAAGAAAATGTTGTATCATTGTAAATAAATAAGATATAGCATAAATAAGACCACTTTATGTAATAAAAGAAGGTGGGGGTGGGATTATGTAAAACAGTCTGTGACACATCTGCATAAAGAAGGCATTCCAGTCTTTGCCAGAAATATATCTAGTGAAAGCAAAACAATTTTGTATACAATGAACTGTATTTTTTGTTGGATTTCTCCTTTATGCTAAGTGTCAATGAGAACATCATTGTTCATCTAAATTTCCATTAATCTGATTCATTAATCTGTGGGCAATTACAATGTGTGTCGCTATAAAGGAGGAGATTAATAAACCCTTGAAGAATATAGGTTTGTCTGCACCATCAAAAAATGGATAACAAAGCCATAGGAGGTTTAAGTGTCAGATTTTGCCTCTTAATTCTATTTCATAAAATGTTTTGTTCCAGAAGTACTGAATTATTAGGCAAACCCCCCAAATGTGGGTGAATGTCCTTAGCAATCCACACCCCTCCAGCAAGTTGTATTGTTACTTTGAGTAATTCTGCTCAGCGTGTGACTCAGTTACACACCATCTATGAGCAATCTTAAAGCAGTTATATCACTAGCTGTACTTTGACTCCACTATTTCCTTTCTTGGGGTGTGGGGCAAACATGTGAGTTATTTTTGTTGCTGTCCAGCTCTTGATCTCATAGCAAACTCCAGCCATTGCAATAAGCTTGTTCCCTGGATAACTTAGAGTCATGCCCTGTTTACAAAGGGAATAAATGGCACACATCTTTTAAAAAGAATATTTTTCATTAAATCACAGCACAGCATTTTGAATGGCCTTCTTTCAATAAAACTTAGCAAGACATTTGGTAGGCTCTTTACAATTAAATAACTTATTCCCCCCCCCCACTCCTCCACCTTCCCATTCCCTATGCTTATGTTACTGGAGCCTTTGATGGGGGTGGGGCGGAATGTACCACTATCAGGGGAGGGGAGGGGAGAGATTGAGAATCTAAAATGCACATTAAAATTTGTTTGTTTGTTTGTTATTTGGGTGCCTCTGAAACTCTCATCTCTCTTTTTTTTTTGCCTCTGGAAAAAATTGCGGCAGAAAGTTTAACTTTCTCCTCTTTAGAATTAAAAAAACTAAGTTTTTTTTCTCTTTTTAAGAAAATGTTTTTAAATCACAGCTGTAGATCCTTCAGTCCCTGTGGTGGTTTGGCTTTTCACAACCACAAATAAGATTTGCTAGACTTTCAATTCTGTTTGGTAAATTATTTTACATATTCCCTGCCTGCCCAAGGCTCTGCAAATGCCTTCAGGGTTTAACTCTTCACTATCATGGCAGATCTTAGCACTGTCCCACTTGTCTACAGCACCTAAACTTTGGAACTGCCTGCCTCTTGACATCAGACAAGTTCCCTCACTGTATTCTTCTCAGAAGCTGCTTAGAATACTTTTTCTTAGGCAAGCCTACCCAGGCAAGGAGAAGTTACTTGTCTGGAATCTCTGTTAAGCTACTGTTGCTTTTAGTTATCTTTTGAGTGCTTTTATATACCTGTTTTTCTCAAGAATTTTAATGGGGGTGTGATTACATATATATATATGCATATATATATGTGTATATATATATGTATGTGTGTATATATATATATATATATATGTATGTATATGTATATATGTATTTGTAAGCCACTTAAAATGTTGTCTTACAACGAAGCAGTATATAATTTTGTTTAATAAAGAAATCTAATGTCTGAAAAGAACAGAACAAAAGCTGAAATTGTCATTTGAGATCATAAATGCAGTCAACTCACACATGCACCAAAACTGTGTTTCCCAGTTCTGTGTTTGAGCTTCTGATTTTTATTTTATTTTTAAAGAAAAAATGTAAGCACTGGGACTCTTGAAATTCACAGCATACTGTTCTTTTCACCAGAACTCTTCTTTCAAATTGTTCACTGATCCTAATCTGAAAATTTAATGTGTTTGATCAGCTTCTGGTGCTGTTTTAATTACAGCTCTGTTTATAGTTTTTGTTTATATTCTCCCTGGCGGCTGTCAAGGAGGTTTTCATAATGGGACATTCAGGGTGCCCTCTTCTGCCCATAGGAGTCAGTCTACTGAAAAACATCAAGACATGCTTTTGAAAAACCCATGCATAGAAGGGGGCTGTAAATAAAGAATCAGAATAGTCATCAAAACCATTGCAAAGTAAGGAAATGATAAAATCCTTAAAACAGTAGCAAAGCCTCGGGCTTCTTTATTCCATCAACTTGAAAGTAAGCCCCATCCAACTATTTGGAAATTACTTCTGAGAAAACGGCCATTTAAGTTTGGGAGGGGCTGCCATTCTCCTGTAGGGAGAAATACAATTTTTAGCTGCTCATCCACGCATCACGTCATACAGGGAAGAAAAACAGTTACGTGCTCACCTGAATTTATTCAAATTCCCTGCCCGGTTCTTTTTCAACGCCTTCCCTCTTTGTTCCGATCTTGTGCAGTAAGCCCTTCTCAACAGATTTGGCATCTAAATTCCGGCTGCTACCGCTTGATCCGCGCTCCTCTCAACGTTTGACTTCGCGCATTGCCGTGGATTCACACGTGACAGGAGCGCGCAGCGCCGGGTGACTTTTCACGTGTGAAAGGGAGGTCGCGGAACAAAACCGCAGGCGGCGCTTTCTCAGTCCCCTGACTCATTCTTTACTCTGCGTGTGGAACCAGGCCTTGGGCTGATTAACATCCTATATGCTTTAAAATATGTTGCGGGGCGGGATATGGTTTGTTTTGTTCCTCCTTGTAGTTTTTATTATGTATCTTGTGTTTTTTATCTTGTATTTTTATGCCGTGAAGCACCTTGAGATCTTTGGATGAAGGTCGGTAAACAAATTTAATAAAGAAGAAGAAAGAATAGTAACAATAGTAATTTTATGTTGTGAGCCGCCTTGAGATCTTCGGGTGAAAGGCGGTATATCATTTTTTATATATATAATTTAAAAAATGATGATGATGCCGCAGCAGCTGAGATCTTTGGATGAAGGTCGGTAAACAAATTTAATAAAGCAGAAGAAGAAAGAGTAGCAACAACAGTAATTTTGTGTTGTGAACCGCCTTGAGATCTTAGGATGAAAGGCGGTATATCATTATTTTTTTATAATTTAAAAAATGATGATGCAGCAGCAGCAGCTGGGCTCTAAGGTGCAGTAGCAGCAACCTGCAAACCTAAGAAGCCGCTTAGATGGGAACTTGGCCCTCAGGGGCGGAGATGTCTCCCAGGCGCGCCTTGCCATGGGCGATGATGGAGAGGTGCGTCCGAGACGCGTCCGCCCAGCCGCGCTCCGCTCCCTGAACTTGCTGCTCCATCGCCTTCTTCCCCCGCCCCGGGCCTTTTTGAAAGGAGGCGCGCAGGGATTGGCTGGAGGGGGCGTGGCTTCCCTGGGAAAGTGACGTCACGCCCTCTCCCTGCAGTGTGAATGAATCAAAGCTGCCTCTCCTCGACCAGCGCTCCTACGACGAGGAGCACCACTGCAGCAGCACTTTTAACCCAGGATACAGTCAAACTGGGATAGCAGGAGAAGCCAAGGGGATTTGAAGCGTACCAGGGCCAGCCTCAGCCCTCCTAGAGCGCCTAGAAGGATCGGCCCCGATCATACTCCGTGGTTTTTTTGTTTTTGTTACTGATCAAGATTTTTTAAATTTTTATTTTATTAAATCTATAGACATATATTCTCCTGGGGGTTTTTTCCGTCCCCATTTTTTTTTCCTCTGCTCGATACGTTTGAAATAAAATGATGCAAACCTCAGCACTCACTACAGAAGGTTCTGTCAAGGGGCTTCCAGAAATCCTTGGTGTGCCAATGCAACGTAAGGAATTTTCTCTCTCTCTCTCCCTCTCTCGCTCCCTCTCCCACATTGATTTAATAATAAAGAAAACTGGCAGTCTTAGGAGCTCGAATGGTGCAGGGAGGATTATTATAATAACTGCGCTGCCCAGATATGAAGAAGACGACTAGCAGAGTGCGCGTGTGTGTTTATGTAGCGCTGCGCTAGCGATATTTCAAGGTTGTAAACAGGTGGGCTGGTGACTTTTCCTGTTTAAATAGCTGCATGGGGGTGCATAGGAGTCTCTTTGCTTCACGGATAATCTTAGCGTTCAAAGCACCTCGGAAGCTTAAAGAGGTTAGTGGTCAGAGAATTGGGAAGGCAGAAAGAAGAATGGCAGGTATAGGAATCGGGGAGGACATATCAGCGGCTCGCAAGAAGTTTGCCTGAAGCCTGATCCCTCCAATCCTTCCTTTTCCTGTTCCAAGGGGCAAATAATGGGGGCCACCCCTCCCTCGTGGGGCCTCCATCCGAAGGGTATGCATGAGAGGGGGGGTGCATTTGTTGCTTTTAAATAAAGTGATTGTCGCCCAGTTCCCCATGCCGAGGCACTTCCTTCTCAGGCAGTTTTGTTTTCGCTAGGCTGCGTAGAAGGGCAATTGACCCCCCCTCTCCCCCCCCCGCTGCTTACTCCAACGCTGTGGCTTTCTTGAGAGTAAGAGTAGCGGACACACGAACCGCTGCGAACTCATTGCACTGGTGATTTGTGCGTTGCTTTCCCAAATGACATCCTTTTTTTGTGTGCGCGCGTGTATATTTGTAGCCCCGGGAAGATGCGTGTACCGAGGGGAGTGTGGGGATTATCTGGTGTCTATTCTTAGACGTGCAGCATGTCTTTCGCGGTGTGCCTCTGCAGATAGATCAGGAGTGTTTACGGAAAGAGGTAGGTAGACCCAAGTATGTGCATATAAACGAGTACGAATAGGTGAGGGAGGTCTGGAGAAGTCAATCATGTATTTATTTCCCTGTGCAAAACGTATTTTCCCCAACTTTATCTTTTAATACGTATGCTGGTGAACGGTATTGTGTATATAGCGCAGCACCTGTCTGGTCGTATCCTTCCTTGTGAACCTGCCTCGATCTACCTGGCAACCCAGCCTCAAACTATATTCAGAGCGAGGTGAGAGCCACTGATTTAAAATGAGACCAGCGTCTAGATAAGCAGCAGACATGGGTCAGCTTGCCAGTTCTTCCCCTGAGTTCAGTGGGGCAGACTCCTAAGTGCATATTTCTTTCTAAGTCATGATTAGGGTTTCAGCCTCCAGTGCAATCCTAAAAGCCCCTCGCTCACTTATAAGCGAATAACTTATAAGTTAGCTTAAGTATGTTACTCACTTATAAATAACTAAATGCCTCGGGGCCGATTTCTGGGATGACAGGCATGGAATCAGTCTGTTTATAACACATGTGGCTACTCCGTTCATCTATGAAGCAGCAAAATGCACAGTTTGCGGGTTTGTAATGTGTGCGTATATATTACATATGTGTGTATTAAGTTGCCAAGCGGGAAGCCTGCCGATGAGCACACGTTTTGTGTGTGCAAATGGCAAGGGTGGTGTGTACCTTTTAAATGGGGCCACCTCTAGAGAAGTCTCCGGACACAATTCAAGGCTACGAACCTCATTACGCTTCCTTAAATTCCTCTGGCCTCCGTGGGCTCTGCAAATAAATAAATGCGTTTCAGAACGGGGTATGTGCGTGTGAGAGAAATTGGGGCACTGTCCACCCAAGAGTTAACAGCTGTTAAGCCCAGTTCATTTCAGTGGAGCTTATAATAAAACATGTGTTTTACTCTCTTTTTGAAAACTGCGGGACTTAAGAGCGTTCGACTTGGCTGGATCGTGTCCGCGCTCCTGTGTTGCCCATAAGGATGCTGAAAAGGTCCTCTCCCCCCCCCCCCCGTCAATATGACATTGCTGGCCAAGGAAACATTCAGCTTGGTTCCGGTCATATGAGCCGTTGTAGCCGCAGAGCGGCGGCTGTTTTGCCAGTATGGGCGTCCTGGCCTCCTGTGTCGCCTTCGCAGGATGCACAGACGCGTTATGGATAGATGCATGCACGCGTGCGTATGAACTGGTCACCCTCCTGTCTCTCTATCTACGTTTGTGTGCACGTGTGAAGTCCCGAGAGAGAGGGTGCTGAAACAGATGTGCTCACGCGCCCTTTCCCCCTGAACGCACAAACTTTAAATAACCCTGCGTGTGGCGGAGGGCTGCGCGTCTCTCTGTGTGCAGCGAGCAGGTGGTTGCGCATCTCCCGCTTGCTGTGCGCCCTCGCCTGCCCTTCCCGGCTGCTGCGCGCGTGGCACAAGTGCGCTACGCCGTGTTCTTCGCTGTTCCTTTCTCTTGCCCGCCGCCGGGCTCCCCACTGCCTCTTGCTGCTATCCTTTGGCTGCTTTGGCCCGGTAAATCTACCTGGCTGCCTCGGAGGCTTTCAAAAGGGAGATCTTTAGTTTCAGAATTGAGCGCGGGGCAAGCAGCCCTCGGCTTGGAGAAGGCTGCTCCCATTCGGCTGACGCCGTAGGTTTGGCATCGCCCCGAAGCTAGTCTGGACTATGGAGAACCGATGCCTGTGCATGCATAGTCGGAAGTAAGGAAGCGTCCCATGGGCCTTAGTGTTCCCCCGCTGCACGAAAATAATAATAACCCAGGGACTTAAATGCCGCCATCTCTAAATCCTGTGAAGCTGAAGGGCTGCGCTCTGCATCCGGCACAATCCTATTCAAATCGACACTCTTAAGTGTAGCCTTAAGCTGGGGGCACTTACCTGTCTGCGCAATGGACCCATCCTGAGAAAGTACACTCATTTACTTGAGGCCAAGAGAGTCTTTTTTTAAAGCCGAATGTTAATTTCCTAACAATTTCTGTCGGTAGGAACATTCCGTGGCTTCGATCCAGAAAACCTATTAACTAAGACGCGGGCATCGTGCTCTAAGCAGCGGGGATCCACGTGAGGCCCTGATCCGCGTGCCAGCCCAGCTAAGGAGGAGCAGGCTCCAGCCCACACACTTACTTGGGATCAAACCCCGTTGAAGGCGGAGGGCCTTGCTTCCGCCCAGTGGCGTAGCGTGGGTTGTCAGCACTCGGGGCAAGGCAAGTAATTTGCGCCCCTTAACCCGTGGATTTGCGCCCCCTAACCCTAACCCCAGATGTTGCGCCCGGTGCGGCCGGCCCCCCTGCACCCCCCACGCTACGCCACTGCTTCGCCTAAACTCACACGCAGAGATTAGGCTGCTTTTGATTTCCCTCTAGGATGGTTTGATCTGCAATCATTCACGGCTCAACTTGCCTGCGGATAGTAGCCACGCACGCAAACAATATAAGGCATCCCTCTTACAAAGCGGGTTCTTGCTAGGCCCAGCTTAAGGATCTGCCTTCCTAAAGGAACCAGAAAGATGCGCATTTCCTTTAAGGCGGGCTTTGAGAGGAGTACAGCCGATACGCCCAAACCACGAGCCTTTCCAGTACAGACCCGACTGGAAAAAGCGGCTAGGATCCCTCTACCGCTCCAGGACCACAATCCTCAACTCCGCTACTTGAGAGTAAAACCCATTGAACACAATAACTTGCGAGTAAACGTGCATGCGCAGCCCAGTACCCATGCCTGATTGAATACTCGGTTCCGCTGAGTGAAATGCGTAGAAAAATCCTAATGCGCATTTGGATACGCATCTTTGCTGAACTTGGCCTGCAACCCAGTTTGGAAAACTGGGGAGCTGGATGAACCCCCGACCTGTCGTGTCAACTTAACACCCCTCGGAATGGAGCTTGCCCTTCCTCCAATATTGGGGGGCGGGGCGCGACGGCGCAGCTACACGGGAATCCAACTTTAGATTTCCACCTAGAGAAGCCTACACCTTAAAAAAATGCGAATTGGGGATGCGACAGCGCGTGGATGCACACACTTGAATCCTATACTTTGCTATGTGGCTCTTCACCTTTGGCAAACTGGACTGTACCTCTTGCGGGAAAGAGCCTTAAATTTGCTCTTTCGTCTGCGCCCCATTTATCCTCTTCGAGGACTTTCTCGCCCGCCGGTGGGCCATCGAGAATTATCTTTCGGTTAGGCTCCCGTCCCGTTTTTATTTCTTTCCGGAGCTGCTCCTCCTATTTTTCTGAAAACCAAATTAAGGAAGGAAGGAAGGGCGGAAGGAAGGAAGGAAAGACGGGCTGACTGCATGCGGAAACATAGATCAGGAACTTGCTGCAAACCGTGTGCCCCAAATTTATAGCCTGGGTCACTGCTAGAGTATTTCTAATGGAGAGTCAATTGGTTTAATTCAATTAGGCCTAGAATATAACTCAGAAAGTCCGTTAAATTCCAATTATCTAACCGCTGGAGTGTGCGCGCGCGTGCGTCTGCATTCCCCCATTTCCCCCTGCCTTTCTTTCCATGTGTAGACAAACGTCAAAGTATTCATTTACATATTTATATCTCTCTGTTTTATCTCTCTCTGTCAGCAGTGGAATACGCAGAGGATTGCCCGCTCCTGGGCGGAGCTGGATGCTGTGTGCATTCAGTATTTTGGGTCGGCCCGCAAAAAAAAACAAAAAAAAACCTATCCCGCCTCTAAATGCATTAAAAATAAAAGCACCATCTCTGCATCTCTGCGCGCGAGGACTCAAAGGCCACAACCCCGCGCAGAGCAAGCCCCTGGAAATCGGTGTAGATGATGCTATCTCTTTTCCGACTAGCCTTCTCAGGTTCCCAGTTTGTTTGTTTATTCCTATAAATGTTTGGGCTGAAATCTCTATTCCATCTCGAAGTGCCCATGTTCTTCTTAATCCTTCCGATTTTTCTCTCGGGACTCTTTCCCCCACGGGTTTTCTTCCTTTCCTCGATCCCATACATCAGATCGTGTGAATGCGTTCGTTCTTCCCTCGCCTCCTTTGCAAAGTCCCACCTGCCCAAATGCCCACCGTGGAACTCTGGCCCCGGGACCCGAATACACTTTCTCCCCTCTCTCTTTCCCTGATCCTGACCCTGTCTGACAGTGGCGCGCTTTTTTTAATGGAGGGTTTTTTTTAAAGCATCTTTTAATTTTTGTTGGAGCAGTTGGGGGATTCCACCTAGGCGTTTCTGGAAAGAAGCAAAGGAAGCTATTTTCCTAATAGAGATGCGCAGGCGTTTAACCTGTTAAGGACGCCTGACTGCCGTCACCCGCCGCCACGTCTGCTTTTTCTGACTGCTCCCGTTTTGCGAGGCTCTGAGCACCCAGATGCCACTCAAAAAAAGCACACTCCATTCTTTCCACAGTATTGGGTGTGTCCCTCCACCGTCTCCTGTTTTTAAGAACAATTCTTCGCTCGGAGAATCTGTGGCAAGATGGCACTGCATCTCTTACTTTACCTTCACTAATGGTTTGCGTCGTCCTCTTTCCCTGCGCACCCCGATTTTGGCTCATTTACCGTAATTCCATAAAATGCAGGGGTTTCAACTCCATCCCTAGCAAACAGGCTAACCCGAAGGAAGGGAACGGATTTCCCTGTTAACCCAAGTTCCCAGTTACAGATAGGTAGCCGTGTTGGTCTGCCATAGTCAAAACAAACAAACAAAAAATTCCTTCCAGTAGCACCTTAAAGACCAACTAAGTTAGTTCTTGGTATGAGCTTTCGTGTGCATGCACGAAGCTCATACCAAGAACTAACTTAGTTGGTCTTTAAGGTGCTACTGGAACCAAGTTCCCAGGATAGAGGGTGGTTCGAAGTCGAAGTGTGTTGCCAATTTCAAGTCAGTTGAGGAGAGAGAGGTGTTTTCTTTTTGTTTTGTTTTAAGGCAACTCTTTTCTCTGAACGGTTGACTAACCCATCACCTTTGCCGCAGTGATCCAGTCTGGAAATCACAGCCTCGTTAAAGTGGTTGGGTTGTACCCGGATTAATAGGACGCAAATCGAATTAAATCCACGTTAGTTCGGATAACGTGGTTGTTTCGGATTCAGGCTATAAAATACACCTTCTTTTCCTGTTAGATGTCTTCCTTCCTTCCCTCCCACCCCGACTCCCAAATCAGATTTCCCCACCCAGAAAACCGAATCTGGATTTGAGTGAAATTTGAGATAAGCTGAGAGGGTTCGGTTGCCCGTGCTTTGGTTCTTCCTCTCCAATGGTTCTGCGCATTTTGGTTGTTCTTACTAGTGGAAAACGAGGGAGGATGGTAGAGGCCAGGAGCGGGAAAGATCCAAGGTGGAATAGGTACGAAGAAGGTGCGGGTCTTGCTCCGATTCTCGGCTGCGACTTGATCCGATTTCTTTGTCGAGTGAATTCATTCTCTCTCCTGGGGACGGTAAGGAGAGAGACGAAGTCACCTCTTATCGTGGTGATATACCCCTGGCCTCCTCTCTGATGTCTTTTCTCGGCCTTCTCCAATTCACTTAAGGCTGGGAAGCGTCGTTCTGTGTCAGTGTCCCTCCCTCGCTTGCACCACGACGTCCGGAGACTTCGGTTTCCTGACCGGACTGGAACCGCCTTTCCTTTGGGAGGGGCGGGCGGAGAGGACGAACTGGGCAGCCCGATTCCCCCCCCCCCCCCATCCCTCGAGACTGACTGGGCTATGATGAGGAATATCTATGTTGTTGCGTCCAGCAGAAAATCCTCTCTTTCCCACCGTGTCGAAATGTAACTTGATTATTGAACCTCGGCGCGGAGGGGAGCCCAGATCTGGACCCAAAGGGGGTTGGTTGCAAGGTGTGTGTGTTCCTTCCCCTTCCTTGTATTTGAGGAGAGGGGAACTCGCCCTCACCGCCGGTTGCCGAGCGAAAGGCGACGCTTTGGGCTAAGAACGAAAAGACAGGTTTTCTAAATTCGGAGTGGCAAGCCCCGATTTCTCTCGCCTCCTTTGTCCGCACCGCTGATGTTTTCCAAATCAAGGAGTTTTCTCTTCCCGAAATGGGGTTAGATTTTTACGCAGCCTGCCTAGGTACATAGGCACGAGAATTGCGCGACAGTGGTTATATATTATAATGCATTTTATGAATGTGGTTTTGTATAAAACCGTTTTTAGCGTGCCCTGCGCGTCACCATTCGTATACCACGTAGTGCAAACACCTAAAAGTAATTGAATGGAGCAAGTAAATAACCAAAAGTGGGGGGGGGGACAGATAAACAGGAAGGGAGAGGAGAGGGGTAAAAGTGCGGAGGGAGAAGCGGAGGATAGAAAATTAAAAGAGGATTTTGCGTGGGCCATAGAATACAAGCTTCTGGATAATATGTAAATAATTTGAATCTTAAGCTCGGATGGTAATGCGCATTTTCTGCGGCGCTCATATTATTTTCAGTGAAGCTTGCGCAGGAGAAAGGGCAGGTGCGCTGCGTCTTTCGCAGGTGTGGGAAGCGTGCTTAACCGCAGATTTAGGCAGATGAAATGGTTAAATGGCCAGTGTGGGGAAGTGTCCTGAGGTTCCTTGTTTTCAACTGTCTGTACCCAGAGGTGCACGGAGACTGTAGTCGAGAGGTGGGGGGCTGAATGTTTGCGCCCCATCGATTTGCTGTCGTGATGGGGCCAAGTACTGGCAAGCAGCGGCCTCTGGAGATGCGGGTTTTCTCGCGGTCTTGTTTGCGCGCCAGAGCGCGGGCGCCTTTTGCGACGCTCGGCTTTAATCGCTTTGCGCGCTTTCCAGAGATCTGTCGCGGATTCCCACTTTCCGCGCGCGCGTAGCTGGGGACAGACTAATAGCCCTTTCTTCCCCTTTACCCCGACTTTCGCTGCCTTCTGCATGAACATCAGCCACTCCTGTTGGAGTCTGTCAGGAAATAAGCCAAACAGGACTTCAGACCTTAAACAAAATACAAACACTCGATTTTGCATTTAAGGGCATTTTGTTATTTTGCATCTAGGGGCATTTTTAATTTCGTTTAGCTCCATCTCTTCTCCTACACTGATGAGCGAAGAAAAAACAAATTACTGACACCGACTTTAAAGGGTCTGGGTGTCTCTGTTCTGCTGTGATTTTTGATGGCCCCTTCACTCCATGTCCGGCGGGGGGCGGGGGCGGGGGAGAGAACAAAGCATTTCTGCATTTTTAAGATCTCCAGAAAATCAACAGCCTCTTGCATTTTCGAACCACTAATTTAAAGACACAAAAATGACGGTTTCCTCACTTTTCTTTACTCGTTTTTTTTAACAGTTGCTGTTTTGTGCGTGCGCGTGTGCGTGTTTTCTACAGCTCCAACAAAAATACAGCCATCATTCTTCCGCCCACTCCCTCCAGTTGAGACAAATAGAAAACCATCTATAAAGAGGAAAACAACAACTTTCATTGCATTCTGCTGCTAAAGCAAATCTCTGCTTGGCTGCTTGCCTTGTTGGAGTGGGGGAGGGGTGGGTTCTAGCAGGATCCTAGGAAAGTAAAAGGCACCGGGGAGACTCGGGTCTTTTGGGGTTTCTTTGGG
Source organism: Podarcis gaigeae (assembly GCF_964106915.1). Taxonomy (NCBI): domain Eukaryota; kingdom Metazoa; phylum Chordata; class Lepidosauria; order Squamata; family Lacertidae; genus Podarcis; species Podarcis gaigeae. The sequence continues at coordinate 93,099,991 of NC_139682.1, read as the reverse complement.
GGTACCTACCTCCTTCGTTATTTTGGAAGCTCAGTGGAGAGAGAGGACGGAGAGACCCTCCAGTTTTAATCTCTCCTTCGGAATCTGCGTGGCTCCCACCCCCGTTTTCTTTCCTCTGGTGGGATCCCCTAGGGAGGGAGTGGGCTCTCCTAATTCCATTATATCAACTGGAGGAAAACTCGTTCTCCAGCGCCCTCCCTCTCTCCCCCTTCCCGTGCAATGTAATGCGCCTCAGGCAGCAGCCTCGCGTCTCCCTTCGCGGGTCTGTCTTCCCTTTCTAAATGCTGCGTCTTGTATAAATGGATCTTGCCACCGGTGGGCGAGCAAATCGCCCCAGGCGCAGACCGGATTTCAAGCCGTTTGTTCCCAACCTTTCCCTGGAAAAACTGCGAGGTAAATAACGGCAGCCTCCTCCTCCGGTTGTTCCTGGGCGATGATGAGTCCCAGCATTGGGCCAGGTGGCTGCTGCGACAACGTGGTCGCAGGAAAAGGATCCACAGTGGATCCCCAGAACCTAACCTGAGGCGTTGGATGCAAAATAACTAGGACGCTTTTGTTGGCCACAACTCCGAGAAACTTAGTGTTTGCGGAACTCCACAGCCGGCGTGGAACTGCATTAAACGGAATTAATTCGCATCACCTCCGCTCACTTAGCGTTCCATCTGGCTGTTGGGGGACTGAGTCCCTGGCCCAGCCGTCCCTAGGGTTGTTATGTATATCCAGAGCATTTTCGCTTTATTTTGTGATATTTCCCCATTAAATTTATTCTTGTTTCGGCAAAGAGAATGAGTGGGGAAAGTTGCACAGCGCCAGCTTTTGAGAAAATTAAGAAAGATCGCGCTCCCCCTCCGCGCATTTGTAGATGTGAAAAGAATAACCTATGATTTGTGGTTTAGGAGAGAGATTGCTGATGGTGGTCTTAATGTAGACACCCAGGGCAGGGTCGTCACACCAGGTGCTCAGGTTTTGAAGGCTGTATTGTGTGGTTGGTGTTCTTAAAAAGAAAAGAAAAAACGGTGTGTGTCCATAGGCCATGGAAAACAAAGACTCTCGCGAACCACTTTCAGCCCTCGTAGAAATTATCGTTTGGTGGTTTCCTTTCAAATGCGCCTCTCACCTCGAAAGGTTCTGCAACCTGAATCCGTGTAAAAAGCGGTATTTTGTGATGTTTTGGCAGAGCACAGAGCAGCTCTGTTCGTGCCTGCTCAGAAGCAAGTCTCACTGCGTTGAATGGGGCTTACTCCCAGGCAAACAGGCATAGTATTGCAGCCTTTAACTCCCCACTGCGAAGGGTAAAATCTTCGGGAAACTCCTGATCCGTTTTCCCCATGCGCTGAATTTCTATGGCAATATCGCATAGCAGAAGTTAAAACAATGCAACGTTGCTATTGCTGTTTTCCGTTGTTTTAAAAGGGCAGAAATTTAGAGCATGTCTTTTTCAGATCACTGAAGAGATCCTTTTCTATACATCTCTTGAGCCCTATTCTGGGCTTCTCTGAATTTGTGTGCTCTAGCGTCATATTCAGTGCGCGATTCAGCCAAAGTTAATGGGAATCCCACCGATTTTAACGGGAGAGAAACCACCACGTTCTTAACTTCTGGATTGAAATAAACGAAATTCACGGTTTTGTGGCTTGATCATGTATACTAATAGTTGCTATTTATTATTATTTTTGTCACATCACCACTTTACTACAATTTGCTTCAAAACAATGAAAAACAGCGTTGACACACGTTATTTAAAGCCCTTGCAAAATTTGCTGAAACGAGCGCTTTGTATGTAGGTTTGTACTGCACTTATTGCTTTCCTCCTTTTCCTTTACCCCCTTGCTTTTAAAACATCTGGTGTGTGTGTATTTGCTTTTTAAAAGCTCTCCTCTCTTGAAACACGCAGGATTCAAATCCATTATCAGACGCCCATCTCTTCTCTATTCCAGAAAAGCCTGCCCTGGTTCAAATAACCAAAATATGCAGGAGTAAAATGAAAATAAATAAATAGATACTGATGAAAGGCACATTATCAAGCTGCTGGTATGGGGATTTGTCCCTTTGTTCCCAGTACAGACAGTAGGAGAGACACTAGGCGAGAAAAGATAATTTAAATTTTTCTATGCTTTAAAGTTTAAGTGAATCATACCTTCCAGTGACACAGCCATTTAATGTACAACGATAAAAAAAATGGTGTATCTGGAAAGACTTACACATTTGCCTTAGAAGAAACCAGTCCAGTACAAGGGAACAGCTTAGCAATTTTATATACTCTCGTGTGTGTGTGTGTGTGTGTGTGTGTGTGTGAATCAAAATTCTGAGTATATATAGTATTCACTTTTGAATTCTGGAGAATGAATTTGCTTCATTACCTCTAAATGTGAATATGAAGGACAGCATTTATATGTGCCTTCTAGAGGTAATAAATAACAATATACATTTTGCTAAGTTACTGAGCTTTCAGTATTGCAGCAATTTTACAGAAGGGAACTAAGGTTAAGAGGCAGTGAATTAATCACCCAGTGGGTCTATGATGGAGATTAAATTTGGACCGGGATCCCTCTTAGCTTAGAACTCCAGGTACTGAATCACATTCTTTAACACTGCAGTTTTGAAAAATAGCGCACTTCTATCTTAGTGGACCACAACCACAGTTATATAGGAAAATCAGCTTGAAATTGTTTGACTGTTGTGACATTTCTCTCTAAGCAATATTGGGATTACTATACCTGAGCATAGGGTGGGAGGGACGTGGGTTGCCTCCCCAACACAGGACTCCCATCTCTTTTGCAAAAGTACGATTACTCAGCTCTCTTGAAGAGCAGCAATATGCAGTGAAAATATGGAGAATGTTGGACAAATGCCTCTGTTTGGGACCCTAGGGCCAAGGAACAGGGCAGCCATTCTGTTTATTGTGGATGTGGGGACATGCATGCCAAGGACAAACTTTTAGGATTAAGCCATGGAAGTGTTTACTTTATTTACCTGGTTTTGGCAAAGCGTTGCCTGTTGTGTTTAATATCTTAAAGGCTTTTCATGCTTGGCTCTGTTCTTGGACTATGTTCTGAAACATAGCTTTTATGCACACGTGTGCCTTCTTCAGAGGTGCATTGTTGTGACTTTTGAAGGGTTACCTGTTTCTCTACTGAGACTTCCATAATTTGGAGCTGATTTGTTGCGGCTGCAGGTCATGTTTGTGGTGGGACAGGGTTGCGGGAGCACAGCTTTCCACAGGGCTATTCCAGGTTTCTTCCCTAAATGTTCAGCTTCAATTAAACAAAGCTGTGGACTTAGCATTCTAGCCCAGGGCTAACCAATGCAGTGCTCTCCAGGTGGTGCTAGAATCCAGCTCCCCTCTGTCTCATCCAACATGGTCAATGGTTGGGGATGATGCGTGTTGGCATTCAGCAATCTCTGGAGGTTACCAGTTTGGCTCTCCCTATTCTAGGTCCTTCCCCCCCCCCCCCATAGATTTTTATTGAGATTTTAAAGGTTACAAAAAGAAAAAATAAAGAACAATACAAGAACAAAGAAAAAAAACACGAAAAAAGATGCAGATAATTTTTAAAAAATCAATCCTTTACATAACTTTCTTTCCTTTGCTTATTTCCTTGACCTCCTCACACCTCCCTTTTTTGTATTCTAATTCAATTAGATATGTCAGCAAATCCTTTCCATCTTTATTTTTATCCTAATGATTTATCTTAATATACTATAATTTTACATTCTGTTCTTTCACCAATTAACAATCCATTTTTACTTAATCCTTTATATCATTTCTGCTAAAACCACATTACTTCATTCCAACATCCTTCTAACATTCCTTAATTTTACAATGTTTCTGTAGATAAACTTTAAATTTCTTCCAATCTTCTTCCACCAACTCTTCTCCTTGGTCTTGGATTCTGCCAGTCATTTCCGCCAGTTCCATATAGTCCATCCCTATTCTAGGTCCTACTGCCGTTTTAAGACAATAAAAAGGGGGTGTTCTCATGTTCTGACAAATGAGCACAAAGCACTAATGAAGCAGAAACACTGTGCATTAAAAATGATTAAATTAAATGTACATTTTGTAAAAATTTAAAATTATGGGATAACTTTTAAAATGCAATGCATATCACCTTACATTTTAAAATATTTTAAATATAAGAAATAATTAAGAAACCCTGGTAGCTAACAATAAAAAAGCAATCCATATTCACCTATGTTGCACTGAAATGGGAACTAGATCTTTGGATGAATGACAGGATAAAATAAAATCCACACATAACAAATTGCCATGGGCAGTCAGAATACATGGGTCTCAAAATGAATACTGCTCAGGGATACAGACTGCTATTTTGCAAAGGAAGGAAATGAAAAAACCCCACCTCCCTAAAATACTTGATTTTCATTGTCTTGAAGTGGCGCCAGCTGATTTTTTTATTCAAAGTACTTTAAATCACACCATGTTCTAGTAACTTTACACCAAATTAAACTGCTCAATGGGACATTTAATCACTTTTGTTGCTGTAAAAAAATAATACTTAGATTTAGTTTCAGGGCTAGCCCATTTTGGTGTGGTGAAAAATCCCAACGGCATCTTTCCTGCTTCCACTAATTAGCGTGAGGCACAATCCATAGGGGATGGTCTCCTGTGCTGGCCAGATTGAAATGAACAGCAGCTGGGAAAACTGTTGCCTTACAGCATGATCCTAAATGCTTTCACCAACATGATCTTGGCCAGCCTTGGCCAACCTGGTGCCCTCCAGATGTTTTGGACTACAACTTCCTTTAGCCCCATGGATGGCAGCTGTAGTACATGACCTGTAGAGCCTACCAGGTTGGTGATGACTGATCCTAGCAAACACCGAACACTTCATGGAGGCTTGTGGAACTTTCCAGGGAATTGTGTATCAGAGGCTGATTGCCCTCTTTGCTACTCTTGATGGCCAGGGGGTAGTGTTTTGGGTTCCCATGAGGGCAGGGAAGCGGTTTCATTATGTGCAATGGGTTGTGGTGGTGGTGATGGTGGGGTGTGTGTGTGTGTGTGTGTGTGTGTGTGTGTGTGTGTGTGTGGAAAGAGTTATTGCAAGGTTTGGAAGCCTGTTAGAACTCCATTTTATACAAACACCTCCCAAAAATACTAAAGAGCGAAGTATATTATTTCTCACATTGGTAGTTCAGGCTATCTGTTGTTACTTTCTTCTAACATAAATAACTAATATAAAGATATATTTAACTGCTGCAATGTGACCTGAAGTATTGGGAAAGGAAGGGAACGATGACCCCATTGCTCCTCCCTAAGACACCCGTGTTAATGGCGCCCCAAATCTACTGTCTGATGTAGGCTCACCTCCGTTCAGTTCTATTTAGTCATGCAAGGATCTTCTGCACATGTAACACCTTCTGTGCATAGTGTTTTCAAGGAAATAAAACATGCACCAGAGAACACTTTTTGTGTATAGCTACATAACTAAAGCCGGTCCTTTATTAGCATAGCGTAAGGGCCCTTTTTCAGACTTCTAGAGTTAGGAGGGTCAGTCTTGCTTGGTACTGGGGAAAGGTAATGATGAAATTTGAAGCATGGAACAATGACTCTTGAGGTCCCTTTCGACCCTAGAATTCTATGTTTCTGTGATTAGGGACAGTTCACAAAAGGATGCGGAGAAACCTGTGGGTTTCCTGCATTTTGCCACTATTGGGATATATTAGTTGCCACTAATATTGCATTTAGCACTTTAAATCCAGGAGCAAGGGAGGCAATCTAAAAAATGAAGCACCGCTGACTGACCACTTACAAATGGCAAGCATTTCACCAATGTTCCCATGATTATTCCCTTTGACTATGGTGAGGCAGCTAAACCATCTTATTAGTGGCTTGTGAATCGGGAGTCCTGGAAATTCTGATAGAACCCCAAATGCCTCCTATGATTTGCTGGCATAATTCAGAATCGTGCTCTCTTGCTCTACCAGTACAATCAGCAAAATAAAGAGTGCTAGAACCAGCTTTCTTGTATGCCTGTCTGTCTTTAGGACCAATTCAATTTATTCCTGAGGTTTAGACATGTTAATCTGTGGCAGTGAAATCAACAAAGAGTATTGTGGCGCCATAAAGATTAGCAGAAATTGTGGCATACAATTTCATGTCCTGGAGCCTGTTTCAAAAGATTTATCAATTTGCAGGATATACATGGTCACAAAAGAGGAAACCACCCCCCAGCACACGTGTGAACACTGAGATGAAGAGACCATGAAATACAAAAGATACAGCAGGCCTGATATTTATAAGTGGATTTATGTGTGTGTGTTTGTGTGTATTTATACATAGTAAGATCAGTGAGCATCTATAACAATAGTCACTGGGAAGAACTCATTCTTTCTATATAACCTGTAGTGGAAGAAAAAAGCCCTGCTCTTGAGTAAAACCCAAATGTAGTGCTTTTTTATGGGGGTACGCAGGGGTACGCATACCTAAATATTGTGTGAATCTTTGTACTTTTCCATTTACTGTATTTATTTCCCCCTATTTGAACTATAAAATGGTGATTTTCTTGAGTCAAAATGAGAGTACCCCATAACATTTTTAAAGGAGAAAAAAAAGGCACTTCCTAGAAGATGAATAGAACCAAATTTGCTGATATTGTTGTTTCTGCCCCAGAACGTCAAAAATCCATTCTTTGTGGTTGCTGGGCAACCTCCCCCGCCCCCGGAAGCAGACGCGGCGTCGCGCTTCCGGTGCGGGCAGCGCCGTGCCCTCACCAAAGATGGCGGCGCCCTTGTCCCTGCAGCTGGAGTGCGGAGGTGGAGCAGAGCTCTTGTTTGGCGGGATCAGGAAGCACCGGGTGACTCTGCCCCGCCAGGAAAGACCTTGGGATGTCCGAAAGTTGCTGGTGTGGATGAAAGAGAACCTGCTGAAAGAGAGGCCGGAACTGTTCGTGCAGGGAGAATCTGTGCGGCCGGGAATCTTGGTGCTGATCAATGGGGCAGATTGGGAGTTGATGGGCGAGCTGGACTATCTGCTCCAAGACCAGGATAACGTCGTTTTCATCTCCACCTTGCATGGTGGATAGACTGCTGGGAGTATGAAAAAGAACATTTGTGCTGGTGGGCAGAGGGCATAAACATGCCTTGCGCTCCTGGCTGTCACCCCTGATCAGAGTCGGTTTCTCATTAACTGCTTCTCTTTAATTAAGTCTGCCCTTTCGACGCTTGGCTCCTCCCACCCAGTGGTTCAGCTCTCGCCTCTTCTGCCCCAGAAGGAGATCGAAATCTTTTCTGCACCTGGTCACCCTCTTCCCTGCTCCAAGAGGTTCATGCCATGGGACAAGTGGCTGGAAAGGAGCCGCTTTGCAGGTGGAACGGCAGAGCTCACCGTGGCTGCCGCCCTTGTTTGCTTTCTTCTCCTTGGCGGCAGCAGGGAAAGGTCTGGGATCAAAGAGGGGATCTCCCTTTCCTTCAGATCCAAGCCTTGGATCAGGTTGCAGCCATTAACAGTCATTAAGGGATATGGGGGGCATGCAAGGAAGATGGCAGATGCAATACTCCCTCAGCCTATCTGCTTTTGATTTACCACGCATGGATTTCAGTTCTGTGACTCAGCTTTAAAAAGTACCCATCTAGAGCCGGCTCACAAATGGTTACTTTGAATTTTGATGACTGAAGTACACTTTTGCCTGCCTCTTTTTTAAAGAAAAACAAAGTTGATGACCCTCAGAGTCCCTTCCAGTGCTTCAATTTTTCTGGAGGCACTGCCTGATCCTGTTCTGCCACAGCTGCTGTGCATGCATGCGATTGATTTCCCTTTTCAAATTGTCTGCTCTGTGCAATGTGTTGCAGAAGACGGAGTGCTTCATTTGAAGCTGGGTGTTCCGGACTCAGGTTCTGCCTCAGTCATGTACTTACTTCACTGGGTGGCCTTGAGCAAATTGCTCTCTCTGTTAACTTCAGTTCCACATGTGTAAAGTGAGATTTGAAATGATGTACTCTGCAGGATGGCTGTGACAATAAACAATAAAAGTTGTGAAAACAAAAACAAAACACAAAATTCATTCTTTGTCACTGGTCAATTGTAATTAATTTAATGCATGTTTTGAACATGCAATTTTGGTTATTTAACTATTTGCAAAAATCAAATAGGCTATGTTGTTTGTACCTTTTTGAATCTGTGAAGGACATACATAATAGCAAATAGGTTATGGCTTTCAGAATGAAAGCTGAGTGGGTGGTTGCTAATTTCCAAATTGTGCAAAAGTGGAAGAATGACACAACTTTAATTGAAGGCGTGGAAGATGCTAATAATGGATAAAGTATTGCACCAATGGAAGGTAGCATTTTAACCCCAGATTTAATTATTATTGGAAAAAGGATTCCTGTTTCTAACTGAGCAGCTTGGAACAATAATAGACCACCCAGACTCTCATCCATGAGGATTTACTGAATGGAATATTGCCATTGTCACTTGACCTTTTGTTCATGTACCTGAATAAATCACTAATTTTACTTCAAGTATTAGTTTACTTTATAGATCTGCAAGGGATGCTATTTAGGTGAAAAATGTAATTAAATCCCTTCAAATCAAAGAGCTAAAAAGGACAACAAATTCTAAAAAGCTAAGGCAAGGTGTTATCTTTTATATGTAACCTGAAACAGATTCACCCTGCTCAATGAAAAACGAATGCAGTTTGAACAGTCTAGAAAAACCTCCTATAAGAGTCTCAGAACTTGCTGTTTCTAGAGAAGAAACAAGTTATGAGAATGTCTTTCCAGCTGTCCTTGTTGCATGAACTTGACCACATGTCATAAAGAGAATGTTTCTCACAAAACATAATATGTAAAGGAAAGTAGGGGAGAGATGTAACCCCTAGAACAGGGCATCTGGGGTGAAAGTCACTTAGGGAATGGTAAGGAATCCCTCAACCTTTGGATCACTAACCTATAATAAAATTCATCTAAATTTGGCACCAAGAAAGCCACAATTCTGCACTTCAGACAAAAGAATGGCACCAACAAGCAGCATGCAGACACCTGATTTGTAGCTTTGTCACTGAGTTGTTGCAAGAAGGAATTGTATTGGAGGGGAGCAGGGGGAAAGGTAGAAAAATAAGGAATGGGAGGTAAAAATGATGGATGATGGATGGTATGGATGTGCTTATAGCTGAGAGCCTAGAGGAAGTTTCACATTTCAAAGCAGGGGCCAGAATCTCTGGTCCTAAGAACTGGGGCCATTTCTAGAGGCAGCTTGTATGTTTTCAAGCATAATCTCTAGTCCTCATTAGCAACGGAAACCAATCCAGAGTCCCGGGCGTTCACATTTACCACCTGTCTTCATCCTCTAAATTTAAATTTGAGGGCAGACAGCTGTGTTTTGCTTTTGTTATCCTTTAGAACACCATTTTACATGAATGGTGTTCCATAAATACATAGTGTACTGTAGGTAATAATTAATAATAATAATATAATTCCATAAACATTTGGGAAGTTTGAAAGTGAGATTAGATCCTGCAGAATCCATGGCCAATGTCAGATTCTGTCCCAGACCTCAGAAGATCTGTACATGGAAAAATCATGTGTCGTGGGCAGTGGCGTAGCGTGGGCGGCCGCACCGGACGCAACATCTGGGGGTTAGGGTTAGGGGGCGCAAATCCACGGGTTAGGGAGCGCAAATTACTTGCCTTGCCCCGGGTGCTGACAACCCACGCTATGCCACTGGTCGTGAGGGTGGGGGTGAGTGGGTTAAGCCCAGCTCCTGAAATCATAGCCCTGCAGAAAGCTCCAGATTAGGACACCACAGCAGATTGTGTTGGCATAGGATGCTCTTGACAACTGGTCCTGTTTAGCTGGCGTGTTCCACAGTGCAATGCTGGAAAGTCTCTCCTGAAAATCCACGGGTACCTGATATGATCCACGCTAAGCCTTCTTTGTGGAACCAGAGCAGTTAAGATGCGATTGATCAGCAGTTGTATTACCATCACAGCTTCTCGGCATGCCACTTCAAAGGCAAAGGCAATGTCACGAGGCGGAGGGAAGGAGGCTGCCTTGTGAATTATGGCATCATTATTATGCAAATAAACAGCACTTCTTTGGGAATTGATAGGATTTTGCACAGGATCATTATAAAATGAAGGTGACTGTGCATGGGAAACACAATGCGGAAGGTGGCAGATCTTCTATCAATTTTGAGGTGATTTGGTTTGGTTTTAGGAAGAGTTTTTGCTCATTGTGGTCCAGGCCCAAAGTCACCAGGGGGCAAGCCATGGGCCTTTCCTCCTCTCCTGTGAATTTTCAGCATAGAATAGAATCATAGAATCATAGAGTTGGAAGAGACCACAAGGGCCATCGAGTCCAACCCCCTGCCAAGCAGGAAACACCATCAGAGCACTCCTGACATATGGTTGTCAAGCCTCTGCTTAAAGACCTCCAAAGAAGGAGACTCCACCACACTCCTTGGCAGCAAATTCCACTGTCGAACAGCATAATTTAAAGTATTTTGCCCTTTTTCTTGTAGAAATAGAAGGGGAAATGTGCAGATAATATTGCTCACTTAGAAAAAACCCAGCTCCCATATGCCACTTTTTTTGTTCACCTGAACAAAATTACTGGACTGACAGGTTCTGGGACACTGGGCCCTTAACAGTTATTACCATCTTATATAAATAAAATGAATTAAAAACAAACATAGACAAATGTTCAGATCTGGGTTTCCGTTGTTGTGCATCAACTTGATGTACACATTACCTTGGCCATTGGCCCTTGTCTCCATCTCCCCCTGGCTATGGACTTTGTACCCCTTTAGAAGAAGTGGCAAATAACTGCTGCAGTATCCAGCCCATTGTGTCATAATAAGGATTTCAATCAAGCCGTTAAACTCATGACAACTGGGTTGGAGGAGTCACTTTTCCTACAATAAATCTCCTTCCCAAAAGCCAAGCATTCTGTTTCCAAGAGTAGTCAGCTGAATGACTCTGGGAGTGTTTGCAAGCCCTCACTTGTTTCTGTCCAGCATGTGGTTTTCTGTGTTTAGAGGTTGTGTAGAGCTCTCCTTGCTCATAGCTGATGATAGAGCTGCTCTGCTGTTTTTTAGGATCAGTTGCGTGACGCTAAACTAACTCTCTCTCTCTCTCTCTCTCTCTCTCTCTCTCTCTCTCTCCTCTTGCTATGTCTCCTATCAGTTTTCCCAGGTTAGTAGAGTTGTTCTTAATTCCTTCTGCTTAATGCTTCCTTCCCAGAACATCAAGAAATGATGTTTAAGGATGCAAAGTTAAGTAAATAAAAAGCAAATAGATTTTTGAGGATTATCTGAACTTGAAAAAGGGTGAGAAAAATCATAATCAATCTGATTTAAACCCAACAATCCTTTAATTGCTTCCACCCTTTGATCTCCTAGCCAGGGGTGACATTTTTAGGGTTGAATTATGAACCTCTCCATTATGGAAACACTGACAGAATCTTAACTAGAGTGACATGGGTGGAACTGTGATGATCAATGGAGGATAGAATTGTACCATGCAACTCTAGTTGAGATTCAGTTGAAGTCAGTTTGGGCATTGCATCTATGATGACTGGGAGTTGTTTAATAATCATGATGATAATCACAATGACAATCTTTTCTATATTCAGATATACTCACAGCATTGTTGCAATATGCTGACGCTTTATCTATACAAGTTTGGCAGTGGTGATGGCGGTGATGTTCAGCCTTAGGCTGGCGAGTTGCCAGTTTTGCATGCGATGGATGGCATTCTCCCCCCCCCCTCAAAAAAAGGACAACTTGCATGGCTTGTGTGTTCTCCTGGACCCTGAATTGCTGCTGGATTTTCAGGTGCTGGCAGTGCCCAGGGCTGCTTCTCTTTGATGAAGATTTGGCTGTAAGTCACCTATGCATTCGTAATATCTCATGTTGACTATTGCACGGTGAGCTGTTGCCAGATGGAGGTACTGCCTTTCAAGATGGCTCAGGAACTTCAGTTATTGCAGAATTCCATATCTCTCCTCTTGCAAGAGGAGAGCATTTCACCCACAATCTTGCTCAGCTCTGTTGACTTCCTATTAGCTTCCAGGCCCGGCTCAAAGTGCTGGTGGTGATCTTTAAAATTGGCTTGGTCTGTGGCGTCTCTATGTTTCAGAGGTGCCAATTCCTGGGGAATCCCTCAGATCTGCTGGGGAAGCTCTTTTTTTTAGAGAGAAGTGAAGCCTCTAAAGGTATAGGAAGCGATACTTTTACCCACACTCTGCCAGTGTGGTGTAGTGCTTCAGAGCGGTGGACTCGTAATCTGGTGAACCGGGTTCGCTTCCCTGCTCCTCCGCATGCAGCTGCTGGGTGACCTTGGGCTAGTCACACTTCTCTGAAGTCTCTCAGCCTCACTCACCTCACAGAGTGTTTGTTGTGGGGGAGGAAGGGAAAGGAGATTGTTGGCCGCTTTGAGACTCCTTCGGGTAGTGATAAAGCGGGATATCAAATCCAAACCCTTCTTCTTCTCTTCTTCTTCTTCTTCTTCTTCTTCTTCTTCTTCTTCTTCTTCTTCTTCTTCTTCTTCTTCTTCTTCTTCTGCAATACCTTGCCAGCAGAGGCATTTTCGCTGTCATTCCAGTGATTAAATAAAAAATGGCTTTGTGAGAAAGGCTTCTGTGGCTTTCAGTGTGAGCTGGCTTCTCCCTATACCACTGGGATTCTGTTGACCTTTCTATGGATGTTTTAGTACAAATTGTTTGACTTGCTGATTTGTGTTCTAAATTGCGTTTTAAAAATTGTTTCATTACTGTGATTTATTGTTGTTTTACTCGTATCGTACATTGCCTCAAGTGCCAAACTGTAGGCAGAGAATACACACTATCTATCTATGGCCCACTATACAATACCGTTGTACAGATTTCTCTGGTAATGTATAGAAAGGACTCTGAATTCTCAAAGCATCATATAAATGTTTAGTTGCTATTAAAATAGGCCTCTACAATAAATCAAGTTATTTTAAAAATTCTGGTGATTAAATTCTGCAGCTCTAATTTTTTTTATTTGTACATCTTTAATTTCAAGCACAAGAAGTCTGATTATGCCATTAGTATGCTTCATTGTGTGTTCTGCACACGGCAACTTCCTGCAACTGATTAGGATCAAATTCTGCAACTGTGTTACAGGAGAAGCTTCCCCTTGCTTAAGTCAGCACTTTAGGGCATCATTGAAGTTCTGCCCACTTGATTGACATCACTGTTTCCATGGCAACTAATGCACTTCAAGGAGAAAACAGAGCATGGTTTTATTTTCTTTTTTTAAAAGGGGGACTAAAATCAGTAGCATAAACAAAATCTGCAGTGTTGGGGATGCTATAAAGTTTTCATTGCCACTTATTGGGGAAAGCTGCATAACTCACTGACATTTCGGGAGCCTACGCAGTCTCAACTAGCTCAGGGCAATAAAAAATTTATAGGGCCCAAGTCTGCATTAATTATGGCTTGCACACAACACTTCTCATTGAAATGCATGGGCGGGCTGAGTAAATAAGGAAGTTTCGCATCAGGACCAGTGCAATCCATCTCTCTAGGGAAAGGAGAAGAGTTTAAATGTATGCTGGGCGGTTAAAGAGGTGGACATCTAGTGGGGAGTGCATATATATAATGTTTATAGAAGCTTCTGGAAATCAGTCAGACAGAAGTCAGTCTGCCTATGCCCAGCTCTACTTCTCTTTGACAGTCTTCTTCTTTGGCGATCACTCGTAGCTGAGTAAGATTGTTTTCCATGAACACAGCCTTAACAGTGAGTCCGTAAGTGACTGTGGAGGCCAATTCTGGATCCACACATCCTTCCACAGTGGGGACATAGGTTTCTAGGCGGGAGTTGATCATGGTGAGGGTTTGCCAAGCGTGCCTTCCTCTTAGCACGTTTCTCCCTTTCGTCCCGAGTTCAAATGCCTTCAAAGTCCACAACACCTTTGGTAAAGGCTGTTCTCCAACTGGAGCGCTCGCAGGCCAGTGTTTCCCAGTTGTCAGTGTTTATACTACTTTTTTTTTTAGGTTTGCCTTGAGAGAGCCTTTGAACCTCTTTTGTTGACCACCAGCATTACGCTTTCCATTTTTAAGTTCAGAATACAGTGGTACCTCGGGTTACATATGCTTCAAGTTACCGTTAATTCAGGTTACAGACTCTGCTAACCAAGAAATAGTACCTCAGGTTAAGAACTTTGCTTCAGGATGAGAACAGAAATCGTGTGGCGGCAGCGGAAGGCCCCATTAGCTAAAGTGGTACCTCAGGTTAAGAACAGTTTCAGGTTAAGAATGGACCTCTGGAACGAATTAAGTACTTAACCTGAGGTACCACTGTAGTTGCTTTGGACGATGATAATCAGGCATCTGAACAACATGACCAGTCCAATGAAGTTGAGTTGCTGCCTAGGGACAGGTGGAGTTTCTCAGCTTGCCTTAATGTCCTGAGGACACATGATTGCAGTTGGCCTGGTGTATAGATTCTGAAGAAGAAAGGTCCATATACGGAAACAGTTGAATCTGACTTCAGTGCTGGCAATGAGTCAACAGCCTCCATTGCTCTTGAGAGCAGTGCCTTAGTTTAGGGGCCGGTGTGCACACAGGTCTGTAGTCCAACAGAGTGGAACAGCTGAAGAGTTAATGCTGTTCCCCTCAGTCCTCCTGGGATCTGTCTCCTGAGGCAGCCGCTTCACTCTGCCAAATGGTAGAGCTGCCCCTATTTCCAAGGCAAGGGGTACAAGCATGAGTGTTGCCTCAGTAATAGTCTCCCATGAATATGTCCCCTGATGTGTGGGGTATGAGAGGAAGAGGGGCTTGGTAGGCAATGCCACCAACTGAAGAGGCTTGTTTTAAAAGGGTTGCTTCTGGTGATGTTACAAGATCGCTATTGTTACCAGGTGCACCAACTCTATGGGGCTGAGGCCTCTCCCGGTGTGACAGTTGTCACGCATGTGTGATGTGTGTGACGTCACACGCAATGCGTGCAGGACTTCAGCCCCCCACCCATCAATGTTGGGTACAACTCAGCTCCTGTGATTATCACTTTCTCAGAGTCCAGAAAAGCCTAGAGCTTACCTTCAGAAGAAGAAGAAGAATAATAATAATAATAATAATAATAATAATTTATTATTTGTACCCCGCCCATCTGGCTGGGTTTCCTCAGCCACTCTGGGCGGCTTCCAACAAAGATGAAAGATACACTAAAATGTCACATATTAAAAACTTCCCTGAACAGGGCCGCCTTCAGATGTCTTCTGAATGTCAGGTAGATGTTTATCGCTTTGACATCTGATGGGAGGACGTTCCACAGGGCGGGCGCCACTACCGAGAAGGCCCTCTGCCTGGTTCCCTGTAACTTGGCCTCTCGCAGTGAGGGAACCGCCAGAAGGCCCTCAGAGCTGGACCTCAGTTCCGGGCAGAACAATGGGGGAGGAGACGCTCCTTCAGATATACTGGACCGAGGCTGTTTAGGGCTTTAAAGGTCAGCACCAATACTTTGAATTGTGCTCGGAAACGTACTGGGAGCCAATGTAGGTCTTTCAAGACCAGTGTTATATGGTCTCGGCGGCCGCTCCCAGTCACCAGTCTAGCTGCCGCATTTTGGATTAGTTGTAGTTTCCGGGTCACCTTCAAAGGTAGCCCCATGTAGAGCGCATTGCAGTAATCCAAGCGGGAGATAACCAGAGCATGTACCACTCTGGTGAGTCTGCAGGCAGATAGGGTCTCAGCCCTCAGTCTGCAGGCAGATAGGGTTTCAGAAAAGCCTAGAGCAGCCTTTCTCAACCTGTGGGTCCCCAGATGTTGAACTACAACTCCCATCACCCCTAGCTAGCAAGGCCAGAGCTCAGGGATGATTGGAGTTGTAGTCCAACAACATCTGGGGAGCCACAAGTTGAGAACCACTGGCCTAGAGCCTAGAGCCTAGCTTTTAGATGCCGTGCTGAACTGACTGGGAATTCTGGCACCTTTCCCCACCCTCCTTTCACTCAAACAGTTGTGGGGCTCAATGAAAACGTTGTTTGAACAGGTTGTTAAAAGAGAGGACATTGTCTTGTGTCGTCTTCTGAATCATGCAAGGACCCTCCTTCCAGCACTTAGCTTCTCTGAAAGACACTGACTTAGGGTTAAAGGAGTAGGTCCATTAGCTGGTAACCTAATCAGATCTGTGGCTGCTGAAAGCAAGCTCAGCTCATGAGAGAGAGATTGAGAGGATGGAAGAGACTACCTAAGTGCTCATAAGTTGGACAAAGGAGGGAGATAACAAGGTTCATATTAGTTAAGCGAGGAAAAATGTTCCCTTGATGTAAATAAATGGCAACAGACTCCCAAATCTCAGCTTGATGTACAGCTGTTGCTGCTTCTAGGCCAGATTATCAGGTGCAATTTGTTACAGTTTGAAAAGGCGATTAATATTTGCTAGTGCAAGGTTACGCAGCTTTTGAGTTTTCTCTGAATGTGTTGTTACACTGCCTTTGGGATGCTGATGAAGAATTCTGAGAACAAGGCACATACTAAAGTTGATTCAGTAAGCCTTACTTATTTTGCATTTCATAATTTTATTCTGTGGGGCTTGTTTTGTACGTATGCAGTTCAGTGAAATTGTACTCCTACAGTGAGAGAGGTGGTTCAGGGAATTAAGGAGAGCATGACCGCTTTGAGTTAGATTGATGCAGAAGTCTTTGGTGCCTTTGGTGGTACCCATGTTTCATGAGTGGTTGATGGCAGGTTTCTGACATGTGTTTCGATGCAGAGTTAAGCACCTATTTGTGAGCAATTGAGAAGGTGGGCAGGAATGGGGGGGGGGAGTTATCTATCCAGATTCATAACTGAGCTTAACACTGTTTCACACATGCATGCTTCTCAGGCGATGACTATAACAAGTGATGAACTGCATGTGAAATAGCCACTACAGGCAGAACTTTCATATCACCTTGGAATCAGAAAAAACAGTTGGCTGGATTAAACTAACCTGGCAGGCTAGTAGGAGCCAGCACAAGGGCTCGTTTTTATGCATTTAGCACCGTCATATTTTTGGTCAGGACATCTTCTAGGAGCCATAGGGGAGAGCTAAGTAATGGATACCAACTACATATTTTTGGTCATAAAGGTCAAAGTCAAGATACCCCTGACAGTTAGGTCCACTCGCGGACGACTCTGGGGTTGCACACTCATCTCGCTCTATAGGCTGAGGGAGCCGGCGTTTATCCACAGACAGCTTCCGGGTCATGTGGCCAGCATGACTAAGCTGCTTCTGGCTAACCAGAGCAGCACACGGAAATGCCGTTTACCTTCCTGCCGGAACCGTACCTATTTATCTACTTGCACTTGACGTGCTTTTGAACTGCTAGGTGGGCAGGAGCTGGGACCAAACAACGGGAGCTCACCCCATCACGGGGATTCAAACTGCCGACCTTCTGATCTGCAAGCCCTAGGCTCTGTGGTTTAGACCACAGCACCACCCGCGTCATGTTAATTTGGGTAAATGAGTAGGGCCTCCCGCAAAGGGCTGAACACATGGCCCCGCATACAGTGGTACCTCAGGTTACAGACGTTTCAGGTTACAGACTCTTCAGGTTACAGACTCTGCTAATGCAGAAATAGTACCTTTGGTTAAGAACTTTGCTTCAGGATGAAACAGAAATCGTCCAGCGGTGGCAACGGGAGGTCCCATTAGCTAAAGTGGTGCTTCAGGTTAAGAACACTTTCAGGTTAATAACGGACCTCTGGAATTAATTAGGTTCTTAATCCGAGGTAACACTGTACCATAAACCATCCACTCGCCACCAACATGCAACAGAAACAGGCTGGCGGTTCCTGCCATAAGGTCCACGCCATTGCAATTTAAGCAATACTGAAATGGTAAATGGGGATCCCATTTTTCCAGTGCCAAATTATTGCAATTTGTGTTGCTGATGTGTGTGTGTGTGTGTGGTGATATTCTTCCAAAATAAGTGTTTCCACAAGGAAAGCATTCAGGTCTCCCTACTCTCCGTTGCTTATCAAATGCTTATTTAATGTGCTGAACCTGAAAGTTTCCAACAGTCTTAAGAAACAGTTCTAAAATGTGTTTGGAGCACCAAGCAAGTTCTCTACCCAGGCAGTTTCAGTTACTCTGAAGGACAATGAAACACTTTGAAGTTTCAGGAGCAAAGTACTCAGGATGTTCTGATATTAATGATGTGTTGAGTGCCCGATTAAGACATTTTCCAAATCCCTAGTCAGTTCCGAGAATCCTGGAGAGTCATTAATCTCTGTCATATTTAGCACTCTAACATTTTAAGGTATTGCTTCCTATTTTTTTCACAATACTGGTCAAGAGTCAGATTGAAAAGAGCCAAACACATAAAAGCTTCTAAGGCCATTCCTGGGGCCTTAAAAAAGCCCCACTTAAAAAAAAAAAATTGTGATACAGGAGGCTTATGAAATAATTATAGGCCTGTAAGGTGTGCCAAAGCCATATGAAAAAAAATCAGTAATTTTATTGAAATTCCTTCACCTCCTCCTTCCTAAATATGTTTCATCTAAGCCAGGAATGGCCAAACTTGGCACTCCGCTCCCAATGTTTTGGGACTACAACCCCCATCATCCCTAGCTAACATGACCAATGATCAGGGATGATGGGAAATGTAGTCCCAAAACATCTGGAGGGCCAAGTTTGGCCATGCCTGATCTAAGCAGAGCCTTCCAAATTCTCCTTATATTGTATTTTACCATTTTTAAAAAGCCCTTCTCAAATTACCTACAGATGTTTCATGCAATAGTTTCACATACCCTCCAACATTTCTCTGATGAAACGAGGTGTCAGAGACTAGGCTGAGGAGTACAACTCTGTTGAGGAATGGCCTGCTCATGGCTGAAACTCCACAGGAGCAGTGTTGATTTGGAACAATGGTTTGCTGAGGGGCACAGTTTGGAGCACAATAGTTGGGTATAACTGGGAGGTGAACAACAAAAAGAACGGGAAGACAGTGAGCTAGCCGACTCTCTCTCACTGGAAGATGTGCAGCCTCTCAGTCCCAAGGCTAGGAGATTAGATAAGGTAACTTCACAAAAGGTTCAATGGTTGAGAATTTTTACTATTTATACCCCTTTTATACATCTGAGTTGCCCCAGCCACTAAGGAAAAGTGGGACGGCTACTCTAAATCAAGGACGTCCCTGCAAATCAGGGATACTTGGAGGGTCTGGTTTCAGGGCCAGGGGCTCAAGGCACTATAGCACTAAATGTGCTTTATGTGGGGTTGCCCTTGAACTTGGTCTGGAAGCTTCAGCTAGTACAGAATACTGCTGCACAGTTACTTTTGGGGGGCGTCCCATCACCACTGTTAAAAGCACTGCGCTAGTTGCCAATCTGCTACTGAACTACATTCAAGGTACGGAAAGCCCTCTATTGTTCTGCAGGAGGGCATCTGAAGAGCCACCTCTTCTCCACATCCCAACTTGGTTACTTTGACCTGTGAATGAAAATCTGTTGATTGTGCCACATGCCACTTTAGATAAAGCATGCTGTGATTTGAGCATATGCTTTTAGTATTGTGGTACCAATTCATTAGGGATGCAGGTGGCGCTGTGGGTTAAACCACAGAGCCTAGGACTTGCCAATCAGAAGGTCGGAGGTTCAAATCCCCGCGACGGGGTGAGTTCCCGTTGCTCGGTCCCTGCTCCTGCCAACCTAGCGGTTCGAAAGCACGTCAAAGTGCAAGTAGATAAATAGATACCGCTCCGGCGGGAAGGCAAACGGCGTTTCCGTGCGCTGCTCTGGTTCACCAGAAGCGGCTTAGTCATGCTGGCCACATGACCCGGAAGCTGTACGCCAGCTCCCTCGGCCTATAGAGCGAGATGAGCGCCGCAACCCCAGAGTCAGTCACGACTGGACCTAATGGTCAGGGGTCGCTTTACCTTTACCAGTTCATTTGCTGAAAACTTATTTTCTCCCAAACCTTCTCAAATTAGGCCGTAAACCTAACCCCCACAGCAAGCCCCAACAAATTTAATAGGATTTACTCCTGAGTAGACACAATTAGGATCGCACTGCCAGTCTATTCTATTTCTGCAGTTTTACATTCCAGTTCGATTTTTATATTTCAGTACTGTTTTATATTCCACTTCTGTACACTGTTCATTTTCTGAATGTAGAACAGTTTTCAAACCCTTAAGGTACACAAATAATAAACAAAAAAGAAGGGAGGGTTAATTCCTGTTGCCTTTTTGTACAAGACTAGTTCAAAAGCTTATTACATCTCTACTGTGGATCCACCAACATATTCAATTGCGGGGCCCCACGTGATGAGATTCCCATATTGGAGGGGGTTGGGATCCCTCTTCAATTCTGTGATTCTATGATTCTTAGTTTCCTCCTTTTCCTGTACATTCTGTGATCTTGGCAAGTCCTGGAGGTGTGTATGGGGTGGGCGAGTGGGAAGGTGCATGAGGACGAACGAGGGAAATGAATTTGTAGCTAGTCAATTAAACAGCAACGTTAATCCAATTACGTATTGTGCTGAATGTCTACTGAGAGGCAAATGCAGAGGAAACATATTTATTTTAATAAGATGGGTGTTAGCTCAGAGGTGAATTGGAGACATTTGTTGCTTTAAAGCGCTAGACTCTAATCTGGTCACTATGCAGAATTCCATTAACATGATTCCTGTTATGTTAAATAATTTAGTTAAAATAAATTAGATAAATGAAAGCTGTTTGCCAGGCCTATGACAGCAGTGGAAGAGTTGGCTTGGCAGCCATTCACACAAAAGACAATTCTATTTAAGAAGACAAAGCGGGCGTATAGATTTTTTTATTGACTCCTGCTTATTTTAGTCTTTCACCGTTCAAGCTAGGGAGGCGTTTTGCCACATTTTGGTGGGCTTCCATTTTGTGCCATGTGGGACAACCAGGTGGGATGGATTAGGAAAGCAACAATTAATAACTCTTGGGCAGGGCCATTCCATCTAATGTGATTGATTGTTTTAATTTTAAATTTTGTTATTGTGAGCTATTGTAAGGGTAAAACAGAATCTCAGCATTGCGATAAACATACAAATAGTGGTGGAGAGGGGCTCAAGTTATTGTTTTGGAGGTCAGTGGGGAGGACACTGAAGACTTGGCTACATTAGTAAAGGAAAAGCGTTTTATAACACAGTGACACCAGATGGCGCTGTGGAGCCCTGTCTTTCGCCAACGTGATTTCCCATTATGAAGTTTACAACGCGTTTTCCTGAAACGCATTTTTGATGGGTCTAGATCCAGCCTGAGATCTAACGCAAAGCCGCAGTCTTGCCAAACAGCAGAGGCAAAGCTTTTCCTGAGCTCACCGCTCCAGTCTGCTGCTGCCCGAAATATTCCATGCTATTAACACTCTTTTGTCAAGTCAAATACTTTGATTAAAGTCGTGGCCGACTCTGGGGTTGCGCCACTCATCTTGCTTTATTGGCCAAGGGAGCCGGCGTACAGCTTCCAGGTCATGTGACCAGCTTCTGGCGAACCAGAGCAGTGCATGGAAACGCCATTTACCTTCCAGCCAGAGTGGTACCTATTTATCTACTTGCACTTTGACATGCTTTCGAACTGCTAGGTGGGCAGGAGCAGGGACCGAGCAACAGGAGCTCACCCCGTCGTGGGGATTTGAACCGCCAACCTTGTGATTGGCAAGTCCTAGGCTCTGTGGTTTAACCCACAGCGCCAATTCCCATGGTGCCTGACCATTGGCCATGCTGGCTGGAACTGACGGGAACTGGAGTGCCACAGGCTCTGGAGGCTACCACGTTGACTACCCCTGACTTAAGGAACCTCACAGAGATAGTCCTGTTTTTAGAAATCTGATAGTAAAGCCCTCCTTCAGCCCCCCATAGGTGGTGTTGGGACTGCCTTCCTAGTTGACTTTGAATAGGCTTGCATCAGCAGTCTTTATCGGTAGTCAAACAACTAAGAAGGACAGTGTACGACTTATGTACTACATCCCATTTAAAAATGCAACAATCTAATTAAAATGTTCTTGTGCAACTTGGTGGCTGACTCATTCAACGAACACTCCCTTTTCGCATTAGTTATCCCTGGACAAGGGCACGGCACTAACCCCAGCCCTCTCCACAACCATGTTTTTCTGCATATTGGATTTACTTAGCACAGCTTCCCAGCCCTATTGCTGGGACGTGTGGCTGGGGTTGCTATATTGTAGTAGCTTGGTTAAGAACAGCATGATCCCCACTGGGTCATCTGAAACCCACTGGTTTCGCTCCTTCCTAAAAAAATAAAAATAAATTGGCCTTGCTGGAGTCATCAGACAGCTTCAGAGCCGTTCAGCTGGTGGCTTGCTGAAAAGGACCATTCTGTTTGATCAAAGATTTGCAGTGTGAGCCCAGTTGAACTTGGGCAGGACATGGACAGAAGCACTCTTCTTATTTTTCACTTACCGTATTTTTTGCTCCATAAGACGTACCTGACCATAAGACGCACCTGTTTTTTAGAGGGGGAATACAAGGGGAAAAATATTCTTTAAAGGGAGCGCTGAGCAGAGCCTGTATGCATCACAGGCTCTGCTCAGCGCTCCCTTTCACAAGCCGCCTGTAGCGCGTGTGTGGCGCTTGCAGGCTTTTCCCTGAGGAGGGAGAAGGGCAGCCTGTCACTGACTGGCTGCCCTTCTCCCTCCTCGGGGAAAAGCTCCCAAGAGCCGCACACACGCTCCGCACGGTTCTTTAAAGGGAGCGTGGCTCTTGGGGGCTTTTCCGGGAGGTGAGGGAAGGGACTGAGGGGCTAAGTCAGAAGCTAGAACAGCGAGAGGGAGCACTGTTCTGGCTTCTGTGATAGCTGCGCAGCCTGCATTCGCTCCATAAGACGCACACACATTTCCCCTTATTTTTTAGGAGGGAAAAAGTGTGTCTTATAGAGCGAAAAATACAGTAAGTGCTGAGCAAATGGTATTGTGCATGCCTTTGCATGCGGGAAGGTCTCTTGGCATCTCCTGATAGGACAACTGAGGTGCTGCCAGTCAGACAATGCTGAGCTAAATGCACCACTTGTCCAACTTGGTCTAGGCAGCTTCCCATTGCTTTTCTAATGTTTTGAACCTGGAAGCAGAACAAAGCGTTTGGTGGAGGAGACAGGAGGAACAGCAGGGCAATCTAGAAGAGAATTGCATTCATCTGTGGATTCTGGAACTGAATGTGCTCTGTTAATCATGATGAGTTTAAATAGCATTTTTCACAGGTCTTTTAAAAAAGGCTCAGTTCTTGATGGTTGGTGCCTTTGTGTTTAGAGTAGGAGACAGTTGCTCTGAAAAGCTGAAGGTGGTTTGATACAAGTATACGATGGGGGAAATATATAATTTACCTTATAAAGCATTGTAAACTATTAAAACTATTGGAATAGCACTTGTAGTTCAATGCTGAATTTTGGTTATAATGGAGATTTAATAGATGTGAGTTAATAGACAAGATTAGACGTGGGTGGTGCTGTGGGTTAAACCACAGTGCCTAGGACTTGCTGATCAGAAGGTCGGCGGTTTGAATCCCCGCGACGGGGTGAGCTCCCGTTGCTCGGTCCCTGCTCCTGCCAACCTAGCAGTTCGAAAGCACGTCAATGTGCAAGTAGATAAATAGCTACCGCTCCAGTGGGAAGGTAAACGGCATTTCCGTGCGCTGCTCTGGTTCACCAGAAGCTGCGTAGTCATGCTGGCCACATGACCTGGAAGCTCCCTCAGCCAATAAAGTGAGATGAGTGCCGCAACCCCAGAGTCGGTCACGACTGGACCTAATGGTTGGGGGTCCCTTTACCTTTAATAGACAAGATGCAGGAGGAAAATGTTAATATGAGGACCCACAAAGGAGAGGAGGGAAGTCCAGGAGATTCTTCGGCATTCTCTTTTTATGTTGGTTGTTTGATAATTGTTTGTAAATTTCAAAATACGGAAAAACTAAGTATTTTTTTTTGAAAAATAGATACAGGTATACAATATAGTGTACCCATTGTTTCCTTTGTCCCATGGTCATCTCTGGAGAAAGATGTCTTGTGACTTTTTGATGGACTACAGAACCTTGCATGCTCTCTGACTCCAGAGACAGTGGTTGGTTATGTCTGTACAGCAGGGGCAGCCATGGGTCTATCATTCCACCTTCAGTTCTCTTCAAAACCAACGCCTGTCTCCAGCAATAGAAGGCTCCTCAATAAATAAGCCAATCAGCTTGGCTGTTTCATTTGGATTCCAATACAAAAGCTTCCAGCGCTCTTGCTCCTGAGAAGTCTTTCCCGGCCATCCAGAGGATTTGTAGCAGCATCAAAAGGCAACAAATCCTTGATATTTACTGTGAGCCAGTCTCCTGCCACTCCATCGCTACCCAAGAGGATAGCAGAACAGGAAGGCTCTGATGCATAAACATCTCTTGCAATATTACACTAAACCTGCTCTGCCGTTTGACTCCTCAGAAATCAATCTTCTTTCAGGCATGTATATCAGAATTTATGCGCATTGCTTTTACTGGGTAATCTCCCTTGGCAGATTTTTACAACACATTCCATTATTTCGAACTATAGGCGGATAGAAATAGAGACGAACATACAGGTATGCACATCAGTATTACCTGTTCTGCCTGCAGACAGACACTTTATATATAGGCAGAAGCCCTCTTCAGTTGTTGGGCTTAAACTGGGGAGGGGAATGGCAATCCTATCTAGATCTACTCATAACAACTGTTAATTTATACAGGGTCTTTCCACCCGGTGCCAGCCAGCCCGTGAGGCTCAGTGAGGCAGTCAACCTTGAGCAGCAGCTGGGGACATCTGGGGGGCAGGCAGCAAATCTGGGCCCCCAAAGGATTTTGCCACTCGCCACCTCCAGGGCTTGTCACCCACTGCCTTGGCCTCCCCCCTCACCTCCTGCTCTTCTTTGCTATTTGATTCAATCAGTTTATATACGGAACAAAGCTGTTAAATGGGTGCAATATTTGGACGCCCCGATTCAGACGATGACGATTTCATTGTTTACAAGTATAACAACCAATAATTTCATTGTTTACAAGTATAATAACCAATGATATGAAACTCAAAAAGCAAACATATTTTAAATGAAAATATATACACAATAAAGCAATCCTATTATATAAGCACCCGTAATTAAAATATGCCAAATATGCCATAAAACAACAAGAGCAGGAGATTTGGGCCATGAGATCCAGGGCGTGCCTGTTTTAATATTCACCACAATTCCTGCAAGTCACAGGGATGGGTTTTCACAGTAAATTCTGTGTCACAGTTCTGCACAAGAGCTCCACTATTAGCTCCTACAAGCTGGGTGGCAGCTGGCCTGAGCTCTTGTGCCGGTTTGAGGCTAGTTCATGTAGCGAACCGAGAGAAATGGCCAAATTGGTATGGATGGTAAGTCCAGACAGAAATGATGTGCGAACAGCAGTGGAATATGAGATATCCTTTTGTTAGGAGCACTGTTTGTTATACACGTTGAACCAGCAGTTCCAATACACCTTTCCCCAATTCAGTTGTTCAAGCAACAGATTAGGTTGTTGCCATTATCCCTCTAGGTCAGAAATGGTCGTGTCTTGAAGTCTTTTCTTGCTCTGCAGTGTTTTTGGGTAGGTTTTTTTTTTTTTGGCTGATGTTCTTTCTTCCTCCGCCAGAGATCCCCCAGTGTGCCGGCTGCAACCAGCACATCCTGGATAAATTCATCTTGAAAGTCCTCGACCGCCACTGGCACGGTTCTTGCCTCAAGTGCGCAGATTGCCAAATGCAGCTGGCAGACCGCTGCTTCTCCAGAGCCGGGAACGTCTATTGCAAAGAAGACTTCTTCAAGTAGGTGCAGAGAACTTTCCAGTTTCACCTCGGGGAGTTTGCTAGCCCTCTAAGTAGCTGCAGGATATGCAGTCTCATTTCCTTTCAAAAGGGGATGTTTGCTGATACTTGAACATACAATTTTCGCTTGGAATAATTGAGAGATCACATTGTGACTGAAAGGGCAAGGAGGCAAACCATTATGATAATGCAGACCTACCATACAGGATTGCTGTAAATATTACTGTTATGAAATTCTTGATAAAAGTGCTATATAAAATCTGGGGACAGTATTTTTAATTAATATCATATTCTGATTCTGTGGCAACGGTATTTATTTTATACAGATACATAGATATATATCCTGCTTGCTTCACAGAAAGGTCCAGTTTTGCTCCCTTGACATAATTATTGCCAATGTAATTGTTTTTCCGTCCAGCACATCTACTTCCTTATAGTCAGATGGGGGCAACAAGAGCAGTATGCATTTTCCGGCCAACATTTTCTTCTTGGGAGGATTGAAATAGCTATTGAGAACTTACTTCTGAGGAGACATGTTTAGCCCTATGCAAATAACTTATGCTGGGACACTTCTCCCTTTACTCCCAGTTCTAATGTTCTTTACCCTAGGTAAAGATAAAGGGACCCCTGACCATTAGGTCCAGTCGTGGCCGACTCTGGGGTTGCGGCGCTCATCTCGCTTTATTGGCCGAGGGAGCCGGCGTACGGCTTCCGGGTCATGTGGCCAGCATGACTAAGCCACTTCTGGAGAACCAGAGCAGCGCATGGAAATGCTGTTTACCTTCCTACTGGAGCGGTAGCTATTTATCTACTTGCACTTTGATGTACTTTCGAACTGCTAGGTTGGCAGGAGCTGGGACCGAGCAACGGGAGTTCACCCCGTGGCGAGGATTCGAACTGCCGACCTTCTGACTGGCAAGTCCTAGGCTCTGTGGTTTAACCCACAGCGCCACCCGGGTCCCCTAACTCAGTGCAAATCAACAGAAGCCTCAATAAATGTAGTTTAATATCTTTGCACCATTTAATCTATGAAATAAGTGTGATAAAATAAATTTTAATAGCATATGAAGGAGTACTTGTAGAACATCTTAGTGCCCTTTGTATTCAGTGCCGGATTTACGTAAAAGCTAAACAAGCTATAGCTTAGCCCGTCCCCCCAAAAAAAAATTCAAAGGGAAAAAAACCTGAGTGTACATTTCCAAAATATAAGATAAAAAACAAATAAAATAAAACCTACATACAGCAACAGTGTTTTGTGTTGTGTTGGCTCCTATGATGTAAGTAATGGGCCCCGCCTGCTAGCCTGCTCCCTAAAATATCACTGGTTTGTTCATTTCTATATATAGGGTGCCTACATTCTGCATGTGCAAATGGCTTTGAATACCTATTAGGTCCATAAATTACCATATAGCATATATTCAACACAAAAAAACCAGCAACAATTTGTTGTTGTCAAAGGACAGCTGGACATTTAAAGGCCTCATCAAACCTAAACCCAGTCCTGTTTGTATTCATTGATCAGAGCACTGGAAACCAGCAACAGAGATATGTTCTTATGGAGCAATTGGGCAGAATCCTGTTTCCATACATAAAAAGAGCTTGACTTACTTGCTGGTTTTCCAAGCTGTTTTCTGCCCTAGGCAACTACATGCGCCCCCCCCCCCAACTGCTCACTTCGTTTTTCAAAAATAGGTGTCTACATACGAATTACTCTAAAAATGATAAAATTCTTCAAAATAGAAAAGGAAAGGAAAATATTATCAGAAAATGCTAAGATACAACAAAAACCGGTCTGTATCAAAGTGTGCCCCTCTGATATCTGTGTCTGAAGCGACTGCCTCGTTGGCCTAATGATAGCGCTGGCCCTGGTTCTGGGGCATTCCTGACAGGGAAGATGCCTCCTAAACAGTGCTGGATTTACATATAATCTATACAAGCTATAGCTTAGGGCCCTGCTCTCTTGGGGCCCCCAAAAAAATTAAAGGAAAAAAACCTGGAGGTACATTTCCAAAAATAAGATAAAGAACAAATAAAATAAAACCTACATACAGTTAGAGCTTAATAATTAGTTCCCTATTAATAAAATTCTTCTTAATTCTATTTCACTATTAATATACTTCTTAATTGTATTTCAGTTCAACAATTACTTTGATAAAAGACATATTTTGTTATGTGCAAATGGCTTTAGATGCCTATTAGGTCCATAAATTACCATACAGTGGTGCCCCGCAAGACGAACGCCTCGCAAGACGGAAAACCCGCTAGACGAAAGGGTTTTCCGTTTTGGAGGCGCTTCGCAAAACAAATTTCCCTATGCGCTTGCTTCGCAAGACGAAAATGTCTTGCGAGTTCCTGCGGGTTCCCCCCCCTTTTCCTAAGCCGCTAAGCCGCTTATCAGCTGATCCGCTAAGCTGATAAGCCGCTAAAAGCCGCTAAACCCCTAATAGCGCTAATCCGCTAAGATGTCAATGGGCTTGCTTCACAAGACGAAAAAACCGCTATACGAAGAGACTCGCGGAACGGATTAATTTCGTCTTGCGAGGCACCGCTGTACAGCATATATTCAGCACAAAAAAACAGTGACAATTTGTTGTTGTCAAAGGACAGCTGGACATATAAAGGGCCCCATTGCCTTCAGTAGTTTAGGGCCTCGTCAAACCTAAATCTGACCCTGCTCCTAAAGAATTGGGCAGGGTCCTCTGAAGCCTTTTGCCTCCTCTCCAAGGAGAGGAGTCATGCCTCTCTCCAGACGAAGCCTGCTGCTGTTGGTGATCTTGGGTCTTCTTTCTCTGGAAAACAATTCTTCTCATCTATAGCCTTTCTAGTGCTTGCTGAATGCACTAGAAAGTCAGGATCAAACTGTTTTATTTAACTATTTTTTATTTACATATTGAATTTGTATACTGCCCTTCATCCTGTCTTCATCCAAAGATCTACCTGAAGGAGCGTCTCCACCCCCATCGTTCTGCCCAGACACTGAGGTCCAGCTCCGAGGGCCTTCTGGTGGTTCCCTCACTGCGAGAAGTGAGGTTACAGGGAACCAGGCAGAGGGCCTTCTCGGTGGTGGCACTCGCCCTGTGGAACGCCCTCCCATCAGATGTCGGGGAAATAAATAACTACCAAACTTTTAGAAGACATCTGAAGGCAGCCCTGTTTAGGGAAGCTTTTAATGTTTGATGCATTACTGTATTTTAATATTTTGTTGGAAGCCACTCAGAGTGGCTGGGGAAGCCCAGCCAGATGGACGGGGTATAAATAAATAAATATTATTATTTCCAAGAGCAACAACAGGGAGCATATTACTACAGTCAAATAAATGAATAAATACAAATTCCCTCTGGGCTTTCGTCATGAGCATTTTTTTCCCTTTGTTTCCTATGGGAAGGCCCTGTAATACGCATTTGTGGAAACTCTTACCAAAGCACTTGGCATCTGCAGAAGCTGCAGTTCGAAATTAAATTAATAATAGAATTACCTCACGAGTCCACAAGGCCTAGAGCTGTGGCTCCCTAAATCTACACTCCCTTCAACCACTTGAAAATTGCAAAGTGTCTCTATAGACCACTTACTGGTTGTTTAGCTGTAGTGCGCTGTGCTAGATGCTGTGTATGAAATGCAAATTTCAATGCAATTAAAGCCAATATAGATGTTTAATGTGATGGGTGTTCTTCACAAACATGCCACAGACCACCTGAAGCAAGCTCATAAACCTCTGGTGGTCTATAGATCACAGTTTGGTCTGGCGGATGTGTTTTGTGTAACCCTGGTAGACAAAGCTGAATGGTGGATTTGTCTTCTTTCATGTTTACGAGGCTTCAGCCTAATCCATTGAAAGGGCATAGTTGTCTCACTTTTGTTCGGATTCCAGTGCATTGGGTTAAGCAACTCCTGGTAGACACACCTTGAGTAGAAGATTTGTGAGTAGTTAAAGCTCAGACGCTGTTTTGTTTTTTCTCCCTACCTTTTGACAGTTTACTATTGAATGAAGCATGGCCTTTAAACATAAGATACATTTTCTTTATACTTTATCTGACAGTCTTTTTGAAGGTTCTGAAGAGGTGTGTAGTAGAATCAAGGACAAAAAAGGTGCCTTTTTCTTTACTGCCTAATTAAGATGGAAAAGAAATCCTCAGGCCTTCAAGTAGTTTATTATGTCCCAATTAAACTGCAGTTTTAAGGTGGCAATGACAAGCTCTGCACAGAGGTGTGAGAAGCTTCATCTAGATGCTTTTTTAAAAAACAGATAATTGGCTTGCAGAATTTGAGCTGGTGTTTCAGGTGACACCATCAGCTTTGTGCATCTCATATTCTGGGCCCCAGATACAGAAAATGATGGTGCATTGCCATGGCTTCCTCAAGTTGTTGTGTTTTCTC
Source organism: Podarcis gaigeae (assembly GCF_964106915.1). Lineage (NCBI taxonomy): Eukaryota > Metazoa > Chordata > Lepidosauria > Squamata > Lacertidae > Podarcis > Podarcis gaigeae. The sequence continues at coordinate 93,069,881 of NC_139682.1, read as the reverse complement.
CCTCAATCCCTTCAGCAGCTTCTGTTTCCATCCCAATAACTCATCCTAGGGCTGATGAGAAGGCAGGTATAACTATTCTGGGCCCATCCAAGAGGGAGCTACAGTGCCAATAGATTCCTCCCTGGTTATAGCGAAGAATGATTCTGGAGGAGCTACAGAATTGACCTTGTCTTCTGCTGCTAGTTGGTTGGGCTGGCAAGTTCATCTCTATTCTTCTTTAGCGACCACACATGGTCGAGTATGATTGTCTTCCAGGAACACGGTCTTAACAGTGAGTCTGTAAGTGACTGTGGAGGCCAATTCTGCATCCACACATCCTTCCACAGTGGGGACATAGGTTTCTGGGCGGGAGTTGATCACGGTGTGGATTTGCCAAGCATGTCTTCCTCTTAGCACATTTCTCCCTTTCGTCCTGAGTTCGAGCGTCTTCAAAGTCCACGACACTTTTGGTAAAGGCTGTTCTCAAATTGGGGCGCTCGCAGGCCGGTGTTTCCCAGTTGTCAGTGTTTATACTACATTTTTTGAGATTTGCCTTGAGAGAGCCTTTGAACCTCTTTTGTTGACCACCAGCATTACGCTTTCCAATTTTAAGTTCAGAATACAGTGGACCCACCAGATACGAACTTAATTCATTCTGGGGGTCCGTACGTATCCCGAAAGGTCTGCATCTAGAGGCACCACTTCTGCGCACATGTGCGGTGAAACCCAGAAGTATACACTTCTGGGTTTGCTGTGTTCGCAACCCGAAAGTTACGTTACCCGAAGGTAACATAACCCGAGGGTCCACTGTAGAGTAGTTGCTTTGGAAGACGATAATCAGGCATCTGCACAACATGACCAGTCCAACGAAGTTGATGTTGAAGAATCATCGTTTCAACACTGGTAATCTTTGCTTCTTCCAGTACACTGGCATTAGTTTGCCTATCTTTGCAAGTGATGTATAATTTTTTTTGGAGACACCGTTGATGGAATCTTTCGAGGAGTTGGAGATGGCGTTTATAAGCGGTCCACGTTTCGCAAGCATACAGCAAGAAAATTATACACTTCTAGGCCACCTACCTGGGTGTGAAGTCTTTGTTTTTGGGTTCAGGACAGGTGTTTGTGAAGGCCTGCTTGAGCATCATGCTGCTCATCACTTTGGCTGGCCAGTGATAGACCTCTTTGCAAATTCAGTCACTGCACAGTAGCATCAGGAAGGGAACTTTGAAGTAATAATAATAATAATAATAATAATAATAATAATAATAATAATAATTTTTATTTATACCCCGCCCTCCCCAGCCAAGGTCGGGCTCAGGGCGGCTAACAAGCAATAATCAAAACAAGTTGAATGAATACAACTTAAAAACAAGATTAAAATACAACATTAAAATATTGAAACATTAAAATAGTAAAATGCAGCCTCACCACAGGAGGAGAAAGGAAAAAGAAAAAAGAAAGAGGGGGAGGGAATCAAATTGGCTCCAAGCCAAAGGCCAGGCGGAACAACTCTGTCTTACAGGCCCTTTGGAAAGAGATCAGATCCTGCAGGGCCCTGGTCTCATGAGGCAGAGCGTTCCACCAGGCCGAAGCCACAGTTGAAAAGGCCCTGGCTCTGGTTGAAGCTAATCTAACTTCCTTAGGGCCCGGGACCTCTAGGGCGTTGCTGTTTATGGACCTTGAGGCTCTCCGTGGGGCATAGCGGGAGAGGCGGTCCCGTAGGTACGAGGATCCTAGGCACTAGGTAGCAGTGCTTCAGTAGTTCAAGGAGTGGCAAAGGGGTTACACAAACACAGTGGCTTAACCCAAGACACCCTCCAGAATATAACAATCCCTCCAAGCTGTTTTGCATTAGAAATAAATCCCTTTTAACTTTAATATTTCTCCTAATCAAAACCTGATCTGCTCCTTGCAGCTGCTTTGCTTCAGTTGCAGGAGTGGGGAACCTAGGCATGGCATGGATTGGACGGATGGAACGAGGGCATGGCGCCTCTGGGATCAGTTCCAGGTACAGCATCTCAGGCTGCAGCCCTTTGCAAAGCTACCTGAGAGTAAGCCTCATTTAAAACAGATGGACTTTATTCTGAGTAAGCATGCACAGGATTGTAGCCTCAGTGACCCAGTTAGTTTGGTAGACAGCTGGTGCCCTGTCTGCCTGCTGTGGGGACTGACGGCAGGGGGCAGGGTGTGGGGAGGACACAGAATAGTCATGGCAATGCACATTGCACTGGACCCATTTCTGTGGGCAAAAGAGCATGCGGACTTGAATTACATTGGGAAAAGGAGGGAAACAGGTACCGTATTTTTCACCCTATAAGATGCACCAGACCATAAGACGCACCTAGTTTTTGGAGGAGGAAAACAAGAAAAAAATATTCTGAATCCAAGAGCCAGAACAGCAATAGGCATCACTGCACAGCAAAAGCAGCGATCCCTCTTGCTGTTCTGGCTTCTGGGATAGCTGTGCAGCTTGCATTCGCTCCGTAAAACGCACACACATTTCCCCTTACTTTTTAGGAGGGAAAAAGTGAGTCTTATAGAGCAAAAAATACGGTAATTCTCAGTTATGTGTAAGGAGATGCATGCATATTCTGTTGTTTAAGAAACAGATAATTGCTTAATCATGGAATGTTTAATTCTTCAAACACATCTAACATGGCTTCCAGGAAGGGGTGAAGTAAAAACTGGCAGATTTTAAGAGCTATTCTATCTGGTTCTTCACACACAGTGTGAACTCAGCACCATAGCTTGCGCTATACACTGACAAATGCTGGATGAGCTTTGTCCCTTCTGTTATGTATTGAGTGACGGTCCATATGGAAATGTTTTGCACTTATTTAGGCAGGTGATCTATCTACCCCCATATTGGCTGACAATTGGGCAGTGGGGTCCTTTCGAGTCTTGCTGTCCGAGGTCTTTTATTTGGAGATCTGAGAGACTGAACCATGGAACCTCTTCTGTTTTTTTTATATAAGCAGCTCGTATTCATTGATTTACCTAAAAGAAAACAAAATTGAAGGTTTGCTTTTCTTTTTAATGCAATCATTTAAAAGAGAACTATACCATACCTCCTCTGGGAATTGTGTTGTCGATGGCATTGGTGCTAGCCAGTAGGTGCCCTCCACAGCTGGGATTGCCCTATTAAACTAAAAGACACCGAAAAAATTGCAGAACTGGGTTTTTTCCCCTAGCACCTACTCCAGAGAAAAAGATATATTGAATTACTGTGGTGCATTGTGAAGCTGCCTCCGTTACTCTTCAAAATGTTACATCTGACTTCACACTTAATGTCAGTACAGTAGTTCTTAAATTTTGTTGTGCTAAGGATACATATTCTAGTTTTCTTCTTGCTTGAGGCCCACCAGAGATTTATTCTTACTGATATGGCTAACCTATGTGGGTCTTGAAAGGCTTCCAGACTAAAACTCAGCTTCTATATTTGTCCCCTTGTGTTTCACCAAAGATACATGCACAAACAGTCAGGAGGTTCTTTGATGTTTACAGCTATTTACATGCGGAAGAGGCAAGTTGTTTTTAATTTTACATCTTAACTAAAAAGTGGTTTGCTCTTCAGCATGTGGTGGAAAACCTTAGAGAAAGATAAATTTTTCCAACTGTTTTCTATATTAGTTTCACTGTAATCTCATGAAGCCCAAGGGGACACCAGAACCTTTGGGGCTGAGCATTAAAACAGCTCAGTTTGGGGTTTGGATAATTACTACCAGTCATCATTAATAAATAACCTTGCTATAGCTTAGAATTAATTATCGCCAGTTCAAGTGAGGGGAGAGAGTCTTTGTCCTGCCCAACAGGCAATGGCTTTTTCCACCCTTTCCTCAATTTGATCCTTTTACATGGTTTTGTATGTTCTGCAATATTTTATGCATGTCACTTGCCATTCTTTTTATTTATTAGAGCTTAGTAATTATTTATTGCAATTGTTAAGTGTAAACTGTTTATATATTATTTGCTGATTTTTAATTTTACTCTTTACCCAGCCAGATGGGTGAGGTATAAGTAATATATTATTACTATTACTATTACTATTACTATTACTATTATTATATTCTAACAGATTTTTGTATGGCTTTGTTTGATGCAAGTCGTTTATTTTAAAGTTATGCTTTTATTATGACTTTTGTGTGTATTGGATCAGATTGTTATTAGGTATGTGATCTTTGCTGCCCATTTTGTTGTTTCTTCAGCTTGTAAATCGCCTTGTTTTTAATAACATAGAAAATCGGTGTACAAATGACAAATGAAATGTGTGTAGGTAGATCTAAAGTCTGGACCCCTTCACCAACTGAAGATACTCTAATTAAAAAATGTATCACTTTCCCTCTCTCTCTCTCTGTCTCCCTCTTTTAAACCCCAGCTCATGTACTGCCAACTCTGCATGCCCTTTGGCTTCTAATATTGCATCTCTAATTTGTCTTTTATTCACTTGTGGGAGCAACTAATCTGTAAATGACTGAGCTATGTGAGTGAGGCCTAATCATGCAGGCCGGGACTATAGAATCAGCACCCCAATTCCATAGTCTCCAATTGCCACAAAAATGCTGGGACCTTCACAAAACCCCTTAACCCTTGTGTATTTGGGTGACGGGAAATCCCAGGACAGCTGGGGGAGGGGATGCCTGGTGGTGTGTGTGTGTCTGTATAGCTGATCCATCCAGAATTCACCCAAGCACCAGGATGCTGCAGTTGTTTTGTTGTTGTTGTTTAGTCGTGTCCTACTCTTTGTGACCCCACGGACCAGAGCACACCAGGCACTCCTGTCTTCCACTGCCTCCTGCAGTTTGGTCAGACTCATGCTGGTAGCTTCGCAAACACCATCCAACCATCTCATCCTCTGCCGTCCCCTTCTCCTTGTGCCCTCCATCTTTCCCAACATCAGGGTCTTTTCCAGGGAGTCTTCTCTTCTCATGAGGTGGCCAAAGTCTTGGAGCCTCAGCTTCAGGATCTGTCCTTCCAGTGAGCACTCAGGGCTGATTTCCTTCAGAATGGATAGGTTTGATCTTCTTGCAGTCCATGGGATTCTCAAGAGTCTCCACCAGCACCAGAATTCAAAAGCATCAATTCTTCGGCAATCTGCCTTCTTTATGGTCCAGCTCTCACTTCCATACATCACTACTGGGAAAACCATAGCTTTTACTATACGGACCTTTGTTGGCAAGGTGATGTCTCTGCTTTTTAAGATGCTGTCTAGGTTTGTCATTGCTTTTTAGTACAAAAATAAAAAATGGCGTCTGAGCTGCAGAGCACAGATATGCACATGAGGTCATCTTAGAAGTGAAATGAAAAAGGAGGAGGCTGTCAGGGCAGGAAGGAAGGATGTCATGTTACAATTTCCTGCTGAGGCAGGCAGAGGAAGTGATCTCACAGAGTTCTCTCTAGCAAATTTTACAGGAAAGCTCAGTGAGCCTCAGCCCCTTCATGTGTCTGTCTGGCAAAGCATGAATTGTTGGTTTGACTGTGATAATGTGCCACAGATATGTCCTTATGCTATGTGGTAGTAAAAAGGTAAAGGTACCCCTGCCCGTACGGGCCAGTCGTGACCGACTCTGGGGTTGTGCGCCCATCTCACTCAAGAGGCCGGGGGCCAGCGCTGTCCGGAGACACTTCCGGGTCACGTGGCCAGCGTGACATCGCTGCTCTGGCGAGCCAGAGCCGCACACGGAAACGCCATTTACCTTCCCGCTGGTAGTTAGATGATAGATGATAGATAGATAGATAGATAGATAGATAGATAGATAGATGATAGATAGATAGATAGATAGATAGATAGATAGATAATAGATAGATGATATAGATGATAGATAGAGATAGATAGATGATAAAGGTAAAGGTAAAGGTACCCCTGCCCGTAAGGGCCAGTCTTGCCAGACTCTGGGGTTGTGCGCCCATCTCACTCAAGAGGCCGGGGGCCAGCGCTGTCCGGAGACACTTCCGGGTCACGTGGACAGTGTGACGAAGCTGCTCTGGCGAGCCAGAGCCGCACACGGAAACGCCGTTTACCTTCCCGCTGGTAAGCGGTCCCTATTTATCTACTTGCACCCGGAGGTGCTTTCGAACTGCTAGGTTGGCAGGCGCTGGGACCGAGCAGCGGGAGCGCACCCCGCCGCAGGGATTCGAACCGCCGACCTTTCGATCGGCAAGTCCTAGGCGCTGAGGCTTTAACCCACAGCGCCACCTGCGTCCCCTCATGTGGTAGTAGAGGGGAGGACATTCAGATTTGGGGAAAATGGAATGGGGTGGGGGGAAAGGTAGATGCCATGGGAAAGAGACTCTCTTATAAGACAAGGAGGTGATGTGTGGGAAAATACTGGATCATTTTTTAAATGGAGTAAAATCTCCAAGCATGTAATAAAGGGAATTTTGTCCTGCTCTAGAGCTCTCACAGGGTGAATGCTATTTGTGGGAATTTAACCTTCTTAGAGACCCAAATCCCTCTAATACACCCTTCCCCCCCCCCACCACTGCGTTTTTAAGCCCAAATTGGACTATTGCTTTGTCTGATTTTAATCTCTCTTGCCCACATCAAGCACATCTGTTCTGTGCCAGAGGGCAGGAAGCCCCCCACAAAAATGCCCATTCCTGATTGCCCTCCTGTTTCCGCCTGATCTTTCCCAAACACATTTGTTGTACAGCACACCGAAGCAGTGAGATGTGCCTGGGAACCAGCAGAAAGTTTTAGCATGCCAACATTAAATACAGCATAGCTAGTGTTGGGTAAGCTTGTTTAAAAAACCTTGCGGGGGCATTAAACACACTGCATTATTTAAGATGTGCTCCTAAATTGTTTAAGTGCACGCTTAACAATTTAAGCATGTTTCCTGGCATGCATATCATGCTAGGTTTGTCAGGGACCAGTGGCAGGCTACAACTCCTTCTTTGTGTGTACCGTATTTTTCAGTGTATAAGACTAGGTTTTTTAACCAAAAAATTAGGTTTAAAATTGGGGCTTGTCTTATACACGGGTAGTGCTGAGGGGTGTTTTCTTAATTTAAAAGGTAAAGGTAAAGGTACCCCTGCCCGTACGGGCCAGTCTTGACAGACTCTGGGGTTGTGCGCCCATCTCACTTAAGAGGCCAGGGGCCAGCGCTGTCCGGAGACACTTCCGGGTCACGTGGCCAGCGTGACATCGCTGCTCTGGCGAGCCAGAGCCGCACACGGAAACGCCGTTTACCTTCCCGCTGGTAAGCGGTCCCTATTTATCTACTTGCACCCGGAGGTGCTTTCGAACTGCTAGGTTGGCAGGCGCTGGGACCGAGCAACGGGAGCGCACCCCGCCGCAGGGATTCGAACCGCCGACCTTTCGATCGGCAAGTCCTAGGCGCTGAGGCTTTAACCCACAGCGCCACCTGCGTCCCTTTTTCTTAATTTGGAGTCCCCCAAAATAGGAGGTGTCTTATACATGGGGGTGTCTTATACATGGAAAAATATGGTATATCTGGTGCCAAGCCCAGGCTTGTCCTGTGAAATAGTCTTTAGACCAGGGGTCAGCAACCTTTTTCAGCTATGGGCTGGTCCACCGTCCCTCAGACAATGCGGTGGGCTGGACTATATGTTTTTTTGGGGGCGGGGGAGAGAATGAATTCCTATGCCCCACCAATAAGCCAGAGATGCATTTTAAATAAAAGGACACATTCTAATCATGTAAAAACACGCTGATTCCTGGACCGTCCATGGGCCAGATTGAGAAGGCAACTGGGCCGCATCCAGCCTCCGGGCCTTAGGTTGCCTACCCCTGCTTTAGACTGATGCTGACATATGGCAGACTAATGGCACAGATCCTTCTGCAGAAAGTTGTTAGGAAAGCCTTGCTCTGCTCACAGAACTACAATTCTCAGAGTTGCTTTAACAATTAATCTCTTCACAGGCAAACTCGAGGGACGGTAGTTCTTTGGGGGGGAATAGGGTTTCCTAGCAAACTCTCTGCACCCTTAACAAACTACAGTTCCCAGAATTCTTTGGCGGAAACCATGGCCAAGTGGTATCATAAAAGGTAAAGGGACCCCTGACCATTAGGTCCAGTTGTGGCTGACTTTGGGGTTGCGACGCTTATCTCGCTTTATTGGCCGAGGGAGCCGGCATACAGCTTCCAGGACATGTGACCAGCATGACTAAGCCGCTTCTGGCGAACCAGAGCAGTGCACGGATACGCCGTTTACCTTCCCGCCAGAGTGGTACCTATTTATCTACTTGCCCTTTGACGTGCTTTCGAACTGCTAGGTTGGCAGGAGCAGGGACCAAGCAACGGAAGCTCACCCCGTCGCGGGGATTCGAACCGCCGACCTTCTGATCGGCAAGCCCTGGGCTCCATGGTTTAACCCACAGCACCACCCACGTTCCTAGTGGTATCATAAGGAGCTTCAAATGTGAGGTGTGACTGTTGTTGTCGTCTCTATCCCCACCCCCAACAAACTTCCCATTTTGATTGAGGGTTTGTTTGTGGCTCTTGGGATGAAACCTGATGCTTCTGCCTGCCCTATCTTTTTTTGCCATTAGCAGCTGAGGAACATGTAATAGGCCAGATGCTCAATTAACATGGATCATTTGAAGCCATAATGTAGAGAGTGGGGGGTTTTGTTTATGCAAGGGATTACAGCAACAGGAAGAGGACAGCTAATGGTTCCCTGGTGATGGTGTTTGCTGCATCTATTTTTTTATTTTGTAAACGGTCTTTAGAGATTATGGGTAGTGTTCAGCTAAATTTTACTCGTAGTAAACCCATTTAAATTAATGAACATGATTCAAATAGGTCTTACTAATTTTAGTGGGCCTACTCTGAGTAGAGCCTATGCTGTGTACACAATATATACCTTTGAAGGGTGCGCACACAGCCCGTCAAATAATTCAAGGAGCTGAAACAAGTGATTGCTTAGAAAGAGCCATTTCACCAAATAACTTGAAAAGTGGCCCTTTTCATGCATGATTTAGGGTGATTCACAATGATGGCAAACATGAAGAATCCCCTATTAGCATAGGAGCCAACTCCTAGGGGCCAAGGTTGTTTCGGCACCCCCAATAAATATTTGAGGGCCTCCCCCCAAGTTGATGGTGTGCATGCACTACATCTTGTGATTATGCAGGGCAGGGCTTAAAAGGTAAAGGAACCCCTGACTGTTAGGTCAAGTCGTGGCCGACTCTGGGGTTGTGGCGCTCATCTCACTTTAGTGGCCGAGGGAGCCGGCGTACAGCTTCCGGGTCATGTGGCCAGCATGACTAAGCCGCTTCTGGCGAACCAGAGCAGCGCACGGAAACGCTGTTTACCTTCCCACCAGAGCGGTACCTATTTATCTACTTGCACTTTGACATGCTTTCAAACTGCTAGGTTGGAAGGAGCAGGGACCAAACAACGGGAGCTCACCCTGTTGCGGGGATTCGAACCGCCGACCTTCTGATCGGCAAGCCCTAGGCTCTGTGCTTTAACCACAGAGGGCTTACTCCCCCCCTATTTTATTCACGTTGGCACACCTGCTTGTTTGCATTCATATCTCATTCTCTGGACACCCAAAAACCACATAATGCTTGGCTGGCTGGCTGTCCAAGACCTGTGCAGCTTTCAAAGCTCCCAGTGGCATGTCGTAAGATAATATTTTGCTCTGCGGACCTCCCTCCGGTGCTCCTTTGTTGGCATTAATGAGCTTTTTAATCCAACAGTTAATATCCCCCCTCATTTCGCCAGTTGTTTGGATCTCTCTGGAGTGGGGAAATGGCTGCTTGATGTGCCCTGCAGAAATGAGTGTTTTTGCTTTTAGTTAAAACCTCTTTAATGGCATTACATAAGCAGGTTTTAAAGGAAGTAACGGCTCTCGTGTGCGCATCACTCAGCAGTAGGATAAACCTTGGAGCCAATTCTACTGTAATATTCTGCCCCCCCCCCCAATGGAAGAACACCCTTGAAGGCATAGACATGAAATGCAGAGTCCGTGCAGAATTTACAGGGAAGATAGAAGGCAGCCGAGTCTCTAGTCTGAGGATCTTCCTTGCAAACGAGTTTGTATCCTCTTGACATTCTTGTGTCTTGGACTCCAGGGAGCCACCATAGAAAAGGCCCCTTCTCATGTTGATACCCTCCGGATCTCTGAATTGGAGATTCAGCGGTAAAGAGGGAGTTTTCCCAGGGAAACAGAAAACTGCTTGGACCTGTAGTTTCTCGGCACAGCACAAGTGGAAGTGTAGATGAGCCCTTAAGAGCAAACTCAATTGGTCAGGTGCCTTTCAGTATAGAAGTGAATCAGGAGCACATAATAGGAAGAGAGGAAGAAGAGGAAGAAGAAGAAGAAGAAGAAGAAGAAGAAGAAGAAGAATCTTGTCTTTCCCTCAGACTAGAGACTAGAGTGGGACAAAAATAGAAAAAGCTAAAAATGTAGAAAAGATAGTCATTAGAAGGTCATTAAAAACACTAATGAAGGGAGGCGGGTGGTGCTGTGGGTTAAACCACAGAGCCTAGGGCTTGCCGATCAGAAGGTCGGCGGTTCGAATCCCCGCGACGGGGTGAGCTCCCGTTGCTTGGTCCCTGCTCCTGCCAACCTAGCAGTTCCAAAGCACGTCAAAGTGCAAGTAGATAAATAGGTACTTTCTCTGGCAGGAAGGTAAACGGCATTTCCGTGTGCTGCTCTGGTTTCCCAGAAGTGGCTTAGTCATGCCCGGAAGCTGCACGCCGGCTTCCTTGGCCAATAAAGCGAGATGAGCGCTGCAGCCCCAGAGTTGGTCACGACTGGACCTAATGGTCAGGGGTCCCTTTACCTTTAAAAACACTAATAGAATTAAAACAATATTTTAAAAATCTATTAAAAATACAGATAATAACAATTTTTAAAAGTTAGTGCTTTCTATATAGGGAGACTCATTAGATGTTTCAAGTTGGCAACATATTTAAGAGGTTTTTAGAAGTCTCCAGAACGGCCCTGTGAGCTTCTGCATCCTCTGGAATGTTCAGGACACCTTGGTAAGAAAATACAAGAGTAACTGACATCATTGTCTGGGCAGGGAACTTCTGCTCTCCCCTAACATAGAAATTCCTGTCTGTGCTGCTACCGTACTTTGTGGGGTGGGGAGGTGAACTGCCACCCAATCACAGTTACCTGGTTTCATTCAACTTCTTTTCTATGAGCAGCTGCAACTGGTTTTAATTTTTAATCCCCATAAATGGCTTGGGATCAGGGTACCTGACCTCTTGTGTAAACCATAATATCCTTTTTTTGGGGGGGGGCTTCTCCTTGTGCACCCTCCAAGTGCAGTGAGACTATCAAGGAGAGGGCCTTTTTCACTGTGGCATCTTGGCAAAGGAAAACCCTCTTGAGAGAGGCTCACCTAGTGATTTCTTTGCTTCCTCGTCCCCCACAAAGTTGACTGAAGATTATTTTTAAAAATTCATTCCGGCTTTCTAAACCACTTTTTTTGGAATGGACAGATCCTTTCACCCCTGCTGTAACAGCTGAGAGGAAAGGAAAGCTGAAAGCCTGTGTCACAGAGCCCATTTACAAGCTTCTTGCTCATTCAGCTGCTGAACCCTTCTTACTCATTCCTGCAAGAAGCCTGGAACTCAAAACCAAAGACCTCTTAGGGCCAAACTACACCTGATATTAGGGACACAGGTGGCACTGTGGGTTAAACCACAGAGCCTAGGGCTTGCCAATCAGAAGGTCGGCGGTTCAAATCCCCGCGACGGGGTGAGCTCCCGTTGCTTGGTCCCTGCTCCTGCCAACCTATCAGTTCGAAAGCACGTCAAAGTGCAAGTAGATAAATAGGTAACACTCCGGCGGGAAGGTAAATGGCATTTCCATGTGCTCCTCTGGTTCACCAGAAGTGGCTTAGTCATGATGGCCACATGACCCAGAAGCTGTACGCCGGTTCCCTCGGCCAATAAAGCGAGATGAGCGCCGCAACCCCAGAGTCGGTCACAACTGGACCTAATGGTCAGCGGTTCCTTTACCTTACACCTGATATTAATCATGCACTTTGTCCTTGAGTGCATTTGTCCGTTCAGATATCACCGGCCTAGATGGGAGATTCATATCAGGATCTTGGAACTGTTCAAAGTGTTATAGGAATTCTAAGATAACCTCACAAGGTAAACACACATCCATAGGTATATAACCCACATGTCTAAAATAGTACAGGAGAGTAACCCAAAAGCCATCTTGGTTCTTCTAAAGACACTCAATATTTCCTCTGCCTCCTTAATCCTCCTTGCCTGAGAAAATGCACGCAGATAGCAGTCAGGGGGAGTTCCTGAAGGGATTATTCTCCTATATATCTATGAACCTCCTTTGTTTTTATAATGTTGCACTGTTTTAGTATTGTTAGCCGCCCTGAGCCCGCCTTCTGCTGGGGAGGGCGGGATATAAATAAAATTTTTTATTATTATTATTATTATTATTATTATTATTATTATTAATTGTCATTGTTTGCCCAGATGCTCTGCATCGAGGGATGTCTGACAGGAATCCTGATTGTCCTATCAAATGCTAATGTTTTGTGTAAACTGTGTCTGGAACTCTGTAAAACTTGCTAAATCCTCAGGAATATCACACCTCAGCCTGCCTGAGTCACAGTAACCCCACCTTATGTGTGATGTAATTTCTGACTCTTTGTAGAGGGGATGTCCTCCTTTTCCACGACAAAATGAAAACCCTTAAAAGAGAGGTTTTCATCTTGGTTCTGGGTCTCTTTTGCCTCCTTGCTAGGAGGGGAGGGAACCCCATTGCAACAGAAAAACAAAGATCTGCCTTGCTTTCACTGCATCCTGATTCCATCCATTCATCTCTGACCGATCATGGACTTAGGGGACTCAGTCCCTTGGGGAGCTGGGCAGCAAAAGCCAAACACCCCTATTTTTCTGTATCAAGAGAAAGGTGAGGAATTAACTTCACTAAGCTTCGGAGGGGGGGGAGGCACTCTCTGGAAAGATGTTGCTTCCGGCCAGCCCAAGACATTTTGCTGCCTGAGGCAAACCAGAAAATGGTGTGTGTCCCGGGCACCAAAGCTTGTTAAAGGTGCCTAGTTAGGGCATGCATAGGGAATATCAGGAGCAGGTGTTAGAATTCCTGCTCCATGATTGCAGTCATGGGATTGTTGTCTTTCACATGACGGTATATGTTTTGACTCCACAGAGTGGGAAGTGACAGAGATAGGATGTTTGTGTTCCTGTGTTCCGTGAGGTGGGACTATCGTCCTTTGTTCTTTCTCTTTGCTTTCTGATGCTAGAGAGAGAGAGGGAGCCATGTTGCAGTGCTCCGTGTGTGTTTATATGTAAATAAAGTAGATTAGCCAAAATGCTGAGTTGCTGAGGTCTGTTACGCATGATGCGCAAACTCTGCGGATCCCTAAGTGTGCTGTTGTCTGTTGGCATCGGTCGCTGTGATGTTTGGGCAGAAGAAAGCTTATGAAGCTCCCAAACGATTGACCTGGAGGGAGGGAACATGCCAGTCGGGCATGTGTCTCTGCCAGGGTCCTACTCGAGTGTCGGACAAGCTCCTGACAGCAGGGACCGAATGCAGCCTTCCAGGCCTCTCTGCTGGGGCTCAGGCTGCCCCCTCTCCTGTCCTGCTTTTTGCCTTTCTTGAGTGTTTTTTATTGGCTGAAAGGTGTCTTTGTCTTTGGATAGAGAGGAGGTACAGTGGAGGTTGTGGGGAGTGCTCACCTCTCCCTCACACCGTTTCCTCACCCGCCCAACACACCTCCTCTGGTCATTCTGACAATGGACCTCTCTCGCCTTTGCACCATGGCTTACAGAAGGTGCTTTCTTGCAGAACTAGGAGCCTACTTGTCAGGATGCACACAACGTGATACTTGAGCAGGTCTCCGAAAGGGGTACAGAAAAGAAAGAAAAGCAAGGTACCATACAATGGGGAGGAGAAGTGCAGTGGTGAAGCAAGGGGGGGAGGCAAACTGGAGAAGGACAATGGAAGGGGGGTGAGGAGAGGGAATGTGCCACTCTCTTCTCAGGTACAGTTGCTGGGAACACGACCCATTGTATAGCATCCTACCCAAGAGCTCAGATTACCCTGTTGTTGTTGTTGTTATAATATACCACCCTTCATCTGAAGATCCCAGGTCCATTCACAACAGAAAGATGCAAAATATATAGTAAAACAAAAACAAGCCAACCCCACCCCAACACATTTAAAAAGCCATAATTGAAGAGAAATGTTTTCTGAGTCTTGTTTCTCAACCATCCTTAGATCCTTTTGCTGTTTTACTATCTGTGAGTTTCAACTTCCTGGGTTCTTTTAATGTTGTTTTTAGCATGGTAACATACCTGTTATTTACATAGATATTTTAAATAATTGGACTGCTGTTATATTTACTTTGATTTTTTTGCTTATTCTATCTGGTTGACATCTCCATTGGAAGGGGAAAGCAGGAGTGATATCTTAGAAACAACAACAACAACAACAGACCCATGTGATAAAGGATGCCCTTGATCTTTTGTAAGATCCTGGAATCAAATGAAATCATATGAAGGCATACACAAGGAAATAGTGAATCTTGCCTAGTCCTGTTAAATTCCTAATTGTTTAGGACACACATAATTGCCTATTATACTTTATTTTGCTGTTTGTTTTGTGAAGACAATAAGCAACAATTTAAAAAGGATAGTCTTGAAGTAGCACCCAACCTGGTGCTCGCCAGATGTTTTAGACTACAACTCCCATCAGCCCAGCCATCACAGGAGTTGTCGTCTAGAACATCTGGAGGGTACGAGGTTGGGGAAGGCTAAGGGCACTTCCTGGCTCCCTCTTCTTCCAGTCAGGCCGCTGTCACCTTCAGCCATGAGTCATATGGATGGGATGAATCACAGAAGACGCCTGAGATATTTAGATGCAAGAGCCACAGTCCTAAAGCATGGATTTCAGCTAGGGCAGCAGGAGGGAGGCAAACACCTGGGTTGTGTCCTTCCTCCTTGCTGTTGAACAGAGATGATGCTTTTGATATCAAGAAAAACCACATTGCATTTGGTGTCATGCGTGATAAGGCCAATATCTTAAATATTAGGGTGTGGTGGGTGAACGGTAGTTGTATTGATATTTATTGTCAGCATTTACAAATTTATATTTACAAATATAAAGCTGCCATTGCACAGAGGTAGATAATTGGGCCATTATATAGCCTAACATGGGACGCCACATGTTAAACCACAGAGCCTAGGACTTGCTAATCAGAAGGTTGGCGGTTCGACGGGATGAGCTCCCGTTGCTCGGTCCCAGCTGCTGCCAACCTAGCAGTTCAAAAGCACGTCAAAGTGCAAGTAGATAAATAGGTACCACTCTGGCGGGAAGGTAAATGGAGTTTCCGTGCGCTGCTCTGGTTTGCCAGAAGCGGCTTAGTCATGCTGGCCACATGACCCGGAAGTTGTACGCCGGCTTCCTCGGCCAATAAAGCAAGATGAGCACCGCAACCCCAGAGTTGGCCACGACTGGACCTAATGGTCAGGGGTCCCTTTACCTTTACAGCCTAACATGACTATATAATCTCAGGTAGGGGTTCTCCCCCCCCCCAAAAAAAAGGTTTTGCCTCCATTGAGAATAAAATGCTGGAGAGTTACAGTCATAGAAAGTGATATTTAATATTCCATAAAATAAAATAAATTCTACAAACACGTTTATAAAGCATTCCTGCACCCTATTTATAAGATACAGTCTAATTAAATTTAGAATGGTCAGATGCATTTCAACTTTTAGTCTTCATCAGTGGCCTCCCTTTTGAGCATTTTATTCTTAACTCCATGGTCATTTTCTCTTCAGGAGAACATATCTCTCCCCCCCCCCCCCCCTCATGCTTGTCAGCCTAGCTTACCTCACAGGGTGGTTGTGAGGGTAAAATGGGGAGAGGAAGAACCTTTTGTACCACCTTGGAGGAAAGGCGAGATATAAATGTAAAAACAGCGTGAGCAACACCACAATGCCAGAGGAAAACAAACAAAACAAAGGCACTCCAAACCATGTTCAAAAGCTTTTGCTATCAAAATGAAACAGTGGTTGTGTTAGGGCTGCCTTTAGCCATTTCAGAAACTCTGAAAAGCATTTAAATTTGTGCCTCCCCGTTCTTTCCACAACACCAATAGACTTTTCACACTGGTCCAAAAAGCCCTGTGGCTTCTCCGTCCCCCGTGGGGCAACTGAAGGGGATGCCATGGAATGAATTCCTTCCGGTGCTTCAGTCTGTTAAGTTGCACGCAGCTTTTGGAAGTTGCTTGTCTGACACCCCTGGCCTCTGGAACAGAATGTACTTTCAGTGCACTAACTGGAGCTCTTACCAGCACTGCCAAGACTCTTCCTGAAGTTCTTTACAGAGCAGGCTGGTGAGCGCCAAGTCTTCACGTCAAGATTGTTGCTTTCAGTTTTATTTAGTCATCTTTTGGATTTTGGGTAGGCTGAGACTCCAAAGATCACTACTGCAAGCCAGATATGTTTCAAGCATCAACAATGCTTCTCCGGATAATAAAGGTAAAGGGACCCCTGACCCTTAGGTCCAGTTGTGGCCGACTCTGGGGTTGCGGTGCTCATCTCGCTTTATTGGCCGAGGAAGCTGGCGTACAGCTTCTGGGTCATGTGGCCAACATGACTAAGCCGCTTCTGGCGAACCAGAGCAGTGCACGGAAACGCCATTTACCTTCCCACTGGAGTGGTACCTATTTATCTACTTGCACTTTGACGTGCTTTCGAACTGCTAGGTTGGCAGGAGCTGGGACTTAGCAACGGGAGCTCACCCCGTTGCGGGGATTTGAACTGACCTTCTGATCGGCAAGCCCTAGGCTCTGTGGTTTAACCCACAGCGCCAACCGCGTCCCTTATTCTCCAGATAATACATAAATGCTAATAATGTCATGGGGTGGAGGACATTTCATAGAATTGGAAGGGAGCCTGAGGATCATCTGGTTTGTTCCACTATCGAACAGCTCTTACTGTCCGAAGCTTCTTCCTGATGTTTAGTCAGAATTAGGGGTGCCAATATGAATAAAATATTGGGGGGGGGGTAATCCCTGCCCCACATAATTGTTCACATGACACATCACTTGCACACCATTTGAATGACAGTACCGTGAGGGACATGGGCAGCGCTGTGGGTTAAACCACAGAGCCTAGGGCTTGCTGATCAGAAGGTCAGCGGTTCGAATCCCCGCGACGGGGTGAGCTCCCGTTGCTCGGTCCCTACTTCTGCCATGCCAACCTAGCAGTTCGGAAGCACAAAGTTCAAGTAGTTAAATAGGTACCGCTCGGGGGGGAAGGTAAACGGCATTTCCGTGCGCTGCTCTGGTTTGCCACATGACCCGGAAGCTGTACGCCGGCTCCTCGGACAATAAAGCGAGATGAGCGCCGCAACCCCAGAGTCGTCCGCGACTAGACCTAATGGTCAGGGGCCCCTTTACCTTTACCCATCAACTGGGGCTGGGGGGTTAGTGTAAAGTCAGTGCAGGGATTTGAGGAGGAATGCTGGACTGCAATTCTTGAAAATGTATGCTGTCTTAAAACTGGTTAGCCTCGAAAGGTGGGTTACTTGACTCAGATTTTAAGTAACCCCAGGGCTTGTTTTTGCATCCACAACGCACTTGTTTAAACACTCACTTGAAACATTTTAGGATGCACACCATACATTTAATGTGTGAAGAGGCCCTTTGACTGACATCACAGTTCTGCCATATCCCTGCAAACCCAATGGCTGCCAAATGCAGCAATATTAGCGCTGAAGCTAGCAGTTCTCTTTAGGTAGAACCTGGCTGCTCTTCTATTACTCACAGAGACATCCAACTGGGGGAGGAATTGAATGAATTCCCCATGTTAATGTGTTTATGCCGCCACGTATCCTTTTATTAATTTGCCTTTTAAAAACTGATTGATCTGATGTCCAGCAATTGCTGTTGCTGCCCTCGGTAACAAATTGCGTGTTTACTTAGCCGCATTTCCAGACTGCTGATAGTCTCTGACAGGTGCCATTAAAGAACATGTTTTTTACGAGAGCGGAACATTTTTCATGCAACGTGAATAGAGGCAAAAAGATGTATTAAAGTGTAATCATGGTGCTTGGAAGGTTCTGGCAGGAGACTGGCCACCATCTAGGGAGGACTGCATTTAATCCTATATGACTCTGAGAGGAGCAGGGGCAAAATTTTTGAGGGGTTCCCCATTCACTATACCATGTGCCAGAGGTTTTCAACCTTTTTGAGTCCAAGGCTCCCTTGACCAACTATATTCTTTCTGTGGCACCCCTGTGGGGCTCAGGAGCCCAGTTATGTCACCCCTTGCCTGCAGAGCTGGCAGCCTCTCGCCCTTTCTTGAACACCCTCCTTTGTAGAGAGCCAGTGTGGTGTAGTGGTTAAGAGTGGTGGACTCGTAATCTGGTGAACCGGGTTTGCTTCCCCGCTCCTCCACATGCAGCTGCTGGGTGACCTTGGGCCACTCACACTTCTCTGAAGTCTCTCAGCCCCACTCACCTCACAGGGTGTTTGTTGTGGGGGAGGAAGGGAAAGGAGAATATTAGCTGCTTTGAGACTCCTTCGGGTAGTGATAAAGCGGGATATCAAATCCAAACTTCTTCTTCTTCTTCTTCTTCTTCTTCTTCTTCTTCTTCTTCTTCGGTGTTCCCTCAGCCTCCTCTCCTCTCCCTTCTCCTTGGGAGTCCTCCGGGCAGCTGTTGCTTGCCCCCCCCCCGTCTCTGAGCTGCCCCTCCATCCCCCAAAGAGGTTCCTCCTCATATTGCCTGGGGAGCTTGTGGCCAGGGCTGCTGCAACGAACAGCTGTGCAAGCCTCTGGGAGGCAGAGACACATGAGGGCATCAGAGGAGGGAGGGAAGGAAAGAAGGACAGAGGCCAGTGTTGCCCATGGCACCTCTGATCATCACTGAAGGCACCCCAGGGTGCCATGGCACTCTGGTTGAAAACCTCTGCCATGTGCTAACGCCATTCTCCTCCCCACCTCCAGCTGCGAAAATCCCCCAAAGAGAGCAAATGTGCATGCAATCCATTAAAAAGAATATTGATTTGATGTCAGAAAGAGTGTGTTAAGATATGCCTCTAGAATTTGAAGACAATTTTATAAAGTTCGCTTGCAAACATGCCTTGAGTCCTTCTGCATCTGGGATCCATAAACAAATCTAAGGAATATATTTATACACAATGACAAACCACATTCAGATTACTGTAGATGTTACATTATTGTAGGAAATTTGGGTGGCGCTCAACATCGGGCACTATTAGAATTGCCCATCAGTGTAAACATTTTTGTTTGCCAGGCAGAACAATCTCCCATCTCCTCCATCCCCTTGCTGTTTTGGGGGATCTCTTGACTCTTCCAAGCAGATTTTGGGGGAGGTATTGGGCACAGAGGGAGAGGAGAGGCTCACTGTGTTACTGGGAGTCCTTGCACTGGCTTCTGCCAGCACGCAAGGTTAGCTGAATCCGGCCTTGGATAACTTATTCTTTTGAGCAGCAAAATCAGCAATGAGATTATCAGGAGACATTTCTCTCCAAGATCTTATTCTGTAGGGAGAACAGATAACGATCACAGCCTTGACTGCTGCATTGCTTACCATAATTTACTTTTCGCAAGATATGATTTAGAGAATACTCTTTCTCCTTCACCGTTTGAAATAGGCAGAGTTAGTTAAAGATTATCATCAGCTATGATACATTTTGGAAACACCTCTACCAGGTTCTTACTCTAAGTGATCTTCAAACTACTTTATGCAATAATCTCAGGTCCATTACATCCTTCTGCAGTATCCAAGAAGAAAATGAAATATTTCAGATCAGGGAACAGAGATTTGAAGATCTTTTAGGTAAGCTCTCACTAAAGCTACTGCATTCCTTTTCGAGTGTAGCATTATTTTGGGAAGAGTGATAAAGTCTTGTCATGAATTGAATTAAACCCACAATTTCTGGGGAAACCCAGGAGCTCTTGTTCAGTTCCACTTGAGAGATTGTAGTATGTTTGAACCATTCATTTGTCTCTGCCAGTTAGCTTGCCATCACCTGGGAAAACTGATTTGTGTTTCCATGCTGTTCCTCTTTCATCTGTTAGGATTTTGTTGACACAGTCAAATCTTTGAAGGACTTGATGCCCAGATTGCTGCCATGAAATGTATTTCAAATATTTTCAGGCTTGTTTGTTTTTACCAAAGAGTTTGCCTCTGATTTAAACTGCCACCTTCTCTTTCAACTCATTGACATGTTAAAATCTTCAAAATTCCCTGTCACAGAACAAAAAGAACCTGTGCGGCTGGTTCTCCAAAGGACCATCTTGTTTGCAACAGATTTTTCAAAGTGAACTTTTGGATGATTATTTTGAATCAATGATCAATGTTGCCTTCCCTCTTCTGGCAGTGTCAAGTTAGAAATGATCCTCCTCTCCTTTCCTGGCAGCAGGGGAAGTAGAGGGCCAGAAGAGTATCCTGGCACCATCTTGGATGGAAAGGGGTTGTTCATAGTTCAAGAAAACAAGGGCTTCTTGGCCCCTGAGAATTGGCCCTTGTGACCCAACCGACCTGGAAGTGGCTTCCATGGAACTGAAAGCTGCTGAATATACAGGGTGGAGCTTTGGCCTTCATGAGCCAAGCTGTCACTTCTGTTGTGGCAGATAGGCCCTATTGATACCAGCAAGATGGCACTACTGCCCCTTATGCTCACAAGGTAGGCAATACTCAAGTGAAAAGATTGGAAAATTTTCAGATGAGTTTGAGTTTGGATTTGATATCCCGCTTTATCACTACCCGAAGGAGTCTCAAAGCGGCTAACATTCTCCTCTCCCTTCCTCCCCCACAACAAACACTCTGTGAGGTGAGTGGGGCTGAGAGACTTCAGAGAAGTGTGAGTGGCCCAAGGTCACCCAGCAGCTGCATGTGGAGGAGCGGGGAAGCAAACCCGGTTCACCAGATTATGAGCCCACCACTCTTATACCACACTGGCTCTCTATGTGATTGATGGAAGTCAAAAAAATTGTATAATATATAAAAGTATGTTTAATAATTATTGAAAATGATATGTTTAAAAACTAATTACACACACACACACACACAGTAGGCAATACTCAGGAGCAGTGGGCTTATGGATGATCCACCCTAGGATGGCTTTGTACATTATGTTAGTTGTGAAGCACTCCGTTAATATTGTTATGAGTTTGTGGGTACCAGACTCTTGATCCCTGGACCCAGCAGATGTTAAAAGTTAAATAAGGCAGGCAGTTTCCTCTTGAGGTGAGCCATTTAGAGAACAAAACGAAGCTGATCAGCCATGAAGAAAGCCAAAGAGAGAGGACTCAGAGTTAGAAGGCAAAGGCAGAGTTTGTAGTAGATATTTTTAGAGCAAGCAGGAGGGGCAGAGCACGATGCCTGATGTTTGTTTGGATCCAGAGCTGTGCCTATGGGAAAAGCAAAACCCTCTCAGAGTGTTAACGCTGTGAACCCCTCCCTCATGGGCTTAGGTTGTACAGTGGTACCTCTAATTACGAACATAATTTGTTCCAGAGGTCCATTCTTAAGCTGAAACCATTCTTATCCTGAGGGGCCTTATCCCAGTGCGCACACACCCTCGGTGCACAATTTCTGTTCGCATCCTGGGGCAAAGTTTGCAGCCAGGAGCAGCTACTTCTGGGTTAGCGAAGCTCGTAACCTGAAGCATTCATAACCAGAAGTGCTCGTAACCAGAGGTACCACTGTTGTTGTTGTTTAGTCGTTTAGTCGTGTCCGACTCTTCGTGACCCCCTGGACCAGAGCACGCCAGGCACTCCTGTCTTCCACTGCCTCCCGCAGTTTGGTCAGACTCATGCTGGCAGCTTCGAGAACACTGTCCAACCATCTTGTCCTCTGTCGTCTTCTTCTCCTTGTGCCCTCTATCTTTCCCAACATCAGGGTCTTTTCCAGGGAGTCTTCTCTTCTCATGAGGTGGCCAAAGTATTGGAGCCTCAGCTTCACGATCTGTCCTTCTAGTGAGCACTCAATATATGCGTACCACTGTATATATGTGTAAATGAACCATATATCATAAAGACACCGCAGTCACACCCTGGGTGAGCATGTCTGAAACCCCTGGAATCTCGCATTGCTCCGAGATTGGGGTAGCATGCAACAACAGTTCTCTTCCACCGCCATTCCATGCTGTATACCTGCTTCTGCATTCCTGATTTGTTAGAACCAAAAAAGATTAAAATAAGAAATACAATGGGTGGGATTCAAATGGGTTGCGCTCTTCCAGTCATTCCAACTGCACAAGCATTTCAGCTGATCAACCAGAATGATCCCACGTCTCCTTTATTCTCCCTCCATACTGTTCCTTCTTTATTTTGGGGGATGCATTTTCCTTTTTGGGAGAACGCATAAGTGTCCAGGCTCCCGCTATATGCAGCTTACAAAATTTGACAAAATGCAGCAGTGCCAATGCTGATGATGCTCTCTCGTATAGGAGGCCCCTCCATGCAGAAAACGCTGTGGCAATTGCCCCCAGTACCCCTCCCTTGCAAAGCCCCCAGTTCTAAGGATTGGGTGTACAACTGGGGTGGAAGGAACCAATGTCCTGTTTCCAGTTATAAAATCAAGACCAGCATGCTGACTATAAGGCCGGTGGTGGAAGCTGTTTAAAGAAAAGGCAAAGATGGGAATAGAGGGCAGCAGGGTCAGAAGGAGAAGTAGTATGAATACAAAGAGAGCCCAAATGTCAATGAATGAGGGCTGATCTAAACACCCCAGGTCAATTGTTTTTCATTGTATTGCGAGGACATCCATTCATGCTGCAAAACAATACAATATTATTTTCTGCCAAAAAGGTGGTCATCATGGAGAAGGCCTAGATTTATTTACCTCTACTCTCCCATTTTTATGTTGTTATTGTTGTAGGACAGTAGACTGTAGGTGTGCATAAATTGCCAAAGATAGCGAGTAAATGTTTTTTGCTTTTGCTACTAACCAGAACTCACGTGTCGACGCTTAGAAAAACCGAGAGGTGAATTTCTGCAAGTAGCTTTTATGCTCTTTCCTGCATTTGCAGATTGATTAGCTGCAGTTTAGGTTTGGGAAGGTAGGCCATAAAATCAAGTGGCTGCATGGCTGAACTGTGATGCTATGACTCTGCTTTTCCGGCACTTAAAATAAATGTGGCTCCTTAATGTTGCCTTAATGTGACTTTATGGGTATATGCTGTCCCAGAATATAGGAGCACAGTCTCTTTCTCTCTGCGATGCAGAGGACATTGGAAACTGAATGCAAGCTACAAATCAGGCAGACGGGAACACCTGCATTTCTCGGGATGCTCTAACAGAGAAGGGCACTTTAAGGGTTGAACTGCACATTATGTTTTCTGTGAGTGTAGACCTGAGATCTTTTAAGTATACATCTGAAAATAACCCAAAGGAGCAGAAACCCAATAAGCAAAACCCAAAAGGGGCTGTGTGATGGGATAGTGAGCTGCTTGTGCGTAAAAGCTTGATCCCTCTGGGGTTTGGCTGGTCATCCAAACCGAGGCACTAACGGAGCCCCCAAAGCATGACTCCGTCAGTCGCTGGTAGAATCTGACAGTGGGCGTCTACGGAATTTACGCCAACATAAAAGCTGTTTGACGGACATGCGCCTTCGTGACTCTCTGCGTGACAGTTTCCGGCGAAGGGTGGGAGTTCCTAACGGGGGTCTTGTTACCTCTTCGCTATTCTCACTAGAAGTATCCCAGAGCCTCCCCTCCGCTGTGACTCCTGCACTCCCCCTGCTGGTTCCTTCCTCTGCTGCAGATTCTCTCCTATTCTCCTGGAGCCTGTCCACCACCCGTCCCTCCGATGGCAGTTCCCTGACATCCACCTCCCCCCCAGGGCCCCCTTCACCCCCTCCCGCCTCCTCTCCCACTGGCGGTGAGGGCGGAAAGCCCCTGAAGGAACTCTCCTCGTCGTCCGAGGATTCAAACACTTCTAGCCACGGCGTACCGTCTCTCTCCCCGTCTTCCTCTTCTTCGTCGGAGTCGGCTTCCTCACCCACCCCTGACTCTGGGAACCCTTCAAACTCTCCTTCCTCATCGGTGGTCCCAAAGTGTTCCCTTCTAAATCGTGCCACGGGTTGCGGTTTTCTTGGGAAACGCTGATGAAATGTTTCTATTAAGACCTCGTCATTGACTACCTCTGCTGGTACCCAAGTGTTTTCCGACTCTACTTCCCCCTCCCATTCTACCAGATATTCCACCTGATTCCCCTTCCACCTGGAATCAATGATTCCTGCCACGTTCATGTCGTGCTCTCTCTCTTCTATCACGGGCGTTTGGGTGGCCTCTCTCTCACGCTCCCCCCACTCACGTCCCTCTCGGTACGGCGACAGTAATGACCTGTGAAATACTGGGTGTAATTTCATGTGACTGGGCAGCCTGAGTTTGAATGCTACTGGGTTGACCTGCTGTATGACCTCAAAGGGTCCCAATCTTTTGGGTCTCAATTTCTTACTCCCGCCCTTGAACGGTAGTCCTTGGGTGGATAACCACACCCGGTCTCCCACCCTTATAGTTTCACCTTCCCTCCTATTTCTGTCTGCTTGCTTCTTATATTCTTCCTTGGCTTTCTCTAAGTTAAGTTGAAGCTGACGGTGGATCGCTTCCATCTCTTCAAAAAAATATTCCGCCGCCGGCACGCTCCACCTCTCCCCTCCCTCTCCTGGGAATGCCCGGGGGTGACACCCATAATTTGCCAGAAAGGGACTCATCCCTGTGGACACGTTCTCCGCGTTGTTGTAGGCAAATTCTGCTAGAGGTAACTTATCCACCCAATCATTTTCTCTGTCTTTTACATAACACCTCAGGTATTGTTGTAAAATCCCGTTTGCCCTTTCCGCTTGCCCATTTGTTTCTGGGTGCCGGGCAGTTGAGAAATTGAGTTCTACGTGCAGTAAGCTCATAAGTTTCCTCCAGAACCTGGAAGTAAATTGTTTCCCTCTGTCGCTCAAAACCCTCAAGGGGGAGCCATGCAACCTAAAAATATGTTCTACAAACAACTTGGCGGTTTCCTCCGCTGTGACCGCATGTGAACAAGCTATAAAATGACACATCTTGGTTAATAGATCTACCACCACCATGACAGCTGTTTTGCCTTTGGATTTTGGCAGGTCCGTCATAAAATCTATGGATACTGCCTCCCATGGCCTTTCTGGCGTGGGTAAGGGTTGTAATAGCCCCGCTGGCGCCACCCTCTCTCCTTTCGCTCGCTGGCACCTGTCGCAACCCCTGACATATTCCCGTACGTCCTCCCTCACCTTGGGCCACCAAAACTCCCTGGTAACCAACCACATGGTTTTGTGCTGTCCAAAATGTCCCGCTGTGGGGCTGTCATGCAACTGCTTGAGTACTCTGCCCCTCAGTTCCCCATCGGGTATGTACAGTGCCCCTTTGTAATACAACGCCCCGTTCTTTTCTTCAAACCCCCCTGTGTTCTCCTCTGTCCTCCTGAGCTCTCTGAGTTTCTCTTGGGCGTATTCATCGTTCTCAGTACCCTCTATCAGTTCCCTCTGCCCCACCAATGCCGCCCCACACACCCAGCGGTCTTCAGGGATTACATGCCTTGCCTCAGGCGCTCCCTCCCCCTCTAAGTACTCAGGTTTCCTGGAAAGAGCGTCCGCCCTCACGTTCTCGGAGCCGGGCACGTAACGAATCTCAAAGTGGAATTTGGAGAACTCCTGGGCCCATCGCACTTGTCTCTGGTTCAGCACTTGGGCTGTTCTCCAGTATTCCAGATTTTTGTGGTCAGTTCGGACTTGAACCTTGTGCTGCGCCCCAATCAGCAAGTGCCGCCATTTCCGGAATGCTTCATGAATGGCGAGCAGTTCTCGGTCGTATACTGTGTAGTTCCTCTCGGATTTGTTCAACTTCCGCGAGAAGAATGCACACGGTCTCCATTCAGACGTATCTTTTCCCGGCTGGAGAAGAACGGCCCCCACCGCTCGGTCTGACGCGTCAGTCTCCACTCTCATTGGTTGTTGTAGATCCACGTGCAAAAGTTGCTCTTCCGACGCAAACGCCTGCTTTAAACGTTCGAACGCCCGCTGCGCTTCTTCCGTCCAAACAAATTTCTTTTTGCTACTAAGACAATCCGTGATGGGCGCTGTTAAATGGGCAAAGTTTTTGATGAACTTCCTATAGAAGTTTCCGAAGCCCAGGAACCTTTGCACGTCCTTCTTGGTCTTTGGTGTTTTCCATTCCAGTACCGCTTGAACCTTGCTGGGATCCATGGCCAATCCCTTGTCAGACAACCGGTACCCCAGGAATTCCACCTCCCTGGTATGAAACTGACACTGCATTTAGGGCCCTGAAATCACATACAAGCCTGGGCTTGCCCGTGTTTTTTTTGTCCACAAAGAACACTGGGCTGCCCCCCCACCGCTCGTGACTCTCTGATGAAACCTCGCTTGAGGTTCTTGTCAATGAACTCCCTTAACTCCTGCATCTCACTGTCTGACATTGCATACAGCTTGCCCACTGGCAATTGTGCTCCTGGGAGTAAGTTAATTTGACAGTCAAAGGGTCTGTGCGGGGGCAGTTTATCTGCTTCTTTTTCGCTGAATACGTCAATCAAGTCAGCGTATTGTGGTGGCACCCTCCCCTTGTCCATCACTTCCATCCCTGCTAGAGTGGCCCTGGCCCCTGCCTGAGCCTCTCCCTCCTTGCAGTGTTCTAGGCAATGTGCTGATCCAAAGGAAACCACTCTCTGATGCCAGCCTACTAGCGGATCGTGTAGTGCCAGCCAGCTCATTCCCAAGATAATAGGAGCTCCTCCCAAGGTGGCTACGTTAAACGCTATCAGTTCTGTGTGTCTTGCCACCCTCATTATCATTGGTACAGTTTGTTGGTTCACTTCTCCTCCCAACAGCTCCCTCCCGTCAATCGTGGTAACCTGCAAAGGCTTACTTAATGGGATAGTCTGTATCTGGTGTTCAGCTGCAAACTCCTTACTCATGAAATTACATGAGCTACCTGAATCCAATAGCGCTTTTATCTTCAGTGGGTGTCCGTTTGCCAGTTCCAGCAACACCTCTATCACAAGCGCTGGTCTTGGAGGTTCCGGCGTGGGCACATTCACTACTCCCTGGCCTGGCTGCTGTGCCCTGATGTTGGCAACCAGGCGTTGGCTTTTACTTGCTCCGTGATTTCTTCTTCCTCCTTCCCCCCAACAGTTCCCGCCATCCCTTGCCATTCCTTCCTTTGCGGACAGACTCTGGCAAAGTGACCTGGCTGTTGGCAGAGATAGCATCTCTTGCCGCTCTTTCCCTCCTTCTTCCGCCCTTCACTGGTGTTTGAAACTGCGCGCGCGCGCGCTGTTCCAAGTTCCATCGGCTCTGCTGGCGGGAAAGGCTGCTCCGGAATCTCTGGAATGCGGAAGTCCTTCCAACGTTCCCCCTTTCCTTCCCGCTTTTCCATAGCTCTAGCCTCCTGGCGTGCTCCTATGGACAGCGCTGATTTAGTCAGCTGATCCATAGACTCCGCCCTAGGCGCCCGGGAAAGTTCATCTTTCACTGCCGGAGAGAGACCTTCTTCAAACAGCATTTGAATAGGTTCACTAGCAAGGTCCCACCCTAGTCTATGAATCAGCATGGTGAACTCAGTCCAGTACTCACGTACAGATCGGCTCCCCTGTTTACACGCCATTAACTGTCTGCGCACCACCCCCTGCTCGATCTCGCTGGAAAACATCAAGTCCATGGCGCGAAAAAACTTCATAGTGTCCTTTAAGATTTCATTATTGGCTGCCATCAGGGGCCGAACCCAGTCCTTCGCCCCTCCCTCTAGATGGCCAATCACGTACGCCACTCTAGAGTTCTCATCGGGGAAGTCATCAAACAGTAGATTGAGAGCATATTGCATCTCTGTCCTAAAGGCTTGATAGTTCCTGGGATCCCCCCCAAATTTCTGCACCAATCCAGGCACCCGACTGGCAAGTGGGGTGGTTTTCCCTTTATCCGCATCTTGAGCCCTCCTCTCCTCGAGCCTCGCCGTTTGCAGCGCCAGCTGGACCTCCAACGCCCTGTACCTTTCTTCCAGGCTTGGACCTGCTCCAGCTCCAGCTCCTGCTCCTCCGGTTCCGGCTGGTTCGCTCATGATGCCCTCTGTTTGCACAAGCTGCTTTCAAAGTCTGTCAGATTGCTGTGATGGGATAGTGAGCTGCTTGTGCGTAAAAGCTTGATCCCTCTGGGGTTTGGCTGGTCATCCAAACCGAGGCACTAACGGAGCCCCCAAAGCATGACTCCGTCAGTCGCTGGTAGAATCTGACAGTGGGCGTCTACGGAATTTACGCCAACATAAAAGCTGTTTGACGGACATGCGCCTTCGTGACTCTCTGCGTGACAGTTTCCGGCGAAGGGTGGGAGTTCCTAACGGGGGTCTTGTTACCTCTTCGCTATTCTCACTAGAAGTATCCCAGAGCCTCCCCTCCGCTGTGACTCCTGCACTCCCCCTGCTGGTTCCTTCCTCTGCTGCAGATTCTCTCCTATTCTCCTGGAGCCTGTCCACCACCCGTCCCTCCGATGGCAGTTCCCTGACAGGCTGTGGGAGCCTTTTTGCAGTCACCTGCTGGCAGGGCCTTCTTAAACATATTTGGTGCCGTGGTGCAAAGAAGGAAGAAGAAGAGTAGTTTGGATTTGATATCCCACTTTATCACTACCCTAAGGAGTCTCAAAGCGGCCAACATTCTCCTTTCCCTTCCTCCCCCACAACAAACACTCGTGAGGTGAGTGGGGCTGAGAGACTTCAAAGAAGTGTGACTGGCCCAAGGTCACCCAGCAGCTGCAGGTGGAGGAGCGGAGACGCGAACCCGGTTCACCAGATTACGAGTCCACCGCTCTTAACCACTACACCACACTGGCTCTCAAAGCTCCCTCTGGCACCCCCCCCCCAGAGTTTTTTAGGGAGGACAGTGCTGCCGGCGGGGCTGGAGGAGGCGGGCAGTGGCTGGAGGGCAGCTCCTCTGGCGGGGAAGAGGCGGAGGCTGGCCGCGGCACCTCCTGGCTCAGCTGGCCGCTTCGTGCCACGGTGGCCACGGCAGATGGAGGCTCCGGGTGCAGTGCTGCTTTGGCGCAGGCAGCATGGCAGAGGCGGGCAAGTGTGGTGAGCTGATGCTGGGAGACCATCCTCTGCTTCTTCCCTGGCGCCCTCCAGAACTTGGCGCCCCATGCCACTAGCCTCTAGGGGTAAGACGCCCCTGCCTGCCGGTTGGAGTACAAATCGGCTGGTGGCAAACATTGCAATGCACCGAATGTGTTGCTGTTACTTGCTAGAGCAGTTTGTGCACCCTCAACTTTCTTGCAACTTGGTGGAGCGCAGAAGAGACCCCACAATTCACAGATGGCTCCCTTGAATTCCAAGGGCATAAACATCTACTGCGCAGGATTGGGACTCTGCCGATTATGTTCACATTGTCGTGCTGGAATGCTGTGGCCGCACTCCCTCCTGAGACTGTTATCTGTCTTGGGCACTGATTCATAGCACAGCTTTTAACACTGCCTTATAGACCATTAGGGCCCCACTCACATGCAGGGGGACAGTATCTCACCCAGGATGTTTCTCCTTCCTCCCTTTCCCCTACGCAGCAGGTGTGCTGTGCTCAGTATTATTGGCGCATGCAAGACCCCATCATTCTAAATTAATTCTGTATTCATCATCCCAGCTATAATTTATTTATTTAGCCGTAATTAATTTAGACTTAATGTGGATGAAATATGTACTGTCCTAGCGGGGGCAACTGCACGGCCCACATAGGCTTTAGTTAAAAGGACCATTAAGACCAACCCTTCCTGCGATCCATTAGGCCAGTCTCTCTCCAGTGAAGAAGATTAAGCCCTGCTGTGTGAAATGTCATGCATAATTGGGTCGATTGCTGCTTTAAACTCTGCCCCTTCGTCCACATCCCTTTCTCTTCATTCTGAGTACTTCTCTTCTTCAGAAGATCTCTTGGCCTCCCTTGCTCAGAACAGTGACTCACTCCATCCTGGTTTTCTGTGGCAGGCAGAGCTGTGTACATCCCACCCTTAAAATAAAAATTGGTGCTCAGGTAATCCATACTCTGTACGACCAAGAAAGCTGCGTGCGTTGTGCCAATCTGCATTGCCTTTTTTACCTAATTTATTCTAGTTTTGCTGGTCCTTGGAAGGGGCAAATACCTATACAGGGCTCTGAAATCCTGCCTTCCACTTCTCAAAAGTGGATATAGGAATGGCTCTGGCTTCTTAGATTTCAGCAGGCATTACCCATACATTCTAGGCTAGTTCTCAAGAGCATAGCTGTCAACTTACAGATTTGAAAATAAGGGACCAGCAGCCTCGAAAATAAGGGACCAGTAGCCAAAATAAGGGATTTTCAGAGCACAGGTAGGTTCAACTTCTGAGCCCCTCCGAGCCAAAGGTAGAAAGCCCAGCCAGCAGCCAAACGAAGCCTCAAGCGGTGGTTCCCACAGTGCAGCAACCCGGCAAAGGGGATGCAGCAAGGAAAACCACAGTCACCTCTCCTCTGGGAAGCGCTGAGCAAAGGCGAGTCCCCAGGCAACGCGGCCAATTTGATCGGCACAAGGCATGCAAGCTCCACCCCCTAGTCGTTCTTAGACTCCTTATTGGGTGAGCAACGCAGCCAAGCAACACAGTTGGAGCCTCCCTCCTCCCTGGCCGGCAGGGAGGGAGGGAGAGGAGCTGCTTCCTTTGAAACCCGGGAAATTTAAGGGACATCATCAATAAGGGACAGCAGCGGGACACGGCGCTGGGATAAGGGACTTTCCCGCCAAATAAGGGACGGTTGACAGCTATGCTCAAGAGTCGTATGAGCAAAAAATTGTGTTCAGCTGAAATCTGTGCCTAATGCTACTTTCTGTGCTTTTTCCCCTGCACCAAGTACAGTATATATATTGCTCTGGTTATAGGTGTAGTCTCTTGTTCTTCTCCTCTGCAGGCGTTTTGGTACAAAATGTACAGCGTGCCAGCAGGGGATTCCACCCACGCAGGTGGTCAGGAAAGCCCAGGACTTCGTCTATCACCTGCACTGCTTTGCCTGCATCATCTGCAATCGCCAACTGGCCACAGGTGATGAGTTCTACCTCATGGAAGACGGACGCCTGGTGTGCAAGGAAGACTATGAGACGGCCAAGCAGAATGGTAGGGATTCAGCAAACAAGCCAGGCATTTCTCTGTGGCAAGATACAGCTGCTTCTGGACAAACAGACAGGACAGCTTGTGTGAATTAGGGGGGGGGGGGGAATGGTTCTTTTTCTTTCAGGTTAACATCAGTGGTGGCCAGGGCAGGGGGCAGGGGCAGGAAGGGCGAAGGATATTTCTAGGTTGGCAAGGTATGAAAGAAAATTATGTTAACGACAGGAGTCCAGCAGAGGGGGGCAAGCTCCATATTTTTTTGGGGGGGCACTTGCCCCTCTTTTCTCCTCTGCCACCACCTAGTGTTATCATTAAGCACCGTATTTTTCGCCCTATAGGACGCACTTTCCCCCCGCCAAAAATGAAGGGGAAATGTGTGTGCATCCTATGGGGCGAATGCAGGCTTTTGCTGAAGCTTGGAGAGCGAGAGGGGTCGGTGCGCACTGACCCCTCTCCTCTCCAGGCTTCAGGAAGCTATCCGCAAGCCTTGGGAGCCCGTGGGAGTTTCCGCCGGTCTCCCAAGGCTTGCGGAGAGCTGCCTGGATCCCAAAGCCCAGGGCGCACTGAGTAGTGCGCCCCAGGCTTCGGGCAGATACCAGCAAACCTGGGGAGACCAGCACAACTTCCCGCCGGGCTCCCTAGGCTTGCGGATAGCAGCCTGTTCTGGGGGCTGGGGTGGAGAGAAGCTCGGGCTTCCCCCGCCCCAGCCCAGCGCCTGGGGGGGGATATTTTTTCCCCTTTATTCCCCCCCAAAAAACTAGGTGCGCCCTATGGGGCGAAAAATACGGTACACGTGAGCAGGAAAGGTAGCAAACCTGTTTATGGGAAATGACAATTGGAATTTGTTTGCAAGGCAGGAACTGAACCCTCTGGGAACGTGGGATCCAATCCTGGCACATGGATACACATACGGGACATCAGTTCTGGCCAGCCTCATTTGCAAGTGTGCCGTGAATGGAACTGAAACCAAATGCAGATCCCTGTACCGTGGGGTGGCTTGCCTGAGCTGGGGAATGGAGAGTCGTGTCATGACCGGTGCCTTGAGGCACTTGATGTTGTTGCCCGAACGCTGCAGGCTGGCTCCTTCTGCTGTGCAAGGTCTGGAGCAAAGCGCTGCTGCGTTCCAGCTCAAAACTCCATACTCCAGACACAAAGCCTGGCCTTGTTTCTTGGGGAGATTTCTATGTCTCAGGAAAGGAGGAATGCCTTGGATGAACAGTGTTAAGACACAGCAAAGGCCAGGTGGCAGCTAAGCCTGGAAGCCGAACTTTGCAGTTTGTAGCTTTCCCATTTGAATGATGTACCTGCTTCCCTTGGATTTCAAGGGCTGTCCTACTGAAACCATGTCGTCTTCCTTTTCTCGAGATTTAATGTACCTCACCACATCTCCTTCTGAAGTTCTGGGCACACAAAACTTCTTTTTCCTTATCGCAAAAAGAGTTGCAATAGATGGGCATATTAATTACCGAGCGAACACACATCCTACTGGAATAGACAGTATTACCTGAAAAAATACAGGTGCAGGGAACTGGGAAAAGGCAGTCAGAACCTGCCCATTTCACTAGGCCTGGTTCTGTCCTGCCACCCTAGGATCTCCACCTCTTTTCCAACACATTGTTTTCTCTCTTGCTGTTAGCCTCCCTGGCCTGAATCTCTTTGCATAACATCATCCTTGGCACATCCTCAGCTTTGGCAAAATGGCTGTGCCAGGGTACATGGAAGCACAGAGCAGGGGCAGGTCTTGAGCATCTAATTGTTCAGTTCCTCCCGCAAGCTCCCGGAACTGGGCCAAATATTTGGTCCCCCCCCCCCCAAATGTATCTCCAGAAAGAATCTTATATCCCCAGGGGATTGATGAGCAACAGAGGGATGCATGCCATCTATTTTCTGTTTAAGATGCTCTGCATGAAGGAACATCAAGAGCAAAAGCAACCCCCCGGGCTCAGCTCTGCTTGAGGCAACAGAGTTGTATCTTACACAGCAGCTTAATCTGGCCCTTAACCCAAAGAGTCTCCCATTTTTCATCCCGAGGTCTAAAATGCCAATATTTACTGTAGGTGAAAAACCCAGAATTGGGGGTGGGTTGAGGCAAGCGAGACAGAAAGAGGCTATAGATCACCAAACACTAATGAATCCACAGAGACTGCCAAACAGTGCCTGACTGAAATTAAAACTGAACTGGTCTTTAATGGATTTCATGTTGACAAGCCCTGACTTCTCATTAATTAAGGACTCTATTTTGACCTAATCAATTTAGCTCGGGTGATGCAATGCCTATTTGTGCTAAGGGGATTGGTTTGGGGGGCAGGGCTGAGAGATCAGAGATTGAATATTGCTCAATTTCTATTATTGACTCAGCGTTATCGATGGCTACAGTGTCATAAAGTTTTGCAGCCCAAGGGGCTGCAAAGTAAGAGAGGAGGAATTCCAAGGCGTGGACCAAACAGGATGGCTAAACTATCTATATATGAAGGAAGGGGAGACTTGTGTTTCTATAGCAATACGTTTTGTTATCAGAGTACTTCTGTGGAGCATTTTTGGCTTTGGCAGTTATGCTTCTTCCAGAATATGCACTCTGTCCTTTAAGAAAAGAAAAAAGCTACTGTTAGAATGGCTGCTATATTGCGAGAGTTCAGAAATAAAAACAGGCACTTTTTACCCATTTCAGCCTGGCAACCTCAACCTGAGAGTATACTCACACTAGCATTTTTATTGCTGATCTGATGATAGGGGCTGTTGCTGCTCTCCTTGAAATTCATAGGCAATTATCTGAGACTAAATCAGATTTGGGAGTCTGTTTATACATTTGTTTTAACTGCAGAAAATTGCACGTGCTACTGCTTGCAGATCCAACTGACAGTGAGATCCATGATTTCCAGTTGAAGTGTTACTTATAGAATCAAAAGCACAAGACAGTTAGATGATAACAAACAAGTCTGGGTTCTCTTATTTGTGAGCTTTTGCAAGCTGTGCAATCAAATGGCTCTAAATTGCCATTCAATAGCGTCAACCTACTGTTAAAAGGACAGTGCAGGCTGGTTTTACCTTGTTCTCATTCCTGAGACAGCTTCCACTTTCAAAACTCACGGCATACATATACCTATATTCTGCCTAAGCTTCCATTTCATGCTCTGTGCGCCAAAATAAAAGGAAACTGTTCTGTTACAGACGATTCAGAAGCTGGAGCTAAGAGGCCTCGAACCACCATCACAGCCAAACAGTTGGAAACATTAAAAAATGCCTATAAAAACTCCCCCAAACCAGCAAGGCATGTGCGGGAGCAGCTGTCTTCTGAAACTGGATTGGACATGCGGGTTGTACAGGTGAGCCAAATGGCACAATGCAGATGCTGTCCTCAACTAAGTAATTGATTGATCTACAGCATTAATTAAGGTAAAGGTAAAGGTACCCCTGCCCGTACGGGCCAGTCTTGCCAGACTCTGGGGTTGTGCGCCCATCTCACTCTAGAGGCCAGGGGCCAGCGCTGTCCGGAGACACTTCTGGGTCACGTGGCCAGCGTGACATCGCTGCTCTGGCGAGCCAGAGCTGCACACGGAAACGCCGTTTACCTTCCCACTGGTAAGCGGTCCCTATTTATCTACTTGCACCCGGAGGTGCTTTCGAACTGCTAGGTTGGCAGGCGCTGGGACCGAGCAGCGGGAGCGCACCCCGCCGCAGGGATTCGAACCGCCGACCTTTCGATCGGCAAGTCCTAGGCGCTGAGGCTTTAACCCACAGCGCCACCTGCGTCCCTACAGCATTAATTACTTGCCATTAATTACTTGCCAGGTGGCATTAGCTGAGCTCATGCAGGAGAGGTTTGTGTGTGCAAGGAGGAGGCAGCGGAGGTCCCTTTACCTGGGGGTTAAAATTCCATGATCCTGCACTTCATGGGGTTGATAAAGCATATCTGGAGGCTGCTATGGACCTCAGATCCAGAAACAGAATGAAAGAAATGTATAGAATTTGAGGGCTTTTATAAAGATCTGTTGAGGAAGAAGGAGTATCAGCTGTCCGGTACCTTTTACCAACTCTCTCTTCTTTTTCACCTGGTCACGCTCAGAGAAGGCGCAGAAAGCAGCACCAGTTCAAACATTTGCAGAGGTAGCTTTGGGTGTGACATTCATTGCAAGGCCAGTGAATCCTCCGATGGTTTGACACAACAATAAACCCTCTTAGATCTTTATGGATGTCAAAAGCAGCTCCAAGGCTTTCCTCCTAGCATGTGCTCCCCTGTTAACTCTCACTCATCCTCCAAGGGAAAGATTTTCATAGTAACCGTATCAACTGAGCGTGTGTAAGGCTTGTATTGTCATGGAGCTCCTCTTCAGGTAAACTAGGAGCTGCCTCTGTTTGTGCCACACGGCACTGTGGATCGTCTGGTTTGGCAGGAATGTTATTTATCTATGAAATTTCTTTTATGCGGTTCAAGGATCACAACACAAAAGCACAAAAGTACAGAGTAATACACAGAAACAATAACCCCAGATATGAATCTGCCTTGGGATTTTTTTGGGGGGGGGAGTTGCTACAATGTCATTAATAATGGCAATAATTTACATTGGGAAACTATTTTACCTTTTTACTCTTTTTTTGCAAACCACCCAGAGGTATTATTACAAAAGAAAAACAACTGTATATAAACTTGTGAAATACCGTATTTTTTGCACCATAACACTCACTTTTTTCCTCCTAAAAAGTAAGGGGAAATGTCTGTGCGTGTTATGGAGGGAATGCCTACAGGTGGCATGCCTACGGATTTCCCTCCGCTAAAAACTACGTGCGTGTTATGGTCGGGTGCGTGTTATAGAGCGAAAAATACGGTAAATATTATCCCAATCCAGATATTATTTTTGGAATGCAGAAATTGAAGCTGAGAAAGTCACATAATCGAGGCTGTAACAGAGGGAAGAAAATAGATGCATGGCCACTTCCAGCTCTGCTGCAAGAAGCTAGGCTTCTCTCCCTCCAGCAGCCATTGCACCTGACTGCAGCATAATGGAGAGATCAGCTAACTCTTCTGAACTTTCCCACCTATTGGTCACCACACCAGACGGCCATGGAACTAAGAACTTGTGCCTGAGTTTGCTTGCTTCTTCCTCCCTTTTACACTATTTTCATTTTGTTCGTCCTGTCCGTCTTTCTGTAGTTATCTGTATGCAACTCTGGGAGCCTTTTCTTTGGCTTTAGGGTAGAAGTGCTAAAAATAACAAAAGAAATCAACATATCTGTCAGAGCCACCCGAGGTCCCAGCTCACAAGAGACCAAAATCCAGTCCAAGTTATATACAAAAGGTTTTATTGAAGAACATTGTTGTCGTTACATCCAAGCTCCGTGGCTCCGCATCTGTTACCCTTAGATGTTAGAAGTCCCCTCTGAGTCAGTCCCGCCCCTGCACCAGCTTAAGAGGCTTGTACTGCTCCACCTTTTCCTCTCCTTCCTTTTCCGCAGGGTCTTCCTGCCCCCCTGTGCTCCCTCCCTCCGGGACTCCCCCGAGGCTGAGTCTTCTGACGCCTGCTCCCCCCTCCTTCGTGCTTTGGGACCAGGCTCCTCCTCAGGGCTCTCCTCATTTCCGCGCGCCTCCACATTTGAACTTGGCGCGCGTACGTTGCCTCTGACCTTCCTTTCGACCGTTACGCTACTCTCGGTACTACACTCCTCCCCTTCCGGCAGGACGTTCTGCTCCGAACTCCTTCCCCTCTCTGCTTCCTGTTCTGCTCTTTCTGACACACTGGCAACTCCACCCCCTTCACTCCGTTCCGACGGAGAGGCCGGTCCCGATCTCCAACCCCCACTGGGGATTCCCTCTTCGTTCCCCTGCTTCTGACTGCTTCCCTCTCTACTGCCCCTTGGCCTGACCAGGGGGGCTCCCTTTTGGGAATCCTCGGATTCACTTGATGGACTCACTGACAACCTCGGGTCATCGTCGTCCTCTTCCTCGTCGCCCTGGGACCCCTCCCCCTCGCTCTCTGTCCCTGAAACCCTGACAATATCTAAGGCAGAATTAGGGCTTGAATTCAGATGCAGGAGATCAAATTGCTGCTCTCTGTCCACTGAACCACACTAGAGTTCTCTGCTTGGATGGACTTTCACCAATGCTTGTCTTTTTCCTCCTTTATCTCCTACGGCTCCAGGTCTGGTTTCAAAACAGAAGAGCCAAAGAGAAACGTCTGAAGAAAGATGCTGGGCGTCACCGCTGGGGCCAGTTCTACAAGAGCGTTAAGAGGAATCGGGGAGGCAGCAAACATGAAAAGGAGAGCTCTGCAGAGGACTGTGGGGTTAGTGATAGTGAGCTGAGCTTCAGAGGTAAGCATCGGGGAGAGCAGAGACTGGGGGAAGGCTTAGGGCTATCGTCCACAGGACAACGCAAACTTGCTCTACAAGGCAGATTGAGCCACAGGCTCATATGCTTGTGCCTGAAGTTGCCCTTGCTCAGGGATGGAGAACTTTTTTCAGACTGAGGGCAACCTTCTGCGTGCTGGTGGTGGGCAGGGCAAGAGAAAAAAGCAAGCCATAGGGCAGCGGTTCTCAACTTGTGGGTCCCCAGATGTTGTTGGACTACAACTCCCATCATCCCCGAGCTCTGGCCTTGCTAGCTAGGGGTGATGGGAGTTGTAGTTCAACAACATCTGTAGACCCACAGGTTGAGAAAGGCTGCCATACGGTTTCTCTACATATAAACACTTCCATCCATTTATGTAGGAGGCATTATCGATTTCAAGGACAGAATATACCCAGACAAAATTGCCTGGAGGGAAGCACAGAGCAGAGCCAATGCGAGGACTGGAGGACGGCAATCAGACACCAGTCCTGAGGTTCCCCACACATGTTTTAGTCTATGTTGGCTACAAAAGCAGTGGCATGAAGGAGGCTTGGGATTTCCCCTCTTCGATGTAGAATCTCCCATACAGAAGCATTGTACACTGGTCACCCAAAGGAATGGGTTGCGTGGGGGTTATGCCTATCTAGGCATATGCCCCAGTCCAAATGCAACATTCTACATGCAGCGGAGAGGGCAGCAAATCCAACCTTTGCTTTCATGCCCTCACTATGTGCAGGCTGCCCAATTCAAACGACAAATTGAACCTCTGAATAATGAAGCTCTCCGATGGAAGATGAATTTGCTGTTTGTTTTTGTGACAATTCCCCCCCCCCCCCCCAACCAAAACAACCAGTTTGCTATATGCATAGTCTTTGATTGGAGAATGGCTGGGTAAATCGTCCCATAGGTGACCACATTTCCAATTTTGGTGAGTAAACTTGGAGCCTCTGGTATCACCATTGGATTTTTAGTATCAAACAAATATAAAGTCCAGTACCCAGAGGGAATTATTAGTGGGAGTTGCAAGGCAGAGAAGGCCCTACATGTGGCAGTGGGACCTGCAAAATGGCGCTGTGTGGAGTGCTCCTGTTCAGGAATGAATGGGCGTCATGTGACCATCTCACTGCAAACATTTCTGTACTGATAATCCCATGAGATAACACTTCTCATTGGCTTTCCACGGGGATTCTTCTCGCATTAAAAGCACCTGTGCTCTTAACAGGATTCAAAATCATTAGCCAAAACAGGTTGGAAACAAAACATGCTTCCCTCTCTTAAGAATGCACAAACATTTGCTCAGAAGGCAACTGTTTGGAAAGCTAATTTACAGCCTCCTCATAAGCTAAATTCCATAGGCATTTCGATTGTACAGATTGTAAATTTATTATACATTTGAGTTTTCTTGTATGCTACTTAAGTGTCCTCCCCCTAAAATTAAGCTGTTTAGAAATGGACTTAAACAATAAAATAAGTTATTGAGTTGCTCCAGTCCACAGTTTAAAATCCTGCCAAGCAGCAGTTGGGTGGTATAGTGGAGGACTGAATCAGTGCTTCACTGCAAAACTGCAGTCTTGAAATGGCTCTGCCCATTCAAACCCAAACTATTGGATCAGTGAGGAAACTGCCGGCACAGTCCATTTAGAAACCTACTTTTGCACCTGTAGGGCCCTGAGCTAGGCCAAGGGTATGTTGAGAATTGCAGCCTGAATTACCTGCTTCAAACGTCTCATCCCCATTGTTTAAGGTATTTAAGGCTAAATATGATTTTTTTAAATATAAAAAATAACCATCAACAACAAGAAATGTAACCAATAATAAAAAGTGGAAAAAGGAAGAGCCAGACCAACGCACCAAGTAACACATATTTTTACCCTCTTATTATAAAAGCGTTTCCATACTGCCATTATCATAAAATCCGAGGGTGGTATAAACAATAATTCATAAAAGCACCATTCAAACCATACAGTTAGTAATTAAAGAGGCAGGCTAATCCTAATGATAAATAAGTAGCAGCTGCAAAGGCCTGTTGGCATTAAAAGGGCTTGAAAGTCAACAAGGAGGCTTGCTGTTTCATCTCTACTGGAAAAGTGTTCCACAGCATGAGACTGACTAAATGCCTCAGGTCTCTTAAATGTAACAAACAGTGCTTTTCCAGATGATCTCAGTGATTGAGCCAGGATATGAGAGTCCTGAAGATATCAGGGACCCAAGTTGCTTTGTGCATTGCCACGAGAATCTGGAACCTTGCCCGGTAACATTTGAAGACTGGAATCTTATACTGTTACCTGGGAGTAAACCCCAATGAATTGAATGGGACTTATTTCTTGGTACACACAAATTGAACTTTGCTGTATAAAATCTGGCAGAGTAAAGAGATATTGACAGATGTGCAACTCCATATAAACTTGATTGCCTTTACTAAAGCCAGATCCAATTTAATTAAACCTTCTCCCTGTTTTAAGGTTTGGAATTTTCCCTTCCTTTTAAATGTGTAGAAAGGTGTCTCTGTGTGTGCACGGAATGGCCTTCAGCTGGCATTAATGGGACTTCACCTTCCTCTTCCTCCCCGCAAATCTCCTCCAGAGGGTTGGGGACCCTTTGGAACAGATCTGGAAGTGTGCATTTCCCACAAGTCTGCTTGTGAAACGATAGATACCACTGAAAGTTTTGTGTGGTGTTCTGTGTGCATTTTTTATTAAAACAGTGATGCCACAAGATGGGTCTGTTCAGTTGTGGCTGATGAAAAGGTAGAATCTTAAAAACAAGCACCAGCTGAAAATCTAAGCCCCTGTAAGTCCCACTGATGACAATGGTGGGGTTTGTGTGTTTAGCCTAGGCTTAACTCTGCCACTGAAATAAACTGGACTTAAGCACTTTATGTTTGGCTGACTAATGCCCTTAAATACACAAAGATATGAGCTGAATCAGCAAGTGACCAGAAATAAGTTGATGAGAGATTAACCAAGTAGTCAAATAATAACAAGATGTGAGAAAGAAATGGTGGTTTAAAAATAAGTCAAAATAGTAAATGTATTTTTTTTAAAAAACAACAACCATTTCCCACACAGGTACAATAGGGCTTTTTTGTTACAGTTTGGCTTTTGATGCCAGTATAGACCTTTCAATGACACTGATGAATTTTGCAATGTAAATATCTCTGAGAATTTCAGAACTACTGTTTGTCAGAGCATTTAAAACATGCCAGTCTTTCATCACCTGCACTGCTTTGGTTAGTCTTTTCCAGAAGTGGGCACTGGAGCATGTATTAGGCTTCTCAGTCTTTGGATAACTGCCGCAAGAAGAAGAAAGGGAAATCAGTTAATGTAGGTCTGCAGTCAGTTGGAATGGGGTTGATCCTGTTTCAGAGATGGAAAAGATACTTAAGCCATGATGCGGCAGAAGTGTGCTTGAATAAGCCCTAAAAATAAGGTCACAAAAGTTACTAGCCTGTGGCAACATTTACTAGTCTGCTAGGTGCTGAAGAGGAGACAGTTCTGCCCTGCCAGTGGGTTTCTATGCTGTCCCAGGGAAGATCCCTCCCCTGCTAGGCTAGTAACTTTTTTACAATTCTGTCGCCTACCACCAGACAGGTGGTTAGATACAAGGCTAGCTTAAATCCATGGGCATCAATGGACTTAAGAACGGTTGGCTGTCTTGGATGGGACTGGAATTGGATAGATTACCAGTGTTCTCCTTTCTTCCTTTCATGGCAAATGTATGCAGTGACTCTTATTATTACTGCTGCACTTAAAATGCTGTTCTCCTTGCTTTGTTTACAGAAGACCAAATCCTCTCGGAGCTTGGCCACAACAACAGAATTTATAACAATGCTGGTGAGGTGGCTAGTGGACAGCTAATGAACGGTACTTTCTCAATGGATGGGACTGGACAATCGTATCAGGACTTGAGGGATGGAAGCCCCTACGGAATCCCACAGTCTCCCGCTTCTATATCATCCCTTCCATCACACACTCCATTGCTAAATGGCCTGGATTACACAATGGACAATAATTTAGGAATAATGGCACATGGAGGGCAGGGGGTGAGTCAGACACTCAGAGCGATGGCTGGAGGCCCAACCTCTGATATTTCTACTGGAAGCAGCGTTGGTTATCCAGACTTTCCAACAAGCCCTGCCTCTTGGCTTGATGAAATGGATCATCCTCCTTTTTAAAATTTTGCGATCCCTTCAATTTTGCCATACCCCCACTTGCTCTCTGGGGCCTGAAAGCATACTTAAAAATAACAAACACCCACTGAGGGACGGCAATCAGACTTCAAGGATCACAGGCGTGCCATTCCGAGAACATTTCCATTATTTTAGAATGGGAATCCACTATTTGTTTCCTGTAGAGCTGAAAGAAAACATGGTATTAAGATATATATTTGCTTTCTGTCTGAAAGAGTGGGACATAGGAGGCACTGCTCCTGAACAGAGCACATTGGTGTGTATAGTATTTGTATGACTTTAGGGGTGCCAGCTGTAGTAAATAAGAGTTTATTGACTCTTACCATAGAGCTCTGCTGTTGAGTGCAACACTAACACATGTTGAAATGACTAAACATTTTGGCCTTTGGCAGCTCCACATCAGCTCTCATGTGGCATGGCCACTGTCCTCATTTGCTCACCTCTAGTCAACTAATGGAAATGCAATATTGCTAAATCCAGACTTGACTGCTGAAGAGATGGAAAGTTATTGGGAGATTGCAATTCCCCCCTTCCCCGCCCCTTCTGTATTTTCTTCCTCCCCCAGTCCTGCAGCTTCACATTTACTTGGCTGTTTCGGTATATCTTTGCCTTATGCAGGATAAATGGTGGGGCAGCCACAGGTGGTTTTACTTCCTACCTACATTGCAGCCTTTAAGCATTTGCAGTTTGCAGCAGCACAGGGGCTGTTGCTGCCCTTTCCTCTCTTTTCCCAGCCTCTGTACCAACTGGCAAGGCAGAGTACCCAAAACAAGGCAGATACAATTTAATCTCCTACATTTCCAACCCTTCCCAGTCACCAAGCCAGGCCTGTCCTGTTTTCGGCTAGGGGAGAGGAGGTACCATTGTGATCAATTGGACAACGTGCTACAGAGGAGCTGAGAGGAAAACTGATTTTGCATAGGCTAGAAAAACCTACACCACAGGTGGGTCACGGGGCGATTACAGCAGTTATTTTCTTGACTTGCTGGGATCACTGGTTATAACCACTGCAAGAGCAGTATTTTTTACCTTGGGACACTTCCCCTCTCATGAAAAGAACAACAACAAAATATCTCTCCACAATGCACAATTTTACTGGGCTTGTAGTCCCCATCAACTATGTGAGCATGCAAGGGTCCAGCATGGGCAAAAAGTCCGCAGTAGGCCTTTAACACCGTCTCCACTACTCCAAGGCTGCAATCTGCATACAAGTCAAGCACAAGGCATATTTCGTCTGATCAGAAATGAAAAAAGGAGTCTTAGTTTATAGGAAATTGGATTACAAAGAATTTGACAATGCCTATAATCTAGTGCAAAGTCCTATGCTGTCTCATTATTTCAGTACATGGTATAATATGGCACCATGCTAAATGACACATTTTTATTGCCATTGCTATGCTGCTACCGGTTTTCGAGGAGACAAACCTTTAGAAGATTTAAAGCTGTTCAGAATTCACCCGCCAAAGAAAGCTTCATAGCAGGGGTAGGAAACCTGTGGCCCTCCACTTATGGTGTTTATCAGCCCCAGCCAGAAGAGCCAGTGGCTAGGAATGGGAGCTGTCCAACAACCATCTCTGGGGTGCATGGGATCCCCCCGTTTTCTAGGGTGGGAAGACTATGAAAAGACTGAGAAAGAAAAATAACATGACAATCATATGGTGGAAGACATTAGCCAGAAACCAGATGTGTCAAGAGGGTTTCATAGACTATCTGAGATCAGAGTTGTTTAACTTTTCAATGAAGCAGTTCTGTGAACAATTTGAACTTTCTTAGAGACTCATACACATTCCAAGCCTGCCTCACATACCTCAGTACTGCATTGCCCTTAGAACTACTATAGTCTTATAGGTAAAGGTAAAGGTACCCCTGCCCGTACGGGCCAGTCTTGACAGACTCTGGGGTTGTGCGCCCATCTCACTCAAGAGGCCAGGGGCCAGCGCTGTCCGGAGACACTTCCGGGTCACGTGGCCAGCGTGACATCGCTGCTCTGGCAAGCCAGAGCCGCACACGGAAACACCATTTA
This sequence comes from Podarcis gaigeae, assembly GCF_964106915.1. Lineage (NCBI taxonomy): Eukaryota > Metazoa > Chordata > Lepidosauria > Squamata > Lacertidae > Podarcis > Podarcis gaigeae. Next base: position 93,026,282 of record NC_139682.1, on the reverse strand, counting down.
CCTTCCCGCTGGTAAGCGGTCCCTATTTATCTACTTGCACCCGGAGGTGCTTTCGAACTGCTAGGTTGGCAGGCGCTGGGACCGAGCAGCGGGAGCGCACCCTGCCGCAGGGATTCGAACCGCCGACCTTTTGATCGGCAAGTCCTAGGCGCTGAGGCTTTAACCCACAGCGCCACCTGTGTCCCTACTATAGTCTTATAGCCCTTCTTAATTACAGTGGTGCCTCGCAAGACGAAATTAATCCGTTCCGCGAGTCTCTTCATCTAGCGGTTTTTTCGTCTTGCGAAGCACGGCTATTAGTGGCTTAGCGGCTCTTAGCGGCTATTAACGGCTTTAAGAAAAAGGAAAAAAACTCGCAAGACGAAGCGTCTTGCGAAGCAAGCCCATAGGGAAATTCGTCTTGTGGAATGACTCAAAAGACGGAAAACTCTTTCGTCTAGCGAGTGTTTCGTTTTGCGAGGCATTCGTCTTGCGGGGCACCACTGTATTTGAGAATCACAGAAAGCTTCTCTTAACGGTGTCTTCTATAAATTGGTTACTGTTTGCAGACATAGCTCAGGGAAGAACTATGTCTTTCCTTGCATTTCCAGACTATATTCACTGAGTAAAAGGAGCAAGGTCACATGAGTGTAACGAGAAGCTGAGAACTGGCCCATGCATAGGTGTTCAATATGTGATTACTTTTTTGTGAATGAGCAGTCACAGAGCACACAGGTAGATCAGTTTTAGCACCTCAAGCACAACGATTGCCAATGAGGTTACACACACAAGTGTACCAGTCTTACACGTGCAAACTCTCAATATTCTGTCCCTGAACCAACAGGGCGGTAGCCAACTATGTCATACCCTGAGTAGACCCACTGAAATATTAGCAATGACTACAACCCATAGAATTGTAGAGTTGGAAGAGACCACAAGTGTCATCTAGTCCGACCCACTGTAATGCAGGATTCTTTTTGGCCAACGTGGGACTCAAACCCACAACTCTGGAGATTATGAGTCTCATGCTCTACCGACTGAGCTATCACACAGTCAAAGCCTAAAAAGAAGCTTTCACTTGCTCTTGTGGGGTTTGGGGGCCTATTTTGAAATCACTGAAGAATGGGACAAGACACAGTAAAATGCTAAAGGAACATAACAGCTTCTCGACCCAAATACATGCTGCCTTTCACTGTGTGAAAGTATGTATGTTTCTCCCTTGGAGAGATTATAGCTGTTAAGGGGAAAAGTGCATATGTAAAGTTTTTAATTCCATGGCAAAAGCTTTCAACATGTTATTGCGAAAAATATAAACAGAACTGAATTAGGTAAGGGATTTCTGCTGACTTCCATAGCTGCCATTCCATAATCAAAACAATCTAATGAAAAAAGACCCTGTAATGTATCTTTTGAAGGTCTCCAGATTAATATTCACTGCTCCTTTTTTTTCCTTTAAGCATTTAATTGGAATTCTGCCTCCACTGTGAAAAATGTTGCCCCTACAAGATTTTGTGGGGGAAAGTGAAGACTGCTTTCTGTTTTATGGAGCTGGTAATAATTTGGAATTGTGTGTCTTGCTTTTTTAAAAAAACTTGTTCAGTTTTGCCAAGCAATGTACACCATGTGAAAGATCACTACTGATCTCATGTAGAATGAGCTCCACATCTCTCCTGACCAGCACTCTGTCTCATTTTCAAACAAAATTTAGAAACATTTCCCTTGAGTCGGTATTTGATTTACCCCCACTACATTTATTAGTGGTAAAAGCGGACAATAAGACCACACAACCCAATGAGGATCAGACTGAAGGTACAAATGACCAAGCCTAAGTCCACTGTGCCACAGCTAAACAATCTCAGTCACACTTCTGACAATATATGCACATTTTCAATATCTTCCTTTAAGACACTGTAACTCTGTAAACTATTTCTATGTCATTTGTTACCATGACCCTTTATAATATCAAGACTAATTCATCTTCATTACTGAATAGCTTTTCTATTTCAATTCAAGTGAGAAAGCAATTATTCCAGTATCAGCCCCACACTCTGCTGAAATCAAGCTGTTTTATCCATATTGGAGCCACAGACTGCAGAACTTAAAATAGGTACAAAAAGGGTTTTTTGCAGGGGGTTTTCATTTTAACTTTCACCCCCCCCCCACAATAATTCATCCTATTCAAGCCTCTCAATATGCAGGTATATGCTTGCACATGTTCATGTATGTGGAGCCAATTACTCTGAACACAAGAGAAATCTCTAGAAGGCATGGGATTCATGCATCAGGCTTTGTTAGAACCATGACAAAAGGAAATGTGGCAATGTTTAGATCACGTATGTGTGAATGTTGTAGGCGTTGGGGCATTCTCTCTCTCTTTTTATAAATAATGAGTAATACATGGCATGCTGATGCCAAAACATAAGTACCTTCAAGCCCTTGTGGTTTCAGTGGGAGAGATACACATGTGCTCAAGTGCCATAGTTCCCTTTAAGTGAAAAGCAAGCCTCTGACTGAAATCAATAATGTCATTTCCCCCCATCATTCTCATTGCCTATATGGCATTATTTCATGCTTTACGCCAGGCTTCCTCAACCTCGGCTCTCCAGATGTTTTGAGACTACAGTTCCCATCATCCCTGGCCACTGGTCCTGCTAGCTAGGGATCATGGGAGTTGTAGGCTAAAAACATCTGGAGGGCCGAGGTTGAGGAAGTCTGCTTTATACTGTCAAGGATTGCACCTGCCCTTCGACCATTTCACCCTCTTCAGTCTTCACAATTCCTTTAGCCCAAAAACAAAAAATAAATCCGCAATGATGGGTTGCCTTTACCCATTTGGGAACAAAAACAAACAACGAAACATACATTGAGGCAAAAATAAGCTTGGGAAGAACAGCAGAAAAACCTATATGTTGTACGAGACAAGAATTTAACTTAGGAGTTTGTTGTGGAGGATACCTTTAAATACATCATGAACTATTCACAAGTGAAAATTACAAGTGTGAGGACAGTGCTAGAAATAATTTGACAAATGTTTTGTTCAAGATGCAATGATACAGAAACAGTAGCAACTGAGAGACCACAAAGAAAACCCGGAACAAACTTTGCATCCTACTGCTGCCCAGCCAAGATCCCTTTAAAATTCTTAGCTTCCACATGGCACAGGTATACTATATTTTGGTTTACAATGTGTTACCAAATCTTTAATGCGGAATTTGGTGCAGCAAAGAATAGGCAGGCTATCAAGTTTGTGAGAATGATGAACATTAATACTGATTTGCTTCTGTGTACTTCATTTTCAATTCCTGGTTACCAACTCCAGCAAAGTCAGTAAGGAATTGTGTGCATCAAGGCTGAATTAACAAAAATCTGCATGCATGCAGATGGTGCTCTGCTCTTTGGCTGGATTCTTTATCTCCATTACATCTTTCCTTCAAGGTTCAAAAGAAATTATATATACGCCCCCACTCAATCAAAGCTCAAGTGTAATAGTCAGAGGGGTAGAATGGACTTATAAACTCTACTGGATGCAAAAGGGCATCTGTGTACATTGATGCCACACCCAGAACACCACTGCTAAGGTATCAACATAGCTACTTTTCTGCAACAATCGCATGTGTATGACAATTTATCGATCTGACAACATCAAATGGGTGAAATGTTTGCCCTTGAAACTTTTATTTAGACGATCAGTTTGCATCCCAGTTTTATTAACCTGATTAAGCATAAGTTATAAACGCTTTGCCATGAAGTGTCTAATAAAGTTTGACATTTTCTGGATGATTTAAGAACATCTGCCTGAAATTGTTCAGATGCAGAGAGAATCATGCATTACTGCATGTTCTTTGCCATCCATGTCTCCTTAATTCCTGAAGAGCTTAGCATAACATTTTACCCGCCTTTGCATAAGGTCTCAGTGTTTTTGACCAGAACTCCTCTTCTATGACTTTAGCTTTCACCTGCACTCTAACGCAGCTAAGGCTGGTATATTTGTGGGAAGGAAATCCATCTTCCTGTTTGGAGCACTGCATTTCAGGACTTGGAAACAGTGCTCAGAGGACTAATTCACAGTTTAGTGTGAACATGTTGTATGTTATGACCTGTTGCTGCAGGGCTTTGGCCATGGCTGAAGCTAAAAAAGAAAAAGCACACCACTGGCATGTTGTCTATTTCACTTGGGTTTGGTTGTTGTCTTTAAAAAGAGAAAGAAAAAAAATGAACAGGATTTGTTCCTAACCGCAACAAGGAAGCAAATAAGGCAAAAGCAGAGGTCAGGATTAGCATATTCACATTGCTTGGTAAACACAATGCTTTCCTAAAGCACATGGGTGACTTCTAGCTAGTGCTGTGGAATAAGAAGGCATTTTTTGTACCTGAAGAGCAGAACACACAGACTGTGTGCATGGTGGTGTCACGAGCTCATCAGGCATTCCATCCAATAGCTTCTCTGTGTAGACATGCAAGCACAGAACTCCTTAGAGGAGGGAAAAGACCAAGAACAAACTCAGCAACTTGGACTCGGTAAAAATGAAGCTGTCCACTTTTTGTTTCTGAATACAGTTTCAAGCAAGAAAAATGACAAGAGCAAGGCTGATGCATTCCTTACACCTCCCTCCCAGTTTGCTCTACCCCACCACGGACAGCTCCCTGCAGTTATACATTTTGTACAGTTCTAAAGCGAAGTCTAAAGAAACCTATTTATTGCCATGTGTCTCTGGAAAAAAACACAAAACAAAACCTGGCAAGTTTCTTCGTATATGCCTCATGTGTGCTGGCATGAGATGTATGTAAAAAAAGAAAGTTCTATGTAAAAATAAATATGAAAAGTTCTTTAGGATTCAAGTGCCTTTTTCTGTGTTGTATCAATAGTTTAAATTAGAGCAACTTTGCTTACAGCACCAACATACTTTCTCCAAGGATCTTTTAAATATATCACATTCACTACACAACTGAAAAGGTTTTAGACAGAGACCAGCACTTAGCACTTGGCTTAAATTGACCCACTAGCAGCTAATCTGTATCTTAGTAGAAATCTAGGACACAGTGAAGCTCTTATTTCTTTTTACAGGATGATATAGACAAATAACCAGCTTACCAACTGGTTACAAGAACTTGCGAAGTGTTTGTGTTCACCCATCCCATCATGCCCATATACAACTCAGACAGCTATGCAATGAGGGATGGATCTGCAGCCTTACATGGATGAAGGAAAAGAGTGTGAAGTTAAGCAGCCCAAGGTATTTGCATTATGACTACAAATTCCATCCTCCAAAGGACGCAGAAGTAAGAGCTGTTAGACAGTGGAATGCTTTCCCTCGAGAGGCTGTGGACTCTCCTTCCTTGGAGGTTTTTATGCAGAGGTTGGATAGCCATCTGTCATGGATGCTTTAGATGATTCCTGCATTGCACTAGATGACACTTCCAACTTTACAATTCTATGATTCTTTGAACATTTAGAGGGCCACAGATTCATCATCCCTGTTCTACAGATTATTTATTCCCCCAAACACCCACTTTCACATCCTCTACAAGGACATATATTTGGTTCCAATCTCAGAAAACACAATCTGGAGCTAGCTAGCTTAATGGGGCCGGCTGACTTTCAACAGACTAATCAACTGACTAATTAGCTTCTGTGTTTAATTTCAATCAAGACTTCCTCGTGTTGAAACACAGATAAGTGATAAAATCTATTACATTATGAGGGTTGGCAGAGATCAGATACTTATTTTCAGATGCCCAAGGTACATAGGTTTATCACCAGAGATACAGTTATCACCATGCAGCAACTGGCTGAATCATACCAGTCCATACAACCATTTTTTAAAAAGAGAAGCATGATGCTTTTCTATTCTCAGAGGCGGGCGGTTTTGTTTTGTTGTTGTTGGTGATGATCCTCATATACTGATGCACATTTTACCACAGCTGTCACTATTACTAAATTTTATTTGGGCTCTAATGTGGAATTTCTTTCCACATTTTTTGTTAATCACTTGTGCTCTTGGCAGTATGTGATCTGGCCATGGAATCTTTAGAGAATCAGAGTACAGGTTTTCTCCCACCCTGAACTCATACAAGGTGATAACCCCCCCCCCTCTCTCTCTCTCTCCTCTCTCTCTCTCTCTCTCTCTCTCTCTCTCTCACACACACACACACACACACACACGACAAAGACACATAATCCTACAGAAGCAGAAACAGAATTAAGCATCAAGTCATCAAACCTTCCCCAGTGACTCTCAAAGTGTTTGCTTCCATTCTGGTCAGAGAGCTACTTGCTAGACATCCAGTTCTGTGAGTCAAGAAAACGGACCAATTTTCTTTTCAGGGAATTCTAAACTTTATCAGCCTTTGAAGCTCAGACTTCAGAGATACTGGGCCAAGGAACACTCTGAAGCTGCGTATCTGGGCTCTTCATATACACCATGTTGGCTTTATGCATTTTAATCATTTTAACATTTAATGCTTCTCAATTAAAGTGATTTCCTGGAGTAGATGCCAGGCTTAGTTTGAATATGCATTAACCATTTTCAGTATCGGTAGTTAAAGGCACCAGAGGATTTAAACAGCAATCCAGGGGGCTGTTTGGGAAAAGGTTTGGCTGAATAAAGCAGATTATAAACAATAATATATGCCTTCTCGGTTTTTTTCTTCTTTTTTGGAAGGGCTCCAACTTCACAAACAGTCCTAAAGTGCTATAAACATATTCAGGCCTAAGCTCTGAGCTCTGCAAATGTACTTTGTGAAAGGTGTGGGCGCTGCAGCTTGCCACTTTGCATCTGGGCACGCAGCAAGCATGTGTTATTTTGGGAGAGCTTTTTAGTACACAAGATGTCCATCAGAGAGAACTTCCCTTCAAAATATTAAAATGCCAGAAAGGATAACCTTCAGTACGAAAGAATAAATAAATCCTAGCTACTGGGCAAAGTGGCTGCTACTGTGGTGCCAAGGGACCACAGAAAGGTGACTGTTATGCTCTTCAGTGTTTGCCAACTTCTCCACAGCACAATTCCAAAACTGATGACTGATTTTACGAATTTGCCAACCGTGCAGCAGTGACCATACTTTTCATGCCCTTCTCAATGCACCAAAATGTAGCTGTCACAATACCTTAGCTGAACAATGCTTCCAGCAAACATATCTTTGGATCTAGTCTCCATGAGAAGAAGAAGAACTCAAACATTTTTTTGGTGTGGGAGAAGAGATTTAACATGGGACTGCTAATTCAACTAAGAGTCTTGTCTGCCATAAAGATGGCTGTATGCAAATATAGGTGATAAACATGCCCAGTTCTGAGAAAAGGCTAGTCTGTTCTGACAGATTGTTATGTGTCCATCACTCTTATTTGTGTATGTTTTTCAGGCAACTGTACAACCTTGCAAAGAAATAATAAAAATGTGGTTTAAAATGCACATCACAGGGGTGGGTGCTGAGTGGGGAGGAAACCCCTTAGCAAACAAGATGGAAAATGAGCTTGCCCAGTCATCTTTGGACAGGCAGCAACAGGCAAAGGTAACCTGAGCAATGGCAAGAGGTAGGCACAAAGACAGAGCCACTACCATTCCATTATGAAAGATGAAACTGGGAGTAATATAGGTGTCCACCACTGCCTACATTTCATCTTCTCCGATTTATGTTCTTTAAAGCTTTGCAACCTCGTCTACACCAACCATTTCCAGTAGCATCTACACAAATACTAAAATATTTTCAGTGTAGACACAGCAGCAGTGAAGAAGTACAATGGACCTGTAACTTACTTGTACAGTGACAGAGAATGAGGGCGTAGCTGAACACTCCTATCAGTCCTAAAGGATGAAATTCTTGCAATGTTATTTATTTCTTGTGCATGTTCAGTCAGCCAGTGGACACTGGTGGATACTACAAAGTTACCAGCATACTTACTCACTTTGCATGCCAGAGAAAAGCTTTCCTCTCTTCTGATTTTCTTTCCGCAGAGAAGTTTCTACCATACCAACTCCTCAAACTGTTCTAGCAATCCAAGTACTATAAACTGTAAGCTGCAAATCAGTAATACTTTTCTTCCTCTCTTTCTGGATTCGCAGTCATTTAATATTTGATTTCATACTGCCTTTCAAAGATGCTTTAGTCTTCACAGTTTTTTAAATAGCTCCGTCGGTTCTCTTTCAGTAACTCTAGAACATGAGGTGATCATGACAGAACAATTAAAAACACCCAAAGTAACACTCCAGAATGTTCAACACAAAATCATGCTGCCGTTTGTGCAACTGATTTCACATGAAAGGAAGAAAAAGAGCAATTCAGAAACAATTATTTGTCATCTTTTATCGTGCAAGACAGTATTTTACAGAGACAGAGGGACACACACACAAAGGACACTCCCATCAGTTCTCAGTCTCAAAGCAGTAGCTCAGTCTCCATGTTTTGCCTTTTTGATCTTCAGGCGCCAGTAGGAAAACCCTCAATTCTCACATCTTAGATAACTCCATTGCTTCCATTACCCAATTCAAGGAAGTAGCAGTAGGGATACAGGACTAAAAAGTGAAATCTGTCATGGGAAGATCAGCTTTGTAAAGATGCTCATTTCTCCCCACCCCTTGCCCATCAGCTAGACTTTCCCTTCTTACTAGTAACTTGCATTTTGGAAAAGAGCAGATAAGTCTTGCAATTCAATCCTGTCCATATTTACTCGAGAAAACAAATCCCACAGAGGAGGCTTGCTCCTGAGTAGGCACATACAGGATTGCATTCATAATATAGTTGCTCCCTTAGTTAGCCTCTAGATTCATGATGAAACTCTGCTTTATGCAAACTGAGCCTCAGGCTGCACAAGGAGTGCAATGCTTGTGACCTATCAAAGAGGAAAGATCCCATCAGCCATGCTTGGCGCCCACCAGAAGCAGAGTAGAGCTGTTCCTTTTTAATTTGGGGCTACAAAAACAGGGGTCTGTCAAGCAAATGACAAGTCACAACCTATGGTTGGGGCTCTGTTGTGCCAGGCAGGCAACACAGATACGCAGGCCTGCGTTGTTCAGTGCAATATTGCAGTGCTCTGTTTTCTGCTCCCAGAAATAAGCTTCTTTGCTCTGCAGATTCCAGTCTCCATACATCATGCATATTGATTATGTGGACATAGGATGATTTTATTGCAGTTTTTCGTCCGTTTTGAGAGCCCTGGGCTGGGGCTACCTGCACTTCCTTGGCCTTTCGATCAAGCTTTGCTAGCCGTGTGCTCCTGCAGCATGGAGGTGATCACTTTACAGTCCGTTACCTCCTCAGGCAAGTAGCCCTCTGTGTCCCGAAGAGTAGGGTCAGCTCCAGACTCCAGGAGCAGTTTCACAATGTCAGAAAACTCACAGGTGGAAGCTAGAGGGGAAAGGGCAGAAAAAAACCAAAGGTTACTTTTAAGTGGCTTGCAGAACATTTGGTGAGTGGTGTGTTTCAGAATTGCAGAAGCAAAGAGTTTTAAAGCCAAATGGAAAAAGAAGTTGGCAAAGCAGAGAAAACTCTGCTGAAGATTGATATTCCACATTCTATCGACATGCCTAAGAACCACTATTTCAGTTTCTTAAAATGTATGTCAGGTCACAGTTTTGACAGTAGTTAGTAAGGAATGATTACTTGGATCTCGATTTATTACTAGAAAGGATTGGGATAAAAGTCTGAATCTTGGAACATGAAAAAAAACCAACTAACAGAGCTCAATCTTGGAGAACACTATGGCACCTCTGCTATTAACTATAGATATTACAGCAGAATTACTTCACAGGTAGCCAGGAAAACATAGCTTGCTGAAACGAAAGAGGAGGAGGATGGAAGAGATGCAGGATATTAAATTTAAATCGTAACCTTTCAGAGGAAACACGAGACCAACCTTGACTCTGACATTTCCTGACTTTTGAGCAATCTAAAAAATGGAATTATTTTACCAGACCATTAACACATTTTTTTTAAGGCTCACCCTTATAAAAAGACAAATTGCAGGTAAGACATTTCAGGGCGTGAAAAATTTTCTAGGCAAAGGGGGGACATCTTCTGCAGGCACAGTGGCAATTGTGGCGCATAATGTCTCAATGCTGCCATCACCCACAACTCATGACCTGCAGCCTTAGGAAGAAGTGGCTAAGACATCAAGGCCTTCCAAAAGAGGTAGTAAAGCAGTGTGTCCCCCCCCCCCCCAGCAGATGCCTTTTGACTCTGAATGGTTTCTGAGTTGTTTGCAAATATGCCACATAATACTTCCGGCTATAGACAAAACTGCTACTTTTTCTGGATTCATAAAGGTTCATGGAACCACCTAGCATTCATAACTCTGATGGCAAAGGCCGTGTCCCATGAGTATCCCTCCATTAGTGGCTTCATAGCTTGTGGAACAGAAGGCTGACTGTAGCAGCTGATATGATGCATCTGATAGTCTTCTTCTGCCCATTTTTTGGACATGTCTGCCTGATTTACAGGGGACACGAGGTGAATGAAGCAGGAAGGGAGACCACTTGGCCGAAACCTACCGATTGCAGCATAGATAATTTTACTCTCATGGCAACCTCCTGTTTTTCAGCATCTGCCTTTGGCTGGGGATTGAATGTGGGTGAGCAGCTTTAAAAACTAAACTGGGCAACTGAAATAATGAATGATATCGGGCAAACCGGCATGAAAAATATCTTAGAATCCAAGTCATTGTGGCTGTCAACTTAAGGAAGTTCAGATGCCCCTTCCATCCTTCCCCAAGCAGCACATTGTGCCCCCACAAAGTCTCTCTGTAGGGTTAAGGGGCGCCTTAGGAACCATGTAGAATGGCCCTGTATTGGGTTTGGATCCTAAGATCTAATTTAAGGGAGCCCACTGAAGGAAAGTTTCTGTCTCTTCTTGACAGTAGCCCCTGCACCCCACCCTAGATTGTTTGAGGCCTCTTGTCTCCTCCCTGAAAGGCTTTCGGCAGAGGATTGCAAGTGCACTCTGTATGTTAACTTATCTTGTGATCCAAGGCACTGTAAGTATCTCCCATGCAAATTTCCCTGTGCTAGCATTATTTGGAAGGACATGGGATGGGAGAGTAAAACTCCATCCAGGCTACTGCTATGTAAAAACTGGCTCTGCATTGATCTTTATTTGAATTTGAGCAGTAGATGAGCACTGATTTCTTCACAAAGAAACTGGAATGAAATTTCAACAGCACTTTTCCTGTAGAGGTGATTAATATGATTCTATTCTCTCCTTCCTTAAAATAGAGAAGTAGGAAGTAGAACACTAAAGAGGCTTCCAATTGCCAAAGAGATGAGATGCAAAAATATTACAAATCAGAATTTGCCTGTAGTCCTGGAGAAAAGACGGGAAGACTGTGATGCATTAGAGCCAGGAATATTAAGTGAAATGTTGTACAATAGGTTTGTGTATTGTAGCTCACACTGGATAGAATTATGAATTGCACACTAGACTAATGTAACACCATAGGCCCACTCTCCCTCACACTGGAGAGGAAGCCTTTGCTTAACCTGAAAGCATGATGGCTTTGGCTGGAAGATTTACCCGAAAGCAACTTTGTAACTGAAATTTCCAGTGGGAGCTAAACCTTCAAGAAGCCTCTCTGTTGAACACTAATTACTGTTTTTAATTATATTTCAAATCAGCACATTAGTGGTGTACTTCTTTTTGCAATTAGGTGTAGTAATTAGAAATGTTTGAATGTTTTGTTGCCTTCCTCAGCTGACACAGGGGGGGAGAGGAAGCAAAGGTTTAATTAAAATAGGACAGCGGCACATTTGGAGGTTATTTAAAGAACAATTTTAGCATTTTAGGAGCTTATGCTAGGCAAAAAATCATTTATCTGTCTGGGCTGGAGCTGCTAAGCACATCTGGCAAAAAGCTCTCAAACCAAATACTCCAGGATCTTGCAAGCCAAGGCTTGTGTTAGTCTCGTGCGTAGGATTGTGCCCCATTCCCCATGTGAAGACAACCCAGACGGCTTCCCGAACTACCTACCCGCCACCTTCCACCTACCCGCCACCTACCTTCCACCTACCCGCCACCTTGGGCAGCAAAACAAAATTGCCCCTGTGAGACAGGAATACACAGATGACCAACAAGAAGCTGTGCCTTTCCTCAGAGTCAGCGAGGGAGTGACAGGATGAACTGTGTAGTCCTACTGCCCTGGCAACAGGGAAGCAACCCATCTACAGGACATCTTCCGAGAAGCTAGGAAACTTCCTCATTACTTGGTGGTACAATATAAGGCAGAAAAGGGTGGGAGATCTTTGTTCCACTTCTGAAAGAAAAAGCTAACCAGGTGTAGAACTAGGCTGGTTAAGCCCCTCCCTGCCAGAGGCTGTTTTTAAGCCCACATGTTGGGCGTAGGGTTGCTTAAATGTGCTTTACCTAGTATAGATTTATCAGCTGCTTAACAGCTCAAAACCAGGGAAGGGACCAATATTATACCCCTGCCCGCAAACAGACCGTTCTGGGTCTCTCTTTTTTAGGAGATGCCGTATTACTCATCTCCAGTAGAAGCAGCTGAACGGTTAAAACAGATCAGGGCTTACTGATCCCACCACACTAAAAGAAGCCACAATGCTATTCTTCAAATTAAGGGCCAAACGCTTGGGTAGAGCCAAAGGTTTTCTGCCTGGTGCCAAAAAATAAGGCATGCTTGCCTGGGGAGAGCATTCCACAAGTGGGTTGTCAGCACCAAAAAGGCAAGGTCTTATGTTACTACCCCCCAAACCTCCCATGGAAGGGTAGCAGATGAAGAAGGGCCTCAGATGATGATCACAGGGTCCAGGTTGGTTCATGTGGGGAGAAGTAGTTCTTGGGTCTTGAGCCACATAAGGCTCTTTGAACCAACACATTGAATTGAGCCAGCAAGCAATTTGGTAGCTAGTGCAGTTGTGCCAGAATCAATGGTACATGCTAAGAATGTCCTGCGCTGGGCAACAAATTGGTGAAGTTGCTTGGAAACCAATCTCCTGGAAAGGCTGTAATGGAAGGAACCCTGAACAAGAAGAATGGTCCAGGCCCAATAGAGAGATCTGTGCAATCTGAAGTCTGACCCATGCTTTTGTGAACACCATGCTATGCTTAGCGGAATACTGACAAATTTCCATGTGCTGGGAGTTCTAGGAAGAGATGAGAACACAAGGGTCTTATTAAATGCTTGGAGGAATTCTCAGGTGGGTTCAAGAACGATCCAAGATGTCATTTCTCATAGTGAGGGGCCCTTGGAAATCTGTGCGCTTTCAAAAATGGGTTGAAAAACACGAGAACCTACTTCACATGAAAAGGCAGAGCACGCAAGGTGGCCCAATTGATAGCGCATTTTGATTTGGATTTGGATTCAATCCTCCATTCTTCCACAGGCATAACTGGCGACCTTGTGCAAATCATTCTCTAAACACTGCAGTTTTAGATTTATGAAAATGTAAGTAAAAGTGACCTACTTCATAGGATTGTGGCAAGGAGGGAAGAGATTGGAGAGACTGCACGGCGTATTAGAATTACTATATTGGCGATAAATAGATCTTGGTGGTAGTAGGAACCTTTACAGCTGACAAAATTAATTATGGTTGGGATCAGCCCATAAAAAGAGGCAGGTACAACCTTAAAGATGCACAACTCAATCCTTGACATGTTTACTTGGAATCCCCTCCCACTGTGTTCAAGGGGCCTTACTCCAAGTACAATGGCAGAAGACTGCAGCCTTCATTGATTAATCAGCAAGGGAAATTTTTAAATCAGTATGGCTACAAGTTAATAGCTCTTTTTTCAGCTCTTTTGGTTCCAGGGTTACCATAAAAGGGAAAATATTAAAAGATTGCATTTTGTTCTAACAATGAGTGGCATTTTATATAGTTTCTTTCAGCATTGTATAAAATAACCTATATTAAAATTGTGCTAACATTTCGTTTATTTTAATCAATGCCATTTTAACCAGTTGACAGCCCAAAACGAGCAAGCATTAAGTAGTGGCAGGGTAGTTATCTCAATTATATTTCCAAACAAACCAAAACAAAGAAAGCCAGACATTAATCCAGCCTCCAAATGTCACCATCTTTCAACAGGAGCCTCCATAGTAAGTAAAGTGGGGGCAGCTGCAGCACTACTTGAAAATAGCCCCCTTGCTTCTACAACAATGGCACCAGGGATCCTTTACAAACGGAGGTGCAGTGTGGACAGATATTTGGCATTTCTGAGGAGGGGCCCAAAGTGAGACAATGTGTTGCCACTGCACCGGGAAACCCAAGAGGGCCTCAAGCCCACCTCTAAAGAGTGCAAAACTTCCCCTGGAGATTAGAACAGCTGTTGGATTTACAGCACATCCTGGGAACGTCTATTTATCAAGCACCAGGGAGGCAGCCCTGACACAGGCACAGGTGAAGATGAATTTTCATTCAGCACAGTTTGCCTTCCAAGTCCATTAATCCTCAGGGTTTTCATGATGGATTTCTCCTTTTATTATTTATTTTCACTCCAGCATCCCCTCCCACTGCCCTGCACCAGCGCAAAAAGAGCAGAGCAGATGGTGTTTCAACGAGGAAGAAAGAACCCGGGAGGATACAGAGAGCCAGCCCACGCTACAGTCAGGTGACTTCAAGTCCAAGGAGAAACCTTGATTTCCTCTGGGAGACACAGAGCCAATCGTTTGAACATTCCCTGAGGGAAACAAGTGTGTGCATGGGGGGGAAGCGGCAGGGAGGGGGGGAGAGAAGGTCTTAAAGAGGGAATTTAAGGCTAGCAAGCCATTCATGGGGGAGACCACACACATCCTAGCCTTTTCAAAGACACAGTGCTAGTGCTGACTATTCAGTGACAGGGGCACCAATAACCAGAAGATATTGGACGGAAGGGGGTGGGTCCCTTTAGGCAGACCATTTGAGGGTAACATACTGGGGAGCTGTCCTTCATTTAACCTCCGAATGGCTCTGACCCGTGTTTAATCAGAACAAACCAGGATTTATAACCCATCTAAGGATGCGGCTTGACACTTTCTGTAATCACAAGAGCTGCTGAGGCAAGGACAGCTGTCAGGCCAAACATCCTCATCAAAAGATAGATAAACTCAGATTCTATTTCACCATCCTTACTGTAAAGGGATTTTGCTAACTACTTGGTTTGTTGTACAGCTGCAGCAAAGGGGGGGGGGGGATGCCCATAGACAAGAGGTTTGTGTCTACAATCAAGTCTTGGTTACAACGAATGACTTTATTATGCAGTCCAAGGAATGAATAAATAAATAAATAAGGATTTTTCAGGAGGGCGCTGGCCTGAGCAAGTCACAATGATTAATTGAACAAACAAGATATTGTCAGGCTTCAAGTAATGTTTGATTAGTGCTATTGGAGGTGGTAACAAAGAAAACAGGATACAAGGATACAGGCAGTGAACTCAAACAGTAAGAACCCAACATTGTTCCTTGCTGATAAACAACAGACACCCCTTGGGTGTTATTAGCCACATCAGATTTTATTATACCAAATGGACAATAAAAGGAAATACAAGCAATCTGTCTCAAACAACAGAAGACTCCTCTGAATTCTTGGAATACACTTTTTTTCACTATAAAATGTTTCTGAATAATAAAACTGCATAATGGAATTCAGTGAAAACAGGCCCGGTCAATCTAATGACATCCCGCTCCCTGTTACTACCTTATTTGGAGGGGAGAATATGGTTTTGTTTCCTGGCGTGGAACGTTATTACACATATATTTGCACATACCCTCATAAGTCTTCAGCTGTCTAGATTCTATTACAAAATTAAAAGCAAACTAATGAGAAGCATTAGATGAATATTCAAGTCAATAGAATGCTGTAGCTTATTTTGACCTATCTTTTCTGACAATACCTTTACTCAACTTTGTATTTAAGCACTCACAAAGGAAGCCTCCTCCTCTGGACCCAACAGAGAAACACAGTGAACTGCTGTGGAGGGATGAAGCAGTCTGCTACTCCTTTGCCAGTTCACAGCAGGCTAGTAAAACATTTTGTAGGCTAGTAATTTTGCAGACTTATTCACGAGGCTGACTTATCTGGAAAGACCAGAGGAGGGTGACCAGAATGGCAAAGGGTCTAGAAACCAAGTCCTATGACAAATCATTGGAAGAGCGATATGCTTTGCCTGGAGAAGCTTCAGGGGAGACATGGAAGCAGTCTTCATATATCTGAAAGGCTGTCATGCAGAAGATGAGGCAGGCTTTCCCTCTGTTGTCTTAGTGGGAAAGTCTAGAACAATGGGTGGAAACTGAAGGGAAGTGGATTTTGGCTAAAGATTCAGGAAAAACCTCTTAATGGTAAGAGCTGTTCAACAGGAGAACAGATTGGCTTGGGAGGTGGGCAGGCTCTCCTTAGCTGGAGGTGTTTAAACAGGCAGGACAGCCATATGACAGGGGTGCTATTGTTGCATCCTGCACTACAAATCCTGCACTGAGCAGCGGGTTAGAATAGTTGTCCTCAAAGATTCCTTCTAACTCTATGATTCTATTTTAGAGGCTGACTGAGTTTAAGTTACCAAAAGATCCATTAAAAAAACAAAACACCTATGGTATTTGAAGCCATTTCCCTCATTCATGCAATATTATTATTCACTTTGTAGCAGGCTTAAAGGAGATAAAGTTAAGAGTCTTAGCTTGGAAAGCAATGTTTCCTGGTTTGAACAACTTATTACAAGTTGTTAAGCAGGCCTTTACTTCTGTTACGTGTAGCTGTCTTGGGTATCATTTATTCACTCTACCAGATAATGTAGGTTAATAGGCAAATATGCTCACTCACTGCTTACCGTAATGCAATGCTGTTTGGCCTTCATCATCCTGGGGGGAAAAGAGAGAACTAGATTTAGTTTTATCCACACATATGCATTTTTAAAGAAAGCCATGATTTTCTCTATTTCTTGGGTAAAATCGTACAGGGAACATCGCCATGCCACATTGAGAACAGCTTCACTGGCTCCCTGTCTGTTTCTATGAGCAATTGAGAGTGCTGGTTTTAACCTTTGAAGCCCTAAACCTTTTGGGACCCAAGTCCCTTATGGATCACCTTTTCCCACAAGGGCCTCTCTGCATATTAAAGGCAATCCCCTAAGACTCAAGAGATTAGACCAGGCTTCCTCAACCTCGGCCCTCCAGATGTTTTGAGACTACAATTCCCAGCATCCCTGACCACTGGTCCTGCTAGCTAGGGATCATGGGAGTTGTAGGCTGAAAACATCTGGAGAGCCGAGGTTGAGGAAGCCAGGATTAGACTTTTTCCAATGGAGGCATCCCATCTTTGGAACTCTTCCCCCAGAGAGACTCACCTGGCACAAAGTTTGTTCTCTTTTTGACACCAACATCTTTTTATTATTGCAGGCACTTAAAATAATTTATTCATGCTGGCATGCTTTATTGTTACGGTTTATCATTTTATAGACTTTATCGCTTATAGGTTTTGACTGTCTCTGTAAACTGTCCTGTGAATTCTTTTCCTGATTGAACAACAGGGTGTAAAATATAAAAAACAAAATAAAATGCCACTTGACTTACATTCCTGTGCATAATTTGTTTAATGAGATACAAAATCTGCAGCTAAAATTTACAGTAGAGATGATTTTAGCTGAATCCTTATCTTTTCAACATGGGTGATAGTGACAAACAGATCTGCTTAAACCCAAGTGACACAAGCAACACAGGTGATGCAGTACTGTAGCTGGAGCAGCCCCAGCTTTTGTGGGGACTAGGATAACTTTTTGCTCCCCCATGTTCTTACACATTGGCTGTTAAAGAGCCCCTGCCTCCTCCTTGGCTAAAGAGTAATTGAAGCCTGTGTGGTAGAGCTGAACCCAAGGCCTCACACCAGGTTCTTGCTTCACCACCCCCCAAACAGACAGCAGGGTTCCCTGCAACTTGGCACTTGATACCCACTGACCCACCGGTGCTAAAACTCTTAACAGATCTTTGAACCACAGCCTCAAGCTCAACATTCATAGAATAGGTTGCAAGGTGCTGGGCTGTGCGACCTTACATTGACATGGGTCTTGAAACAACCTCCTCACCATCAGAACCTGGTTCACTTACAGGCCTGAATGAAGCAAAACAAGAGGCAAAGCCTCAAAGAGGAGTTGGAAGACACATTTATGAACAATAATCGTCTTAGGCTTCAATCCAATACAGGCAGTGGGCATTTTAGGTGCGTCCAATTGACAAGAGATCAATGACACACAGGTCCTTTTGGACCCAGAAGAGGGTGGAACAGGGGCACGGCAGAGCATGGTTATGCACACTCCATGGACATGCGTGGGGGCCAGGAACGAAATGGTCACCACCTGTACATACTTATCTGGAAGCAAGTCCTTTTGAACTCAAAGCACTCTGAAAGGAGATAGAACCTTAATCTTGAGCCCCAGTGGATGATTATCAATCACCAAAATATGTTGGGTATTTTGGTTTTCCTAAGCCTTTACATGTCTATAAAGACTGAACTTTCAGTATTGTTTTTATTTTTGGTTTTTCCCCTCAGTGCTGCTCTGTTTCGACCATCTTCTTAGCCAGACAAGCTTTTGACATCAAGGGTGCCATTTAGATCAACTTGGGGCCCTCTAGGTGCTGTTAATTCCCAGCCAGTTTAGTCCAATGGTCAGAGATGATGGCACTCTAGTCCAACAACATCTGGGGACCCAAGGATGAACGACACTGGTCCAGACTACAGTACCAGCTTGCCTGAACACTGTCCGCACAGGCCTATCCCTCCTCATTAGGCTCTATAAACCCTTGGTATCAAAAGCCCATCCCTCTGTCTGCACATTTCATCTTGAGGGCGAAGACTCTGATACTTTGGCCCTCCTTTCTTCTCTCAGATTATCACATCTGCCTAATTTCATAGAACCACAGAACTGTAGGTTTGGAAGGGTCATTTGGTCCAATCCCCTGTAATTCAGGAGTCAGAGCTAAAGAATCCCTGACAGATGGCCAGCCAACCTCTGCTTGAAAACCTCCAAGGAGGGAGAGTCCATCACCTCCCAAGGGAGTCCGTTCCACTGTCAAACAGCTCTTGTTCTTGCACTTGCTCTGACCTCTGACCCCTACTGTGCCCCACTTCAGCAGTCCTCAAATCTCAGCCTTCACTATGCTCTTGTCTTAGGCCAGGGGTCTGCAACCTTTAAGACAAAAAGAGCCACTTGGACCCGTTTCCGAAGAAAAAACAACTTGGAGCCGCAAAACCATTGCAACATTTAAAACAAATATAACACTGCCTATATTGTTTCTTACCTTAATGCTATATATACAGGATCGTAACGCACGCACCGCCCCATGCGACATCACAGCCAGTACAGCGCCCGCCACAGGGGGGAGTGTTGGGGTGCACAATGCGCCTCCTCCCCTCGCTAGTATCCGCCCCGGAGCCGTGGCAAAGGTGTAAAAGAGCCACATGCGGCTCCGGAGCCGCGGGTTGCAGACCCCTGTCTTAGGCTCTTGAACGTACCTTCTTCACACAGTGTACAGTCAAACTATGGAACTCACTCCTACAGGAGGCACTAACCTAAATTGCTTTAAAAGAGGATTAGACAAATTCAAGGAGGAGAGAGCTATTGATGCCTTCTAGCTGTGATGGCTATGTTCAGCTTCCACAGTTGGGAGGTAGTAATGATTCTGAATACAGTGGTGCCTCGCTAGACGAAAAGAATCCGTTCCGCGATTCTCTTCGTCTAGCGGTTTTTTCGTCTTGCGAAGCAAGCCCATTGACAGCTTAGCGGATTAGCTTGGCTTAAGAAAAGGGCGAAAAAAGCGAAAAAAACCCACGGGGGGGGATGAAAGATTTTTTTCGTCTTGCGAAGCAACCCCATAGGGAAATTCGTTTTGCGAAGCGCCTCCAAAACGGAAAACCCTTTCGTCTAGCGGGTTTTTCGTCTTGCGAGGCGTTTGTCTTGCGGGGCACCACTGTACTAGCTGGAAACCACAAGAGGGGAGAGTGCTCTTGTGCTCGAATCCTGCTTGCAGGTTTCCAAGGGCACCTGGCTGGTCGCTATGATAAGTTGCTAAAATAGATGGGACACTGGCCTGATCCAGCAGACTTTTCTTATGTTCTTATGAATCCTAGTCTACCTTTTCTGGAAGCTGACTTGTCCAGTTTTGGCTATTCCCTCACCTCTTGACCTTTGGACTCTGTTCTGCCTTTGCTGGAACTTGACTTTGCATCATATGGATCACACCAGACTGGCAGCTGGGCACCCTGCAACTTGCCAGTCAGCACAAAAAAGCTGGTTACTATATTTTATATTGGATAAAAGCGTTACAGATCATGGAAGGAACTATGGTCAATTTCCCATTGTACGAAAAGTACATACAATAAAACAAATGCAATTCTATTAACCTGAAGTGAACAGCTTAAAAGTTTTGATGATTAACGGGTATATAAATCCTGCTAAATAATAAATAGTAAGTGCCGATGGCAAAAACGCAAGGGAATAAAACTCCAAAATTATTCCACCTGTGGCCATATGCTCACTGGAAAGGTTAGCTTTGTACATCGAAGAAGGTAAGTTCCCTTTGGCTTTTGTAACAAATATGCAAAGCCTCCACTGCCAGGCAAGGACCAAGGCCTTTGAACCAGAAGAGTCTTTAGCATCAACCCCTGATCAGCTGCTGCTGCAGAGCAGCAGACACAATAAGCAGCGGTAAAGAACGAGCCCCTTCAGGTGAATGCCTCCCCCCGCCCCATTCTTTTGTGCTATACCTATGTGCTGCCTGGGACACGGGGGGCGCTGTGGGTTAAACCACAGAACCTAGGACTTGCCGATCAGAAGGTCGGTGGTTCGAATCCCCGGGTCGGGGTGAGCTCCTGTTGCTCGGTCCCTGCTCCTGCCAACCTAGCAGTTCGAAAGCACGTCAAAGTGCAAGTAGATAAATAGGTACCGCTCCAGCGGGAAGGTAAACGGCATTTCTGTGCGCTGTTCTAGTTTGCCAGAAGCGGCTTCGTCATGCTAGCCACATGACCCGGAAGCTGTACGCCAGCTCCCTCAGCCAATAAAGCGAAATGAGCGCTGCAACCCCATAGTCGGTCACGACTGGACCTCATGGTCAGGGGTCCCTTTTACTATGTGCTACCTATGGCAGTGACCCCTTCATGCTTCTCCATTTAGCATTGTTGCTACTTGTGACTGCTGGGTCAGACACCCTTTTCCTGCATCGAAGCAACTTTCTAAGAGAACACTGAATCCGGAACAGTAATAAAAGATTACTATCAAGGGTTCGCATGAAGCTGAATGCTAGCTAAAGAGTTTGCGCTGTGTTAGCGATCATATATATTCTCCACATAACAAAATTATAATCTAGCAAAGCTGAAGAGGCTGCTACAGAAATGCCCATTAAGGATTTCCATCTGCCTACAGAGAGCTACGTCCTTGGATTTTATTGTCCGAAATTCCGTGTCTAATGGGCACCCATCCACTGCGTGCTGGACAGAGACTATGCTCAACTCCAGAGTGAGAAAATCTAATTCTTAATCCTTAGAAATTTCAGCATGAAAACTCATTAGGAGAAGAGTGCCCTAAGTAAGTGTCACCAATTCAGCTGAAAGGAAATAACATGATTGTCACCTACATAATTCTACTGGCCTTCCTGAAAGGCTCATTGGCTCACAAGAAAGCAAGTCACACAAAAACTAAGTTCTTCAGATGCATGCATGCTAGCACTGTACCACTACACAAAATGGATTATATAAATATCCCTAAATTGCCCTAAACTTTTGGAATGCAAGCGGTTGTTCACATTAGGGTTTTTTATGTTTAAAAAAGTGTGGAATAGTGCAGCAACACAGTTTTCCATGTGTAGCCCTGATAAATTGTCTCTGGGCAACTACTGCGGGAAATTTCCAGTCCTACTGTAAAAATGCACCTATAAATAAGCAAATGGAACAGAGTGACAACATTTGATCTTTTTTTCTTGGAAATTGAGCAAGATAATTAAGTTTCATTTTGAGTTACTAAGCAAGAAGAGGGAATATTTGCCACAGTTATTTATACTCTGCTCTGTTCCAGCATGAATTACTGCCTAAATGTAGCTCATTTGGGGCTGTACCTATCAACAAGAACTAAGGACAACTGAAATATGGGGGAAATGGTTAATTGATCATGATTTTATATTTCACATTTCTTCACACTAGGAGTCATTATGTCCATACCGAGGCCGAGTTCTTGCATTACACCGATCTTGGAAGCTCATCCAATAAGTTGTTCGCATCAGCTCTCAAACTGTCATCCATTTTAAAGATGGCTGGCAATATGAAGCTTCTGTTGCCTTACATCACATTAAATTAACAGCAACTCACAAGCAAACAAACAAACATGGCTTCTAGGGATAGATGAATCTGTCAAGTTTAGTTTCTCATTGTTCCAGTCTTTAGTCTAACACATTTCTGTATCAGTTTGTGATTTTTCTTTGTAAAAAAAAAGCTGCCATGAAAATTCATCCAAATTTAAGGGAGGATTTCTCATAAAATGCACAATTTTGCAAACAATTATCACCAATGCATGCATTTTTATACATACTTTCCCCTCCGCTTGCTTGGTACCATGCTTTTTGTTTGGAGAACAGCATTGCAAATTTTAGATAAGTGAAAACTTTTAAAGATTTATCCACACATTTTGTGGGGAAGAATGAATTAGGCACGTTTGGATTTAAAATGGGAATCAAACCAAATTTCTCCTCCATTCCTAATAGTTTCCTTATTAGGTTCCGTATAATCTGGTGTTGCCCACAAGTGTGGACCTAAGGACAACTAAAAGACGAAGGTTTCATTAATTACTCCTGATGGAAGAAATAATGAATATTCATGTGCGCTACAACCAGTGTGGAAACATACAACATGGGAATATTTGATCTCATTTATCCGACAATGGTTAATGCCAAAATATAAAATACTGCAAGGAGTAAGAGGGAGGCCAGCACAATGCACCAACAAAATAATTTTTAGGAATTTTGGCGGAATCTTGCTCTCCACTCTCAGCACCAGATAATGAAAGCACTGCTACACTGACATACAGTCATACCTTGGGTTGAATGTGCTTCGGGTTGAGCGCGTTTGAGTTGCGCTCCGCGGCAACCCGCAAGTAAGGAGCGCATTCGCAGACGCTCAAAATGACATCACGTGCATGCGCAGAAGCGGCGAAAAGCGGCGTGCGCAGACGCGCCGTCGCTAGTTACGTTTGCTTCTGGATGTGAACGCGGCTCCGGAACAGATCCCGTTCACATCCCAAGGTACCACTGTATTTCTTTCTTTTTTAAACTTTTATTTTTATTGAAGCAAGTCAAACGAAGGTACCCCTGATCGTTAAGTCCAGTTGCGAGCGACTCTGGGGTTGCAGCGCTCATCTCGCTTTACTGGCCGAGGGAGCCAGCGTTTGTCCGCAGACAGCTTCCGGGTCATGTGGCCAGCATGACTAAGCTGCTTCTGGTGAACCAGAGCAGTGCACAGAAACACCGTTTACCTTCCCACCGGAGCAGTATCTATTTATCTACTTGCACTTTGACATGCTTTTGAACTGCTAGGTTGGAAGGAGCAGGGACCGAGCAATTGGAGCTCTCCCCAATGAGGGGATTCGGATCACCGACCTTCTGATCAGCAAGCCCTAGGCTCTGTGGTTGAGTACTTAAGACCATTAGCTGATTGTCCCATAGAACAAATCTGCAGTGAAGTTGGAATAGGATATCTGAGTATTTTGCTCATTTGTTGGCAGTCCCATCATAGGTGGAAAAAGAAGATAAGAACAAGGTCCTACTAGAGAAGAAACCTTCTTACTAGTTCAGGAAGAAAGGATGCATCTGCAGCAACAAGTTGCCCTGAGGAGTTATTACAGTGGAAGGGCAGTGCTGGATCCAGGAATCCCTCAGGCACTTTATGTGATCAGATAAAGTCTTAGAGACTTCATTAATCACAGGCAGGCAAATCACTGTCCCGTCCCCCCCCCCCCCCAGATTACAGCTGTTCCCTACCAGCATCACTAGAATTTTCTCTGGTTTTTAACCACAGCCTCCAAATACTTTTGCAGATCGCCACTTCTGAATACTTTGTTTAAAATACAGAGAGCTCGGTGTCATGACACCCAAATATAAAGCAATGGATGGTCTCCTATGGGAGCCAGACATCAGTGATAGCACCAAACAGTGAAGAAACTTGCATGTCAACTGCAAGAAGCTGACATAGCCTCTTCGACAATCACCCTTTGAGTCCTATTAGACAAAATGAGAAAGCACACTCCCTCCACAAAAACTACATTAATTTAGGATCGGAAGCAAACTTGATCATCTCACTACTTCACCCAACTCCAATCATTTGTGAAGAAACCAAACACCTAATACAGATCCTTGGAAGATCCTAGTTCTTACTCTCCTGGTTTGTGAGAAATGTCAATTTAATCTTATGCTCTGTTTGGAGTTATTTAAACTACTACTAACACCTACGAGGAGCTACCTTCTTATCCCATGACTCCCAAGTTTACTTTAATAAGGGACATGTCAAAGGCTTATTTAAAGTCCATGTATATAATATCTAACCAGATCAGTCTTATCCATATTTGTTGTTCCATCTGTCCTTGAGGAAAAGAAGAAGCAACAGCCAGTGTGGGACTCCCATCTTCATTCACTGCTACTCTTACCAGCTGGGCTCCTCCTCCCCACTGACAGAGGTCACCAGTTCCTCCTGCCTTGTGACAAAGAGCAGCAAGACCATCTGTTGCAGGGGTTACTGCATCAGCTGAGCACCTGTGAACCTATATGATGCAATGGGATTGACAAGAAGCCAACAGATGATGATGATGATGATGATGAACAGATTTCAGCTAGACCCCACCGTTATATCAGCAATTTCCAGCTACATTACAGTCACTTTCAGGAAGGCTAGTATCATAGAACTGTAGAGTTGAAAGGGACCCAGAGGGTCATCTCATCCAACCCTCTGCAATGCAGGGATCCTGCCCACAGCCCACCCTGGCTGGGCTCAAACCACCAACCTTCGGGTTACCAGACACAGCAACCCATTGTACCACAAGGATCAATGAGCAGCAGTTTTCAGGGGCCACCAATGCTTGTTTTTTGAACTGAACAGCCCACCTCTGTCAAAGGCATTAATATAAGCACCTTATACCATTAAGAATTTAGTGTCGTGAGTTTGCTTGTTCTCCTTTCCCCATTCTTTTTTCCTTATGTGTCATGTCTTTTTAGAAGGTAAGCCTGAGGGCGAGGGCTCTGCTATTTTTATAGAAAGTCACTCTGGGTGAAAAGTGGAGCATAATGCTTTGAATGAATGAATGAATGAATGAATGAATGAATAAATAAATAGACACAGAACTTTAAAAGATCGGTGATTAATGACTTCTATCTAGGAAAATACTGCAGGCTAATTCGTTTGTAGCTTCCCAAATCCTTTTTTAAATGTTAGTGTTTCATTGCTGGCTTTCTGAGCCTCTGCTATAAAGGCTGGTGCTGGAGGAAAGTTGATTTGTTTTGTTAACACAGCAGAGAAAGAAGGCAGTCATAAGGGAAGCAGAGAATTGGTCAGGGAGATGGTGGGCAGCTCCCTTATACTGGACACCTAGGAGGTGGGGAGCAAGATACAGCAGCCTGAAGCTATTTCCTTGGCACTAAGCAGAGCCTTATTCGCAAAGAAATCAAGGGAACTAGGCAACAGACGCAGCTGGTGGGGCACATATAAAAAGGAAGGAGATCCATGACTCTCCACGTTCAGAGGGGGAGCCAGGAATCTCAGAGGAAACAAAATCAAAAGGTAGTTGGAGATTAGGAGATTCTTCAACTTGATCCAAGTGCATATAATAATAATAATAATAATAAATTTTATTTATATCCCGCCCTCCCCAGCCGAAGCCGGGCTCAGGGCGGCTAACAACAATCAACAATCAAACAATCAGATTCTAAAAAACACATTCTAAAAATATTTCATTATAAAAATCAATTAAAATCAAATTAATGGCAACTAATTAAGCAAGATTCTAAGCAGGTTGCCAGAGGAGGGAGTCAGGCTGTGCCCTGGCCAAAGGCCTGGTGGAACAACTCTGTCTTGCAGGCCCTGCGGAAGGATGTCAGGTCCCGCAGGGCCCTAGTCTCTTGTGACAGAGCGTTCCACCAGATTGGAGCCGCAGCCGAAAAGGCCCTGGCTCTAGTTGAGGCCAGCCTAACCTCTCTGAGGCCTGGGACCTTGAGGATGTTATACACCCTTGTTGGACTTTGCCACCTGGCAACCAGCAAGAACAGCTGTCTGACTTTATGCAGATTCAGTCTTCTTCATTTACATAGCCTTGCCTCCTCAGCTGCCTACTTATTCAGAGGACTCATTTGGGAATGCACAAATGTGACTAAGGGAAAAGAGAAGTGGGCTGCCCAGATGGCAGGGGTTCCTATATTGTACTTCATTTATTACACTTAAACTCTGCTGTTCTTCTGAAGAACACAGAAGTGGATTCCAGGTAGTCTGAAACAGAGATAGCTGGCAGGGCTTCAGCAGTTGAAAAACATAATGTGCCTTCAATGGAGTTCTCTGTGTGTCCTAATTAAACCTGTTTCTGTGCAGGAAGGTTAAATTCACATACTCGGACCTATCAGCGTATCGAAATTACATCCAACGGATGAGGAACTAGCTAGCCCCTTCTTAAGCAACATTTCAAATGCAAACATTTTATCAACAGGCACCTGATGTGGTGCAATCTAAGCTGATAATTCACCCCCTCCCCCCAAAAAGCACCAAGTTCTCTAAAACATAAAGGATCCAAGCTGTATGACAATTGTGCTATACCAAATGTTTATTTCCTGCGAGATTTATATCTCACCTTTCCAATTCCAAAAGGAAATTCTCATGGCAACCAAAGCGTGTAACGCTGCCAGCCCCTCCCCTCCTACCCCCAAGATCTGGTCAGGACATCAAGGTGATCCCTTTCTTTAACATGCTTAATGAACAGGGAGCCTTAAATCTGAAGCCCCTCTTCCATTTCCTGCAGCCCCTTTTGCAGCATTTTAGTCACTGGCTTCCTTCTGCCTTCCCCAATTGCTTATCGCTTTAGTATGGATGAGGCAGGTACCTGGTTATTTAAAGAGCAGGATAAATGGTCTGAGACAGTTTCCCCCAGCTCCAATTCACCAGGGAACGCTCAAGAATTCCACCTGACACTGGGACAGCGTTGTGCTCTTAAACAATCTGCCGTCTGATCCGATTGTTCCCCAGTGGGGAGGCAGGCCGCAGCTCACTCAAGAGTCATTGATTGGATTAACAGCCTAATTCCCAACAGATGAATAGAATACTGATGTCTTGTCAGCCCAGATCATAGAAGGAAAACACAATCTGCTGCTACAGCTTGGAAATTTAACCCTTTCAATGCAGTATGGGTCTGGAGACCTGTATTTTCAAACATAACATCATATTCATTTCAACAATGGTTCAGCTAACTATATGTACTAGAGCTTTTGCTTCCCCCAGCTGACGTAATATTTAAGCTTTTCTTAAATAGAAATAGGCACTGGAAGTCCTTAAAAAGAACTGTAGCATCTGCACAGCCCCTTGAATGAGTTTAAGTAGCTCTCAGAATCCCAGCTGTTGTTATTCTTGTTTATCCTCACAACCACCCTCTGTGGTAGTTTAAGCTATGCCCTCCCAGTGAGCTTCATGGGCCAAGGGGATCTGAGCCCAGATCTCCTCAGTCCAAGCATCCCAAATACACTTTGTCACATCAGCTCTACCATTTGATGCAAGACTGAAATAATAATAATAATAATAATAATAATAATAATAATAATAATAATAATAAAATTAGTATTTGTACCCTGCCCATCTGGCTGGGTTTCCCCAGCCACTCTGGGTGGCTTCCAACAAAGACCAAAAATACACTAAAATGTCACACGTTGAAAACTTCCCTGAACAGGGTTGCCTTCAGATATCTTCTGAATGTCAGGTAGTCGTTTATCTCTTTGACATCTGATGGGAGGGCGTTCCACAGGGCGGGTGCCACTACCAAGAAGGCCCTCTGCCTGGTTCCCTGTAGCTTTGCTTCTTGCAATGAGGGAACCACCAGAAGGCCCTCGGCGCTGGACCTCAGTGTGGCTGAACGATGGGGGTGGAGACGCTCCTTCAGGTATACTGGGCCGAGGCCGTTTAGGGCTTTAAAGGTCAGCACCAACACTTTGAATTGTGCTTGGAAACGTATTGGGAGTCAATGTAGGTCTTTCAAGACTTTCAAGTTATGTGAAATTTCAAAAAAAGAGAGAAAGGTGTGTGTGTGTGTGTGTGTGTGTGTGTCAAGAGTAACATTAGAAACATGGAAAGCATTGATTACTCTGTGTCTGTCTAAAATAAATAGTTTACGGAATTTGATATAGGATAATCAAGGAGACAATCAGGAGGACAGTGAATCAAGAGAAAAGCTGAAAGCTGTAGGAGTGTGCAGTGCAATCCTCTATGTGCCTTTTCCTATATAAGTCCATTGAGCTCAATGGGTAACACTCTCAGGCGAGTATAGACTAGCCACCCTAGCTAGCTCATCTCTCTATATGATAAAAATATAATAATGCCATCACATAGCTTTCATTGGAGGATTTACAGCGCCTCAATACAACCCTGGAATTGCATGAATTCAGAGTAGGGTAGGGAAGCAAAAGTGAAGGAAGGCTGCACAACAGGCATGGGAGTGGGAAGAGAGAACAGTGACAGGGGAAAAGCAGTGGTTGAAAATAACAGACGTTTGGGCTGAGTTAGCAGGGGATGACACTGAAGGGGGAGCAACAGTTTAAAGCAATGTTTGAGTACTGTACATTAAGAGTCTGGAAAGGCTCTGTTGTGTAAGCTTTTAGGTGTTAGCTTCTCTATTGTAGCCATCTCTATTATTTCACCTTGTTAAAATTTTTTCGTTAAAACTTCAGTGTTTCCACATCCCTGCTTTATTCAAACCTCTGCTATTGTTTAGAACAGTCACTTGTTTTCCTTTTAGCATCTCCCCCTTTTTGCTTTACTCAAACCCTTTTGTGCTTCATGTAAAAGAAGTGAATGGTACAGAGCCCTCAGCAACTAGGGATACATTGCAATCTTTCAGTTTCCTGGCAGTCCTTTGTTGTTGTTGTTTAGTCGTTTAGTCGTGTCTGACTCTTCGTGACCCCCTGGACCAGAGCACACCAGGCACTTCTGTCCTCCACTGCCTCCCGCAGTTTGGTCAAACTCATGCTGGTAGCTTTGAGAAAACCATCCAACCATCTCGTCCTCTGTCATCCCCTTCTCCTTGTGCCCTCCATCTTTCCCAACATCAGGGTCTTTTCCAGGGAGTCTTCTCTTCTCATGAGGTGGCCAAAGTACTAGAGCCTCAGCTTCAGGATCTGTCCTTCCAGGGAGCACTCAGGGCTGATTTCCTTCAGAATGGAGAGGTTTGATCTTCTTGCAGTCCATGGGACTCTCAAGAGTCTCCTCCAGCACCCTAATTCAAAAGCATCAATTCTTCGGCGATCAGCCTTATTTATGGTCCAGCTCTCACTTCCATACATCACTACTGGGAAAACCATAGCTTTT
Organism: Podarcis gaigeae; assembly: GCF_964106915.1. Taxonomy (NCBI): domain Eukaryota; kingdom Metazoa; phylum Chordata; class Lepidosauria; order Squamata; family Lacertidae; genus Podarcis; species Podarcis gaigeae. The sequence goes on along the minus strand of NC_139682.1, from coordinate 92,996,814 downwards.
ACTATACGGACCTTTGTTGGCAAGGTTGGCAGTCCTTAATTGTCCTTAATACTGAATTTGAGTAGTCTCATACTTATTAATTTGGAAGTGAAACAAAGCCACCAAAAATAAGGGAATGGTTTCTGCATACTAGAGGGTTTCCTGATGAGTAAAAGCATGAAAGTTGTAAATTAAAAGGAAATGCATTTTTAAAAATCCAAAATGGTCCAAAGTGAACTGATGCTCATTGACTTCCAGGACCTATGTGATTAAACCAGGGAGGATGAAGTGCGGAGAAAATTGGCCTCATTTAAGCCCTGGCATTTTGCTAGGGGAATGTGTTTACAGTGGTACCTCGGGTTACATACGCTTCAGGTTACAGACTCTGCTAACCCAGAAATAATGCTTCAGGTTGAGAACAGAAATCGTGCTCCGGCGGCGCAGCAGCAGCAGCAAGAGGCCCCATTAGCTAAAGTGGTGCTTCAGGTTAAGAACAGTTTCAGGTTAAGTACAGACCTCCGGAACGAATTAAGTACTTAACCCGAGGTACCACTGTACTTTAAAAATAAAACAAACAGTACAGCATCTGCTCTTAACTATGTAATTTCCAAACTCTGCACAGTAGGGTACTGTGAGATATAAATTGAAGAAAGGCTCCTGTTAGACTAAAGGACCCAGTCTCATCATGAGTCAGTGCTCTGACCTTGCCTCTTTCCAATCAGTCTGCTCTGTAGCTGGGTAATTATGCTCTGCCACAACAGAATTATCCACCTATAGGAACGGATGGGTACCTCATCAATTATCCTTGGCTGTGATCTCTCACAGCAAAACCAAACCTGGGAAGTGGTGAGTTTGAGGGAAAGGTTGCTGGGTTAGGGAGGGAGCTTAATGAGTCAAGAGGAGAGGGGTGCAAAAGGCTTGGACAGGTCGTAATCTGCAGTTCAACTGAGTTGGTGGAACTGTACCTGTAAATTTCTTACACAAGCAAGTAAACCCTACAGGGAAAGGCAACCACAGTGTGGCTTGCTAGCCAGTCTGGCAGGGGTGCTGGAGACATTCCCGACTGTCCTTTTGGCAATTGCTAAGCCCTTGGCTGTGAGCAATGTCTAGCCACTGAGTCCTCACACAGGGTATCTATTTGCCTAATTTTAATTAAAAGCTTTTTTGTAAGTTGCATATTTTAGACATGCCCTCCTAAAGCAATGTACAGCAAAACAAATGATACAGAAACATTGGCTATGTGGGCACATCAGAAGAGTACATACCGTAGCATCTCGGCTTATGTTACCCTCGGGTAACATAAACTTCGGGTTGCGAAAGCGGCAAAGCCAGAAGTGTTTTGCTGCATGCACAGAAGCAGTCTACCACTACGCGCACATGCACAGAAGCGGTCTACCGCTGTGCGCGCATGCACAGAAGTGGTCCTCAGGTTGTGGAAACCTTGGGATCTGACCAGAAATGATCCTGTCCGCAAAAGGAGGTATCACTGTACTACTAAACAAAGTTGCTCTGGTTAAGTCATTCAAAACGTTAACTGAAGGTAGCAGTGAAGAAAAAGGTCTTTGGGGCTTCCTCTTAAATGCCTGAATAAGGTGTAAATCATTTGGAAGGAGTTCCACAGCGGTGGACCACCACCGAAAAGACCTTTTCTCTTGTGCTCGCCAATGTCACTGATCTTCCCAGTAGGTGCATGAGCAACACCTCTCAAGTCAATCAAAATATTTTCTAGTTTTTGACCTGTTTAACTAGTTTGTTTTTATCACTCTGGATCAGAAGGTCGGCGGTTCGAATCCCCGCGATGGGGTGAGCTCCCGTTGCTTGTTCCCAGCTCCTGCCAACCTAGCAGTTTGAAAGCACGTCAAAGTGCAAGTAGATAAATAGGTACCGCTCCAGCAGGAAGGTAAACGGTGTTTCTGTGCGCTCCTCTGATTAGCTAGAAGCGGCTTAGTCATGCTGGCCACATGACCCAGAAGCTGTACGCCGGCTCCCTCGGCCAATAAAGCGAGATGAGCGCCACAACCCCAGAGTCGGTCATGACTGGACCTAATGATCAGGGGTCCCTTTACCTTATTTTATCATTGATTTTTTTTAAGTTGTAAGCCGCCTTGCATCTCAACTAGAGGGAAAGACAGGTTATAAATATATTAATTTAATAAACTAAGTATGGGCAAGATAATCTGAGATACAGTATTGGCTACCTAATATCCTGCCTCTATGCTGACAAAGGACATCCCCAATGGATGGCGGAAGCATAGGAATAACATGAAGGATATGATTTTTAAGACAAGAGTTTGCAATTTTTGTATGTATTGTTTATGTTTTATGCCGCCTTGAGCATGGTTTGAACTATGGAAAGGTATCATACAAATTAAATTATGTATGTAAATTATGTACGTCTACTTGCTGCCTTTGTGCATGAGTTGCTACTCTGGTAGGCTTGCCCACATTCCAATAGGAACAAAGGAAATGGTACCGTAACTGACACATTCTGAAGTACACTTTGGAGTGAATTTTACTTCCAGTTTTAGTTCAGAATATACAGGTGCTTGAGCTATAATGAGTATGAGAAGTGCTGATGTAACTACTAAGCCAAGAATAAAAATAGTAATTCACTAAAGATCTTCCTAAAGAGCCAAACTTAAATAGCCTTTTTGGAGTCTGCAAAAGCAGCAGGTTGGCAAAACAGAAAGCACCATCTTTTAAGGAATCACGCAGAACAATCTGATAAATCACAGGTACAATGAATCTGATTTCTTCCAAAGCCATCTCTGGCAGACATCCATCAGATAAATGTAGTGAATGATGGCTGTTTTATTCAGTAGTAGAATGAGATATTTAATAACATGCCACCCATTTTAATAGTATTTTCTAATTTGAATTTGTTTCAATTAGGCTAGCTGGGGCATGGTTCGAGAAGCTATATTAAAATATGTTTAAAATTTGCTATATTTGTTTTCACAATTGGAGAGGTCTGATTTCATACAGCAGGAGCCTACCTGAATTCATTCCAGGATTCCTTACTGCCTTTCAGTGCATGGTTTTCTCTCTTTTTTCCCATCCCTTTCTCTCTCTCCCCCCCCCCCCCATCCCTTTCTACCAGCTGAACGTTGATCTGCTCTTTGGTGCAAGAATGGTGTCCTAGATGGGGTTTCACCTTAGCCAGTGAAGATCATATTCTAGAGCCTCGTATCTGCCTGATGGGCCAGCGGGGCAGTGATTTCACTTAATCTCTCTGGACTCCGAGCTGCACGTGCTATCCTGATATCCAACAGCCGGTCCGATTTGGGCTCTCTGCCAGCAGTGACTTTACAGGCTTTGTGGCAGAGATTATTGAAAGGAGATTACCTCTTCTAAACCCCTTAGATTTTAATTATTTCTGTATGTATTTATAAAACCTACAGTCTGCTAGTAGCAGGGCACAACTGTGCAAGTACCCATCCTTAACCTGGTTTCACAAAAGGCCCAGTGCTGCTGAGTTATAGCACAAGGTCTGGATTGTTCTGGTTTTGTTTGTGCATTCCAGATATGCTGCGTGCTGAAATTTATTTATTTTCTAAAATTTCTCTCCCAGCCTTCCTCACAAAAGGGACCCAGAGTGGCAATAGAGATTAATAATATGGTGCTTCAAATAGTAAAGTATTATAATCTAAGTGTTTTTATGTCTTGTTCATTTTTTTATTTTTTATGGGCTTTAATAACGAAGTGGCCTGGGCTTCTCTGGATTTTTGAGAGGGCCTGGTGGTGGACACACTGGTGTCCAATTCCAGCGACATTAAAAGTCTTAAGATTTGTGCACTGATTTCTATAGGCAGCCCTCATTTCCATCTCTGGGGACACTGAAAAAAGAGCTTCTCAGTGTGAACCAGGAAGTGACCTATCCAGAAAACAAGATAGTTCCCATCTGTATTCTCTTCCTCTGCCCTTTTTTTGCTCTCAGAGGAATAGAGAGAAAGAGAAGAGTGCAAGAAAGAATGGTTACATCTGAATGTGGCCACTATGTATTTTTATTAATAAAGCGCCCAAGAACTCATGGCACGGTGTAAGTTTCAAAAATCTAGCAAAATCTTAATAATCTAAAATCCAAATTCTGTTTCAGGAACCTTGTGAAAAAATGTTTTTACCAATGTGTTTCCTGCGCCCTAAGTTTATTCCCCCCCCCCCATATCTTTGAACCTCTGCTGTGTATTTTACTGTTTTGTGTTTTTATGTTTAGTGCTTTTATATCATGATTTTTTGTTATGTTTTATTGAAAATTATATACCACTTAGCTATTTTTAAATGCCCAGAAATTTCCAAAATAAGTAATAGGTATGTAACAAGAGGGGAAAGGCAGTGAGTAAAGTTCCCCAGGTCTTTCACCAGAAAGTTCTGTAGTGACTATGTATGTCTGGGTAGCATCAAAGGAAGGAGCTCAGTTCAAGTCAGGCAACAGGTCCTTTTAGCTCAGTACTGTGTACAAAGAATGGTAGCTGCTCTGCAGAGTTTCAGACTGGGAACCTTCCCAGCCCTACTTAAGAGTTGTAGGGATTGAACCTGAGCCCTAGTGCATGCAAAGCATGTTTTCTATTGCTGAGCTACAACCCTCTGTGGGCTCTAGATGGTGAAGCATCCTCTAATCCTCTCCCAATGGGTAATCAGCACCTCCTGGCTCTTCCTGGTGACAGGAATAACTGATGAAGGCTTGTGGGGGCTCTGGCGTAAAGTTTCTCCTCCCTAAGCCTTAGATATCACTGCTGTGGCACAGGGTACATTGAAGCCATTGTTGTTAAGGCTGTAATGGGCAAGAAGGAAACTTGGTGGATATGGCTGAAGCAAAAATGGGCTACCAGCCTCCACAGACAACAGTTACAGGCCACAGCACTTTGGTGTCCTTTAAGAGAAAATTTAAATGTCCCTCAATAACGGGAAAAGATTAACGACCATTACCATTTGCTGCCCTTTAATGACATTGCCAAATCTGCCACCTTAAAGCAGGCTGCCCCACACTGGCTGACACAGGACTGGACCTATGAGAGATTCTCCATGTTGGGAGGCTAAATGCATATAAACGTAAAGGGATTCCCTGACCATTAGGTCCAGTCATGGCCGACTCTGGGGTTGCGGCACTCATCTCGCTTTACAGGCCGAGGGAGCCGACGTTTGTTCACAGACGGCTTCCAGGTCATGTGGTCAGCATGACTAACCTGCTGCTGGTAAAACCAGAGCAGTGCATGGAAACGCCGTCTACCTTCCCGCCGCAGCAGTAGCTATTTATGTACTTGCACTTTGACGTGCTTTCGAACTGCTAGGTTGGAAGGAGCTGGGACCGAGCAACGGGAGCTCACCCCGTTGCGGGGATTCGAACCGCCGATCTTCTGATTGGCAAGCCCTAGGCTATGTGGTTTAACCCACAGTGCCACCCGTGTTCTGAAATGCATATACAAGCCAGTAAATCATATTCAAAAAGACAGCTAACATTTATGTCTTGGTCACAACTGACCTTTAAGCACATGCATTTATTGAAATTACACACTAAAACTTCAGATGTGGCCCAGAGACCCAGCAGCTTCCTCGAACCAACCTGGTGCCCTCCATAAGTTTGGGGCTACAACTCAAATCAGCCCCAACCACATGGTCATACAGCTGGAGGGCTCCAGGTTGGTGAAGGCTGCTCTAATAGCTTCCTGGGCTGGCTTTCACCCCCATCCAACTCTCTGCTAATCCAAGCCTGCCTTTTTCCTGGAAAAGGGGAGCCTGGAAAGACAAGGACTACCCACCTTGATCAAAAGCTTCCCCAATCTCTTTCATATAATCAGCATGATACTGTAAATGGAAACACTCTACTAAGCTTCATTTTCACTTCCGAATGCACTTGAGTGCCATAGGTATATATAGCAGTGAATAAATACCTACACATCAAGCCACTTTTCTGAGCTATCAGGTGCAAAGGGTCAAGCAAGTATGTGGGCTTTTGTTTTTGTTTTAACTGCACAAGCTAATGCTTTGAGAGTGTCTTGATGGAATCAGGGGAAATTGGATTGTCGTCCCATTTGCTGGCCTAAAACAAGCCTTTTTATATATATCCCATTAAAAAAGAAGCACAAGAGAAACCTTTTAAATGTCACTAAAAATTTCCCTGCAATGCGGAAGCCAGTCAGAAAGGCTTCAATTCTCCCTGAGAACTCTTAAGTAATGCAGTATGTCAGGATTTAATAAATTGGTTAGGGGATTGTGTTTACACTACACTGTTTGTGCTACTTCAACTAGAGGTAGTTTTGCAAGCTTAGCTGTCCTCAACACTTAAGAGACAAATTCCTGCAGCAACATACTACAGACTCAGTAATAGCAGCTTAGATTAAATTCAAATGGTAAAGTAAAGGGATTCCACAGTATGGATGTCATTAGGACGGCTTCTCTATTTCTGCACCTTTTGACATTCTTTTTAATAAGATTGCAATCCTATACATATCTCTTCAGAAGTCAGATTTCCAAAATAAACAAAATTTTGGGTATCCGGAAAAGTATAGCTTAAGGATTTGTTGATAGGCATGAAGTTTTTTTAAATAATAAAAAGAAAAACTCTCAGCATGAAGAATACGTTTGGCAACAACCAAGGGGGAAATGTGAACACGTTCAGTCTCAAATGCTGTCATGAACATGACAACATTACAAAAACAAGCAGTCAGTGAGGAAGTCATGACAGGAGTAGTCAAAGATTTGTTAAGAGGAGCCCACACATTGCACAGCTTTATCAGAAGAAGCGTAAAGCACATAGTGGCCACGACCAAAATCTAATCTTTTGCAAAGGTCTTAATCACAAAAAGATATATTTTAAAATGGGAGATCAGGATACATCTCTCCGTTCGCCATACACCCTAAAATCTGCGTGCTGACAGTGGCACCAGAAAACTGCTAGGGAAATGAGGGAAAGCGAATCACACTTTTAGCCAGTTTCAGAAAACAATGCACCCAGGAGACATATATTAGTGCCTAAATCCTTCCTCTAGAGCTTCTTAATCTATTTTATAAAATGTCAAAATTCAGCATGAAAATAGGATAGGGGGTGGTGAGGGACAGAGTGAATGGTTATTGGACCAATGTTAAAAGGATCAGGAGGTAGTGGTTAGGGGAGGGGGAGTGAAGGGGAATAAAGTAGTGGTTCTAATCAAATCAGTTTAAAAAGCTGCAGCCTCTCAGCGCCTCTCAGAGTTAACCTTGCCAATCAGAGCGCAAGCAGGAGCATGCCTGTGCACATTAAACTGGGAGCGTGTCCTTGAACCCACATGGCATGCTTCACAGCAACCTGCAAAAACCAAGCTGTGAGTACCCTTAGGAGGAAGGGGGGGGGGGGTAAGCAGCCTTGAATTCCATTATGAATGTTCCTCAGGAATGAGTTACCCCTCAAGTGGCAATGAGCATGGCAAAGAGAGCGCATACACTTTCCTGTTATTAAAAGGTGAGCTCATGGGATTAAGGCTTCTGTAACGTGAAAAAATAATTTTTAAAAAGGCTGCTGGGGGGGAGGGGGAGGGAGTCCCAACACTCACAAGTGCTACAACTCTGGCCGACAGGCAGCTACATTGCAAACCCATTGTAATGGTTAGAGGCAAGGCAGCCACCTCAAAATAAGCATCCACTAAGCACTGCCACAGAGTAATCTAAAGGGATTATCCCGAGGCTGTAACAGTGCCATATATTAGGCAAGTGGAGACTACACAAAGGCTTTCACTTTTCTGACCTGAAGTGACTCCCCACCTTTTCCTCATGGTCACAATCAGATTCCACTGATGTAAATGTACTGCTTTAATTTAAGGTATTGCATTTCCTTAAACACCAAGCCGCTGATGAAAAAGGATGCATTTATTTATAGCAACAAGTCTCAAAATGACAAATCCCATGGCAGAATCTTTGTTCTGAAACTAAAATCACAAAAACTGAAAAACAGGTTTCCTAATTGGGCATGTGGGAGACTCAGAAGGCATGGCCAATAATTCCTTCTTAGTTTAGGTGAGGTCATAAGGAAGAAGTATAGTTGCAAAACACTCTGTTACCAAAAAAGCATATTAAAAAAGTGTAGCGCAGGGCACGCTACCTTACATTATGCAAGTGAAATGTCTGGTCATTAGCAGAGAGTTTTAGAGATACTCAACTACAGAGGAAGCTGTTGCTTTCAACATATGGCCAAAATGTTATTAATATCAGAACAATGCAGTATGTACTTCTTTTTTCTAAAGAGTGTATCATTTTATCTAAATTCCACAAAGTGTATGTAACTAACGGATCAAGAGGTTTTTCCCCTGCTGCACAAGTCCATTATTATATTCTAGCTTCAAGCATTAACAGAAACAAATATTTTATGAAGTGATCCCTGTAATATAGTGCAGTCAGTTTTTAAAAGACCAGTGAAGTCAAACTGCATGGATTTTTTTTTTTTTAATTGTGTTAAAATGAAAAGCTACCAGTTGCAATATTTCAGGATTAGTTGGAGGAATCCTGGGGCAGGCATAATCAGCTTAATGGCAACAAAGATTACAGCATAGTTAGTGCAGCTGAAATGCTCAAAATCATTTTACAGAAGGGTAAAGCTCATACATTGAGCAAACTTTGCCCTTTTTATTTTCAGTCCTTCCCGCCACAGTGTGTAGCAGATCAACAAGCACATAAGCCCTTTTCAGGGCTTCTGATTAGGGGTTAACTTGTGATGAGTGCGGGACGCAGGTGGCGCTGTGGGTTAAAGCCTCAGCGCCTAGGACTTGCCGATCGAAAGGTCGGCGGTTCGAATCCCTGCGGCGGGGTGCGCTCCCGCTGCTCGGTCCCAGCGCCTGCCAACCTAGCAGTTCGAAAGCACCTCCGGGTGCAAGTAGATAAATAGGGACCGCTTACCAGCGGGAAGGTAAACGGCGTTTCCGTGTGCAGCTCTGGCTCGCCAGAGCAGCGATGTCACGCTGGCCATGTGACCCGGAAGTGTCTCCGGACAGCGCTGGCCCCTGGCCTCTTAAGTGAGATGGGCGCACAACCCCAGAGTCTGTCAAGACTGGCCCGTATGGGCAGGGGTACCTTTACCTTTACCTTTGTGATGAGTGCAGACACTTGCACTAGCTCTACATCCCTGCCCCACAATTGCCCTGTATGAGTTGCGAGGATGAAGATCTGCAGTGGGGAGCTTCCTGTATTCGTGAAGGCTCCCTGCATATTTAAAAACCCTGATATCCCAGAGCCTCCACAAGTAGAGGAAGCTCCCTTGCTTCAGACCTTCATCCTCTAACTGGCAAAAGGCGTCAGGAATGGCAAAGGGGAAGCAGAGCTTGTGTATTCATCCTCATGACACTCCCACAGTTAATGTGAATGTCTAAAAAGAGCTGCCGTCTAAATTAGCATGTAGGTATTTAGACAAGAAGGGACGCGGGTGGCACTGTGGGTTAAACCACAGAGCCTAGGGCTTGCCGATCAGAAGGTCAGCAGTTTGAATCCCTGCGACGGGGTGAGCTCCCGTTGCTCGGTCAGAAGGTTTCTTCTCTAGTAGGACCTTGTTCTTATCTTCTTTTTCCACCTATGATGGGACTGCCAACAAATGAGCAAAATACTCAGATATCCTATTCCAACTTCACTGCAGATTTGTTCTATGGGACAATCAGCTAATGGTCTTAAGTACTCAACCACAGAGCCTAGGGCTTGCTGATCAGAAGGTCGGTGATCCGAATCCCCTCATTGGGGAGAGCTCCAATTGCTCGGTCCCTGCTCCTGCCAACCTAGCAGTTCGAAAGCACGTCAAAGTGCAAGTAGATAAATAGGTACCGCTCCGGCGGGAAGGTAAATGGTGTTTCCGTGCGCTGCCAGAAGCAGCTTAGTCATGCTGGCCACATGACCCGGAAGCTGTATGCCGGCTCCCTTGGCCAATAAAGCGAGATGAGCGCCGCAACCCCAGAGTCAGTCACGACGGGACCTAATGGTCAGCCCTTTACCTTTTATTTAGACACGAGAAATTTAGGAAGGAGCAGTTAACTATAACTGTGTTACACCACTTGTTGGTAGTCACAATTCAATTAAGACACAGAAATACCAGTTGTTTCCTGAAAAGTCTAAGTTATACTTACTTCACATTTAAAATGCACATTTGGGATAAAGCTAGGCTATTAGAGCAAGACTTTGTAAGAAACAAGCAGATTCCACTTATGAGTGACTAAGAATCATTTTGCACATTTATCTTATAGTGGAAAATGGTTCAATATGCTACATGCAATCTAGACGTGAAATGTGGTTGCTTGAGGTTCAGAGGCTACGACTGTTTAGCGAGCAGGACACAGGATGTAGTTTGCAACAACTCCTCTCTTCACACACTCCAAAAGTTGCAACTCCCTTTTAGTCTTTTTAAATATATCTTTGCTGTATACCACCAGTTTGAGGGTGAACCTCACATTCTTAGGACAAAATTTGGAGAAATAAAAAAAGTGGAAATGTATCATATCTTATGCTTCAGAATCATTACGGGTGGTGATATTGGGCCCCAAGAGTAGGACTGGAAAGTGGCCAAAGTAACACTCATTTTTAAAAGAAATCTTGCGGGGGGGGGGGCGTTCCTGGAAATTATACTCCCGTTACCTAATTATCCACCCCCTGAAAACTGGTGGAAAGTATTGTTAAAGATAAAATAACCAAGCATCTGATACTGCTGTGGCTGGAAGTTAAATGGCATTTCCATGCACTCTGGTACTCATCACAGTGTCCCATTGTGCCAGAAGCAATTTAAGTCATGCTGACCACATGACCCGGAAAGCTGACTATGGACAAACACTGGCTCCCTTGGCCTGAAAGCGAGATGAGCGCAGCACCCCACAGTCACATTGGACTGGACTCAACCGTCCAGGGGTCATTTACCTTTACCTACTAAAGCAGAGGCTTCTGTGAGGGCAAGTCCTGACTCATGAATCTATTGAAGTTCTTTGAGTATGTCATCAAGCATATAGTTAGGGGAGATTCCTGGAGGCATAGTGTCAGCCTGACACATAGTGTACCTGAACTTTCAAAGAGCTTCAAAGTACCTCATCAAAGACTTCTGAGTAAGTTCAGTAGTAAAGGAATAATAGGAAAGGTCCTCTTGTGGATCAGGTATTGGTTAAGTTGCAAGAAGCAAAAGTAGGAATAAATAGAAGGTTCTCCAAATGGAGAGATTTAGAAAATGGATTTTCCAAGGATCTGTATTGGGATCTGTGCTTTTTTAACTTGTTCATAAACAGTTCAGAGTCAGGGATGAGCAGTGAGATGGTCAAGTTTGGTGATGATACTAAAATAACGAAAAAGCTGAATAGCTCCAAAAGTACGTCTCCAAACTGAATGAATGGCAAACGCAATTCAATGTAAGCAAGTATAAAGTTATGCATGTCCGTCCAAAACAAATCTTAATTTCACATATATGCTCATTAGTATTGATTGACCAGGAACAAATCTTTGGTGCTGTAGTAGATAGCTTGATGAAGATGCTGCCCCAGTGTGTGGAAGCTGTAAAAAAAAAAAAAGGCAAATTCCATACTAGGGATCGTTAGGAAAAGAATTGAAAATAAAAAGCTGCCAATATCATAATGCCACTATACAAATCTATTAAGAGTAGTGTGTGCAGTTCTGGTCGCCCCACCTCAAAAAGGATATTGTACAGTTGGAAAGGTTCAGAAAAGGGCCAGCAAAATTATCAAGGGGATGGTACAACTCCCCTATGAGGAAAGGTTTTAGCATTTGGGATTTTTTAGTTTAGAGAAAAGGCGAGTAAGAGGATAGCTTATAAAATTATGCATGGTGTGGAGAAAGTGGATAGAGAAGAGTTTTTCTCCCCATCTCATAATATAGGAACTTGTGGACATCCCATGAAGCTGACTCTTGGAAGATTAAGGACAGGTTGAAGAAAAAGCACTTCTTCCTACAGCACATAGTTATAACTAGGAAACTGGCTCCCACAGGAGGCAGCGATGGCCACCGAACTAGGTAGCTTTAAAAGATGATTAGACAAGTTCATGGAGGAGAGGGCTATCAAGGGCTACTAGTCATAAGGGCTATGCTCTGCCTCCACAGTTGAAGGCTGTAATGCTTCCGAGTATCAGTTGCTGCTCTTGTGCATGGATCCTACATGGGTTTCCCACAGGCATCTGGTGAAAACAGGATGATGGACTAGATAGGCCACTGCCCTGATGCAGCAGGCTCTTGTTATGTTCTTATGACATAGGTAAGAAGGAAGAAGCTGGCCTACATTTCACCTCTAGATCTATGTATGCTGAATCCTATTCAGACAAAGGAATTAGCCTACTTTCAGTTCCATTTAGCATGTGATTTCAGATTGCTTTTAGAGTTGGCAGAGACTAGAAATATACCGTATTTTTCACACAAGACGCAGCTGACCATAACACGCACCTAGTTTTTAGAGGAGGAAAACACGGGAAAAAATATTCTGAATCAAATGTACTAAACTAAGGTATTTAAAGCAGCAAAGCGGGCGGCTCCTGTCCGCTCTGCTGCTTTAAAGCGAGCCGTGGAGGAGGGATGGACGGGAGCCATGGCTCCCTTCCTTCCCTCCTCTGTGGCTCGCTTAAAAGCAGCAAAGCGGACAGGAGACGCTTACACGCCCCTCCTCCGCGCAGCATTCGCTTCATAAGACGCACAGACATTTTCCCTTACTTTTTAGGAGGGGGAAAGTGTGTCTTATGGAGCGAAAAATACGGTAACTTGTTTTTCAAACCCAAAGCGTATTTTGGACTCCTGAGTTCTGAAAATAATGATTATTGCCCAAGTGTATTAAAATATAAAAAGCAAATGATTTTTTTTACATTTACTTTTTCACACCCAGATGCTGTTTCCCAAAACACTGAAGCATAACTATTACAAATAAGTGCTTGCAGAGAGTTGCAAAACTGAATTATTATAATTGACACTGCAACATTTGACAAGACTGAAAACCCCCAATATTGTCCAATAATACAAAACTACAGTGGTACCTCGGGTTACATACGCTTCAGGTTCCATATGCTTCAGGTTACAGACTCCGCTAACCCAGAAATAGTACCTCGGGTTAAGAACTTTGCTTCAGGATGAGAACAGAAATCGTGCTCCGGTGGCGCAGCAGCAGCGGGAGGCCCCATTAGCTAAAGTGGTGCTTCAGGTTAAGAACAGTTTTAGGTTAAGAACAGACCTCCAGCGCAAATTAAGTACTTAACCCGAGATACCACTGTACTAATGATCAAAACCTTACCCAGTTCTGCACTTTGTCCAAAGAGCCTTTCTTATATTTCTACTATAACATCATTGCAATTTTGATGCAGAAGTCCGTCTGTTCTTATGCACCATTCCTCATGAACAACAGGTTGGACCCTATACTTTTTTTTTAAAGTACCACTTCCACTATGCTTCTTTTCCAAAGACAGAAAGTACTTCCTTGCCTCCACTATCTACTATGCAAAGTTGATAACATTATGTATTCTCTTGTGGCCGCACCACAATTATGCACACCCCCCCCCAAAAAAAAAATGCTGAATGTTTTATGGAAACAAAATGTTTGGTCTATACTGTATTTTGAAAGCCACGTTGCAGAAAATATTCTACTTTGTTTCAACCAGTATGTTACTAACCCACTGCCTGTGATATGGAGCAGGATTGTAATCAGCACAGATGTCTCCTACCTCCTAGTGGTCCTTCTGTGGACAAGCCTGAGGGTTAAGCTGCTTATTTCTGCAAGCCGTAAGCAAGTTCTTTTGACCTCAGCCACTGCTAATGTGACTAAAGTCCTTGAACTACTGAAGATACATCAATAAACTGTAGCTAGCTCTTCACCATTTCTATGGGAGTTCTCTAAATTGCATCCTTCCATGCCTCTCAACAGCCTATAATATATCACACGATTCCCCTTCTGGGCTCCTATGGTCTTGGAAAGACTACAAACATAACTTGTGGAATACTGTACAGGACACTGCCCTTAACAAGACCAAGCCCTCTGGCCAGTGTCAAATAATCTGTCACTATAAAGTACTTGTATCCAAGCCAGATATTTATTGCTATTGATCCACCTGATCCTAGCAAAAGACTTTTGTTCTCCCAGCCCAGGACTTTGACCTCAATTAAGTTATGAATTTCAATCCGATAGACTGTTCCACTTACCCTGCTGCTCTCTCTGACTGGATTAATTAGAATTAGCTAGGCCACCCTCAAATGCCTCATGGATCATATTATTATAATAATAAATATAGAGATGGCAGCAGTATACAAGAAAGAATTTTGAAAGATTGCTCAAGCAAGTACATCATTCTGAATCTGCCAATACTAATTTATCTGAATTTGATTACCACATTTGCTGCTTTTTATTTCTATTAGAACAGAGTCTTCCTTGACATTATCTCAGCTTCAAAGTTCTCCCCTCTACATTAAGACACTCACATTGGCACTTGCTTTCACATAACACTCCCTAGTTGCAGGTTCAAAATGGTATTACAGCAGTCCGTCAGAACTACAGAGAGCAACAACAGAATAGTTATTAAGCACTTAGTAATCTGAAAGGGATGCTGAGACAATACCATCTTCCATTACTACAGAGAGGGGTAATGAAAAAAGGATAGAGCAACCTTGCACATAGCCCTGAATGGCTATTATAATGCATTTGATAAAGGCTTTTTATATAGTTAGTTAATTGGCTGGTGGGCAAAAAAACGACCACCTTCATGGAGGTAAAGTGTATATATATATATATATATATATATATATATATATATATATATATCATTACATGCATTTCTGACATCTACACTAATGCTTGTGGAATGGTTATAAAATGGGCTTAATACAAGGCATGTTTGATTGGCTAGTGGAAATGTCTGAATTCCCTGAGGTCAGACCACTATAAGATATAGTATTTTGATACATGACTGATACACTGACTTAAGGATTTAGACAGTTCAGGTTGTCATACAGAAGCAGAAATACTTTAAGCAGCCAGATCACTTAATCATTCAGGTCAACCATCTATAAGAGATTGCAATTATGTAACTCAGACTGGTAGAATGGGAGCCTTGTTTGTATAATGACGGGTCATAGCTCAGTGGTAGGGCATTAGTTCTGCATGCTGAAACTCCCAGCTTTACTCTCTGCCACCTCTGGGAAGGGCTAGGAATGCCCCAAGTCTGAAACCATTCAGTGTAGTCTACAATATTGGAGACAAGGCTCAGCTAGGTGGACAAGCTATCAAAACTCACATCTCTGCAGGGAGGTAAACCCAACTAACTGATCTTCTTAAAACTGATCAGATTCTTAAGAACGGCAGATTCTTTCTGTTAATTTTAAAGTGAGGAGAAAAAAGTAGTTTAGAGATTCAGACACCTTTTAATGAGGCTGATGGGAGAATATTGTGCAAATTTCTAGCAAATGTAGAGTGGGATACTATGCCTGAATATTTGTTTAATTTTTAATTCTAATGCCTGCTATAATAAAGTTCCATGTGAAAACACTGTGAAAGTAGAAGAAGCCATGTGCTACTACAATGTGCAAAGGGACTTGTTTTCTACTTTTGGGGACCGATGCAGGTCTTCTTTTTGGTGATTCTGCAAAAACCAACCTATTTAGTTGGTTATACGTTATGATACAACCATTTGCATACCGTTTAATCACAGTAGTTTCTAAGCAGTGCACAAGAGACCAATACAGGAAGACTAAAAAGGAGCTCAATAATCCACCAACAGCATACAAATCAATATGGCTAACTTGATCCAAAACACCCACCCACCTCACTCACACACGAAAACAAAGATCACCACAGCCAATCACAAACAAACAATCACATCCTAGGCCAACCCCAACCTCTCTCACCACCAAAGGAACACAAGTGAATAACACAAGCACGATGACACCAAACTACATACATTAAGCATAATAGAAACACCGCTACCCTACCCCCATCCATCTCCCCTCCCTCCACCCTCCTTTCTTTTTTTTTTTTCTTTTCTTTTTTCTTCTCCCCCTAATGCCTCAACAAATGAAATGGATTTGTAAAAATGTTACACGGGGGGAAAAAAAATACGAGGCATTATACTTACACTGTAAAACAAGAAAACCCTTAATAAAATATATTTTTAAAAAAACAAAAAACCATGAAGTCAGGAGTCTGCCTGACTACAACATGCAGCGAGTTCCACAAACCTGGACCCGCAATAACAAACCCACAGCTCCTGGTGGATATTGAGGCAGCCATGCATCTGAGCCATGGGGGGAAACTAACATAAACTCCCCCAAGACACCAGTGCAGGGATATAAGGAATCATGCAGTCCCTGAGGTATCCTGGACTCAAGTTGTTAAGGGCCTTGCAAATTAATTCAGTAACTTTGAACCTGGCCCAGCACCATATGGGCAGCCAGCGCAAGCTTTTGAGCACTGGAGTTATGTGCTGGCGATAGCCCAGGGACCCCCCTTGCCAGAAGTCTCAGTTCTGCCAAGCTTATTCTAACTCAAGCGGATGAGCTCCCTCAAGTACCTCTGTCTCCCAGCCTTGTAGAAATCAAAGACTGCAAAATAAGGCAAGGTTCCTTTAACCAGTCAGTCAGCAACTCCAGGGATTTTGTCAGCCAACGTAAGGCTCTGTGCAGGGACAACACAAGATCTTCAGCTAGCTGCCTGCCCCCCCCCCCCAAATATCCGCTAATAACATGCAAAAAGACTGGTTTGCTTAAAGTGTTGGGCAACTGTCATCTTCCTATTAAATACAGCCAGCAGCAGAAGTCTATAAGCAGCAGCAGGAATGAAGGATTTCCTTTTAACTCCAACTAAATTCTTTCATCAGAGAGAGTTCTGTGGATTGACAGGGTGCGAATATGATTGATGCCATCTTGAAAAATAGGGATTTGTCACTGCTAAGTAGAGACAGAAGATGTGCATGTTGTTTCATGCTTCAAGATGAAACCCAGGATTAAAGGAAACAATTTGAGGCTAGAGCCCTTCTGTTATGATGCACTCACCTGGAAAACTGACTCAGCTGCCAGAGGAATCTTGTTTTGTTCTTGAACAACAGGTTACATTTTCACACCTGACTTTTTTTTTTTTAAAGAGCAAATAGCTCAAAGAGGGTTTAAACCTTCTAAACGATTTCCAAAATTATACAGGTGATTTAGCACATTAGGCACATGTTTGTCAGATGACTAAACCACCAAATCTAAGTACACAGTAACAAGATAAGGATAATTAAAAAGGAAATAGGACCATCCGAGAATGTCATATGCCATATTAAAATACAATTTTTAAAATGTATGCTTAGAGGCACATTCCACAAAACATTTCTTGGAGGGGATTAATATATAACAGCTATGTGGATTGGATAAAACTTTTTGTAGAACAGACTTTGGGTGATAGGTGTTAGCCAAACACATATATTCTAGACTATATAGTACATTTATTTCAATGGTAAATATATTTAGCTCCCACCTACTGCTGTTTCAACCCAGACATATCTATATATCTGAATTTGGATGCTTGGCAACCACAAATAACTTGTTTTGCAACATTAAGAGGATGTATCAGTATATACACCACTGTCAAAATATTTCCAAGAGAAGCATGTTTTAGGACTGGATTATATGATGCTGAGCTTTGAAAACAAAGTTCTCTACACTCTTCACTGGTAATAATGCACCTAAATATAAAGCTTTGTACATTCTTTCAAGGGCAGCTTCAAATACTAACTATAGAACAGGAGGTGTGTGGGAAGGAATGACTTTTTTTCATTTCAAAACCCTCATCTTCTTTCCTGATAGCAAGTTCCATATTTAGGGAACGCTGTGAACCACAAATGAGCTAATCAACAATAACTGCAGTTTCCCAATAATTCTCGTGACTAACCACCATCACAAGGGGGGGGGGGGGAATATACACACCAAAGTCCAGCAAGTTTTCAAAAGTTCTCCAGTCCACATCCAATAGGTGGAGTAGAAACCAAAATAAATCACTGTCGTATCCAAAAAAATACTTCAAAGTTCCAGCAGAAACTTGTGAATGCTTTGAATGATGTTTTTGCTGAAAAGGTTTTTTTCCCCCCTCAGAAGACATAAACAGCATCTGCTGAGCACTGACCACTTAGCATTCAACCTGCTGCCAACCTGCATTCTTCAGAGAGACCTGTGAGAGAAATGTGGAGCTGTGCCACTTCTAATAACTGTGACTGGCACCAAGTCAATGCTTTAATGCAGAAAGCTACCCTCTGTCACTAAGCAGATCTTTCCTTTCTTTTGGTTAATGGATTTCACAACCATTGGCAGGAGTATAAACAGGGTGGGCATATATGCTTGCAGCCTACAGAGAGCTTCCTGGAACGGCCAAATTGAGAAACAGCAGGAAAGAACTGGTGTTGGGCAAGCTACCCTTTTTACACTTACGATATGCTGCTGCTTTCTCTGCCCTCCTCTCTTGGCATTTTCAGCAGGCAGGCCTGCAGCACGAAATCTGGTAGCAGAAATGCTCAAGGAGCCGCAGGAGAGAGGAGGCAATCGGAAGAGTACAATATTCAGAAAAAAACAGAGGCCATACTTTCTTTTCTAGGGTAAAAATACATAAATTACTTATTCCAGAATGTATGTACTTGTTTCCTCACATTACCTGGTCGAAATGTAAACACTCAGTCTGAGAGTGCTGTACTTGCTGATCACAGGGTTTTGTTTTTTGTTTTGAAAAGATTCAAATAAGGACTGAAGCTGTGAAAGAAGATGGGAGATTAAATAATATGTTTTCAGATGATAATGACCTACTAATGTAAAATAGGTCAGAATTACTGGGTTGTGTTTTTTTAAGTAAATGCAACACAGGATGTTGGAGAACAACCATTTGGGAAAGAAGCAAAACATACCCAAGCGGCCTCTTTAAAAGCATAGCTAAACATTTGAAGGCACCAAGAAATAAATATTTGAAGAAGGTAAGAAATTTAGAAGATTTAACATGACTACTCGTTCTTCTTCATGGCTGCAAATAAATTTATGAAGATTAAGTATTCTGAAGAAATCTATACATTTGCCCAATCTGATAGGGATCAATACTAGCTTTCCCCATCCTGGTACCTACAATTGTTTTGGAGCGCAAAGTGCCATCTGCCCCAGCCAGCACGATTAACTGTCAGGGAACATTGGCAGGTCATTGGCAGAGGCTGATCTATACTAGAGAACAATCCTATAATAAATTCTTGCCTAAGTTGAACTTCCTTAAGCTGGATAAAGTTGGGGAAAAAATTACACAGTCCAGCAGCATATAAAGATTTTGGGTGCTCATTGTGTACTGACAGAAGGATTCATCAGTGAAATGGGGGAGGTGCATTTTTGGCGATTCCCCTTCCCACTGCAGTGCCTGTCATCATGGCAAATGCACTTGTAGGTTACTTAGATAAAGCTGGGTTTATTCCAACATGTGATTTAACATGTTGATTTTTAAATAACATTTATAATCCTTCCTTGCAACAAAAAAATCTCACAGTAGTCTTACATGACGTTATATAAGGTATGTACGACACTGGACATAATTTAGTACATTAAGAATCGTAAAAGGTCAGCAGTATTATTTTTCAGTAAAAGCCTTGGATACCTAAGAAATGTCTTTCAGCATTTAACAGCTTTTAATTTGGATGGTAATTTTACAAAGTGAATTAGAGCTGTTAGATTCAAGTCTGAGAGAGAAGGGTGCTGGCTGCACATCAGAGTTATCTAACAGTCAAAGTAGTACAACAGAAGATTGTCCTTTAGCAGCTATACTACTTGAAAATTTGCATACAGCCATTTGTTTCTGTAGTAAAATGTGAAAAAGATCCATACCTTTTTTATTGCCATTTGCCATATACATGCAAACAGAATTTGTTTGGGAGCATTCTGGTACAATTACAGAAGTGAAGGCAAGGCAAACAAGTGAGAAAAGCCGTAAGTATACTGCCCTTTAATCCTCTTGTGGACTTCTCATGGGATGGTCACGGTGGGAGGAAAGTTGCTTCCCTACACCCCTTCTTCAAGGTGGACCACTAAGTTATTGGTGTGTCTTGTCCTATATTCATAATACTGATGCTCACTCATAACTGTACCTTTGCAAAAAGAATGTCAATTGGAGCCAGAGGAGGCCAGAAATGAATGGTTTGAGCAAGGGGGGGGGGGAGAGACAGTGAGTGAGTGAGAGTGTGTTATAGAGCTTTTGGGGAACACAAAACAACACTAAATGCAGGTTCTGAGCTACATAGACTATATAACTGCATCAAATTGGAAGATGACAGAATTAAAGGAGACATAAAAGCATTTTAGAGGCACAGAATAAAAAGGAGCAAGAAAATGGAAAGAAATACGAAGCCATCTTTGATTTATCCATAATTTCTACTTCATTTCTGGCTAATGGTGGAAATTAGTCTTCAGATAGTTGATAAAATCAGCCTGTCTGTGCTGGGTTAGTACCATGATCTGTGGCCAAGCAAGTACTTCTAAAAATTGATTTTTCTTTTTGGCAACCAATGGTCCAGTCAATAATAATGTCGTTTGAGAAGGATTGAGTCATGAGGGAGATGAACCTTCTCTTCCATTTATTATGTTTGTATTGTCTCTATTTGAAAAGCATGCCCCCCCTTCCCAAAAACGTGCATGAGTGTACTATAAAAGAATTGATACTCTGCATCTTTGTCTCCAGAAGCCCTCTGACTCACAAGAACCTTCCCATCTAAACTGATGGAATGCTTTCAGTCTGCAACAGGAAAGGTTACATATTGAGGCAGAAAGAAGTCCCCTCCTCTGAAATCAAAACTGACACTGGCAGGTTGGCCATCTTTCAAAAACACCTGTCCCAAAATGGATCAGGTGAACACTCAGGAGGGTGGCAACAACACTGCCCTTGCTGAGGCAGAACTACATCTTCCAAGAAACATGACACTGGCTGACATCAGTAGCTGCCACTGGTTGGGGCACAGAAACACACAAAATTGTGTGAGGACACAGAGGGTCAACTTGGTATCATTTTTGGTGACAGACTGAAGGGTATAGTTCAGGTTCAGACATTTGGTGGATGTGCTTGGCTGAGGAGCCAAAAGGGCAAAGCTACCATCTGTGGGATTATGACTGAATGCTTCTAAGTCAAAATCCCCCCCCCCCAAATGTAACAATATTTGTAAGGCACAGTTCCACCTTGAGTAAACAGCCCACTTTTTTTTTTTAAAAAAAAGTACATTAGGTTATTAGTCAATAACAAGCAAACAACAACAAAAACTGCATAGGTCTTGATGGTTTACAGCCTCTGTAAATGCTGTGGAAGCAATAACCAAATTACTCCTTGATGGTGCTCTACAATGCCACAAATGGAGATTTCACTTGATGGTACAGGAGGTAAGAACACAGAACAATGCTGAAGCAGCACATTCTGATCTTTCCTGGGAAAGGAACAAAATGTACACTTGTGTCTTTTGAACAGCTGGCTTTCTGGCAATACAATAGCAAAGAAATGCTAAAGGTATAAATTTTACACAAAGCTCTTAAAAGAAAAGCTCCTGCTGTTGTTCTTTTCAATTTCTAGCCCCCCCCCGGGGGGGCAGAAAAGATCATTTACCATCCTGATGAATAACCATAGTTAAGAATTCCCCCACTCACACCCTTGAAGTGTCCTTGCCCTTTTCTGAAGATAGCTATATTGTTTTCAATTAAAATGGCAACTCAGTGTTGAAACACGAGTAAGAATCTTGGGACTAACAAAGCCCCTCAGACCTCTTTGTCTTTTCTGTTGTGTTGGTTGCTCAGTGTGCAAACAGGTATTATCAAGACGGGGGCTTCTTATAACAGCTGCTGAGGTCACGGCATCATTTCCCCCAAACAAGCCCAAGGAGGAAAGATGGGGAACCTCCAGCCCTTGGGTCAAACCTAGCCCACCAGACCATTTTCAGGAAGTCACGTCCACCTGTGTCATACATGTCATACATGGGCAACTCCCCTATGAAGAAAGGTTGCAGCATTTGGGGCTTTTCAGTTTAGCCAAAGGGGAAGTGAGAGGTGGCATAACAGAAATTATGCATGACATGGGAGAAAGAAGATAGAGAAAAGGTTTCCCCTCTACCCCAGAGCACTGGAGCTCGCAAGCACCCAAAGAAGCTGAATGTTCGAAGATTCTGGATTAACAGAAGAAAGTACTACTTCATGCGCCACATAGGTAAACGGCCTCGGTCCAGTATACCTGAAGGAGCGTCTCCACCCCCATCATTCTGCCCGGACGCTGAGGTCCAGCGCCGAGGGCCTTCTGGCGGTTCCCTCATTGCGAGAAGCAAAGCTACAGGGAACCAGGCAGAGGGCCTTCTCAGTAGTGGCGCCCGCCCTGTGGAACGCCCTTCCAGCAGATGTCAAAGCGATAAACAACTACCTGACATTCAGAAGACATCTTAAGGCAGCCCTGTTCAGGGAAGTTTTTAATGTGTGATATTTTACTGTATTTTTTGTTTCCATGGAAGTCGCCCAGAGTGGCCGGGGAGGCCCAGCCAGATGGGCGGGGTATAAATAATAATAAATTATTATTATTATTATTATTATTATTATTATTGGTAAACTATTGAATTCGCTCCCACAGGAGACAGTGATGGGACCACCAACTTGTCTAACCTTCTTTTAAAGTCATCAAAATTCATGCAGGACAAGGCTACCAATGGCAACTAGCCACGATGACTATGCTTTACCTCGACTGACAGGGGCAGTATACCTCTGAATACCAGCTGCTAGGAATCACATGTAGGGAGGGGTGATATTGTGCTCATGCCTTGCTTGAAGCTTCTCACAGGCATCTGGTTCCGCTGTGGAAACAGGACGTTGGACTGGATGAACCACTGGCCTGATTCAGCAAGTTCTTCTTACATTCTTATGACGTAAGGTGTGGGGCCGGACAAGCAGAAGTTTAAGGTGGGCTCCCTACGTTCCTTCGCTGCAACAAGGCGAACACCCAGCCCTTCATCAGTTGATGGGTGGTCAGAGCATGCCTTGCTCAAGGAGGGGGAAGTCGATAGCATTCAGCTAAAACCACTTCTCCCTCCCAGCCCTGTCCCCTGAAGCTCAGGAATTTAAAGTGCAGCACAGAGCTTTCAAAAAGGCCTGCAATGTACCTTTAAAGGAGCATCACAGGGGCTGTTTGAAAGTCCTGTGTACAATCCACACCGGAGCGGTGCAGCAATGTAAACAAAGGACTTTCAAACAGCCCTTACAATGCTCCTGCGAATATCTGCAAATCTATGCTGAAACAGCACAAGGGCTCTTTCAACGTCCCATGCTACCAATTCAGTCCAACCTTCAAAGGGCAGCCTCACCTGACATCAGGTTACTGACAAGTGGGCAGCTATGAGGGATGGGGAGGTGTTAAGACCAGCAAGAAAATGTTCTCCATCCCTCCCATAGAGAAAGATTATAGCTGAGTAGAACCAAAAGGAGGAGGGGAATGAGGCAGCAAAGGTAAGAGTGTTAGGCGAATGGTATTCTTCAGAGCAGTTGCTAGAGAGAAGGTGCATTTGTGTATGTGACTGAGGGATCTCCAAATCAGTTCATTTCCCTTTTCTTCTTAGTTATCAGGCAGTATTTGCCCCACCTGGGGGAGTGAATGAGTGTTGCAGAGAAGTGGGAGAGATAGGCGCCCGGCAAAAATATTCATCCTTCATTGTTAGATGAAGAGAAGTATAGAAAACAAATAAACACTCACAGAGATGGGAGGTATAGGGCATACATTTTTGATATTGTTCCCACACTAAGGGGTTTTGTTTTTGTTTTTAAAAAACTGCTTCTGCCATCTTATTTTGGAAATTATCTTTTATGATAATGTGTTATTTTATTTATCATTTTATTCAGGCTATGAGCTGCCTTTAGAGTTCTATAGGGGAACCAAAGGCAGGATTTAAATCTTTTAGTTAAACAAAACAAACAGTGTATCAACTGATAATAGTGCCTGTTTTAGTTTTCCTTTTTGTGTATGGAACATATACAGGTCCAAACTACAAAGAGTTAAGTATTTCTGTGTTTATTCCTCTACACCGGTAAACTGAATAGTTTGCAAACATCTGTGAAAACAATTATCTCCTCTCACAAAGTCATTCTAATTCTTCACTAATATGTCAGATTTATCTAAATTAAACATAGTTAAGAATGTTTGGCTGGTGTTAATACCAGGCAATTTACCTTGTTAAGCTCACCCAATTTGCCTTTTTTTTAATAAATAAAAAGCTGGCATTGTTAACAAATCTGTAAAGGATCTTATGCAATCCGGTCTTGATGACTTATTTAAACTATCAGGAAGGTATTGACAAGGCTTTCAGAGCAGAAAGGGTTAGCTACCTCTGCTCCAAATCATAAGACAAACCACCACTCCAAGTTCACACATGAGAACAAACTGCAGCTAACTGAAAAACAGAAATTGTGAATGGAAGAGGGGAAGGGGAGAGGAGAAGGCAGAGCACAATCAGCCAAAGACTTGTGCACATAACACAAAGCATAAAAAGGTAAAGGGACCCCTGACCATTAGGCCCAGTCGTGACCGACTCTGGGGTTGCGGCGCTCATCTCGCTTTATTGGCCGAGGGAGCCGGTGTACAGCTTCCGGGTCATGTGGCCAGCATGACTAAGCCGCTTCTGGCGAACCAGAGCAGCGCACGGAAACGCCGTTTACCTTCCCGACGGAGTGTTACCTATTTATCTACTTGCACTTTGAAGTGCTTTCGAACTGCTAGGTTGGCAGGAGCAGGGACCGAGCAACGGGAGCTCACCCCGTCGCGGGGATTCGAACCACCGACCTTCTGATCGGCAAGTCCTAGGCTCTGTGGTTTAACCCACAGCGCCACCCGTGTCCCACAGAAAGCATAGACCAGTGTTATATCTGAACTATGCCTATTTATTCACAGTAGGCATACCTATTTTTTAAATCTGTGTTAAAATTAGAAAACGAAACAGGAGATGCAGATTTTGGATCTGGGGCAGCCACTCACTTACAAGATGCCCAAACCATCTAAGTTCTAAGTATAGCTCTCAAGGCAGAGCCACCCACTAGGAAAAGGCCTGTGGCTAAGGATTTAGGTAATTAGATTACACAAATGACCCTTTTCAACACAAAGCAAAGCCTACCTCCCACTCCACAAATTAGTTCTTTCTGCACTCCCCCATCCCAAGCAATCACCATCTCTTTTCAAATGTATTATTAAAGGTAATTATCAACACTGAAAAGAGCTGAACTCAGCCTGCCCTATAATCTGGAAGGAAAAAAGCTCTGCCACTCTGTTGCTGCAGTTCAAATATTTCCCCCCTAAACACCTGCCATTTTAAGGCCAGAGTAAAGGCCATCTCAAGCTGACTCAAAACTCCACAAAGCTGGGAAATTGGAAGTTAAGTCTGATGTCTTAACAGATGTGCCCCATGGTCAGCAATGTTGCTGTTCATACAGCAAAATAAGCTTTCTTACAACATACCCTCCATGCACTCTCATTCGGGTCTTTAAGGCCAAAATACAGACTGGGAGAATAAACTGAGACCAACAAAGATGTCCTGCCATATGAAACATCTGAGCCCTCCAGTGAATGAATCCATGTCTGCTTGTTGCTTACATCATATATATAAGTTGTATATATATAAGGTGTATATATAAGACTGTGTTGTAACCTACAACAGTTTTTCAGGTTCCCACAATCATCTGAAGATTGACTCTGGAACTAACCACTGCCCAACACTCATTCTAGCTATTGCACATTAGTATTCACTACGTGGTACCGTCTGCAAGCACTGCAGTACTGGCCGAACTTTTGCTTCAGAAATCAAAGTGTGCTTGCCTAGACCAGTACTATTTACTCTGACTGGCAAAAGGTTTCCAACTGTAGTTTGGAGTATGTCCTCCTATAGCACAAAGGTCTCTGCTTTCCTCTTCATAAAGATAACATCGCATGCACCTACACACAAAATATTACTAGAATTTAACCCATGTTGGAGTCATGGATGCATGTGTGTCTATGTGCACATTGCCTGGCTTTCTATTCCATTCAAGACCTTTTAGAAAGCCTCCTCTGTTATTATTTGGCTAGAAAATGGCAATATATAAAAAGTAGGAAAGAGAAAAGGAGAGCAAGGTTTCTGTGTTTTAAAAAATGTAATTTCCCAAGTCAATTCCATGTTTAAAATTTGCAACCAATATATTTTTGTTGCTTTCCAAAACTGAAACGAACATCTTAAACTTTGAGTTTTCATGGATTGTTATCATGGTACACCAAGTTGAAAAGATATCTAAGGATCAAAGAATAATATGCACTTTAACTGCACCTACTTAAGTATCAAGCACTAAACACTTCATCAACTAAGCTTGTGTTGCTCATTAAGAAACCTGTTCTTCTTCCAAACTTTTATAACAACAGTTTACTAATGAAGCAACTATTAAACTATTTATTGCATTGTTTGTAAAAAAAGCTGTTTGTTGAAAAAGCTGACTGCTTTTAATGTAAGTATTTTTAAGCAAGGGCACAGGAAGCAAGTTGCTGCACATCATACCAAAGAAACTGACTGTAGAAATCAATCGTGTTCCAGCCCTAGTAGGGTTTCTCTCTCATGAAACCAGTGTGTATAACCCAACAGTAGTCAATTAACTCTGTACATCAGGAAGGAAATTCGTAGCTAGATAAAACTCTAATCTGTGCTCTACTCATCCCTTGGCTAAGTAAGCCCCACTTTTGCTGGTATGTCATCTTTTTTTTTAAAAAAACTCATTTCCCTTCAACAGCCATGATTTCATCACCTCTAAGCTGATGCATTAGTTCTCTTTCTGCATGATCTTTAGGCTCCTAGCACTTATAAGCGAAAACAGAACGCTTTAAACAAATTCCCCTCCTCTCTATTATTTAATTGTCCTCACTTTCTCAGATTCAACTTATCTGATTTTCATCCCTTAGCTGACATCTCCATAATGCAGACAATCTATCATTGCTTCAATCAAACCTCTCCCTCCAAAATTCTTCCAACAGAATTCTTCTGCTGATCCGTGTGAGGAGGAACAGCAGGAGGGCGAAAGAAACACTTCAGTCTTTTTCTTCTCATTGTCTGTTCACTCAAAATTGCCCACCTGAAGCTGCTTTTCTCTTCACGGGGGAAAAGAAACAGAGACCCATGCATCTCCACTACCAGCCAGGAAAGCAGCCAGGGAGGGGCACAATTTGAAGTCAATAAATGGTCAGAGGGGAAATGGGTAAACCCACTCCTCAAGCTAGCAGAACCCTGGTGATGCTTTTCAGTTAATATGTATGGATGCTAACTCCCACATATCACCCAAGTTGGTCCTCCATTCATCTCTTCCTCGCTTCACTTGTGTTTGTGCTAAACCCTTGTAAGAAGGGACTGTGCTGCTCCTATGTTCTGTAGAAAGTGTGACATGGTGCTGTTGAGACATTAAACAGTACAACACTGAAATTATGATGAGCAGAGGCACCAAAAGTACTCAAACAGAGCAGAATCCTTAAAGAACCCTACATATCCCTTCAGTTGTGCAGCTGAGAACATTTTTGCTGTATTTGCTTCCCTTTTGAAATGCACTAGATATACCAGAGTGGTAACTGCTCCAATCTGTACCTGGCTGTTAACATCCGCCGTGTGTTGCAGCAGTACTGAGGCGAGTTCCTTGTGTCCTCTGTCACATGCCCAGTGCAGCAGAGCTCTGCCCTAAAATATCAAGCAAACAACAACATTGAGTGAAACTGTTGTAATAGCTTAATATAACCAATGCGAGCCTCAAAGC
Source organism: Podarcis gaigeae (assembly GCF_964106915.1). Lineage (NCBI taxonomy): Eukaryota > Metazoa > Chordata > Lepidosauria > Squamata > Lacertidae > Podarcis > Podarcis gaigeae. The sequence goes on along the minus strand of NC_139682.1, from coordinate 92,969,121 downwards.
ACTTCATTTGATACATTAATATCAACAGTGCTTGCACTGTAACAAAATAATTGCTTTTCTGAATTATAATTATTTATTAAATTTATATGCCACCATTCATCCGAAGATCACGGGGCAGTTCACAGCACAAAAATACAAAACAAGAACACGAAATATGTAAAAACAAAACAGACCAATAAGGATGCAATGGAGGCAGCCAAAGTATGCCTTCTTTGCTGTCTTCACAGCCACCAGGTAGGCTTGATGATCAGCCCTCACCATTGTTCGATTGCATTTGACCAAAGTTTTTCTTCACTCGCATTCAAGGCATTTCCCAGCTTGTTTCCTCTTCCTAAGCTCTGGAGTATACCAGGGAGCCAAGCGGGCTCCAAGAATTGAGAGATGGTGCTCATGTCAAAAGCCCAAGCCATCCAGATGTTCCACAAGTCACCCAGGGCTTATAAGCTGGGAAATTCCCCCAGGGCCATCTGAAAAGCAATTGGGTCCATCAGCCTCTGAGGGAGGACCATTTTCATAGACCCCTTGCTTCTGCAGTGGGAGAAAGTTGTTGAGATCCTCAACTGTAACAGGAAGTGATCCAACCAAGATAAGGGACTGATGTCAATACTCCCCACTTTCAGATCACTTTCTTCCTGCCCAGCCAAGGTAACAAGGTCCAGAGTGTAACCTGCCACATGCCTTGGGCCGATGACATGTTGGGACAGTCTCATGAGCCAACCCAGAGTTTTGGCTTGGATACTGCATCAGATCAAGAACCATTTATAAGCCTATTAAAAGTATTCATAAAAACAAAAAGATAAAAGAATTCCCCATATTTAAAAGCGTAATATTTAGTCGGTTTATTTGCTAGTGAGAGCCAGTGTGGTGTAGTGGTTAAGAGCGGTAGTCTCGTAATCTGGGGAACCGGGTTCGCGTCCCCGCTCCTCCACATGCAGCTGCTGGGTGACCTTGGGCCAGTCACACTTCTTTGAAGTCTCTCAGCCCCACTCACCTCACAGAGTGTTTGTTGTGGGGAAGGAAGGGAAAGGAGAATGTTAGCCGCTTTGAGACTCCTGAAGGGGAGTGAAAGGCGGGATATCAAATCCAAACTCTTCTTCTTCTTCTACCATTACTGTACTGCAATAGCCTTGTTTTATTGGAATTTTATAGGATTATGTTGCAATTTAGGAGGACTTTAAATGACTGTGCTTCCTAGGACATGGCTTACATGGGAGAATCTGTTCAACTCCAACTTCAAGCATTCTCAGGCAGCATGGCCAAAGGTTGGAGGTGATGGGAGTTGTAGTCAAGCAACAACTGGAGGCCCACAGGTTCCCCACCTTTACCACAAGGAAATTTCCTCTGAGGTCAGAAACTGATGGACAATCCACACAACGTAGCTGAACCAGTGGACTAGTATAGGGAGAAAACATGGTGGTGTGTATGGAGAGAATTGTGCTATGAACCTTGAATATTTGAGGCAGCAGCTCAGGACCAATCAGCAACACCAGAGGTCACGGTTGCTCAGACCTACTCATTGAACCTATAAAGAGATCCCCAATTACCAATGGAGTACAAGACTCAAAGAGCAAGCATGGGTCTTTTAATGAAGCACTCCTCAACCTGGAAAGGTGGGGCAAGCTAGGACTTCACGTTCTGTGTAAGCTCAGTCACTCTCTCCCTGGCTATCATTGACACAAATTCTCTGCCTCATATCTGTATGAGGTCCTGTGGGACACCTTTGGCCATTTTCAGAACTGGTTCCTGGCCTTTACTGTTCTTTGGCATGATATACCCAGGTCTGTGACCCAGAACGTCACCTCATCCTACAGACTCCAACCCATGGCCAGAACAACACTGCTCTTGAAAGTTTATGGACTTTGAACATTTTTAGAAAGTTTTACAAAAGTTTAAACAAAAAACTTCCTGAAATTTTTCAGTCCATAAACTTTTAAGTAAAAAGCAACTCACATTTTTAGAAACAACCTCAATCTCATGCCTTCGGACTGTACACATTGCAGTTCTTAATTAAAACTACCTACTAAAATATTGAATCCAGATGTAACATGTGATGCACTTGCAGAAATGATCTTCCTAACCACCCGTACTAAAGTGAAGCTGGAAATCATAACGCAGCTTATGAAATTTTGTAACAGAGTGCATTTCTTTCTGGACTATTCAAACTTCTTTGCAGTGCTTCATGAAGCCACCAGCTAGGTAGGTAAGGCTCTTCCTCATCATGAATCTTCAGCAAGCGAGCAAGCAAGGTATTTAAGCACACAGCAAAGCTTTACATTTGAAGTTGAGAAGGATGGATGACACCTGCACCTAACCCAATTCATGTTTCCTTCTACATGTTATTCTGAAAGGCAGCAGATGTAGATCATTATTTTAAGTAGGAAAATGCTGTCTCAGGCTTCCACGCATTAAGCTTTTCAGCTCACTTTTAACCCAACAAGTAATTAATTTTGTAACACATTATTTTGATAGTACACTAATTAACCATGAATTAGAATGGGTTTTGGCAATTATTCTTTTTAGAAACATAGATGGCACCCAGATTAGTTCTATGAATTATTAAACCTTGCTGCACTCAATTATACAGCACGGAATTGAAAAGGAGTGTGTGGATCTTAACATATCTGGCAAAAGCAAAAATGATTTTAAATTAATTCACTGATAAAAGTCTGGTTTATTCATCTGTCATTTATAGTCCATTCTCCATGTCAGGAGTGACTAGGTCTAGAACGGAGAGACGGCCTGCTCTGCCAAGATTGCAGAAGGTTGCATTATTCTCCAAGGTCTATCACAACTCTACCTATTGAAAAGTCTGTTGGTTCCCCCTACCCTGGCTTATCCACAAATGGTTCCAGGTCAGGCATTAGCTTTCCCCATGCAATAGCTAGGTTCTGTTTTGTGTCCACACAGTTCTCTAGGTGGTTTCCTCATACATGCACTTTCCTGCTTTCCACTGTGGCTGCCACTCCAGCCTAGGCTTCCTGCAGTTTCTTCTCTGGCAGTCTAAAACAACAGGTGCAAAATTACTTGGGGTTGCAACACAGCTTAATTTTTTTGCAAGTTCTCTTTCTCTACCAACAACCTAAGAGCAAAAACTTGGAACACCAAAATTAAAAAGCTGCATGTAAGAATGCATCTCAAGGAAATACGAGCTTTTCCTTAAAAAGAAAAGAAAAAGATGCCAAGGTGTGTGTGGAGGATCTCCAAGTGGGAAGAGTGCAAAACAGGGTTAACATTTGCCCAATATTGTATGTCTACTGCCAACATAGCATTAACATGTAGACCATATGCAAACTGCATAGAAGTTTCTACAATCAAGCAGCACATAAAGGTAAAGGTAAAGGTACCCCTGCCCATATGGGCCAGTCTTGACAGACTCTGGGGTTGTGCGCCCATCTCACTCAAGAGGCCAGGGGCCAGCGCTGTCTGGAGACACTTCCGGGTCACGTGGCCAGCGTGACAAAGCTGCATCTGGCGAGCCAGAGCCGCACACGGAAACGCCGTTTACCTTCCCGCTGGTAAGCGGTCCCTATTTATCTACTTGCACCCAGAGGTGCTTTCGAACTGCTAGGTTGGCAGGCGCTGGGACCGAGCAGCGGGAGCGCACCCCGCCGCAGGGATTCGAACCACCGACCTTTCGATCGGCAAGTCCTAGGTGCTGAGGCTTTAACCCACAGCGCCACCTGCATCCCCTCAAGCAGCACATAGTAAAGGTAAAGGTAAAGGTACCCCTGCCCGTACGGGCCAGTCTTGACAGACTCTGGGGTTGTGCGCCCATCTCACTCAAGAGGCCAGGGGCCAGCGCTGTCTGGAGACACTTCCGGGTCACGTGGCCAGCGTGACAAAGCTGCATCTGGCAAGCCAGAGCCGCACACGGAAACGCCATTTACCTTCCCGCTGGTAAGTGGTCCCTATTTATCTACTTGCACCCGGAGGTGCTTTCGAACTGCTAGGTTGGCAGGCGCTGGGACCGAGCAGCGGGAGCGCACCCCGCCGCAGGGATTCAAGCAGCACATACATTATGTTAAATATAAAAAAATAAATATCTGTAGTGTCCTGTACACAAAGCTATGCAAAAATGCCTAAAGGCATCTGTTACCTGTGTTTGCAGGCCAGGTAGAACTGCTATGTACAGATGCCTTTAGGTACTTTTGCATAGCTTTGGTTTGGTACCTTTTTAAAGTTTCTGGCCTTGTGCCTTTAAAAGCAATATGACACAAATCCAGCAGGATAAGTTTTTCTTGGAAAGCAGGTGAGGCAGGTGGCGGACAAACCTACATTTCTTAAATGTCTATATATCAGGCTGCAGTTAAAGGTACAGGATCAGCAACAAAAAAGAGGGGAAAAGTGGCAACCAACATAGCGTAGAATCTAATTGAAAAAAATTCATTTCGCGAGAGTAATATTGCAAGTGCTAGCCTTCCTATTTAAATGAGAAAAGCTTCCACATTACAGCATGTTGTTTTCTAGGGTCTCAAACAAAGGCAAATAAAAAATATCCATACTTGTGCTTCCAAATTGCATTACCTATATCTCCTTATCTTTCCAAAGGTTATAAATTTGAAGAATTGGCAATACTAAGGCCTTTGATTAACCAGCTGGGTGGTTGGAGGCAAATATATCACATGTGCTAATACACATGACACTGTTTATTGAAAGCAACCTCTCTAATACTATGCATTGTGCTAAATAATCACATTTTTAAATTTTAAGTGTAAACCATTCGGTGATACAACATTTTAGTAAGACTCTTATTCATTATCTTAATGCCAACAATTTCACAAATGGTATTTGGTGTTGAGAGGGCGGGGGAGAAACCTGGTAGGGACAGTGTTAGTCTGGCCTTCCCATGCTGCAAACTATACTGATTAATCATAAGCAATTTATGCAAATCAGCAATACTCCAGCGCCAAAAGCCAAATTGGAAGTGTTTCATGAGCTGAACAGCCTGTCCATCTTTGGCCCAAAATCTATGGTGTTTAACAGTTGTACAGCATTCCCAGGAGGACCGTATGCCACTAGATTATTCATTTTATTCCCAAACCGTAATTTGAAAATTGCTAGGAGCTGTGCCCTCAAATGAGTCCCACTCAAAGTAACTTTATTCATTTACATTTCTAACATGCCCCATCTCTTGCATAAAATGTATTCAACCTTAGATTAGTCTAATATATGTACAGAATTAGTTTATGCTCCAAATCAAGGCTGTGTACACTGCATTGAAAGAATGAAAATTCTGTGCCCAGGTAATCCAAATTCTGTGAAAAGGAAAGCTAAATTCTGGGACTAGTAATAATTATGAAGGTTAAGCACATTTTTCAGGATTGGTCTAATCTTTCTAGTCAATAGAAGGGGTGAGGTCAAAGGCAGGTCACTGAAATACCTAGGTCTTTGACTACTCAAAGTTTGTTCACAACCTTCAGCTATTACCCACACACTTTCAAGCATATTTTCACAGGTATCGAGGCAAAAAAACGCAAATGCTAAGATTCACAGGAAGCCGACTTCTGTTCCCAATATCACATTCTGCTGGTTTCCCTCATTCTCAAGGAATTACATCATATACCCAGCCCAGCCCAAAATATATTCCGGATGTCCATTACTATTTTGTTCTTTTCTCATGGAGAACACGTTTTAGCTGCAAAAGAATGAGGATACTTCTTACGCTCTAAATGATCTGGAATAAAAATGCATAAATCTAATCCCAAGTACAGTGACCCTGCCTATTAAATCTTCCATGCCTCACTTGGCCAGCCTGTATAGCAGTTTCTCAAGTGAACAGCACATAAATTTTGCTTTGCTGCATGTCACAGGTCTAGTCACAAACAAAGCAAGTGGGGAGGCTAAGAAAAGAATTGCCTGCTTTCAAACATGCATGTGCCTGAAGACAACATGTATAGGAAATGTTCTTAATTCAGACAGAAAGAGAAAGCGTAGCAAAGATAATTAAAAGGCTCATTCAGTAGAAATATTGTATTCACTGCTGCAGTATTACGTCCAGTTACCTTGATGCACCCATGGGGGGGGGATAGAAAAATAGATCTTTTTTGTTCCTCCTCCGGCTCTGAAAAGCATTGGAAAACTCGGGAAGAAATGCAAACATTTCTTATTAAATATTTTCTTTCAGCACAGTAAGTGAAATGCTTTTTTAAAGCAGTGTATTAAAATATTGTTACAGGCAATCCACACTGCCGCAAATAACTTGGGAGGCAAGATTCAAAGGTAGTGATGCTGATAGCATTGCTACTGCATCTGACTGGATTACTAAATAAGCAACATTCTTAGGACTTGATGTCAGAAAAGTACTTTCAAAAATATAAAACATGGAAAAGGCTTGCAGTATGGTAGCATACCAAGCATATAATGCCTATGACATGGGAAACTGCTTTTGTTTTTAACTACAGCACCAACTCCTCTTGCTTCTGGATCTAAGTTACCTTACATCTTCTGCATCAAGGGAAATTGATGACTGTTCATAAATTCAATACTGAACATGAATTAAACATTATTAAGTTTAACAAAAAATAGTCAAACTTACTGCTGCTCAGTTACATTATAGGGATGGTATTTTCTGAACTTTTTGGGGAAAACTATATATATTTTTTAGGGACGCAGGTGGCGCTGTGGGTTAAAGCCTCAGCGCCTAGGACTTGCCGATCGAAAGGTCGGCGGTTCGAATCCCTGCGGCGGGGTGCGCTCCTGCTGCTCGGTCCCAGCGCCTGCCAACCTAGCAGTTCGAAAGCACCTCCGGGTGCAAGTAGATAAATAGGGACCGCTTACCAGCGGGAAGGTAAACGGCGTTTCCGTGTGCGGCTCTGGCTCGCCAGAGCAGCGATGTCACGCTGGCCACGTGACCCGGAAGTGTCTCCGGACAGCGCTGGCCCCTGGCCTCTTGAGTGAGATGGGCGCACAACCCCAGAGTCTGGCAAGACTGGCCCGTACGGGCAGGGGTACCTTTACCTTTACCTTTATATATATTTTTATCTGCATGAAAATGCTGAGATCTACATACTGTTTCAAAGCTTACATACAACAAATATTTAAATTTACTATAATGTTTATAGTTTCATTTTGTATCATTTTTTTGTTTGTTTTTGTTATATTAATTTATTACCCACCCCAAGTTATGCTGTAAGGCAGTTTACAATAATAATTTTATTATTTGTACCCTGCCCAACTGACTCGGTTACAATTTAAAATACAATACTGAAAACAGTTTAAAACAGCTTACAATCACAAAAAGGTGTGACCTAAAAATATACATCTCAGGTGTCAAAGTTATACCAGTTTCACCTCCAACACTGGGCATATTTGTAGTTATTGCTTAAATAAAATTACTGTATTTACTCAAGTCTAGTGCACAATCAAATCTAAGGTGAACCTCATCTAAGGTGAACCTCAATTTTCAGAACCTTGAAACCAAAAAAAGTGTTTGCTGGTGAATGTAATGAGCATGGCAAAAAGTGCACTCTTTACAATGAGTTTTTACTAAGAGTTTCTTCATGGCTTCCTCTTGGCTAGTCAGTGCCCGTTGCAAGATCAGAGATGCTGCATTTTATTTCCTGCTCTGAACAGCTTCCCCCGCAAGCGAAAAAATTAAAATAAGAGGCTTTTCCTGGCACAAAAGAGGAAGGGGTGGGGTGGCGAAGAGAAACACAAAGCAAACACCTGACCTGCCACCTTCAAAGCTGAGGAATGTACGGAGAGGTGCGGACGAAGGCAGCTGATTCTACCTGGGGCTGCAAGAGAGAGCATGTGTGCGTGTGTGAATGTGATTGCTCACAGCGGCAGAGCATGCCCAACCGGCACCAGGGGCGGGCACATACCTGCAAGAGTTGTTGAGCTTTCTTTGGGGGAGATTGCCCAAATAGTTGTGTGTATGCTCTCATACAGCAGCCTCTATCTGCAGCCTGGGTGGGGCACAGGGCACATTTCCTTCAAAAGGAAGGGGATTTCGCCTAATTTGGGACTGGGAGGGTGGGACACCTGCAATTTCAAAACCTTTTCCCATGACTGCAGAGAGGGTATAATCCTCAAGAGCTGACTGGCACCCTTTTTGAACAGGATGAACCCCCCCCCACATCCGTATGAATTCCTCCCAGCCCTGCTTAAGAGCTATTTTGGCATTGTTTTAACAGTGCTGTTTTTCTATCAGCTTGTGCCCAAGGGCCCTGGCACCACCATCCCAAAGCCTTCAGGAGGTCAGATGCTCTTGAGGGGATTTGAGCACCTTCCCCACCACCTTTCCAAAGGGTTTGAAAAGGAGTACTTAACCCAAGGTACCACTGTACTACTAAAAGTGCATTTCACAGCTATACAGTGGTACCTCGGGTTAAGTACTTAATTCGTTCCAGAGATCCGTTCTTAACCTGAAACTGTTCTTAATCTGAAGCACCACTTTAACTAATGGGGCCTCCCGCTGCCACCGCACCGCCGGAGCACGATTTCTGTTCTCATCCTGAAGCAAAGTTCTTAACCCGAGGTCTGGGTTAGCAGAGTCTGTAACCTGAAGCGTATGTAACCCGAAGCGTATGTAACCCGAGGTACAACTGTACATAAAACTTTTCTACAGCCAAGTCATGTAAGAAGCCTCCACGTACAGTCACTGACTTGGGAAAAGTAATGAGAAGAGTTGCAACGATGCTGATGGTTTGATAATAAAAGTGTGAAAGAACCTGTTGTTTTCATCTTTGATAAGAATGGGGCATATAATGAATTCATTAACTGAAGAATACCCTATCTTTCTAGAAGCAGATATTCCAGAAAGTCGTATGTCTCTAACAGTAGCTTAGAAGTGGCTTGGATTACTAGTTTATTGCTACAGATATCAGAAAGTTCACTTCTAGTTTATTACTACTGATCACCAGAAAATCACAAACCATTCCTGGACTTGCAATTTATACAAATTTATCTTATATGGCTAAACAACCTGTGACCTCTGGCAATACAGATAGAGCTGAACAATGGACTGTAGAAACACACAGATGTTTCAGTTCACTTCATCGAGGATGAGTTTCTAGTCTTGAATTTTAAACTCCCTCCCCTGCTTTCATCAAATTAATTCATACGAGTTCCTGATTAATAATAAAAAGCCATGCCATCAGCATTCAGAACCCCAGCCGGGAATGTCATGGCTCAAAGGGCAGAAATCTGCTTAGAGCTACAAGAGAACCCAACTGAATTTGTGGCGTCTCAGTCTATGAATGCGTAAGCACTTCATCTGTTCACTGCAACACAATATGCTGAGAGACTACATGTTACAGGCCAAAAGCAGGACAAATAGTCAGTGGGCAAAGATAGTAACCAGCAAGTCAAACAGGTTTTATTTTGTCTGACCATTTACGCGCCAGATATTTACTATCTGGGAAACTCTCAAGCCTTTAAAAAGGAGCTTTGCGAGTGTTGGTGCTGTGCTTTAAAGCCTTAAATGGCCTTGGCCCAGTATGCGTGAAGGAGCTTCTCCATGCCCATCACTCCATGGCCATCATGGACACCGAGGTCCAGCTCTGGTAATAATAATAATAATTCTCGTAACACTACTACTGAGTTATTAGTGCAGACCAAAATACCATACCTCCCCTTCTCCAACCAGTGCAGAGCAAGAGATAACTTACAGCCATCCTATCTGGTTTTATCTTTGGGTTGGATCAAGACTTTGCTTCTAACAATGGGAAGTACATTTCAGAAGGTTGAGGGACCCCGAGAAACAGTGTGGGAAGTGGCATTAGGTGCTGTAGAGGAAAGGGGAAGTTGGCAATGGTCACCTTCTCCACTTCCACCAGTAGGATCCCTCCACTGAATGAAAAGCCTTCTATGGATGGAAGGTAAAGCCTGGACCTAACTCACTAAACAAAATTTATTTCCCTATATGAAGCTGAACCTCAGTACAGAGAAAGCAGAGGGAAAATCCCAGTATGCATAAATTGCACGGTTGAATTTTTACTTCTCATTGTGAAGGCATGGCAAGGAGGAGAATTTCTGGCACTACAAAAAATGCTAGAAACATAATCTGCTGGTTCCTTCTGACAAAGTTACATTGGGTAGAGGGTGGGTGGGTACACATACAAAGGCATGGCTCGCAGAAGCCTGAAGCACTTCAGCATGCCAGACCATAATATAGTACTTTATTGTAAAAATAAGTTTTCAGGGAACATAGCTGACATATATTTTACCCTAAAACTCCTTTAGATGACAAGTGAAAGAGCTGCCCCTCTTTTGGCAAAGGTATAAAGACACTTCACTGGCAATGAATTAGCTGCTGTTCCATCATTTCTAAGGCCCATTTCATATGTCACAATGGCAACACAATTGATGTTGAAGTCAAGAACAATATGGGTACCCATCCATAAAGCAAGTCATTTGTATGAAGTACATCCCACATAATCCAGAGTTATTTTAGCCACACCAGCAAAATCATGTTCACAAATAGCCTATGGTCAAGTGATGTGAATGTCTGCTGCACAGATACAGAAGGGCAGCAAAGGGTGTCCAAATACAGTTTAGTTAATAAGAGTGAGTGTTCCATATGTGGAGCTATTGCCAATGAAAAACATTACAGGGTACTCCTATTTACACCACTGCTTTATCAGGTATTTCTTGAACCAGAGTACGATTATTCAATTAAGCTCCCACTATCTTTGCCATCAGTCCAGAGAGGGCTCATCTATAGGGTATGTGGCCTCTTTGGAAAGTTTTTGGGTGCCATTAAGAGGTGGAGTGGGAAGCAGACAGATCAAATCCATAGGGACAATCCACCAAATTTCTTTCCTGTGCCAGCCACATTAAAATTAACTATTCATTTCAATTAGGATTGCACTAGAGAATTTCCCCAGGGCATGTGCCCCATGTTAATTAAGAGGAAGAGGGGTGCCATTTGGGGTTTTGTGTTGTTGTTGTTGTTGTTTTTGCTTTAAACACCAGCCTATCTCTGACCTGCTGTAACTGTTATCACATTCAAAAGTCAAAGTCCAACCATGTGTCAGGTAATTGTTGCTTAGGAGTGGCAGAGTTGGACAATTCTTCCACTAACAGATGTCTGGTCAGACACACTGCAGCAGAGATATAGCAGCTGCAAGGAAGGATTAGAGAAATGAGGAGACATTAATTTGACATACCAGCCTTTAAGACAGATTAATCCCTCCCCTGGCCCAATACCTTCTCATCTTTCGTATTCACATCCACTTTTTTTGATCGGATGGCTTTGGTTACATGGTCAATGTTGTTTTCTCTGCAGTAGTCAAATATGTTCTTATCTTCTTCCCTAAGAAGACATAAGGGAGGGTGAGCAAATGCGTACTGTTACTGAGCAACGCACAGAAACTACACAAACATAAGATGCCCAGCTTTTCCACCAATTCAATCATTTCAGCATTACTGAGTACTACAGATTTCCAGTGCTTTGAATGCAAACAGCATAATTCAGGTTGGGATACACTCTGCATCACACATAACTAAAACAATATACTGAAAGCTAACCTCCCGCAAGGAATGAAGAAAACCAACACAAACCAATTTCAGCCATGAGGAAAAATGTGCACGAATTCATAATAAATTAGTATCTAAAGTTGTCCCTTAATATATCTCTATAAAGCCCCATTTGACATGTATAATATATATTAGTGCACTGGGGCTGACAGTATTTCTTAGCAAAATAAATATGGAATATTCCTTCTGCCATCCATTATTTACACACCAGGGTCTGTTCTCCCTATTTCTGAAGACCCCCCCCCCCTTAAAGTAGCAAGTCTGATACAGATAACTTATATAAAGTGGGCTAGTTGGAAAAGGTCACCAACAAAGACTCCAATGGATGTAGTCTCAGTATCACCATCCAGTGATGAGCAGCAAACCAGATTTTCTCAAAAGGATGCTTGAAAGGAAGGCAGAAGGGTTTGGTGTTGCGTGGTTTGGTGTTGCGTCTCAACTAACAAACCATAGTTTGCAATTAGCAAATGAACTAGAATCAGAAACCAAAGTTTGGCAGGTACAATAGGCTGTCTCCAACTCCACAAGCTGTTGCACTAGGGTGGTTAAAGTGTTTCTGAAGCCAAGTGCTGAGAGGGTAGAAAACAAATGCAGACAAATCTTTGTCTGAACCACAGTTTCCATGTTGTGCATTTGTAAGCTCAAATGCTGGTTTGGTTTCTAAACTACTGTTAGCATAAACCAAACTGGCAATGAAACTGAACCAACATTGTTGTGAAACCTATGGCCACATTCAGACAATTATACAGTGGTTCCTCGCAAGACGAAATTAATCCGTTCCGCGAGTCTCTTCGTCTTGCGGTTTTTTCGTCTTGCGAAGCATGGCTATTAGCGGCTTAGTGGCTTTAAGAAAAAGGAAACAAACTCGCAAGACGTTTTGTCTTGCAAAGCAAGCCCATAGGGAAAATCGTCTAGCGAAGTGACGCAAAAACCGAAAAACCCTTTCATCTTGCGCGTTTTTCATTTTGCGAGGCATTCGTCTTGCGGGGCACCACTGTACCTTGGCTTATTAAACTGAGATATGAATAAGGCTTTTGCTATGCGCACATCCCTTTTCTGGTGTGCCTCAATAAGCCAGGGAGTCTCTAATTAATCTAAGCTACCTTGCCTTTTTAAAATAAGGTGATGATAAACAAGAGGAATATATGAATGAAATAATGAGAGAGGTACAATACAAACTGGAAATGTTGAGTGTGCCCTGTCAAAGTCTTTCATTGCTGTATGATCAGGTTTATCTTGTGGATAAACTTTAGCATCTTAATCTGAACTTCTCCAAGTTGTGAAACACAAAAGTACCATATTTTTCGCACCATAGGACGCACTTTTTCCCCTCCAAAAATGAAGGGGAAATTTGTGTGCGTCCTATGGTGTGAATGCAGGCTTTCGCTGAAGCCTGGAGAGTGAGAGGGGTCGGTGCGCACTGACCCCTCACGCTCTCCAGGCTTCGCACACCTCTCCGCAAGCAGCGGGAGCCCAACGCTGGGCTCCCGCTGCTTGCGGAGAGTTGCCTGCATGTTGAAGCCTGCGTGCGCTGAGCTCAGCGCGCCCAGGCTTCGCGGACCTCTCCGCAAGCAGCGGGAGCGCTCCCCCTGCTTGCGGAGACTTGCCTGCATGTTGAAGCCTGCGCGCGCTGAGCTCAGCGCGCCCAGGCTTCGCGGACCTCTCCGCAAGCAGCGGGAGCGCTCCCACGGCTTGCAGAGAGCTGCCTGTTTGGGGGCTGGGGTCGGGGGAAGCTCGAGCTTCCCCCGCCCCAGCCCCGCGCCTGTGGGGGAAATAATTTTTCCCCCTTTATTTCCCCCCCAAAAAACTGGGTGCGCTCTATGGTCTGGTGCGCCCTATGGTGCGAAAAATACGGTAACTCAAAACACGGAACTAAGACACTGACATGCCAGAATGTATGCCAGAATGTATAACTACCCTTCATGTTTACACAATGAAACATGTTTGAAAACAGTCTAGTCTGGTTCAGAGCAATACACACTTTAGAAAACACATTAAACTAAAAAAATATATACCTCACTTAGAACTGAACATTTCCTGAGTGACTTACAAAGGGGAAAGAAATTCAGTTCTACCAGAAAGATAGCCACAAAACACCCTTAATCATCAGTGTTAGTTTTCAAAGGATAGGAGCAATGCTACAATTAACATGTTTTCACTCCCCACCCCCATTTTATTGCCTCATTTTCAAATACTCTGGTGCAATTTGATGGTATTTAGCTTTTTTGTCCACAGGAACATAAGCAGAAACTAAGAGCTGAAGTCTCAGCAAACAATAAGCTTGCTACAATGGGAGCACAGCCAACTTCAAATTCATCGTGCTGCTAAAAAAGCTTCCAGGTTATAATGGAACTAATCTCACAGTTCACAAATTGAAGTATAGCTTACATGCATGCAGGATACTGACAATAACAAACTAATCAAGAGGTCAAATAAAATATAACCACTTTTGTAGTTCAAACACAAAACAATACAATAATTGATGGCTTTTATATCTTGCAAGCAACAATCCCTCCAAGAAACCACGTATGTGCTGAAACAGGTGAGAAAAACCCCCAGAACAAATGGCACATCACTTATGCTGTTTCTTAACTCCTTTAGCTTTATGTGCTTTGTGAATTATGATTCATTCTTCAGAACTCAGGGATTTCTTCTCCTTCCCTTCTGCTAGTGTAGCACTTTTGAAAAGAAAGTGCTGATACTGGGCTCCTGCTGCAGAAAAAATGCCAGAACAGACTTCCTTTGACCTACTCCTCACTATGGATGTGGTCTCTAAAGAATCTTTCTCCTAAGCATATGCACTTTCCTTTTACCTACATTGGGTGCTATATACTACTGCAGGTTGTAAGTGGGGAAATCATATATCTGAAGGCTTTCTTGCTAAAAAAGAGAGAAAGCAAGGGCTTCTGAAGGAGTCCATTGCACTGCTGAACAGCTCCCACTGTCAGAAAGTTCTTCCTCATGTTTAGTCGGAATCTGCTATCCTGTAACTTGAAGCCATTGGTCCTACCCTCCAGAGCAGGAGAAAACAAGATTGCTGCATCTTTCATGTGACAGCCCTTAAGATATTTCAAGATGGCTATCAGATCTCCTCTTAGTCTCCTCTTTTCCAGGCTAAACATACCCAGCTCCTTCAACAGCCCCTCATAAAGTTGGTTTATGATCAAATCTTGGTTGCCCTCCTCTGAACACATTCCAGCTTGTCAATATCCTTCTTAAATTGCGGCGCCCAGAACAGTATTCCAGGTGTGCTCTGACCAAGGCAGAATAGAGTGCTACAATTGCTTCCCTTGATCTGAACGCTATGTGTCTATTGATGCAGCCTAGAATAGCATTAACTTTTTTTGCTGCTGTATCACACTACTGATTTATGCTAAGCTTGTGGTCCACTAAGGCCCTTAGATGCTTTACACATGTACTACTAGTAAGCCAGGTGTCCCCCATCTTATATTTGTGCAGCTGGCTCTTTCTGCCTAAGTGCAAAACCTTACATTTGTCCCTAATGAAATTAATTTTGTTGGTTTGGGCCCAGTTCTCCAATTTGCACACATATAATTGGAACTTAATAAACACTGAATGGTACTAGCACTAAAAAAACTGACAGAAGCAGAAGGATCATTAGTGAAAAGAGGAATACAGCACTCCTGGCCGTCTCTTGTTTCTTTGATGATAATTCACTAAACAATTGAAACTCTGCTTATTTAGAAAAGTTATTTAAGCTTTTTAAAATAGTCTATGCAGTTTGAACTTCTTTGTGAAGGAGATAAGATGCTTGTGCTCAGTTTATCTGGACGAAGCCCTGAAATGTCTTCCCTTTTTTATCTTGCCCCACAAGCAGCTCATATTACCCAGTGAGTCTTTCAAATTTCTACTCTTTTAAAAGAAAAGGCTCTGGGATTATTCTGCATCCTTGGAAACACTGCACAGAATCTTCCCTGTCTGCCTACCTTTGTGTTGGGTCATCTTTGCAGCTAAACAGACAGCTGAGAGGGTGGTTAAGCTCCATCACTGTACCCTCTATGTTTTTCTGGACCTGTCTAATTGTTGTGGTAGAAGGAGATTTGGTTGAAGGATCCTACCTTGCCCAGCAAGGCCATGTGCCACAAACAGGTGGCCTTGCCTTTCTGCTTGGCACCGTGCCACTGAGTGTACTGAAGCTCAATGAAGCAGAGAGAGAGAGAGAGAGAGAGAGAGAGAGAGAGAGAGAGAGAGATGGAAGCCAAGGCACAGTTGCAACAGTTACTGTTTATGTCAAGGCCTTCTTACCCCCAAGGGACCCATCTTCACATAATCTATAATTATCTCTTCGTTTAATCGCCCCGTCACTTCTGAAGCTCTCCTGGGCACAGGAAGAGGAAAAGCTCATTAAGTGAACCTTTTCTCCTCTCTCCAGCCACCCATAGCTTTTAATTGCTTGGTGTTGTTATTATCTATCAGTGCAACTGGGATCATTTTCATAAGAAAGGGAGGTGGGAGGGAGAGAAGCAGGCACGTGTCCCTGAGGTATGCACTGCAGACAAACCTTTGCTTTCTCAATTATTTATGCCAGCTGAGGTTTTACAAGCTGAATAAATCCATAACTCAAGTTTATTCTGAACAGTCTGGTTCCCTAGGGTGGAAGTGTTGCCCACTTGCCTGCACACTTCTGTGCTGTCCTCAGAGAATAACTAGGACATAACAAGACATGTGTCAGGCAATTGCCCATGCATGAAAGAAGTATGCACAAAATTCAAGATTACCAAGCATTTGAAAAGTCATAGCATAACCCCCCCCCCCTCAATGCAACATGTTTTTTTGACTCTTACAACACAAGGGAATGTAGCCTTTGCTAATACTCTAGCGCCTATCCAGTTAAAATGAAAAGTAAAAATCCACTGTGCTTCTCAGAAAGTTAGAATGCAAGTAAACCCCCTGAAGGCTTCTACAAATGGCAAATTCCTTGACAAATTCCTTTGCCACTCCTGTCCCACCCAACCCTACGGCCATGGGGATACAGATCTCTCTCCTTCGGGCTACATCTCTGCTGCTGGGGAAGCAACAATTACCAACACTTAAATCACAAATTGTAATTGACAGCAAAATCAAATTTTCTCCCCACTACTACCAAAAAGTCCTACAATTGATAGTGTGTGCAATATGACTATTCAATTGTCAGGTATATTTACCAGATGTCTGTGACATCACCATAGCTGTCAACGTTTCCCTTTAAGGGAAATTCCCTTATTTCGAATAGGATTCCTCACAAGAAAAGGGAAAAGTTGACAGCTATGGAAATCACTCACGCCAACCTTTTTTCCTTTAAAAAGGAGAGCATTTCCCTGCTCTTCCACATAAGTGCATTCTATATACAAAGGCTTAGTTCAAACATAATGCTAACTGAATGTGCAAACATGCGCAGGAGATTGTAGTCTCTTTGCTGCGTACTGTTGTGAGTTAAGCCATGTTTTCTTTTCTTTTTTTATAATAATTTTTATTGGTTTTTTAACAAAAAGACAAACAAAACACAAAACAAAAACATATAAAAACATTTAAAACATGACTTCCCCATACCTCCCTTTCACTGCATCCTTGTTTTACAACTCTTTAGCAACCCTTCAGTCAATTTCTCTAGTAGTTTTCTTTAAATTTCCTTAATGTTAATGTTTACAGCTGTAATTCTCTATTTCTTACCCCTAGACCAGTGTTTCCCAACCTTGTGCCTCCAGATGTTTTTGGCCTACAACTCCCATCATCCCTGACCACTGGTCTTGCTAGCTAGGGATGATGGGAGTTGTAGGCCAAAAACATCTGGAGGCACAAGGTTGGGAAACACTGCCCTAGACATCCTGTCAGTCCTCAATTTTACAACAATTTTTAAGATATATTTTAAATTTCTTCCAGTCCTCTTCCACTGTCTCTTTCCCCTGGTTGCGGATTCTGCCGGTCATCTCTGCCAGTCCCATAAAGTCAATCACCTTTGTCTGCCATTCTTCCAGAGTAGGTAGTTCTTGCATCTTCCAATACTTTGCCAACAGGATCCTTGCTGCTGTGGTCACATACATAAAAAAAGTCCTATCCTTCCTTGGCACCAACTGGCCGACCATGCCCAAGAGAAAAGCCTCCGGTTTCTTTATAAATGTCCACTTAAGGACTTTTTTAATTTCATTATAGATCATTTCCCAAAAGGCTTTGATCTTTGGGCAGGTCCACCAAAGATGATAGAAGGTACCTTCAGACTCATTACATTTCCAACATTTATTATTGGGCAAATGGTAGATTTTTGCAAGCTTGACTGGGGTCATGTACCACCTATAGATCATTTTCATTATGTTCTCTTTTAAGGCACTACATGCCGTAAACTTAATGCCGGTGGTCCATAACTGTTCCCAGTCAGCAAACATAATGTCATGACCGATATCCTGTGCCCATTTAATCATAGCTGATTTAACCGTTTCCTCCTGTGTATTCCATTTCAACAGCAAGTTATACATTCTAGATAGATTCTTAGTATTGGGTTCTAGCAGTTCTGTTTCTAACTTTGACCTCTCCTTCTGAAATCCTAATTTCCTGTCCTGCTTAAATGTCTCATTTATCTGATAGTAATGTAACCAATCTCGAACTTTAAACTTTAGCTTCTCATGACTCTGGAGTTTAAACTTTTCACCATCTAGTTCTAGGATTCCACAATATTTTGGCCAGTTAGGTTCCATGTTTTCCCTCCACCAGACAAACCATGAGCTGCAATCTATCCCTTGATGCCTAAGTAGATTCCTACTGGAGGAAGTGGTCCCAAAATTATTTAGAGCTATACCCAGCAACTTGAATTGTGCTCAGAAACAGGATCAGAATGTAGTAAAACTGTTTTAGCAAATGAGTTGCAATAACCAGTTCTGCTCAAGAGTATGCCTGCAGCATTCTAGAATAACTGTATTTTCTGAACAGGTTTGAGAGGCAACCTCACACAATATGTGTTGCAGTAATCCCACCAAGACCAAACTAAGGCAGGGGTGGGCAGAAGGCAGACTGGGATCTACTGGGTAGATCTCTCAGAAATTTCCAGTTGACTGGCAAGAATTTCTGACTCTCAGTTGTTTATTAACAAAATTATTCCTCCTTAAATTGCATTACTGAAATGAAGAAACCTGATGGGGGTGTTAACCACAAGTGGATTTTTGCATGGAAGGACAGAGAGTTCAGTTCTGATGCTAAAAAACAAATCCCTCAATTCAAAATTTTTCAATGTTATGCCCTTGGCTCCAGCGGTTCTACTGAAAAACACAGGTTGATCCTGCAAGCATGAAAGTTACCCACCCCATAACTGAGGCATGTGTAACTATGGTCAGAATTGGTGCTTACATATCTGAGCCAAGCCACTGCCAAGAAAAAGCTGTATATTCTTGACAAAATCATGGAGTATGTCTTCGTTCCGCACACTTAACAATCAGTTGAAGTTTTATAGCACAATCCTAAACAGGTACACTCAGAAGTCTCACTGAGTTCAGTGGAACTTACTCCCAAGTAACCATGTATAGAATTGCAAGCTTCAATCATTAGGTTGTTTCTGGAATCTGCTAGTTTTAGGGGAAGTTTACAACTGTATGGAAAAAGCTGCTCTTTAAAATTCTGCAGGCCTTTGCGCCTGACCACACGCAGTGACCTCTGGTATTTTCTGCCAAAACAGTTCATTTGTCTCTCAGATCAACTAATCAATTCCAGAGCCATCAATCATTCCAGTTCAGTACTAGTCTAGCTCAGAGTTGGCCAGATGGCTGCCTCTGTTAATGGGATTAATAAAATTCTGATAGATTACATGGCATCAGACTACAAAATATGATAGGGACTATCAAAAATGCTGGAGAAGATTGTGAGGAGAGGGAAGAGACAATAGCCCATCATTTCTTGGCAGTTTAGATCCCTGTAGTGTTCCCAAAACAAGGAAGGAGATCACTACAGTTCCCTCTTCATGCTGCTGCAAAAAACTATCCTTTACTTTTTAATCTGTTCCTTTAGTACTTCTACCTAAAAGGACCACTTTAAAAAAAATCATTTTTGATCAGTTTTGTTCAAGTTTTCACATTCTACAGTACTAAACATTTCTCAAATTTGCAATATCCAACTTAACAAAAACAGCATTTAAAGACACTGCTTAAAAACAGTTGCCACCTAGCTAAAGCACATTAGTATATTTCTGCACAGTTTACAAGGGTGTTTAGTCATTAAATGAATACATACAAAGTGAGTGAGAGGGTGTATGTGTGTTTCGTATCTGTATGCAGCTCCTGGTGAGCAGACACTGTTGTTACTTGCATTGTTTAGACATAGGTTGCTGTTTTTCAGAAACAGAGAAAAGGTACATTATATTAAAAAATATCTTATTTTATTTAAAGTTGAGTGGGGAAAACACACACACACCCAAAAATCAGAAGCAGGCAACATATTTAGTATCAATGGTCTGATTAAAGTTCATTATGAGCCAGTAGTCTGCAGGTATCGGCACATTCCTACAAATGGATACTTGGAAGTAAGTCCTGTTGAGTTCAATGAGACTTACCTCCAAGTGAAAGTACAGTGGTACCTCGGGTTAAGTATTTAATTCGTTCCGGAGGTCCGTTCTTAACCTGAAACTGTTCTTAACCTGAAGACCACTTTAGCTAATGGGGCGTCCCGCT
Source organism: Podarcis gaigeae (assembly GCF_964106915.1). Classification (NCBI taxonomy): domain Eukaryota; kingdom Metazoa; phylum Chordata; class Lepidosauria; order Squamata; family Lacertidae; genus Podarcis; species Podarcis gaigeae. The sequence continues at coordinate 92,948,992 of NC_139682.1, read as the reverse complement.
GCCACTGTGCAGCCGGAACACGATTTCTGTTCTCATCCTGAAGCAAAGTTCTTAACCTGAAGCACTATTTCTGGGTTAGCGGAGTCTGTAACCTGAAGCGTCTGTAATCTGAAGCATATGTAACCTGAGATACCACTGTACATAGAACTATAGCCTAATTTCTATAGCTGTTTAGAAGTATACACACACACACACACACACACACACACACACCTGCTTACAGATTATTGGACATGTGACTTTTCTACAATATCACATAATTCATTCCTTCAGGGCACCAAATCCAGACGCCATCACAGAGAGGCATTTTCAGCAGTTTGTTTGTTTAAGGTTTCATTAAGGTTCAGCAAAATTTGAAATAGGAGGGTAAAATCCAACAGCATCCATTTGCCAGTGGAAACAACACTGCTGGTGGAATGATTTCTCCTTCCCTCCAAAGCTCCTGGCATGCCCAGAAGATCTACTCTGGAGCAGATGGGTGGGGGACTGCCTTCACGCAATGGTGGATGTTGCTCAGAACTTAGCATGCAGGGCAATGGTAGACAGAAGAACTAAGAGTCAGGTGGGACTGAAAAATATTGGGGTGAGGCATTAATATCTTTATTAGGCACAGTGCTTTAGTGTTTTCAAAGTGTATGACATACATAAAAACATTCAGTAGTCCTCATCCCACCTTTAGGAAATTAGATTAGCCTTGCTAGTTCATTGGGGATTTTGCTGGTGTGAGATCTGAATGCTGCACATACGCTTTTCCATTACACTATGAATTTCTGAACTATTTTAATTGGTTGTTTAATAGTTAACATTTGATTTGATATAAATATCAAAGTGAGAATTGAACAACCAAACAAGTGCCGAATACATGCATACTGCAAAAAACTCAAATGTTTTTAAAGAGGTTGGCCTTTGAAAAAACATTATGTCACTAGTTCAAAATCTTACAACTAACACAACAAATTTTGGCTTCTCTTTATTCCCAGTATTAATCATTTAACAGTTTTCTCTCACATATCTCATCTCTCATGCCAGACCTATCAAGGAAAATAAAAACGGGTAATTTGAAAAAGAACACTGAGTTCTGATTTAAATCAGAGACATATTTTTTAAACTATAGTGAATTTGTTTTAAAATAACTAAGTTTGAAATGAAGTGTTAATTTAATATAAACACATTAAAACCTACACTTAACCTCTATCAACTTTTAATCTTCAAGCTATCAAAACAAATTAGAAAAATAGTGGGGGAAATATCTACTTTTTGAGGTCATTATATATATATATTTTAATAATTTTTTATTGATTTTCCAATTTTATCGACACAACAACACTAAATAATACATACAACAACAGACACACACACAAAAATAAATCTTATTTTCTTAACCTCCTTTTCGTAAGCCTCTTTTCTCGGACTTCCCCATACCTTCCCCTTTTTGCATCCTAGTTTCATAAATTTTTCAGCAACTCTTTTAGCCAATTAAAATTTAAACTTATTCTCCTGTTCAATATCACATTAAATCAAAAAGAATAAATATAGCTGTAATTATACATCTTCCTTTCCCTTCACACTTTAACACTCCTCAATTTTATAGCGATTTTTAAGATATACTTTGAACTTCTTCCAATCTTCCTCCACAGTTTCTTTCTCCTGGTCACGGATTCTGCCGGTCATTTCTGCCAGTCTTTTAAGTAATGCCTGTGTCACTGAATCCATGAATGCTGTTATTTCTTTTTCCTGTCCTGCTGCACCTGTTGGCGGTAGTCCTGATAGCGAGCCCCTTTTCTTTTGTGCAGCTTTAGCTTTAGACCTTGTTGCTATTTCGTCTACAGGGCCGCTCATGTCCCAAGGTCGTTCTCACAAGAACAGGTTTACAATGGAAAAATCCAGTGACTTTCTTTTTAAAGCCTATGTTGCAACTGTTACCTTCAGCCCTCTAGAGGGAGCATCAATGTATCCAGCAAACAAAGGAAACAAAGAATCCAACAGCCCTCAGAGGAAAAAAGTTTCTAAGAAAGTCTATCAGTCTTTTAGTTGCAACAATGTTATTTCACAAAGTCTCAAAAGTTATATCCAATAAAGTCCACTTTAAAACAAAGGTGATCTGACAGTTCCTATCAAAGTGCTTCACCTAGGCAGTCCGTTCCCAGAGTCAGAGACTGCGGGAAATTGTCCTTTTAAGCTCCCTTATGCAGGTTACCTTTTCTTCTACTTCTTCCCCCCCTGATTCTGCTTACAAGGGGAAATTAGCTTCAGTGTTAGGGTTAGCCCAATCCAAAAAGTTCACAATAAATTTTCAATTGCAGCTTCCTAGTTCCGTTGCTTTAGCGATCATGCAGTCCGGGGGAGGCAGACTTCCTTTATTTACCGTCCCCGTTTTCAGCCAAATTTTTAAAGGTTTTTGTTTGTAATCCCAGTAAGGTATCCAATCTTACTTACGGGTGCTCTTTTTCAGTCCAAATTTCAGGAAGGAATCGACGCTCTCCGCCTATGGCGATGCAGCTTCACTCCACGGGCTGGGTAGTGACTCTCAGCACCACGCGATCCCCCGATGCTCCTCCGGAGCCTTTAAAAAGGCTCTTTTGCAGTAAAGGGGGGCGCAAATGGTGCCCACCGAGTCTCCTTGTTCACAGGCTTCCGCGCCTGTGATTTTAGGGGTCCCCGCTTCGCCGTAGCGGTCAGACCCGAACTCGTGGAGCAGCCCTCTCCCCGGAGCACAGAGAGAGAGCCGCCATTAAGCGCTGGCGCCGACCGGAAGTCCCTTTTTGAGGTCATTATAAATGGGGCAAAGGGAGCATTACTGATATTGAGGCTTGGTGCTGAGACCAGAAATTAGCAAGCAACCACCGATGTTTTTGTGGGCGGGAAACTAGTATTTTAGTTTAGTGATTTTGGTTTAAAAATCAGTTTATCTGGGTAGTATGAATCCAAAAGCTAAAAATGAAAGGGCATTTGGTTTCGAACAGCACCCAGAGGCCTACACAAAAATATCGGGGTAGGAGATGGCATATGATGAAAATACAATACATACAAATAATATATACTTTAACTGGTTTAGAACTAATCCAAATCCTGTCTTTTATTTTGTTTATAGGATTATGGAGCTAAAACTACTTGAAGCTTAGCATCCAGTAGTGAAAAGGTGGCAAAAGAATAACATGTAAATATGATATGGTTCACATAATTTTTACCTTTGGTTCATGAGTTCAACATCTCAAGGGCTTCATGTGACACTTAACCAGAAAGAAATGAGATAGGATCAAAGGAGCTTGAGGGGTGGTATTTTTCAGGTAGCTTACTAAAGTTAAAGTTAAAGAGCTTGGGTTATATTATATCCTATAGTGGTTTTGTGGTAACTAAAAGCACTTTGACTTCTACAAGATAGGGCACTTGATTTTCCCCTACTCTCCCTACAATACTTTGCACTGCCCAAAATACTCCTGAAGGCTGCATGACTCTCTGGAACAGTGTGATGATGTCATCATCATCATCATCATCATCATCCTGCCTTTCACCCAAAGATCCCAAGGTGGTTCACAATAGAAAATGGGTGCATATAGGTAGGGGAGATTAGTGAAAACCAGATGGTCTGTCTTGCGTGCACAAAAGTGCTTTCTGCTAGTACAAAACCACCATCAGAAACAGCCCCAAAGATTCCACTCCCACTAAAAGGTATTAGTATAGCAAAGCTAGGAAGATGGCATTTTGTCCCATTTTTACTGCTGTGAATAGTCATTCATCTGTTCTTGCATACAGTTTAGCACTGCATAAAACTGGGAGGCCCACATGGGAGGCAACTGGTTCATCATTCTTGTAACAGACAAAAATGTTTTTGTTTTCCTGGGCATTTTGGAACCACCAATGATTGGATGTTTTTCTGATTATGTTTATAAATATTTTTATGTCTTTTTACTGTATTACAGCATTTTGTTTCTGTAAATTATTCCTGTAAATTGCTGTGGGACATTCTGTTGTGGGAAGTGAAGTATAAATTCAAAAAACTAACTACCGTATATACTCGAGTATAAGCCGACCTGAATATAAGCCGAGGCACCTAATTTTAGCACAAAAAACTGGGGAAACTTACTGACTCGAGTATAAGTCAGTTCACCACACCACAAACCTGGTGGTGGTGGTGGCAGCGGCCGAGGAAGAACAAGCAGCCTGAAAGGGCTGCTTTCGGGCTGCTCGTTCCTCCTCCGCCACCGCTGACAGTGGCAAAGGTGGTGGAGGAGGAAGCAGCAGCAGCCCGAAAGGGCTCCTTTCGGGCTACTCGTCCTGCCGCCACCACCTCTGCCACTCACAAGAGCAGGGCCTCTCCCAACCGCGGCTCCTGTGCCTGCCCTTGCAAGAGGTGGGTGGCAGTGGCGGAACCAGCGGTGAGAAAGGGCTCCTTTGGGCCGTTTGTCCCTCCGCCACCACTGCCCACCTTACTCAACTATACGTTGAGGGGGGGTTTTCAATGTGCTGAAAAAGACGGTTTATACTCAAGTATATACGGTAACTACGGTAACTAACTTTTACCTTTGGCTTTTCATTGCCTTTTGGACCCACTGTTAACAATTCCACTGTGGGGCTGTGTAAAGACAACTAAAAATAACACTTATGTTTGAGGCAGTGGGCTCTAATCCATGAAAGTTTATGGTACAATAAATCTAATACTTTGTTGTTTTTGTGAGTCAAATATCTTACTCTGGTGGATGCTAAGTTTGCTTCTTGACAAAAGGACAGCCAGATAGATGATCCTGAGTCTTAGCCAATCTTCCCATCTTCTCATTTTGAAGCTACAGTGCCCAAGAATACTGTTGATGGGTCGGCTTACTTAAATGCACAATCATGATCTACAGCTACAGAATAGATAATTGAAAAAAGTCACCTTGTTGTGATCAGAGCACTGGGTGATAGAAGTCCGGATGACTGGGCAGTGGGACAAATTAGGAGTGTTCAGGGGACTGTTTCACATAGTACATGGCTAAGGCCACCTAATTTTAGCCACATCTGCAACCTCTTATGACACATTTGTGAGAAACTTTCCAAAATAATTGCTCTCTGGTCTGCTCTGGGCACTGTAGTTCAAGCTGGAGTTGTTCAATGTGGCCTCTTGCCATATATGCCACTTCAACTTGTTTAATCTTCAGAAGCTGACAGTCAGTTTGAAGTGGATACAATCACATGCAGTTCAGATCATGCTTTCTGTAGCTCACTAAGGCTGCAATCCTAGGAGATGTGGAAAAATCTGAAGGCAGTAAAATTGCTTTGTTCTATACCTGGTCAAGTTCAAGCCTGAATTCCACTATCCACTTCAGAGATGTGAATTCCTCCAGTTCCATTGACTATTCTTCCACGACCCAAAGGATTGCAGTCTAAAAGCATTTGATTAAGACTGGTAGAATGTGTTTGTAATGGTAGGGGGGTATTAAATTTTCTATTATGGAAAGATGGCCTAGATTTTACTATACGTAAGCAGTTGCTTCAAATATACAACACACTCAAGTGAACTTATTTTGCTGTGGATGAACCCTCCTATTACTGCTTAGACTGAAAATCTTCTAGCCTGAAGAAAAATCACCGAGCACATGACTGCAGAAGAACTCCAGTCATCCTTCATCCACCCATTTAAATCTGGCTCTCAGTTTTGACATACAATGGTGTAGGACCATCTTTATAAAATTATCTGCAGTTGTTCTTCCCTTGTTTTTCAACATTTATATTACAACTTCAAGAAAATAAATGTAACGAAGATCTGGAAATAAAGGGGAAACTTTCATAAAGATATTAATGGTTCCATTCATACTATTACCATTAGAATATATCAGAATGTGGATCATACACACTAGATCACCTTCCTTCAATATTCATAGTACCCTCTTCAACAGTTGCCCTTCCTCACAATATCTCCATTTGCTAAAATCATTAAATGCACATTGATCTGTACTTAAAGGGTTAGTAAGCAATCCTTGGACTCCACAGAAGTGGTGTTGAAGTAAATAAGCCTGAGACACCAGCAAGATGAATCAAAACATGAAGCCTGTCTCTAGTACTAAAAGAGTGTTAGAATTAATTTCGGACTTTGGTCGGGTGGCGGGATTTAAGCTGAACAAGCAAAAAACTAAGGTTATAGCAAAAAATTTGACAAGTACAGAAACAGATGAGTTTGTGAAAGAAACAGAATTAAATGTGGTTAAAAAAGTAAAATACCTAGGGGTGTATCTGACCTCCAAAAATTTGAATCTGTTTAAGGACAACTACGAGAAATGTTGGTCAGAAATCAAAAGAGATTTGGAAACATGGTCAAGATTGAAACTTTCCTTGTTGGGCCGAATAGCAGCTATAAAGATGAATGTATTGCCAAAAATGTTATTTTTGTTTCAGACCCTACAGATCGTGGACAAGGTGGAATGCTTTGGAAGGTGGCAGAAGGATATCTCTAAGTTTGTTTGGCAGGGCAAAAAGCCCCGAATAAAGTTTAAGATATTAACTGATGCGAAAGAAAGAGGGGGATTTGCCCTGCCAGACTTGAGGTTATATTACGAATCCGCAGCCTTCTGCTGGTTGAAAGATTGGATCTTACTGGAAAACACTGATGTCCTAGATCTGGAAAGGTTTGACAACGCCTTTGGGTGGCATGCATATTTGTGGTATGACAAGGTCAAAGCGCACAAACTGTTTAAAAACCACATTGTCAGGAGAGCAATTTTAATGGTCTGGACAAAATATAAAGACTTATTGGAGAGTAAGACTCCGAGGTGGCTCTCACTGGTGGAGGCCAAGGCACGTAAGAGACCTAATATGGAAGCCAATTGGCCTAAATATGAGGAAATTATTGAAAAGATTGGAGACAATTGGAGGTTGCAGAGCTTGGAAAAACTAAAAAACAAGGTGCGAGATTGGTTGCATTATGCACAAATTCAAGAGGTCTTTAAAGTAGACAAGAAGGTTGGATTCCAGGTGGAAAAATCGAAACTAGAGACAGAACTGTTAGAACCAAAAAGTAAACTACTTTCGAGAATGTATAACCTGCTGCTTAAATGGAATACTCAGGATGAGACAGTCAAATCCGCCATGATAAAGTGGGCGCAGGATTTGGGACATAACATTATGTTTGAAGACTGGGAAAGGTTATGGAACACCGGAATGAAATTTACGGCATGTAGTGCCTTGAAGGAAAACATTATGAAAATGATATACCGGTGGTACATGACCCCAGTCAAGCTTGCTAAGATATATCACCTGTCTGATAATAAACGCTGGAAATGTAAAGAGGCGGAAGGGACATTTTTTCACCTCTGGTGGACCTGCCCGAAAGTGAAGGCCTTTTGGGAAATGATTCATAATGAACTAAAAAAGGTACTTAGATTTACCTTACCTAAGAAACCAGAGGCCTTCCTCCTGGGCATGGTGGACCAGAGAGTGCTTAAGAAGGACAGAACCTTTTTTATGTATGCTACTACAGCAGCAAGGATCCTGATTGCAAAACATTGGAAGACACAAGATTTACCCACACTGGAGGAATGGCACACGCAGTTGATGGACTACATGGAACTGGCCGAAATGACTGGCAGAATCCGAGACTTGGGAGAAGAAACATTCGAGGAGGATTGGAGAAAATTTAAAGACTATTTGGAAAAACATTATAAGTTGTATGAATGTTAAAAAACGCACCTTTTAGGAAATTCTAGCTTCAGTAATGTTAAATTAAAGAAATGGAAATTAAGGTACAAGGAGTCAGAGATAGAATAATGAAACAACTTTATTGTGTTAAAATGAAAACGTACATGATTTGGGCCATAATATATTTGAAATTGGGTAACATGATAAAATGGAAGATACAATAAGTATTGAAACAAGTTAACAAATTGCAGACGTTATGCATCACAGAGAATGCAGGGTTGGGAGGACGTGGGGAAGTCCAATAGATTTGGAAAAAAGAGTAAGAAAAATTTGTAACTTTCTTTTTCTACTTTTATAATATGCTCTTTATTCTTTTTTCTGTATTTCATAAAACTAATAAAAAATATTATAAAAAAAACAAAACATGAAGCTAATGAGTAAGTTTTTTAATTGTAATAATGTTGCAATGGTGTTTCAAGGTTTTTCCATTATTGTGCTATTTTTACCACTAACTGTGAAAGGTGTTGCACATAATGTTTCAACGGTGAATTTTGGAGGTAATTCACATTTAGGAGGATAGAAAAAGGAGCGATTAACCAGCTAAAAAAAATAAGTCCGTTGACTGTCCCACTATTTTGCATTTGTTAGTTCAAAACAACATGTGTGTTTTGTGTGCTAGCAACACTGATACTTCTACAAGAACTCCACTATGTTTTCACATTGGATGGGGCACCACATTCTGAGATTCCTGCATTGCAGGGGGTTGAAGTAGATTACCCTTGGGGTCCCTCTTTCAACTCTATAATTTGATTATTCTAGATCTTCCATTTCCTGTCATCACTTACTTCACCACAACTTTCAAATAGCACAGGCATGTCCAAAGTCTGTTTTGGGGGCAGAATTTGGCCCACTGGTCGGTTTAATCCGACCCCTGTGGCAGTTTATTTCCTGAGGTAAAATCCTAAAAAAAAACCTCAACAACATCAAACCTAAAAAAAGCTTACTGGCCCTTCAGTTGGCCCTCATGGCCCTTCACTTCATCAAATCTGGCCCTCTTTGAAAAAAGTTTAGACACCACTGATATAGCATCAACACAGATTTCTCAGTTTTACATTTTTATTTCTAATGCTGACCTCAATTAGTAACCTTAATTTTTAATTGTAAGTTTTAAAATATGTTACCTTTATTCACTTTGGCCAGCAATATTGATTGTGCATCTTCAACCATAAACTTTAAAACAACAGTTCTGCTAAATGAGATTGCAACACAAACCTCCATGTGTTCAATCAGAAGTAAATCCAACAATATTAGTGGGAATTACTCTCAGCTGGAGCATTAGCTATTAACATTCAGGTGCAAAAAGGCTTTTGAATACAGCTTATAAATGAAAATGGAGTCCCAATGTTAACTTCCTTACAGTACCTATCCAATATTTTCCAGGGAAATAACGTAAAAGGTTTTTGGTAAGTATTAAAAAATTGAACAGTAATTGAAACACAGAAACACACACTCACCCTCCCCAAACATTTCACACCAGGGAAAAAATAGTACCTGGCAGCAATACTGACAGCTACTGATTTAAATTATTAGGGGGCCTAGAAAGTTCTTTCATGCCATTTATTATCTGACTGGAGAGGGACTATCATTTTTGTTGATATTCTAAACAAACACGGAATGAAAATGAAGCCATGAAAATATACCTGATGGTTTCTTCTTGATACAGTGAGCTGACAACTGGGCCTCCAAACCCAGCTTTTCCCTCCTTTCCTTTCTTTTCTGCTATCTGAAACAACAAACATTAAAATATAAGTTCTCCAACCATCACATGAAGAACACAGGAAGAAAGCACAGTCACCGTTTCATGAAGAAGGTGGAGGAAGATTGGTAGAAACAGTGATATTCTGTGCATATTCAAATAGAAATTGTTTGAACACAAGTGGGAATATTGTTCCCAAACAGAAAACAGTTACTTTGCTATACTCACTTCATCACTTAAGCCAGCAGTGAGGTGGGCATCCTCATTGCAATTTTCAGATGTCTCTTGAATACCGTTTTGTGCGGACAGGCTAGTTGTTTAAACTTTTTCAAGCTGAGCCAGACATGTTTATAACTATTTTGTATTGTTTTTATGACATTTTATGTTTTATTGCTTATTTTGTTGAACACTGCTTTAATATTTTACATTGAGGGGGCAGTGGACTTCCGGTGAGGCAAAATGGCGGGCGCCACGGTGGTACATAGCTCCTGATGGCAGCCAGCATCAACTGTGCTGCCTGGTTGGCTCCCAGGCCGCCAGAACTGCCGCCGCCAACACCGCCACTGGAGGCAAACTGGGGGTGCCTGGTGTGTCAGCCGGGTTAGCCGCCAGAACCCGCCCCCCGGCAACGACCTTGGCTGAGCTGGGACCGAGAATACCTGGCCAACGGCCCAGCAGAGCCAACCCGAAGAAAAAAGGAGCCCCGACCTCCCCAGCTTACCATTGTTGCCACTGTTGCCGCTGACACCAAAGGGAAAAAGGAGAGGTAGGAGAGTACCAGGAGGGCCAGGGAGGCTGTGACAAATCACGCGGCCATGCGATGGAGGACACCCCAGAAGAGAAGAGAGTACAGCGTGCGCGCACACGCACACACACACACCCTTGCTGGAAAATATATTTTAATAATATTCAAAACCTCCCCCCCCCTTTTTTTTGAGAGGCCCACTGCCGCTACAGCCATCTTTTATTTTTTAAATCTTAATTCCCTTTCCTTAATTTTTTAAAATATTTCTTAAAAATGCGTCCCCCCCCCCAATTTTTTACCTCAAATTTCTCTCTTAAGAATTAAAATGGCGGCAACCAGAAGAGAGCCCTGAATCAGCACAGGCCACTTCCTGGGATCGCCGCTTCACCACCCATGAGGGGGCAGTGTACACATTCAAACAAACAAACAAAGGTGCTTGCTGAAAGCAAAAGAAATGAGTATTTTAGCCACATTCCCAAATCAGCTACTTCCAGGAAATCAAGTCACTGTGTTCCTGCAATCAGTTCTAATGCTGACCTATGCACCCATCTCTGCAAACCTGCAATGTTGTATGATTACTTATTCAGAAGTGAAATAGAGCAAGAAGTTCTAGATGCACTTTCCCCCTCTTGATCAGCTTGAATAAACCCCAATTGTATAAAGAAACCGAAGAATGAACAAGTTACAAGTTTGGTACTGAAGAATAATTCATCATACGAACAAGCCCTCAGAGATATAAATTATTACACAGCTGTATAGGGGACTGCCTATTGTACCTATTGTACGAAGGAGCATCTCCACCTCCATCGTTCTGCCCGGACACCGAGATCCAGCACCGAGGGACTTTTGGCGGTTCCCTCATTGCGAGAAGTAAGGTTACAGGGAACCAGACAGAGGGCCTTCTTGGTAGTGGCACCCACCCTGTGGAACACCCTCCCACCAGATGTGAAGGAAATAAGTTGCTATCCTATCTTTAAAAGACATCTGAAGGCAGCCCTGTTCAGGGAAGTTTTTAATATTTAACGCTGTATTGTTTTTAATACTTGATTGGGAGCCGCCCAGAGTGGCTGGGGAAACTTAGCCAGATGGGCGGGGTATAAATAAATTAATAAATAAATAATACCAGGCCAGGCCAGGCCAGGCCAGGCCAGGCATGTCTGCTCTGAATGGAAGCCGCTCTCCAACAGTGCTTCTGACTGATCCTTATAATTGAACTTTTCAAGGACTGAACCTGGGACCTTCTGCATGCAAGCCATGTGCTTCAGCATTGTACTATGGCCCACTGTATAGTATATTCCTTCTCAAATGTATAGCACACAAGATATCCCAGAAGAAACTGTGTACTCATGGCATCGGTTCCCAGGTGTAATGGCTACTTAGAGGACATGTCTACACTGGACTCCCTCTTTTTGACTTGACCATCATTGTGCCTTACACGATGTCAGACTGAATCTCCATCGAGAACAGAACTGTCAGCTCCAATTTGCAGCCTCTCTGCTCTCAAAGATCTCAGGCAAAGATCTTTCCCAGCTCTGAGAGCTAAGATCTCTAACTAGAGATGCCAAAGATTAAGCCTGGTAGAGGAAACGACCGATTTAGACACATCCAATTGATGTGTGATCACACCCATGTACACTGGAAGCGTTCGAAAATGGGGGAAGAACAGGGGCGGGGCATAATGGGATTATGCATGCTCCCCTGTTGCACACAATGACCTGGAACACAACCCCCATGCAAACTGGGGGTTGCCTGTACATGCAAAGCCTGAACTCCTCCATCAAACTATCTATGCCCCCTCCCCAAAATGGGTCAATCTCTTCCTACTACACCTCTCAATGTGTCTGAGCTTTTCCCTTGCACTTTCATGTTTTGTTTTATTTACATTTATTTGGTCTGCCAATGTACCCCTGCTCTCCTCAGCACATGGCATGCTATAGTCTGGACAACCTCTAACTCAATGCCCTCTTCAATAAGAGCACATCTGTGACTTTACTATGAATGGCATGACTCATCTAGACTCCACAGTCCTGCGAAACCCTCTTCCATTCCTGTATTCCTGGAAGAGATTAAGCTAATAAAATTGATCTGGAACTGGGCAGAACATATAGATTCACTCAAAACAAGTACAGCAAAGTGTTCCCATTACTGGCTTAATACAGTGTATTTTTCAATAAAAGGAGCAGCTTTATTCAGGATACAATCAGATCCTGACTAGCTGTCATTGGCAATGGTGCTCCAGAGGGCTACATGTTTGAAAGCTGTATTCCAAATGGAATGAAAATGCAGGGAGTGGTATTTTCTAACATCATTAATTCACTTCTGCCTCTCTTTCCCCCCCTCTTCTTATTCCTTTATACACAATGTCAAGAAATATACTTCCAAATTGTTGTCAAGCATAAAAGAGGTGCCACGTATCCCAGATCAGAGGTTAACATATAATGACAGACACATTAAATACACTGTCCAATGCCTCCACAACCATTTTAGCTCAATCTTCTCTTTTTAAAAGACAGCAACTCAAACACAATTATAGGCTCTAACAGAATTAAAATCAAATCATGATTGAACAATCAAATATTTGAAAAGGATGGCTATAATGCAAAGCATTATATAAAGGAAGAAAACCTCAGTAACTTAAGCATTTCCTTAAAGGTTCTCTGTACTCTTAACATGATGTCTGTATCCACTGATGAATTAAATACAGAGTTTTTCAAAATGCATCTTCAGGAATCCTGAGGTTCCTCAGAACCACTCAGTGGCAAAATAAATGCATACATATGCCTCTTTCAGCAAAGTAGTTCTGAGATATATTATGTGAATTATATAAGAACCAGTCTGTCTTCTGAACAATACACTCAAGTGAAACCAGTTAAAATGATAAAATTTTATTCTCTTCCTTGATTAGAAGATTTAAGAATGTCACAGCACTCAACAATGAACACACGTAAGAAGATATGCAAGGTCTTCTGAGAATGAGTCTTTACCTTCCTTCTTGATTAACTGTTCTTCTATAGTAATCCTACTAAAACATGATTCCAGAATGAAGCAAAGTAGTTTGTTTCAAGCAGACTGAATAAAAACATCTTGTATTCATACAAATAATACCCATTAGATGTGGACATTAGGGTAAAATGAAACAGAACAGAACAATGTTAGGGGTGGTGAACCACTGACCCCCAAGCATTTTTCTGGTCTCCAAGACTTTGCTGGCAATGACATGTGCAGCACTGGCAGAAAATAAAAATAAAACATGAACTGAATGTCCCAACTGCAGCTCTTTTAATGGGCGGCTTCTTTATCCACCACAGTGGGGATGCAAATCACCCAAGCCCTACTCATCAGTTGATTGAGCAGGGATTGGTGGTTATCATTCCTAGTGCTGGGTGATTTAAACCTGTCCACCCAGTCCAGTTGATTGATGAACTGATAAATGGAGAAGAAATGTAGTAACATCAATAAAAAAAATTCTACTATGGCAATATCAGAAGACTGTTAGCATTCATTCATTAGTGGTCATTATTTTACTGCAAATAACAGAAACGAAGAAAACCATGTCTGTCAGTTAAATAGGGAAGAGCTAGTTTCTTGTTGATATTAAACAGTAGAACTTAGATTCTTTGCATAATTTTACTGAACAGGAAGAGGAAGATGAAAACCTTCCTAGTTTCAGGTACCCTTTCCCCTTCCTTTCTATCCCGGTGTCATGACCCGGCTCTCCTTTAGGAACCAAATTTGATCAGACACTAATTGTGTTTGACAGTCACAATTACATGCCAGGGTGGAGATCTGAAGTTGGTTAATTGTGTGTGCTGTAATTGCTTCTACCTCTCCTTTGCTAGTTAAAGCCAATACAGAGAGAGAGAGAGAGAGAGAGAGAGAGAGAGAGAGAGAGAGAGAGAATGAGAATGCACCAACTTGGAAATCAGGTGGCCCAAGATTGCAGTCTCTAAAATAAGGGGATACACACCTGTCTTTATTAGGAGAACATGGACACAACAATACAGAGTGTTTCTTTGACAGGATAGTTAATGAGGCATGAAATGAGTGTCATTCCAAAGGGCTTTATCTGTAGGTAACACTGCTGCACTTCACACTACCACATCCTGAATGCCTAAAACAGTGTCGATTTCCCCATAAAAGCATCCTCCTTTATTAAAATGTGGGTACATCTTAGAGTACTTGACACTTTTTATAGAATAAGACATCAGTTTACATGTAAACATGATAAAAATAAGCATGCTCAAAGAGAGGCTTCCATTTTAGACTCCTTCTGTGAATCTACCTCTTACAAAAGGATATTGTACCTTGGTCACAGACCTCTATTAGCCTCTATCAAAAACATCCCATTTTAATATTCTGTTCTCAGCAGCACTCCTTGGCTCCAGTGAAAAGCCACACCAAGTGACTGGGCAAGAATTAATACTTGGAATGATTTCAAAAGACCAATGAAGAACCGTACATTTTCAGCAAACTGTCTTTTCAACTATTTAAGCCATTCAATGAGCTACAGCTCCAATTCATTACAGTTAAAATTCTCACAATACTTTCCATTTTAAAATTTGATAAAGCAAATCGGATGTGTGTGTACTCTCACACCTGCCTCCCAAACATTATTAAAATAGGAATGACTTCCTGAAAGAGTTTTTGAAAGCTTGCTTTCATTCCTTGTGTCTTAAGCCCCAGTAAAATATATTTTCCCTTTTACTTAAGGGCCCAACAAGGTATTTTTGGAACTTACATTTCTGCAATTATGTTATTTCATTGTTACCCTGCCCTTTCTCTATGGTTCATGCACATGCACACCTACTTTATCCTCGCAGCAACCCTGCGGGCCCAAGGTTCCCCAGTGAGCTCTACTGCCGAGTGGAAATTTGAACCCAGGTATCAGCAGATCAGAAGGCTGATCGCCGAAGAATTGATGCTTTTGAATTATGGTGCTGGAGGAGACTCTTGAGAGTCCCATGGACTGCAAGAAGATCAAACCTATCCATTCTGAAGGAAATCAGCCCTGAGTGCTCACTGGAAGGACAGATCCTGAAGCTGAGGCTCCAATACTTTGGCCACCTCATGAGAAGAAAAGACTCCCTGGAAAAGACCCTGATGTTGGGACAAATGGAGGGCCCAAGGAGAAGGGGACGACAGAGGAAGAGATGGTTGTCAGTGTTTTCGTAGCTACAAACATGAGTCTCACCAAACTGCAGGAAGCAGTGGAAGACAGGAGTGCCTGGCGTGCTCTGGTCCATGGGGTCACAAAGAGTCGGACACGACTAACAACATCAGCAGTCTTAGAGAGAAGCTATTCACTATGCTGCAAACACCATGTTCAACACTGCCAGCATTTGGGGGCAATAAACTAAAATCCTTAGAATCTAAAATCTGGGTGCAAGCTATAGTACTTCAGGTGATTATATAGAAAACTTTTTTTTAAAGCATGCTGCTTATTGTATATTGTAAAAAAAACCCATTCTGCTTGAACTATCCTCAAAAATCAGCAAGCACTAGGCCAACTGCACATCATTCTACTAAACCACCCCAGAAAACCTCAGGGGAAAGGGGGAGGGTTATACCTGGTACATCCAGGATCACCCCCTCCCCCCAATGCGTTGTTTTCATGCTCACCAACCATGGAAAGGCAACAGTGCCAGATCTTTCCACCACTGCACCACCCACAGAGGGAGGACTGAAGCATCCAACAGCTGCGTAGCTGTTCTGCCCAGGACTGCTCTCTAAATGTAAGAGAAATTTAAGATAAAAACCATGCAAGCTGGTATCTAACAGAAAGAAAGAACTTCCAGGAGAGGTCCCATCCTGTGCAAATCTGTTTATTAATTATTAATTATTATTATTTTAAGTTTTATTATTACATCATGTCAGTTTAAACTCCAGTAGCTGGTCTGGCAGTAATTTATTTCAATCAACTGCTAGAATGAAGATGACTGCCCTGTCATAAATAAAAGTTAAGAGTCCATAAATTTAAAGAGACATAAAATCAAAGAACTAACAAATAGCCTATAAACCCAGGCCAATTTTTTTAAAAAAAAAATATTAAAGAGATCAACCTCCATGTGCAGTTTTACTTACATTAATTGCAAAAAGACATTTCATTCTTTTCTTGCTAAATGGAACCTATGGTTTGAGATGGCCCTCAGAAGAAACTAGGAAACAGTTGAGCAGTGCTACTGGTGTTTATGGGTACTTCAGTGCAAATTGTGACTGCAGTAGAGGGGGAAATGTCAGTCATTTGTCAAATTAGTTAACCTATTCGAGTTGTGGGAAAGAAAGAAATGGCCCTGCTAATGTTGTGACACACAGTGCATCTGACAATTTTGCTTGACAGAATGAGATCTGTAAGGCAGCTGATAACTCCAGCATAGAACACCAGGTAAAAAGAATAGTTGCTACAACATGCTTATTGATACAGGGCCAAAACAGAAACCATTCCGGTAACATTTTAAATTTAAAATTCCATTCAACCTTAATTCAATGACAGATCATTCGCATGAAAGGATCATATCCAACCCAGATCATGGAGAGATCTTGTCAGAGGAAGAGGCTTGGGGGGCTCCTGCAGGGAACGCTACACCAACTGAAGACACTGAGTAGTGTTTCTCAAACTTGGGTCTCCATTTGTTGTTGGACTACAACTCCCATCATCCCTGACTACTGGTCCTGCTAGCTAGAGATGATGGGGGTTGTAGTCCAACAGTACCTGGAGACCAAGGTTGAGAAACACTGATATAGAGGAATCCACAGTAATTCAAAGGTGGGATGAAGAGCCCTATCTCAGGGATGCTTCACCTGGCACCCAATAATTCCTCCCACTCCACCTTGAGCCCTGCCCACCCCATCACCGATGCCTTATGAGCAAAGGCAGCAGCATAATGCAACCAGAAGCCCAGAGTCTCTGGAGAAGCACCCGTTTGACTGCCAGACAGCTCCAACGCTACTCAGGAGGAAGAGATTCAGCAGCAGGCAATGACTCCACAGAGGACCAGGAAGAGAAGCTGGTTGTGAGATATAGTCACAAGCCTCTTGAACACCTTCCTCTCAAGTATTATGAGCAATAGAGACTCTAACAGAATTTTCCTAAGTACCACAGCTGCTGTGGCATCCGGCCTAGTCAGAACACAGGCAAGTGCTGTCAGTTGCGTAGCACATAATGACACATGCGCTTCATATAGTCCAATGAAATGGACCAGCTCACGAAACAGTGGGAAAATGCACCTATTGGGTGTGTCCTGAAATCTGCATGATCGTCAAATGTATCTCACAATCCAGAAGTAAGCAAAGGCTGAACTGTATTTTTAACTACAGTATTATTTAGAGAATCATATTTAGGACATTTTGTCAGTTACTATATGAGAATATATGCTGTTTCTGAAGGGTCTTTCTCATGCTCACTTAACAGCAATTAATACAATAAAGGCAACGACAGTTTTGTGCATGAATTACGTTCCTGACCCCCTCATGTGTTGGCAAAGCACGCATAAGCCTGCTCCATCCCCGCTCCCTTTTCTAGCCACTTCTAGGGTGTGGCAATGCACACGTGCACAGTTGCACACATGCTGAACATGTGCAAAACTGTCATTGCTTGTACAGAAGCAAACCTTCCATATATTTCGCAAGGTGGACAAAAAGGTGATTTGGAGGGACATTCCACTAGGAAGTTTTTAAGTCTCTGGCATTTTATTGTTATGCATATTTATACATATTTCATATTGAAAAGCTTTAAAAGGAATAAAAACAACTAGGAAGCATTTATTTGGATCGTGCAGTATTAGACAGTGTAGAAACATTATGGGTGGGTTTTGAAACAATGTTAAACACAGCAGGTTTTAAGTAGAAGCCTCACCTTAGAACAACTGATATAATTAGGCATGAGACTGACCACTTACAACAGAAAACAACCGAAAATTGAAACATACATGAAGCTTATCAAATTAATTTTTTAAAAACATATCTGAGCCAGACACCAAAATTAACAAAAAAATAGATACTATTTTACACAAATATTGTCTTGCTTTAAATAACATGATAAACTTTATATATATATAACATGCACGCAATGGGAGTACTGACAATAGTAGCATGTGGAAGAGCTGGCTTGCTTTGCAAATCATGCATCATTAATGGAGTCATTCTTGTGTTAGCAAAATAAAGATACAAGGCAGGATATAAAAGAAGCCATAGATTAAATTGGGCCATGACCCAACATATTTTCCTTTGTTCTCCTCCTAACCTCTGGTAATCCTGACCAAACCTCTATTTCTCCTCCTCACTGCAGATGATGGCTCACTGGACAGATTAACAACGTGGCATCTGTTTGCGTGACCAAACTAGAGAGACATGTGGAGTCTGGTTTGCTTGCAAGCTACAGCCTTGTTAAAACTCTGTATTTACCTCATCTCTTCCAGCAACAAAATGTTCTCTATCTTATGTTAATTTTCATCACTGAGAAATTCTTTTTCTTTTGAGTGCTCTCATTTTACAATGAAAAGTCAGAAATGGGCCTGCAACAAAAACCTGCAACTCTACAATAATTTTAAAGACAGAGTGGAATTGAACACCACGCTCTTCCAATCATTAGGCCTGCTTGCCAGGAGGAATGATACCTCCTTCTCTTGCACCCACACATTGTTCTGAAGGTTCTCCCAACGCCCCAGAGCCAATTTTGGGGAGTGCGGAGGGGGAAGAGAGGGTGGAAAGCCCGGTTGTGCAATAGAAGTCATTGCACAGGGCTTCTACTGACAGGGCAGGTTAGGTGAGTCCCACCCACAGGGTTATTACTGAATATCCAACTAAGTTTTATTGACAGTAGGCCTACTGAAAGTAATGGACCCAAGTTAGCCATGCTCAATAGGCCTACTGTGAGTAGCACTAGCATTGAATAGAACCCAAAAGTTTGTATTTTGGGGAACCCAAGATCCAGAACACAACCCACAGTTTTCATTTTGTTTAAATCACAGTGTGGTTATAGATATAGATTATGCCTTTTTAAAATTTATTTTGTTAAGGATAGGGCCAAGTAAAAATGCTTTCCCTATGCAGGAAAAATTCTTTACATGATGGCAACAGAGCTGGTGAGACTGCTCTTGCATTTAAGGCTTTCTAAAGCGGCAGAGAAGTGGCAACCTAAAATGATTAAGATACCTTTGATCTGTGGATTTGGTTGGGAGGCACTGTGAGCCACTAACTAAATCAACACAATCCATTCTATTTGCTATCTAAGCATTTCTTGCTGCAACATTGCTATAAATGCAGCACTATCTACAAGTGTTATCAGCACAGAAAGAAACCGCTTTTCTCCAGTATTATTTATTCAGTATCACGGCTGAAGTTCTAGTGAATTATGAAATTATTTGTCCGTGAAACTTCAAACGTTTCAACTGTAGCAGACATTTTATTTTAGTTGTCTGCAGTGGCTGGTTGTGGCTACTTGATGATACACTGCCCTCTAGAGGCTGTTATACAGAAAGGAAAACAGGGGGGAAACCACCTCAACATAGGATTTATAGGCTAAGTCTGTGTTGTGCCCTAAGCAGGTGAGCTTTTACCACTGCTTTATTTACTTTCAAGCCTGTCAAGTTTCTAACAGCACACTGGCTATTCTCCATGTTTCCCCCTCGACACCACCAGCTGAAAATGCAAGGTCACATCCTGCTTCCCTAATATTACACACACTTTTTTCTAATTTCTCAATAAATCAGTAAACTATTGACAGATCAAGTGCAGAGCAGAAATTATCTAAATACGTATTATCTCTCTAAAAGGTTCAAACTTGGTAAATAGGTGTAATCACAAGAAACTATGAAGGTAAAACCACCCAAAGAAATCAGTTGTATGGGTGATATACAAATGCAATAAATAATATAAAACCAAACCATCAACAGAGACAAGAAGGGAAAAGAAGGCGACCACTTTCATGCACTGCTTTGAGTTCCCAGAGTCTGGTGAGCTGCTTTGGAAATGAGATGCTGGACTAGATCAAGCAAGGCACTTAGGCTCTTAACAGAAAGATGAACAAGAGAAAGCAATAAGCATTTTTCATTCCACCTTTTGTTTGGCCAAATACATCTATAACTCCTGAATCAGTAGAAGTTCTAAACGTAAAAGGAAGAGGTAACAGGGAACCCACTTACACTATGTCCCCACAAAATTCTAAATTAAAATCTGAAGCAAACAATTGCTGTGAAAGAATCACAACACTATGACAAATGAACTTTCATTCACTATTAGAATCAGAGCTCCCTCTTGTGGCCTAAATGTTAGCTAACTACAAAACAATTTTAAAGGGCAATGATTTCCGAATAAGAAATCACTGAACAGAGTAGGTCTGGTTTACCAACTTTCCAGTAACTCCAGTAATTTGGCAGCACAGTAGTACAATATACCTTCAGGATATAACATACAGTTTTCAAATAAAATAATTTGTAGTTACAGTAATTGTTAGAAGAAAATAACTGGCTGCGCCAACAGCAGGGACCTGCTCAAGCCTTAGGCTATTTAATACTTCTTAACTTCTGAGGGCTGCAAATTAAGTTTATAATTATTTCATATTATTGCTTAGTCAAGCTCTTCCTGCTTCAAATCCAGTGCTATACAAAGTGCTTTATGCTAAAATACAAGCACCACAGCTCAAACTACAAGAAGAATTAAATCAATTAATTACAATCAATAGTCCAAAGGTAAAACAAACACACAAAGCACAGCAAAATCTCAGAGCAAAACAGATTCAAAAGTAACAAAAACAAAAGATTATACAGAGCTACAGTAAGCCTGAGTTAGCCCCTGAAGATGGCCCTTCCTGTTTCAAATGGTGAGTTTTTCTCCTTTTCTCAGTTACTGATAGAAATCTAGCCACTATCAGTGACACCTTTTATTTTACTTATGTTCCATTGTTGTAATAAATTGATTGACTGACTTACCAAAGAGAACTGAGGCACAGCTCACCTTGGGCAGGCCCTGTGATGCCCGCTAGCTCAGAGGAAGACTTTGGGGGGATCAGGAATCATCAGGGAAGTCTCAAGTATTAAAAAGAAATGCTCAGAAAAATCTCTCTGTGGGTTTCTGAATACAGTATTCAGTTTTAATGCTTGAAGTGCACAAATTATTTGAAGCAAAGTACTTCCGAATATCGCAAACCCGGAAGTGACTGTTCCGGTTTGCAAACTATTTTTGGAAGCCAAACGTCCAACGGGGCTTCTGATTGGCTGCAGGAACTTCCTGCAGCCAATCAGAAGCCGCACTTTGGTTTCCAAATGTATTGGAAGTCGAACGGACTTCCGGAAAAGATTCCGTTCGACTTCCAAGGTACGACTGTATAGTAACACAGGATCACACACAGCACGTAAAACCAGTTGCTCACAAATTCACAAAAGTATATTTAAGCAGCAATTTTGTAGCAAGAGTCGGTAGGTTCCAAGCTCAGCTAGGCCTACGTTGGCTCAAGTCCTCAACTAGCCAATGGAGCCAAGGTTGGCAAAACTTAAGCTGCCCCTGAAAAAGGGGTGGGGGAGGACCAGGGTGGGGGAGTTTAGACAGATCCTAAGCCCGTTCAGCTCAGTCACGTGACCTGGCAACCCAGCATAAGTGAAGCCAGCAAAAAAAGGGGGGGTTCGACGGCTCAGTTGGTTAGTTAGAACTCAAACACTACTTTAAAGGCTCCCCCACACTTCGTCAGCCTTAGGCCAATTCAGCCAGTGCTAGCCCCATGTCTGAACAGAGTTTGGATCTGGTGGATTTGACATTGGCTTAACTTCTGCTGAGCTTGCTTTGCACCAGCTTCTTGTGTACAGTCAAATGCCTCCGTTTTGGAATGTTTCCGCTCCCCAACGCCGAAAACTAGGGAGTAAATGCTCCGGTTTTTGAACATTTTTTGGAAGCTAAACGTCTGAAGCAGCTTCCACTTGAGCTTCTGGAACAGATTGTGTTTGACAACCAAGGTTTGACTTTATAGGATTGACCTCAACATCTGGGAAACTGGAGAAAGAAAACCATTTGCACTTATTGCTAAACAAGTCTGAGGTAACCATTTACTCCTCCAAGTTAGTTAACATTATACTTCCTAGCTACTTAGCTTCCAAGGCTACACATGCTGTGATCCACCAAGAGGCAACCAGTAGTGAACACCAACCTCCAAGCTGCAGGAAACTTTTTTTGTTCAGTCCCAGCAAAAACAAAAAGTACCGTATTTTTCGCTCCAGAAGACACACTTTTTTCCTCCTAAAAAGTAAAGGGACATGTGTGTGCGTCTTATGGAGCAAATGCAGGCTGCGCAGCTATCGCTGAAGCCAGCGCAGCAAGAGCGAAAGCTGTGCAGCGCCTCTTGGTCTGCTGACTTCCCAGCGAAGCAGGATGTGGGACGGAAAGGAGCCCTTACAGAGCCCCTTCTGAAAAATACAGTACATTATGTTACTGATAAGCCACAGTGTGTGGCTACTAGGCTTGGCAAGTAATGCAGGCCAGTGGTACTAAAAAACTTCACTGTGGATTAGACATGAGAGACAGAAATTGCCCACAAGGAACCCATTTACTTTGAAAGTGTTCAGTTGCCCCAGCTGCAAAGCCCCATATTTGCTTGCATCCTGATTAAAATGTACAAAATTCACAGACCTGAGGGCAGGACATTGCCTTTTATGGCCTATTCAGCTACACAATGAATTTTTGAAAGATGATTATATATGCCTACCTGTGGATTCCAAGTGGGGTCCAGTTTCTTCACAGTAGCGACGTACTCTCGAATGGCCTGCTCTGGACTGGTATCACCCAATGCTTTCCAAGCTTCCCTGGGACACAGACGTAAGGAAAGAAGATCCACTACTCAGTAGAGGTTAATGTGTTTATCTCTGGATTTCCCACCTTCAATTCAATACCCTGATCAGGCTTATATACCGTATTTTTCGCCCTATAGGACGCACTTTTTCCCCTCCAAAAATGAAGGGGAAATGTGTGTGCGTCCTATGGGGCGAATGCAGGCTTTCGCTGAAGCCTGGAGAGCGAGAGGGGTTGGTGCGCACCGGCCCCTCTCGCTCTCCAGGCTTCAGGAAGCTATCCGCAAGCCTTGCAAGCCTGGTGGGAGGCTCCACGGGCTCGCAAGGCTTGCGGGCAGCAGCCTGCAGCCCACAAGCTCGAGGGACAGCGGGGAGGTGCAGCGCCGCCACCCCACTATTCCCCAACCTGATCTGGAGGCTGGCGGGGGGGAGAAGCAAGCTTGCTTCTCCCCATCACCAGCCCCACAAGCTCGGGGGATAGCGGGGCAAGCCGCTGCCCCACGGAGGCTAGAGAGGCTGTCCCTGAAGGCAGAAGAGGGAGACGGAGCACTCCGTCTCCCTCTTCTAGCTTGGGGATGGCTGCACAAAGCCTCTGCGGGGCAGCGGAGTGCGCTGCCCCACAGAGGCTAGGGAGGCTGTCCCTGAAGGCAGAAGAGGGAGACGGAGCGCTCTTCTAGCTTGGGGATGGCTGCGCAAAAAAACAAGGTGCGTCCTATGGGCCGGTGCGTCCTATAGGGCGAAAAATACGGTACCTAATTTCACATCCATAATTAATCCATTATAGTATCCATCACTGCTTTAATTAGATTGGGGCAACCTCCTAAGTCACTCTTTGAACGCAGGGATTCATAGAAAGAGGTTTGGTGGTTCCACAAAGGAGAGCTGCTGAAATCATTATTTGAGAGACTTTTTTAAAAAGATCCATAGTGAGCTTTTCTTCTCTCTCACAATGGTGGTGAAGTAGTCACCTATGCAGCCGGTACCTGATTCAGATGCTAGTCATTTGACACTGACATGCAAAAATAGTTTCATCCACTGACTGGTCAAATATTGGTCACATTAATATAAATTTAAAGCAAATTTATAACAAAATTGTTTAGCTTCACAGTGAAATACTCAGGAAACGTTTTTCCATCCATAGAGAGAATATAAGCTCACTATGGATCTTAGTTTTTTTAACATCTTAAAATTAGATCTTAATATACTGCTACTGCAACCAACAGAGACATGCTAATTAAAAACAACCATTTATATATAAAGCAAAATTGTTCTGAATGACTGTAACTATTGTAACTACTATAACTATGTATATTTGTCTTTGCACAACAATTATTTATAGTGCAAAAATAGTAACTGAACAGTGTTAAAGAAAAATAACATTTTATTGGCTTTTACTCATTTTAAAATGAGTTTTAAAAATTAATACACGTAGCAGCTATAAATGCAGTTTTGTTTATAGCCAGTGGTGATACCAACATTTCTAATTATCACTTTGGAATATTAATTTATCCTGTCTGTAAGTGTTCAGATGTATGATAAAAAGAGCACAATTTCCCCAAGAAGTACTTCTCCAGCTCAGAAAGAATGCAAAACAGGCTTCTGCACATGCACTGCTAGTGCCCCTCTAAATTTAATCTATTTCATTTAAGTCCTGGGCATTAATCACAGTTCATACAGGGCTCTTTAAAATCCCCCAAAAGCTGTTTTTCAAGGCTCCAGGTAGTGCAGATTTTTATAAGGCTCCATGGGGAAGTGACCTGCATGGCATAACTCAGGGAAATCCTGAGCCTTTTGAGAATGTGAGCTGCACAATCCTTGAGTTTGTTACCGTACACATTTTTTAAATTGGAAAATGAGGAGGGGAGCAAAAAATAAAAATGCATTCCCAAGAGTCATTCAGTAATTAACACAAAAATGGTAGCACCCTCTAAATAAAATTATCTAATGGACTGGGAAATAGAAATTATGAGGTATTTCCACTTACCATTTCTGCTTTCCTTCAAAGTCAAAAAACCCAGGTTTGGGAGTGTTGCAGCTACCACATTTGACCTAAAGATAGAATGGGGAACAGTGCTGGGATAAGTGCTAAAGAAATGATGGTGTATTTTTGTCTTTATGGACTTGCTAACAAAATACAGTGGTACCTCAGGTTACATACGCTTCAGATTACATACGCTTCAGGTTACAGACTCCGCTAACCCAGAAATATTACCTCGGGTTAAGAACTTTGCTTCAAGATGAGAACAGAAATCGTGCAGCGGTGGCAAATGTGGTACTAGCCACAATTCTGCTTTGTTCTTTCTTTTTAATAAAATTTCTAGCTCTTGAAACTAGGTGAACAATGCATGTTATCTCAAAAGCAGCTCACTAACATTTTCAGTGGTTGGTGGTTTAGGGGCAAAGTTTCCGGCCCCTCCCCATCACTAGAAGACTTTAATACAAAAAATAAAAATAAAGGCTAGGTTTTACACCAGTATGATAATTCAAACTCTGCAAATCACCAGTGTCTTGGGTTGAGGGAAGTATGGTTTGAGAAGAGGCCACAGACATCCTGAGAACTGTGACCTCTTCTAGACCATCTCTCAACCTTTGAAACTTTAGTGGCTGTGCCAATTTGCACTATCACCTGTTAGTAAAATAAATATTAAATAAAGTACACACAGGCCTTCCTATAGAGTAGATGTATCAACAATAAAAAATTACCTACTAGAACAAGCGCCTATCGTTCCAGGAAAGGAATTCCTTGCTAGATAACAGCCAACAAAGTGTTCATTCAAGCAACCATGTCTACCAGCATCACATCCGTCTCAAACACTTACAGGTAAGCTGGGGATTGCAAAACCCCAACAAGCCACATCTTCATTATCTTAACTCTTAGGGAAAAAACATTTTAGAAATCAGCTGAGCAACTCTTGTCAGGTCTGTTCACACAGTCAGACTCTGAAATGACCTCCAGTAAGTGGAAAAGTTAAGTAGGTGTTTATGCTATTTATCTAGAACTGCTTAAGTAAGCAGTGTCTTAACAAAGTGCTCAGCTGTTACTGTCATCTTTTTTATAGGGGCTGTTCTCTCCTAAATCACAGTTTGTAGAGAAAAGAAACAGACGTGAGGAAAAACACAAATGCTGCACTAGGGACAGTGGACTAACCTGAGTCAGCACCTTTTATTCAATGGAGGTACTAGTCTCTGCTAAAGCAATATTTTATCAGTCTTTTATGCAGATTATATGATTAAATTGAGAGAAAGAATGTTGAAGAGTAAAGTCTTGCCTTAAATCAGTAACGATAGAAATCTAAAGCTATCAAGGCTTCTTCTTGTATTAATTGATTATGCAAACACTGATTCCTGGAGTCCCCAAGCGGTGCCCACAAACACACTCCTTGCACCTGTTGTAGCCCCCTGCCCCTCCTCGATTTTATAATTTTAAGAACATTTTTCAGGGTTTATTTTAACCTTTAGCTGCCTTGAAAGTGAAGTGCAGGCATTCAGTCATTCACACTTTCCCCAGAATGCAGAGTCTCACTGAGCCCAGAGGTAGTCTTCAGAGGAAAGAAGAGGGTGCAGCTGGAACTCTAAAGGTAAAGGGACCCCTAACCATTAGGTCCAGTCGTGACTGACTCTGGGGTTGCGGCGCTCATCTCGCTTTATTGGCCGAGGGAGCCGGCGTACAGCTTCCGGGTCATGTGGCCAGCATGACTAAGCCGCTTCTGGTGAACCAGAGCAGCGCACGGAAACGCCATTTACCTTCCCGCCAGAGCGGTCCCTATTTATCTACTTGCACTTTGACGTGCTTTTGAACTGCTAGGTTGGCAGGAGCTGGGACCGAGCAACGGGAGCTCACCCCGTCGTGGGGATTCAAACCGCCGACCTTCTGATCGGCAAGTCCTAGGCTCTGTGGTTTAATCCACAGCGCCACCCGTGTCCAACTGGAACTCTACCTTCTCTTTAAAAACAAAACAAAAGCAAAGCAGGCCCTGCTGCTGCCTAAGTTAGGAGGCATGGGGAGAGACAGGGGGGTGTTTTGCCTTGGGGGGGGGTGCAGGTGCATTTTGCCTCTTTTGTATTTCTAAAATGAAGATGCTTTGTTTGGGGCTGGGGTCCCCGCCTTTTGGGGTTGCTTGGGGGGATTTTGCTCATTTCATTGAATGCACTCATATACACATGTTGAATGTGGTTGTGCAGATTTCCTCAAATCAAAACAGATTCTATAAGCCCAGGATACAAACTCTAGAAGCCCATTCATTATTAATATAGTACCACCATGTACGTACTTGAATGATAGGTGTTTTTTTTAACAGCGCAACAGCAGTTTGCATTGCCATGCCAAATATGAGAAAAGCTCTTCCGAAATGCAGCCAGTGGGCAGTCGCCATCATACTGTAATAGGCAGGGTGGCGCTGTGGGTAAAACTTCAGCGCCTAGGACTTGCCAATCGCATGGTCGGTTGTTCAAATCCCCGCGGTGGGGTGCGCTCCCGTTGCTCGGTCCCAGCGCCTGCCAACCTAGCAGTTCGAAAGCACCCCCGGGTGCAAGTAGATAAATAGGGACCGCTTACTAGCGGGAAGTTAAACGGCGTTTCCGTGTGCTGCGCTGCCTCGCCAGAGCAGCTTTGTCACACTTGCTACGAGACCCGGAAGTGTTTGCGGACATTGCTGGCTCCCGGCCTCTAGAGTGAGATGAGCGCACAACCCTAGAGTCTGTCAAGACTGGCCCATACGGGCAGGGGTACCTTTACCTTTACCTTAATGGCATATAATTCAGGTGTCTGCACTGAGGCTGATGTACTTTACATTTTTGGAGCATATATGCCCATACTTCACCAGACAATGATTGTTGTATCCCATAAAGTCAATGAGGCAGTCAAACACTGCTTGCAGACTACTGACCAGAATTAGCCTTTCAGAACCTCTCACCAGCCCATTTCCAAACAAAACTCAAATTGCAAGTTTTAAAGCCCTTGATATTTTGAAATAGTATCTGCAGCCCAACCTGCGTGAACCTGCTCAAATGCTGAGGTCATCCTCAAGATTGCCCCAATTCTGGAGGCTTGATGGGTGGTGATCAACAGCTTTTTCATTTGTGGTACTTGTCTTATGGAATGCTGTTCCCAGAAAGGCTCACCTGACACCTACTCTTATGTCTTTCTGGTGTCAGGTAAAAAATCTATTCAAGTCTATTTAATCAGCTAACTCTGGTTTTTAGTCACTACAGGCATTAGTTCCAATTTACTGAAATGCTGTCTGTTTTAATTTAACTCTTTTATTCGTCTTCCTGTGTGTCTAGTTTATAAGCTGCCCTGAAAATGGAAATATTGAAGAGCACCGTATAATTTTTTTTACTTTTTGCCCAGGTTTGATTCTTTGCTAAATACTGAGTTATTTACTTTTCTCCCGTCAAACCAGCATTGTCAACCTTCCGTACGATATAGACACAATCATTCTGACAAAGAACAAATGTTAAGTGTATCCTACAAATCTGAGGCTGGACAACACAATTTAATGGGAAGGGAGTGACTACTTGATTAACAAGTTATTCATGCCACTTACCAAGGCTAGAAAAGTCCCGTGGACCTCAGATGTGCAGTGCTATCCTAAGATTTGCTCAGCAATAAGCCTCACTGGGGCTTACTTCCTATTAAGTTTGATGGGGCTCATTTCCTATTAAGTGTGCTTAGACCTGCAACCTCAGAGGCAGGAAATGAGGAATTCAAATTTTTTCATACTTACACAAGAGGGTCATATCACTGCAGGATTGTTTTACACAATAAAATGAATAAGGGCTCTGAGACGTATTTTGTTTTTATCAAATAATCAATAAAACTTAATTTTTAAAATATATCAGATGACATTGTAACATAAGAGGGTACAATTTTAACTATTCTCATTAATGTGTGAGTTATTTCAGGCTCAAAGAGACCTTAGACCTGTACAAAAATAAATAAATAAAAATTGTAAAAAAATTACTTCAAAATCAATTTATTTTATAACTGCAAAAAACACCCTCCTTATTTTTAAAAACATAACTACATGGTTAGGCCATTCTACAACAAAAGTATGAAACATGTTAGTTGTGGTTTGCGTGCTATGGCTTATCGAACCTACTGGGAATAAAATGACAAAAATTCACTTTGAATGGTCAGTGACCCTTTTCTGTGGCACTTAAGACCATTTTTATACCTTATTTTGAAAGAGACCACAATTAGCTTTATTTTGATACCAAAATAAGACCAATCGGTTGAAAAATAAGCAAAACAGAAGGTTTTTTTCTGCACTGACACAGAAATTCCATTACCCTAATTGCACGAAAATCAAAATTTTCAAAAAATTCTCCTGTGCCCAATTTTGGACCAAAAAAATCTTAAAATATTATAGGTATTAAAATATTATAGGTAAAATCTCATAGGTATCGACACATAAATTTTTTTTGACGAAAATCTGAGTCGTGCGTGAGAGCACATGGCACCAGGAGATTTGGTGTGGAATGACCCAAGGTTCACACCTAAGGACTTAAAATTCTGCCTATAGCCACAAGGATGAATGTATAAAATAGTAAAAGGCAGTCTAACAAAGCTGACAAGTGCTCGAGGGCACTTCATTCATTTCTAGGTTTCACTGCTTCCCATCACAGTTGGGCTGGCTTCAGACATTTGTTTTCAATGTTTTTCCCCCCTCCCCACATCTCCACACTATGCAAAGAGGCAAAAATCTAAAACAGGGTATCACACCATTTACCAACAGGCTTTGGGTTTATTGTGCCTGGAAAACAAAGTCCATTGCTGCATATGAACAGATTTCTTCATTCAGAGCCACAATGTGTTGTAGAAATACTGCATTTTCAGGCAAAACTGCTAACTTTCGTACCAGATAAAATGCAATACTTTCTTCAAAGAGAGCACTTTTTTGCTGCATAGATTGTAATCACACAAATGCTGTGGAACCAGTGTATTCTCACAGTCAGCGAAGTATAATAATCATAATGATGCTGATGATTTATTTATATGCCACCCATCTGACTGGTTTGCTCTAGCCACTCTGGGCAGCTTCCAACAAATTACAAAACCACAGCAAAGTATCAAACATTAAAAACTTCCCTACACAGGAATGCCTTCAGGTATTTTCTAAAATTCAGATAGTTGTTTATTTCTTGACATCTGACAGCAGGCCGTTCCACAGGGCAAGCACGACTCCTGAGAAGGCCCTTTGCCTGGTTCCCTGTAGCCTCACTTCTCACAGTGAGGGGACTGCCAGAAGTATCTCCCCCTGATACTCTCACCATGGAGAAGGGGAAGCACAGCTGAGGAACAAGCTCTGGCTGAATACTCAGATAGATGGTCTTACCTCCTCACAAACACTTAATATGCACACAGCAGTTCAAGAACAGTGCACTCCAGTTCCTGCCTATCACTTGCTACTCTGTCTGTCACTTTGTTCTCCAGAGGCCTCTCTTCCACAGGTACAGGTTTTATCCCATAGCTTATTCATTGCAGGCTAAGTGGAAAAGACCCTGATGTTGGGAAAGATGGAGGGCACAAGAAGGGGACGACAGAGGACGAGATGGTTGGATAGTGTCTTCGAAGCTACAAACATGAGTCTGACCAAACTGCGGGAGGCAGTGGAAGACAGGAGTGCCTGGCGTGCTCTGGTCCATGGGGTCACGAAGAGTCGGACACGACTAAACGACTAAACAACAACAACAACATGGCTCCCTGCAGCACTCATTCTGATCGTCTCATGTGCACGTTAAGGGGTTATATCTTGGATTTGAACTTGGAAATTTATGCAAGTAAAATGTTCCTCCAAGTTACGGCTCCTCTGCTCTCTGATGGGGGACAGAGGAGAGGGACAGATTTCCCATAGGTGTGGATGATTCCTGTCTGGTGCTGTGGCTGTGTGTAAGCAGAAGTGTCTTGTGGGTTTGAATCCCAGGAGCGACTTTTCTTTTGTTACTGACATTTTAAAGTTACTTTGGCATGAATGCAAGAAATGGATGGAGCTATATTCATGAGGCATGAATTACCACTTGTGTTTTCCGGCCCTCTGCACTATGGAGTGAGCCACTGGAGGCTGCTCTTGTTGGATGTTCTGGCCTGTTTAGGAAGAGTATTTTCTTCCTGAATGGCTCTTGAACCTTTATCCCAGGGAGTCTGTGCACTCTCTACAGACATCTTGTCCAAGCAGCTACATGAATGATCTGCTAAGTTTCTTCTTTTTCTTCCCACTTGTGTGGGTTGTGCTTAGAAGAACAGTGATTGTGACAACATAATTTAAATGGGGATTTAAACTCATACCTAGAGAGATGTCTGTGGACTGGCTCTGATAGAGTGGGTGTGATTAGGCGTTGTCCTGCATATTGCATTTGATGCAATATACTGTGTGTGGTGTAAGTTCACTGACTACCTCATCCCCTGCTGAAAATAACAGAGCAATGCTAACCAGGCAGATATACTGGTCTTTTTCCTGGATAAACTAAGCTACACTGAACTGCTTGTGGCTGGGGCAGGAGCAGCGTAAACCTCCACTTTCTGCCTTCCACAGGGTGAATTTTAGTTACAATTGCATTTTTTGTTGGTGTAAGTTACACCAAACTCTGCAGACAAGACCAGTGAATGGAGGGAGATGGGATGCAGCATAACTTTCTGTATCCTACCACCCTCTTCTTGGGCCATTTTACACCAGTGTAACTTCCACCAGCAGGGCTTTTCTTCTGCCAGTAGATACAATGGGGTAAGCAACTTACATCAGCTGAAGGCCAACTCAGCCAGGAAGTGGGAAGATACACCACATGCACACCTGGGGGCGAGGACTGCACCATAAGCCTTAAAACATGTATCTGAACTGAATGCACATCCTTCCTATATTTAACTCTCTCTCCCTCTTCTTCCCCTGCAACCTTCATTGGTGGGTACTTGTGTTTCTACTCCCGAGAAGCTTGCAATCTTTCCTTCCTTTCTCCAGAAAGTGCTATGCACTTTAAAGTGGCTAAATAGGCTACAGTGAGAAAAATAATAATGGGGTGGGTAGCGCAAGAAAAGGCTAAGATAGTTAGTCGTAGGTTTATAGTTCTAGCTACGACAAACCACAGGCTAAGGTCAATGCTGCACACACCCACACACTCGCCCTATGAAACTCTCAAGACAGACTGCAGCCTAACAGCTTTCCCATGCTGGCTTCGCAAGGCCGTCCTATCTAACAGGCCAACCCACGGAGATGATGGTGACGACGACGACGACCCTATCTTCACTTCTATACCACGTTCTGTTTTTAAGCAAAAAATTAATAAAATCTCTAAGCAGTTTACACCCTTCATTAAAACATCAAACAATCCAGAATAAAACACTATTCGCAGAACATAAAGCAGCACATTCGAAGCAGCACCATTAACAAGAGAATAAGGTATTTTCAAAGACGTCTATTACGCTGTTTCGCCGGTGGCAGAAGCCACCGTGGAACCTCCATCTACGGAGGTGAGATGAATGAATGGGCGAATTCAGTTCATTTGGATATGCAGAAAATATTAAAAAAATAAATTTAAGGAAGCGCAGAAAGAGGAGGAGGGAAAGTCAAGTTTTGAAATGTTAAAACGATTATAGAATGATTGAAATATATAAAACTGAAAATCATCATACATACAGTGGTACCTTGGGTTAAGTACTTAATGTGTTCCAGAGGTCCGTTCTTAACCTGAAGCACCACTTTAGATAATGGGGCCTCCCACTGCTGCACGATTTCTGTTCTTAACCTGAAGTACTATTTCTGGGTTAGCGGAGTGTGTTACCTGAAGGTACCACTGTAAATAAAATTAATAATAAGCGGAACCTCCACGCTCAGGGGCAGCGTACCTCTCCTCTGAACACACGGGAAGGGCAGGAGCGTGAGGGGCTCTTCCTC
Organism: Podarcis gaigeae; assembly: GCF_964106915.1. Classification (NCBI taxonomy): domain Eukaryota; kingdom Metazoa; phylum Chordata; class Lepidosauria; order Squamata; family Lacertidae; genus Podarcis; species Podarcis gaigeae. The sequence continues at coordinate 92,916,226 of NC_139682.1, read as the reverse complement.
TCCGGGTGGTGGGTTCGAGAGCCCCACACTGGGCAAAAAGGGAAGAGGAAGGGCGGGGTTGGACTAGATGACCCCCGGGGGTCCCTGGGCGGTTTTATGAGAGGCTGTGTGTGGGGAAGGAGGGCGAAGGAAGGCCGGGCCCGAGCGGCACCTCACCTGCTTGTACCTGGCGTACAGGTAGAGCAGCTGCTCCCGGCTGGCCGACCCCGCCAGCGCCGGCACCCGCTGCGCCGCCCGCTCGAACTGCTCCATCGGCGGAGGCGACGACGAGCGGCTCCCGGAGTCGGAGACCGGGGACTCCCTCAGCCCCGCCGCCGCCGCCGCCCGGCCGCCCTCACCCTCGTCAGCCGAGCTGGGGTCGTCGCCGCCGCCTCCCCACTCGCCCGCCGCCCCGTTGGCCGGGAACAAGGAGGCCATGACCCGCCCGGCCGCCGCCTCCTCAGCGCCTCAGCCGCCTCAGTCAGTCCATCCTCCTCCCGCCTCAGAGCCAGGCCCCGCCCACTCCCGCTCGCGCCCAACGGCCGAAGCCACGCCCAGCCACCCCCGCGCGTGCGTCTCACGCGGACGCCCAGGTGAGGCGCCCAGCCACTGCGCACGCGCGGGCCAGGAGCACGTAGAGATACGGCGCGGCGACGGAAATAGCTTTTGAATAAGTCCGAATGAACCCCCGGAACGTTCCTTTCCAGCCTCAACATTTCCTTTCCCCGGGTCACTTTATGCCGCTGCGCCGGCTCCACGCCGGGGAAGTATTATCCTCTTACTAGGAAGAGAGTGGGGAAAAACTCTACCATGCTATGAGTCTATGGTTCCGCGAACTCAGTGGCGAGCTTTGAGGCCTAAAGTTCCGGTGGTGACCCTTCGCTCTTTCCTGTCCCCCGCGCGGAGCTGGTGCATTGGTGTAAAGTGACCCCGGAAAGGAATGTTGGTGCTGGAAAGGAACGTTCCGGGGTTAATTCATGCTTAGGCCTTGGGGGTTTGTAGGAGAAGGTTGCTGCTGTTATTGCTGGGGGCGGGTCTTATTATGATTTATGTAGAAATATTTCTGTTTGTTTTTATAATATCTGGTGTTTTTATTTGTTATTTATAACTACTTTACTTTGTCTTTGTCTATGGAGTCCATAGAAGAAATGGAGGCAGTGAGAGATTTTACTTTCTTGGGCTCCATGATCACTGCAGATGGTGACAGCAGTCACGAAATTAAAAGACCCCTGCTTCTTGGGAGAAAAGCAATGACAAACCTAGACAGCATCTTAAAAAGCAGAGACATCACCTTGCCAACAAAGGTCCGTATAGTAAAAGCTATGGTTTTCCCAGTAGTGATGTATAGAAGTGAGAGCTGGTCCATAAAGAAGGCTGATCGCCAAAGAATTGATGCTTTTGAATTATGGTGCTGGAAGAGACTTTTGAGAGTCCCATGGACTGCAAGAAGATCAACCCTCTCCATTCTTAAGGAAATCAGCCCTGAGTGCTCACTGGAAGGACAGATCCTGAAGCTGAGGCTCCAATACTTTGGCCATCTCATGAGAAGAAAAGACTCCCTGGAAAAGACCCTGATGTTAGGAAAGATGGAGGGCACAAGGAGAAGGGGACGACAGAGGATGAGATGGTTGGACAGTGTTCTCAAAGCTACCAGCATGAGTTTGACCAAACTGCGGGAGGCAGTGGAAGACAGGAGTGCCTGGTCTGCTCTGGTCCATGGGGTCACAAAGAGTTGGACATGACTAAATGACTAAACAACAACAACAGCTACTACTAATTTTCCTATATTTGTAATTGTGTACTTTTTTCGTGTTGTAAACCACCTTGATCATGGTTTGAACTATGGAAGACGGCATACAAATAAAATTATGTGTAAGGTAATGGTACCCCTGCCCGTACGGGCCAGTCGTGTCCGACTCTAGGGTTGTGCGCTCATCTCACTCTAGAGGCCGGGAGCCAGCGATGTCCGCAAACACTTCCAGGTCACGTGGCTAGCGTGACAAAGCTGCTCTGGCGAGCCAGCGCAGCACACGAAAACGCCGTTTACCTTCCCGCTATAAAGCGGTACCTATTTATCTACTTGCACTTAAGTGTGCTTTCGAACTGCTAGGTGGGCAGGAGCTGGGACCGAACGACGAGAGTTCACCCCGCTGCGGGGATTTGAACTGCCGACCATACGATCTCCAAGTCCTAGGCACTGAGGTTTTACCCACAGCGCCACCCACGTCCCCTAAAATTATGTCTGTGTGTATATATATATATATATATATATATTCATTTCCATCCATGACGGAGGAATGGCAGGATATTAACAATATAAGCATATAAACAAATATATAAATGAATGTGTTTATAAATATATAAACAAACAAATGGACTCAGAGCATTGTTGTACTTAAAGCCCGTGGCCACAATTTAGAAATGGCCTACCACTGCAACAAAACAAAACAACACAGTATAAAACACATTTTTTACAAATGTTCATTTGGCACAACAGAATACATTTCCAACCAGAAAGAATGTTATACTAAATACATATCCTTGATAGTTATTTTTAGTTTTCTTTGGATCCAACAGCTGCCCTCTTTACCATTTAAAACACTACTTTTTGTGGTGGCTTGCCTTATAAAATGTTCTTTAAATATTTCTAAAAATCAAAGTCTGATTTGTAGGTACTGAAAGACTGAATGACCAAAACCTATTTTATTGAACTTGATGATATATATTTTAAAGCTTTCAGTTAAATCTCTGTTGTGTCTGATTATTGATCTAAAATCCAAAATTAAAGCTATTCCTTGAAATATTAAAGTAAAAGGAAAGGACTATAGAACAGGGTGATATATCTGGGACAAGCTGCAACAATCATTATCCATATGCCATTAATGAATAATACTTCTTTTTCGTCTTTGTTGCTAAAAGAATGTTTGTGGTATTTTTATTATTATTTTTAAAAACACTCTTGCACAGATATGCTCTTGCAGAAAATAGCTGTACTAAGAATCAAAATACTCCCTTCAGGTATAGGAAAAGGGAGGTAAGGAAGTGGCAGGCTTTCATGAGAGTAACTCCAAATCTTTGGCTTGGAGCAACACACACATTTTTCTGTTTTTATTTTTTGTCTGCTCTTTTGTACAGCTCTGGTAGATTAAAAAAACAAAAGTGCAAGTACACAAATTCCCACTTCTCTCCCTTCAACAGACCGTGGGCACACATAAATGCACACATTTATTATCATTATTATTATTGACTGCTCTTTTGTGCAAAACTGGTAGATAAAAAAACCTTTGCTTTTATAATGACAGGACATTTTCCAGGCAGCAGGAAACTGAGAAGGGTAAGCAATTTATATATGTCAGCTCAGGTACGCGGGAGGACAAATCATATGAACAAGGCAAGAGCGAAAGATAACGGGGAGAAATACAGCCTGATTGCTGGTATAAAAATGCAATACACGACCCAAACATTTGCTGGAACATTAAACACAAAACAATGGCTAGAGCAATAAGCATATTTGAAGTGCACTGCCTATCTGGAAGCAATTATTTTGAGAGAACCGCTCATCATTCTTGTTTCGGCCCTGAGAACACAGACATTTGAGTGAACGGGTTTCAGGACTGGCCTCTTCACCAGCTGTGCTCCGAAATGCTTCTGTTTTACAACAAAGCTAATATTCACTTGAGAGTCTGAGGAGACTGAAGTACTTCCCCGCTGGCCTCTGAACAATCCCATGACTCTGTCCATTATATTCAACAAGAACTGCCCTGCCTGGCCATAGTAGCTACTAGAGGACATTGGTGGTCAACAGCCATAGGCAGGGCAGGCAAGGTGTACCCGCTCCTTTTGGTCACTTTTTGGAGGGAAGGACAGCAAACGGACATCAGGGCTGGCCCTATTATTAGGCAGAGTGAGGCAGTTGCCTCGGGGTGCCATGAAAAAGCAGCAAATGGTCATTTATTTCTTACTAATTGTACTGAGCTGAATCCTAGAAGAATAGGACTCCAAGTATATTTCACTGATAAACAGTGGGATTTTTTTTATTTTTGCCTCAGGTGCCAAAATAACTTGGTCAGCTTTGAGTAAGGTGCACCTTGGTGAGAGGAAAGGACAGCCACTTGCTGTTCTCTCTCAGGTAGCAAAATCCCTTTGGGTGGCCCTGATGGTTGCAAGTGGGACACTTGCCCAATAGCCAGGAATCAAATATAACCAACCTCGAAGGTCTATCCAGTGACCATTACTGAAATATACTTGGAGTCGAGAGTGGATTTCATGCCCTTTATTCAGCTCATAGTAGCGAGGAATGGAAGTTCCCCCAAACTGTCTGCCTTATATACATTATTTACACAATGAGCCCCACGTGATTGGCTAATTCCGGATTCTCCTGTAGGCCAATCAGGTTGCAGATTCACTTCCACCTGGAGCTGGATTGGGTGGCTCCTGCAGACCAATCAGACTGCTGCATTCTGGATCCTATTGTTCTAGGACCAATCAGACTGCTGCATTCTGAATCCTATTGTTCTAGGACCAATCAGACTGCTGTATTTTGGATCCTATTCAACTCAGTACATAACAATTACCATTACAAAGTTCCCAAATCTGCTCTACTCTGTTGCTGAGTACGTTCACTTCATACAGTATGGTGGCACATGAACTGCAGATTCATAAGTCCCCCATTATTTCCTGTTTCTATGTTGTTTCAGAATGATTGGAAGAAGCAGCATTTTATTTGGGGAATTTTTTTTTAAAAAAACCTTACTTTGTTATATAAATTTATTTTATTACATTTATATACCATGTTTATCTTCCAAGGAGCTCCTTGATGTGTACATAGTTCTGCTCCTGCCCATTTCATCCTCTCAACAGCCCTCTGAGGCAGGTTAAGCTAAGAGACACCGACCGGCCTTAGGTCAACCAGTGAGCTTCATTGCTGAGTGTGGATTTGAACCCTGCTCTCCCAGGTCATAGGTCCAGTAACAGTCCAACACTCTAACCCAGGGGTCTGCAACCTTTAAGACAAAAAGAGCCACTTGGAACCGTTTCCGAAGAAAAAAAACTGGGAGCCGCAAAACCATTGCGACATTTAAAGCAAATATATCTCTGGAGCCGCGATCTGACAGCGGGCGGGCGGGAAGGTGACGTCGGGACGGTGCATAACTAACGCACGCACCGCCCCCATGCAACGTCACAGCCAGTACAGCGCCCGCCACAGTGGGGAGTGTCGGGGCGCACAATGTGCCTCCTCCCCTCGCTAGTATCCGCCCCGGAGCCGCGGCAAAGGTGTAAAAGAGCCACATGCGGCTCCGGAGCCGCGGGTTGCAGACCCCTGCTCTAACCATTATACCACACTGGTTTCTTTCTGGAGTGTTTGACTAAGGAAACCAGTCTCGTTCCCACCCACCCAGTTTTCTGGCAACCTACTTGTAGGTTTCTGCTATCCTCAGAAGTAAGTTCTGCTGGGTTCAGTGGGGTTTACTCCCACGTAAGTGTGCATAGAATTGCACTAAGCCGGAAAGGAATTACTTTCAGATCAAAGGCTGTGTGGCTTTCTTCTGAGCAGACTTGTTTAGGACTGTGAATTCTGATTTGAAGTAGCCATGGTGAAACCTGAAGCAGGTATCCTTATTTTCCAGGGACATCCCTGATTTAGAGAAGCCGTCCTGATTTCTGATTTGATGCCAGAAATTTCCCTGGAGAAATATTGTAGGGTATGGAGTTATCTGACCCCTGAGCCAGCTGAAGGCAATCCTGTAAAGCAGGCATGGCCAAACTTGGCCCTACAGATGTTTTGGGACTACAACTCCCATCACCCCTAGCTAACAGGACCAGTGGTCTCAGGGATGATGGGAATTGTAGTCCCTAAACATCTGGAGGGCCAAGTTTGGCCATGCCTTCGGTAAGGGGAAGAGGTTTTTTATTATGTTTTTTTATATATGTTGTAAGCCGCCCAGAGTGACTGGGGCAACCCAGTAAGATGTGTGGGGTATAAAGAGTAAAATTTTCATTATGGAATGGGACGTTCCTTATTTTCATCAGAGAAATGTTGGAGGGTATGCCTTTAGTCTGGATTAGTTCCGCCAGAATGTTTATGTCTCTGGCTCCACCCTTCATCAGCTGTGACTCTGCTCACTGCTTTATGTGGCCCCGAACAGATTACCCCCTTTAAAGGAAAAGGTTAGTCGTCCCTACCCTAGTAGTAGTAGTAGTAATAATAACAATAATAATAAATTTTATTTATACCCCGCCCTCGCCAGCCAGAGCCAGGCTCAGGACGGCTAACACCAATGAAATAAAATCACAGTGAAAATATAATAGGGGAAAAAGAGAGGGAGAAAACAAACAAACAAACAAACAAAAAACCCGACCAATTTAAAATACAGGTTAAAATGCAATTTAAAATGCAGCCTCATTTTAAAACAGCTGATAAATCAAGACCATAAGGGGAGGGAAACATAAGGGTCAGACCGAGTCCAAATCAAAGGCCAGGTGGAACAGCTCTGTCTTGCAGGCCCTGTGAAAAGATGTCAAGTCCCGCAGGGCCCTAGTCTCTTGTGACAGAGCGTTCCACCACGTCGGGGCCAGTGCTGAAAAGGCCCTGGCCCTAGTTGAAACCAATCTAACCTCCTTGAGGCTCAGGACCACCAAAGTGTTGTTATTTGTGGACCTTAAGGTCCTCCGTGGGGCAGTATGGCTGATGGACAAGGAACAAGAACTAGCTTCAAACACAGCTTCCTTCTGCTTCCTTCTTTAGTTTCCACCCATCCCTGGTTTGGCGGGGAAAGACACAGCTGCCATCTCAGAGGGAAATAAAGTCACAAATGGGACTACATGGGTGGAGCATGTGCAGAGTGCAATTCCTCCACTACTATAAGTCCCTGTGCTTCTGGCTCGAACCCCATCTAAAAAATAGTCAGCGGCAACAACACTTTCCGTTGCTTCATTTTATGTATTATTAAATTGATATCCCCCTTCCAAAGGATCCCAGGGTGGCAGACACAGTTGCTGAGGGAATAGTAAATAGAAATGTATTTCTCCCTCCGTCCCCACAGTGCGAAAGCTGACCCTCCCAACGGTTTGTGTACCTGTTTTGGTGATGCCACTTCCACAGCAGACTGCCATATTGAATGCGACCACAAGAGGGCACACAATGCTTTCCTTGCATCTTATGGACTAGCCATTTTCTTTGACCACAAAGCGACCTCGCCTGCTTTTGGTTAGGGCCAAACTCTGTGGGGTATGGATGATATCTGCTTGCACAGATCTCCTGATGTTTTTTATTTTTACTTGAAAGTACCCAGGAGGGTGGCGGGGGGGATATCCAAACTGAATCAGAATGGGACCAGAAGACCATAATGAGGGGCAGGAGTAATTTTCTATGATAAAAATAGGGATGCATATTATTATTAATATTATTTATTATTATTATTATTATTATTATTGCTTCGCCCATCTGACTGGGTTGCCCCAGCCACTCTGGGCAGCTTCCAACAGATATAAAAACATAATAAAACATTAAACATTAAGAAAACCTTCCCTATACAGGGCTGCCTTCAGATGTCTTCTAAAGGTTGAATAGTGACTTATTTTCCATGGCTGAGGGGGGTCACATAACTCCATGCCCTCCCACATTTCTCCGATGAAAATAGGGACGTCCAAAGGAAAAGCGGGACGTTCCGGGATCAAATCAGAAACCGGGATGGCTTCTGTAAATCTGGGGCTGTCCCTGGAAAATACTTGCAGGGTCTGCTAATGCTTTACTTGCCATACTGCTTCCTCAAAGAGAATCGTAAAGAAGGCGAGGAAGAGAAGCTGCAAATAACCCCAGAGGAGGAAGATAAATAAATAAAGTAGGGTTACCAGACGTCCCTGGTTCCCGGGGACAGTCCCTGGATTTGCAAATCTGTCCCCAGACAAATTCCGTCCCCAGAATATCCCCAGATTTGCAAATCTGTCCCCGGGAAACGTGGCAGCGGCAGCCTCAGCAGCCCAGAGCCAGCCTGGTAGCGCAGTGGGCTCTGGCTGGCATCAGGAGCTGCTCGCTGCCGTGGCGCCCGCCATTTTTCCTCGCTGGAAGTCCCCATATGATGTGTCTTGTGATGGTGAGGAACTTCTGGCAAGGAACCGGGGACGTCCGGCGGTACAGATCTCCTGCCCCCTTCCCCCTTTGTTTTGACTGATGGGGGAGGCTCGGGAGTTGCGGACGGCTGGCCGTCGCCCAGTTTTTTAAAAACCCTGCGCATTTATGTTTCACAGGGTGCGAAAGAAGGGCTTTGCGCCTTTATACAATATGCATGGGTGCTTGGGCCCAGGGTCTTTTGCCTCAGCATCCCCACTACTACTCCCTGTTGCTTTTGTTGTTGTTTAGTCGTTTAGTCGTGTCCAACTCTTGGTGACCCCCTGGACCAGAGCACGCCAGGCACTCCTGTCTTCCACTGCCTCCCGCAGTTTGGTCAAACTCATGCCGGTAGCTTTGAGAGCACTGTCCAACCATCTCGTCCTCTGTCGTCCCCTTCTCCTTGTGCCCTCCATCTTTCCCAACATCAGGGTCTTTTCCAGGGAGTCTTCTCTACCTGTGAGGTGGCCAAAGTATTAGAGCCTCAGCTTCACGATCTGTCCTTCCAGTGAGCACTCAGGGCTGATTTCCGTCAGAATGGATAGGCTTGATCTTCTTGCAGTCCACGGGACTCTCAAGAGTCTCCTCCAGCACCATAATTCAAAAGCATCAATTCTTCGGCGATCGGCCTTCTTTATGGTCCCGCTCTCACTTCCATACATCACTACTGGGAAAACCAGAGCTTTTACTATACGGACCTTTGTTGGCAAGGTGATGTCTCTGCTTTTTAAGATGCTGTCTAGGTTTGTCATTGCTTTTCTCCCAAGAAACAGGCATCTTTTATTTTTGTGACTGCTGTCACCATCTGCAGTGATCATGGAGCCCAAAAAAGTAAAATCTCTCATTGCCTCCATTTCTTCCCCTTCTATTTGCCAGGAGGTGATGGGACCAGTGGCCATGATCTTAGTTTTACTCAGCTTAATTTTTTAAAAAAAAAGTGTCCCCGGATTCATTGAAAAAAATCTGGTAACCATACAATAAAGGCCCTTGTACTTTCTTCACTCACAGGGCAAAATAGCTGTTTGTGTGATTTTGATTTGGAAACCAACATGACAGAGGTTTAAAAATGAAAATACGGTTTTCTCCCAGCATACTTGTTCTGTTTGTGAGAACAGGATGAGTGACTAGGTGCAATCTAGCAGGGCTGTGCTGTTCTCGCGGAGCATGGACCCAAGGCGGTGCCCTGACCCCAAAGTCCAAGAGTGACACAGAGTCCTGCCCCCTTAAGTGTTTTCCAGTTATCAAGGAGGGTGTGTAACCCAGAGTGGGCTGGGCTGTCTGGATGTCAAGGCGCAAACGGCTTTTGTCTGATGCCAGACATTTTTGGAGCGAGTTCTGCACCAGGAATTTCTCTTGCCTTGTGGTCTCCTCCGCGAGATGAGAAGAAGAGCCTTACATGTAAGCTCCTCACGGACACACTCAGTAAACACCCCGTGTAGAAAATGGGTATATTAAAGAGAATCCAAGCCTTCGAAGGTTTTGCACATAGAAAGAGCACTCCACAATTATCAGCCCCTGCCTGTAGCTTTAAGAGGTGTAAGTCAGGCACAGGTTCACTGTTGCATCAGGAGCCATGGACCATAGTTTCAAGGTACACCTGGGGGTATTTTTTGTCATCAGTTTTTGTACATAATGTCTCCACGCTCAAGAAACTCCACCATCCACATCCCACAAAGCAGAAACAAAATCGCTGCAACCGCTAAATGACACATACATACCTAAATAAAAAAAATATTCCAGTAGCACCTTAGCACTAAGTTTGTTATTGGGAGACACGGGTGGCGCTGTGTGTTAAACCACAGAGCCTAGGACTTGCTGATCAGAAGGTGAGTGGTTCGAATCCCCGTGACGGGGTGAGCTCCCGTTGCTCAGTCCCAGCTCCTGCCAACCTAGTAGTTCGAAAGCACATCAAGGTTCAAGTAGATAAATAGGTACCACTCCAGCGGGAAGATAAATGGTGTTTCCGTGCTCTGCTCTGGTTCGCCAGAAGCGGTTTAATCATGCTGGCCACATGACCCAGAAGCTGTACGCCAGCTCCCTTGGCCAATAAAGTAAGATGAGCGCCACAACCCCAGAGTCGGTCACGACTGGACCTAATGGTCAGGGGTCCCTTTACCTTTACTTTAAGTGTGTTATTGGTATGAGCTTTTGTGTGCATGCACACTTTTTCAGATACCACTGTGCATGCACATGAAAGCATGCATACCAATACATAACAAACTTAGTTGGTCTCTAAGGTGCTACTGGAAGGAATTTTTTTTATTTTGTTTCGACTACAGCAGACCAACCCGGCTACCTACCTATAACAGACATATCTGAGAGGTTTGGTGCACTTTTCTGGATTCCTTGTTCAAAATATTGCAGCAGCAAAACTGGGGGGGGGGGTTGGGGGGTTATCTGATACATGTATTCTCAGGCAAAACTGGCAATGTGAGTTGATGCGCACACAGCTGCTTGGAAAAAGGAGGACTAGCCGTCCCCAAGGTTCCCTTTGGCTCCTCCACGTGCCTCTTCCTCAGAGAAATAAGGTCATTTGCTGCGCACACCCAAAGGCTGATTATAACTCTTAAATGAAGGGAACCTGCTGCAACATAAACATGTATTTCCTTTGTTTCTGCTGTAAACACAGAAGGAGCTGAAGGCACCATGGAGACAGACAACCACTCTGTTTTCCATATTATCGTTTAAAAGCGGCACGGAAAACAAACAGTTTTCCCGTAGGGGATGTTTGGTGTGTCACCCAAACTGGAAATGGTCCGTACATCTTTGCTGAACGTCTGAGGCTTGCAAAGACCTGGTGCTCAGGGAGGCAGGCAGAGGAGAATGGGCTTCTTCTGACTTTTCTAGACACATTAAGGAACAGATTTGGTGCCAGCACTGCTACCTAACAGGGTGAAACAACTGATTTTGGGCAGCACTTTGCGGCAGCAGGGAGGAGAATAGTTGAAGGCGAGGATGGGGGGGTTGAATGGTGCATGCAGTGCTCCCCCCCCCCCAAAAAAAGGTCCCAGTACAGTCATACCTTGGGTTACAACTGCTTCAGGTTGTGTTTTTTTCGGGTTGCAGACCGCCGAAACCCGGAAGTACTGGAACAGGTTACTTCCGGGTTTCGGCAGTCTCGCATGTGCAGAAGCACTGAATCGAACCCTGTGCATGCGCAGACACAGGTTGCGAGTGCTGTGGGTTGCAAACATGCATCCTGCATGGATCATGTTCGCAACCTGAATGCCCACTGTACTCATAAAAAGAGGTGTTCATCATGAAGTTGTTACAGTATGTGCCTAACAGCAACAAAAAGAGGGGCTGGTACTGAGTATTCTTGAGTTCCCATTAAAAAGAGAGCACTGGTTGCATGGAATGCATGTAAAAACCCAAGCCAGTTGCATAAAATGTCCCCATTGTCTCTTCTACACAGCGATGAGAGTGGAATAACCCTGTCTGTCCTTGTCAGAGACTGGGCAGAAGAGGAATGGTGGAAACCGCCTCCTGAGCTTGACCCTTCCAGGGAGGAGGAAGAGAGTATAGATTTACAACAGGGAGGTCACAGCTCAGAGGCAGATGAGGGGGAAAGTTGGGAGAGGAGTAGGAATAGGAGGCAGAACCAGAGCAGCAGCTGGCTGACACGTCGTCATTCGAAAGCATCCCAGACCCTCCATCTCCCAGAACCCGGCGAGCCTTGAAAGTAGGAGAGCAAAGAGCTGAAAGACAGAGGGCACGTAGCAGCACCCATAGAGGAGGTGATGATGATGACGAATGAGGAAGTGGGAGAGACGATGGGTGGAGATTCACTTGGGACAACGCCATTACCCAAGAGGCTGGGTTCTATAGCCTCTCTCTGTAAATAGTGAATAAAAAGCAGATGGTAAGAAATATTCCCTTGTCTTTGTACATTCCTGGGCGACCATCTGTGAAAGTCACTGGCAGCAACCTAACAGTCCTCTTGCGCTTACTGTGTGTATTCTCACAAGGGCCAATTCTCACAGAGATCCTATATCTGGGCAAGTGCCTCTTTCAGAATCCGGGTGGAAGCTGATAAGACCGAATGCTTTTTCTGGACAGAACGACCCCAAGCAGAAAATGGATGCCCTAAGAAAAAGCCTGCCTTTCTCACTGACAGGTGTGCAGGTTGGGGTTTGTTTGTTTGTTGTGCGTGCAAAGGAACACACACACACCTGGCAATCTGAAGAGAGGTGGGGGGGGGGAGAACTAACAGGATTTCTCCTCGGTTCCCCTTTCTCATTATTCTAAGAAACGAGTCTTCTGATTCAGCCTAGGAAAATCCAGTTTGCCTCTATCAGTTGCAAATCTAATCCAATCACTTATTCATGTGAGTGATGAATAAACACCCAAAGCCCAAAATAGACATCAGTATTTATAAGGGGAGCTTGCTGAGCCAGGAGCCTGGAGGAAATGAATTGTCACCACCCAGTTTGCAACAAACCTTGCTGTCCTGCAGTTTCTGGTAAAGTTTATGGCTTCTGTGTGCCATACCTCACCACCACAGATGCCCTCAAAGACTGGCATGGAGGGCTTTCTGAAGCATTTAGCACTGGCTTGCGGTGCACAGGGTACAGAACGATTCCTCTGCAGAGAAGACTTGGGAGGGTGGAAGGTGACTCTCTACCAGTGGCGTAGCATGGGGGGCCGGCCGCACCTGGCGCAACATCTGGGGGGGCGCGCTCGCACTCGCAGCTCTCTGCCCCTACCTGGCTCACTCACTCTGTCTCACTGCAGTGCTGGCTGTGCGAATCCGATCCGAGCCGCCGGGTCGCCGCCCACTGTGGAGGGGGTGGGTGCCAGGCGTGCGGTGCGGAGAGAGAGCGAGGGGCTATCTGGGGGAGGGACAGTGCAGCGGCCGCCCAGCGCAGTGCTGAGCACGGGAGAGAACTACACCAGACCAGACCAGGCAGCAGCAAGAAGAAGCTGGCAGCGGCGGCAGGTTAGGGGTTAGGGGGCGCAAATTACTTGCCTTGCCCCGGGTGCTGACAACCCACGCTACGCCACTGTCCTCTACTGGCGGGACAGAGGCAGATAGTCAATGATGCAAAAGCAACTCTGTGGAGCCTCAAACTACCTGCCTAATCTAGACATCTTAACTCCTTTGCTGGTTCCGTGCCAGTTCCAAACTACAGTATTTCTCTTTCTATGCACATGCTATTACTATCCTTAGGGACAAGCAGACAAGCAACGCACACATAGCGTCATTAGACTATCTGTTTACACTTTATGATTGCAGCAGCATGCATGCACAGTGTCTTTTCCTAGTTGAAGGTCTATACTAATAATTTCTCAGCTGCTTTCCCACCTGCAGGTGGAAGCAACCCAGATCTTTGTGGGTCTTTCTCTTAAGGTATCCAATCTTTCTAAAACAGCTTTTTGCTCAGTCTGATAGTATGAACTTATTAAGTGCTCTTCTTCAGAGACTCTAGAATTGTTAAGAGGGTCTTGAAAATAATGCTTCTCGGTGGAATTTTTGGGAGGAAGGTGTAATTTGATGCACAGATGTTCACCTTTGTGGGTAGAAATACCACAGGTATGAAGTTTACGGCATGTAATGCCTTAAGAGAGAATATTATGAAAATGATTTACAGGTGGTACATGACCCCAGTCAAGCTTGCAAAAATTTATCATTTGCCCGATAATAAATGTTAGAAATGCAAAGAAAATGAAGGTACATTCTTTCACCTTTGGTGGACGTGCCCAAAGATTAAGGCTTTCTGGGAAATGATTTATAATGAAATGAAAAAGGTATTTAAATATACCTTCCTGAAGAAACCAGAGGCCTTTCTCCTGGGCATGGTCAGCCAATTGGTGCCAAAGAAGGATAGAACTTTCTTTATGTATGCTACAACAGCAGCAAGAATACTCATGGCCAGGGGTCTGCAACCCGCGGCTCCGGAGCCGCATGTGGCTCTTTTACACCTTTGCCACGGCTCCGGGGCAGATACTAGTGAGGGGAGGAGGCGCATTGTGTGCCCCAACACTCCCCCCTGTGGCGGGCGCTGTACTAGCTGTGACGTCGCATGGGGCGGTGTGTGCGTTACGATCCTGTATATATAGCATTAAGGTAAGAAACAATATAGGCAGTGTTATATTTGTTTTAAATGTTGCAATGGTTTTGCGGCTCCAAGTTGTTTTTTCTTCGGAAACGGGTCCAAGTGGCTCTTTTTGTCTTAAAGGTTGCAGACCCCTGCTCATGGCAAAGCATTGGAAAACACAGGATTTACCCACTCTGGAAGAATGGCAGATGAAGGTGGTGGACTATATGGGATTGGCAGAAATGACTGGCAGAATCCGAGACCAGGGAGAAGAGTCGGCAGAAGAAGATTGGAAGAAATTTAAAGACTATTTACAGAAATATTGTAAAATTAATGAATGTTAGAATGATGTCGGATAGAAATTAAGTGGTTTCCAGCTGTAATGCTTTAAGAGAATATGGAAAAAAAGGTTTAGAAATAGGTTAAAATTTATTGATAAGGATTTGCTGAACTAACAATTTGAATTGGAATACAAAAAAGGGAGGTACGAGGAGGTCTGGGAAATAAGTTAATGGAAAATAAGTAATGGAAACTTTATGTGTTTTTAATTATTTTCATTTTTGTATTTTTGTTATTTTTTCTTTTTCTTTTTGATTTTTATTGTATTACTATTGAAAACTTTAATAAATATTCTTTAAAAAAAAAAAGAAATAAAGTTTGGGAGGATTTCTAAAGAGACGGTCATTATCCATTGTGGATAATGAGCATACATTGCTTCCCTAAGCCAGCATTGGGAGCGCATTGGATGCAGAGGAAACGGAAGTCTGTATCATAAGCAACCATAGAGAGACATATTCCATGTGTCCGCCATATTGCATCCTGTTTCTCTGCTAGCTAGACAAAAGACTGAAGAAGAATCACCTCGGCACTTGATAGCCAGTAGACTATGCAAAGCACGATTCACTAGCGGGCAATGCTACCAGTATAATTGGAAAGAGCCTTTGAGCCACAGCTCCACCTGCTTGCCGTATCCTTGACCTTCCTGCTCCCTGGACTTGTCCGGGGCAGATTCTTGTGTCCCTGCTCTGCCCTCCATCTCTGGGAGAGTGCCTTCGGCCCTGGCCCCCACCTGGGCATGGGGACATGGCCACTCCCCCCAGATCCCTGTAGTAGTAGTACAGTGGTACCTCAGGTTAAGTACTTAATTCGTTCCAGAGGTCCGTTCTTAACCTGAAACTGTTTTTAACCTGAAGCACCACTTTAGCTAATGGGGCCTCCTGCTGCTGCCGTGCTGCCGGAGCATGATTTCTGTTCTCATCCTGAAGCAAAGTTCTTAACCTGAGGTAATATTTCTGGATTAGCGGAGTCTGTAACCTGAAGCATATGTAACCTGAAGCGTATGTAACCCGAGGTACCACTGTAGTTGTAGTAGTAGTAGTAATAATAATAATAATAATAATAATAATAATAATAATAATAATAATTTATTTATACCCCGCCCATCTGGCTAGGCTTCCCCAGCCACTCTGGGCGGCTTCCAACAGAACACTAGAATACAATAACCTATTAAACATTAAAAACTTCCCTAAAGAGGGCTGTCTTCAGATGTCTTCTAAAAGTCTGGTAGTTGTTTTTCTCTTTGACATCTGGTGGGAGGGCGTTCCACAGGGCAGGTGCCACCACCAAGAAGGCCCTCTGCCTGGTTCCCTGTAACTTGGCTTCTCGCAGTGAGGGAACTGTCAGAAGGCCCTTGGAGCTGGACCTCAGCATCATCCGGGCAGAACGATGGAGGTGGAGACACTCCTTCAGGTATACTAGACCAAGGCCGTTTAGGGCTTTAAAGGTCAGCACCAACACTTTGAATTGTGCTCGGAAACGTATTGGGAGCCAGTGTAGGTCTTTCAGGAGTGGTGTTATATGGTCTTGGCGGCCGCTCCCAGTCATCAGTCTAGCTGCCGCACTAACTGCTGTAATGGGATACCTCAGCGTTTGGAGGGGCAGGCAGAGACTACAACCTCTTCTCCATCCAAAACAAAAGATTGCCCCAATGCCCAACCAGTTGTGACGATTGCTATGAGGTAGGCAAAACCACCAGGTCAGGGCCGGTTAGCCCGGTGGGCTACCCAGCCCCCTTAAAGACCACCGTAGCCACAGCAAAGTCATTGACTAGCAGTGTAAACCGTGGGTGGGTGAGCGGGGAAACCCGGAGCAGAGACCAACAGGCTGTGCCCCAGGTGTGGGCTGCTTAAATGGGCAAGGGGCAGATCTGAGGGAATCCTACGTGCTCCATCGGCTCCGCCCCCGGCACAGCCCACGCCCCAGCCTGCAGCCCCATTCGCCAGAGAAGGGTGCAGGCGAGGATTCGGTTCCTGATAGACGGCCCCCTCCACCTATCAGGAAGGGCACTGCAGTCTAAATTCGCTTGGGTGTTGCCTCAGTTCCAACCAGTTGATGTGTTTTGTGTCTCCATTTATCGAGGCTATTGAATTCTACGTCGGAGTCTTAGGATTCATTGCATTATTTTATTATACCCAAATAATATGGCATCAAAAACCCGAAGATCATGGCCACTGGTCCCATCACCTCCTGGCAAAAAGAAGGGGAAGAAATGGAGGCAGTGAAAGATTTTACTTTCTTGGGCTCCATGATCAATGCAGATGGTGACAGCAGCCACGAAATTAAAAGACGCCTGCTTCTTGGGAGAAAAGCAATGACAAACCTAGACAGCATCTTAAAAAGCAAAGACATCACCTTGCCAACAAAGGTCCATATAGTTAAAGCCATGGTTTTCCCAGTAGTGATGTATGGCAGTGAGAGCTGGACCATAAAGAAGGCTGATCGCCGAAGAATTGATGCTTTTGAATTATGGTGCTGAAGGAGACTCTTGAGACTCCCATGGACCGCAAGAAGATCAAACGTATCCATTCTGAAGGAAATCAGCCCCGAGTGCTCACTGGAAGGACAGATCCTGAAGCTGAGGCTCCAATACTTTGGCCACCTCATGAGAAGAGAAGACTCCCTGGAAAAGACCCTGATGTTGGGACAGATGGAGGGCACAGGGAGAAGGGGACGACAGAGGACGAGATGGTTGGACAGTGTTCTCGAAGCTACCAGCATGAGTTTGACCAAACTGCGGGAGGCAGTGGAAGACAGGAGTGCCTGGCGTGCTCTGGTCCATGGGGTCACAAAGAGTCGGACATGACTAAACAACAACAATATGGCATTTCATCAATTTGATTTTGACCAATAATTTGGGGCGGGGGCAGGTTATTGTAGTCTTCTAGAGGCCCGTGCTATTTGTCTAGAAAAAGAGATGCCGGAACTCACCACGAATCCTTGTTCTCTTATCACGGCAACGGTGCCCACCTGAAAGGTGCTGGAACTGGGGTGGGGGAGGGGAGCCCTTCCTAGAGCATTTGGAGAAGCGACTTGGTGGCCGCAGCTGAGACTGTGTTCTACAAAGGTGGCTGAAGCAGGAATACTGCATGCGGTGAGATCAAAACCAACGAGTGACAAATTAGCTATAATCACAGAGTGCGATTTTTTCGCGGTCTCCATGGTGAATTGTTGCCTAGCTTCATACCTGTGCAAAAACACTTTCAGTCAGCAGGGTCACACCTTTTGTTTCTCCCCCCCCCCTACTTTGCTCTTAGCAAATGCACATTTCCACTTAAATAATAGGGGTCCTTATATGCAAGAAAAAGGATGTGGTTGTGGCTGAGGACTATTTGAATAGGGAGTGGGTTGCATTGCATATTCTAGACACACACACACCCTCCTTTTCCCATGCCAGGATTCCTGCACTTACAAAGAGTACCCGTAAACTAGGACTAATTTAGCCAGCTAGCCCTGGTGATCACCTAATGTTTATTGGATGGATTTCCCCCCCCCCCAAATTGATTTTTGAATTCTGAATTTATTGTTATTCACATTTTATACTATATTTTATGCCATTTTTTGTTGCATCAATTAAATATTATAAATTTGTTATTAGCTGCCCTGAGCCTGATTTTCTGAACCGGGAAGGGCGGGGTATAAATAAAAAAATATTTATTATTATTAAACTAACTCTGCAGGCAAGTGTACTAAAGAAATGTGAATCGTAGGGCGGGTTTTAATTGATAATACTCCAGCCAGGTTATTCCCTTCTGTTTCAATTCGCTTAGGTCCTTTATTTTCGGATCACTACTTGTTTCCTGTACTAAATCCTTATATGTTAGCCAATCACTGTTCATATTTATCCTGTGAACCGACATAGATTCCATTGGTGACAGCCACCATGGTGTTTTGGTTACTACTGATTTTTTACTCCTCTCCCATACTTCATATAATGCCCTTCTCACAATATGATTTAAAAATCCTTTGTGGGATTTAACCTTGTCATAGCCTATGTAGCCATGCCACCCGTAAACAATACCCCATCCCTCCAGATCTAGGACTTCCGTGTTTTTAATTAATATCCAGTCCTTAATCCATGTCCAACATGCTGCCTCAAAGTACAGTTTAAGGTCAGGGACCGTGAAGCCTCCTTTTTCCTTCTAGGATTCTGTGAGGGTGATAGCTGTACACCCAGCCAGCTATTCTAACACCATCCATTTCAATTAGCAGGCGATGGGGCTGTCAGTGGGTCTGTTTCCTCTCAGCCCCAGAAGTCAGGGATGGTATTTGCCTGTGCAGAAGAGGAAGAAGAAGAGCTCATAGACAGCCAGGATTCTAGCTGTAACAGTTGGACTGTGAGAATGTGGACCCACTACATGAGAGTGACTTTTCTGGCTCCATATCAAGGAGAGAGACATTTGAATCACTGCATGATTCATCGCTTGGGCCGTCCTCTCCCCTGCCTGACTTTCAGTTTAGGTTTGAGCTGAAGATGAGTTGAGAGGGCCGCAAACAAGACACTGCCATTCCCTTTAATTGTATTTTTGCCTTCTCCCGTTTTGATCCATGATGTCATATGATTATTATGGGATCTCCATGCCCCCCCCCCCATGGTAGCTCCACATCTGTGAGAATGCCAATGTCACGCTGAAACAGTATTCCCTGCGAAAGGAAGGGGAAGAACAAGCTTACAATTATAGCCATTTATCGGGGCGTGGACCGCTCAGCAGCCAAGCACGCTGCCAGCCTGCAGCAGGTAAAACCGCAACGGCAAGAACTGTTTACATAGCCTCACACAATGACAGCTCTTGCTCAGCAGCCGCCTAAATACGGAGGAAGCCCCAAGCGTTCTCTCCTAGCGTTACTCGTCTTGTTCCAAGAGAGCGGCCAAGACACTGCATGCGACCTAATAAATGGAAACAGAAACATGGGCCCCTGAAGATAATGTCACTATGAATGGTTCCTGCGAGGAGCCTTTAGGAACACAGCTGCTCCACCGTGCTGAAAAGGAGGAAAAGATTAGGGAGGGTGGGGGCATCCTTTTACATCTTCTTCACGCTTTAGCCCCCAACTACAATTCAAACCAGGGTGGCGCTGTGGTCTAAACCACTGAGCCTCTTGGGCTTGCCGATCAGAAGGTCGGCGGTTCGAATCCCCGCAAAGGGGTGAGCTCCTGTTGCTCGGTCTCAGCTCCTGCCAACCTAGCAGTTCGAAAGCACGTCAAAATGCAAGTAGATAAATAGGTACCACTCCAGTGGGAAGGTAAACGGTGTTTCCGTGTGCTGCTCTAGTTCGCCAGAAGTGGCTTAGTCATGCTGGCCACATGACCCACAAAAACTGTCTGCGGACAAGCGTTGGCTCCCTCGGCCTGTAAAGCGAGATGAGTGTCGCAACCCCAGAGTCGTCCACGACTGGACTTACCTGTCAGGGGTCCTTTACCTTTTATTACATTTCAGACCAGTTTGCTGGTTCTGTACACACTCTTCCATCACTGTTAGGTAAAGGTAAAGGGACCCCTGACCATTAGGTCCAGTCGTGACCGACTCTGGGGTTGTGGCGCTCATCTCGCTTTATTGGCCGAAGGAGCCGGCGTACAGCTTCCGGGTCATGTGGCCAGCATGACTAAGCCACTTCTGGCGAACCAGAGCAGCGCACGGAAACACTGTTTACCTTCCCACCAGAGCGGTACCTATTTATCTAGTTGCACTTTGACGTGCTTTTGAACTGCTATAGGAAATAGATCTGAGTACTGGGAATGCAGACTCCAAAGTAGATGTGCAACCAATGCAGATACTTTAACAATGATGTCACATGCGGTCAGCAATCTGACTGCCACATTCTGCACCAGATGGAGCTCCTGGATTAGGCCCAAGGGCAGCCCAGCACAGAGCTTGAAGCAGTAATCCAGCCTCAAGATACTTGGTAACAGATACCAAGTTATGTTAGCTTTCCATATTCCTGTGGGAGCTCAAGGAGCGCTCTCCTCACGTTACGCTAGGGGCAGCAAGGCGAATGATAGCCCAGCGCTGGAGGAAAGCCGGAGACTTAAGCGCTGCTAAAAGGATGTGCCAAAGTTATACTAGCGATGGGGAAAAACTCGGGCACCATTTACAGGTATTAAGAGGAAGCTGAAACGGACTCTTTCTGTCTGGTTTGATATGAAGTCATCTCTTTGGTTAGCAATAAAAACGGTGGACAAACGCTTCTTAAAAAACCATCTTTAGATGCGGCCACGATGGCCAACTATCGCCCAGTCTCAAACCTTCCATTCTTGGGCAAGGTGATTGAGCGAGTGGTTGCTGAACAACTCCAGGCACGCCTGGAAGAAGCGGACCATTTGGATCCCTTCCAGTCGGGATTCAGGCCTCATCATGGGACTGAAACTGCCTTGGTCGCACTGGTTGATGATCTCCGGCGGGCTAGGGACAAAGGTGAGAGCTGTTTCCTAGTTCTGCTGGATCTCTCAGCGGCGTTTGATACCATCGACCATGACATCCTTCTGGACCGTCTTGAGGGGCTGGGAGCTGGGGGCACTGTCCTACAGTGGTTCCGCTCCTTCCTCCTGGGCCGTGTTCAGAAAGTGGTGGTGGGGGATGAGTGTTCAGACCCCTGGGCTCTCACTTGTGGCATGCCTCAGGGTTCTGTCCTCTCCCCCATGCTTTTCAACATCTACATGCAGCCGCTGGGAGGGATCATCAGGAGGTTTGGGCTGGGTGTTCATCAGTATGCAGATGATACCCAGCTCTACCTCTCTTTTAAATCAGAACCAGTGAAGGCGGTAAAGGTCCTGTGTGAGTGTCTGGAAGCGGTTGGGGCATGGATGGCGGCTAACAGATTGAGGTTGAATCCTGACAAGACAGAAGTACTGTTTTTGGGGGACAGGAGGCGGGCAGGTGTGGAGGATTCCCTGGTCCTGAATGGGGTAACTGTGCCCCTGAAGGACCAGGTGCGCAGCCTGGGAGTCATTTTGGACTCACAGCTGTCCATGGAGGCACAGGTCAAATCTGTGTCCAGGGCAGCTGTTTACCAGCTCCATCTGGTACGTAGGCTGAGACCCTATCTGCCTGCGGACTGTCTCGCCAGAGTGGTACATGCTCTGGTTATCTCCCGCTTGGACTACTGCAATGCGCTCTACGTGGGGCTACCTTTGAAGGTGACCCGGAAACTACAACTAATCCAGAATGCGGCAGCTAGACTGGTGACTGGGAGCGGCCGCCGAGACCATATAACACCGGTCTTGAAAGACCTACATTGGCTCCCAGTACGTTTCCGAGCACAATTCAAAGTGTTGGTGCTGACCTTTAAAGCCCTAAATGGCCTCGGTCCAGTATATCTGAAGGAGCGTCTCCTCCCCCATCGTTCTGCCCGGACACTGAGGTCCAGCTCCGAGGGCCTTCTGGCGGTTCCCTCACTGCGAGAGGCCAAGTTGCAGGGAACCAGGCAGAGGGCCTTCTCGGTGGTGGCGCCCGCCCTGTGGAATGCCCTCCCATCGGATGTCAAGGCGATGGACAACTACCTGACATTCAGAAGACATCTGAAGGCAGCCCTGTTCAGGGAAGTGACATTTTAGTGTATTTTTTATCTCTGTTGGAAGCCGCCCAGAGTGGCTGGGGAAACCCAGCCAGATGGGCGGGGTACAAATAATAAATTATTATTATTATTATTATTATTATTATTATTATTATTAACAGCACGATACGCCCGCCTTTATCTGAGACTTGTGAAAATGGAAATAATTGAAAATCTCAGACTCCGGAACTCCCATAAGATGTCAAGGATGCTCTGTTGGGAAAGTGAACTTTCTCCCGCTGTATAGCCTTGTGAACAAAACAGAAAGATTACCCATCTGGCTGAAGTGTCTGTTATTTGCTGCCTCCTAATTATTTACTTTGCATTTGATTGCTTGCATATTCACACCCTAGTGGTCCCGGGCCCTAAGGAAGTTAGATTAGCCTCAACCAGAGCCAGGGCCTTTTCAACACTGGCTCTGGCCTGGTGGAACGCTCTGCCTCATGAGACCAGGGCCCTGCGGGATCTGATTTCTTTCCGCAGGGCCTGTAAGACAGAGTTGTTCCACCTGGCCTTTGGCTTGGAGCCAATTTGATTCCCTCCCAATCTTTCTTTTTTCTTTTCCTTCTCCTCCTGCGATGAGGCTACATTTTGATATTTTAATGTATTTTAATTTTGTTTTTAAGTTGTAATCATTCAACTTGTTTTTATTATTGCTTGTAAGCCGCTCTGGCTTGGCTGGTGAGGGCGGGGTATAAATAAAAGTATCATTATTTTTATTTTTATTTTTATTATTATTATTATTATTATTATTATTATTATTATTATTATTATTTTCAAAACTCTTAAAGGCATCCTTAGAGTCATATTCAATTTAATTTATATTGATTGATTGACTTCTTCCTTTTGCATGTTGAGAAATGTGATATGAGAATATATATATGAGAGAGAATTCAAAAGCAAGAATTAATTATTGAGCTCAAAGGAATGCAAAGCTGCTCCCTTCTCCCCCGCCCTCCAAAAACAAAAAAATGACAGAGAGAGAGAGAGAAAGAGAGAGAGAGCGAGAAGCTTTCCATCCCAAATACTGCATGGCAGCACTGCTTTTCCAGCTGGGAAGAGATTCAAAAGCAATCTGTGATATGACATGGAGGTGGGGACTCAGCTGTTCAAAAGAAAAAGAGTATTTTTTTAAAAAATGATGAATAGCTTCAGTGTACCCTAGCATTAGCTCTTTCGTGAAATGCCAGAGCTGCTACATAAATGGTGTGTAATATGCATAGAATATCTTTGTACGCCCTGTACGCTGTGTTTGTGAACCAAGGGGGCAACAGATTGCCGGTCTGCATGTTTTGCACACACAAATTGCTTCATGCATTGGTTGGGCTTCCTGGACCCCTGTAGGGGCTGCAGCTTCTTACACCGCCCACATCTTACTGAAACCATCCCAAAGGGGCATTCAGCTCATGGCTAAACAGTCCCCTTTCTTTCATTAGAACCAAAGCGCCTTTCTCTCTCTCTCTCTCTCTCTCTCTCTCTCTCTCTCTCTCTCTCTCTCTCACACACACACACACACACACACACACACAAACACACACACACAAATTTGATCTGGATCCATTTGCTTTTTATAGAATCATTGAGATGTAGAATTGGAAAGGGTCAACCCCCTGCAATGCAGGAATCTTTTGGTTTCTCAAACTTTCTGTACTCTGCTGTCGGGCGGCTGCCAGCAACTCCCACGGCTGGTCGCCCAGGAACGTACAAAGACAAGGAATGTTTCTTACTGTCTGCTTTTTATTCAGTATTTATAGAGACAGCCTCTTGGATATTGGCGTTGTCCCGAGTGAATCTCCACCCCACCCCCTGTCTCTCCCACTTCCTCATTCGCCATTCGCATCGTCTCTCCTACAGGTGCTGCTTTGTGCCCTCTGTCTTTGAGCTCTTTGCTCTTCTACTTTTAAGGCTCGCCGGGTTCTGGGAAATGGAAGGTCTGGAATGCTTTCTAAAGACACTGTGATGGCCTGGGATTCGGACTCGGAGGCTGAACCTGAGGAATCCCCGCCTGCACAGGAGTCCCTGCCTCCAGAACCAGCTGAGCCGGGGCTGGGGCCTGAGCCTGAAGGGTCCTCACCTGTGCTGGATCCTCAGGTGCAGGCACCAGCTGAGTCTGCTCTGGCTCAGGAGGTGATGGAGGACCCATTGCCTGCAGGTGCTCCACTCTCAGCCCCATCAGGGGAAGCTGAGGTTGCTTCTGGGTCCAGTAACCCTCCAGCCTCTCCTGAGCTGCAGAGGCTCAGGGCAGAGAGGCGGAGGGAACTAAGTTCCCGCAGGAGGAGTGCTCACCTCCAGGCCAGGAAAGGCGAGTCACCTGTGGACTGGGGCCGCCCTGTGCCTCGGGGCAGATAAAAGCCAGCCAGCCCCAGTCCCAGGTTGCGGGAGCAACATTGGTGGTAGCCTGTTCCTGCCTGCGTCCTGTCCTGCTCTTCTGCCAGAGTTCTTGACCTCGCCTGACTCCCTGCCTTGGACCCCGCTTCAGCTTTGACGGACGGCCTCAATACTGCACCCTTGACCTCGGACTGGACTCAGACAACACCTCACGGAAACCCACGGGACTAGCACAGAGTCTGTCAGCTATCGCCTTCCTGGTGTTTCCTCCTCCTCCCCCCCTCCCATTATTTCCCAACTTTCCCCCTTATCTGTCTCACACCCCTGTCTTCCTCTTCTCTGGAAGGGTCAGGGTGGGGAGGCAGTCTCTACTGTTCCTCCTCTGCCCAGTCCCTGACATCTGCCCCCTTTTCTAAACTTTTTTCCAACTTTTGGGTCCCTCCGAGCAGCGACACCCATGCATTCCACATTGCAGCATGCGGTAATCCTCCCATTCAGTTGTGACTCCTCAGATGCCGAGGAATCAAGATGCATGCGTGAACTAGCAATTAAGCTCTTCTTCTCATCCCAATTACAATGGTCCTTTGCTTTGGGAGCAGATGACTCTAAAACAGGGCTCAGCCAACTTTTTCAGCAGGGGGCCGGTTCACTGTCCCTCAGACCTTGTGGGGGGCCGGACTATACTTTGGAGGGGGGGGGGGAATGAACGAATTCCTATGCGCCACAAATAACCCAGAGATGCATTTTAAATAAAAGCACACATTCTACTCATATATATATATAAAGCTGATTCCCGGACCATCTGCAGGCCAGATTCAGAAGGCGATTTGGCCAGATCCGGCCCCAGGGCCTTAGTTTGCCTACCCATGCTCTAAAATGTCCACATAGTGACCTTCCCTTTCTGTTTATGCCTAAATGTACTTCTGCAGACTAGCCAGGTAACCAGCACAGCCGTCCCCTAAATCCCTGCCCAGAAAGTTTCAGAAACACCCCCGGAACAGAAGCCGTAAAGATTAAGGTTGTGAGTTTAAAACCAATAAACAAAGCCCCTCACAGCACAACAAAGGCCTGCAATGATGGGTGATGAGCGATATATTCATCCAAGAGGAATGAAAATACTTTGGTATAATTAAATGCCATACACAACTCAGGTCTTGAAACCTATCATTCTGTGTGTCAGAGAAGAAAGGAGAGGCCTTTTTTAAACCCAGGACTGTTTGGAAACAGGTCCAGGGTCCCACTTCAACTTTTCCTCCCTTATAAAAGGTATAATTTTAAACGTTTCCACAACCCAAAGTAGATTGTTAGGGGTGCAGGAGTTTAAAGTTTCTGTTTGCATCCCCACACTGCCATGTTGAAAAGGTAAGGCAGTCTATGAATTGCATACAGTGGGTACATTTTGGGTACAATTTGTAGCCAGAGGCAGAGGAAGGAAGAGGACCTACATGCCGCACCGTTTTCTCTATAAAGGTAAAGGTAAAGGGACCCCTGACCATTAGGTCCAGTTGTGACCGACTCTGGGGTTGCGACACTCATCTCGCTTTATTGGCCGAGGGAGCCAGCGTACAGCTTCCGGGTCATGTGGCCAGCACGACTAAGCCGCTTCTGGTGAACTAGAGCAGTGCATGGAAACACCGTTTACCTTCCCGCCGGAGCGGTACCGATTTATCTACTTGCACTTTGACGTGCTTTCGAACTGCTAGGTTGGCAGGAGCAGGGACCGAGCAACGGGAGCTCAGCCCGTCGTGGGGATTTGAACCGCCGACCTTCCGATCAGCAAATCCTAGGCTCTGTGGTTTAACCCACAGCGCCACCTGCGTCCATCTATTAGATGCTATATAGACAAAGTGAGCCAATATTACAGAGTCCTTGACTTTACAGTCTTTCAATTGCTTCTTTAACTACCAGAATATTTACATATGATCTGGTACCTGTATTGAATACTTAAATATTTGATATTTGAAAGTATTTGATCACAGTCACGCAATTGCATTTATCATTTGCTGGTATCTGAAGGGTCTGCATTTATTTATAAATATATTGGTATACCACAATTAAAAACAATGGAAAATAAAGTGCCTTCTAGATCAGAGTGGATCCAAAAAATGACCAAATATGCAGAATTAGACCATTTATCAGGAAGAATAAAAAAATAAATCAAAGGAAGTATTTATTACAAAGTGGGAAGTCTTTAAAATTTATTTGAAAAATAGTAATGAAAGTTTGAAATCTGTAGCAGCATTTGAATAACTTCAGTAGGAATTTTAAATCTGATGGCAAACCTAGGATAGAATAAATAACATTAAAGCCAAAACGTGTTATAACGGATGAGAAATAGAAGCAAGGAGTAGATGGGAAGGCAGCTATATAGAAAAAAGTTGTTTTTCTGTTAAATGTATTGTGAGCACTATTTAATGTATTGATGTTGTTGTTGTTGTTTGTTTTTCTTTATTTGTCTTAGTTGTTAGGAGGTGATGGATATTTGTTTATCTTCATATTTCATTTTTGTATGTGTTGTATTAAAATGAAATAAAAATTTAATAATAATAATAATACGATGCCCAAAGTAGTTTACAACAATCGCAGAGGAGATGTCAACAACGACAACGACAAAAGACACACGCGCACACACAAACTGAAACAGTTCACAAGCTACCTACTGCATAAAATGTTTCTGCATAAGGCTGGTGGCAAATAGGTTTTCATTCAATGTTTGAGAATTAGTACAGAAGGCACCTGCTGGATCTCTGCTGGAAGAAAACTCACAATCAAGGCTGCACTCTGGCACTGTTAAAGCAAATTGATTTCAACAGGAAATACCGTATTTTTTGCACCATAACACTCACTTTTTTCCTCCTAAAAAGTAAGGGGAAATGTCTGTGCGTGTTATGGAGGGAATGCCTACGGGTGGCATGCCTACGGATTTTCCTCCTCTAAAAACTACGTGCGTGTTATGGTCGGGTGCGTGTTATAGAGCGAAAAATAAGGTAATTATGCATGTGCTTAATTCCCCATTAATTCTCCCATATGGGATTCAATTTGGCTGGATTGTGCCCGGTGTGTTTTACTATCCTTTTCTTAATTTCCATCGTTTTCTGGGGAGATGGAGCTACTTAGTTCTCCAACAAACGCAACTGATGTTGCTTTCTAACCAATGCACCTTGGGTGTGATCCAAGAGCGCTCTTCTTATATTCTAGCCCTTAAAAAACATAAATCCAGAACTGAACTGTGATTTCTTTTTTTCTTTTTCTTTTTAAATTTTTTTAATTTTATACAGATAAATATAAACAACCAAAATTACAAAAGAAAAATCCTTAATAATAATAATAATAATAATAATAATTGAAAAGGCTAAAAAAACTACAAAAAATATAAAAGTACATGGGATAGAACATAAGTCATTATGGGAATAAACCATTATTTCCCTGCTTCCAAACTCTATCCATGGGTTTTTGCCTGGATAGGAAAGCAGAAGGAAATGGTCCTACTCTGGAATACAATGAGGCAGGCAAAAGCATCACGGGGAGAGGGGAGACCGCGAGGGGGTGGGGAGGACCTTGTAGCTGCAGTAGGAACAAAGAGAATTACGGCCAGATCCACAAAGGAAAGGGGCAGATTAAATTTATTCTAATGCGTATTGATCCCACTTCACATAATTAACACCTGTGGCCCACAGATGCAGCAGAAATCGGAAAGGAGGTGCCCTGTTTGTGGTGAAAATGGAACTTGTGCCGCATCAAAGTGAATGTACAGCTGCATTTAATAAGGTACGTCCTTCCAAGGTAAAGTAAAGGGACCCCTGGCCTTTAGGTCCAGTCGCAGACGACTCTGGGGTTGCAGCACTCATCTCGCTTTATTGGCCAAGGGAGCCGGCGTACAGCTTCCGGGTCATGTGGCCAGCATGACGAAGCTGCTTCTGGCGAACCAGAGCAGCGCACGGAAATGCCATTTACCTTCCCGCCAGAGTGGTACCTATTTACCTACTTGCACTGGTGTGCTTTCGAACTGCTAGGTTGGCAGGAGCAGGGACCGAGCAACGGGAGCTCACCCCGTCACGGGGATTCGAACCGCCGACCTTCCAATCGGCAAGCCCTAGGCTCTGTGGTTTAGACCACAGAGGTAACATGCAGCAAAACCCTCCTCTCTCTTTCAGCTGACAACCCCGCAGATTTGGCCCATTGTAAAGCATGTTTTCCAACTGCTCTCCTTTCACCCGCCGCTCAACTGTCGCAGCATCCAGATTTCTACTTTGGACCACTTTGTACTATGGTTCCTAGAACTGTATCTTTACAGTCCGTTTGAAGACCGCATTGACAAGCGCACTGATCGACGCTTCCCTGGTCAGCGATTAAACCTGCCAGCTTCCTCTTGGGAATCAACTTTGATTTAGGAGCCAGCTATTTGCTCTCCGGTGGCAACAGGGGAAATTGAATCCCGGAGTGTAAATCACAAACACTCCAAAGCAGTTCAGAGCTATTACTATCAAATAATGGAAGTTTTTAAAATGGACAGGAAAATTGGCTTCCAGGTGGAAAAATCAAAATTAGAGACTGAACTATTAGAACCCAGTACTAAGAATTTGGCAAGAATGTATAATTTGCTGTTGGAATGGAATACACAAGATGAATTGGTTAAATCGGCAATGATTAAGTGGGCACAGGACATTGGTCATAACATTTTGTTCGCTGACTGGGAAAGGTTGTGGACCACCGGTATGAAATTTACGGCATGTAATGCTTTAAGAGAAAATATTATGAAAATGATCTATAGGTGGTACATGACCCCAGTCAAGCTTGCAAAAATTTACCACTTGCCCGATAATAAATGCTGTAAATGTAAAGAAATGGAAGGAACATTCTTTCACCTTTGGTGGACGTGCCCAAGGATTAAGGCTTTCTGGGAAATGATCTATAATGAACTGAAAAAGGTATTTAAGTATACTTTTCCCAAGAAACCAGAGGCCTTTCTTCTGGGCATAGTTGGCCAACTGGTGTCAAAGAAGGATAGAACTTTCTTTATGTATGCTACAACAGCTGCAAGAATACTCATCGCAAAGTACTGGAAGACGCAAGAGTTACCCACCGTGGAAGAATGGCAGATGAAGGTGATGGACTATATGGGACTGGCGGAAATGACGAGCAGAATCCGGGACCAGAGAAGAGATACGGCGGAAGAGGATTGGGGAAAATTTAAAGAATATTTGAAGAAACATTGTAAAATTAATGAATGTTAGAAAGACGCTGGATTATAAAATAAGGGGTTAATTGCGGCAAGGGTAAATTCAAAGAAATCAAAAAATATTAAAATTAAGCTAAAAGTATGGGAAGAATTTGCTGAAAATTTATATTGAAATTAGAATACAGAATGGGGAGGTATGAGGAAGTCGGGAAAGTAAGTTATAAGAAAGAAAAACTAGAATTTATACGTGTTTTATGTTTGCATTTTCTTTTTCTATATTGTTTTGTTGTGGTTTTTTTATTTGTATCGTGTGTGAAATTGTGAAAACTTTGAATAAAAAATTTATATAAAAAAAAAACAAAGCAGTTCAGAGCTACACGTTGTGGGGTGTACAAGCTGCTCCTTCCTGAAAGCAACAAACGGCTCTCCGTCTCCTCTTTTATCCCCCAGAAATGTCTGCTGTTGCATATTGTGTGACATAGCATAGCTTCTGGTGAGCTTTCTCCACCATTTGCACCTTTGCAGAGTGGAGAAAACTCAAAGTGTGGTGATATATCACATTTTGCAGTAGTAGACATTACAAGGGAGAGAGAAGGTAATAATAATAATCATAAATTTTATTTATACCCTGCCCTCCCCAGCGAAGGCCGGGCTCAGAGCGGCTAACAAGCAATAATAAAAGCAAGTTAAATGAATACAACTTAAAAACAAGATTAAAATAAAACATTAAAACATTAAAATGCAGCCTCATCACAGGAGGAGAAAGGAAAAAAGAAAGAGGGGGAGGGAATCAAACTGATTCCAAACCAAAGGCCAGGTGGAACAACTCTGTCTTACAGGCCCTGCGGAAAGAAATCGGATCCTGCAGGGCCCTGGTCTCATGAGGCAGAGCGTTCCACCAGGCAGGAGCCAGTGTTGAAAAGGCCCTGGCTCTGGTTGAGGCTAATCTAACTTCCCTAGGGCCCGGGACCACTAGGGTGTTGCTATTTATGGACGTTAAGGTCCTCCGTGGGGCATACCGGGAGAGGCGGTCCCGTAGGTACGAGGGTCCTAGGTAGAAGAGGAGATGCAGATATCCTGTGCTGCATGGCAGCCGCATCCACACCACATATTTAAAGTACTCTTGGTAATGGTTATGGCCTCCCCCTGCAAAAAGAACCTGGGAACTATAGTTTGTTAAGAGCGTCCTAAAAACTGTCAAGCTACAGTTCTTTAGTGGCCTGGGATTCGGACTCTGAGGCTGAACCTGAGGAGTCCCAGCCTGCACAGGAGTCCCCGCCTCCAGAACCAGCTGAGCCGGGGCTGGGGCCTGAGCCTGAAGGGTCCTCACCTGTGCTGAATCCTCAGGTGCAGGCACCAGCTGAGTCTGCTCTGACCCCTGAAGTGATGGAGGACGCATTGCCTGCAGGTGCTCCACTCTCAGCCCTGTCAGGGGAAGCTGAGGTTGCCTATGGGTCCAGTAACCCTCCAGCCTCTCCTGAGCTGCAGAGGCTCAGGGCAGAGAGGCAGAGGGAACTAAGTTCCTGCAGGAGGAGTGCTCACCTCCAGGCCAGGAGAGGCGAGTCACCAGAGGATTGGGGCTGCCCTATGCCTCGGGGCACATAAAAGCCAGCCAGCCCAGTCCCAGGTTGCAGGAGCAACATTGTTGGTAGCCTGTTCCTGTCCTGCTCTTCTGCCAGAGTTCCCCACCCCACCCGACTCCCTGCCTTGGACCCAGCTTCAGCCTTGACAGACAGCCTCCATACCACACCCTCGACCTCTGACTGGACTTGGACCTCACTGCACGGTTAACCCTCAGGACCAGCACAAGTTCGCTGTGAACCCCACTTGCCTCTTCTTTCTACGCTGGTAGGAATCTGTTGAGGAGCACACTTTGAGGAAAGCTCTTCAATAAGCTACAAATTCATCTAAGGGCTCAACCACACTTCCTCTTGTTCCGCTGCTTTCTCCCAGGGAAAACTGCTCTTTAGCGCTCAATTGGAGCAAACGTTTGCTCCGATTTAACACTAGCGAGCAGGTTTTCCCTGGGAAAGGAGCAGGACAAGTGGAAAACTGGCCAGATCTTAGGCAGAGGACAAGCGGAAGTGTAAACGAGCCCTGAATCTAGCCCATGTTTTACCAGCTTAGCTGAAAGCAAGATATATTGCATCCATTGCATTCCCCCGATTTACCAGGCTAATAACTGTTTATTTAAAAGGATATAACGTTAGTCTTTCTGGCATGACTTATTAGTAAGCTGTGTTGGCTTACTAATCGCAGTAGTTTTTCCCCTAGGTAAAGGTAAAGGGACCCCTGACCATTAGGTTCAGTCGTGGCCGACTCTGGGGTTGCGGCGCTCATCTCGCTTTATTGGCCGAGGGAGCCGGCGTTCAGCTTCCGGGTCATGTGGCCAGCATGACTAAGCCGCTTCTGGCGAACCAGAGCAGCGCACGGAAATGCCGTTTACCTTCCCGCCGGAGCGGTACCTATTTATCTACTTGCACTTTGACGTGCTTTCGAACTGCTAGGTTGGCAGGAGCTGGGACCGAGCAACGGGAGCTCACCCCGTCGCGGGGATTCAAACCACCAACATTCCGATTGGCAAGCTCTAGACTCAGTGGTTTAGACCAGTGTTTCCCAACCTTTGGTCTCTAGCTGTTTTTGGACTACATTCCCCACCATCCCTGACCACTGGCATTGCTAGCTATGGATGATGGGAGTTGTAGTCCAAAAGCAGCAGGAGACCCATGGTTGGGAAACACTGGTTTAGACCACAGCACCACCCGTGTCCCTAGTTTTTCCCCTAAATGGTGACAATTGCCCACCTCTGTTCCTATGGCACTTCTCTGAAAATCTCTGAAGATTTTCTAAAATTATAGACAGAAGCTCTGAAGCCACGTAGAGGGGCTAGGTGCTCCCATATGACCGATTTATCTATCCTGGCCCTTCCTTGGTCATTTGGCCTATTTTTGCCAGCTTC
Source organism: Podarcis gaigeae (assembly GCF_964106915.1). Lineage (NCBI taxonomy): Eukaryota > Metazoa > Chordata > Lepidosauria > Squamata > Lacertidae > Podarcis > Podarcis gaigeae. The sequence continues at coordinate 92,883,749 of NC_139682.1, read as the reverse complement.
AGCATAGTTTCCCATGCGGAAAAAAAACTGAGGCGAAGTAGGAAGTGAGCAGTTCTGCTTTCTCTCCACCACACACTAATAATTCCCATCCCCTTCTCTCGGTAGATCTATCACTTACTCACGCTTCCCCTCAACATGGTCACAACCACCATCCCCTTCTGCAAGGGTGGGTTTTAGCATCGCTTGCAAGCCTAAGCTGACTCTGAGCTGACACTTTCTCCACAAACTTTAGCTGCTCCTCTGTCCTTGTCCTTGGTGGTTCCCCCCGCCCCCACGCTACATTTCCTGTGCATGTTCCTTTAAAACTCAGCTCATTGGACAGCTCCTTATGCAGCCTCTTTGATTTATTTAGTTGCCTCCTATGGTGGTGCTGTGGCTTAAACAACTGAGCATAGGACTTCCCGATCAGAAGGTAGGCGGTTCGAATCCCCGCGATGGGGTGAGCTCCCGTTGCTCGGTCCCTGCTCCTGCCAACCTAGCAGTTCGAAAGCACATCAAAGTGCAAGTAGATAAATAGGTACCGCTCCGGCGGGAAGGTAAACGGCATTTCCGTGCGCTGCTCTGGTTTGCCAGAAGCGGCTTAGTCATGCTGGCCACATGACCCGGAAGCTGTACGCCGGCTCCCTCAGCCTTTAAAATGATATGAGCACCGCAACCCCAGAGTTGGTCATGACTCGACCTAATGGTCAGGGGTCCCTTTACCTTTACCTTTATTTTTCTTGCACATTGGAGTGGTTTGCGATTATGCCTTCAACAGCTCATTTTTAAGCACCCCCCACCTGTCTTTAACTCCCTTCCCCTCAAGTGGTTCTGCCCACAGGATTGCACCCAAGTCTCCCCCCCCAAAAAAACTTGTTAAAATCTTTAGCATTCCTAAGAATGTCTGTCTTTAGTCACTCCCACCCAAAGTTTGAGCTACTTTCACCTCATCAGCCAGTTCCCCAGACCGCTGCTGAAGATCTAGGGCAGGGGTCAGCAAACGTTTTCAGCAGGGGGCCGGTCCACTGTCCCTCAGACCTTGTGGGGGGCCGGACTATATTTTGAAAAAATATATGAACGGATTCCTATGCCCCACAAATAACCCAGAGATGCATTTTAAATAAAAACACACATTCTACTCATGTAAAAACATGCTGATTCCAGGACCGTTCACAGGCCAGATTTAGAAGGCAATTGGGCCGGATCTGGCCCCCGAGCCTTAGTTTGCCAACCCATGATCTAGGGTCTAGAACAGGCTGGGCAGCCCAAGTCTCTTCTTCCCCCTTCTGGAAGATGAAATTGACAGCAAGGCAGGTCAGGAATTTATTAGACCTTCTGTTCTTGGCAGAGTTTGACTTCCCGCAGATATCAGGGTAGCTGTGAGCCTCTCGTTGCTACGTCGTCTCTCCTGTGTGAAAGTTTGGTAACCTGATCTGCAGAGGCATCATCCAAGTCTCCCCCTGGTTTGGCAGTCTCGTATCCTTTTATTTATACCAAAACGCTCTCAGATGACCTTCTGGGTTCAGATTGATGGATTAACTGGCATGTGTATACTCTAGATCCATCCTTTATGTATAACACAGCTCCCTCTCTCTCTTCCTGTTAGGGTTTCATATTTAACTGATTAATTGAACTGATTCCAATGAGAAATTGATCTGACAAGGAAAAACCATGGTTAGCCTGTTGCACCAGCACCAAAGCAAGACATCACACCAGTCTGGTGCAAGCAGCATGCAAGGCTGCAATTCTGCATATTTATTCAGAACTACTGGTTTGCACCAATATGCAGATTTATGAAGATTTATGCGAATTTTATCAGTTGGCTAAAACTCATTTGATTAATCGATTAAAGCCCTTCCTCACCAATGCAGCTTTTTCTTTGGGGGCTTGTGGAGAACTGGAAAGAACCACGCAGCTCTCACACTTGAAATAGTTATTGTCAGTATAATCAGTCCTCATCTGTATTGGTTTCCTTCTTCCAAAGCTGCGTGCTAGGAAAAATTGTTCCACATTTCCCTGGAGTTCAGTAAACACGGAAAGCACTGTGTTACTGCAATACAATTTTACTACTGTTTGCTCAAGAAAACTGTTTCTATCCAAGAAAAGCATAAGGCATGAAAGTAGGGAATAGTCTCAGGCAGAGTCCGTAGTGGGTGGGCTTCATCACGCTAGCTCCTGCACCATGACATTCTCTGCTTTTCCTACTAGTCAGAGCTCTGGACTTTGTCATTTGGTCTGCCTCTGCACACCCAATGCCCTATAAAGCCCTGACCTCACAGATGGCCCTTCAATCTAAACAACTTGTGCTCCTTGATTGCACCATGACTCTTGATCCCTTTGAGTAGGGACCTCCTTCCAGTCCTCCTAATTCTCTATTGCTGCTTTGACTCCTGCCCCTAGCTTGGTATTAACTCTATACCCACGGCACCTATAACCCATTTGCCAATTCAGAAATCAACTCTTGTCTGTTTTGGACCATGCACCTGCAGCTGGCCTATCGGTCCCAGAGCCCAACTGCCTGAAGGAGGTGGGCCCAAGAACAAATGGGTTTGGGACATGTTTCATGTGTGTCAGGGACTGGGCAGAGGAGGACCACCTCCCCATCCTGACCCTTCCAAGGAGGAGGAGGAGGAGGAGGAGGAGGAGGAGGAAGACAGTATAGATTTACAACAGGGGTTTGCGGAAAGTCACAACTCAGAGGCAGATGAGCGGGAAAGTTGGGAAATAATGAGAGAGCCGGGACAACACCCAGCTAACACGTTGTTATTAGAAAGCATCCCAGATCCTCCATCTTGTGGGATGTAATCCACTGGGAGCAGACAAGTACAACATTCCTTGTTTTGCTAGAGTGGACATGCAAGGGAATGTTTGGTCCAGCCACTTGATACTTCCAGTTCCTTCTGGCCTGGAGCATCCTTCCTCTTGCTTGTGACTAGTGGGTGGGCATGACCTTTCCAGACCTGGTAAAAGGACAAGGCTTACTGCCGCTCTCTCTCTTTTCCACCTTCCTTTCATCCTGCGAACTTCCTGGATTGAACTGCTGGCTGCCAGCCAAGCAGTCCCCCAGGTCATCACTCTAAGGGGTAAACTTGTTTGTATATGTTTGTAACTTAAAGCCTAAAGCCTGCCTTCAGGGATCACACTGTGCTCTGTCTGATCATGAGTAAAGTGTTGGTGCTGACCTTTAAAGCCCTAAACGGCCTCGATCCAGTATACCTGAAGGAGCGTCTCCACCTCCATCGTTCTGCCATGCCCACTTGGCCGTCTGGTCCTTTAACAAACTGATCAAAAAGTGCACCTTGGTGCGGTCGTCAGGGAAGTTCCGGGCTCGCCCCTGAATATACAACTTGGTCTGGGCGAGGAACATGGGAAAGCTGGCCGGGGCCCCATCAAATTTCTCTGGCAAGGCCACTGGGTACTTGCCTGGAGCTGGGGCCTCAGCCACAGGAGCCGGTAGGGCGTCCAACCACTGCTGAAGTGCCATAACCGCATCGCTGAGCTGCTGCACAGTGTGAGTCAAGGCCTGGTTCTCCTGGGCCAATGCCACCAGCACAGCTGCCTGGTCGGCCATGGCTTCTGGCTTTTCCCGAACGCACCCCAACGAAGGGGGAGTGCGGGTGTGGCAGGAGCAAACTGTGCTGGTCCAGGGGGGAGGTTACCGTGGGGCGAGGTCCAGGACCTGAGTTGAGGGTCAGCAGACGGTCCTCCTCCGGTGAAGCAGGGTCCACAGTGAGAAGCCGGGCAAGGACAGGAACTCTGGGGGAACAGGACTGGATACTGGCCGAAACAGCTCTTCAACGACATTGCTCCCGCAACCTGGGACCAGGCTGACTGGCCTTTATCTTCTCTGAGGCCAGGGGCAGCCCTGGCCCCCAGGAGACCCGCCTCTCCTGGCCTTAAGGTGAGCACTCCTCCTGGGAGAAACCAGTTCCCTTCGCCTCTCTGCCCTGAGCCTCTGCAGTTCAGGAGAGGCTGAAGGGTTACTGGACCAAGGGGGAGACTCACCTGTAGGCACTGAGTCCTCAACCACCTCCGGAGCCAGAGTGGATTCACCTGGTGCCTGCTCCTGAGGATCCGGCACGGGTGCAGGCGCTTCAGAATCAAGGCCCTGCCCCAGTTCAGCTGGCCCTGGAGGCGGGGACTCCTGTGCAGGCTGGGATTCCTCCGGTTCAGCCTCTGAATCGGATTCCCAGGCCATCACAGACACTGAGGTCCAGCGCCGAGGGCCTTCTGGCGGTTCCCTCGCTGCAAGAAGCCAAGTTACAGGGAACCAGGCAGAGGGCCTTCTCGGTAGTGGTGCCTGCCCTGTGGAACGCCCTCCCACCAAATGTCAAAGAGAAAAATAACTACCAAACTTTTAGAACACATCTGAAGGCAGCCCTGTCTAGGGAGGCTTTCAATGTTTAATAGGTTATTTTATATTAGTGTTTTGTTGGAAGCTGCCCAGAGTGGCTGGGTAAACCCAGCCAGATGGGAGGGGTATAAATAATATATTATTATTATTTATCATCACCATCATCATTATTATTGTTACTTATGAATAAGACTGTGGTGTCTTTATTCTTTTAGGAGGGACTTTAAAAGGGGGTCTTACCAGAAACATACAATTCAATCAGAGGCAGCTTGAATTGCATAATAGTAAGAGGTTCTAACGATCCTGAAACCAGTTTTCTGCTCTGCATAAGAAGGGGAATGTAAACTCTGCTAAGTAAAGAAACTTGCTAATGCAAGTTAGGCAGGATATTAATAAACAATATATCCTCTCCTGCCACCCTGAACATTCCCACACATCTCCCAGAACCTGGCAAGCCTTAAAAGTAGGAGAGCAAGGAGCTCAAAGACAGAGGGCAGGTAGAGGAGACGAATGAGGAGGAGAGAGTGGGAGAGAACAGGGGTGGAGATTTACTTGGGACAATGCCATTATCCAAGAGGCTGGGTTTTATAGCCGCTCTATGTAAAGATTGGGGGGAAAGGGCGGTAAGTAACTTTTCCTTGTCTTTATACTTTATACTTCCCTGGGCAACCAGCGAGGAGCTGCTGACAGCATTATGACAATATGGGAGGCTGCTTCAAAGTTTCAGATAGGCATTTAATTCACATCTAGGGCTCTGAGCTAGAGCTGAGGTCTTTGCTCGAAAAAGAGGGCAGGGGGTTCTGTTAATTTTTGAGATTGCAAGGTACATGTTGGCTATATCATATATTGTTCGTCTGCTTTGTAATTGGTAATAAACAAACAGTCCGTCATTTTAATTTTGCTACCAGCTTAAGAGGTGGTCTCTTCCATGCTTGTTACTTTACAGTCTGTTCTAGGTTACTAAACTGTTAAGGCGATGGAAAGAATATTATGAAATGATTAAATTACACCAGTGTGTGTTGTCACAGAAATAAATTGATTTACAGGTGCCACTGCTGCAAAACCTGGTCTGCAGCATTGGGGGAGAGGTCTTGCCAGTTTTCACCTCAAGCATCCAAATGCCTGCAGCTGGCCATTGGAAGTCTATGTGAAGTTCCCTCCTGGGGAGAAAATTAAAATTAAAATGGTGGTTTATGTCTACCTTGAGATTTTATCCTTTCCTCCACCTTTAAATGATTCTTATTACTTGCCTCCTCCCTCGTCTCTTTGGCATGGAAGCTTGAAATTGGCCATCTGTGACTCCTTCATTCAGGTTGGCAAGAAGCAGTGAACTGGCACAGGTTTTCTGCATTTCTCCTGCCTTAATAATTTGTGACAAGCCGGATGCAGTCCCAGCAATTGTTGGTAGAAAGCGGTAGAAAGGGGAGCGGGTAGATAGATGGTGGAACAAGGCCAACAGAAAATGAAAAGCGGGGGGGATATATATTTGTGGAAGGCTGCCAGGCTCAGCTCCTTCCCTTCCCTCATATCCATACGACGAGGGCTTTTTTTGTCCAGCTGGAACTCAGATCCAGCACCTCTCAGGTAGGTACCATTGCCACTATAAGAGAACAGGGGAAGGCTTCCTGGTGAGTTCTTTTTCTAGAGAAATAGCAGTGAACCCCACAGAGTTTAGTATGGCAACCACAAGCTTTGGGCTTGATAACAGCTTGATTTCTCAACTTAATCAAGTGGTAAGAACTTCCTAGACTATACCATTGCAGGCAGCTGCTGCTGCTGCTGGTGGTGGTGGTGGCAGTGGCGTAGCGTGGGTTGTCAGCACCCGGGGTAAGGCAAGTAATTTGCGCCCCCTAACCCGTGGATTTGCATCCCCTAACCCTAACCCTAACCCCCAGATGTTGCGCCCGGTGCGGCCGGGCCCCCCTGCACCCCCAATGCTACGCCACTGGGTGGTGGTGGTGGTGAGGAGGGGGGTTTTGCAAGTTTGAATAATCCCCTTCAATTAGATAAATTTCTCAGGGAGAAGCGTCTGGTTTAGCATACAACCTATTCCTAAAGATGTGATGCTCACCAGCTTTGGCCCTTTCCATGAGGGCCCACGTTAATGCCGAAATACAGCATCGTCTGAGCTCTACGAGTGAAGCTTTGTCTCGATGGAAGTGCAGAGTGTTTGAGGACTGGGACTGTGCTGGTCCCATGGGCTAACCGAGAGGCGAGGTCCAAGTCCAGTCTGAGGTCAAAGGTGCAATATGGAGGCAGTCTGTAAAAGTTGAAGCTGGATGCAGGGCAGGGAGTTGGACGAGGTCAGGAGCTCCGGCAGGGAAGCAGGTCAGGGATCAGACTGGAACTGACAACCACCAATGTTGCTCCTGCAACTTGGGACTGGGGCTGGCTGGCTTTTATCTGCCCCGAGGCACAGGGCAGCCCCGATCCTCAGGTGACTCGCCTTTCCTGGCCTGGAGGCGAGCACTCCTTCTGCAGGAACTTAGTTCCCTCTGCCTCTCTGCCCTGAGCCGCTGCAGCTCAGGAGAGGCTGGAGGGTTAGCGGACCCAGAGGCAAACTCAGCTTTCTCTGACGGGGCTGAGAGTGGAGCACCTGCAGGCAATGGGTCCTCCACCACTTCAGGGGCCAGAGCAAACTCAGCTGGTGCCTGCACCTGAGGATCCAGCACAGGTGAGGACCCTTCGGGCTCAGGCCCCAGCCCCGGCTCAGCTGGTTCTGGAGGCAGGGACTCCTGTGCAGGTGGGGATCCCTCAGGTTCAGCCTCCGAGTCCGAATCCCAGGCCATCACAGGGACATTTGCAGGGAAACCAAAATGCTTGTTTAGAAAGCTATTGTACTTTATGCTTGTGAAACATGGACCACTTATAAATGCTATCTCCAACTCCTCGAAAGATTGCATCACCGATGTCTCCGAAAAATTATACACATCACTTGGGAAGACAGGCAAACTAATGCCAGTGTACTGGAAGAAGCAAAGATCAACAGTGTCAAAGCAATGATTCTTCAACATCCACTTGGACTGGTCATGTTGTTCGGATGCCTGATTATTGTCTTCCAAAGCAGCTACTCTATTCCAAACTTAAAAATGGAAAGCATAATGCTGGTGGTCAACAAAAGAGGTTTAAAGACTGCCTCAATGCAAAACTAAAAAAAATGTAGTATAAACACCAACAATTGGGAAACACTTGCCTGCGAGAGCTCCAAATGGAGAACAGCCTTTACCAAAGGCATCATGGGCTTTGAAGACACTTGAACTCAGAATGAAAGGGAGAAACATGCTAAGAGGAAGGCATGTTTGGCAAACTCTCACTTTTATCAACTCCCGCCCGGAAACCTATGTCCCCACTGTGGAAGGACGTGTGGATCCAGAATTGGCCTCCAGAGTCACTTACGGACTCACTGTTAGGACCGTATTCATGGAAAACCATCTTACTCGAGTACGAGTGATCGCCAAAGAATAAGAAGATTTCTAAAGATGTGATGGTCACCAGCTTTGGAGACTTCAAAATAGGATCTGCTAATGACTGTAAGTCACAGTACACAAACACGCAAGCAACCTGCATATTGAGAGGCAGCAGCTCACCTCTAATTATGAGGAAGTGCTGGCAAAATGAAAGAGATGGCTATTTCTATAATGACGTTCTCTGGCTTTCCCTAAAGGCATGTGCCTCGCCACCATTAGAAACTGCTTACAGCTTCAGGGACTTTAAGCTAGAGCCATCATTGCTCATGGCAGCATTTGCTGATTCTTGTCTTGGGTTTTGCAGTGGTATAAAAAGTTGAAAAACTGTTGACCAGCGACCATGGCAGAATAGACAACAATGGATATGTGTATTGTGGGTGATATTATCAGAATGTCTTCAGGTATCTGAAAAATGACAATAGTGGACTAGATGGAAGTGTGAAAAGCAGTCTAAAAGGCTTTTCCCCAGTTTCTTTTGTTTCTCCAGCTACAGACAGGAGGTTCCTCTAGCACTGCTGAAGAATCATTTCCCCATAATCACAGTCTGTTCCCCATGGTCAAGTTCCTTCTGTAATGTTTAACCAGCAGTGCCTTGTTCAGCAAAGCACCTCTGCAACTTTAATGAGTAGCTTCCTCCTTGCAGCTTCTGCTCCCATTATTTTTCTAATTTCCTCCTGTTCAGCATAGTTGCATAGCTGTCAACTTACAGATTTGAAAATAAGGGACCAGCAGCCTTGAAAATAAGGGACCTGCAGCCTCACCTGTTCCAGGCACTCCAGTCTTCCTGTCCTCCTGCAGTCTGGTCAAACTCACGCTGGTAGCTTCGAGAACACTGTTCAAACAACTTTGTAACCAGAGGTTCAACTGAATAGAATCTGAATCACATGCACCACAAGGCCTATGCAGCCTCAGCTTAAGATAGCTCCCCAGCCTGGCTCTGCACTGCAAAGTTTGCAGCAGCACGTGCAACAAAATGGCGTCCAGCATTCAAAAAACCCCTCAGCTTGCATTAACTAGCCATACACAAGGCATGCAAGCTCCACCCCCCCAGTCGTTCTTAGACTTCTTATTGGGTGAGCAACACAGCCAAGCAACACAGTTGGAGCCTCCCTCCTCCCTGGCCGGCAGGAAGGGAGGGAGGGAGAGGAGCTGCTTCCTTTGAAATTTAAGGGACATCATTTAAGGGACATTTAAGGGACATCCATCAATAAGGGACAGCAGCGGGACATGGCGCTGGAATAAGGGACTGTCCCTTCAAATAAGGGACACTTGACAGCTATGTAGTTGGTGTTAACTAATGCTACCGTCTTGCAAGAATGTCCTCCTGAAAAGTGGGATACGACTCTATTAAATAAAATAAATAATCTTTCCTGTGCACATTCCTGCAGAAGGGAGTCTGGCCCTCATTGCTTCATCTTTATTTTTCTTTCTTATTTGTGAAATTGTACTATCTTGCTACAAAATATTTTTTTAAAAAAAAACCAACGAAAAGCTTCTGGTAATTAATACACCCCCACAATACACAGACAACAGGTATTTAATAAATACAGGGAAAATAAAGAGCAATTTGTCAACTATTCACCAGTAATGTTGACCATGTTGGCGAGGAATCAATGGAATGCAGAGAAAACTTCTGATTAAAGAAGAAGAAGAAGAGTTTGGATTTGATATCCCGCTTTATCACTCCCCTAAGGAGTCTCAAAGTGGCTAACATTCTCCTTTCCCTTCCTCCCCCACAACAAACACTCTGTGAGGTGAGTGGGGCTGAGAGACTTCAAAGAAGTGTGACTGGCCCAAGGTCACCCAGCAGCTGCATGTGGAGGAGCGGGGAATCGAACCCGGTTCACCAGATTATGATTCCACCGCTCTTAACCACTACACCACACTGGCTCAAGTGATTGGGGGGGGGGGGGAGTGAGGCTTGGCCACAAATGAGATCTGCACAAAATTCATAAATCACTACAGTCCCTAAAAACCTAATGAACAAAGGATAGCAATTCCAGACAAAGCTTCCTGGAAGCATTTTAGTATTAGAATCATGAGTGAAAGGTAGATGGAGCCTTATTTACCATTAATGAAATCCACAAGCCTCACTCCTGACTCTCCCCAATTTAAGCCAAACAATAACCCAACTACAGCCTTATAAAACAGGTAGCCATATGGGACCATCACAACATGAAAGAGGTCTGGGCCCCCTCTCTCCCTCCTTCCCAATAATTCAAGGGCTGAAAGCAACCAGCATCTTAATGAGCAGCAAAATGCACACCTGTGGCCAGGTGTGTGTCGTTGGCACCCGCCTGTATCGAGAGACAATGGAGTGCACCTCCAAGGGTGAAATCAAACTGCCGGAGAATCGCAGCGCCTGCTGTGGCTGCAGAGACAGGTATCTTGTAACTGCTGCCTCCTGCTCTGTTTTTTAGTGAGAGCTGGACCATAAAGAAGGTTTAGAGTGAAGAGGGAGGAATGCAGAGCTTTGAATCTCCATTAATGGAACAGAGGGGACCCCAATGCCCCAAAGCTTCAACTTTGGAGCTGTGTGTGTGTGTGTGTGTATTTGCAAGCCACATGGCCACTGATCCCATCACCTCCTGGCAAATAGAAGGGCAGTGAGAGATTTTACTTTCTTGGGCTCCATGATCACTGCAGATGGTGACAGCAGCCACGAAATTAAGAGATGCCTGCTTCTTGGGAGAAAAACAATGACAAACCTAGACAGCATCTTAAAAAGCAGAGACATCACCTTGCCAACAAAGGTCCGTATAGTTAAAGCTATGGTTTTCCCAGTAGTGATGTATGGAAGTGGGAGCTGGTCCATAAAGAAGGCTGATCACCGAAGAATTGATGCTTTTGAATTATGGTGCTGGAGGAGACTTGTGATAGTCCCATGGACTGCAAGAAGATCCAGCCTATCCATTCTGAAGGAAATCAGCCCTGAGTGCTCACTGGAAGGACAGATCCTGAAGCTGAGGCTCCTATACTTTGGCCACCTCATGAGAAGAGAAGAGTCCCTGGAAAAGACCTGATGTTGGGAAAGATGGAGGGCACAAGGAGAAGGGGACGACAGAGGACGAGATGGTGGGACAGTGTTCTCGAAGCTACCAGCATGAGTTTGACCAAACTGCGGGAGGCAGTGGAAGACAGGAGTGCCTGGCGTGCTCTGGTCCATGGGGTCACAAAGAGTCGGACACGACTAAACGACTAAACAACAACAACAACAAGCAGCACGGAAGTGACCTCGCCAGGGCACAAGGCTGGGCTGTATCTTTGGAGGTCCTGGGCTGCCCACCCAGGTGATAAGATGTGGTCCTCGCTGATGTGGTCCAAAGGAAAGCAGATCAAGACGTTTGGCACTAGCTTGGCTGCAGGAGTTGCAGGAAGGAGGAGTTCAAGGCACCATCCAACCGTCATAGGGACTCCACTCCAGATTTGTGTAGGGTTTTCTTCTCTCAAAGCGGAGGTTTAGGATCAGAGTTTTCCTTCTCCGAGATCAGGGGTCAGCATTTGGTCCTTGTCCTTGGTTGTTCCCTTCCCGCCTGCCCCCCCACTCTGTGCTGTATTTTCTGTGCATGTTCCTTTAAATCTCAGCTCATCGGACAGCTCCTTATGCAGCCTCTTTGATTTATTTAATTGCCCCCTATTTTTCTTGCACATCAGTGGTTTGCAATTGTGCCTTCAACAGCTCATTTTTAAGCGCCCCCACCACCTGTCTTTAACTCCCTTCCCATCAAGTGTTTCTGCCCACAGGATTGCACCCAAGTTCCCCCCCCCAAAAAAAAACTTGTTAAAATCTTTAGCATTCCTAAAAACCAAGGTGCGTGTCTGTCTATAGTCACTCCCACCCAAAGTTTGAGCTACTTTTACCTCATCAGCCAGTTCCCCAGACCACTGCTGAAGATCTAGCTCAGGGGTCAGCAAACTTTTTCAGCAGGGGGCCGGTCCACTGTCCCTCAGACCATGTGGTGGGTCAACTATATTTTGAAAAAAAAATATGAACGGATTCCTTTGCCCCACAAATAACTGAGAGATGCATTTTAAATAAAAGCAGACATTCTACTCATGTAAAAACACCGTCCGTGGGCTGGATTTAGAAGGCGATTGGGCTGGATCCGGCCCCCAGGCCTTCGTTTGCCTACCCATGTCCTAGATGGGCTACATTCCCAGGTTGATGAGCCCCATCTGCCAGCAGCATGGGTGTAACCCAGGGGGACAGGAAGCAGCTCCCCCCCCCCAAATCAATCAATATCAATACAAATCAATACAAATCTGAGGCTTCCCCCCCCCCCACCCCTGTCTAACAAAAATCCTGGCTACGCCCATGGCTAGGAGTGAGACATCATAATAAATAAAGGGACAGCATTTGCTGGGATCGCAGTTTGACACAATCTTGGCTGTGAAGGAGCTGCCTTCGATTCAATTCCCCCTGTACCATATGCACATATACGTACACGTGCAAATCTGTGGTAAACAGATGCTTGGGAGTATTCCCCCCCCCCCCCCCCGCCGCCTCCAAGCATACCAGCCGTCTTGTAAGCCAGAGTGCTGCCTTGCTCCAATTTGCACATGGAATTCCTTTGAGCAAAAGGCTCGCTGTGACTCCACATCCCCCCACTGCTTGTCACAGGGCTGATCTAATCTTGGTCTTCTGGCTTCTGCAACAAAGGGAATTTCTGTCTCAAAGGCCTCTAGCCCTTTCCCAGTGAAATCGCCCTTTCAGCCAGTAACATTTCGGCATGTATCCTTCAGCCCAAACACCCTGCGTGCCCCAGCTTTGCCCAACATTTCATTCTCCCTCCAACGTCAGTTAACAAGGCAGAGATATTATTAATGTCTCAGCAGACAGGAGGACAAATCCCTTTGCCATTGCTAAAAAAACCCAACAGGATCTAAGTGCACATACATGTTTGCCATAACCTGAAAGAGCAGGAGGAAATGTCTCCAAATTCTACTTTTTCTGATAATTTCAGTGCTAAAAGGAAAAGTGTTTTAAATAAATAAATAAAATAAAACAGGCTAGAAAAATGACAGCCAGGGAAACACAATGTTTGCACAAATGCTTCTGAGCTGGAGCTTAGGTCTGTGCTTGAAAGAGAGAGTGGGGGGTCTGTTAATTTTTGATATTTCAAAGTACACGATGGCCAGACTATATATTGTTTCTCCATTTTGTAATTGGTAATAATAAACAGTCCGTCTTTTTAATTTTGCTACCTGTTTGAAAGGTGTCTCTTCCATTTTCCTGTTATTTTACAGTCTGTTCTAGGTTGCAAAACAATCAAGGTGATGGAAAGAATATTATGAAAGGATTAAATCACACCAATGTGCGTTGTTGCAGAAATCAATTGACTTACAGGTGCCACTGCTGCAGAATAAATTAGAACCCAATGTTTACACAAATGCATCAAAACAGAAGAACCACCCTCCCTGCTCTGCCAACAGACAAGGTCAAATATAGACCCAATACAGAGGTCTTCTAAGGGAAGGCAGTTCAAAATCTGGATCGAGGGAAATATGTGTGTGCTCAAGAAACGTTGTGCAAATCAGCAAATGTTTGTGCAAATGATTATGTTGCAGAAACCTGCACTATTTGCATGCTTCATCTTGCACCGAACTCCTCCCCTGTCCCCAAGGTTTAAAGGAAGGAGGACATCTTCAGGGGCAGGAGAAAGGCAAGGTAGGGAGATACAGGTAGGAAGTGTAAGAGGAGCTTAGAGTGAAGAGGGAGGAATACAGAGCTTTGAATCTCCATTCCTGGAACAGAGGGGACCCCAATGGCCCAAGGCTTCAACCTTTGCAGTTTTGTGTGTGTGTATTTGCAAGCCTCATGGCCACTGGTCCCATCAACTCCTGGCAAATAGAAGGGCAGTGAGAGATTTTACTTTCTTGTGCTCCATGATCACTGCAGATGGTGACAGCAGCCACGAAATTAAAAGACGCCTGCTTCTTGGGAGAAAAGCAATGACAAACCTAGACAGCATCTTAAAAAGCAGAGACATCACCTTGCCAACAAAGGTCCGTATAGTTAAAGCTCTGGTTTTCCCAGTAGTGATGTATGGAAGTGAGAGCTGGACCATAAAGAAGGCTGATTGCCTACTAAGAATGGATGCTTTTGAATTATGGTGCTGGAGGAGACTCTTGAGAGTCCCATGGACTGCAAGAAGATCCAGCCTATCCATTCTGAAGGAAATCAGGCCTGAGTGCTCACTGGAAGGACAGATCGTGAAGCTGAGGCTCCAGTACTTTGGCCACCTCATGAGAAGAGAAGACTCATTGGAAAAGAACCTGATGTTGGGAAAGATGGAGGGCACAAGGAGAAGGGGACGACAGAGGATGAGATGGTTGGACAGTGTTCTCGAAGCTACCAACATGAGTTTGACCAAACTGCGGGAGGTACTAGAAGAAAGGAGTGCCTGGCATGCTCTGGTCCAGGGGGTCACAAAGAGGCGGACACGACTAAATGACTAAACAACAACAAAGCTCTCTACAGGCACAGGATCTGCAACAACAGTCCCTATAAATGGCAGGCATTATGGGACCTCAGAATTGGCCAGAACTTGCATAAATACCAGGCTCCTCATCTTCTGTCCTTGCTTGGTCAACAACGTAGAATCTTCCATCTGCTGCACAGCAACTCCAGCCTCCAGCTACTGAAAAAGGGTCCCACAACTGGACTGGCCATGACTACAGTACTGAGGTTTTTGCAGATGCTGCCGCCCAGGTTCAATTACCGTATTTTTCACTCTATAGGATGCACTTTTCCCCCTCCAAAAATTAAGGGGAAATGTGTGTGTGTCCTATGGAGCGAATGCAGGCTCCTTGGCTTCAGCGATAGCAACGCGAAGCCTCCGAAGCGCAGAGGGAGCGCTTCCTCTGCGCTCTGGAGGCTACGCGTTGCTTTCGCTGAAGCCTGGAGAGCGAGAGGGATCAGTGTGCACCGACCCCTCTCACTCTCCAGGCTTCAGGGATAGCTGCCTGAAGCCTTTGGAGCACAGCAGGAACTCGCACTGCGCTCCGCAGGCTTCGGGTTCCTTTTGCGGAAGCCGGGAGAGCAAGACTCTCCTGGCTTCAGCAGAGAGGGAGAGCTGTGCAGCACCCCTTCAGCGAAGCGGGAGGAGAAATGGAAGGGGTTCCGTTTCTCCTGCCGCTTCACCGACGGGGCGCTGAGCAGAGAGGGGGCGATTTTTTTTTTTCTTGTTCTCCCCCTCTAAAACAAGGTGCGTCCTATGGTTGGGTGCATCCTATAGAGCGAAAAATACGGTATATTCCTTCCACCCCAATCACAAGGACTTGACAGTTGCTTATTTAAGTTTTCTTCCCCATAGCAATTAATATTGTATGCTAGCTGCTAAACTGCAGGTGGGATTTCACTGGCACAGAGTTTTCTCAGTTATTGTTTGTGCGTGAACGGAAGCAAAATGTACTCTGCCCTTGGTAAAATAAAGAGAAACTATTTCCCAGTAACCTTTTCCAGTAATCTCAGGTCTGGTAAGGAAAATGTACCTCAAAGGTGATTGAATGGCATAGAGCAGAAAATGGGAAGAGGAAATGCAATATTTATCAGACTCCAAATAAACCTGCTAGACTCTCTGACCTGCTAATTAGCAAGGTCAACCTTGGAATCAGATTCATGGTTTCGGAGTCAGACAGAGAGTTGCCTGCTGTCTCCCACTGTGTGGTTTTTTCTTGCAGAAGTTTTGTAGTATAAGGATGAAAAAGTTTTTGTTGTTGTTTAATGCTGGAGGTGGTTTGATGGCACTGCCTGCCCTCTAAATACACTTACATTTTCTGTTCAGAGGTGGGCTGTGAAAGATAAGTTGAGCTGGTTTTCAGAATGGTTCATTTCGAACTACAGAACATCTATTGGGGTGGGCATTTATTAGCTAGTCCTGAGTGCATCAACAACCTTAATCCACAGAGTACTTTTGTGAGTGGTTCTAAAATGTGAATAGCAGTGGTGAAAGGAGCAAGCTGGGGAAAAAGGATGGAGGATGGAGAGATGTACACAGATACATAAATGCATAATAATAATAATAATATATACTTGGAGTCGAGAGTGGATTTCATGCTCTTTATTCAGCTCATAGTGGTGAGGAGGAATGGAAGTTCCCCCAGAATGTCTGCCTTATATACATTGTTTACACAATGGGCCCCACATGATTGGCTAATTCCAGGATTCTCCTGTAGGCCAATCAGGTTGCGGATTCCCTTCCACCTGGAGTTGGATTGGGTGGCTCCTGCGGACCAATCAGACTGCTGCATTCTGGGTCCTATTGTTCTAGGACCAATCAGACTGCTGCATTCTGAATCCTATTGTTCTAGGACCAATCAGACTCCTGCATTCTGAATCCTATTGTTCTAGGACCAATCAGACGGCTGCCTTTTGGATCCTATTCAACTCAGAACATAACAAATAATATATAAGATAGCCTGCTTAATGCATAAGGGAGTGGATCTGGATTTTATATCACTTTGCCACATAATGATCTCACTTTGAAGTCCAAGCCTGACATGGATCTACAACGTGAAGCCAAGGAAAGAACTTGCTAGTAAGAAAGCAATATTTGCTAAATGCAGCTGGACCTTGTTCAAAGTAAACACACTTTGTCAACCAGAGTTTGTAGAGCTGTTAGGAGTTGGAAACTGCTTAGCTGGTTTTAGTGAAAAGCCTTATTTCACTGTTGCTTCCTGAACTCTGCAAGAAAGAGCCTGCTAAAGATGTTTGCGTTAGGTTAAAGGCCATTCAGACTTTAAGATGGAGTTCACTCTGAACGTTAGTTAATAAGTAATATTCCGCTGAGGAGTTTGGTATCTGCTACTTTTGAACCAGATCGCATCTGGACTGAAAGTCAGGGAAATATCCCTGAGGAAATACAGAATACATCTATTATTTTAATATATGTAATTTGTAAGATTATCTATGTGCTCTAAACTAGGATATCAACTGGTGACAGACATGTGGAAAATTACTCATTTGTTTTTCCTCTACAGTTCATCACTTTGACTGAAGTCAACCAAGATTTAGCTGAACCACCAGTCAGTCACAAGATGTACTTCCTCAATTTAATAACCTTTTGACTAATTCTGCCTCATCTTGTCTTTGACAGGGAGCCCATAGAACACAATGAGGAAAGAACGCAAGAGAAATTCCAAGTGAACAATTTGCTCCAATCAGGTCTAAGCACAGACTGGTTTTCTAGGGCCAGATTGCACCTCTTCGGCTCTACCTTTTCCTCGAGGAGTGAAATGCCCTAAAGGGGCATTATTTATGTCTGCAACAACTGCAGTCCATGCTTGGTTAGCCCAAAAATGGAAAACGAACGAGGTCCCAACCAAAGAAGAATGGCAATTTGTTGACAGAATATGCACAACTTGCAGGCTTAACATATAGAATCAGAGAACAAGAAGAACATATGTTTAAAGAAGATTGGAAAAGGTTTGAATATATGGGAAATAATTGTGTACAGCTGAAAGCACTGGCAGCATTAAGATAAAATCAACAGTCTTGATGGAGGATGGATTCCATTCCATAATAATGGAAAACCGATTGGTATACGGTAGTTTTTGCAAAATATTCAGAGATATAAGATATGCAGAATGAACCATGGAAAGAGAAGGGAAGTCACTGATATCTTAAGAATGTAAAATGTTTATCTGAAATTGTAAAGCAGAAAATTTAATAAAAATCATATTAAAAAAATAAAGACTAAAGTGGCAGGTCTGCTTGCTTGGAGCCTTAATCTCCTTTTTTCCTTACAGCTCTCACTGGGAACATTACCTGCACTGACAGGTGAACACTTGGACTTTGCAGCAGATATTTCCTGTCCCTAAATCAATACTTTGCAACAATTTATATGTGCATTTCTGAGGAGACAGAACAGAGGTCACCTCGTTTTTGTATGGAACATGTGTGCATTGGTCTGAAATATCTCAAATTGAAAATGGTACTACTTTTGCCACAGGGAAGATTAGGTATCAGAACCCATCCAAGGCATTTTGCCGCCTGAGGCAGAAGCAGCCTCTGTAAAGATGAAAGAGCCACTGGATACAGTCTGAGTAGGCTCAGCTTTCTGAGAGTAGCCAGAAAGCAGTTTAGAGCAAGGCCCACGGCTTCTGGCCTGGGGAGAGAAAGACGCCACAGGCAAATCCTTTATTCCATTCTAGCTTATCATTTGCTTTGAAAGCAGAGTGTGTTTGAATCTGTAAGAGGCAAAACGGCAGCCTTGAAGCATGCCCCCTTCTGTACTCTCATGAGATTCATTCAAGCCCATGGCGAAGCACTTCAAGATCCAACAAAGTACAGTAATACCTCTGGTTCATAGCTGTCAATGTTTTCCTTTTTTAAAGGGAAATCCCCTTATTCCGAATAGGATTCCTCGCAAGAAAAGGGAAAAGTTGACAGCTATGCTCTGGTTATGAACTGTCCTGCTTATGCATGCTTCGGGTTACGAGCAGTAAGTAGGTGCTCCTGGTTGCTAACTTTGCCCTGGCATGCGGACGGAAACCGCACACCAGAGGCGCGCGAGCAGCGGAAGGTCCCATTAGCAAAAGCATGCCTCAGGTTAAGAACAGTTTCGAGTTGAGAATGGACCTCCGAATTGAATTAAGTTCATAACCAGAGATACCACTGTATCACAAGACTTGGCTAGGTGAAACTTGGGAGTCTCAGTCTACGGCTACCTGCTAAGATAGCCAGGTGCAAGGGCCTATCTGGGCAGCAGCCGCAGCGCACTTGCTTTCTCTTCCATTTGAAGTGTGGCAATTACTGTAGTTCAGTCCATGACCCACCTGTGGTGCTGGTTGACACTGGCACGGGACTGAGCAGCGCGGCCGTGGCTGGCACTGGTTTCTTGTTCTGGCAGCATGGCTCACTGTGGCTCATGACAGGGTCAGGCCTGATAATGTGCAGTGCAATCTTAAGGTCCACAACTAACAACACTTTGGAGGTCCCAAGCCGCAAGGTGGTTAGATTGGTCTCAACTAGGGCCAGGGCCTTTTCAGTACTGGCCCCGACTTGGTGGAACACTCTGTCACAAGAGACTAGGGCCCTGCGGGACTTGACATCTTTCCGCAGGGCCTGCAAGACAGAGCTGTTCCGCCTGGCCTTTGGTTTGGACTCGGTCTGACCCTTATGTTTCCCTCCCCTTGTGGTCTTGATTTATGGGCTACTATTAAAATGAGGCTGCATTTTAAATTGTATTTTAACCCGTATTTTAAGAAACTGGTTTTTTGTTTGTTTGTTTGTCCCCCCCCCCCATTATGTTTTATTCTAATTTTATTGGTGTTAGCTGCCCTGAGCCTGGCTCTGGCTGGGGAGGGCGGGGTATAAATAAATTATTATTATTATTATTATTATTATTATTAAAGGTAGTCCCACTGCTGCTAGCAGCCATGTGGACCCACCTACCTTCTCAAGCAGTCTTTTGGTTTACCAGTCTACAGTCCTTGCGCCCCACTGGTGAAGCCTAAAATCTGCATGACTGAAATTAAGCCTAAGAAGCCTTGCATATTCATAATTGTTCCTTACAAAATAATAATAAAAAAATCCTTCCAGTAGCACCTTAGAGACCAACTAAGTTTGTAAGAAGAAAACAGTGTAGAGAAGAAGAGAAAAAGAGTGCATGCACACAAAAGCTCATACCGATAACAAACTTAGTTGGTCTCTCAGGTGCTACTGGAAGGATTTTTTTTTATTTTGTTTCGACTACGACAGACCAACACGGCTACCTACCTATATCTATAATTGTTCCTTGTTACTATTGCCTCTCCCTTTCCTCCCAAATCTCTCAGAATTTAGAACGTAAGTTCCTCGGGACAGAGACCTGCTTTATTTGTGTAGCTTTATAAAGTCCCATGTACATCGAAGGCTGTAAGAATTATAATAGCAATTATAATAGCAATACCACCCCTTTGGACTGCCACTGTTTCTGGGATCTCTATTTCTTTGTGTATTGAAATGGGATCTGGCTCCTATATATGGTTAGCACATTGGTCTATGTGTGGCTTTCTTTTTTTGACGGAAAAAACCAAATCAACAAAATGTCAACTTGCTCCATCCGCCATCATTGGGATTAATGGAAAACAGCCACGTTAGAGGGAAGAAATTGATTAAACTACAGAAATCACATGAATCCCGTCCTCAGCATAATATTAAACCCCTCTATAAACAACTACGGTTAAAGCCATCATTCAGCTGGCATCTAATAGGAGTTCTGGCTCAGACAACTCGCCAGCTACCCATGTTCCCTCTCCTATGGCCAGGAGTGCCGAGTTCTTCAAGTTCTTCAATTTCTTCTGCCTTCTCCCTTGAGCTGTGTGCCAGCAGAAGCTGCCCCCAATCTCTTGAGCCATATATTATACAGCCAGCAGGCAGGTACTAGAACAGCCATAATCTATTATTGAACTGTCACTGCAGGTCAAGGAAAACAACTCCGGGTTTGCTTTATTCTTGGGAAACTGCCTTCCATCATCTGAGAACGTATCCAAGCTCTGCAGAGAGACTGAGGCAGGACATGGTAACATGACAGCAGGTGCTGGGATACAAATAGCGCCCTAAGGGCATGATTAGCCAGTAATTTTTTAAAAATTGCTCTATGTCTGAAGAGTCAGGTTTCAGAGGTCAGGGAGTTGCGTCTCTGCCTTTTGGCATCGCTGAATTGCCTTGGCAGCACTCGCTGCCTCCATAGTAACTCTGACACAAATCCCTGCAGCAACTTGCATTAGGGCACATGTTCTTACAGCTCCCAAACTCGGGACCTGGAATCTGGGCCTAGAGATCTTGCTGCGCAGGGTGCAGGCACCGGTTTGTTTGCCATTCGGCACCTATTGCAAACCCCTCTGGACCAGGAAAGCCTTCAGTTCAAAGCTTACCTCAGTCGTGAACCAGGTCAGCGACTATTCTCTTAGCCTTGGTGTCTCAGCCAGGTTGTTGTATAGATTACTGAGGACCAAACCTCATGTCATATAGAGGAGCTGTGGTCAGAACTCTCATGAATAATGATAATAAAAATAGAAACACTCAGGTTTTGATTGAAACAATGGCAGTGCTTTTTTTCCTGGGGGAACGCAGGGGTACGCATAACCCTAATCATTTTGTGAATCTAAGTTTGGCCTTATTGAGGGGCAATATTTCAATATAAGTAGGAAAATGAGAGTACCCCTAAACATTTTTTTTTTTAGAAAAGAAAGCACTGAACAATGGTATTGGGGAAAGAGTAATTCACTTTTTCTCTGCACCATGTTTCTGATTGAAATAATCCCTCAGTAGCTACAATTAATACCCCTTGGGGCAGGGGGGGAGAGACACTATATAGGCAGCATAACTTTGGAGGGACCAGTTTAGATCAAGTAAGTCAGGCATGGAAAAGGGTTGAGCTTACTCTCTCGCAATGCAACTACTCCTGTCTAACTTGGACTATTCAGGTCCTCTTAATCTCTGTGTGTGTGCATGGGAAAGAGAGAGAGAGAGAGAGAGAGAGAGAGAGAGAGAGAGAGAGAGAGAAAGAAAGAAAAGCTGGTAAAATGCAGTCTTGACTATGCTACCACTCAGTGGATTTGTAACTGGCTGACTGACCGAACCCAAAGGGTGCTCATCAATGGTTCCTCTTCATCCTGGAGAAGAGTGACCAGTGGGGTGCCACAGGGTTCTGTCTTGGGCCCGGTCTTATTCAACATCTTTATCAACGACTTGGATGATGGACTCAAGGGCATCCTGGTCAAATTTGCAGATGACACCAAACTGGGAGGGGTGGCTAACACCCCAGAGGACAGGATCACACTTCAAAACGACCTTGACAGATTAGAGAACTGAGCCAAAAGAAACAAGATGAATTTTAACAGGGAGAAATGTAAAGTATTGCACTTGGGCAAAAAAAAATGAGAGGCACAAATACAAAATGGGTGACACCTGGCTTGAGAGCAGTACATGTGAAAAGGATCTAGGAGTCTTGGTTGACCACAAACTTGACATGAGCCAACAGTGTGACGCGGCAGCTAAAAAAGCCAATGCAATTCTGGGCTGCATCAATAGGAGTATAGCATCTAGATCAAGGGAAGTAATAGTGCCACTGTATTCTGCTCTAGTCAGACCTCACCTGGAGTACTGTGTCCAGTTCTGGGCACCACAGTTCAAGAAGGACACTGACAAACTGGAACATGTCCAGAGGAGGGCAACCAAAATGGTCAAAGGCCTGGAAGCAATGCCTTATGAGGAACAGCTAAGGGAGCTGGGCATGTTTAGCCTGGAGAAGAGGAGGTTAAGGGGTGATATGATAGCCATGTTCAAATATATAAAAGGATGTCACATAGAGGAGGGAGAAAGGTTGTTTTCTGCTGCTCCAGAGAAGTGGACATGGAGCAATGGATCCAAATACAAGAAAGAAGATTCCACCTAAACATTAGGAAGAACTTCCTGACAGTAAGAGCTGTTCGACAGTGGAATTTACTGCCAAGGAGTGTGGTGGAGTCTCCTTCTTTGGAGGTCTTTAAGCAGAGGCTTGACAACCATATGTCAGGAGTGCTCTGATGGTGTTTCCTGCTTGGCAGGGGGTTGGACTCGATGGCCCTTGTGGTCTCTTCCAACTCTATGATTCTATGATTCTATGAGATGTGGGGTGGGGGGATTCGGATCAAGAATCTCTTGTTTCATATCTGTATTTTTCCTCGGCCAGATAGTGTGCATGAAACTCATTGCCCATGCCAAATTCAACAGGAATATTGTTGTTCTCTCATGTGTGATCTGGGGCAAGAATGGCATTCCCACCACCACCCAGCATTAGTATAATGAGTCTTGAATTCTGGGTGGAAATCATTTCCCTGCAACAGATTCTCTTGCTAGAGGAAAGACAGCCCCCCCCCCCCCGTAATGGATGCACTAACTAATATGCATGTAACCCCTTCAGCAACTCCTGTGATTATTAAACATGACATGCACAATGAAACGATCATCTGCTAGGGCCCTTGGCTTTGAGGCGAATGCAGGAACATGCCATATCGATCTGGTAATATCCCCTTGGACAAAAGCTGTTATCAGGATGGGGGCTATAAGAAGCAGAAACCTGACCCTGGGGCAATGGGGGGGTGGAATAAACAACCAGCTGCGCCCCTATCCAGGCAGGGATAGCCTAACTACAGTTGCCTATGTTCTGGTAACCTTTAGGTTAGATTACTGCCACACGCTGCCTCTGAAGATGGTTCAGAAATTTCGGCTGGTGCAAAATTCAGCGGCCGGGTTGCTCACCCCCCCCCCCCCGGGGCAAGAACATATTACACCGATCCTGGCCCGACTGCACCAGCTGTCAATTAGTTTCTGGGCGCAATTTAAAGTGCTGGTTTTGAGCTTTGTTGTTCTTGTTTAGTCGTGTCCGACTCTCCATGACCCCATGAACCAGAGCATACCTTGGAAACTCTCACTTTCTTCTCAAAGCTTCTCCTTTTTTATATCCATGGCGTGTTCTTGTCAAAATACTGGATTGGTTTGCCAGTTCCTTCTCCAGGTGGATCGTCTCCCTGCTTATATGCCGTATATGCAGAATTCATCATGCGAAAGGGTGGGCTGGATGAATCCCAAGCCCGAATTAAGATTGCCGGAAGAAATATCAACAACCTCAGATATGCAGATGATACAACCTTGATGGCAGAAAGTGAGGAGGAATTAAAGAACATTTTAATGAGGGTGAAAGAGGAGATGTTGGTCTGAAGCTCAACATCAAAAAAACAAAGATCATGGCCACTGGTCCCATCACCTCCTGGCAAATAGAAGGGGAAGAAATGGAGGCAGTGAGAGATTTTACGTTCTGGGGCTCCAAGATCACTGCAGATGGTGACAGCAGCCACGAAATTAAGAGATGCCTGCTTCTTGGGAGAAAAACAATGACAAACCTAGACAGCATCTTAAAAAGCAGAGACCTCACCTTGCCGACAAAGGTCCGTAGAGTTAAAGCTCTGGTTTTCCCAGTAGTGATGTACGGAAGTGAGAGCTGGACCATAAAGAAGGCTGATCGCCGAAGAATTGATGCTTTTGAATTATGGTGCTGGAGGAGACTCTTGAGAGTCCCGTGGACTGCAAGTAGATCAAACCTATCCATTCTGAAGGAAATCAGCCCTGAGTGCTCACTGGAAGGACAGATCCTGAAGCTGAGGCTCCAGTACTTTGGCCACCTCATGAGAAGAGAAGACTCCCTGGAAAAGACCCTGATGTTGGGAAAGATGGAGGGCACAAGAAGAAGGGGACGACAGAGGACGAGATGGTTGGACAGTGTTCTCGAAGCTACCAGCATGCGTTTGACCAAACTGCGGGAGGCAGTGGAAGACAGGAGTGCCTGGTGTGCTCTGGTCCATGGGTTCACAAAGAGTCGGACACAACTAAACGATTAAACAACAACAAGAACAAGAACAACTTGGCTATGACCTGTCCATCTTGGGTGGCCCTGCATGGCATAGCTCATAGCTTCTCTGAGTTATTCAAGCCCCTTCGTCACGACAAGGCAGTGACAAGCCCCTTCGTCACGACAAGGCAGAGCCTTAAATGGCTCAGGACTGCGATATCTCAAGGACCACCTATCCCGATATGAAGTGACCTGGATCCTGTGATCATCATCTGAGACTCCTCTTCATGTGCCTCCTCCATGAGAGGTCTGGAGGGGGGCAACATGAGAACGGCCCTTTTCTGTGGTGGCTCCCTGTTTGCAGAGTGCTTTCCCCAGGAAAGCTCACCTGGCGCCCTCATTAAATATCTCTAGGCACCAGGCAGAAACATCCCTCTATAACCAGGCCTTTGGCTTTTAACTATTTGTGGCCTTTTAGAAGTAGGTGGAATGTTTTTAATGCATTTTTCTCTCTCCCACTGCCTCCCTGGATTTAATGTATCTCTGTAGGGATTTCTTTGTTTGTTTCTTTGTTTGTAAGTTGCTTTTTGTTGCCTTGGGCAAGATAAAGTGACTAGAAAATCTATTATTGTTGTTGTTATTATTATTTATTAATGTGCAGGCAACAACCTGTATTTACCGTATTTTTCGCCCCTTAGGGCGCACCGCCCCATAGGACGCACCTAGGGTTTTGGGGGGGGAAATAAAGGGGGAAAAAATTATTTTCCCCCCAGGCGCGCGGCTGGCGCGGGGGAAGCCCGAGCTTCCCCCGACCCCAGCCCCCAGAACAGCCTGCTATCCGCAAGCCTAGAGAGCCCGGTGGGAAGTCGCGCCGGTCTCCCGAGGCTTGCAGAGAGCTGCGCGAAGCCCGGGGCTGCAGGCAGCTCTGCACAGCCCTCGGGAGACCGCCACGACTTTGTGCCGGGCTCCCTAGGGTTGCGCAGAGCTTCCTGAAGCCTGCATTCGCCCCATAGGACGCACACACATTTCCCCTTCATTTTTGGAGGGGGAAAAGTGCGTCCTATAGGGTGAAAAATACGGTATTTTCTTTGAACACGAAAGGGTGTTGGAGTGGAGGGAGAGGACGAAAGGGAGAAAACAGGTGATTGTTGTTATAGATGTCAGCTGTAAAAAACACTGCTTGCCCAAATTGCTGGTTTTTAAAATTAATTTATTTTCCTGATAGACTATCATGGTGAAGTATTACGTACTCCGTGAGAGGAGGCAATCACACAGTTCATCTGTAGAAATAGGGCTATGTTAAATATCCTCTAATTTCAGTTATTATCTCAAAGAAAGCATGTTTGATGCAGCCAAATTACTGGAAAAAATACACATTTTTCAGGGTCGTACAACACCTCTTTTTTCCCTTCTTCTCTATACTGTTTTCTTCTTAGCCCTGAGAGTCCTTAGCTTCCTTGGCCCACGATGGTATTTAATCTAGTTGGCTATAGCTATAGCTAACATGATTTTATTTGAGAGAAAAGTCTGTAGAATCCTCTTGTCATATGTAGAATTGTGATGTCATTGATAAAATAAAGTGGTTTGCCGTGGCCAAATCAAACTAAGTAACAGGGAGAAGGCAAATGAGGCCCAGGGCTGTGATGGCAGAGGAGGAGGAAAACAGAACAGAGAAAAGTAAAACCAAAGTGATGTGAATATATCTGTAACAATGGTTAGAAATCTGCAGCCTACGATATGCTCTTTGACTCTCACAAGAGGAGGCAAGTAGTTTCACCTCAGCCTTAGTAAGAAATACTAGCTTTGTAAATGATATTTTAAAGCCACACACAGAAAACTGTACAGAAATTATTATGTACTATAGCAAATGCCGTTGTTGTATTTCCTGGAATATTCTAGGTATTGCTGATGGGAATGAATAGCCCTCAGTAACTGTTATATTATACATGAACTTTTGCCTTGGGTTCTCCCACAAAGAACGTGTTTGGCTTTGCTAATCAATGGATGCCATTAAGAGCTGAAGATTGTTCGATGATCTATGTGACGTGTATGTGATCTTAGCCTGGGTCCTAGCTGTCAAAGTCTCTTGAATATAAAGATTGCTGTAACAACTGGGACCCTTGGTGGAATTTTAATCAAGGAGACTGTGGCATCTTACTGGTAAAAGTGAACACTTTCAGATACGTGGAAATAAATCAGGGCAGCTGTCTCTTTTCTGTCTCAGCAGAGAATATTCTGCCTTTAACAATGGCATGATCATCAGAAATTTAGCAGGCGATACGTTCCTTATCGCTATAGCACAATGGTAAAGGTAAAGGTAAACCCTGACCATTAGGTCCAGTTGTGACCGTCTTTGGGGTTGCGGCGCTCATCTCGCTTTAATGGCTGAGGGAGTCGGCATACAGCTTCCAGGTCAATTTGGCCAGCATGACTAAGCCACTTCTGGCGAACCAGAGCAACGCACGGAAACACTGTTTACCTTCCCACCAGAGGGGTACCTATTTATCTACTTGCACTTTGACGTGCTTTCGAACTGCTAGGTTGACAGGAGCAGGGACCGAGCAACGGGAGCTCACCCCATCATGGGAATTCGAACCGCCAAGCTTCTGATCGGCAAGTCCAAGGCTCTGTGGTTTAACCCACAGCGCCACCCACATCCACAATGAGGAATGGGGCACAATGAGGAATGGGGAAAACCATTAGCACAATGAGGAAAGGGAAAAACCAGCACAAATAGCACAATGAGGAATGGGGAAAACCAGCCAGATGGGTGGGGTATAAGTAATAAAGTTGTTGTTGTTGTTAATGAAAGGGAAAATGGCATCTAACAGATTTCTCACTATTTACTGGAGATGCCATGATTAAATCTAGGCTCTTCTACAGGTACTATATGTGCTATAACTCTCCTCAAAATGTAGATACTTTTCTTATCCTCTAGCAAGAGGAGGCCACCAGCAGGTATAGAAGCAGAACACACTGTGTTCATGTTTAATAGTGACCCAGCCAGATGGGTGGAGTTGTTTATTATTATCATTATTATTAACACTGAAGTCTCTATTCTGCCCCACTCCACCCAGCTTCTTTAATCAGACAATCAGTTTCTTGGTCCACACCATTGCAACATATGGTTACTGACTCACACCTGCATGCATGAAAGGGTTAACCTGAGCTCAAGTTGCCGAGGGGATGGAGCTTAGCCCTGCACCCTTTTGTTTCCTCCTTCCGGGTCTCTTTCCCTGCTTCATGTTTCCTGGAACAAGAAAGGAGCCATGCGGTCAATGGCTCCCAGCTATGAGAAAAACCAAGTGAACTGAATCTCTCCAAAAGGGAGATCATACAGCCTGCATCTTTGCTAACCCAAAAATTGTGCAATCCTTTTTGTAAGGAAACTAAGTGAGTTTCTTTTTAAGCTATTTGGAACAATTTCTTCCTGTTTTACTTCCAGCGAAGGGAGTTTTGTTTGTTGTAACTTCTGGAAACTCTCTGAGTAAAATATTCACTTCTTTGCAAAACTAAGTTTCTGTGATTTATTCTATCCTAAGTAATTTTTTTTCATAATAAATTTTTATTAATTTCCACATAAAATACATAGCACTTCACACTCAGCTTTAACAATTTTTTTACATTGGACTTCCTTCAACCTCTCTGATAATCATCCGAATTTAATTTTTAAATATACACATTTCTTAAATTCACTATTGCCTTTTAATATACCTTTTAATCCTGTTTTTCTTTTTTGCAATATTTCTTCAACTTTTACAGAACTTCTTTAAATGCCACTAACGTTATTTCTCTATCACTTATACCTTCCCAATAATCCACCAACTTTCCCCAGTCCTCGATAAACTTTTGATCTCGTAGATATCTAACCTTTCCTGTCAGTTTATCCAGTTCTGCATAGTCCATCAGCTTCATCCTCCACTCCTCTAATGTTGGTACTTGTTCCTGTTTCCATTTCTGGGCCAGTAATATTCTCGCCGCTGTTACTGCATATTGAAATAGTTTACAATCCTTTCTATTTATTTCGTTTCCGGTAATTCCTAAAAGAAAAGCCTCTGGTTTCTTAACAAATGTATATTTCAACATTTTCTTCAATTCATTATAGATCAATTCCCAGAAGCTCTTCACTTTTTTGCATTCCCACCACATATGATAGAAAGTACCATCCTTTTCTTTACATTTACAACATTTCTTACATGTTTTATACATTTTCGCAAGCTTCACCGGTGTAATGTACCATCTATACATCATTTTCATAATGTTTTCTTTCAACACTGTACATGCAGTAAATTTCATATTTTCATTCCATAATTTACTCCAATCATC
Organism: Podarcis gaigeae; assembly: GCF_964106915.1. Taxonomy (NCBI): domain Eukaryota; kingdom Metazoa; phylum Chordata; class Lepidosauria; order Squamata; family Lacertidae; genus Podarcis; species Podarcis gaigeae. The sequence goes on along the minus strand of NC_139682.1, from coordinate 92,855,307 downwards.
CATTTGTATATTATATCCAAAGTCCCTGGCCCATTTTATCATAACCGATTTAACTTCCTCATCTTTTGTATTCCATATCCTAACTAATTTAATGGGGAATGTTTGTTTTAAGGTGGGCAAGGGCAGGTGCAAATCTAACCAAGTTAAAACATGCTTAACTCTGCTGCAAGAGAATAAGGATAAATCCTCTTGGAGTTTGGTAGTGTGTTGTTGTTTAGTTGTTTAGTCGTGTCCGACTCTTTGTGACCCCATGGACCAGAGCACGCCAGGCACTCCTGTCTTCCACTGCCTCACACAGTTTGGTCAAACTGATGCTGGTAGCTTCAAGAACAGTGTCCAACCATCCCGTCCTCTGTCGTCCCCTTCTCCTTGTGCCCTCCATCTTTCCCAACATCAGGGTCTTTTCCAAGGAGTCTTCTCTTCTCATGAGGTGGCCAAAGTATTGGGGCCTCAGCTTCAGGATCTGTCCTTCCAGTGAGCACTCAGGGTTGATTTCCTTAAGAATGGAGAGGTTTGATCTTCTTGCAGTCCATGGGACTCTCAAGAGACATGCCCTAAACTTCTATGAGTTTATGCATGCTACAACTTACCAGTTTCATGCCAATTTACTTTTCATGGCTTCTTGAGATCATATATATCAGGGATGGGCATCCTGTGTCATTAGACGACAACTCTCATCATCCCTCACCATTAGTCATGCAGGTTGGGGCTAATGGGACTTGGAGTCCAACACATTGAGGGCCACTATTATGGCATTCTTTCAAAAATTATTGGAACTGTAGTTCGATGAGAATGCTTAGAATTCTATGACAGAGCCCTACCCCCCAACCAAAATTTTCTCCTTCCATATTTTCCCTAAAAGAGGGATTAACTATTAAAGAAGCATGAGCCCGTAGTATAGATATATCCTAAGCCTCAAGAATTGCTACAGATTTGCTCCTTCCTATTTAGGACAACTGGGGTGGGACGCTAGCAGGCAAAAGAGCCAGGAGTTTCTCTTATTGTGTTTGTCTTTTAATGTAACGTTCAAACTGATATTTGCATAAAAATGGCCTGATGTTGCAATGCCCAGTGCTAAATAAACCCTGGTTTTTCTTCCCTGTTCCTTCTATTTATTCTTTTTTTTATTTTAGTGGTTGTGTTGCCGCTGTGCTTAGCAATTTATTCCTCTAAAAACAGTTCCTTATCTTGCTTCCTTGGAAAACAAAGCGACGCAGAAAACTTATCAAAACGAGTGTCAGTTCTTTGATCGCTGCATTTGTCATTATTACATTTTAATGAGTGGAATATATTGAGCATGTTTTAAAAAAAACTGGGTTGGGTGTGTTTGATTTCGGTCTCTTTCTTCTTTTATCAGGATTGACTCAGCAATTATTTCCGCCTAGGAAATGTGGATTTGTATAACTACGTCAAAGAAGGAGCAGCAGTGAAGTGGCTCCCCCCCCCTTGGTGCAGGACTGCAAAAACTAAGGTGCCCATTGGACAAATACTGTATTTTTCGCCACATTAGACGCACTGCCGCATAGGACGCACCTAGATTTTATGGAGGGGGGAATAAAGAAAAAAAGATATTTCCCCCCCAGGCAGCCCAAGCTTCCCCCGACCCCAGCCCCCAGAACAGCCTGCTATCCGCAAGCCTAGTGAAGCCCGGGCGCGCTCTTCAGTGCGCCCCAGGCTTCAGAATGCAGGCAGCTCTGCGCGACCCTTCGGAGCCCGGCGCAACTTCGCAGAGCTGAGCGACGCCCGGGAGCGCAGGCAGCTCTGCGCGACCCTTCGGAGCCCGGCGCGACCCCTCTCGCTCTCCAGGCTTCAGCGAAAGCCTGCATTCGCCCCATAGGACGCACACACATTTCCCCTTCATTTTTGGAGGGGGAAAAGTGCGTCCTATAGGGCGAAAAATACGGTAATAATTTGAATGGTGAGCCCCCCTCATGGTAAAACAACAGACAATATGACTTTTTTTTAAAAAAATTATTTAATCATTTTTTTCAACACAAACAGCAACCACAACAAACACATACAACAAAACCCACAATAACACTAATAACACAACTTAACAATTCAGATTTGAGTACTGATATACCTATAACTACACCTTTTTAACAATATTTCCCCACCTCTTCTACCCCTACTTCCCACCACTTTCCGCCTTATCTCTTAAGTAATCCTTCATATTTATCCATTCTTAATTTGCGTCAATATGCAATTCGTTTGTATGTAACTAGTCTGTCCATATTATCAATCCATGTGCTCAATGGGCTCTTTTTGCGGTTCTTCCAACTCATCAAAACAAGCTTTCTTTGCTTCTAATATGGCACGGTACATCCATTTTTTTTTACCCCTTGTAATCTCCCACATTTCCTGTATATAATTTAGAATTAAATTCAAATCCCCTAAATAACAAAAAAATAAAAAATATTACTCTTGCTATATATATCCTCACCACCTCGCACCAAAATGATCTTATCATCAGGCAGTTAATCATCATATGTACTAAGTTTTCATTTTTACTTCCACATCTCCAGCAGTTGTCTGCATTTGTTATTTTCTTCTGGTAAAGTTTTGCTGGAGTCCAATGGACTCTGAATATTATTTTCTGCTGAATAAGTCTTAGTCTTAGATCCATAGAAGCTATTTCTGTTGATTTTATACATGACTCCCAAAAATCACTTGTTATCTGCACCCCCAACTCTTCACTCCATTTTTGTCTATCATATTCTAAATCATACTTCTTTCTACAACAGACAATATGACTTTGTTTAAGTTGAATTGTGTTTCATCGGGTGGATGACGAAGACAGTCTTGGTTTGGCAGGGCCTGCTGCGGGTGCCATTAAGGTCAAAATCTCTTACGTTACATCTGCAAATGATCTTTCGGTGGCAGTTTTGGTGAATACTGCGCCTCATGGCTTTGGCTAACTGACCACAAGGAATGGCTGGTGCCTCTCAAGACTCGTGGGGCCAATGGCAGGCAGAGATATTCCCTGGTTGGTTGTAAAGAAGGATGCAAGCGGGTGGGGGCTATCTAAGAGCAACAAGAATGAGGTTGGTGGGGAAGCAGCCCTTTTGCCCCAATACCCTAGTCTCCATGGCTGACCCTTGTTGTTTGGTGTTCCTCCATTATTATATAATAATTATAATAATTTTTTATTTATACCCCGCCCTTCCCAGTTCAAAAACTGGGCTCGGGGCAGCTAACAACAAATTTAAAACACTTAATTATAAAAACAGCATAAAATACAGTATAAAAACATGAATAACAATAAAAATCAGTTTAGGGGAAATAAACATTAGATAATCCCCAGGGCTAGCTGGCTGAGTTGGTCCTACTTGGGCCAGCAAGGAGGCCAGGGGAGAATTAGCTGTGGGGTCTCAGAGCGGGTGATCTTCATAGAAGGAGAGGGGGAGGGAAGAGAAGGGCAATAAAAGATCAGGCTGAATTCAAATTAAAGGCCAGGCAGAATAGCTCTGTCTTACAGGCCCAATGGAAGGAGGTTAAATCCTGAAGGGCCCTAGTCTCATGGGACAGAGCATTCCACCAGGTCGGAGCCATCACTGAAAAGGCCCTGGCCCTGGTGGAGGATAGTCTGACTTTCTTAGGGCCCAGGACCGCTAAACTATGTTCGTTCATGGACCTTAAGGTCCTCTGCACCTTAAGCACCTGCCTGCACCGTCCCAAGGCAGCCATCGTTGCTGGAGAAAAGCCAGGGTGTTTGCCAGCGTGAAAGGCAGTGCGCAGTAACCACAAGGATGTTGGCTGATGTGGTGTTTTCCTGCAAGCTAGGAGGAGCCTTGCCCTTGCTGGGACAGACTACCCAAAACTAGCTTCAATGCTAAGGAGAGAAGGGGAAAGCAGACCACCTTCTCTATAGGGCAGGCTTCCTCAACCTTGGCCCTCCAGATGTTTGTGGCCTACAGCTCCCATGATCCCTAGCTAGCAGGACCAGTGGTCAGGGATGATGGGAATTGTAGTCTCAAAACATCTGGAGGGCCAAGTTTGAAGAAGCCTGCTATGGGGCATCTCCAGTATTTAGGGCCAATCTAAACTTACACTTTATTGGCAGGATACTTTTTTAAGCTCCACAGCTGTATACAGGGGCTGAACATCTCCTGGGAAAAGGTATTACTCAACCTGACTCAGAGGACTCGTCTTCAGTCCTCTTCCGTTTTTGCAGGGGCACAGAGTTTCTATTCAATGCTGAAAAGGCACCTGTACCATCATAGGCAGTGTGTCAGGGTGGGGTGAATACATTTGCGTACCATATTGTTCCATCCCCCCCCCCCCCCGCAGTTTATGAGGTGTGAGGTACTCCAGGGGTTCCCGTGCTTACCCAGGGTTCAGTTTCCTTGGAATGAAGGTTAGGGAAGACTTTGGAGTCGTTAAGAAATCTGATTTTATTTACACATATGTATTGTGTAGCCTGAGGGACGCGGGTGGCGCTGTGGGTTAAACCACAGAGCCTAGGACTTGCCGATCAGAAGGTTGGCGGTTCGAATCCCCGCGACAGCGTGAGCTCCTGTAGCTCGGTTCCTGCTCCTGCCAACCTAGCAGTTCGAAAGCACGTCAAAGTGCAAGTAGATAAATAGGTACCACTCCGGCGGGAAGGTAAACGGCATTTCCGTGCGCTGCTCTGGTTCGCCAGAAGTGGCTTAGTCATGCGTGCCACATGACCCGGAAGCTGTACACAGGCTCCCTCGGCCAATAAAGCGAGATGAGCTCCGCAACCCCAGAGTCGTCCGCGACAGGACCTAATGGTCAGGGGTCCCTTTACCTTTACCTTACTGTGTAGCCTGAGCATAGGATGGAGAGGCTCACAGCATTATCGGCCCCAACAGATCTTGTTTCTATATTAGTCACCGCTTTGGATAAAAACACAGAGCAAAAAGATATCTTTCTGACTGCAGCTTGTATCATGAGCTGCTCCCCACCAAACCCCCCCCCCCCAACAAATCTGGTGGTTGTTCTTCGACCTACCAGCCATGTGAGGGTGGGGGGAAGGCCCACCCATTTGTTCCTATGGCAACCTCTTTTGACTTGTAAATCGTGGTACTTAAGTAGCCAGCCAAAGCCATTACTGAGACAAAGGAAGTGGCTTGCTCTTTTACATTCTACCTCCACAGGAGCCCAAGAATTGGAAGGGTCCCAGGTTATCATCCAGACTGACTCCCCCCCCCCCCCAAAGAAACCCATCATAGCAATATTATTTCTGTCACTTTTGAATCTTGACTGAGAAATGCTGTTGACCATTCTGAAATCCAACGTTATTTCAATGAGCTGGGTTCCCATGAATTAGCATTATTTGGTACGATTTTATGTTTAATGAGGATGTATATAATTTGGGTCCACAACCAGCATTCAAATGGAAATGGTTTATTCAGCAAGCTATTATTATATTAATGCCCTTTTTCTTCCCCAACTTCTTCTCTCAAAATATATATGTTTAACTTAAGTGTATTTAGCATAATCATCTGTATTCTCTGAAAGTGTGACAACCCATTACTTTGGAAGCCCTACATTCTCTACTCTTTGCATTTTACATTCTTATGATTTGTATTTTTGTAATTCTGCTCTTTCTGCAGACAAGTAAACATGTAGATTTCATTGTTTATCTTTTCCTATTCTGTGGTTTCAGGAGGAAGTAATGTTCCAACCCTTGACTGTATCTGTTGAATAGAAAAAATAAAATTCAAATTTAAAAAGTAAATAAATTACAATAAATTAGCATTACACATTCTTACGCTCCTCTTCTAACCATTTTGGATTCTTGTGACATTTTACCTCTCCATGCAAAACAATCCTTGCAAGTCAGCACATGTATGCATACAGTGAGTACAACTAACTGCATGCAGTCTTGGAACTACAAAACCAATTATGCAGTGAGGCTGCAAGTGAATTAGACATGCATTTAGATTTTTTTAGTAGGCAAATACAGAAGATTGCTGGGGAGGTGGGGGAAGGATGAAGGAAAACCAAATTGTAGGTGATAGCGAAAAAGAAATAATTTGCTTTGTAATAGCATCCTTGCTGAAGAGCGGAACCAAGTCCGGACACACCGCAATGTCTGTTCTCTTGCCAAATCATTTCCTCTGTCCAGTGACATTTTTCACAGCTGCAGTTCCAGATGTGATGCCCACATGAGACAAGGCAAACACAAGAGGGAGGATGTGAGTAATGGGGGCATGATGAGCAATTGTGATGATGGTACCTTGGCTGAGGAAGCCATGGCGCTTGTCAGTCTGCTTCAACCTCCACTGCCGATCAGCTTGGGAATAATCACAGCGGCCAAACGAGAGAAGAGTCAATTCCTGCAAATGTGTGCTATCACACGGGGAAACCTCTTGGGATTTGGGCTCCCGTGTAACGCCTGTGATTCTCTGAAAGTGAGATGAGCCTGTAGCAATGCGGAATCTTAATATAGTCACGTTTGTATTTTGGCTAAACTTTGTTGTTTGCCTCTGTGCTCTTTTTCTTTAATATCAGACCTCAGAAAGTTTAATTTGTGTGTGTGTGTGTGTGTGTGTGTGCGTGCGTGCGTCCCCCCCCCCAGATCTGTAGTGTTGTAAACAAAATTTGCCCTTCTTCCCTTATGGGGTACCCAAGAGCTCATATAGACAGTGGCGTAACGTGGGGGTGCAGGGGGGGCCGGCCGCACCGGGCGCAACATCTGGGGGGGCGCACTCGCCACCTCCGGAGTCCCCGAAGAGCCTCGGGTGCAGGCTATATCAGAGCCCCATGTCTCGCGGAACCGACGAGCTGTGCGCGCGTCCGGCAGGCAGCAGCTCTCAGCGCTCGCCGCGGACCCCGTGCGTCAGGGCTGCGGAGGGCGCGCCAGGCAGCCCCTCCTCACAGCCCCACCGCCGCCCCTGCTGCAGCTGCTGGACCATGTTGCATTTTCCTCGCCTCTCTGCCCTCCTCCTCCTCCGGGCAAGCGGTGTCGTTTGGGCGGCAGCGCCAGCGGCAACTCGCCTCAGATCACCTGACACGGACCCGCCGCCGCCGCTGTGGCTACCTTACCGTAAATACCCCAGCCCAGGCAGCAGCAAGAAGAAGCTGGCAGCGGCGGCAGGTTAGGGGTTAGGGGGCGCAAATTACTTGCCTTGCCCCAGGTGCTGACAACCTACGCTACGCCGCTGCATATAGAGTCCTTACGTAGGTTCCCTATTGGTAGGAGAAAATAACAGAGGCCAACCAGAGAATATTGAGAAGCAAAGCAGCTAGTAAGCCTGATCTTTATTGATCTGTTGCAACAGGGTGCTCCCCTCACACGCAGGAAAGGAGGGAGGAGGACCCAGAACAAAGGTGTGCCCGCCCTTATATAGATATTTTAAATTGCCTTCCCTGGAGCTCAAGACCACCCCTCTATACATCATACATACATCACAGAAGGGGTGTAACCCAAGACCACCCCCCCACACACAAACATCATACCTGCATCACAGAAAAGGCGGTCTACAACAGAAATTTGAATGTTGTTGTTTTTCCTGCCTGCCAGGTTATCTGATAATGCCTTTCCCAGTAGTCTGGCCATTCCTTTGAGATGGTAATTACCGTATTTTTCGCTCTATAACACGCACCAGACCATAACACGCACGTAGTTTTTAGAGGAGGAAAACAAGAAAAAAAATATTCTAAACGAAATAGTGGATATATGATTTTTGTGGTTCATGCTGTGGCCACAGACATGTGATCTGACAGTGAGTTTGGAGTAGCCCAATGCAAAAATCCTGAGGATCCATGTGGATCCATGCTTTGTAACCATGGAGGAGGGAAGGAAGGGGAACCATGGATCCTCTGCTCACGACTGCAGATCCCCCCCCCCGCCACCTGCAGGCATTCGCTAAAAACACACACACAGACATTTCCCCTTACTTTCTAGGAGGAAAAAAGTGAGTGTTATGGTGCAAAAAATACGGTACTTAATTCCTGAGACAATGGGAAGGTTCCCTCACCCCCTTCCTCCTTGCAGAGAAAACATTTGGGCCTCAAAATGGTTTCAGGACGGTCTTCCTGTGCTGCTCCAGACATGTGGTTTATATATTTACGTACGTGTTTGCTTGGTACATTTATGAACATTTATTACCTATCTAAGACCTTAAAATTCTTATAACAATACTACAGTGGTACCTCAGGTTACATACGCTTCAGGTTACATACGCTTCAGGTTACATACGCTTCAGGTTACAGACTCTGCTAACCCAGAAATAGTGCTTCAGCTTAAGAACTTTGCTTCAGGTTGAGAACAGAAATGGTGCTCCTGCGGTGCGGCAGCAGCAGGAAGCCCCATTAGCTAAGGTGGTGCTTCAGGTTAAGAACAGTTTCAGGTTAAGAACGGACCTTCGGAATGAATTAAGTACTTAACCCGAGGTACCACTGTAAGCAAATGCTTGAGAATATTCAACCCCCCCCCCCAAAAAAAAAACATACCAGACGTCTTATTAGACCAGTAGGCCAGAGTGCTGCCTTGCTCCAATTTGCACATGGAATTAGGCTCACTATGACTTCACCTCCCCCCCCCCCCCGCCGCTTGTCACAGGGCTGATCTAATCTTGGTCTTCTGGCATTTGCAACAAAGGGAATTTTTGTCTCAGAGGCCTCTAACCCTTTCCCAGTGAAATCGCTCTTTCAGTTTTTCATGTTTTTCATGTCTAATTACAAGTGGAACTGGGCTTCTGGCTCTGACACTTTCAGGGGTAGTTAAAAAGACCATGTTTGACTCTTGTTTGGTCAGCGGTTCAGAGGTGAAGCCTAGAGAGATGTAAGGCACAGGCAGCAGAGGCAGTTCTTGTGTTTAGGCTTTGCGTCTTCAGACCCAGAAACTTCCCCCCTAAATAAATTCACACAGGACTCAAATTTTGGTTTGTTTTTTGGCAGAATTTAGGCCACAACTTTATTGATTACAGAAAGTGACTGGTTGCATAGGCTCTGGTTCGACTAGCTCACTGCCATGCAGGTAGCGCTGACCCAGGGTTCCAGCATAGGTCAGCCAAGGGTGAACACCTGGATAAGCGGAAAGCCGGGAATGGGCTAACTCTGCCACCCAAATGTCCCCCTGGACTCAGGCACAGGCACAACCCCCTCTCAAGGGTTGACCAAACCATCGAGTCCCTGGATTCCTTTAATGGAATACCCTTCACATAAGGATGGCGAGAGCGTTCTCCCATCCCTGTCACCTGAACCATCCGCAACCTTACAAGTTGTGATGATTTGCTACGCGGCAGGCGAAACCCAAATGGCAACAGCCAATCAGCCAAGTGGGGAAAATTCCTGCCGTGCCCCTGTCCCAACAACAGACGACACACGACGGCATAGCAAGGTCAAGTGCAAAGCCCTAAAAGTAAGGAGAGGTGGGCAGGTGTTCCGAATGCACAAGCAGGCAGGGAGGTGGGCCTTGGAGGCAGAAGAAGCAGGGGGACTTGGAAAGAAGGAGGCAGGGACCTGAGAATATAGGAGACTTGGAAAGGAGAACTGAAGAGAACGTCTACAGAAATGAGCGGGAGAATATAAAAGCCAGGTGAAGGAAAGGTAGCTTGAGGCTAGACAGACAGGAAAATTGCGGATGAGACAAGAGATGCAGAGGTGTTAAGGGCACATAGTAATTGAAAAAACCTGCCAGATCTTTGTCTAGATTAGAACAGTGGTTCTCAACCTGTGGGTCCCCAGATGTTGTTGGACTACAACTCCCATCATCCCTGAGCTCTGGCCTTGCTAGCTAAGGATGATGGGAGTTGTAGTTCAACAACATCTGGGGACCCACAGGTTGAGAAAGGCTGGTCTAGAAGCTTCTAGGGATAGGGGAGACATAAGTGCTGTTCACATTTTAATATGAACCTATCAAATTTGCATTTCCCAAACAAACATGCAAACCAAAACATAGCTCTCCTTTGAAATTCACACTTCTCTGAATTTTGCAATGTAGTTCTCTAGCCAAAGGGTGCATGCAAAGACAGATATATTAATGAAAAGTACAAGCAAAAGTGCATATATTAACATAGATTGCTTGCAGAAGTGCATATATTAGTCAAAATAGCGTGCAAAAATACAGTGGTACCTTGGTTTATGAACTTAATCCGTTCCAGAAGTCCGTTCTTAAACCAAAACTGTTCTTAAACCGAGGTGCGCTTTCCTTAATGATGCCTCCCGCTGCCAGTGCCCTTCCACCGTTTGGATTCCATTCTTAGACCAAGGTAAAGTTCTCAAACCAAGACATTATTTCCGGTTTTGTGGGGTTTGTAAACTAAATCGTTCTTAAACCGGACAAGGTATTGCATCCAAGTGCTTTGGTTCCTTGTCTCCTGATGCAGTGAATATGTTGTCTACCTGCAACTCCCTACAACAGCTGGCATTGCTTGTTTGCTGGAAGCCTAAATCTACCCCTCCCTCCCACTCTCTGGTAGGCTATGCAATTCCTTGGAGGTAGGACTCACTAAATCCTCTTGTAATTTCTGACTCGGATCTCCTGCTTAAAAAAATTATCATCACCATAATTATTGCCTTGTGTTTCCTTCAGATCTTTTCTTTGCACGGAATTCACATTCCTCACTTTAAGCCGAGTAGCAATTGCCTCAGCAGGTAAAATCTGTCTTGGGGGTGGCCGTGTGAAAGAGAGTTGTAGCTTTCCCCCTTCCTCTGATCCCTCTGTCGCTTTCTCCAGAAAAGAAAAGAATAACCGCAAAGTCTTTCTCGGCAGGATCAGGAGCTACGTGGGGGTTGCGTGCATTCTCATTGACTGGCACGAGAGTGGGTAATTGTTCAGTTGTAGCTTAAGCTTTGCTCTAGCTGTCTTTTGTTCTCTTTCAGACAGCATATCAAGTACCTGCACGACGTCCCTCAGGATCAGGTCTTTAAAAAGATTTCTTCATCGAAAGCTTTTTACATGCTCAACGCAGAGAAGATAAAATTAACACCAGAGGTAGGTAAGGGTATGGTTCACACGTGCAAAGCCTCACCTCACTTTTGGCAATGTGACATTTAGCCCTACACAGTGGGGACTAAGGCCCCACTGAGGGTAGGGTGGAAGACAGGAAGACAGCCCAGCCAGAGCAAATGACAGGAAGAGTCAGCTGTTTCTAGTTTAGTTCCCATCCTCTTCTCTGCAAAGTTCTACAATGGCAACACAGAGTCAGAGGAGGAGGAGGAGGCAACTGACAGCCAGGACTCCCCCCTGGACTGAAAGAAGGCAGTTGGGTGTTGACTGAGGTTGGTGTTGCAGTTCCCAGTAGTCCTAATGTTGCAGCCACCACTGAGCCCAGTTGCTGCTAGGCTTCAATTGCCATGGGCAGTGATTCTGTAACAAAAGACACCTTTACTGGGGGGGATCAACAGGACACAGACAGTGAGGACTGGACATGTAACATCTAATTCCTTAAAAATCAGCACTAGCACGCCACAGGGATGTGTGCTAAGTCCCTACCTGTATTCATTGTATACATACGATTGTGTATCATCTGACCCGTCTACTGCAATTATTAAGTTTGCAGATGACACCACCATAATGGGTTTAATAACAGGTGGAGACGAATCAGCGTATAGAGGGGAGGTCCGAAAAATATCTACATGGTGCCTAGGGAACAACTTGCATCTTAATATCAGCAAGACAAAGGAGATGATGTTGGACTTTCGGAGGAAGAGAGGAGAACTAGCCCCACTGTACATCGGGGAGGGATGTGTGGAGAGAGTCTCTTCCTTTAAATTCCTAGGAGTTTATCTCAGTGAAGACCTTACAGTGGTGCCTCGCAAGACAAAATTAATCCGTTCCGCGAGTCTCTTCGTCTTGCGATTTTTTCATCTTGCGAAGCACGGCTATTAGCGACTTAGTGGCTATTTGCGGCTTTGCGGCTTAGCGGCTATTAACGGCTTAACGGCTTAGCGGCTTAGTGGCTATTAATGGCTTAGCGGCTTTAAGAAAAAGGAAACAAACTCGCAAGAACTCGCACGACGTTTCGTCTTGCAAAGCAAGCCCATAGGGAAATTCGTCTTGCGGAACGACTAAAAAAACAGAAAACTCTTTCGTCTTGCGCGTTTTTCGTCTTGCGAGGCATTCGTCTTGCGAGGTACCACTGTACTTGGAAAATCAATACAACCCAGGTGGTTAAGAAAGCCCAACAGAGACTCCATCTCCTCAGAGTATTGCGAAAGAATGATGTCAATCAACATTTGATGATCTCCTTCTACCGGTCCACAATAGAAAATATCCTTTCATACTGCATCACGGTGTGGTACACTGGTTTGACATCATCTGATAGGAAGTGCCTACAGAGGGTGGTGAATACAGCACAAGATATTATGGGCTGTCCCGTGAATCCGCTGGATGAAATAGTGGAAGAACGTTGCCTCAGGAGAGTGAGGAAAATTCCCAGGGATGATTCACACCCTGGCCGGCACTTTCTTGATCTCCTGCCCTCAGGCAGAAGATATAGAAGCCTGATTAGTCGCACCAACAGGGTAAAGAACAGCTTCTATCCATGAGCTGTTAGGCTGCTGAATGAAAAGATAACAACAGGGCAACTGACTTTCGGGTTTGGTGGGTGTGCGTCAGTAAATGAGGGGAATTAAGACTAAGAGAGCTGAGTGAGGGGTGCTTGTGTAATCTCACTGTATACAAGTTTAATAAGTGACAATAAAGTATTTCAATTTCAATTTCAAGTATGTATCAAGAGTTCCCACAACCCAAGCTAGCCTCCTGTTGAGTGGGATGGGAAACATTCTTCTAGGGTCCCAGAGGAAGACGACTTTCCTCTGACTTTGCGGTTGAGGCAAGGAGTTCAAATTCCCCCAGCAAGCGACAGGAATCTCCACTCCTCCATTTCTCCAACTGCCTGATGTCTTTCGTTTCCTTGTAAGCAGAAACGGCAGACGATGTACAAGGAAGCCACTCAGCAGTGCCCAAGCCAGGGCTCTGTGTCTTTAAATTCCTGTTAGCTCTTAACTTGGGGGAGGGGGGGATTAGACACTCAACAGGGCAACTTTGCTGATTATTTAAGTGCTCAGATGCTGGTGGAAGCAGCACATGGCTTGTCTAGGAACTCTCCGTGGTGCTGGCAGAGCTCAGCCATTCCCTGCTCTCTTGATTCCTGCCCCTGAAACATAATATTCTGATACCTGATGATTGGTGCTCCAGCTGAGCTCCGTTCAGGTATTACTTGGCACACTCTTGGCTCTTCAGACAGCCAGTAAAAGACAACATTTTCCCCCTGTACCCAGTCAGTGTTTCAGTTTTGAACACGGTACATTAAGCAGTGGGCACTTTGGTTACCACTGGCAAATGTAGGATGACCAAATGCAAAGGATAGCAAGTTCCTTGTACTTTTTAATAATTGCATGGGAGAGGCCATTTTGGTAGTTGAAGCTTTCCACGTAATGAAGCAGCAATTAGTAAAAAAAAAATTCTCTTCTGCACAATTGCTAAAGGCGTGGGACCCCTGTCCTCCTTTGTTTCCAATCATCCTAGAACAGGCATGAGGAATCCTTGGCTTCCAGATGTTGCTGGACAGCTATTTCTGTCAGCCCCAGCCAGCATGGCCCATGGTCAAGGATGATGGGAGAGGCAGTGCAAAACATCTGGAGGGCCAGAGATGGCAGAGCATCTGCCTCACATGCTGAAGGCCCCCTTTTCCATCCCAGTTGTTTCCCGGTTGGGCTGGGAGACAAACCTGTTTTAATTCCTGGAGAGCTGCTGCCAGGTGGGCAAATAGTCTGACACACTATAAGGCGGCTTCCTAGATTCCCTATCGTCCCTGACCTAGGCCCATAGGCAACTGCTTTTTGTGTGTGTGTGTCTTTGTCTTATGAAGGTTATAGCCTGTAAAACCAGAAAACCATTGATACCTGTAGCCTTCAGCCTCTTCAAACTTGGGCTGCAACATCAAACTGCAATATGGAACCTAATTTTATTAAACATTCCCTCTCTCTTTCTCTCCCTTCCCCGTCTTTCTCTTTCACTTCTCTTAAACAAAGTCAGCAAATTTAAAAATGGTGATGGGTCACCCCTGTAAAGGACACAACCCAATACAGTGGACGCTCGAGTTGCAAACGTGATCCGTGCGGGAAGCACGTTCGAAACCCGCAGCGCGGGTCTGCACATGTGCGGGTTGTGATTTGGTGCTTCTGCGCATGTGCAAAACGCAATTTAGCACTTCTACGCATGTGCAAGCGCCAAAAACCGGAAGTAACCCGTTCCGGTACTTCCGACTTCCCCGTGGTACACAACCCGAAATCACATAACCTGAAGCGCCTGTAACCCGAGGTATGACTGTACAACTGATCTTGTGTCATCAGTTGATTCCAGTCACAAATACATATGTAGCAACCTACCCCAATATTCTCTGTGTGAAAAGCAACCTTTAAAAAAAGATAGAAAATGTGTCCCCCCCCCCCCGTGGACCAGCTTGTTGAAAAACTGCCCCCCCCCCCCGCAGTGTGAGAGCTCTAAAAAAGTGTAATTACTTTAAAGACCTATTCTATTTATAAAGGTCTCTCCATGCATTCGACAAAACAGGTGCAAGACTCTGCAGTAGCAGAAAGCTGATTTCTGGCAGTCCCAGTTCAAATTTTAAAATGCAAATGATGCGTTTGTTGAAGAGGAGGAAATGTTACAACTGAGGACCACAGTGAACATAATTTACTGCTGCGGGGTAAAAAAAAAAAGGCAATTGGGAATGTGTATGAGGAATTGACATTGTTCCAGAGGCTTTCTTTGTGTCTATCTTACATAGAAAGGTCTCCTGAAAGTATGCCAGCAAGGAGTGTCTTCTCTGTCTCTATTCTCATTTCCTTGCTTAAGGAATTATTGGGGAGCATGGCAGGAATATAAATGGAAAGAAAATGTGAATGTTGACCTACATCAGAGGAGGAGGGCAAAGCCTCAGTTGCTGCTCACACGGAGGAAGGAAAGGGGCTACATCTTGTGAGAGGGGTCATCTGCCCATGTCAATATCAGCTACTTTATGCTGGGTTTCCTCTTTCTGAGACTACCCTGCTTTCGTCTTGATGGGACAAACGACAACAGTGATGGGTGTCTGGACTGGTTAGATGTTTGTAGGTGGAACAGAAGAGGGGGGAAAGGTGATTCAGAGATACATTGTTTTGGGGGTGGATAATCCTAGGAGGGTGCTTGTGTGTCTGGTTGCTGATCTATAAAGGTAAAAAGATAAAGGATCCCTGACAGTCAAGTCCAGTCGCAGATGACTCTGGGGCTGTGGTGCTCATCTTGCTTTACAGACTGAGGGAGCTGGCGTTTGTCTGCAGACAGTTTTTCTGGGTCATGTGGCCAGCATGGTTAAGCCGCTTCTGGCGAAACCAGAGCAGCGCACGGAAACGCCATTTACCTTCCCGCTGGAGTGGTACCTATTTATCTACTTGCATTTTGACGTGCTTTCGAACTGCTAGGTTGGCAGGAGCTGGGACCAAGCAACAGGAGCTCACCCTGTCACATGGATTCGAACCACTGACCTTCTGATCGGCAAGCCCAAGAGGCTCAGTGGTTTAGACCACAGCGCCACCCACGTCCCATTGCTGATCTATGGGAAGAGAGAATATGCATGGGTGATGATCCTGGAGAGAGAGGGTGAGGGAGGGAAGAGAGATGGATCATGGGAAGGGTGCATTGGCTGGCAAAGGGGAAATTAATTAAATGGGAATTGACAAATGTATTGGGGAGATGACTTGCCATCCCTGCAATGATAGCTACTTTGTCGTGATGGGACGCAGGTGGCGCTGTGGTCTAAACCACTGAGCCTCTTGGGCTTGCCGATCAGAAGGTTGGTGGTTCGAATCCGCATGCCAGGGTGAGCTCCCGTTGCTCTGCCCCAGCTCCTGCCAACCTAGCAGTTCAAAAGCACACCAGTGCAAGTAGATAAATAGGTACTGCTGTGGCGGGAAGGTAAATGGCTTTTTTGTGCGCTCTGGTTTCTGTCACGGTGTCCCGTTGCACCAGAAGTGGTTTAGTCCCACTGGCCACATGACCTGGAAAGCTGTCTGGACAAACGCCGGCTCCCCTGGCCTGAAAGCAAGATGAGTGCCGCAACCCCATAGTCGCCTTTGACTGGACTTAACTGTCCAGGGGTCCTTTACCTTTTTACCTTAGTCGTGCTATGCATGACAGCTTCCAAATGCCCTAATGTGCCCATGACAACACACAAACACACACACACAAACACACCCTGCCGCCAAATGCTGGCAACCCTGTCAAACCACACAACACAGAAGGCAAAAAGGCAGCCCGAGGATTGCAGCCTCCATGTTTTTTCTTTGTTGTTGTTGTTGTTTAGTCGTTTAGTCGTGTCCGACTCTTCATGACCCCCTGGACCAGAGCACGCCAGGCACTCCTGTCTTCCACTGCCTCCCGCAGTTTGGTCAAACTCATGCTCGTAGCTTCGAGAACACTGTCCAACCATCTCTTCCTCTGTCATCCCCTTCTCCTTGTCCCCTCCATCTTTCCCAGCATCAGGGTCTTTTCCAGGGAGTCGTTTCTTCTCATGAGGTTGCCGAAGTATTGGAGCCTCAGCTTCAGGATCTGTCCTTCCAGTGAGCACTCAGGGCTGATTTCCTTCAGAATGGAGAGGTTTGATCTTCTTGCAGTCCATGGGCCTCTCAAAAGTCTCCTCCAGCACCATAATTCAAAAGCATCAATTCTTCGGCGATCAGCCTTCTTTATGGTCCAGCTCTCACTTCCATACATCACTACTGGGAAAACTATAGCTTTAACTATACGGACCTTTGTTGGCAAGGTGATGTCTCTGCCTTTTCCCTGCTCTTCCTTTCCATACGGTGGGGAATGGAAATGTGGGGATTGGGGCCTTTCTACTGCCTGTCTGAAGGGTTAGGGTTAGCACCATAGCCGATTGTGAGGCACGTCTGTTAAGGTTTCCAATATCTAAATGGAATTTCAGGCAACGTGAGATAACCTTAACCCTGGTCTTAAACTGGCAAGATATATTATTTTAAAATCATTGAATAATGAAATAGATGTGAAATTATTTTGAAGCATCCAAGGCTCTCGTACAAGTGTTATGTGGAGAGTCACAGCTTTTTGTTCCGTATACAGTGGTACCTCGGGTTACATACACTTCAGGTTACAGACTCCGCTAACCCAGAAATAGTACCTCTGGTTAAGAACTTTGCTTCAGGATGAGAACAGAAATCGTGCTCCGGTGGCGCACCAGCAGCAGGAGGCCCCATTAGCTAAAGTGGTGCTTCAGGTTAAGAACAGTTTCAGGTTAAGAACGGACCTCCGGAACGAATTAAGTACTTAACCCAAGGTACCACTGTACTTCTAAAACCTTCTTCTGATTCCCAGTCTAAATGGCTAAGATGCTATCTGTGTAACTTAGCTTGGCTCCCCCTCCCCCACAATTAACTTCTGTAATGTAATGTATGAAAATGCTTTTGTGTCCAGGAAGCGGCGATAAGAATTCAGCTCTCTAAGGTCAGTACTTTTTGAACTGCTGATTCTAAAGTTTCTGTTGAAGGGCACCTAATCGCCATTCATTAAAATGTTTTCTACAAACATAATAAAAACAGATAACAGCAATGACCCAGTCTAGGAGAAGCTAATCTGCTATTGATGTTGGGTAAATCCCAAGCCAAGGGTGTTGTTTGCTCACAAATTAAAAGGAATGGAATCTCTGGCCGCGTTTTGCAAAATGTTGATGGCAATTGTGTTGTGTAGATTAATTCTGTTGCCTCTGAAGTCACTGCTTTTGTCCCAGAGACCAGTGGGGGAAAGCCAGAACAATTGCCTTTAGATAGGCAGACCCAAGCATAGCAGGTTCATAGAATTATAGAATTATAGACTTGGAAGGAACTCCAAAGATCATCTAGTCCAACCCCCTGCAATGCCTCAAATGTTTTCACTTGTCTGCATTAGTATTTTTTCCCTCTTGAATGCACATAAACAGAGGTTTCAAAAAGTCTAGGGGTGCATTTAAATAGTATTTTTATTTTTTTATTTTAATTGTTTTAATAATCTTTCTCTGCTGACTCTCTGCATTTTGCTTCCCTTTGCTAGGAATGCACAATCACATCATCAATGCCCACCGGTTCCTTATTTTTCTCTTCTACTTGCTTTCCATGCTTCTTTCCTCACATGACAAGCTAATCTGCTTTTTTTTTTTCTGTGAACCACCCTGAGACCTCCGGGTGTAGGGCAGTAAATAAATTCAAAGAAGAAGAAAGCGTTAGACTGAGGTGGCAGAATTTTGGACTTCAGACAGAAGCTGTATGTTTGGGGAGGAGGCGAAATCATGCTTTGCCCTTAGTAAATTAGGACTTTACACAGGAAGGCTTTACTGCTGCCCCCTCCCCCTGATCTGTTATCATACTACAAGGGGTTTTGCCTTTTTTATGTGAAGGAGCATTAAGAAATATTGCCAACCCCTTCCCCTTTAACAAATCCTGGGAGCCCTCGCCTTTTGTGCAAAATTATACAGCCCAGGCACAGGCTGACCATCACCTTTGTGTGACCTTGCCTTGAGCTCCTTGGAAGAAGATGGGATTAAAAAATTAAAGTACCGTATTTTTCGCCCTATAGGACACACTTTTTCCCCTCCAAAAAGAAAGGGGAAATGTGTGTGCGTCCTATGGGGCGAATGCAGGCTTTCACTGAAGCTTGGAGAGCGAGAGGGGTCGGTGCGCACCGACCCCTCTCGCTCTCCAGGCTTCAGGAAGCTATCAGCAAGCCTGGGGAGTCCGCGGGAGTTCCTGCAGGGCTCCCTAGGCTGCTATCGCAGCCTGTTGCCTGGAGCGCGGGGCGCGCTGAAGCAGAGCGCCCTGCGTTTCGGGCAGACATCCGCAGCCTCGGGAGCCCTGCGGGAGTTCCTGCGGATAGCAGCCTCCTGCACGGAGCACGGGGCGCGCTGAAGCCTCAGCTGGGGGGGGATATAATTTTTTTCTTTATCCCTCTCCAAAAAACCTAGGTGTGTCCTATGGGCCGGTGCGTCCTATAAGGCGAAAAATACGGTATTTTAAAATACATACATACATACATACATACTGTTGTGTATGTACATACACACTGTCCCCCCCTTCATCTGCCACCTTCATTCTTTCTCCCTAGCTATGTTATCTACTGGAAAATAAAACCCCAAGGTGGCTTTCGCCTATGGAGGCCAAAGCAGTAAAAAAGCTTAATATGAAATGCACATGGCTGAAATATTGGGAAATTTTGGAACAGGAGGGTGATAAACTGAAATTGCAGAGCTTTGAGAAATTAAAAGGTAAGGTCCGAGATTGGCTTCACTATTATCAATTGTTGGAAGTCTATAAGATGGATAGGAAAATTGGCTTCCAGGTGGAAAAATCAAAGTTAGAGACTGAACTGCTAGAACCCAATACTAAGAACTTGTCAAGAATGTATAATCTGCTGTTGAAATGGAATACACAAGATGAAACTGTTAAATCTGCAATGATTAAGTGGGCACAGGATATTGGTCATAACATTTTGTTTGTTGACTGGGAAAAGTTATGGGCCACCGGGATGAAATTTACGGCATGCAATGCCTTAAGAGAAAATATTATGAAAATGATCTACAGGTGGTACATGACCCCAGTCAAGCTTGCAAAAATCTATCATTTGCCCGATAATAAATGTTGGAAATGCAAAGAAACTGAAGGTACATTCTTTCACCTCTGGTGGACGTGCCCAAGGATTAAGGCTTTCTGGGAAATGATATATAATGAAATGAAAAAGGTATTTAAATATACCTTCTTGAAGAAACCAGAGGCCTTTCTCCTGGGCATGGTCAGCCATGTGGTGTTAAAGAAGGATAGAACTTTGTTTATGTATGCTACAACAGCAGCAAGGATTCTTATTGCAAAGTATTGGAAGACACCAGAGCTACCCACCTTGGAAGAATGGCAGATGAAAATGATAGACTACATGGGACTGGCAGAGATGACGGGCAGAATCCGAGACCAGGAGAAAGAGACAGTGGAAGAAGATTGGAAGAAATTTAAAGATTATCTTGATAAGTATTATAAAATTAATGAAGGTTAGAAAGACATGGGTTGGAAAATAATACGGTGTTCAGAGATGCTAAATAAGAAAAGGAATGGAATTGTCAAAAAACTTTGGTAAATAAGGGAATGGATTTACTGACTGGATAATGAAAATAGAATACAGAACGGGGAGGTATGAGGGAGTCGGGGAAAGTAGGTTGAGAAAATAAGGTTTGAAATTATACTTGTTGTTTTTGTTTATGTTTGTTTTTATCGTTGTTGTTTTGTTTTTATATGTTTTCAATTGAAACTTCAATAAATATTTTTTTTTAAAAAAAGCTATGTTATCATTTTGGAAATCTAAAGATGCTTGACTTTCAGAAGCCTCCTTAGCCATCCTGTTCAAGAAACACCTTGAACAGCTGAGACAGGTCTAGGAGCTGTTAAGACTTGACCTCCGCATAGCACTTACAAACACAGAGCATTTAATGCAGCAGAGAAACTGGAACACTTCTTCTGAGGTCATTATTATTATTTTTATTATTACCTTGGTCACAACTGTTTTTCCCCCTGAACATCATCTTGACAAACTCTATCAACACAGAACGATTCCGGTCCATTTGTGAAAGATTGGCAGCATGAAGAAGAGGAGTTTGGATCTGATATCCCGGTTTATCACTACCCGAAAGAGTCTCAAAGCGGCTAACAATCTCCTTTTCCCTTCCTCCCCCACAACAAACACTCTGTGAGGTGAGTGGGGCTGAGAGACTTCAGAGAAGTGTGACTGGCCCAAGGTCACCCAGCAGCTGCATGTGGAGGAGCAGGGAAGCGAACCCGGTTCACCAGATTATGAGTCTACCGCTCTTAACCACTACACCACACTGGCATGGTCCTATGTACCAATCATTTCAATGGGGAATGCTTTAGGATTTGGTGCAAAACCCCTAGATGGACAGATCTTGAAGGTATTCCACCACTGGTGACTCTACCCAGAGACTTAGCACCAGGAATAGCCTGGTGGGAAACTACCCGGGCTGGCGCAAGAAATTTTGGCACTTGAGTTGAACCACAAAACGATGACCCTCCTTAGCAGGGAAGGAGTGAGAGAAGACCTACAGGGATGGGTGGAGACCAGCAGTGCTTCCTATCTGCCAAGACCTCCAAGGAGTGCGACAAAGCTGTTGCTGCAACCACAGCAGAAGCAGTGGCAGATGATCCATTCATTGGAGGCCTGGCCTCATGGATGGGCCGCCCCTGGAAAAATACACAAGTATTTCCCTACTGCTAGACCATGCGGGTGGTGCTGTGGTGTAAACCACTGAGCCTTGGGATTGCCAATCAGAAGGTCGGCGGTTCGAATCCCCGTGACAGGGTGAGCTCCCGTTGTTCAGTCCCAGCTCCTGCCAACCTAGCAGTTTGAAAGCACGTCAAAGTGCAAGTAGATAAATAGGTACTGCTCCGGTGGGAAGGTAAACAGCATTTCCGTGCACTGCTCTGGCTCGCCAGAAGCGGCTTAGTCATGCTGGCCACATGACCCGGAAAAACTGTGTGCGGGCAAACATCGGCTCCCTTGGCCCAAAGAGCGAGATGAGAATGCAACCCCAGAGTCATCCGCGACTGGACCTAATGGTCATGGATAACTTTACCTTTACCTTTAGCACAAATCAGCTGCTGGAGGGGATGAAAACGGAGTAGGGGTGAGTTTGTGTCAGGGAAGATGTGGGACTGAAACTAAAATAATGTTCTACCAGCAAAAGGCATTAAAATACCACCCACTGAACTCAAAGGTGGACCATAAACTGTTGGGTTGAAATAACGACAGACAAGTGGTGAGTGTCATATGGGAGGCATCTCCTGAGCACGCCTCGGGGAGTCCCTTTTATTGAATATTACAGCATTGCCACATACGTGATTGTTGCTGATTGGTTAACACAAGTACAAAGCAAAGGGTTGCATATAGGCAGTAATCACCGATAGATTAAAGGCTGGGAAAGGGAGCACAGAACCAGACAGGCATGAAAACCTCCTAATTAAATTATAACTAATGATTAATATAGTAAGACTTAGAACAATTACTAATGATTGATATAGGAAACTTTAAAGAGCATAACAATCACGTTCCATAGATGTGATCAACTATGCATTAAGAACGGGTCAAAGTACAATGTTTTTCCTGAACTCAATGTGAACTGAACATTCTAAGGTGATGAGTGAATGTCTTAGTATTAGAACGGTTTGTGCAGCATCATGTGCAGAAGCGAAGCTTAGAAGCAGGACTTCCCATCAGGCCACAGTCATGTGCAGAATCAGAGCATCCTATCAATAAACTATTGCCCCCCCCCCCCAAATCTTACCATTGTGCTCAAAGGAGCATAGTATTTTATGATCCACTTAATCACAGCACACCCAGGGGGCAAGGCATTTGTAACTTAAGGCTACTAGCAGCCTGATCCTGTGTAGGTTTACTCAAAGAAGCTTAGCCTTAAATAAGCGAGGACAGCATCGCAGCCTTCAAGAGTTTGTGGCTGAAGTGAGATATGAAATAGTGACATCTCAGCTCACATCCCCTCCTACACTAGCTGTCAAGAAACACAAAACTATACACTTCTTAGCAAACAAGTTGCTGAGTGTTGCTGACGGTTAAAATCATCGTAACACTGCATATTGCTGGAGCAGGTTGCCTATTGAGAGATTAACGGCACAATCTTAGCCATGTCTATGCAGAAGTAAAATTTCACTGAATTCAGTGTGGTTTGTTGTTGTTTAGTCATATCCGACTATTCGTGACCCCCTGGACCAGAGCACGCCAGGCACTCCTGTCTTCCGCTGCCTCCCGCAGTTTGGTCAAACTCATGCTGGTAGCTTCCAGAACACTGTCCCACCATTTCATCCTCTGTCGTCCCCTTCTCCTTGTGCCCTTGTATGTATAAATGTGTGAGCGTGAATCTTTATTTGCATCAGCCACTTTTGTTGTTGTTGTTGTTTAGTCGTTTAGTCGTGTCCGACTCTTTGTGACCCCCTGGACCAGAGAACACCAGGCACTCCTGTCTTCCACTGCTTCCCGCAGTTTGGTCAGACTCATGCTGGTAACCTCGAAAACACTATCCAACCATCTCGTCCTCTGTCGCCCCCTTCTCCTTGTGCCCTCCATCTTTCCCAGCATCAGGGTCTTTTCCAGGGAGTTTTCTCTTCTCATGAGGTGGCCCAAGTATTCAAGGCTCAGCTTCAGGATCTGTCCTTCCAGTGAGCACTCAGGGCTGATTTCCTTAAGAATGGAGAGGTTTGATCTTCTTGCAGTCCGTGGGACTCTCAAGAGTCTCCTCCAGCACCATAATTCAAAAGCATCAATTCTTCGGCAATCAGCCTTCTTTATGGTCCAGCTCTCACTTCCATACATCACTACTGGTCAGTGTGGTTTACTCCCACGTAAATGGGGTTAGGATTGCAGCAACCAATTTCAAGTACAGCCTAACTGAATAAGGAATTAACTGAAAGGGAGAAAGGGGTGGGTGGGTGCAAACATATGGAAAACATGGGGTGGAGCAGTACTTTCTTACATGATAGTGTGCAAAACTAGCTAACTCTCAAGGCTATTGATTTATTACAGTCACAATAAAAGTATACATTGCTCAGTTATATTCAATCATACACTTATAATGTCTGCAATTTAAGAATAAGCTTCTTTTAAAATGTTTTTATCACTCATTAGTATAATTAAGCCTTGCCACACCTTCTAAAAATTTGGAAGGCACAGACATGTTACATGGTTGGCATATAATTTCCACAGCGAATTGGTGGCATGCACAAAAGTGTACTGTATACATGTTTTTCAAAATCTGCAAGCATGCTGTAGCATGGAGGGAAGCAAAACCTGTAACATATTGCAGAGTTTTGAACATATGGAACCTGTAACGTATGGCAGAGAACCTATCATAAGTGATTCGATCCTTGCATTGTACCTGTTGGGTGGAAAATAACTGCTACTAAATCACTATGAATTAGCAGAACACAATTTACACTGGCATAACAATACCATTGTTGTGCTAGTCAGAAGCTATCCTCACCATCACATTTACAGTCATGGAATCTCAGTAGGAGGAGGAATGCTGTCGTCTGGGCAGCACAGGACCTCCATCCACACTGCCCAGGTGTGTACCCTTGAGAGGTCACTTTGGTGCAGTTTGACTTCACCCTTGGAGGCGCACTCCATTGTCTCTTGAGACAGACGGATGCCAACAAAAGCTCACTTATACACATACCTGCAGCCAGGGCTTTCCCCCCGGGGGGAACTCTTGGGTGGGTGTCATTGCCATTCTAAGAGAAAGAGGTGAGTTCCGCCACCTCATTTTCTAGACAAATAGCACTGCCTACATCCATATGGGTTTGTGTATGTATGTGTATATATATGCATGTATAAATAGATATATGCACATATGTGTGTATACATATAGGATTTCCATACGTTAGGAAAATTCCTGACGTGTCCTGGTTTCTGGGTGTAAAAACGGTGTCGGAGGGGAAGTTTTGCCAAAATTGCAAAATGTCAAGGAAAACCCGGCTGTATGGCGACACAGTGGAAAAACCAGTGGAAACAGCTCACAAAGCTAAAGTTTTCCCCAAATTTGTGTTTGTTCTCAAAAAAGCTCAATAATTAGGGTGGTTTCCTAGAAAAAGCTCGACAACTTTGCAGGTGTCAGGAATTCTGAAATATGGCAACCAGTGCTGGGTTTATGTATAGCTTAGGGCCCCACTCTCTTGGGGGCCCCAAAAAAATTTAAAGGAAAAAAACAACACCTGGATGTACATTTCCAAAATATAAGATAAAAAACAAATAAAATAAAACCTACATACAGCAACAGTGTTTTGTGTTGCGTAGGTTCCTAAGATGTAAGTAATGGGCCTCGCCTGCTCATCTGCTCCCTAAAATATCACTATTAATATACTTCTTCTTAATTGTATTTCAGTTCAACAATTACTTTGATAAAATACATATTTTGTTATGTGCAAATGGCTTTAGATACCTATTAGGTCCATAGATTACCATATAGCATATATTCAAAACAAAAAACAGTGACAATTTTTTGTTGACAAACAACAGCTGGACATATAAAGGGTCCCATTACCTTCAGTAGCTTAGGGCAGGGGTAGGCAAGTTAAGGTCCGGGGGCCGGATCCAGCCCAATCCAGGAATCAGCTTGTTTTTACATGAGTAGAATGTGTCCTTTTATTTAAAATGCATCTCTGGGTTATTTGTGGGGCATAGGAATTCGTTCATTCCCCCCCCTTCAAAATATCGTCCGGCCCCCCACATGGTCTGAGGGACAGTAGACTGGCCCACGGCTGGAAAAGGTTGCTGACCCCTGGCTTAGGGCCTCATCAAACCTAAATCAAACCCTGCTGGCAACCCTATTACACACACACACACACACACACACACTTTTGAGGAGGTCACTCAGCTATTGCTCTTGTGTCCTTTCTTTCAGCAGATCCAAGATGACCAGGTAACAGCAAAAACTGCAAGGTTTTCAGCAGGGGCAATGAGAACACCCCCCATTATATATTGATGTCAGCCTCCAAAATGTATTTTCTGTAGTCAAGGTTTTTTCCACCTCTATCTACATTTTCTGTTCTTTTATTGCTATGGCTAGTGGCTGATGCGATCACTGCAGGTGGTGACAGCAGCCACGAAATTAAAAGACGCCTGCTTCTTTGGAGAAGGGCAATGACAGGCCTAGACAGCATCTTGAGAAGTAGAGACATCACCTTGCCAACAAAGGTTCGTATAGTTAAAGCTATGGTTTTCCCAGTAGTGATGTATGGAAGTGAGAGCTGGACCATAAAGAAGGCAGATCGCCGAAGAATTGATGCTTTTGAATTATGGTGCTGGAGGAGACTCTTGAGAGTCCCACGGACTGCAAGAAGATCAAACCTCTCCATTCTTAAGGAAATCAGCCCTGAGTGCTCACTGGAAGGACAGATCCTGAAGCTGAGGCTCCAATACTTTGGCCACCTCATGAGGAGAGAAGACTCCCTGGAAAAGACCCTGATGTTGGGAAAGATGGAGGGCACAAGGAGAAGGGGACAGCAGAGGACGAGATGGTTGGATAGTGTTTTCGAGGTTACCAGCATGAGTTTGACCAAACTGAGGGAAGCAGTGGAAGACAGGAGTGCCTGGCGTTCTCTGGTCCATGGGGTCACGAAGAGTCGGACACGACTAAACGACTAAACAACAACAACAACAACAAAAGTGGCTGATGCAAATAAAGATTCACGCTCACACATTTATACATACATACCGGCATAGAGAATAATCCCCCCCTCCCCTTGCATTAAAACACCATTGACGAATTGCAGCGCGTTCGGGAAAGGAGCGCCAAAAGGCTGCAGCACTCGCTAAAGAGACGCTCCCCGCAGGCTGCGAAATCCCAGTCCTTCCACCGCAGCGGAACCTCGCGGGGGAAAGGGGCGTGTCCCTCTCTCGGCGGCGAAGGGGCGTGTCTCTTTGGCGGGGGGGGGAAGAAAGAGTGTCGGCCCCGCCCCCTTCCCTAGGGTGGTGCGTGCGCGCGCGCGCAGGCTGGGGAGCAGCGGTGGGCGTGGCCCACCGCGGAGCCCTTTTCCCCTTCTCTCTCTCTCGGGGGGCGGTTACCTAGGCGATGACGTCAGCCCCGGCCTAGGGATGGGGAGGCGGGCTCAGCGGGGCGGAGAGGCAAAATGGCGGCGGAGGCGGCGGGCGCCGCTACTGCCTCAGGGGCGCCGGAGGAGGCTGCGGGGCCGCGGCGGCGGTGGCGGCGGCGCTGAGGAGACCCTGAGCGAGGCGGGGACGAGCGGCGGCGCGCTTTCGTGCCTGTGGGCTGCTGCTGCTGCTGCCGGGAAGGGCGGCGCGCGTGTGCCTGTCTGAGGGGTCTCATGTGCGGCGGCGGCGGCGGCGGCGGTGGTCCTTCGCCCTCAGGAGGAGGAGAAAGAGGCGCCTCATCCCGGCGCTGCGCCCGCTGAGCCGGCTCCCGCGGCGGGAAGGCGGCAGGATGAAGTTCGCCGAGCACCTTTCCGCGCACATCACCCCGGAGTGGAGGAAGCAGTACATCCAGTATGAGGTAAGCTGCTGCTGCTGCCGCCCTTGTGAGGGTCGAGGGGGGTCGGGGGGGGGAGGGGAGACGCAGCCAAACCGGGGTGGGGGGGGATGAATGTCTTTGAGGGGTCTGTGTTCGGTTGTGAGGGGTGGGCATAGCGCGGTGTTTTGGTCTTCGGAGGAGGCGTGGAGGAAAAACAAGGGGTCTTTGTGGGTGGGTGGGGGGGTGGAGAGAAGTCACCCCGGGAGGGGAAGGCCGAATGGGTTAGGATATGGCTTAGGATATGGGTGCGCAAGGCTGAAAAGTATGGTGGGTGGGTGTGAGCAAACAAACAGGAGAGGCGAAAGCGCTTGTTTTCGAAGGGGGAAATAAACAGCTCCCAATTTATCTTCCCCACCCCAATTCTAGGATATCTGCGGGTGCTCAGGTGCGCCCCAAGCGCAAAACTCCGCCGCCCCCGCCCCCCTTGGTGCGCCGCATTCTCTCCCCCCCCCCCCGGACTTGGCTCGGGTCCCTCCCATCTCTCGCGCGCCAGCCAAGTTTGCGGCGCTGCCGCGCAAGGTGGTGGTGCAGCTGCAGCAGCTTCGACCTCCTCACCTGCCTCGTTGCATTTGGTCTCTCCTTCCACGGATTTCCTGAAAGCGCATAAATATATATATTCTCTATTTTTTCCCCTTACCCCCATGGCAATCCGTTTCGGGAAACTAGCCTTGGGGGAAGGAGCAGGAGCCCAAGCAGCCTCCCTCCTCCTTTGTTGAAGGGTGCAAGGCTGGTCTCCTCCGCCACTGGAATTTTATTATTTTTTAATGGCTGCAAAGCCCCCTGTATCAGTGCTGTGATAGAACATTGCGGGGCTGCGGGTAGAGAGGAACTGTAAAGGTTATCTGGGAAGCGCTTGGGAAGGAAGCTAGGTGGCACCCTATCCCAGGGTTATCAATACCCTCCAATTCTGTCACTTGGAATTTTCCATATCAATTGTTTGTAACTCTCCTTGATCAGATGCCCGAGTTGCTATATACCAATGGCCTAATGCTGCTTAACCACGTTTTGAGAATTTGCCTGTGTTGGGCTTGAGAGCAGTGTGGTGAGGATCTGAGTGTGAGCTGCCCTTGTGGGTGTGGTGATTCCTGGAACTGGTTCAAGGAGACTGGTTGCCAGGCCCATAACATCAAACTAGATCGGGGGTCGGCAACCTGCGGCTCCAGAGCCGCATGCGGCTCTTTAACTCCTTTGCTGCGGCTCCGGGGCGGAGGCGAGGGGAGGAGGCGCATTTTCTGGGCGGAAACACGCAAAAAGCCGCTTATGATTGGATCAGTCCCTCGGGCGCCCCTCCAGCAGAGCGCCGCTGGCAGCCAGGGACAGGAAGTTGATAGCTGTGTTGCTTGGTAACCAGGAAGTTGCGGTCGCCATTTTGAGCTAACCACGTGGTTTGGCCCGGCGGCCATTTTAGGTGAGGCACTCTGTTGTGGGAATTGGATACTCAGGCTTTATAAGTGACAATATAGCTCAATTGGTGGATTGGAAGAGAACAAGTTATTTAAGTTAAGCATTTTAAGAGCTCATAGAGGTTTGACTCTGAGTGTTATTATATTAAAGCGCTTTAATTAGGGCTTTAGCGCTCCAAGGATATATATGCAACCCTGAAATATAATTAATTTGATTGCTTTAATAAGTGCTTGCAGTAGTCAACTTATTGCTTGATTCCAATTGTATTTAAACTTATCGAGTGTGGATTCATTTTGGTAATTTAATTCATTTGGTTGGAACTTTAAATTCATTTTGGTTGACTAAGAGAAAGGGCAGATCAATTGCTGCTGGATTCTGATTGTATATCAATTTAATTTAATTGATTAGATTCATTTGGTTGATTTAAGTCCTTTGGTTAGTTAATTAAGAAACAGTATTTATTATTGCAGGCCAATTTAATTACTTAATTCCGTTTAAATTAATTGGAAGTTGGTTCATTAGGCCAACTCATTTTATTTAGTGGTTACTTTAAATTTATTTGCTTGATCAGGAGCAAGGGCAGTTACTGCCCCCTGCCTACAGTGCCCACCCCTTCTGTTTAAAAAACAGTTGAACGCATTATATATATATATATATAATAATAATAATATTCAAAATAAGATAAAATAAATAAATAATAAATAATAAAAAAAACTTTGTCGTCCCGCCTTTGCAAGCAGGCTGCATTGAAAGGAGGCATATACACTGGTCACTGTTTTGAAGGGGAGTGAAGAACACACACTCAAAAAAAGGTAACTTGTTAATGTAATGTTTATTTCTATGAGGAGGAGTAATTCTGAGGGGTCAAACACAGAAATAATAAAAAGTGTCAAAAAAGGTATTTTTATAATGATGAGGATGACATTGGACCCTCATTATTAATTATTATTTACATCAGGCACTGATTATGATTTATGGTACACTGGGGCCCTGATTAATTTTCTATGGCATTTTGGGCATTGATTATTGGGCATAGCAAGTCGCGGTCGCGTGGAATTTGTGCTTTGTGACCGTTTGAAGTGGGGGTTTTTTCTTGGGAGGCTGGGCGACGGGAAGAGAGGGAGGCTTGTGGTAGCGTCAGGGCTTGTCTCTAGCAAAGTAAGTCCTCGCTATTTGGTCACATGCGCAGCATTCTCCTTGTGGGGGTTAGGTGGCATATATACAGTGTTATATTTGTTTTAAATGTTGCAATGTTTTTGCGGCTCCCAGTTGTTGTTTTTCTTCGGAAACGGGTCCAAGTGGCTCTTTTTGTCTTAAAGGTTGCAGACCCCTGAACTAGATACATGAAGGCCTGCAAAAATACAATCCCTCCGTCCCTCCCCTCTTTTCTGGACCCTCTCATCTCTACTCCTCATATTTCTTTGAGGTTTGGCTTTAATGTCTATAGTTTACCTCAAAGATTTTATCTTCCTTCTGTCAGTACCTTCTGTTGCAGTTTTGATTATTCATTGTGTTTTATCCCTTTGAGGCTTTCTCCAATAATGCAACACCTTTCCATTTGTCATATCTGTGGCATGGATTTTCTCCAAAAAGTAATCAAGTGTACAAGCCAAGCATCTATCCACCTAGAGCCCTCATGCTATCCCTTGTTTTTGTGAGTCTCAGCTGCTCTGTCTTTTGTGGTTTTTGACTGGGTTAGGCAGTTTTCGAGAATTTAGAAAATATATCTGGGCATTTCTTCCTACAGTTTCCATTGTTTGTGTGTGTATTGACTTCAAGTCCGTATAAGGAATATAGTATAAGCATGAATGCAAGTATTTCAAGAGGGAATTGATCACATATTTAGTCAGGTGTGTCAGTTCACCACACACACACACACAGGTGTATATATATATATATATATATATATATATATATATATATGGTCACATGTAATTATTTAGCTACCCTTTTGAAATTTGTTTTTGTTTCTTGTTTGCTTAGGGGGAAATAATAGCTTCACAAAATGCCTGATAAGCTTTAAAGAGCATGTTCTTAGTGAGTTTGCCATACAAAGACTTGGGTTTTAGCAAGAGCTTAGATTCTCTCGGATTGTCTGCTATCCTGTCATTTTCACTTGGATTCTGAAGAAGATAACCATGTACATGTAGTCTCCAAATCAACCTATGATTTTCACTGACATTGGAATTTGAGGAAGGGCAAGTGGCTGTTAAAGCGATCTTTGTTAAAGGACAGCACTGAAGCTTTGGGCGTAACATCTCAAATTTAGATGCATGGAGAAATTAGTAGGAAAACATACAGATTGCATTCACCCCTACAAGTAAACAAGGATGAGAGACCTTTTTATTTTATGTAGTCTCCGTAAGTGTGAAAAGCAGCTCAAGGGCTGTGAGAACTTTATTTCAAATGTTCTTTTAGATGGCCTGAAATGCTCAGTCAGTTGACTTTTGCCTAATGCATAAGTAGCTTTTCAGCACCACTGTCAGTTCTCTGCATGCAACAGCTTGGAATTATATTCAGTCCGGTAGACACTGAGCAAAATGCGTTAATGTAGTTTTCCAATAGCTCCTCCTAAAAATGAAGTAATGAAGAATATTGCTGCTTAAGTGTTGAGACTAAATAGGTTTGGCATATTCATAACAGTGTTACTATTAGAGGGGATTATACATACAATGGTATGTATTTTTCAAAACACTATTTTTCTGTTAAGTGTTTAATAAACTCTGACTGTTACAGCAGATGCCATTACATCCACGTGTTTGCCCCCACCCTGGTTGAGGTTTGTAGAGGGTGCATCAGGGAGACAGTAACTTTCAGGAGGCTTGAATTGGTCTAGGAATTGCCAGCTGTGATCCTGCTTTGGAGTTTTATGGGGACATGGATTCTGTAAGGATCTTGATGGCAAACTATGCCTTTATTTGTACCTTATTCATGTTAATATGTCTACTCAGATTCTTCAGCTTAAGCAAAACTCAGATAACCTTATCTATTTGTCAAGGACAACTTAGAAAAAGCTTTTTTTAAAATTTTTTTCAGAAGTTCTTACACACACACACACAATAAATCACATTAGATAGGCCATAGTGGACATAATAGGGATGCAGGTGACTCTGTGGTTTAACAGGGCTTGCCGATCAGAAGGTGGGCGGTTCGAATCCCCGCGATTGGGTGAGCTCCCATTGCTCAGCATGTCTCGAAATCATGTCAAAAGTGCAAGCAGATACATAGGTACTGCTCCGGCGGGAAGGTAAATGGCTGTGCGCTGGCCACATGATGCGGAAGCTGTACATCAGCTCCCTCGGCCAATAAAGCAAGATGAGCGCTGCAACCCCAGAGTTGTCTATGACTGGACCTGATGGTCAGGGGTCACTTTACCTAGTGGAAATAATAGGACTACCTGTCCCAAATTAGAAGCTTGTTTTGCATCAAAAGTTGTTCATAGGAAGAAGAAACTAAACATAGGTCTTTTGCTGGTCACCTCAAGTTTATGAAACCATAGCTCCTCCTAAAAAGGCGTTGGTATAGTTTGTGGTTATAGTGTAGCATGAACAACTGGGTTCAAATACCTATTTAGCGCAAAGCTTAGAGGCAGAACTTGGGCTGGTAGCGCATGTTTGGCTTAACCTATCTCACAGGGTTGTTAGGATAAAAAGGGAGGACTATCCCTGGAGCCCTGATCAAATTCTAGAAAGGATGGGCTAAAAAACTCTGCTGCTGCAACTTGTTTTACACTCCCATTCATGCTTACGTAACCCAGTTGCTGTTCCAAGGAAAGCTGGTTTCTGTGTCTTGCTATACATTAAGCAAAATTTGTCTAGCATCTCCGGTCTTTTGCATAATTTTGTTTTTATTAGTCATGGGAAGGAACAAGGAGTTTATGCCTTGGCATAGAAGTGATAATTGCCTACAATAGACAAGCCAGTGCTGCCTCAGGCTACTGAGTCTTCACCAGGCATTGCATGTTCATGCTTCAAACATACATCAGTCAGCAACAAGGTGCTGATTTAAACATTAAAGCTCTAGAGAAGCTGCTTCATAACCAGTGCAAAGTTCCATATTTTTTCTGTGCTCGTGCTGCATCATCATGCACATTCTAATCTAACCTAAGCCCTGAATACCTCCAGAACAGATTAATATTAATAATATTTGTGAATCTATTGAAGAGGATGCAAACAATTTTAGCTGTAAAGTAGCCCACTGCAGGAACAGATGGGGGATGACCAGGTTCTAAAAATCAATACCATTTGAAAAAGCTCTGCTAGGCAGCATCTTAATAGCATGTTGTTGTTGGACCCCTGCCATCAACACTGACATGCCACAGAGTTTCCACCCTGAGAGCTGATACAGCACCGTGGCTGGAAGACTAGTTGCGAACTGTCTGATTTGGACTTTGCCTCTGCCATGAACTTGTTAGTGGCTTTCAGCAAACTCAGTCTGTTTAGTCTCTGCTCTGCAAACCCCATCTCATAAGGTTGTTATCACAAATGTCCAGTTCTTTTTTAATACTGTTTACTGCTTGTGAGATTCAGCTTGAGTTCTTTATCTACTTTATAGCCATCTTGCTTGCAGCTTCAAGACATGCAATTCCCTAACCTGGGTCTGTTATTAAAGTGTTAAAAAAGTTGGGAGGTCCGGTTATGGATCTGTGGCATGATGGAGGGTTTGACCTTTACTATTTTTTTTGTGGGCTAGTTACTTGGCACTGCTAATTGTTTTAACCTCCATCAGCCAGTGCCAGTGGCCTGAAATGATGGGAGTCATAGTTTCTAACATCTGGAGGGCACACATTGGATACCTGGTCTACTCCCACTCTAGTGCCTAATGGATGGTCTCAAGTCTGGTGACTGGAACGCTGTCCCCCAGCTTTTGGTTCTGGAGGGATTTCAATATCTGTCAAGGCTGTCTTGTCCGGTTTGGCTCAGGATGTCCACCATGACAACTGTGGAATTGTCCCAGTATGGTTTTGGCCCAGCACATTTAGCAGGATTTCAGCCAAGTCTTTCATAGTGAGGCTTTATTAATCGGTGTTGCATTGTGGCATGGCTTAATTGTGTCACAAAAAGACTTGTTTCAAATATCCTTTACACTTTATTGCTGAATGTAGAGCAGATGCATACAGTTAACAAAATTATTATTTTCTATAATGCGGGTCACCAATGTTTTGAGGCCAGTGGGCACTTCTGGAATTTTGAGGAAATGTTGAGGGTGCTAGTTGCAAAATGACTGATGGGGTGTGTGTGTAGCATAATGGCTTCCACTTCGTAAAGGGATGAAGAACCAACAGGACCACAAAATTCTGAGGGTGTGGCCTCTGTGAGGTGTCCTGTGGAAAAAGGCACCTACATCAGCCAGAGCCACACTTGCTCACAAAGAAGCTCTTTGCACCTCTTAACTGTTCAGAATAGATGGGAGCATGGGCATCCGATTCTGGCATCTAGTGGGGGCATACTGAGATGCTGAACAATTGATGACAGGAATGTGGCAGGAAGAGCAAATTGCTCCTCCTGTATTGTGGATTTTTGAGAGTTTTCTGACACCTTTTCAGTGAGTGCTGCTGGGCACACTGACACCTGAGCATCATGTTTGTGATCCCTGCTCTATAATCTGCTGGCACATCAGATGGGAGTGGATTTAGTCACTTTTGCAATCAGTGAACACAATAGATTATTCATATACATATGTTTCATTTTCTCAGCCTATACTTTGTTAGAACGGAACATGACTGATACGCTGCTCTTCTTCATGATATTGTAGAAAAGACATTTATCTTGATTGACTCCATATGGAGGCAGTAGTCTGTAGAAGAGGAGACAGAAGGTTTCATGAATGCGTTGGCTTATTTTGATTTAAGAATGAAGAGTTGAAAAGGAGACCACTCATTCTCACAAATTACAATTTTTATACTCTTTATTGCCACCCCTACACTTAATTCAAACTCATCAGTATTTGATTCTATGCCTGTACATTATGTGGTGAATTCTGAATGCCAAGTTAGGGTGTCTTTTTGCCAAATCTGTAGCTCGGTTTGTTAAATCTGAGTTACAGGACTAATTTGAGGTGTGATGTGTACTGAACCTTTAAAGGAAATGCTTCAAATGTGTGTGAAAATATGCATAGTGTCAAACATGGAAAATTTGTATGATGTCTAAGTACCTGTTTTATTTAAAATTTAAGTGTAGAATTTGCACAGTGTAAATAACAAGGAACCCAGACTGTACAATAATTTAACTAAATTGACAAATTGTTTGATTTTGAAGGGTCATTGTAGATTTTGCAATGTCAAAAGGACACATGAAAAACACTAAAGCATTGAAATAGTATCCCAACTAATATTTGCTGCACTGCCTTTCCTGTCCAGACAGCTGGTGGGATAACTTTTTTTTAAAGTAGCTGTGAATGCAAATTCAATCCTAGGGGATTTACCTGACAGTTTCTTGAGCATTAGTTTGCTGAGGTCCAAAAACCAGATAATGTGCTAATGGATCCAGTGCCTTGGGCTGCATTTTGTCACTTTTTCTGTTCTCTCCATTTGAAAGGAAAGTGCTGTTTCCATTTCTTCTTCTATCCCATTTTGAGGTGTACACCCCTCTCTCTTTTCATGCACTTCAGTTTAACTCGTGAACTTTGCACTCCTCTTGATTACATTATATCTTTCAGACTTGATAATTTTTTCCACAAATTTTGACAAGAGTTGCTGTCGTAGAGGGTGAGGAAATAGGAAGTGATAAGGAACAGGGACTGCAGGTGGTCCTTTGCTTTGACTAATGTATTTCTCATTAGCATCCTCCTGCCTTGAGCCCCATTTTCTAAACCTATAGCAGATAATGCCAATGATTTCAAAATTTCTCTTAAGTAAAGGCTAGAGGCTAGATTTTTTGTGATGATGATAATTCTGTACAACATGTTCTCCATGTTCCATACGTTAAGTAAGAAAATGTAAGTAAGTAAGGAAATGGTGCAAATAATGCTAAATATGCTTTTTAGAACAATCTTGCATTGTAGATGGTTGGGTTAGATGGCCTTTCCAACTCTACAATTCTATGAAATCCTGTGATTCTATGACTGATCAGTGCAGTTCTCAGGATGAGCAATGCAAGTGCTATGTTAGTTGGAGCTTAGCAGTGTGAATTACTATTACAAGGTGTGAAGCTTGGAGTGCTAAATAAAAAAAATCTTGTTATGCTGTGGACTGCAGCTCCAACTCTCCTTTTTCTCCTTCCTTAATTTCTCTAGAGGTCTGTCTGACTTGATAAAGTAAGGCAAGGAAAAAGAGGCGGTGGAGCATTGGGGATAGATAACATGTCTACAAGTGAGGAAATTAAGCAGTTGGTTGGTTCCTGGTGTTACTTTTGTGTGTGTGTGTGTGTGTGTGTGTGTGTGTGTGTGTGTGATGCTGCATTATCCTTGAAATAAAATGTTGGGAAGCAGTTAATACATAAATCAGGAAACTGATTTGGGGAATGAACTTAATGGTGTTCATCTGCTAAACTTTTCAGATAGAGATGATGTTCCCTCATTACTCTTTAACAAAGAAATGGCTTTTCATATCTACTTTGCAAAATTACAAACTTTAGTTGACAGGGTGTGCACCAACCACAAAATTCTGTTTGGATTCCAACTAGGTGCTTCAGAAAACAGACCAGTTCTGTCTCAAGCACTTTGGAGGCGATCTGATTTGGTAAAACAAATCTATTACGGGTAGGGCTGGGAGATAGCTGGTTTTCAACATCATGATATATTGCCAGCTAAACATCGCCATATACCAATATATCAAGATATCTGAAATAAGGATGGAGCTATAAAGAGGGATTGGCTGGCTTCATGGTTTTTCCTGCGTTGAGATTTTTCCAGTGGCTGCTCTTGTGATTCGCTGACCCCTTACAGGAGGCAGGGGAGAGATGAGCCAGCAGAGTTAACATTGGTGCAGGAATTGAGAGAAGCGTTGGCTGGCTTCACGTTTTTCCCCACATTATGATTTTTGCATAGCATACAAACATACACACATTGTGATTCGCAATATATTGCTAGATCAAAAATTCATGAAATGGACTTTGAACCAGTTTGGGATGATATATTGCCCAGCCCTACCTGTCAGTTACACAAGAGCTATTCCTTCCTCTTTCCCCCATTCTGGAGTCTTCCCTTGCTTAGGGAGCAATGTTTCTTTTTGCAGACGCACTTCACAGTCGGAATGCCCAAAGTGCCACCAGTGAGAAATTGCTTTGTCTCTGACAAGTCCTGAATCTGTTCAGAGCAGCCTGCTTAGGTTATTGATTTTGGATTTTTTCCAAATCTAATGCACATATTTAGTTAGCAGTTTTTAATATCTATTTTGCCACTACTGTTTGTGTCTCTTTAATTGTAGCTTCTGGCCTATCATTACTTTCTTCTTGGGATCAGAGTTTAGGTAAAGACTCTAAAGTTGGATTTGTCAGACTAAAGTCCATAGTCCTACAGTGTTTACAAGTAATCAAGACTAATTCTCCAGCAGTTTCAGTAGCATGAATCTGGTTGATTTAAATCGCCAAGGGGTAAAAAAAATTTCCACACACTAAAATAATTCCTAAATATTCAGGTTGCTATAATGATAGAAACATAGTGACAATGCAGTTCTAACTCTGAGCCAGTTGTAGAGATCAGGTAGTTGCTAAGCATAATAGACATAGAAAGTCACCCAGATGGCTTAGTGGATAAAACCCATGGCGACCTGCCAGTCCTTGGCTCCGAGTGCCCAGCTATAATATAAGCACATGGGTTAATGTGCAGTGACGACAGGCAAGGATGTTTTCCCCAACTATGTTACAAAGAGAAGTAGCATAAAAGCAGCTGTTTGTACGAATATAATCAGTTCAGTTTTACATGTTTGCATTAAGTTGATATTTCATTTAAAGCCAGGTTATCTCAAAGGGATGCCAATGATAACTGAAATGTGTTTTTTTAATCTCATTTTTAATAGTTCAAGGAATTAACAATTTTTATCCCTTATGGTGGGAACTCAGTGACTTAACCATACAGTGGTACCTCTGGTTAAGAACTTAATTCGTTCTGGAGGTCTGTTCTTAACCTGAAACTGTTCTTAAGCTGAAGTACCACTTTAGCTAATGGGTCCTGCCGCTGTTGCGCAATTTCTGTTCTCATCCAGAAGCAAAGTTTTTAACCCGAGGTACTATTTTTGGGTTAGCGGAGTCTGTAACCTGAAGCGTCTGTAACCTGAAGGCTCTGTAACCCGAGGTACCACTGTACTTGCAACTGATGCAGTTCCAACCATTTCATCACCCACTGTTCCTTTTTTTGATTACCATTCCTTTTTTTTTTGATTACCATTCTGTTGGCTACACCTGCCTTTTATTTTAACAACTCACCTGGTACATATGGGTGACCAGTAATTCCATGCTGGTGAGCAAGGTGTTGGAGGGATGGACTTTTCCAGTGCTTTTATGTCAGGCTGCTTGATTTCAAAAGCTAGCCACAGAGGAAGGAAAGTTTCTTTTTTCTAAAGTAAAACACATTAAAAACTTTCCCTCTCCATAACCAGCATGGGAATGCAATTAAATGTTGTTGTTGTTGTTGTTAGCAGAAGAGTAACTTTTGCAGGCATATTGAAAAGGCAGCCAACTTTGCAACAATGAATATACTTTTAAATCAGGTAAACAAGATTAAAGGGTCGGATGACTCTACGTCAGTGTTTCCCAACCTTGGTCCTCCGGCTGTTTTCGAACTACAATTCCCATCATCCCTGACCACTGGTCTTGCTAGCTGAGGATTATGGGAGTTGTAGTCCAAAAACAGCTGGAGGCCCAAGGTTGGGAAATGCTGCTCTACGTATTGTGATATGTGTGGCATTTTTCCTTTGCAGAATTAAGAGTGCTTAAACCTTTTGAAATTGATAGACTTAATTGCATGTAAGCCTAAGTATGCATTGGGTCAAGCAGAGCAGCATGAGGTTGGAAGGGTAGATCTGTGAAAATGGAACTTTTTGGAATGTGGTATTAAGAGTTAACTCCAGAAGACGTTTGTGCCTTTTGGCGTTGTGAGGGCAGGAAAGGAACTTTTATAATAGAGCTGTTGCTTGCCCATCACTCCTTTACAAGCATATACTGCTGTAAGAAGCCAGTGAAATTGAGTGTATTGCCCATGTGTTTGGCAAAGAGTGGAGGTGACCAGAAAGTAACAGGATTTGTAGATTGTGTTGTAGTTGCTGTAGTTGCTTCTAGTAATTTTCTGAGTTCTGTATATGAATTAATGCTGTCATGCTTAAATTGTTGTGAAGAGACTTCAATGTCTCTTCTGAAATAGCATGGGTTCTGTGTAGGTTTGCTCAAAAGTAACCCCCAGTGAATTCACCAAGCTTGTTCTACGCTAAGCCTGTGTGAAGTTGTAGCCTAAACTTGCATGAAAAGAAACATGGCAGAGGTTTTGCAGGGAATCTGTCATTGGGGATAAAATGTGCTGGTTATTTTTCTTCTTTCAGCTCCCTGCTGAAAATGGGGTTTGCAGGCACCATCAGTCACTTGGTTATCATACTTTCAAAGTCCTGTGTGGTTTCAAACTGTATCAGCTAAAGTCATGGTGATATCAGGTGATAGGAAGCTCTGCCGAACTGTCAGAATTGCCTACATGGGTTATGGGACCTAAGCACCCACCTGCTGGCTAGGAAGGGTTCCCTACACCTAACCCATTTTTTAATATTTAATTTTACTTGTATTTAGTAAACAAAGCTAAAAACTTTGAAGTTTTCAAGCTTGCCCAATAAATAATGCATAAATTTTATACATGTGTATATTGTCTGCCTTTCATAGAAAGCTCTTTTGGCTGAAATACATTGGGCTGTCAATAAACATAATCATTCTGAGACGTAATCTCTTTTTTTAATGTTTCATTTGAATGCTTTCTGATGGGTTTGTGTGTGTGTTTCTTAGTTTATGTTGAATGTCTGAGTCCAGTGAAGAAGTTAAAGGGCACACCGAGTTTTACATGTTAAACAGATTATGGCAATGAGACCTCAGCTATTCAGGATCTAGGCTGCATATGATTTAAAAGCTAATATTTACATAGGTTAGCCTTACTTTTAATGCAGGCACCTCTGATCATCTTGAGGCTTCACACCCAAAGTTGGTACCATGTTTCTGGAAAAGCCCAAAGCCAAGCTTGTTGAGCACTAAGCATGCACGGGATCTGCTTTCTTTGCATGCAGTTGTTGCATCCTGGGGAGCAATAGACAAACTGTAAGCTTTGCAAAAACAATAGTGTGTTGTAATTAGAAAGCCTGGACTTTAACCAAATAGCTCAGCTATGAAAGACATGACTGCAGCACAGTTGTCTTGTAAACTGGATTGAATTGATCTCTATTGTAACACGATGAAATTCTGCCAGGAAATAAGTGACCTTACTGATTTTAATAATAATATCTTGACTTTCTGTTCAAAAGCTACATTATTGCAGTGCTGCATAATGCTAATATAATCTGAGATAATCCCCTTTTGCTATATTCCAACTAATCCTGAGGCAATCTGTTAAACACTTACTTAAATAACACTACTTAGAAAATGGAGAATCTTAGAAGCCTAGCAGCTTCCTTGCTCTATAAGTTTATGTAGCAAGTTGTTGCCTGTACTACATATTTTTGGTAAACGTGTGGTATTTATTTAATTTTTTATACTACAAAAAAGTGTAATGAAATAAAAGTTCACATTCCATGTCAGCCTGGAGGCATAAAATGACTTTCATTGCTACTTGATTTTAGATAGATGGATCAAAGTGATTGAATGTGTTTGTGCTTACAGATTTAACTTTTCCTCCCTCTTTTTTTTTGGGGCAGGCTTTCAAGGAGATGCTGTATGCAGCTCAGGACCAGGCTCCTTCTATAGAAGGTAAGTGAGCTAATTCTTCCCTTAGCATTTGGAATTGGAGCTCCCATACATCACATTTTTGAACAAAGCTTTTTCAAAGTGGCTGCATAATAAGTCAGAGGCTAAAATACATCTATGTTCTTGCATAATCTTAAAATTTCTATCATCTTCCCGTTTTGTTTTCAAAATCCAATTCAGTCTGGTTTTTGCTCATTTGCGTAGGGAAAAAGGTGGGGGGAGGGGGAAGAGTTGCCAAGAGTAAAAATGAAGAAAGGGAGGTAGTTAGAGCTCTATGTGATCACTGAATAGTAGTCAAAACTTTCCATTCAGCATCTTCATGGACGATGGTGGTAGAATGGCCACTTGGCAGCAACTCGGAAGACTTATTATTCACTAGAGTAGAGATGGTGAATCTTTGGCCCTCCAGGAGTTGGACTCTTCACTCCCATCAGTTCCAGCCAGCGTGGCCCGTGGTCGGTAATGAATGCAGTTGTAGTCTATCTGGAAGGTCCCCCCTCACTATTGCTACCCTAGAGGAAAAGCTAAATATTGCTAAAGGGAGAGCTAATCTGATAAGAATGAAATTTCGAAAGCACAGATTGCACACAGACCGGAGAGAAGAACTAGGGCTGTAAGCCTTTACGGATTGGTGTGATTTATTAGCTAAAACTTTAATCACATATTAGTTAATTAGGAAATAGCTAGCCTTATTGAACAGTCTTTCTTTCTTTCTTTCTTTCTTTCTTTCTTTCTTTCTTTCTTTCTTTCTTTCTTTCGTACAGGCAACCCCCATTTTGCCCCAGGGGTTATGTTCCGGGTCATGACATGTGTCGGAGTGTGCATAAGCCTGCCCCTGGCCCCTTTATGCCCCCACCCTCTCCTTTGAATACACACAAACAAGAAGTTGTCTTACGTTGAGTTCTGTGATTTTTTTGGATACCCCTTAGACTAACAAATCTTCTTTATGGCATTGTGGACTAGAGTCTCCTTTACATGAGATGCATGAAGCATGCTCAGATGATAGGTTTATACACATATACAAGCAGTGGGGAAATGTGAGCAATGAGGTCAGATAAAAATTGGGAGATTGAATCTAAGCACTGCCAGTTTTTCTGGGAACATACCTGCTAAACTTGTAAATTACAGACTTTCCTCTTCAAAGTGATTCCCTGCTCCCCCAAATTAAAACCTGCCATCTTCATTCAGTATATTAAAGGAGCAGTGAGCTGTCGGTAACATTGCTAAATAGAACTTAAGCACTGTCCAGTGTCACTGGGTTAGTCAGTGGCAAACGGAGTATTGCGTTTTAAAGCTCTGAGCAGCATGATCTGCTGTTCTAAACTCCTTCTGTTAAAGGGCAATCACAATGAGTTTTGCTCTTCCAGAAATAGAACTGCAGTTATTTGAACAAAGGGAACAATAAATCTGATGGTGATGCACCTAACCTGATGTCTTGTGGTGTTTTCCCCCCTGGAAAATAAAAATGATAGTTTTCCTCCCGCCGTTGCTCTCTGTGTTGGCTACGGATTCACCAAATGCTGCATCTGACTGGACACCTGATGTTTTAGTTTCAGTTTTTAGGAACATTTGTTTATCTCAGTAGCAGGGCTCATCTCTCAATTGCCTCTTCCTTCATTGGCCGTCTTTATTTGTGTGAAAAACTAGGAGTTACTCGATTGGATAAACTAACTGCTCCCCCCCCCCCCGCAGCTCTGTTCTAATACTGATGTTAAAATTCAAAGCTGTCTTTTGACTCTGCAATTGTTTAATCTCTTTTGTTTCCCTTGCCGCAAATTGGTGGTCAAAAAATTCCAGTGCTGCTTTATGCAGGTGGTATAATTCTTCTTTCATTATCCCAGGAGCTATGAGAAGCAGAAAGGTTTTTCATACAATAAGCCACAAGGTCTTGCACACATTGTTAGTTTGACCACACACAACTTTCTGCAAGAAATCCTTTGGGCATAACCAGTTGAATTCATGACATCCTTCTGCCTGATCACTTTTGTAGCAGTCAGGTGATGCTGTCAACAAGGATATGAAAGAAATCAAACATGATTTTGTTTTAAAGAAAAAGAAGGTAAAGAGATACAAAAGTAGCTTAACTTTCCTATTTTTTTTTGTCTTTATATCATCAAACTACTACAATTTACCTCCACATGTTGACTACCTAACATCCCATATGGCCTCTAATGCACATAGTAGATGAAAATAGATTCAGAGGTACTTATTTGATGCTTTAAAACTTGCTGGTGTCCCATGGCTCCTCCCAGCTTCGTCTTCTTAGAATGCCTGACTATTTTTGTTTTATAAAGTCAACATATGACTTAAATTAGTGTAGTGGCTTTCCTTTGGGAACTAACTTTTAAAAAAGTGTGTGGCAGTGTTTATTGCCTTAGGTCAAGAGAAGGGTTAGGGGTCAGTGGGAAGTGTTACAACAAAGGAATGGAATCTCATTGGTGCAGAGCAAATTGTATTTTGCTATTTTGCCCCTAAGAAAGACTGGTTACTGGGCACTGACTGATTCTCTTTACTTGGTTAGCAGATATGCGTTTAACTCCCCAAGCTTCTTGGGATTCAGCTCTTTTCTGTGGCAGTGAAGTGAAATGTCTGTAAATTATTCATTCTGATTATGTGCCTGAATGGCCAGGGTCCACACTTGATATTTTTCAAGGATCTTTGTTCTAAAGAGTTCATGCTGAATGTTTTAAAATTGGCATTATGGGTGGGAGGGGTGGGGGAGATAACTCACTGAGCTTTGGGTTTTGTGACCAGAACCAGCACATCTGACAGCAGTCTCTTTTTAGTCCATATAAACAACAATTTTGATTATGTTTGGTATTTTTTTTCTGTTCGTTCATGCATAATTGTTTGCATTAAGCAGATATTTCCACCTTGCAGTTAAAAGACTTGATGATTAAATGTGAATGACTAGCCCCAGAAGAGACTGACTCAAAGAAACAGTATGTAAATATGCCCCTAGACAACCAGAGGGAGTGGGGCAATGGAGGAAATGAGACGAAGACAAAGGAAATTGTCTATAAAAAGTATATGAGATGACTGTACTGGGAAGAGAAGTCAGTGATACGTATACATGTTGTCTGACTCGGCACCGTTTCCATTAGCAAAAGCTTTTTTTTTTAAAAAAAATTGCTTGCAGTGTTCTCTTAACTTGGAGGTAGAATGTTAAAGCATGCTTGTAAATACGCCTACAAAAGTGATTAGCTGGCAGTTTTTTTAAATATATATATATAACCCCTGGTTTCTTTTTCTTCATGGCAGCATGAAAATGCAGGATGTTGGTCTAACAAGCTAGTTTTTTTGTTTTGTTTTTTTTAATTCTACCAAGTGGGCTGGCAGAGGAGGACTGGGTTCCTCATCTACCAGCCTGTCTACTTGTTTGGATGGAATTCCTTGTTGCCTGTGACTAGTAGGCAAGTTAATTGCAACACTACTGATTTGGATGACCCTAAGCAAACTGAAGTGTGGTGGATTCTTCTTAGGTTTGTTTTTTGATTGATTAAAACAAATGCTGTCATCTTCTTGTGATTTCAATCCCCCTTCAGTTAAAAATCCTGTGAACTAAGCAAACTAAGCAAGCTTTGATTGTGATGGTATGCAGGTAATGAGAAAACGTGAGGGCTAATTCTGCACTTTTGTGCCAAGTTTTTGCAGAGATTTCTCTGTGCAGGAGCATGAAACACTTCCTTCAGGAAGCAGATTTGAGAATGGCCATTTTCCTATCTTCAGCCTGCATTTGTGTGCCATTAACCTGAGTTTTTGTTTTAGATGCAGAAATGTCTAAGACTGGCCTGTTCCCGGCCTGTTTATGTGAACAAACAGCTTACCGTTTGAATGTTCTCTTCCCCTTATACCCTGTGATTTTCTGAATGACTTCTGGCTTCTTGGAAAAACCATAGTTTGCGCTGCAAAATGTGGCGTAGTTCGCACATATGCTTAGTCATGGTTTATTGGAACCATGGTCTGCAGATTATCATTGTGAGTTCCACCCCTCTCATACTAATACATAAAACTTA
This sequence comes from Podarcis gaigeae, assembly GCF_964106915.1. NCBI lineage: Eukaryota > Metazoa > Chordata > Lepidosauria > Squamata > Lacertidae > Podarcis > Podarcis gaigeae. Next base: position 92,810,979 of record NC_139682.1, on the reverse strand, counting down.
CATGAACAAGAATGTCTTTGCTGAATATAATTGAAATGGCAGCAGGTTCAAGATTCACCACCTTTGAATCAATGTTAACTTCATGTGTGAATGTTCCTGCTGATTAGAACTTGAATAGAACTAACTTGTAGCTTTCCATTGAGAACAGATGAGTCATGGACAGTGTCCAACTAAACGGTTCTGCTAGTGTAAGTGCTTTTGACTGTACACTGGAATTTCTTCTCACTCTCCTCTCCTCACATGCCCCTTAAATCTGCTCTGGAGAGTTGGAAGAACCCCCTGAACATATTGCTACATGCATAGTAGCAAAATTTGTTAATTTACATGCAGAGGTAGATGATTATAGAAATGACCATATTCAGTAAATTTATAATTTTAAGGGTTGGTATACAAGACAGCCAAAAACAAACCAATAACCACCTCTGCCACATGTTATTGATATGGTTCCTGAATTGTGTTGTAACTATAATAATTTATGTATTTTTGCTATTTATTAGTAACTTTAGTTCTCTCAGTACACTAACACTTTAACATTCTAATTTAAAAAAAATATTTTAAATATTTATGTTTCTAAAGTAAAGTTTAATTAACTTTTAAATGACCATATCACCAAGTTTTGCCATCTTCCTATGAATAGTTGGTATGGTTTGTTTGCATTTAGTACTTCGTTAATAAGATATGCCCCTTCATGGATCACTGCCTTGCCGTGGCGAAGGGGCTTGAATAACTCAGAGAAGCTATGAGCCTCCTTTGCTGTAACAGCACAATCCTGTCACTTTAATTTCTTCAGAATTTGAAAAAACATATGATTTTCTGTAACTGGTTGGATGGTGGAGGTTTAGAAGAAGACAAAATGGTCTTGGAATATAATTTTCTTTGGCCAGATACGGTTCCTTCTTACCAACATCCTGTGAAACCAAAGCTTCTTATAACAATTTAATAAAAAAAACTTGCTCTCCTTTGATGCTGTCCATAACAGCAATGCCAGTTTCATTTTGTTAATCTGTTTAAAGCTTTCACTATGCGGTGCCAAGCAGAGCGTCTGGATAGCTGTTTTTGTGATTAAATTTCTAAGGTATTTCAAAGGTAAACAAGGATGCATACACAGTATAAGTAAAATATTTGGCTTCCTGTTGCTGCCCATCGTTTGGTTGAAGATTAAAAATTTAGTGATGGCCATATTAATTTAGAAAAGAATACTTATGCATTAAATTCATCCATTGTTAAGATGGGTGTGCAGGACACAATTAAATTAGAAAAGAGCAATAAAGATCTTTAGGCGCCAGTGGACAGACAGTGTCTTATCTCTTAATATCGTACAGGCTTAGAAACATTCAGACACTTTTTGAGTAGTTAACAATGGTGCAGTCAACTACCATTAAAATGTTCCAGTGCTCATCAAGAACTAATTGCTGTAGGACCCCTTTGGATGAAGATAGCCATTGTTTCCCAGTTGATATTTGTTGGGAGTCCACTTCCTGGAGAGAAGCTATTTTGAAAGAGCATCAAGGGCTACTGGCCCACAGCAGCTGGAAGAGGGGGACTGAGTATTGGCCTAACCTCTAAGATGCCAGCTCATCATACCCAGCAACTGACAGTGTTTGCTCCTCTTGTGTTCTACTAGGTCCTGACAGATGTTGCAACATCTGATATTTTTATTGTGCCTAACAGCTGTGCATACTCTCCAATCAACAGAATACTGGTTGTGGGTTTTTCTTTTTCTTTTTGAACTTTAGCAATTTAGTTTATAAAGATCTGAAGATGAAAGTGGATCAATATCAAGTACCCAAATCTGAAGGGTACAGAGTAAAACTGGATCCTAGCTTCACAAGTGGTAATGTGGGGGACAATTGCTTGACAAATTGGTGCAAGGGGAGAGGAGCTCAATCCCTTCCATCTCTTGTGTTTCTTCTTGCCAGCTGCCAGGGTGGCAACTTGAATAAAATAGTCAAGTTACCGTATATATTCGAGTATAAGCCAAGTTTTTCAGCATATTTTTAATGCTTAAAAAGCCCCCCTTGGCTTATACTCGAGTGAGGTGGGCGGCGGAGGGGACGAGCGGCGAGAAAGGAGCCCTTTCTCGCTGCTCGTCCTGCTGCCGCCCACCTCTTGCAAGGGCAGGCACAGGAGCCACGGTTGGGAGAGGTGCTGTGCTGCGCTGTGCCTCTCCCAACCGGGCTCCTATGCCTGCAGCGGCTGAGGAGGAGCTTCAGGAACAAGCAGCCATTTCGGGCTGCTTGTTCCTCCTCCTCCGCTGCCACCACCAGGTTTGTGGTGTTGTGAACCAGCTTATACGCGAGTCAATAGGTTTTCCCAGTTTTTTGTCCTAAAATTTGGTGCCTCGGTTTATATTCGGGTCGGCTTATACTCGAGTATATACGATACTCAAATATTCAAGAGGCGGGTAAGCCTCACCCCTACATAATCACGTGTCGCACACTCGCACACCATTTGAATGCCTAGCAACTCCTCAAATATTTTATTGGCAACCTTCCTCTCATATTTTATGGGGGCGGGGACAAAGGGACCTTGGCTCCAAGGAGCTGGATCCTATGCCAGCTGCATTAATTTATAGTTTCGGAGCCCAACCGTGAGGAGAGAGATTTTTCAGGGTATAAACGGATGGCAATCAAAGGGTGCAGTACTCCTCCCACTTGTCATACCGCCCTGTGATTATCTCTGTTCCTTCCATTCATGTTAAGGAGGTAAACAAGTGTTGAGAAACTGTTTGTTCACTTATAATGCCTTATTCTGCTCCAGAACACACAATCATTGGATATATTTTGTTGCGTTGGAGATGGAGATGAAGCAAGGTACAATGGAGATGAAGCAAGGTACAATGAATAACTAGTATAAAAATCACTTAATGGACACATCTTTGAAGGCCAATAAGGTTAAAGGTAAAGGACCCCTGGACGGTTAAGTCCAGGCAAATTCAACTATGGGGTGCTACGCTTATCTCTGCTTTCAGGCCGAGGGAGTCAGCATTTGTCTACAGACAGCTTTTCTGGGTCATGACTAAACCACTTCTGGCGCATGGAACACTGTGATGAGTGCCAGAGCTCACTGAAACACTGTTTACCTTCCTGCCACTGTGGTACCTATTTATCTACTCTTGCTGGTATGCTTTTGAACTGCTAGGTTGGCAGGAGCTGGGACAAAGCAACGGGAGCTCACTCCGTTGCGCAGATTTGAACTGCCAACCTTACGACTAGGAAGCCCAAGAGGCTCAGTGGTTTAGACCACAGTGCCACCCACGTCCCCCATGGAAGACTAATAGCCTGAAGTAAAACAATCAACTAACTATAATTGCATAGTGTTATCAGATACTTGGCAGGGGGCTAGTTCATTATATGATTTCAAGCAGAGCATAATCATGAGTATACAGTTCTGGTAATGCAATCCTCATTAGAACTTTAGGAAATACAGTTTTTCCTCAGTCAGCCCTGTATGAGAAGCTATATATTGATTTCCCCTCCTACACAATTATTAGGATCTATCTTCCTTTATCTTTGCATCTTGTTACCATAGAGAGGCAGACTGATGTATGGTCCAAAATTAAAAGTGGGTCCCATATTGAAGATAACTGACTTGTGTATCTGGAGGACCTGCTGCACTAGAAGGCAAATTGCCCCAGTTGTTGGACAGCCATCAAGAATGCCTCTTCACAGGCTTTTGCCATTGAAATACTGCACATGAATGGAACTATCCAAGAGATACGTTTTGTTAATCTTAAAGTTCTTACCTGCTTGGGCCCTATACCCCACATAGGCTACCACTGCTTGTTTAAGAACATAAGAAAAGCCTGCTGGATCAGGCCAGTGGTCCACAGTGGTATATAAAAAAATGCATTGGATAACCTCATAGTTGGTTCACGTCTGCTAACAGTTCTACATTGTCCATTAGTGGTAAATACAGTGGTACCTCAGGTTACATACGCTTCAGGTTACAGACTCCGTTAACCCAGAAATAGTGCTTCAGGTTAAGAACCTTGCTTCAGGATGAGAACAGAAATCGTGCTCCAGCGGCACGGCGGCAGCAGGAGGCCCCATTAGCTAAAGTGGTGCTTCAGGTTAAGAACAGTTTCAGGTTAAGAACGGACCTCCGGAACAAATTAAGTACTTAACCCGAGGTACCAGTGTATGGATTGATTGCAAATGAAAAACAATGCATGAACTATCAGGCATGTAGCAATTAGGATCTATCCAACATTGACCCTGGAGAGACCTCTTTAGAGAAAGAGGCTTGGGGCCTTGTAGAGACCCCCACTCTGACTGAAAACTGTGAAGGACTTGCAGGAGTCCAAAACTAGTCTTAATAACCCCATTCAGGGATGCCTTACCTGGCACCTCCAATAACCCCTCTGACCCCATTCAGAGCCCTGTTGTGAGCCCTGATTCTCCCTACACACACACACACACACACACACACACACACACACTGGTCCTTAGGAGCAAATCACAACAATACAAACACAACATGTAGGGTAATAGTAGAAAATATATAATAGAATAATGATATTCAAATTATAGGAGTAAGCCAATAAAAGTTCATATGTACAATATAACAGTGGTAGCGAGGACCATCAAGCCGTGTGTTCAAAACAGATGTCTCAGGACAGCCTCACAATAGTCTTTCAAAAGTAAAGTCTCTCAATAGTCTTTCAAAAGTTTAGGAGCAAAGGCAGAAACTGAGCTGAACAGAAAGTATTGCCATAAATTAAATCATATTAATTTCCCAACTGTTTTCAGTTGAGAAGAGAGGTTTTTAAGAGGCCTGTGTGTAATCTGTGCTAGCTATTGCTAAATATGCTATAGCAGCATAGGATAGACTTGGAATCCTACTCCCTGTGGTGTGTGTTGCACTGTAGCATATTCACATGAACAGTAGGTTTGCTGCCACAGTGTTTGAATACTGCTGGTCTCACACTCATGTAACTAATCAATCACGAAGTGATAAGCCACATGGGTACCTGTCCTTATGTCCCCTTCACATTGTGAAGGATAAATGAGAGAGAATTAAAGAAGAGGTTGCCGGGTTTAGCTGTCTGCACATAGTTGCAGCCAGCCAAGAATCTGGATTATAGCTGCAGTACATACTGAGAAGCCTAAGTGCTGATTTTTTTCCTGGTTTTGATGTCAGTTTCATATTTCCATTATCTTGTGCATATGGTGATGATCCACAGCTGGTGTACCCAATAGTGACTTGCTTCATTGTTAAAATTTGTAGTTTTGTTCGCCATTAAACATGAACAACACTTCATGGAGATAAGACAACGCATCTAATTTTTGGGTTCTTGTTGCCTGCTTTAAATGCCTCTTAACAGATTGCTGCAAAAGCTCAGTTTTAGTGGTGATCTGTAGATGACATGCATTAGCACATCTATGTGCTAAAATGTAATTAATATTGAAATGGGTGCTAATCTCTGCTAAGACTTGCCCAATTGCAAATACTAGTAAAAAGCATTGATTAGATATAGGATTTATTTCCTGGAGCCATAAAAGCAGAGACTACTGCAACCCAACTGTGAAATGAGTTGCTGATTCAAGAATTCTGATTCTGATTAAAGGCTTTTGGTTTTTTGGGGTTTAAATTTTTATTTGCAAGAAGTGCTTCTTCTCAAAATCTGATTTTAAAGCTAATCACAATACAAGTCCCTAAGTCTGATTTGAGAGTTTACCCCCAGCCACCTGGAACAGATTTGGGGAGCACAGGGGGAGAGGACAGGGAGTGGAGTTCTGTTGGGCAAGCAAAAATCCTTGCACTGATGTAATGAGTTAGTTGGATACTGCCCAATGTAATATTACATCTTATATTCATGTATTTTTTAAGTTTGTGTCTAAAAACCCCCATTACACTACTTGAGCTAAAGGTTGCCAGGTAGGCTAGCTTGTGGTGGTTTTCCTGGTTGAGAACAATATAATCTTTTGGTTAACCATTAGCCAATACCAAAAGGCTACTGTGCAGATTTCCCTAAAACTATAATCCTAAAACATTTTCTTCAGAGGTTGATTCACTGACCACCTAAAGTAAATAGTCAGATGGGAATGGGGAGATGGGAATCCGAGAGGGTAACAAACATTAAATTTGTGAAGATCAGCTGGCATCTTAGTTCCAGAGAATGCAAGGCAAAAACTTGGCTCTCTTGTTGTACCAATTTCCTTATGATCTTTGCCAGCTGTTGTGTTGATATTTTTTATCATCTCTGTAAATGTTTACATTCCCTTCTCCTGCGATATGAAAAATGTTCATGAAGGATTACAATCCCTGCAGTCGGTAAACAGTGTAAACAGAATGATGTGGAATATTTGCAATCAGTTGTAAAGATAATCTTCACTTTACACCACAGTAAGTTCCTTTGTGTTCACTTGAACTTGCTAGTCTCATTGCATTCAAAGCTAAAACAAATGCTGAAATAAACACATGAATTAGAAGGTCAACATTTATCCTAAATGTAGAGCAGTAAAATTATGTTACAAGTATTGTAGCAAAATATGGCAGAATATTTTTCCATGGGTGGGTTTTAAATGAAATAGCCCAAAGTAGTAATAATCTTCTACTACTGAAAGCTAGTACAGTATAGATCATGGCTAAGAGACATCCATTCTAATTAGACATGCTTAAGGAATTTGATCCTTGTGGATTTCAGTATGAACTGATCTGATCTGTAGCTCCTGGATTAATGTAGAGATTGCACCTTAATTCTCCACAGGCTTGTACGCTTCCTGAATGCTCTAATGCAGTTCCTCTCTGAAACTCCCCTCCATCCTCAATTAAAATGCATTTAAAATGTGCATTTCAAAGTTTCCATGCAGGTAAAAGTCAGTGTAAATCTTATATTATGCAAATCCTGGATAAAGTTTACAAAGTCACCTGATGCTATTCTATGTATTACTGTCTTTTAAGTTTCTTGGAATGAAATTAATAGATTGTGAGAATTGTTTTGCTTAATTGATTCCCCCAAATAGCCAATATGTATTGTGCAGTAGAAGACATTGCCACATGCTAAAAAGAACTTTGTTGTTCAAACAGTGCACGAGTGACATTGTCCTACTTCAGTAAATGTGGGTGAATGAGTCTTCCCATATACCTTGGACTAGGAGATGTGATGTCAATGGCCTGCAAAGCAAATTGCCAGATACTTTTGGGAGGATAGTTATTTCCATTTTCTGGAACAAATTTTCTCTTTAACAGTGGTTGTCACTGATGTTAATAGCAGTTAAGCTTAACACTGTTTACTATAAGCCAGAATGTAAAACGGTGGTAGCCCTTGTGCCTTTTTGCTTACCAGGCTCCTGATGCAGGCTGGTAGTCTTGTACGGAACCATTATGAGCAGAGTGTTTGGATAGCATTTCAAAAACTTAAACTGCTAAATAAGCTGTTGGGATCACTTTTTGTTTTTCTTCGTCCAACCTGTGGGGAAATTGTGTGCAAAACTTCAGACAGCTCCAGCTTCCAAAACTTAAATAACTTGTTCATCCTCTGACATGTCAGCTGTTATCTGCCTAGGCAGCTTCCAGTCAGCAGAATTCAAAGAGAGGGGGCAGTGCTCCTTTTTATTTTCAAAGAGCTTCAGATATGTTGCATTGGTGAAGATATTTACTTGTAACTGGTTGCTTATCTCAGTCTTTCAGGCACTGAGAATCCGTATATTGATGTAAAACTGGGGGTGATGGGTATGGGCAAGTAGGAAATAAACTAGTCCATTTGGTTTGTTATTTAAGATCAAAAACTTGAGTACACTGTATTGGTATACTTGGAAATTAATTTCTTTTGCAGTTTACAAAGGGTGAAATCTAAAGCTGCTTGGAACGTCACTGAAAACTATTTTTAAAAATGAAGAATTGTTAAGTGAGCTTTGGAGTCTGAGAATGAATAAACTCTGACCTTAATTAAAATCAGACTAATGTCTTTAAATAGGGACACGGGTGGTGCTGTGGGTTAAACCACTGAGCCTAGGGCTTTCCGATCAGAAGGTCGGCGATTCAAATCCCCGTGACGGGGTGAGCTCCCGTTGCTTGGTCCCAGTTCCTGCCAATTTAGCAGTTCGAAAGCACATCAGAGTGCAAGTAGATAAATAGGTACCACAGTGGCGGGAAGGTAAACGGCGTTTCCGTGTGCTGCTCTGGTTCTCCAGAAGTGGCTTAGTCATGCTGGCCACATGACCCGGAAGCTGTACACCGGCTCCCTCGGCCAATAAAGCGAGATGAGTGCCGCAACCCCAGAGTTGTCCGTGACTGCACTTAGCTGTCAGGGGCCCTTTACCTTTACCTAATGTCTTTAATACAGAAATTTATGTTCATACCAAAATATTAGTTAACTAGTTAACTTGCTTTCACTTTTAACATGTTGACAGAGATCAGCTTAGTTTTTCCTTTTGTTATGTCTTTCCCCCCTTATTCTTGATGCCTCAGCCTATGAAATATCAATGCCCTGTGATTCTTATCTATTAAATAATACAAACAATTCATTATTGGAGAGTGATTTAGACTGTACTTAAGCTTTGTTATAGTACTTACTATGTAATTAAAAGTGTTTGGGATATAAAATAATAGTGTTATGTTTCTGTATGTTTGGCATGGAATTTTGAGCTTAATGTAAAGTGTTTTTGTTGTAATGGGAGAACAGCAGTTCAGTTAAAGGGTTATGTACCTTTCCATCCTCATTTATGCATATCTTTTCTTTATGGGGATCATTTTTGTACACCTTGTGTGTGAGAGAAGTAAGATACTAAATGCTTCTGCGGGGCATAAATAGATGGAATCCACTTGAAATTTGTACAGATACAGGAGTTTCATTTTCGATAACGTGAGGTTTATATAGGTAAAGGTAAAGGACCCCATGATGGTTAAGTCCAGTCAAAGGCGACTATGGGGTTGCGGCGCTCATCTCGCTTTCAGGCCGAGGGAGCTGGTGTTTGCTCACAGACAGCTTTCTGGGTCATGTGCCAGCATGACTAAACCGCTTCTGGCACAACGGGACACTGTGATAGAAACCAGAGTGCACGGAAACACCTTTTACCTTCCCGCCACAGTGGGTTGCTTATCTCAAGTTTATATACCAAAAATTCTTCATAAGAGAAGAAGCAGGTTTAGCATTTCTTTCAAAATGTCCTGGATGCTGTTTATTCAAAAATTATATTCCACCTGATAGTCCATGTTCCTGTATTAACATCTTGCCAGGTGGATGAATCTCTGCTACAGGAAAAGGAAAGGTAGTTGTGTTGGCCCATACGAAAACGTATGTATTAGGGCAATAGCTTTATTTGGCCAGCCAAAGTGTCACAAAATAGTTCAAACACTTTTGAGTTTTCTAGATCTCCTCATTCAATACAGTAATCAAGGGCGTGGGGGGCACACAGAAAAAGCTGACCTGAGATAAAACTCCTCTGTGCCTGCATCTGGTAAGAGTCATGAATACAGTACTGAAAGATACAGCAGCCATTCAAAAGAGACAGCTTTAGATGCTGTGCAGGTTTCAGGTTGCACCCAGGCCTCCTTTCTGGTGTTGTCATGTGGCTCTCCTGGACAAGCTGGAAACCAAGAACAAACCATTCTTAGTCTGGAGAAAGTAAAACCATGCACCTGGGGTCAGACACCATATCAAGCCATGCAGTAACTGAGCTCAGTGCAGCAGTAAAAACTGAGTAGTAATGAAGTGGCTCCAATCTCCTCCCCAGGAGCTTGTGCACTCTCACTAAGCCACCATGGTTTGGCTTAGTAAGGTGTTGGCAACCAGGCCAGCGCCCATCTAAAACATCCTTGTTCTTAATAACTAAGAAAGGGATGCAGATATGCAGGTGGTAGGCAGTAACTTTGTCAACCTGGCAACCTGTTGATGCAGGTGTAAACGTGTTACATTTATTCATTTGTGCCTTCATGGCATTAATTACTATATTTTTGCTTCTGAAACACTTTAGCCACTCTGGTCGTGCTATCATAATGGGACAATTTTAATGGTAAACACTGATGTAAAATACAAATCAGAGACAGCATTTGTTTTAAAAAGAGTAGAGACTGTATTTGTTTTAAAAAGAGGTCTGAAAAATTCTGCTTCACATGTTTGTCAGCCAACATATTGCTAGCATCTGTGTGCTCTCTTTCTGCACCATAGAGATATAAATTGAAGTTGCCTGATCAGTAAGAATGTCACATCCTGAAATAATCATTTGAGCAGTTAAGCGATTGTACAACATAGAACCAGTGGCTGTTGGTATTATGCATGGAGAGTACAGATAATGAAATGAGAGGCATTAGTTGTTTGAAACAGGCAGGGTAGCTACTGCTAATTCATTTTAACAGGATGGGGTTCATGTAGTCTGGGAATTTCTGCAGTGAGCGCGTGTAGCAGATCTCTCTGATGTGTTAACATCAGTCTTTGTTGTTAGAGCTTCAATTTTTGCAGATGCTGTAACCAGTACTTAAGATTGCTTACTCAATGAGAAGTCTTAATTTTCATAACATCATTAGGGCAACGATAGAGAATTGTCCCTGTATTTCTGCCTTCTTCTCCTGATAGATGGATGCTCACTATGCAACATGCAAATATTAGCTCATTTGATGATGATGTTTTTAAAAATATTTATTCAGTTGTGTACAGTCATACCTTGGGTTGAAGTAGCTTCAGGTTAAGCATTTTCGGGTTGTGCTCTGCATGCGCAGACGCTCAAAATGATGTCACGCGCATGCATGGAAGCGGCAAAACGCGACCTGTGCAGACGTGTGTTACGTTCTACTCAGGATGTGAACGGGGCTCTGGAATGGATCCCGTTCATATCCAGAGGTACCACTGTATAAGATTGAGGCCTAAAAAATGTCTGGCTCTCAACTAGTGGAACTATAGGGAATATTTCTCCAGTTCTGTGAGCATAATATTGGAGCAGAGTCCTTCCTGTATGTTAGTGGCATCTGTCTTAGTGCCCATGTGGCAACCTTACCACTTCTGTACTTAACAGGACTTGCTTGCTAACAGCCTCTTTGCTGACTCTACTGCTTTGCATGTGAAAATAGCAGTGTATGTTGATGGCTGTTATCAAGATGAAGATGCAGCAGGTTCCAGCATGGATTGAGTGACGGGTAAGAAGCTCTTTGGAAAGCTTCTGCACACAGCAGAAAGGAGCTTTTTCCTGTGTGTGTGAATTTGCACAATGCTGTATAATCTATTTTTATAGGCATTTGGGAGTAGATGAGTTCAACACAAGTGAAAGAAGCTGATTAGATTTGGGGTTGCTGTGATTAAAAATAATTTGGAAAAATGAATATTTCACATAAGTCACTACTTCCATGTTTAGCCATCCTTTTTTGTTGTTTAATCTGAAGTAAAGAAAAGGCAGCTTACTCTTAATTATAACTCACCTGCTCAGTGTAAACTACTTCAGAAAACCCCTTCATTTAGCTTGCAAAGTAGCTGCTAAAATTCCAAATCAAATGAGTAAATGCCTGACATGGATAATACCTGGCGTGTTTACTGTAGAGTTGGCTTTTTTGGCTTGGGGTATTATGATTTCTGGCGCCAACTTCAAAACTTATGCTGCCCAGCTTGTCTACCTAAATTTTTCCAACTAGTAATTTTAGTGCACTTAATTGGTAGAGTGCAGTGAATCCTCTCTATATTTGACTGTTGCTTATGCATGTTAATTATAGTAAGCTGTGTCAGAAATAAAATAAAGAACTGTGCTATGCATATTGCCAATTTAATGATAGTAAGCCCAATCTCATGTCATGGCCAGGACTGTTAATAGATATGTATTTTCAAACCAAAAGATCATGTTACATTTCTCAGTTTCAGAAGCCCACATCTGCATTAAAATGGTAATATCACATTGCCAAAGCTTCATCTCCAGGTCATGTTGGAATTTAACCAACTAAAATGCTTCGTTGATAAAAATTATATTTGGAGTGGTTTGACTTTGCACTAAGATATAGGCCTATATCAGCCGTGCCCTAGTTGTTGTGATCTGTGATGTTTTCATGAAACAAACTGCTCACACCAAGGTATTGAGGTTTATGAATGATATAGTTAAATTGTACTTTTGAAAGTAAACAGGCAGGGAGGAATATAGTGGCTTGTAATTTAAGTGATAAGCCTATATGTAAATATGGGTGCTGATCCAGCAAGCTCTTTTATGTGTGTGCATGGGTTACATAGGTACAGCAGAGCTTTCATTCCCCCCCCCCCCAGGTGACTTCTGTCCTGTACAGTCTTGCAAACTGTTCTTAAACTTGGTCTCTTAAAGCAAGGTGCCTAGGAATTAAGAAGACTAAAGTTTGCCTTTTAACTTATTTAATACTTGTTTTAAGCACTTTAATATGTCTTGGGCACTAATCTCTACGTGTTGTTTTTGAGGACCATGCCACAATCACCCCACTATGTGTAGATCTCTTCATGTGCACTATTGCTTTGGCATGTTATGTGCAGGGGCTGCAGTTCATATTGAAAGCTGTACAAGGTGGTGAAGGGTGCACGAGAGCCACCATTAGATTTTAAGCCACTTGTAAATGCTTTTATGTCATTGCTTTTCCATTGATTGTACAACATTGACTTTTTTAGGCAGATGATATTGTATGTGAATTAGCACCAAGAAGTTCCCTATTTCCTTACTTGTAAGGCTGAAGTATTCATTGTTTTCCTTTGTGAATTTTGAAAATTTGCTTCTGCTAGAAATACTTTAGCTCTGGGCTATCCAGCAATTTAAATTCTAATGTTTTCAGCATTCTAAACAAGACACACAATAGCTTAGATTTCAATGATTGTGTGTGGTCATTTGCTTTTGCAACCCCACTTTCCAGGGCAGTCCCTTGCACTGCTTGGGGATCCTTCAATGCAGCAGTGGATCTGCTGCAGGCAGCCGCATGCGGTGTGTATGTGTGGAGTTAACACTTCCTGTGGACTCATGGAGGAAACTCTCCAGGATGTGCAAGATTTTCTAACATCCAATAAATGCTTGATCAACATAGAGGTAGCTGTCCTTCACACAGTTGATTAAATTAAGTTGCCTAACTGTGAGCAGGATCAGGGTCTACAGTAGCTTGCAAAGGAGGTGGGCTGTGGGCTTTGCTGCCCACCTAATCAAGATAGTTTGGGATATAAAGGGGAAATTTATTTCTGCCATGTGTTCTTTTGACACTGTGAGAGGCAATATGCCTCTAAATGCCAGTTGCTGTGAATCACAAGTGGGGAGAGTACTGTTGCACTTAGGTTCTGCTTGTGGGCTTCCCATAGGCATCTGGTTTGCCACTGTGAGAACAGAGTGCTGGACTAGATGCGCAGCTGGCCTGATCCAGCAGAACTCTTGCCTTTATAAATTGCCCAGAGCAAAATCAAAGTCTGAGATCACCTACAAAGTACATTGTTGGTCAATGCAAATTCAGATTTTAATGCAGCCTCTCAGTTTGCAGCAGTGTCAGAAATTACAGGCATGTTTTGCTACTAATGCAGGTCCAATTGTGACCACGTGGAGATCTCTGGATGCCAGGATGGCGCCTGACATCTCCATCTGGCTGGCCTCTCCGGTTTTCTTAGGCAGGTAAGCACAAGAGCTTATTTATTGCATTTATATCCCACCTTTTTCTCCAAGGAGTACATGGTTCACCCCACTCCTCAGTTAATCCCTGCAATGACCTTGTGAAGTAGGTTAAGAGGCTGTGACTGGTCCAAGGTCACCCTATGAGCTTCATGACTGAGTGGGAATTTGAACCTTGATCTCCTAGTCCAACACACTATCCACTACACCAAACTGGCTTCCTAGAGTACTTCTGCTATGAGGTAGCTATATAAATTAAGTAGGTAAATAATTACAAAGAAAGCAAAATTGCACTTAGAAAAGGTTCTGAAATATTTCCCTTACACCTTGAATTTGTTTTGTTCTGGATTGTTTTGTTTGATGTTTTAATGTGTTGTAAACTACTTTGAGATTATTTTCTTTAAAATATGTAGTAGTATAGAAATGAAATGATGATGATGATGATAAACCTCATTGGGGAGAAAATGGAACCTAGATGTTCCATTGTGGCGACCGCAACCTAGGTTTAAGGTGCCATTTGGCGATTAGCTTAACTATCACCTAACACTGGTTTTCAGAACAGATTGAGTGTTGCAAACTTTCTTGGTTGAAATGAACATCAATGAAAAAATATTCCTTAGTTACATAAAACTTCATATAAGCTGGTGTAAATTAAACAAAGCTGGCCAAATAGTGATTTTATTACATAAGAATGCTTGAAGGCATTGAATCTGAGTGTGTGAATTATAGCCCACTTCAGAATCCTAACAGTGTGGGAACTGAACATGAACAGCATGCTTTATGTTGAGCTACCAAACGTGTGAAAGATTAAAAAACACAAATTGTGTTCCAGAGCTTTAACCCACTGAAGTACAAAAATTGGAAGGCTTAGGCATGTGAAGCCTGCAGATGTTATTGAGCTACAGCCCCCACGAGCCTGAGACTTCTCTCAATGGTCAGGGATGATTGCAATTATAAGTCCAGCAACACCTGTAGAGCACCACGTTGACTACCCTTGGAAACAGCACGTTACATAAAGAAGCATGTTTTGACACATTTTGTGAATTTGCTAATAGCAAAGAACCAAAAGCAAATAATTTGTAGTATACCCTGCTATTTTAGAACAATTAAGATGATTGGAAAAAAGTTAATTACATAATCTTATAATAATTCTGTGGCTAAATTGGCTTAACTTTGTAGCCACAGCAAATTATTGCTTTTGGTAAAGTAATGTTCTAGGTAGACAATTACCTTATTTAAGTTTTGCAATTCACTCCTTAATAACTATACTTCAAATACATTTATTCTGTCTGCATCATTTGTATCCCACTTATGTCTTAACAGGAGCATTAGAACTTCCCATATCCTCCCTTGAGTAAAGCAGCGCAAGAAAACCCCTTGTAGAAAGACTTTGTGTGGTTATGTTTGGCAGCCTGCATTTTTAAAATGTACCAAGTAGCAGTTGAATTGTAATGAAAGAACAGGACAGATAGTTTCATTTGATTACAAAGTTGACATTTGTTGCGTTTATACAGTACTTCCCATATTGAGAGGCACACCTAGCACCCAGGTGAGAGAGAAGCAAAGAAGGTATGCTACCTGAAAAGGTATCTACAGTATTGAAGTGTAAGCCTATTGGATATTATTTATTAACTGGCATATTTCCTGGCATTGAGGCTTTAGTGCTGAGAAAAGACACCCCCAATTCCTCTCAGCAGGCACGAGTGTCCTTGGGCATCTGATAACAGAATTGTTTCACTGTGGCTTGGAGGAGGGAAGAAACTTTCTTCTGCTACTTCTCTTCTGTGCTGTACAAGGATTCCGGTTTTCTTATAAGCAAATGCAGAGGGCTTGCAGTAGTGATGGATTTCTCCTTCACTTGTGCTGATGTTTGAATAAGGTAAACAGCACCTGCTGCTTGCAAGGAGAAATAGAGGCTGGCTAGCAAGCTAAACAGATGCTTGTGAAAGAAACTGGCAGCCAGCCTTCTTGTAGAAGAAGTGAATTCTAATAACTAAAATGTATGAGTCTTGCCTAGACCTCTGTTGATCTCTCCAATCAATGTACAGTTAGTTACATGAAATAGTTACTCTCAAATGATAGCAGTGTGAAGTTGGAGAAGTGAGTACTTGGCAGTTGGGTATGCAATACATTCTTGGATAGAAAGTCATCTGAATTCCAACTTGAGATCTGAGAACAGTTTGTTCTGTTTCAGGGGAGCTAGGCTGTGAACATACTATACCTTCAGAGCACATTTGGAGCACATTTCCCTCCTCAAAGAATTCTGGGTACTGTAGTTTATCCCCCACAGTTATAATTTCCAGCTGCTGAGAGGGGAAATGTGCTTTAAAGGTACAGTGTGCACACAGCCCTAGTTGCTTATGACCAGGGCTCACTATGCTTCGTGGCATAGTGATGGAACCAATCACCAGTTGATGGCTTGCATGAAATACTGTGCTTTGTGTCCTTCCACACAACATGAAATATTGACATGGACAACTACTTTGCTTTCTGGAGAAAGTATCTATGTACGTTCTTGTGTTTTGTGTACTCCCATGCAAAATGTGTGAGATTCTTTGCCCACTCATTGGGTTGTGTCCAACAGCTGGTGGTAAGGCAAAGGAGTAGGAAGGAAACCTCCCCATCCCATCTAAATCTTGTTACAGAGGGGTGGCAAACTCTGCAGAACATTTCTGGTGCAGGGGACTGTAGCGAGGAAGGGAGAATCCCTGAAAACTCTTTCCCTTCCTGTTTCACTGACTGTACAGTCTTCTCTGTCAGCTGAGCTCTGTTGTCAGTTGAGCAACATTGCTGGGTGCAGCCATAAACATTAAAATAGCTTAAGGTTGCCTTGACCTTTAGACATCAAGTTGCTCAGCTTTGGAATATTCTTCAGGAGGCTACACCACACTTCTCCCTTCTAAGCCTGCTTGTCTTTATGGGTGCTCAGGAGAGCAGACTCCTTCAGTCCCAGCTAGATCCCTTCTCCTTGCCTCTTCTCCACATTTCTCTTTGTCAGGAAGCTTAAGATAAGACAAGCCTAGAGCTCTCTTTCAAGAAGTGCTTTTCTGTTTGGAGGTGATTCATGGACCACTGGTTGCTTGCCTAGAATATCAGGAAAGCTACCCCTTCTCTCTTCTTTCTCTGACTGTAACAGGTGACCATTGTCATTTTATTACATCCTTTCTTTCTCCTTCACTTTGTAAACCTTGGTATTGCTCTGCATCAGGCTTCCTCAAACTTGGCCCTCCAGATGTTTTGAGACTACAGTTCCCATCATACCTGAACACTGGTCCTGCTAGCTAGGGATCATGGGACTTGTAGGCCAAAAATGGCCGAGTTTGAGGAAGCCTACTCTGCATGGTGCTTCCAGACCAGTGGTGGCTAATGCCATCTTTGAGGGCCTAATCTAACCCCCAGTGATTTTTTCTGCCCCTGCAAATCCCTGTCATTTGGGGGTGGGGAGAGGGATTTGCAAGCACAAAACAAAAATTAAAGTAAATGTAAGATTATGGGTGAAGCCCAGCACCCTGAGAGGGATGCAAACTGCTCACTTCTTTGTTTCCAGATCAGTTACCTGATGAGCAGAGAAGGCATGGTAATGATCTGTGCAGATCAGCTGGGAGGGGGGGTTGTTGGCTGCACAAGGGCAAAAAGGCAAGGGTGTGGGGTGGTCACACCCACCATTGGCACTTACCCCTCAGGCAGTTAGCCAAGAGTGAATGTGGCACTGAGGCCAAAAGGAGGTTAGCCGCCCCGGTCTAGATCTCATTTTACCACAATTACCTGCTTCTAATGGTACATCGCAGGAATAAGGAATTTATCTGTTTAGTGACATTATGTTTTGTACTTTGAGACAGAATTTTAGTCAGTGGCTATGGTTTTAATATGATTATATCTTTTTAGTTCAGCAAGCCTTAAGCTCTTTCGGAAGGAAGGGCAGGATAGCAATTTAATGAAGATGAAAACTGCCTGGCTTCAACTATACAGCTAGTCTGTAGCTCCCCCCCCCCTGCTCCTTTTTTCACCAGTTGTGGCATCATATTACTACCAATGATAAGTGTTAATAGCTCCAGTTGTATACTAGTCACATTGATTGTCTAAATAGCTGCTGTGTACAAAGTATTCCCAAACCAAAATAAAGATTGCTGGAAGAAATATTGACAACCTCAGATATGCAGATGACACAACTTTGATGGCAGAAAGTGAGGAGGAATTAAAGAACCTCAAGGGTGAAAGAGGAAAGCGCAAAATATGGTCTGAAGCTCAACATCAAAAAAACGAAGATCATGGCCACTGGTCCCATCACCTCCTGGCAAATAGAAAGGGAATAAATGTAGGCAGTGAGAGATTTTACTTTCTTGGGCTCCATGATCGCTGCAGATGGTGACAGCAGTTACGAAATCAAAAGATGCCTGCTTCTTGGGGGAAAAGCGATGACAAACCTGGACAGCATCTTAAAAAGCAGAGATATCACCTTGCCGACAAAGGTCCGTATCGTTAAAGCTATGGTTTTCCCAGTAGTGATGTATGGAAGTGAGAGCTGGACCATAAAGAAGGCTGATCGCCGAAGAATTGATGCTTTTGAATTCTGGTGCTGGAGGAGACTCTTGAGAGTCCCATGGACTGCAAGAAGATCAAACCTCTCCATTCTTAAGGAAATCAGCCCTGAGTGCTCACTGGAAGGACAGATCCTGAAGCTGAGGCTCCAATACTTTGGCCACCTCATGAGAAGAGAAGACTCATTGGAAAAGACCCTGATGTTGGGAAAGATTGAGGGCACAAGAAGAAGGGGATGACAGAGGACGAGATGGATGGACAGTGTTCTCGAAGCTACCAGCATGAGTTTGACCAAACTGCGGGAGGCAGTGGAAGACAGGAGTGCCTGGCGTGCTCTGGTCCATGGGGTCCCGAAGAGTCGGACACGACTAAACGACTAAACAACAACGGCAAAGTAATTAACTCAGATTGTTGAAACTATGTCCATGAGGCTTGTCAAAACATTTGTGATCTATATTATAGGATGTGAATGAAAGTAATCTCTACCTAATTATTAACAGAAGATGAATTAGAAAAGTTAATGTGACTTTAAGAGGTGTACATGGGGGGGGGGAGCCCTCTTGGGTTCCTGTCAGAAAAGAGGTAAACCTCACCTGTTATACTGGAGAAGATGCTTATGACCTGGCAGGAAAGGGAAAAGCATACTAGAATAAATGTCATGTTCCTTTTTCGAACTAGACAACTTTAACACCATAGCTTCTTAACACTTGTGCTTGGTTAATTTCTATCTATTGGAGAAGAGATTCTGAAAGGGACAGAAGGCTGGGGATTTGCTTTGTTACCATAGGAGTGGAATTAAGAGCAAGAGAATTAAATGGACTTCTGGGAGTGTTTTTTAATTGGTATTGAGATAAGAGAGATTATGGTGAACCAAGCATGGGAAATAAGAGAAGGTTGCAAGGAGACAGGTCTATTTTCACCTGGTTACTGATGACTTAAATACACCCAAAGGAGCAGTCATCATCCAAGCCATTATTATTCTTAAAAAAATCAGTACACCTCAGAAGATAAAAAGCAAACTGTTATCCAAAAGGAGAATAAGATTTCTCAGATATCACTGTAGAGATTACTGCTATTACCATCATGCAAGTCTTATGATCAAACAGTCAAATAATATATAGAGGATCAGCTTTTAGACGCCCTAGTGACTGAACAATATGTTTTTACCCCTCATTGGCATTTAATTGGCCTGTTGTAAATCAGCAATCTGGGTTCATTCAGATCACTGTTACCATGAAAAAGTTGGGTATTGTGTTCAGTGTTGAAAAAAAGGTAGAATGGAAACTTTTATCATCCATTTAAAAAACTGCACTACCAGCTAGTTTCATAATACAAAATGTAATGTCTTATTTAAGAAGTGACAAGATGGTTGCTCAATTTTCTATGGATGCCTTTATTCTACTGCTGACCTAAACTAAGGCATTATAGATTATAAACAGTGTTACATGCTACTATCCTCAAACATATCGCCACTAACTGTAATGCTGACCATTTCAAAAGAAGGCAATATTTCCACTTTCCAGAGAAGTAAACTTTGTACAACATTCTGTATTTCTCCTGGGAAACTTTGTGCCTTATGCTTAACAAAGCAGTGACTTGCATCCACAACTTGTGTGTGAAGGTACTTCAGTTTCTACTGGATGTCCCTGCAACTTTCAGCACCAAATTCCAGGCCAGTTATGGATCCCCAGATGCTCAGAAGTATCTCCTCAAGGAGGTTGGAGGGCTGCAGTTGGATGGGGACAGGAAAGCCACGTTGTGCAGTCAGAATTCTACTCACGTGGCTTTATTTGGACTGTTTCTCCAATACATTGAATTTGTCTTACAAAAGAAACAAGAGAGTTGCATGACACCAAAGTTATGCTACACCACATGCAAACCACAAGCTATGATATGTCTAAATGAGGAGAGAAGCCCTCGCCTGTAGATACCCCTGTTTAAAAAGAGATTCATATGTTTTTATGATCTGATACGCCAAATAAGAATATTTGTCATCAGTGGTACTTATTGCATTCTAA
Organism: Podarcis gaigeae; assembly: GCF_964106915.1. Lineage (NCBI taxonomy): Eukaryota > Metazoa > Chordata > Lepidosauria > Squamata > Lacertidae > Podarcis > Podarcis gaigeae. The sequence goes on along the minus strand of NC_139682.1, from coordinate 92,790,899 downwards.
ATGTCCAACCTGAACTTGCTCTTCCATCCTTTCATGTCTATTCACTTCATCCCATTCACATGACCATATTTTTAAAAGCAACCATGAACATATTTAGGCCCCAAATATTTGAAAGCCTACCTTTTTGCCTATAGAACATCTAAGAAGTTAAGATCATCAGAATGGGGCCTCTTGGTAGTTCCACTGCTCTGAGAAGTTTAGAAGGGTGCTGGCCCCAAAAGAGGGTTTTCTGTGTGGCAGCCCTTAAGTTGTGGAATTCGTTCCCCAAAGGACTTTCATTATTAAGTTCCTCTTCCATCCAGTATTCTGAAGGTGCACCTCTTTACCCTGACCCCTGAGATGCACATTTCAGGACCCAAAACCCCTTCTTGACTGCAGACTGTTTCAGCTGTATTTAATACTGGTTTTTTTTTTCAAATTGTTGTAACCCACTCTGCAATCTCATGGTGGCAGTTATGCCCAACCAGTCTCAGCGCTGTGGGGAGCCCAGGCAGCTGCCTCTACCTGCCTGTATTGTTCCAAATGGATTCACAAAGCAATCCAATTAAATTGTTACAGATCCCTTGTGGTTTTGCACTGCAATGATTAGTATAATGCTCCACAAGTTGAAGCGGGTACATATGGAACTGTTCCTATTTATTAAGCTTATTAAGTTCACTCTCATAATCTCTAGGTGATTTACAATACAAAGATGGTATCTCCAAAAAACAGGAACATATAAACATTCAGCAATTTAAAAACACTATAAAACATTATTCTTCTGAACACATCATTAGAACATATTACATTTAGCACATTGACATTGACATAATCTCCCCCTAGGTTCCTGAGCCTATAACTCATGTACTTCCACATCACATGGAATAATCTGTTCACATGATGCAATTTCCCAGTTCATGGAAATTAAAAATATTATTACACTGCTAATACAAATAGTATTTTTCATTTTTGTCGTATTCAGAAGTTGGCACTACCATATCACTAGAACCAGCTCTAATTTTACCAAAGCCTTGGTAGAACAAAACCTTATCAGCAGTTTGGGAATGCTGGTTATCACTACTCCTCTGTCTCCAAGAAGCAACCTAAAGGCAGTCTGCACGTTGTTATTCAGTTCTTTGCAAGCTATAGTGATCAGACCAGCAATATAACTGAGTGTTGGACCCTGAAACTTTTTTTGTTGATGTCTACAATGCTGTAATTAGTGTCATGTATTGAATTTTTAACCAATTATCCATTGTCTGACTTGCAATCTGTTAACATCTATCTCCCAGGAACTCTGCTTGGAGAATGAAGGTTGTTTATATTGGAAAACAGGAGGAGAAAAGCTTTTAAAATTACTCACGAAACATATTCTCAATTGCTTAAAAGAAGAAGAATAGTAGTTCCCCAGAACAGAGAAGGGGAAATATTGTCCAGAGCAATACAGATAATAAACATATTCCTGTAAACACAAATCCTTCAAACACCAGTCAAATAATGGTAAACTATTGTTAAAGTATATTTGTTCTGAGAACAAAGATAATACTTACATTATTTACATCTATTAGCAAATCAACAATAGGAGGCCTAACCCAAGAAAGAACTTATTAAATTTTATGTGAAACAAAAAAAATTAAAGATTAAATGAGCACATATGAACTTGCTTGAACTTTCAAAGTAAATGTCCTGTTCCTGAAATAGGGCTCTATTTTTAATTATGCATACTGGTCTTGGACAAATTGAGAATCATTCATCAGGTCAAATAAGCAACTTGCTGAGAGCACTGGAGTTCTTTTAGACCAAATACACCATTTTGAAAACCAGTTAAGGTAGCAGGTTAACACTTACGGTTGAGTGTGTAAAATCTGTCTAGATTTTATCTAGAGTAGTAGTAGTAGTAGTAGTAGTAGTAGTAGTAGTAATTTATTTATACCCTGCCCATCTGGCTGGGTTTCCCCAGTCCCTAAGAGGTAACTTAGGAAAGAGATGTAATAATGTCTGGTTTTGCCACCTGTCTCACCTGGAGAGAATATAATTTTTAGAATGCCCTTCCTGTCACAAAGGACATGGCAGAAGAAAAGGAAAGCCCTTTTTGAATGAAAGCCCTAATCAGTCGCCCAGGTGCATTCTAATTACCGGTATTATTCAAAATAGTTAAAGAAGAGCCAAGGCAAAAGGCTTCTCCTCTAAATTCATTGCTTTCTTCATTCACCAGCACCAAATAGTTTCATTCTGTAATAACAAAGTTAAAATTGAATGAAAGTTAATTTTTTCAGCCTCCCCAGTCTCTTGAAGATTCTTGCCCTTGCCCTATCCCCTTGCCCCAGCCCCAAGAATACCTGGGAAAACTCTGCCACTCATTTCACTAGTTGCAAATAGGGCTGGAAGGCCATTTTTGCTCGACCCTAAATTAAACTGTCAACATACTCCTTCATTATTATCTTTTCTCTATTCTGAATACACCCTGTTCCTTCTGGGAATTGTATAAAAAAGCCTTCCCTTACCTAAACAAACGGTTCTCTGAATCATTCTCAAACAGGCAACATCTGCAAACATGTAAATGGCAAAGTTTTGGAATGAAGGCACTTCCAGTACTTTACTGGTTCTGATACCCTCTTGATGTGGAACCAGGCCTGCCTTTATTCAAAGTAGTGTCTCTAAGTTCTCATTAGGCAAAAAATATGTTTTCAGCTGTTCCTAACTCATCTGTAAGATGACTATAACATAGGGTTGGTACTCAACAACATTATACTACCAACAGTGTGTTTTAAAAGACACGTAAAAGACACTTTAAAATAACTTCCAGATTTTTTGCGTGGGGGGCACTGTTGACAACCCCTGTTTTCCCAAGTTACTTCTGTTGCTTCAGTACGCTCTCTAACTCTAATCTCTACTTTTTTGAGTGAACTCCTACAATCAGAGATTACATCTAAGAGATGGTGCTGTCACTGGAGACAGATGTAGCAAGTTAGAGTAACGGAGTATATCCTTAATTAGTTAAATACATAAAGATTTTCTTGGTTTACAAAAGTACATGCATTTTGTCTTATTTCAGGTTGTACAGTCTTTCTTACAAATCAGTTGCATTTGTTGTGAGACATTAGTGTTGATTACAGTATAAGGTTGGGGAAGGAGAGGGGGAGAGGAGGGGTCAGGTGGTAATGCTTATATTCTTTTGTATAGTGGACAGCAGAGGGACATAGTAAAGGGATGGTATCCACAGTATACAAAATACTGCTCCAAAATTCCACAACCCCCCGACTCAATCAAAGAACAATGGGAGCACAACATAGGGTATGACATTACCCCACCCACTAGAATGTGGTATAAACCTCCCTTTGAGTCCATATCAGCCAAAAGAAGGGAACTCACTCTGAAACTCACCTACAGGTGGTACTTAACATTATAGAAACTGGCGCAGGTATGCCCAGGAACCTCAGCAAGATGTTGGAGAGACTGCACCTCCACAGGCACATACCTCCACATGTGGTGGGAATGCCCTAAAACCCAACCCTTCTGGACAGCAAGTCCTGTAAGAGATATGCAAAATAGCTAAACAGGTGTTAGAGCTCATCCCAGAATTGGCCCTACTGAACATCTTCCAAGATCATAATGACCACTTGCATTATAGTCAAATACATAATTCTAACCAATCAGAAGTGCACTACACTCTAAGGAGACAAAGCACTTGCAGACTGAGGAGAGTGGATCTCCTTTGAAGTGTCAAAGTGTTTGCAAACTGTTGTTCTGGAGTTCAAATGATGCCATCCCTTCCCTTTGAAAATGCACTAGTTGACTAGAGCAGTGTTTCCCAACCTTGTGCCTCCAGATGTTTTTGGCCTACAACTCCCATCATCCCTAGCTAGCAAGACCAGTGGTCAGGGATGATGGGAGTTGTAGGCCAAAAACATCTGGAGGCACAAGGTTGGGAAACACTGGACTAGAGAAGGGGGAGGACTGCAAATGGCTTTCAAAGTTCCAGGGCCCCACAAATGACAGTCAAAATGATGGGTGAATAAGGGGGGCCATTTTGCCTCAGTCCAAATGCAATTTGTTTCTCCACCTAAAACTTACTTTAGGGCTTTTGTTGTTTAGTCGTGTCGGACTCTTCGTGACCCCCTGGACCAGAGCACGCCAGGCACTCCTGTCTTCCACTGCCTCCCGCAGTTTGGTCAGACTCATGTTTGTAGCTTCGAGAACGCTGTCCAACCTTCTCGTCCTCTGTCATCCCCTTCTTGTGCCCCCATCTTTCCCAACATCAGGGTCTTTTCCAGGGAGTCTTCTCTTCTCATGAGGTGGCCAAAGTATTGGAGTCTCAACTTCAGGATCTGTCCTTCCAGTGAGCACTCAGGGCTGATTGCCTTCAGAATGGAGAGGTTTGATCTTCTTGCAGTCCATGGGACTCTCAAGAGTCTCCTCCATCACCATAATTCAAAAGCATCAATTCTTCGGCGATCAGCCTTCTTTAAGCAGCATCAAATGCATCAACCACATTATAGAAAGCTTGCGTCTACTTTGATTAATTGCTGGTTTATAACTTTCATGATTTGCCTATTAAGTCTGTTTTTGTTGCTGTCTATAAACTTAACAATAAAAATCCTAATGAATTAGACAGAAGCTATAATAATACAGCAAGAGAAATGAAGAAAGCTGTGATATCAGCCATCTAGTAGCACACAGTCGGAAAAACACTGGCATCTCCGTATCCCCGAGGCACTGTTAATTGCCACAATTACTTCTGGCTTGTCCACCAAACGCAACACATTCAAACTTGCATAATAAGGTGGCATACTAATGCCTCAAGTTTGGTACTGGCTAATTATGCACATGATCACTCCCAACAGCTGGGTAAGTATGGAAGGAGAGAAAAGCCAACTTGATGATATTTTAATAGAGCATCTAACAGCATAACCTACTTTACAAATAGGCATCTTACAGTTTTAGTAACGTCGCATGCAATAAAGAGCTGCAAGAAGCTAAGCAGTGAACATGAGAATGCATCATTACCTTTTGTGTGTCTCATAATAAAACTGCTTGATTCCTGGGAGGCAGGGCCAAGACGTGATATTACCTGAAACTGTCCACCTTCTCTCTTAATGCTGAATGCCTTACACACAAGGTCATGTGACAGTTCTTCACTAAACCCAAATGTTATGGGCTAGAAATCAAAAATAGATGAAACAAGGTGGAGGATGCAGTCCCTGTTTTGCTCTACTAATCATTCAATAACACATATGCCATGAAAAAGGAGGAAAGCAACCAGCTAGCAATTGTGCAAAACGTTTTTCCACTGTACCTTGGTCTAGCTTTTTTCTGAAGCCAGGCTCTGAATGATGTACCATATTCAACCAAGAATTAGTCCTCAACATAATGTACTCAATACAGCCATACCTCGTGTTGCGTTAGGTTCATGTTGTGTCTTTTCGGCTTGCGAATGCGGCAAACCCGGAAGTGTATACTTCCGAGTTTTGCCGTGTGCGCAGAAACGTGCTTCGCACATACGCAGAAGTGCTCTATCATGCTTCACACTTTCACAGAAGCACCGCTCTAGATTTTATTTTATTTTTTTAAAAAATGTGACATGAGGTTGATGCCATCAGTCTGGAATGTCACAGCTCTGCAACATTAAAGCAGTGAGGTGGAATCCAAGACTGATTTTTTTAAAAATCCCTTTTTTGAAAATAAAACTGCCAGCTGCACTTGGAATACTGTGTACAATACTGGTCACCTCACCTTGTAGAGCTGGAAAAGCTTCAGAAGAAAGGAAACCAAAATGATCAAGGGATTGGAGCAGTTCTCCTATGAGGAAAGGTTGCAATATTTGAGGATTTTTAGCTTAAAGAACTTACTTTCATCTGTTCCAAATTTTCCAATACAGTCATACTTCGTGTTGCATTTGCTTTAGGTTGAGCGTTTTCAGGTTGCGTCCTGCGGTGACCCGGAAGTACCGGAAAGGGTTACTTCCGGGTTTTTGCCACTCGTGCATGCGCAGACGCGCAAAATGATGTCATGCACATGTGCAGAAGCGGCAAATCGCGACCCGTGCACATGCAGACGCGAGTTGCGTTCTGCTCATGTTGCAAACAGGCCTCTGGAACAGATCCTGTTCGCAACCAGAGGTACCACTGTATTCAGCTTCATTTGATATCCCAGAATGAGAATATTCTGAGAGATGGAAGAATACTGGAACTTGGGGTCATCCAATGAAGCTGAATGCTGGAAGATTCAGGACAGACAAAGGTAAGTACCGTATTTTTTGCTCTAGAAGACTCACTTTTTCCCTCTTAAAAAGTAAGGGGAAATGTGTGTGCGTCTTATGGAGTGAATGCAGGCTGCGCAGCTATCCCAGAAGCCAGAACAGCAAGAGGGATTGCTGCTTTCACTGCGCAGTGATCCCTCTTGCTGTACTGCCTTCTGAGATTCAGAATATTTTTTTTCTTGTTTTCCTCCTCCAAAAACTAGGTGCGTCTTGTGGTCTGGTGCATCTTATAGAGCGAAAAATATGGTACTTTTTCACCTATGCATGCAGTTAAAGAACATCACTTACTGAAGGGAGGTGGCCTTTGAGACAAGCTTAGTGGACAGGTACCAGCAGAGTCCCTGCTTCAGTTATAGGGGTTTCCTGAAACATTCATAACTCAGGTGACCCATGTGGGAAGAGGCGGTGACTCTTTCTCAGGGGATATGGAATGTTACTTAATCAGATCACTGGTGACCAAATAAAGCTTTATGCTTACGTTAAATGTGGCAACATTTCTGGTGGCTGATTAAGTATTTACATATATTCAAACTGATGCTCCTGCAAAGAGTGCTTTCTCACTATGTGCAGAGTAAAGTCAGGATCTTGGCAACCAATACCCCCAATACCTTTTCTTTCATTTTTTAAAAAATGTATTTCTTCAGGCACAGAGACCTATTTATGTAGTTATGTAGAGGTTATGAAATTGTTTCAGCCACCTGAGTTAAGTAAAATAAAATACAAGTTGCCCAGTACTTTTTGTTTCTTCTGCACTCATGGGGTATCACAGCAATACACCTGTGATTTTCCCCTCCCCCTCCTCTTATAACAATGGAGAACTTCAAGCTAGGTGTAAAGGGCATGTCCAGATTTCAGTAATGCCTTGCTTGGTTGTGGTATGCATGGTGCCCACAACAATTTCAATAGTTTGCAGATTTGCTCAAAAAGTTTTGAGACCACTTCCCTACCCTGGGATTTGGTTGTAAATAACTAAGTAGCAAAATTGAATTAATGGCTGGTTGTGCTAACGCTGTGCATGCTAACCATGTGATTAGTCTTCACTGAAGGTGTGAATAGGGAGGTTTAAAACTCCCTATTCAAAGTACAAAATTCGGTATAAGCAAGTTGAAATGAAATGTGAAATCTGGGCCACCTAGTCTGAAAGCAGAGGAATGAATTTGGCAGAAGTTCAAGATTTTGTGCTCCCTTAAAGGCCTTTTGGCATGGACAAAGCTTTTCAGTTGTTTTTCTTCAGTATCCTTTTAAACATGCTGGAGTTCAAAGCTGTTTACAGTCTACTTTGGGGTCTGTAACAATATGACCTGACAGTTCATGTCCCCAAAAAATGTTTATCCCAGTTTCAGAATGACAGCTTCTAATAGGTTTTATCCCCTGGAAGAGTTGCATTTCCTAGAAATGTTGTTTTGGTGTGCATCGTCGTCCCCCTCGCTCCCACCCAGAACCTATCTGTGCATTCAACATTATGCTTCTGCCCAGTGGCATAGCGTTGGTTGTCAGCACCCGGGGCAAGGCAAGTAATTTGCGCCCCCTAACCTGTGGATTTTAGCAACCCCCCTCCACAGTGGGCGGTGACCCGGCGGCTCGGATCGGATTCGCACAGCCAGCACTGCAGTGAGAGAGAGTGAGTGAGCCAGGTAGGGGCAGAGAGCTGCGAGTGCGAGCACGCTCCCCCAGATGTTGTGCCCGGTGAGGCCGGCCCCCCCTGCACCCCCACGCTACGCCACTGCTTCTGCCTTTTCTGAGTGGGACCCTGCTTTTATATGTCTCTTCTCCTTCTCTATATGTGTGTCCCCCCCTCACTCATTTTCCTTTTCCTATACCCCCCTTTAAACAGTAACATTGTATTAGGGCTAGTTACAGATAGGTAGCCGTGTTGGTCTGCCATAGTCAAAACAAAACAAAAATTCCTTCCGGTAGCACCTTAAAGACCAACTAAGTCAGTTCTTGGTATGAGCTTTCGTGTGCATGCACACTTCTTCAGATATCTGAAGAAGTGTGCATGCACACGAAAGCTCATACCAAGAACTGACTTAGTTGGTCTTTATTGTATTAGGGCTGTTGGTGTAATGCACTATTTATCAGGGCTTGACTCAGTTGTGCCAGATGAAGAACAGTTTAATCCAGTAGTTTTAAAGCTGTGGGAGGCATCCAGCAAAACAGCTCCACAAGCATAAGGTGTTTAGCTGTGCAGTGGAACTTCTCTGCCCCCTAAAATTTGCTCTGGAGGGTTAGGGGGAACTCCAGAACAGATTTAAAGGGCATGCAGAGAGAGGGTGGGGAAGTCTCCACCATTTGGAGGTGCATGCCTGGGGATTTCTGGATCTTAATTGTTTCCACACACCAGCAACGCATCCTGTAGAATTCTACCCATTAGATTTTATCTGCAAAATCAGAATGAATTTCAGGAACCAAAACGTTGTATTGGAAAATACGACTTTTGAGCCATCTGGCCCAAAAATGGCAACTTAGGCATTCCTGGTTTAAGAAGCCATTTGATGCGTAACATATATGAGTTTCTAACACTTGATCTCAACACTTGATCTTAGCTCTAGAGCACTTTCCCCAACCTGGTGGTTGCCAGATTTTTTGGACTACAGTTGTTATGTAGCCCCAGGTCATTTGCTTTTCCATTTGTTAGTACTCTCTAAAACTCTTTCTTCGTGGGTTTTTTGGGGGAAGGAGCATCATCTCCTACGGTGGTGGAAGATCCTTAATGACTTTTTAGAAACAGAGACTGGCAACAAGTGGTGCACAAACATAGCTATTGAAAACATACATCAAATCTTAGAAGGCATGGCACTGGAAGCTAATAGAACAGGCTCCCAGAGACATGTTTTCAAATAAGATCTATTGCAATGCACCTGCTTTGTGAATATTTGGCAGCAGACACAAGGCTACTTTGTGCACATTTCCTAGAAAGGAGACAGCTGTCATGTCAGTCTGTACTTGCCATTTACTTCTGTGCCCTCAACATTACTTGAATTAAGTCTTTAGCATCCTGAGTGTGAGAAAATACTTCCTGAACAAAAATAATAGAAACAGAAATTAAGCAGAGGCAACGACTAGGACAGCAGGAAGAGAATCTAAAGGGGAAGATGGGCCTTGAGTCATGCTACCCCCAAAGGGTGAATTTTTACCTTGTATGAATAACACTGAGTGTGATTTTTGTCAAGATCTGACCCCAAGTGACAAAAAATAGTTGATGGACCTGCAGCAATCACATGGTTTTGTGTTTAACCAATTTACATAGATATTACCCAGTGCAAGTCATGCCATGCATTGTGATGAAGCAATCTGCTTAAGGTAGCACCAGCACAAGGAATTTCTGATCCAGAAAGCTTTGTATGGTCACCCCACACCCCAGAACGGTGTTCTGAGTTGAGATACAATTGCATCTAGCCCGGTGCAATACTGTCAAGCATGATGACCGCAGTGCCAACAGTAGCCTAAATATGTAGAAATGAATAAGGAACTTAGGCCACAGCAAATATGCACACACTACTTTCTCACAAGAAGGCAGTTTCTGCCTGTGCTGTAGAGGGAAGTGAGGGGCAGGTGGAACTTGTCAACCTGGGAAGGTAGGAGAAGGAAAACTCTAATCCTAAACCTTGGTTGCCTGTAGGGAGATTTCCAGGGGAGGAAAAGGCTAAAGGTTAAACCTGTCACAAATCCAGAGTGGGGTTCTTAAGACAGTTGGATGGCACCTTCTACGCCTCCTACCAGCAACTCTTGCAGCCAAGTTGGTGCCAAATATATTGCTCTGCTTTTCCTTTGGACCACATCAGTGAGGCCAAGAGGCAGGTATTGTCGTCTGGGCAGCCCAGGATCTTCATATACACTGCCCAGGCTTGCGCCCCATGGAGGTCACTTCTGTGCTGCTAATGCAGCGGTTTGCCATCGCCCTTGGAGGTGCACTCTGTTGTCTCTTGAGACAGATGGGTGGCAACAACAGCTTTCTCATAGAGAAGACTCTCCCAAGAGGTACAAGCGACTCAAAGCTGATTTGGGGGATGCATATGCCCAGTTGATTATTCATTTCTGCATATTTTGGGTGGCATTGATCAGCTGACAGTGCCTTGTGCCTGAATGAAGGCTGGATGAAATGGTATGTCTGCTCAGAGGTTACTGTAATAGAATGTGGGTGACCACACAGTGCTCTGTTATAGTCTTGTATTTTGCCCTGCTGCAGTTGCTTTAGAAAGATTGCTTCACCTGGTTGCAAGTCTGGACTTGTGTCCTGGGTACAATGTTTAAACTCTATGACTGTTGGATTTCTACCACCCATTTCCCATCTTTTGGGGTTCAGGCCTTGCCAAAAATCCAATTCAGCATTACTCATCAAATATGGGAAGCATTTTCATCCTAGCACATGGATTAAGGTCACAGGAGAACGGGACTTGATTCTCCCAAGGCAGTCAAAGGAGAACAGAACAGAACCCTTCCCTGTAGCATTCATATGAGGTACTATGATGCATGTGAGTGGAGTGGTAATTTGTAGACTTTAGAAAGTTCTGAACATTTCTCTGCATAGGCATTGGACCTGTATGTGATAGATGACCAATACATCTGTAACAGATATGCACCTAATTTTCCCCCATTTAAGTAAACCAGAAGCCCTGGAACAAGTTGCAGTACATTTTTCTTTCAGTTGAATAATGTAATACAATGTAATACAAACTTTGCATAGCAGCTGAATTAAGTATATTTAGTTATTTTTTTTAGTTGCTCTAGTACTTAAAACTTAGCCATGAGACCTAGTTTGGATATTGGTGTATTGTGGGTGTTTTAGTTCTGTTTTATGTGTCCTTCCATCCTTCCCTCCCCTTTCTTTTCCCATTTCTCTGTCCTCCTTTGCTCTTTACTTCATTTCTTCTCTTCTACAAGTGACAAACTGTATAGTCAGGCTGAAATTTTCCCACAATGATCTCTTAACTAACTTAGAGACCAGTTCTCTAAATGACTCCCACATTGGTGTGCTGCATGTTTTAGGGTGGTTATAGCATGGTCATAATGGCACAGACTATTCCTACATAAGACGTCTCAAGCTACTCAAGGATGAGCCATGTAACCTGTTATGGGCTGTTGCAATCTGCATGTTGTAAGAAAGGAGCTTAAATTATTTCAGCCTTTGCAGCAAGGGATGGATTTTTGGGTGGGTGGGTGTTTTTTTTTTCAATATTTGTATGCCACCAGACTGAGCACCTCACAATAACCACAAAGCATTAGCAAATAAAAATACTTCCTAGTACAAAATAAATATGCAATAAAAATATAATAAGTACATTAAATGAATCAAAGTAACATAAAATGCCAATCAGGCACATTTCTCCAGCTTCTGTTGCATAAGCACTTTGTTCTTTTCTAATCTATCAATATGCCAGCAAGTTTGGAAAACTCAGCAGTGGCCAGAGGATTGGAGAAGATCAGTCTACATCCCAATCCCAAAGAAGGGCAGTGCCAAAGAATGCTCCAACTACCGCACAATTTCACTCATTTCACACGCTAGCAAGGTTATGCTTAAAATTCTACAAGGAAGGCTCAAGCAGTATGTGGACCGAGAACTCCCAGAAGTGCAAGCTGGATTTAGAAGAGGCAGAGGAACCAGAGACCAAATTGCAAACATGCACTGGATTATGGAGAAAGCTAGAGAGTTCCAGAAAGACATCTACTTCTGCTTCATTGACTATGCAAAAGCCTTTGACTGTGTCGACCACAGCAAACTATGGCAAGCTCTTAAAGAAATGGGAGTGCCTGATCACCTCATCTGTCTCCTGAGAAATCTCTATGTGGGACAAGAAGCTACAGTTAGAACTGGATATGGAACAACTGATTGGTTCAAAATTGGGAAAGGAGTACGACAAGGCTGTATATTGTCTCCCTGCTTATTTAACTTATATGCAGAATTCATCATGCGAAAGGCTGGGCTGGATGAATCCGAAGCCGGAATTAAGATTGCCGGAAGAAATATCAACAACCTCAGATATGCAGATGACACAACATTGATGGCAGAAAGTGAGGAGGAATTAAAGAACCTTTTATTGAGGGTGAAAGAGGAGAGCGCAAAATATGGTCTGAAGCTCAACATCAAAAAATCGAAGATCATGGCCACTGGTCCCATCACCTCCTGGCAAATAGAAGGGGAAGAAATGGAGGCAGTGAGAGATTTTACTTTCTTGGGCTCCATGATCACTGCAGATGGTGACAGCAGCCACGAAATTAAGAGACGCCTGCTTCTTGGGAGGAAAGCAATGACAAACCTAGACAGCATCTTAAAAAGTAGAGACATCACCTTGCCAACAAAGGTCCGTATAGTAAAAGCTATGGTCTTCCCAGTAGTGATGTATGGAAGTGAGAGCTGGACCATAAAGAAGGCAGATCGCCGAAGAATTGATTCTTTTGAATTATGGTGCTGGAGGAGACTCTTGAGAGTCCCATGGACTGCAAGAAGATCAAACGTATCCATTCTTAAGGAAATCAGCCCTGAGTGCTCAGTGGAAGGACAGATCGTGAAGCTGAGGCTCCAATACTTTGGCCACCTCATGAGAAGAGAAGACTCCCTGGAAAAGACCCTGATGTTGGGAAAGATGGAGGGCACAAGGAGAAGGGGACGACAGAGGACGAGATGGTTGGATAGTGTCTTCGAAGCTACAAACATGAGTCTGACCAAACTGCGGGAGGCAGTGGAAGACAGAAGTGCCTGGCGTGCTCTGGTCCATGGGGTCACGAAGAGTCGGACACGACTAAACGACTAAAACAACAACAACAATCTATCAAACTAAATCAGCTTCTAGATAGCAACCTCTGGGAGATAGCAGCAAGCCTGCAATGTTGATTGATTTTCCTTAGATGCCCTATCCATGGGCAACCACTCTATAAAGATTTGAATAAAAAAAAAAAATCCAAAGGAAAGGCCGTTCTTTTGGAAACCAACTAGGTGCCTTTTGAAAACTACATCTATTGTCATGGAGCTGCTTAGGCAACTTTTTGGCATCCTAGAAAGGCTTTTGCATCTTTGTCCTGGCTGGCTTTGAACAAAATAAATGCACAGTAGCCTTGAGCAGCACTACTCGAGCACAGTTAAATTACTGAGCTGCCAAGGGAGCCAAGGGAAAGCTTTTGATGGCAGGTTCTATTGCTTGCACTCCCGTTGAAAGCCAGTAAATAGGCATCTGTGTGAAAACAGATGAGAAAGTAAGCGTTATGAAAAGTGTTTGTGCAGGTCAGTTTTAATATGACCCTGCTCCATTTAGATGTTTACGGCTTATGAATGCAGAGGAAATCTTTGTATAAAATTAAAGCTCTGCTTTGTGTTCAAGGTTTACTTTTGTCTCTCAAATACCTTCATGCTTTTCCATAAATCTATGTACCACGTTCTGTGGAGTGGCTAAGAATGAGCTTTGAACTTTGTATACTGCTTTAGCCAGGAACTCGTCAGATGGCTCATTTCTCATTCTGCTGGTCCAGCCTCCCACTCGTTTTCAGGACCCTTTCCCTAAAAATTCTTTGTACGGTTTGTGACTCCACCAGGCCTCCCTGCATGGATAGTGCCATTTTGGCTATATAGACGCTAAAGAATGAGTTCACTATTGATGTATGCAAGTGAGGCCCCACAACAAAATGGTGTGAGCGGGGGGAAACAAATACTCGGATAGACAGGGTGATGCTTTAAGCAAAGCTACTTGCTTGCTGTTAATACCCAGCACAAAAGTGAGGCTTGATTGAAAATGTAACCTTTCATGGACTACTACAGAGATCACCTAATGACGGTGTACAGTAATTTAGTTTCCAAAAGGTAGCTTAGGAGCTTCTTTGGTCACTATTATGGGTCAGACATAATAGTATCTCCGAGTCAATGGAGACAGGGGGGCCCTTGTAAAACCGAGGGGCAGAGCAAGGAGGGAGCACAGGATCCCACAATACAGTGGTACCTTGGTTTACAACCATAATCCGTTCCAGAGGTCCGGTTGTAAATCAAAACAGGTTGTAACCCAAGACGCGCTTTCGCCAATGGGGCCTCCCCCCCCAAAAAAATTGGTTGTAATCCAAAAAAAGGGACACACACTTCCGGGTTTGATGTGGTTGTAATCCAAAACGGTTGTAATCCAAAGCGGTTGCAAACCAAGGTACCAGTTATTAAACTATGGCTGGCGTTGGGTCTGAACTGACTTTGTAAGGTGTAACTGACCCTTATTTGCCTCAACTACTCAAGAAAATGAATCCTTAACACCATGTAAGCCTGTAAGTATTGAGCCCTGCTTAGCCATGGAATTTAAACTTGGATCTCCCTAATCAAATGTTCTTCACTACCATAGTACAGTTTTAGGTCTGCAGATGTGTAAATTGAAATCCTCCTCATCAGGTCCTGGTGCACCTCATTCTGTTCTACCCATGCACACATCCTGCATACTGGTTTAAGAGGAACAGGACTTGCTGCAGTTTCTGCAAATGTTTTCATGCTGCCTCTTGCAGTCGTCGTCATGTGGTTTTGCTTCTCCACAATGGGAAATTTCTCTCGCGCTTAAGGATGTTGAACGTTTCTCTCTTCTTGCTATGCTTTTGTAATATTGGAAAGGAAAGACTTAATTAGCTTTTAAAGACATTTGTTAGAGTCTTCTTAGAAGAACCGTCAAATGTTCATATTCGTTAGCGAACAGAACATATCTTGTAAAATCAAGCCCTGTAAAAGACGTTAGTCCCTTGTAATGAGGAAGTGGTGGGGATTTTTTTGTATCTAATCCTTCCTTACAGAAACTGTTTTCATTTGTTTTATAAATCTTCCGGTTCGACAACATGTCTGCGTGACACATTCCATTGTTCAGTTTTTAAATGTCAGGGGAGAATTATAAAGTGTAAGCAGAAATTATCATGCTTCAGTTTAAACTCTAAACTTACTTTTCTTAAGTATTCTCTCTACCCTCTTTGGGGGGGAATTATATGGTTGCCTTTCTCTTACCATTGGAGATGGTAAGAGAGTGTGCATGCTTCATTATAAATCCTTTCGTAATGATGATCCACATGGAACCGCCATGAATTGTTCAACATTGGTTCCAGTGCTGATTGCGAAGCATTGTCTTCATGTGGGAGGTCAGCTTGCCTTGTTCAAATTCTGAGCACATTGGTGGAATTTATATATAGATTGCTGTTTCAAATCACTTTATGGTGGAACAAATGGGGAAACTACTTTCAAATGTACATGGGAAGAAGGGACAATAATAAAATCAGGCTAAGGAGGTGTCAATTGCTCTTCTAGGATCTAGTTGTGTATGTCACAACTGGGCTCATCTAGTTTACTTTTTTGTTTTCTCTTAGTATGTAAACTAGAAAGATCGGGGTGTTATTGGGTTGTTGTTTTTATTTTGATTATATATATATATTGTGGCTTTTATGTTGATCTTTTCTATGAACTGCCCTGGGACCTCTGGGGGATAGGGTGGTATATAAATTCCAACACATGATAATAATAAATAAATAATAATACTCCTTCAAGTCCGAGGCCTTTGTGACAGTTTTGCTAATTCACATACAACTTTTCCATCAGAGAAATAATTTCACAGTTACAAGTTTGAAAGAGTAAGATGGAACATTTCATCAATTTTTGTGCTATGAGTTCTTTACAAAAATATTTATTTAAATTTATTTTTGTATCTCCTCCCCCCAGTCACAGATGAAGACACTGTAAAAAGGTATTTTGCCAAGTTTGAAGAGAAATTCTTTCAAACCTGTGAAAAGGAACTTGCCAAAATCAACACATTTTATTCAGGTAAGAGGATAGCATTGAGCTATATGTGAAAGTTTCAGGGTTTAAATGTCAACAGCAGAAGCTGGACGTTGGTTCAGTGGCCGATAGGCAACCAGTGCAGAACTTTTAACACAGGTGTAATATGTGTCATTGTGACTGGTTTCCCAGACTCAGCTGGTCTTTTAAGTAGGAAGTAAGGTTCACCAAGGGACGCAGGTGGCGCTGTGGGTTAAAGCCTCAGCGCCTAGGACTTGCCGATCAAAAGGTCGGCGGTTCGAATCCCTGCGGCGGGGTGCACTCCCGCTGCTCGGTCCCAGCGCCTGCCAACCTAGCAGTTCGAAAGCACCTCCGGGTGCAAGTAGATAAATAGGGACCGCTTACCAGCGGGAAGGTAAACGGCGTTTCCGTGTGCGGCTCTGGCTCGCCAGATGCAGCTTTGTCACGCTGGCCACGTGACCCGGAAGTGTCTCCGGACAGCGCTGGCCCCTGGCCTCTTGAGTGAGATGGGCGCACAACCCCAGAGTCTGTCAAGACTGGCCCGTACGGGCAGGGGTACCTTTACCTTTACCTTTTAAGGTTCACCAGGAGCTTTGTAGAACTTCCACTTCTTTAAAACAAAACACTTATTCCTGTCTGACATCTTCCCTCTCTTATCTCCCTAGCTGGGGGATTTGCAGATTTAGCTCTTAAGATGAAGCTCATCTCTTCATATGGGTTTAACTGGTTAAAATAATATAGTATGGTGACCAGTATTTATCTTCAGTGGATGACCCCGTGTTCTAATATGTGTACTCCGGCCAGGGAGGGCGGGGTACAAATAAAAATTTATTTTTTATCAGAGAGGAAAAAAACCTCCCTCTCTCCATTTCCCCCACACCAAACAACACTATCATGTCCCCTGTAATCACATTTTTAAGTTGTCTCTTTTCCAAACTAAAAAGCTGCACATATTGTAACTTTTCCTTTGATGGCCCTGATCCATCTCAGATGTAGGGTAGACAGCAAGGATCTTCTGTAGATCCTGTTATCATGTCAGGGTGTTACAGGTTCCTTGTGAAGCCACTGCAGAAACTTATCTTACAGGGATTGTAACGTATCTCTGTAACGTATTGTTACAGGGAACCAGGCAGAGGGCCTTCTCGGTAGTGGCACCCGCCCTGTGGAACGCCCTCCCACCAGATGTCAAAGAGAAAAATAACTACCAAACTTTTAGAAGACATCTAAAGGCAGCCCTGTTTAGGGAAGCTTTTAATGTTTAATAGGTTATTGTATTTTAATGTTTTGTTGGAAGCTGCCCAGAGTGGCTGGGGAAACCAGGGAGAAGAGTCGGTGGAGGAAGATTGGAAGAAATTTAAAGATTATTTACAGAAATATTGTAAAATTAATGAATGTTAGAAGGATGTTGGAATGAAGTTATATGGCTCTAGCAGAAATGTTATAAAGGATTAAGTAAAAATAGATTGTTAATCGGTTAAAGGAGGAAAAGTAAAGTTAGTTTATATCAAGACAAATTATAGGGCAAAAACTGAGAAAGATGGAAAGGATTTGCTGAAATAGCTAACTGAACTAGAATACAAAAAAGGGAGGTGTGAGGAGGTCGATGAAACAAGTAAATGAAAGACAAGATATGGAAATATTGGATGTGTTTTTAATTGTTTTTGTTTCTGTTTTGTTAAGATAGGTAGTGTTTTTTTGTTTTTTTCTGTATTGTAATGTATTGTTTTGTTTAACTCTGTTTTTCTCTTCTTTCTGTAATCCTTAAACTCTTAATAAATATTATTTTTTTTAAAAAAACAACACAGAGTGGCTAGGGAAACCCAGCCAGATGGGCGGGGTATAAATAAATAAATAAATAAATAAATAAATAAATAAATAAATAATAATAATAATTAGTATTATTAGTATTATTATATTTTACCCCACTGGAAACAGTCAAGAACATCTATCTGATCTTGGGAAAACCTGGTTAGTAAATAAGAAGGGTGCATAGATCCAATCTAGTTTAAGATAAGCAACCTTCCCCGAAGTTTGGATATAACAAGGAGGTGTTTTTTTAAAGCAAAAGCTTCCAACATCCTCATGGGCTACACTGGGGGGTGGGGAGTGTGTGAGCCCCGTAGTGTTAAACTAAGATCGGATGAGACCCTATGTCATACAGCTGGTGCTCAGCCTGGTTTTACATAGAAAATCCAAAGCAATAATTAAGACATGAGTACATCTGAACATATGCAAAATACTTTCTCCTCACTACTGAGGAACCACAATCACCCCCCTCCGCCCCCCACAAGTCTTGAATAAGTTAGCAAAGCTTGCGGAAGAGTGGGTGATGTAGTTGACCATCACTTCTGCAGGTTAAAGTCCTTCACAGACAGGTTATTGAATTATCATATTTAGTTCTCTTCATTGCAAACACCTTAACCACACCTTGGCTGCTGGCCTTCTGTTTATATGGAGAGAATTTGTTTGTATAGTCAGCCTTACAGCCATACAGATTCACAGTAAAAGAAGTTCATTTGTCAGGTCAGGGAGTTTCGGGCAGTCTGGGAATGTGACTGACAGTGACAGAATCTGGAAGGTGTCCCAGAAGTTATTGCTTCTCCTGTGTTTTAGCCAAAGAGGCTTCCCTTTTAATAGTACAGCCAGCAAGTGTCATAACATGTACAGTACTAATAAACAACAGATATGATTCCAGATTTCTTTTCTGAGCAGCATAGGCACTGAGGACAAGCATTTATTTTGATTATCATTTATTAAATGTGTACCCTGCCCTCCTGCCAAAGCAGCCTGGGACTCTTGACTTAGTCCAGGGACTAGATCATAAGTAGAAACTGTAGCTCCCAATGAAGTCCTACTAGTTCAGTGATCATGTTCGTTCTGGTTTCCCCACCTTTTATGATGAAGAATCAAAAGTCTGAAGTATTGTGTATTTTATATTGTAATTTTATGTTGTGAACTCCCCTGAGAGCTATGGGTAGGTGGTATACAAATGTTAATAATAATAATAATAATAATAATAATAATAATAATAATAATGAATAAGAAGAAGAAAAAGAAGAAAAAGAAGAAGTAGTGAAATACAAGAAACCCCCTAGAGATATACAGTTGCCATTTGGACCAATATTTTGTGTCACCCTTAAAGCTGGGTATGGACCAAGCATAGCCCAGCTGGACAGCAACAGAGTGTACTTGGGCAATGCAACTACTAACCCTCCGACAACCACACTGCTTTGCTGGCTCTGGTGAAAAGGTTTGGGGGTATGGGCTGTAGAATTTCAGCCAGATGGCATCAAGTGATGGCAGTGGGGCTGGCTTGGGATCCAATGGATCCCAGACCAGTTCAGCCTGCCCTCACCCTTGGAATATGCCCTGTTTTGTGAGTCTCCAGACTACTGTTGGTGCCAATCCCACTGGCAGTACTTCTGCCCTCATTTTGGCAGACAGAAAGAGCTCCATGATTATGGGCAGAGGCTGGCAGAAATATTTTGGGCTGGGCAGAGGGAGACCTCTGGTCCCTCCAGTTTCTTCTCCACCCCCAGTGTACTTTAGAATGATAAATAATAAAATGTAACTATAATTCCTTCATAGAGCAGCATCAGTGATTTGTAAAATCTAAAAGCAGCCTGCTTCCAACACAAATGATCAGACAGAAGTTTAAGTGGAGTTCAGAGAAAACATAGAGAGGCTGAAACTTTTCCAGTATACATTCACATTTTGTAATAGTATGAGCCAAAATAGGGAGTGCAGGACATGAATTTCCCCTCATGTTGAGCGAACTGGTTTCATGTTCAAAACCAGTGTTTTGTAGTTGTCCTGGAGACCTGCAAAGAATGTTCTCCATTCTCAGGGAATATTGGAAGCATTTCCATAACTCTTGATTTGAGTTTGAAATTTTATAGATAACTCAAATTGACTGTGGGATGGCACACCATCTACACTGATTGGCATGGGAAGAAGCCTCCAGATTTTTTGTCTTTTTTTAAACAACAACAACACACCATCAAAGCAGTAATAAACAAAACATAAAAAGCATGGGTGCTTTACCCCCTCCCCATTTTTCATTGGTGAAAGCTCCAGGTTTTAGCTGCAGGTGCTGATGTTAAACTCTTGTTTCCTGTCAAGACAGTTAGAACAATACAACATAATGTGCATATGTTCATACAGAGTTCCTAAGAAAATATCCTGACAAACTTGACTGAGTACTCATTTGTAATATTGTATGATCACACTCTGTTGCTTTCTTCTTCCCTTCTAAAGAGAAGCTTGCCGAAGCTCAGCGCAGGTTTGCTACACTACAGAATGAACTGCAGTCTACTTTGGATGCACAGAGAGAAAACAGTGGTCTCACCACTCTGCGGCAACGTAAAATGCCAGTCTTCCACCTGTCCCATGAGGAGCGTGTTCAGCACAGGAACATCAGAGACCTGAAACTGGCCTTTAGTGAGTTCTACCTCAGCCTCATCCTACTGCAGAACTATCAGGTATCACCTGTGCTCCTTAAAGCATTGTGATCTTATTTTCTAGTCTTTCCAACCAAATAGTTTTTAGTGATTAAGCCAGATCTTTGCAATGGGTGACACCAAGAGTTCTCATAGTGCTCTTTCCGCATTTATGCTGCGCCACAGATAAAACAAGCCAGAGTTTGACTGCTTATGTTGTCTGAACCCTTTCAGATGGCACAGCAAGCCAAAATCTAGCTTGTTTTGTCCTTGGTGTGACAACAGCAGGAGCTAGGGACAGTGCAACAGGAGCTTTAGAGTTTTTAGCTTTGGTTTATTGTGGCATGTGAACCAGACCACTGTGTCAAACTGCTGATACAGCTAGCTCAGTTAGTTAGGTTGGAGAAACTTTCCAAGGTCTCAGGCAGATGACTTTCTGCCTGTACTTTTTAATTGGAGATGTGGGATTTTCCATCTGCATTCAAAGCATGTCCTGTATCACAGAGTTGTGCCGTCAATCTCCCTCTTGTATGTTGTTAGAAGAAGCCCACTGCATTTCTCAATCACAGGCATTCTGTAGCCCAATAAGCAGGTGGACTGTGACTTTGACACCTGTAGGCACAATCTCAAGGGCTCCTCTCGGGTATGGATTTGAATCCCTGCCACACACAATGCTGCCAGCAGCCATCTGGGCAGAACATTTTTTGGCCATGGACATTAACAAAAGCCTTGGTCAGGCAGGAAAGGAAGAATTTTCATTCTAACCACAGCAGTCAGCCTACTTCATAGCCTGGTGGGTAGGAGACTTGCATGAAGAAAGAGAGATGACAACCCCACCCCGCCCCAGTAGAACAGTTAGTTCTTCTGTGGCACCAAAGCGTCAACACAGGCATTGTTGCAGTACAGCACATTTTGTATTGTCTTTGTGACTGGAGCAAACATTGTGCAAGGAAGAGGGAAGGAAGCCAGTTGGACAAGGAAGAATATAACTTAGCATAACAAGGTGCCTGTGAGCGGTCCAATAGTTCAGAGAGAGAACACTTAAAAGGGAAATGGTACACAAAGGTTTGAATCTCAGTCTAGAGAAATGGAACTATGGCATTGGCCTTATGATTTTGCATGGGAAATCAGAAACTGGGTGCTCATTTGTGCTTTTTGAAAACAGGGTGATTGAGATAACCTAGGTTATTTTCTGTGCCACATACCTCAGCCAAGTTCCCCCTTCTCCTGTTAGGTGTGTAGTCAGCTCGTTATTGAGGGGGGCACTTATTTGAGGAAATACCTTATTTTACTGTGCTTTAGAGATACTGCTCCTGTTGAGGATATGGGTGCAGCTACAGGCAGCCAGGCTGCTTCTAGGGGAAGGGGTCCCCACCACCGCCACCCCTCGTCTGGCCATGGAAGTGGAGCTGGCTAGGGCTGGAGCTGAGTTTTCCCCCTCCCGTCCCTGCAGCCAGGGGTGGGGGGCTGGCTTAATAGACTACGGTATAGTGCAAACATAACTTTTGTAGCAATTGGAAACAACAACAAAAATTGCGTAGCTCGAAATTCACTTTACTGCAGCGGTATGGAACTGAACCTGCAATATCTCCAAGGCATGTTGTTACTCAAGCAGTAATAACCCATCCAGTATAAGGAGTTGCACTTCAGTGCTGGGCTTGTCTTGTTGGTCCTGTCTTCTCCTCTTACAAATTCAATGCAGTCTGAGAAGGAACAGTGGGTGGCACATTTGCATTGGTATTGGTGGGGAGCATGAAAAATGAGCTGCTCTGTTCCTTGCAAGCCTGGGATTGCTTTCACAAGATGGCAGATAGGCATTATAGGCAGATAGCAACAGTTCTCAACCTATGAGTCCCCAGATGTTGTTGGACTACAACTCCCATCATCCCTGAGCTCTGGCCTTGCTAGCTAGGGGTGATGGGAGTTGTAGTTCAACATCTGGGAACCCACAGGTTGAGAAAGGCTGGGCTATAGCATCCAAAGTTGGGATAAGCAAATTTTATATCCACTACAGCATTGTCTTCAAGCACAGTGATTTACTTTCCCCTTAAGAATAAATGAAAGCCCTTCAGGAATGTGGAAGAAATAATGGCATTCACTCCAATATATTACTGGGGTAGAAGCCATTGCATAGAGAGAAAAGCAAGCACTCAACCACGTCCCAGACTTCAACTGATTGTCATGGCCCTGTTAATCAGGCAGAGTTTGAGGCTACATTGTCAACTGCTAAGAAGCCAGACAGATTTCCTGACTCTGAACTGGATGCTGGTGATCAGGGGACCACTGAACCCAAGGCTGGCAGGCAGGAGCTTACTGGCCCAGCTACCACAGCATCAGGGCCTATAGAACCAAAGCCAGGACCCTTATGGGTGCCTTTCAAGCATCTCCCATGCTACCTTTTTTAGTCCAATGGTGCAGGGAGTGCACTAGGTGAGATGTCATAGAGTGCAAGAAAATTGCCTGTCTTCAGGCCAGACTCTAGTTCTCAAAAAGGAGGGGAGATGTACTGGAGGCAGAGCTCACAAGGCCTTAGTTCACATTCCACTCTTGTTGGAGCAAGTTTATCACTAGGAGCTGTCCTTGGTGCTGTGATAGTGACCTGTTCCATCGGCTCCTTCCTAAGACCAGAACAAGATATCGGTGTACTTTGTTTCTTAAAATAAAGGATAAGTGGGAGGGAGCTATTGAGAATTGACAACCCTTATCTAATTTACTTCCTCCATCAGCATAGCTTCATGTAAGTGGCTGAGAATTGTACACCAAGCATTAAATCAATAACCTTTCAGGGATTGGGAGGGGGATGAATGTTGTGTGTGGAGGGGCGGGGACTACTTACTATTAGGTGAGGTAGCTGGGTCTGTCTTTGTTTTGTGCCATACACTTTAAAAGCAGAACCTCAAAATGTCCCTGGAAAACAATGGGGGCAGCCATATTTTCTCTGTACAGTTCCCTTAAAACGACCTTATGTCATCATGTGTTGCATTTTCTCTGGGGAATTTAAGGGACCCAGGG
Organism: Podarcis gaigeae; assembly: GCF_964106915.1. Taxonomy (NCBI): domain Eukaryota; kingdom Metazoa; phylum Chordata; class Lepidosauria; order Squamata; family Lacertidae; genus Podarcis; species Podarcis gaigeae. The sequence continues at coordinate 92,767,474 of NC_139682.1, read as the reverse complement.
GATATGTGCCACTGGGCACTCTTTTTGCCAGAGGGTTGGGGGCACTAGCAGTTGGCCAGTGTCGGCTTATGGATGTCTGTTAGGAACGGAGGGCATTGGAAAGACTATGTCAAACTAGCTAAAATAAACATATAGTGCTATTATTGTCACTTTGATTTTACAAAATAAGATGAAAATGGGGTCCTGCCTTGTGGGTTATAATCTAAATGTGGACAGTAGACAGCAGAATTTGTTACTGACACTGAAACACAGGGATAGTCAGTGTGGTGCCCTCTTGATATGGTTGAACTCCCACTCCCCAGCCAGTTTTGTCAGTGGTCAGGGATAATGGGAGTTGTAGTCCTACAACATCTGGAGGGCAACACCTGGGCTACCAAATGGCTTTTTAGAATTGAGTCACTTAGACAGCATGCCAAACCATGGTTTGGTGCTATATAAACAGCCCTGTGACTGCTCCCAGAACCATTTCTGCTCTCATTTCTCCTCTTTCTGAAATGTTTAAGATTGATATTCTCTGTGTTGAACTCTTTATTTCAGTTGGAGTGCAATTGGAGTAAAAAGACACTTGCAAGAATTCAAATACAAATGATGATTTAACAATAGCTTCACTATAGGCTTTACAATAGCTTCAGATTCTTGTGACATGTAAAAAAGCTATAATTACTCCCACATCAAGCAAAATTACTTGTCACAGAGAAATCTATGGCCAAAACCATGAGTTTGCTTCCATTTTCCATTTTAGTTTTATGAAACAAGTCACAACTGCCCCAAGGGAGGGAAATGCTGGGTTCCTTCAAGAGAAAGTAATTAAGGTTTCTCATTGGCAGTAATATAGATCACTAATGCTTTGGCTTCCTGTTCCCATATCCCTGTCCCCTTCCTTCCTTTCCATACTACAAAGCTCCAATATTAAATCACTCCAGGCATAATTAAATTGGAAAACATTTCAGATGAGCTGAAATCTTATAACCTCTCCCATAGGCACGGTATTCTGCTGTTCTTTGTTTGCTTTCAAATTTGGTCTTGAATTTGTGTGGCTGCATTAAATGGAATCATTTTTTCGGCATAATTATTACCAATCTATGGATGCATGGTTAAAAAGAAACTTTTATACAACAGAATATATATACAGTACATATGCACACAGAAAGAGGGTGGGGAGAGAAATATGCCATGGCATAAAAGCTATGTAGTGGTGCCTTTTAGCAGTTCAGCTCAGGCTCAGATACTACAAGAACACAAACTTGTTGGCATCTGTCTGTCTTGAGAGATAATGGTGTGCACCTCAGGGTGAAGTCAAACGGCTGTGTTAGCAGCACCAAAGTGACTTCCTCAGGGCACAAGCCTGGGCAGTGTGTATGGAGATGCTGGACTGCCCAGACCACAAGACCCCACTCTGGGCTTCACTAGCACCAGCTTGGCTGCAGGAGTTGCTGGAAGGAGGCATGCAAGAATCCATGCAACCATTTTAGGGACTCCACTCCAGATTGGTATAGGTTTTACTCCTTAGCCTTTCCTTCTTCCAAAGATACCCTGCAAGGCAGCAGATGTTTCGGATCAGAGTTTTCCTTCTCCTAGATGGGCTACCTTTCCATGTGGACAAGCCCCACCTGCCACTCACCTCCCTCCACAGCATGTTCAGAAACTGCCTTCTTGACTGTTGTGTTGGAAAAACGCCCAGGAAGGCCGCCACCTTCCCAAGACACCGAGGCGTCTCTCCAGTGGTCACTCTCTGGCTGTAAATCTTTCTCAGTCCAGAGAGACTGGCAATAAGTGACCCCCTCCCTCCTGAGAGGAGCACACTCGTCTTCTGGCATCCCATTGCAGAAGAAAAAGACAATCCGTAGTTCGACCCATTATTGGTCTCGCTCGCTCAATCCACCGGAGTCTGTCTTTGCATGCAAGGCAAGTCCATAACTCACTGAGAGTTTGAGACCCATCGAAAAACTTCACCTGGTTTAGTTGGCCAGTTGAAGCAGTTTCCAAGGATGTGACTGCTGTCGTATGCTGACAGCTTCTAGGAGCCCCAGCTGAGTGTAGGGTGGAGACCAAAGGTGGACATACTACCCCAGAAGTAACAAAACGTGTGCTCCACTAGAGGTACTACTGGTCCGCTAACTCCCCTGAGCATGAACTAAACAAGACATACATATCCTTAGTATTTAGTCTTGCATTTGCTTTTTCTCAATGCCAGCTGTTCTAAATGTCCTTTGACTTGGAAGATTGAATTTGTAAATTACAGATAGGTAGCCGTGTTGGTCTGCCATAGTCAAAACAAAACAAAATTCCTTCCAGTAGCACCTTAAAGACCAACTAAGTTAGTTCTTGGTATGAGCTTTCGTGTGCATGCAGTGTATCTGAAGAAGTGTGCATGCACACGAAAGCTCATACCAAGAACTAACTTAGTTGGTCTTTAAGGTGCTACTGGAAGGAATTTTTTTTTGTTTTGAATTTGTAAACAATGCTTTTTTTTCCTTTCTAAATTGAACAAAAACAACTGGTTCAGATTTAATTAAGCATTGAATAGCTATGCAGATTAGATGTCACTATGTATTCTTATTTTTAGTCTCTGGTGTTTATAGTTTTCAGCCACAATCCAAGTAAAGAAATCTTCAGTAAACAGTCTTGATATATTTGGCAGCAGATAGCAAAGAGGGCAAAAGCCATAGATATCTTCTAGTTTTTAGAAATGTGCATGCTCTGCAGTACAGCATATCTGGATGCCTGGAATTTGGAGTGGCTTTCCCATTAAGAGCCATTTGAGACTCTTTACTTATTTTGGGGTGTATGTCGAAGATATTAAGATGTACACCCAAAAACAAAACTGTGAGACACAAGCATTCCAGAAGACATGCAGTTTATCTAGACACATTAGTTTATCTAGTTGGAGGTTCCAGGGATTTCACCTGAAAGGTTCTGCATGCAGAGCAGATGCTCTACCTCTGCACTGTGGTCCTTTGATATATGATACAGGTACACTCTTCAGTGAGCTGGGAGTAAATGCTTGTTTGCAAACCCTGGTTTGTTTTCCATTTAATATGTTGAACAGCCTATGGTAACCAAGGCCACCCCTTCTGGATTAAAGGGTTTCTGGAGAACAGGGTTTGGCCTTCAGGCAAACTTGATTATTCTAATTTACCAATCATTTTGTTAGGCAACCAAATATAGGTTATAGCCAAAGATTACTCTTAATTTAAAAACATGATGTGCATGATGCAGTGTTTTGCTTACGAAGACAACCCCAATGGGCATTAATGGATATTTCTTTTAAAGCTGATTTCTTAAGAATTAGCAAAATAAACACTAATGGCTTCAGTAGCAGAGATGTGCCATTTAATCTGAATTAGGCACTCCTTCACAATTTCTGCCTAGCTTATTATCTGGAAATATTAAGATGGTCTTTAATTTCATTCTGTTACTGAGTGTAGACTCCTTTTGATGTCAATAAATGAAAAGACTTGCTTCCTACAACAGGACAGAATATTAAATTTAACTGCATTTGTTATTTTCTGCCAAGCTTCAGTCTGTACAAACTATGGCATTTAAATGCTCCCCCCCCCCCCCCGAAGAAGATTGATTCACTTTTCCTGTTCTCTGATCTCAAATCAAAGTTAATGTTGTAAAGATTGAAAGAAAATAATGTGGTGGTGGATTTTTCTGTATCTTTAGAACCTAAACTTCACAGGATTCCGTAAAATCCTCAAGAAACATGACAAGATCCTGGAGACCCCCCGAGGTGCAGATTGGAGAGTCGCACACGTTGAAGTGGCACCCTTTTATACTTGCAAAAAAATCAACCAGCTCATCTCTGAAACAGAGGTAGAGTACATTGGCCTGTTTGTTTCACCTATCCTTAGACAAAATTCACTTGGGTATCGCTAGCGTTTCTATCTTCTCGAAATGCTGCTAACCAGCTTATGGTAACAATGTGGTATATCTGAATAAACCAAAGAACTGGTACCTTTAAATATGTCCTGCTTTTGTGATCGTTGATAGCAACTAAGTTATTGAATGTGTTTTCCTTCTGCCAAACATCTTTTAATGGACAGGTCTTGAATTCCCCCCCCCCCTTTCTTTTCCTTCTCCTCCTGCGATGAGGCTACATTTTAATATTTTAATGTTCCATTATTTTAATGTTATATTTTATTCTTGTTTTTAAGTTGTAACCATTCATCTTGTTTTTATTATTGCTTGTAAGCCGCTCTGAGCCCGGCCTTGGCTGGGGAGGGTGGGGTATAAATAAAAAATTATTATTATTATTATTATTATTATTATTAATTGAGACATGATTGATTATTTGTTTATTTGGTTCTTTAGACAGTGGTGACTAACGAATTGGAAGATGGAGACCGACAGAAAGCTATGAAGCGGTTACGTGTTCCACCACTGGGAGCTGCACAGGTGATGAAAAATTAGCTGGGTTTAAGAGTGGCTGGGGAAGGCCCAGCCAGATGGGCAGGGTATAAGTAATATATTATTATTATTATTATTATTATTATTATTATTATTATTATTATTATTATTATTATTAACAACTGCATTTTAGCCTTTTGGTGTGACAGGGCAAATTGAGCATATGCAGTTATAAGAACTGGCATGGGCAAAGTCTTCCATTTCCACTTCTGTATTTCTGATTTTGGCTTCAGAGGACTGGGAGAAGACAATGCAGCTATTAGTGTATAATGGGAGAGTAAAGTGTCCCCAAATCAAGAGAAAGTTGCATGTGGTTTTAAAACCTGGAAGCTTTTTGTCTGACCTTCGTGTGCTCTCCAGTTTCAAGGGCGGATTTTGCTTCGCATTCTTGCTGCTTATTTTCATTCAAGCTCACAAGTTAAAGCAAAGAGCTCGAGAACTCCCACCAGCATGAAGCGTACCAGAGGCCTTGATGAAGCCGTCTCCTAATTAGACACGTCACTCATTCTGAGACACAGACAAGAGGCTCATTTGGGCTGGTGTCAGTACCTGGCATACTTGGGCAAAGGCTGGGTCCCTAGGGGTTAATATCTTGCCAGAGCTCCACCAACATTTCCCCCCAGCTGTTCTGCAGTGGGCTCTCCAGAACTGCCCCGGCAGTGCTGCAGTGACCAGTCACCCTCTCCCAGCAGTGGCACCCCAAGATTGAGGGGCCGGCGGCTCCCATCACACCCGTCTTCTAACACTGCACAGGCCAATGTAGCCTTCTGTTAGTCTGCACTGGTCCCTGCAGCGCCGGGATACACTGCGCAGGGCTGTGTGGCCTCATGCCAGGCGCGCCAGTCCCCACGGCGTCTCCCAACACGGCACAGGCCGGTTCAGCCTTCCACAACATTATACTGGTCCCCCTCAGTATTGGGGAGGAGCCCTTCAAACAAATATTGAGGGGGCGAAATACACCTCAGCCCCCTTGATTTGGCATGCCTGCCTCCCAGCAGGGTAGGTCCTTAGTTCTGGGGAGCCACCTTGTTTCATCTTCTACAATACCTGGAGTCGGTTGCCTGACATTGCATTATAAAGATAAAACATGCTGCCTGCTCAGCAGCCAGTGTGGTGTAGTGGTTAAGAGCGGTAGTCTCGTAATCTGGTGAACCGGGTTCGCGTCTCCGCTCCTCCACATGCAGCTGCTGGGTGACCTTGGGCCAGTCACACTTCTCTGAAGTCTCTCAGCCCCACTCACCTCACAGAGTGTTTGTTGTGGGGGAGGAAGGGAAAGGAGAATGTTAGCCGCTTTGAGACTCCTTAAAGGGAGTGAAAGGCGGGATATCAAATCCAAACTCCTCTTCTTCTTCTTCTTCACCAATCAGAGCTTCGTACACTTGTGTGGATGTGTCCGTATGCTGTTTTATGTCAGAGAACGATAAGTAGTGATTGAACAAATGAGTATGTGTTTCTTGACCCCTCATCTCTCACTCAGTTGACAGTATGGAATCTGTCTTAAAAACCAACCAAACCAAGAGGAGTTTACAGTTATAAATTGTGAGATACTATTGATTTTGTGAGGATCAACAACCCAACAGCACAGTTTAATTTACCTGACAAGAATATGATTTTGTTTAAACCAACTTTCTCTTGTATCTGCAGCCTGCACCAGCATGGACGACCTTTAGGGTCGGGTTATTCTGTGGAATATTCATCGTGTTGAATGTTACAGTCATCATTTCAGGTTAGTCACCCTACGTTTGCAGCCTGGATCCATGGGTGACTTTGAATGACCTAATCATGTGGTGATTAATTTCACCATAAGTGAATGTTATTTATTATTTGATGTAGCTTCAACGTCTGGCAAAGCTTTCTGTGCTTGTGATTACTAGGATTATTGGGACTGCTAGGAACTATTAGGAACCATGTCAGATTTCTGTAGATCTTGCTGTGTTGGACATTGGGGAGAGACATTGACAAAAGACAGAAGTCTTGGGGGTGGGGGGTGGGGTCTTGTGTATAATTAGTTTGTTCTCCAAAATTCACAGGCAATTGCTTGTCTTCGAGTACTTTTCACCAAATTCTTGAAGTTAAAATATTCTCATTATTCCACAGATTTTGTGCAAATTGGGCCTAGTATCACATTTTCATCAGGGCCATTTTAACATGACTTGAAATGTCTAGCTAAACGATTCACTGAATATGCTAGTATGCATCTTGTAGGTTTTTTTGTATAGTACCTCCTTGTTTTTTGGGACGCAGGTGGCGCTGTGGGTTAAAGCCTCAGCACCTAGGACTTGCTGATCGAAAGGTCGGCGGTTCGAATCCCTGCGGCGGGGTGCGCTCCCGCTGCTCGGTCCCAGCGCCTGCCAACCTAGCATTTCGAAAGCACCTCCGGGTGCAAGTAGATAAATAGGGACCGCTTACCAGAGGGAAGGTAAACGGCGTTTCTGTGTGTGGCTCTGGCTCGCCAGAGCAGCGATGTCACGCTGGCCACGTGACCCGGAAGTGTCTCCGAACAGCGCTGGCCCCCGGCCTCTTGAGTGAGATGGGCGCACAACCCCAGAGTCTGTCAAGACTGGCCCGTACGGGCAGGGGTACCTTTACCTTTACCTCCTTGTTTTTAGGGACTTTAATGTGCATAGAGCCTAAAGCAATATATTTAATCCAATATATTCAATACCCCATATCATACTTGTTCCTCTGTATTTTGTAATCAAAAATTTCTATTTTCACTTTGCATATTTGTCAGTGGCCTTGTGAAACATGTGCTCATTGATCTTTTCATATCATGTAGCTCTTGTTAGTTCTGGATGTATTTAGAACCATCTGTCTATTTGTGTTAATTTGCATACAGTGGTGCCCTGCAAGACGAACGCCTCGCAAGACGGAAAACCCGCTAGATGAAAGGGTTTTCCGTTTTGGAGGTGCTTCGCAAAACGAATTTCCCTATGGGCTTGCTTTGCAAGACGAAAATGTCTTGCGAGTTCCTGCGGGTCGTCCCCCCCTTTCCCCCTTTTTCTAAGCAGCTAAGCCACTTATCAGCTGATCCGCTAAGCTGATAAGCCGCTAAAAGCCGCTAAACCGTTAATGGCACTAATCCGCTAAGCTGTCAATGGGCTTGCTTCGCAAGACGAAAAAACCGCTATACGAAAAGCCTCACGGAATGGATTAATTTCGTCTTGCGAGGCACCACTGTAGTTGAAACTTGAAAGAACACTTTAAGCGTTCAGAAAGGGGACAGGCTTGTATCCCAAATGAGGCTTGTGGTGGCAAAATCCTCACAATCAAACATTAATACTAGAAATGATTTCAAAGTTACACATAAAATTTATGTGAGAAAGCAGGCATTGATTGCAAGCACCAGTCGCTTCGGGTGATATACTGCCATATTCCCCTCATCCCCAAAACCCTTTCAGTCTACTAGTTAAAGGTGGATCTGGGGACTGCAGGGTTTTCACTTGAGCTTACCCGAAATAAGCTCAACAACTTTTCTATGCCAGGGCTCAACTCTGGAATTGCTAACTAACTTTTAAATAGTGCCTTTGATCACGTGTAGAATACTTTCGCCTAACCACATAACATTGTTTGAAAGTCTACATATGGGGCTTTCTTTCAGAATTATTGGGCAGATGTCATCTAGGTCTGTCAATTTATTTTTAATTTGTTGAAAAGGCTCTAGAGTATCATCTTATGTAGCTTCTGTTTGATTTAGCTCCTCATTTGCCCTTCTGAGGTGAGGGTGCAGAATCAATTTAGGAGTAAAATAGGGTTTTTCAACTTTCTAGAAAAGATTGTGGCAGTTTGTAACTGTGTGCCAGAGAATCTCTTTATAAGAGTCTAAAGTGTGCTGAATTCTTTTTGTACTTAATATTTGATAATTGCTACCACGCTTACTATGCTCGTATTTAGCATTCTGATCAGTTCTTACCTCTTCATCCTTTTGATGTCTGGAATAATGTTCATTTGTTTCTCAAGAACTCATCCTTTATACTGCTTGGCATGGTAGATCTCAAAATCAGATGAGCAATTTTTCTCACTGCTGTTTTAAATTTTACAACTGAAGAGATAACATTAAAGTGCTTCAAGGAACAACTGATGCCGGCCATGAGAAATCTAAATCACACTAAATTAATTCAATTTATTAGAAGCCCTCTCACTCATGCATTTTCCTTCCTTTTTTTAAAGGGAAATGGAAGAAAATAAAGAGGGTTTTATGGAAGATCAAAAAGCAATAAAGAGAAGGGGAAAGGAGGAGGGGAAGCAAAGATTAGTGGCTGAAGGTGCAGGAAAAGAGATTATCTGTGGGGGCCCATTTACATATGCAAGTGTTCACAGTACATAGGAGCAAATAAAGCAGGGAAAAGCAAACCCAATCAGGATAATGAAGCTTCCTACATAGGCCAGGACATGCAGCTCCTTTTAAAAGTGTTTTCCTCCAGTTAGCAAATTGCTTGTTTGACTGGTTTTAGCCCTCTGCATAGCTCTGCTCCACTTGCACTTTGTGCCCTGCCTTCCACATACATTGTGATGAAAGGGTCATGAGCCCCAGAAATGCACTCAACCTTGCTGTGTTAGTATAGCTTCTGCATTTGGGGATGAGCACTGTCTGTAAATGCCTCATTCCTAGTGAGTCAGTCTCAGACCTTATCAAGAACATTTTGAGCCCCGTTCACATCCAGAAGTGAATGCAACCCGCATCCGCGGGTCGCAATTTGCCGCTTCTGCGCATGCGTGAGCGGCGAAACCTGGAAGTAATGCACTCCGTTACTTCCAGGTCGCCGCAGCGCGCAACCTGAAAATACTTATCCCGAAGCTACTTCAACCCAAGGTATGACTATATTTAAAACAAGAACTACTGACTTGAGTAGATCCCTCTTTATTTTCTAAACTAAATCTGTCCGTGGCCTCCCTTTTTAGCCTTGTACAAACTTCTATGCAGCTTCCTCCTTTTGTAAGTCTGGTGTGACAAAAGCTGTTAATTTGAACTTGCTTAAGTTTCTGCAGGTATGCCCATTAAAGGTAATTTATCCCAGAATGTGGGTTTTCTGGGCCCAAAATTTCAGATGTCCTAATTTTAGGCATAGTATTTGGGCATTGGATTCTGATCAGTGGTTAGGTTGTGTGCTGTCATGCACAGCCATTTACTGATATTTTAAGTCCAGATGAGGAGTATGTTTTTTTTATCGCGAGGGAGCAGGAAATTGACTGTCACCCGTGAGTGGTCCATTCGGCACATGTTTGATTTGAATCTTCTCCTTGACAGGTGTAATTTTTCTGAAAGCATTGAACGTGTGGCCACTCATAAGAATCTATCGCGGTGGCTTTCTCCTGATAGAATTCCTCTTTCTCCTTGGGATTAACACATACGGCTGGAGGCAAGCTGGAGTGAATCATGTCCTCATCTTTGAGCTCAACCCTCGCAGTAATTTGTCCCATCAACATCTCTTTGAGGTAAGTAGTACAATAGGGTGTCGGAGCCCCCTAATTAGCAGTAGATGTTGCTGTTGTTTGATCGTCCTGATCTATCATCTTCAAAACAGATTACCTTTCTAGTGTCAATTTTCACAGGACACTTTGTCAGGAATATAGTTACTGTATTTTTCGCTCTATAGGACGCACCTTTTTCCTCCTAAAAAGTAAGGGGAAATGTTTGTGCGTCTTATGAAGCGAATGCAGGGGGGAGGCAGGTGGGAAAAGCCCCCAAGCTCCGTGCGGCTCTTGCGAGTTTTTCCCCAGGAGGGAGAAGGGACTGACTGGCCGCATCAGTCCCTTCCCCCACCTCCTAGAAAAGCCAGTAGAAGCCGTGCAGCCCCTTTAAAGAGTGTGCGGTTTCTACAGCCTTTTGTGGGAGATGGGGAAATTCCCCCACCTCCTAGAAAAGTCAGTAGAAGCCGCGCAGCACTTTTCCCCAGGAGGGAGAAGGGACTGACTGGCCGCATCAGTCCCTTCCCCCACCTCCTAGAAAAGCCAGTAGAAGCCGTGCAGCCCCTTTAAAGAGCGTGCAGCTTCTGCGGGAGGTGAGGAAATTCCCCCACCTCCCGCAAAAGCAGGGAGAAGGGCTGGGAGAAGCGCACAGGCTGCGTGCAGCCTGTCCGCTGCTCCCAGAGCTTGGGGGGGGGGGGAGATCATATTTTTTTCCTTGATTTCCCCCTCTGAAAACTAGGTGCGCCCTATGGTCAGGTGCGCCCTATGGAGCGAAAAATACGGTAGGTAGATTATTCTTGAACTTGATTATGAATGCAGACAACTTGTAGTTCTTTAGATACTGCCCTAATTGTAAAGCTTTTACCATCCAAATAGAAAATACAGTATCCAGCAGGAGGCTGCAGGAAATCCATTGTCTCTTTTCTGCATCAGGAGATAATGCTTTTAAATCCCAAGCATGCTTTTTCAAGGTAGTGTGTGGTGAATTTCATTGTGACAAGGTTGGCTGCTGCGAGAATAGGTTGCTGAATTATTAGCCTTGGCCTGATCTAGCATGCTTCTTCTTTTGTTAACAACCCTGTAGCATTATCAATTGCTGTTGTAGCCCAATGTGAATATAACAACCCCTGTAGTATAGTTCGCTTTTATACCCCATTTTTGGATGGAGGTCTGTGCTGAGTGCCAGCCCTACATTGTAGTCTCTGACAATCAGCCATATTGGTTTGAATTCCCAGTCAAAAACATATAATACTTATCGGGTTGCAACAAAGGTCAAGCTTCTGAAATTTCCCACTCACACCTTCCTGGTCAAATCAAGCACTCAGTTGCATACAGAAGCTTCGTGCTTTGCTGATTTGCATGCAGACTGATAGCTCCTTTAAATATTAAAACATGAAACTGAAAATGCACATAAAGTAAGATTAGGGTCTCGTGCCTTTGATGCCAACTTTTGTTTTTTCAGTCCTCTCAGCTACAGACTCAGTTAACATGCACACCAGGGCACATCGCCGGTTATACTCTAATAGAGAACTTGATTCTCCAAATGCCATTATTTGTGTAGCTAAGATGGCACCACTCACACACTTGAAGGAGATACCAGCAGACTTGTATCTAAGGTCAAAAACCCCTATAATAACAGTCCAGTGAGGACTGAGCATACTCAGTGGGTATGGCATGCCAAATGTTGGAGAAAATTCAAAACATTGGAGAGGGAGAATTGAATGAGCTAGCCAGAATCTTCCAGTGAAACATTCTGTTATGGGTTCTACTTGTTTGTTTTCTATTTTCCCAAGTGGCAATAATGGGGCTATGCATAGCTGCACCTTGCAGCTCCATTTCTAGCAATATTTCTACTGGTAATTATTATTTGAGTAAAAATAAGGCATTTATATATCTAAATCTTACATATGTATAAAACAATATAATTTCATGTGCTTTAAAAGTTATACATAATACACTTTGTGTAGTCAGGTAACTTAAGTTTGATACAGTGAGTTACGTAAATTTAAAAAAACCAAGACCCCATGTTTTTTTTCTAGGGGTTATAACTATCTGGAATCTTCACCTTTATGAAAATATAGTACTGAACAAATAGTTCAGATTTGAGAATGTATTGCTGTTTTACAAATGAATTGTTTGTGTTTTTATTTCCTCTGCCTAGGTTGCTGGATTTCTTGGAACGTTGTGGTGCCTGAGTCTGCTGGCATGTATATATGGTCACCCCTATGTTCCTATGCAGGCAAACCCACTTATATTGTATGGATTTATGTTGTTGTTTCTCATAAACCCTACCAAAACCTTCTACTACAAATCCCGTTTTTGGCTGCTCAAACTCTTGGTAAGCTGAGACATGCTCAAAACCCATAAAATAACACCTTGCTTTTCCACTGTAAAAACAGCAGTGACTCAGTGCTGTTGTTCATGTGTGGCAAGAGTCACCTGTCCTACTTATCAATGGGGCACTTGCACAAAATGCTTATTAAACATGATTGAGGGTCTCACTGTGTGTGCAAATGTATGTGCAAATGAGCAAAAGGTTAAGTTGGCACGATACCCTTGGAATAGCGGTCACTGCTGATGCCATAACATTCACTTTTGCAAGTGAAAATTAAAACTTTTGTGATATAACAGTTCTGCAGTCATTACTGAAGTAGTAATTCCAGGTATGAGCTAATTAAAGTTTCAGGTTGAAGTTAAAGGTTCTTGTATGAAGAATATTGTACAAACTCTTCAGTAGAAAATGCTGGCGATTTTGATAGTTTTAAAATTATTTAAAGTGTCTGTTTGCACTTGTATGGCCCTATCTATAGTCACACATCCTAGTGACTGTTAAGAAATTGCAGAACCGTTCTGTCGTGTTTTCATAGGGTTGAACCTTGGTCATGTAACAACAGTGGCAATTAATTTCTCAGCTTATTTGTATATGCTACTATGTTCTATGTGTACTAGAGGTTTGGGGGATCTTTAGCAACTGTTGTTTCTAGCAGCTGCTGTGGGCACAGCGGTTCCTAGCCCACTCGTGCTCTTGTGTCATCTCGTTTCCTGTAGAATGGGACAAGGCATTTGCTCCTGGTGCTCTTGGCATGAGAATTTGCGAGAGGTGTCGGAACCAAAAGATACCCAATAGCTTCCCAGAGAGCCTCATTCAGAAGCTCCTTTGTAAATTTTCCAGTGATTTCTTACTGCCAAGCAGTTGTGCAAAGAAAGCAGCCTAATCTGGTTTTGTCTGTGCAAATTAATACTTAAGCCATGTTCAGATGACTGTCTGTAGATACATAAATGATTGCTTATGAAGCTGTGGGTGCACACCTTCCCCTTGCCCTTCCTGTGCTTAAGCTTTAGTACCCAAACCCGGGTGTGTATTAAACTGGAGTTCCCTGTTTGGTTTGAATTCAGGGATCTCTTGAGTTTATGTCACTATCCTTGCTCATTAGCTAAAATGAACTCAAGCTACACTGTTTGGGACAGGGATGGTGCTGTGGGTTAAACCACAGAGCCTAGGCCTAGGGCTTGCCGATCAGAAGGTCGGCAGTTCGAATCCCCGCCACAGGGTGAGCTCCCGTTGCTCAGTCCCTGCTCCTGCCAACCTAGCAGTTCAAAAGCACGTCAAAGTGCAAGTAGATAAATAGGTACCGCTCCGGCAGGAAGGTAAACAGTGTTTCCGTGCACTGCTCTGGTTCGGCAGAAGCGGCTTAGTCATGCAGGCCACATGACCCGGAAGCTGTACGCCGGCTCCCTTGGCCAATAAAGCGAGATGAGTGCCGCAACCCCAGAGTCGTCCACGACTGGACCTATTGGGGTCCCTTTATCTTTACCTTTACACTGTTTGGTCATAATGTGGAATTCTGAGTTAATGTAAGCCAAAATCTGGATATCAAACACATCCTGTGGTAGAACACAGATCTGCTGTTTTAAGAAGTTGTGGACAATTGGTTGTACACAGCCTTATTTTGCAATAAGTGTGTCATGCACACAAATGGGTGTTTTTCATGATAATTTGCACTTGCTGACTTGAGTTCTGTGCTATTGTTGTTACTAGTTAGCTCGAACGTGGCGGGGATCTAAATGAGGATGATCTTACTGGTTACACATTTGCCAAATGTGTTAGTCTTTTGTTAGGAAATCAACAAGGTATTGATTGGAACATGTCTGAATCTTCAACAATGCAAGCATTATTCTGTATCTCCTGCTTGTTTGTGTTGTGTACAACTGAGCATCAAGACTAGATAATCTTGATGTTGCCCTTTTAGCGTTTTGTTGTTACAACTAAGCAGGCAGTAAGAGCTGTAATCTAAGGTAAATGGAGCATGAAATGGTCTAGCTCGAGAGGCGCATAGCTGATTTCAGACCTTGAGGGGGAAATGGGCTGAGATTGAGAAAAATCTGTTTTTACTATTAGTTCAAATTCCCTCCAGCCATCATGGGTGAAGAAGACAGCAAACATTTCTTGATGCTGAACACATTTCCTACACTTGGTATGTTTGTAGGCAGGATACTCAACAATATTTCACTATTTACATCACTCACCTTACAAAAAATATGTGATGTTATTACCAATTTTATTACCAAGTGCCAACACTGTACAGCTTCATTTATCCAAAAACTGTATGATGGCCAAATGATTCTATCAATCAGGTACATATAATAAACAAAGGGTTTACATAGTTGCACTGCCACAGATCTGTCCTATAATGCTGGATAATTTGATCATTTCTATAGAAGAGAACATGCTATCATTTTCTATAACTATGTTTTGTGGTGACTAAATGTGTATGACACTTTTTCTTTTTCTTTTGCAGTTTCGGGTGTTCACTGCCCCCTTCCATAAGGTGGGCTTTGCAGATTTCTGGCTGGCCGACCAGCTTAATAGTCTGGCTGTGATACTTATGGACCTTGAATACATGATTTGTTTCTATAGCTTTGAGCTCCAGTGGGCAGCCAATGATGCATTGCTGGCAGATCCAGGTATGTCAATGAGAAGGGAGCTTCATTAATGGCCATGTGCAGGCAAATTTAGGCTTATTTGCTCAATGGAAAACCATAACAAATATAGGCATTTGGCATGCAGTCAAAAAAAACAACACAACCATACACATTTACTTGGTGTGTGTGAATAGTGTTTGTTTATAGCACCTAATTAGGAACTTAAAGTTTATAGGAAAGTGCTTCTGATAAGCTAGGTTTTAAGGTCCAGTTTAGGGTGGTGGTGTGGGCGAATTGTTGGTGGTGGTGTGTTTGCTTCATTTGTTTGCTAAGTTTCCATACCATAACTTCATGTGATGAGGCATTGATATTTAATGTCCCTGGACTGGAGAAGCATTAGATTAATAATGTTGGGCCATTGCTTGAACCACAAAGCTACTTTCCTTTGTTAAAATGAGACAATTTCAAGAGGAAACTACAGGACATATTTTGCCTTGCATTTAGAAGCTTGTCTTTATTTTTGCAGTTGGTCAGATCTGCAACACCTATGCCTATGGAGTGCGAGCAGTTGTCCAGTGCATTCCTGCGTGGTTGAGATTCGTCCAGTGCCTGCGCCGATACCGTGACACCAAGCGGGCCTTCCCCCACCTTGTTAATGCTGGCAAATACTCCACAACCTTCTTTATGGTGACATTTGCAGCCCTTTACAGCACTCATAAAGGTACTGGTTTGAGAGCCTTTGCTGGTTGGTTTGATTCTTCTACTTTAAATACCAGCATCTTATTTCTCAGAACGGTTGGCAGTGTATATTTATGGGACACATAGGAGAAACCATTGAATAATTCAGGGGGTACAGGTTAAGACTCAATCATAGCTTCTGGGGAAATAGTTCACTTGCCTTTCAATCCCCTCACCCATTTCACTATGGACTGTGTTTAAACTTGAGCATGGCTCAATAAAATCAAGTTAGTTCTTCATGCCCACCGTTTAAAACAGTTGTATTTATTTCTGTATAGTCATAGTACTAGAATTTCTCTCTTCCCAAATTACTATTTATACAAGACCGTGGTTACTTTACAGATGCTTAATAAGTCCATAATCCCAAGAAGTTTTAACAATGGAGAAACTAAGGGAGGGAAGAGATGAGGCTAGCAGCAGGTGAACATGAGTAAATGCAGTTAAATGTCTTTAAAATAGGAATCATAAAATGAATTCTAAATCTATTAAACCTGCAAGTTGGCCCCAGAAAAGAATTATTTGTTTCTCATTAACAATTAAGATCATACCAGAAGTAATTCTGTTGAATTCAATGGAATTCACACTCAGGAAAGTAGGGTTAGGATTGCAGCCTATATGGAATTTATATTTATACAGTCTGACTATCTTAAGCATCTCAGGGAAACTTGCAAACCACCATTGCCATTTCCTATAGGAAAATTTGTGAGGGTAAAAAATGATGGTTGCAAAACATTTCCTATCAAGGTAGGAAAAGATCCCTCCCCTCATATGTTTTTGCTGTGAACAAAAATGGTCTAGCTGCTAGATATTGAAAAAAATTAACAATGGTTCAAGACTATGTTTTGTAATTAACCACCTTTTTAGGATGGGCGTTGACAGTGCTGGATAAAACTGAAAAGTGACCATAATCGTATGAGTGTTGAGAAATGTTCCCAGTGCCTTTTGACTTCCAGGTGTAATTTTTACTCAGAATGATGGGCAATTGCTTCCAAGCCATTAATCTGCAGATTGAGGTATCTGAACCAACATGTTTCCACATCTCCGTGGAAACCACAGTGATTTGCTTTTGCTGTTCTTGCAGAAGAATAAGGCTTTTTCTTCCTTGTGCTTTAGGCAGTCACAGTGCTTGTCTTTGTTCTTTCCCCCTCAACTCCCATATGAGTCAAGAGATTTCAGACTGCCTTTAAAACACATGCTGATTTAGCCACACATGTAGGCAAAAGTGCATGCTTTGAGTAATCTGCATGCTTGTAGGTACAACATAAGCAGAATTTGAGCTGCAGAATATCAGCTTTTTAAAATACCCCACCGGTAAGCTTCTAAAGGGACGTGGGTGGCGCTGTGGGTAAAACCTCAGGACTTGCCGATCGTATGGTCGGCGGTTCAAATCCCCGCGGCGGGGTGAGCTCCCGTCTTTCGGTCCCAGCTCCTGCCCACCTAGCAGTTTGAAAGCACCCCTAAGTGCAAGTAGATAAATAGGTACCGCTTTATAGCGGGAAGGTAAACGGCGTTTCCGTGCGCTGCGTTGGTGCTGGCTCGCCAGAACAGCTTCATCACGCTGGCCACGTGACCCGGAAGTGTCTTCGGACAGTGCTGGCCCTCGGCCTCTTAAGTGAGATGGGCACACAACCCTAGAGTCGGACACGACTGGCCCGTACGGGCAGGGGTATCTTTACCTTTACCGTAAGCTTCTAAATCTCCTCCTCTTCAGGTTCAGCACAACAAATTGTGCCACCTAAAGCAGGGGGGTGGCTCCAACCACACACATAAAACACACACACACCAAGCACAGCCACACACACTTTTATTTCTGCCCTCTGACAGTCCCCATCTCCTCTTTGCAGCACCAGTGCTGTCTTCTGGAGGGTTAGTATGGGGAAGGGGGAGTTTTGGCTTTAGCACTAGAACCTGGGTTATAGAGTTAAGAATAAAAAAAAAACCCAGTCCTTTCCACTCATACATGTGCACAGCACATTTCTTTAGGGTGTGCACCCAGATAATTATTTATTTCAACAGAGGAAAGAAAGGGGGCGGGAACGACAAGACAAACAAGTAGATAGAGGCAAAAAAACTAACAAAACGACCACAACAAGAGTGGTCAAGAAGTCGAAACAGGAGATTTTCCTGCAGAGACAAATGCCCAAGCTAAACTGACTAGAAGCAGGACAGATTTGAAGTGCAGAATGGCTTCTCCCTCTTCCTTACTTGCATGCCACAAAAGTAGCCCCTCGCTCCCAACTCTCTCTCTCTCCACATAAGTGACAAACAGCTCATAGCAACTGAGGGAGTTGGGTTGCTGCTCTTTCTTATCATTTTGGATGTTTAAATTTCTATTTTCTTAGCACTGCAGTGTCACAGAAGACCGGTTTATACAACAAACTTTGTGGCATTTAATATTCTGTGACTGACACGGTTTCGCAATGTATTTTCGTACAGATTTTGCATTGCTGCCTGAAAAAATACTCAGTTGGCTGCCGTTTCATAGTTTTCCAACTTAGACCTCTCAAAAGCTTCGGGATAAATGTTAGGTCTAATATTTGCCTGAAATAAATTTCATCAAAATTGGTTAAGCTGCTGCTTTAACAGCTAGTTAATGCTGATAAGGAGATGTTTTTGGTCATATTGACTGCCACTCACGGCTTTAGGCTTCAAAGTTGGATTCCTTAAGCATAGATAGATTTGTCTTCAGCGGGTCAAAACATACCAGGACTCAAAAACAAAACACATTTCCCTCAGGTAGTCTCATAAGTTGGGAGATTCCTCTGATTAAGAGGAATCATTCCAATAATAGAGCATCTTTAGCTTATTTTATTGTAACTGAAAGCTCCATTATAACGTGTGCCTTTTGAGCTGCGTTCATCTCTGTGTTTCTTTAGCCTGATTAGCCAGAAACTAATAGCCTAGTTGAAGAATTTATGCTTTTGAATTCTGGTGCTGGAGGAGACTCTTGAGAGTCCCATGGACTGCAAGAAGATCAAACCTATCCATTCTTAAGGAAATCAGCCCTGAGTGCTCACTGGAAGGACAGATCCTGAAGCTGAGACTCCGATACTCTGGCCAGCTCATGAGAAGAAAAGACTCCTTGGAAAAGACCCTGATGTTGGGAAAGATGGAGGGCACAAGGAGAAGGGGACGACAGAGGATGAGATGGTTGGATAGTGTTCTCGAAGCTACCAGCATGAGTTTGACCAAACTGCGGGAGGCAGTGGAAGACAGGAGTGCCTGGCGTGCTCTGGTCCAGGGGGTCACGAAGAGTCGGACACGACTAAACGACTAAACAACAAGAACAATAGCCTAGTTCAGAGCTGGTAGTGAAATACCACGGTAGTACCGATAGAGGGAAGCACCCCAGGTCATCAGTGTGGTATAATAGGGAGAAATGGAAGGTGATGTGAAATTGGGAAGTCACCCCTTTGCCATTAAGAATGGATGTGCTTCTAAAGGGGCGTTAGTGTGAAAACCCGGGGAGGGGACCTTGTTGCTTACTGCTTGAATTGTGCAGAAGAACAGGCCTGTAATGGTTGCCATGGTGACAGAAGTATGTTCATTATTTTTTCAAAGGCCTCCCACCCCATTACGCTCTTGTATGCAGTTGCTAGCTTCAGGGAGAAGGGGGAGGGGGGCTCCCAGCCACCAGCCTAGAAACCAATAATCCTCTTTATGGAAGGTCAGGTTGCTGTTGGCTGCCATCATCTCTTTGTGTAGGAGCCACTGAACATCTTACAGCTGTTCTGGTGGAATTGTTTTCCTTCATTGATTGTTGCAGTCAAGGAAATTTCTGGCTGTTTCCCAGAGTCTGATTCTCACGCGCATATTTATATAGATTAGCTAGACTCCTTTGGGACAGAGTTTTGAACAGCCACATCAAGCACTTAAGCTGCATTATCTATGGCAGCCATCCAAGCACATTTATGCGTGTAATTGTGACTGAAATTAGTAGGACTTGCTGCATATCATGCGTTTAGCCTGGGATACTGGAAAGTTTTACCCATATGAGCGCAAGGGGAGATAATTCATTGTGTAGGATATTAGCAGTTCTTTTTTTGAAACTTGTTGCTTCTGGTAAAACATTTACTCTTCAAAATCGACAGCCAAGGTTGTAGTGTGCTCCCTTCTCATTCAGCCTTGTAACTAATACATGTCAATGGATATGAATCCCTCTCAAACCATTACTTGTAGGGATAGCATCCAACTAGATGTTGTTGTTTTGTTTGTATTCCCCAATATCCTGAGCTGCGGAACGTTACACAGGAGCCTCAATTATTGTGATTTTTTCAATAGTTTCTCAGAAGCTTTCTAAGAGGAGGAAAGCAGAGAGGCAAGCACATATGCAGTGCTAGAAATCCTAAAGTCAGACAGAAATTTATCTTGTAAATTTCCCATCCAGCTTCAAACCCTAAACCATTTATTTGATCAAACTGAAACCACACAAATCATTCATTTTACCTCCCACTGCGCCAAGTCTATGTATCTCAAGTACCTTGGATTTCAAACTCCTTGGCTCCCGAACAAATGGGCTCCTGAACAATTGAAACCCAGAAGTGAGTGTTCTGGTTTTTGAGCGATTTTCGGAAGCCGAACATTCAGCGCAGCTTCTGATTGGCTTCAGGATGCTCCCAATTGGAAGCCACGCCTCGGTTTTCGAATGGTTCTGAGAGTTGAACAGACTCCCAGAAATCATTCTGTTCGAGAAACAAGGTACGACTGTACTAGTTTCTGACTTAGTAACTTGTGTTGTTAAATTGCCATCTGCAGATAATTACTACATTTAATATAAGAGGACAAATTTCTACTATCGCTTCTACTTTATACTGGCTTTGTACTTCCTTCTGCATATGTTGATTATCTTCTAAAATAAATAATAAGGAATGTATCCATTCTGGATAGCTCCCTTTTACATTTTTTGAAGCAAAGTCTACTCTATATGGCTGCGGGGAAAAGTTCGACTGACTGGGTGATAATCAACTGCCTTGTCTGGTCTGCACAAGAACTTCCATTTGCACAGTGGGACTTCCCCTCTCTCCCCCCCTCCCCACACCCCTGCACCCTTCCCACATCTGCTCCAGAGGGTTGAAGGACCACCTAGAACAGATTTAGGGCCAGGGGGAAGAGGGGAGGGTGAAATCCCACTGTAGAAGCAGAAAGCCTTTGCATTGAGGGGCCACCTTACTTTGAATACAAGCCACTGTCCCGCATGTGTGTGGACGAGAAAATGGGGCTTTCATTGTTTTGTGGGTGCTTCCCCCCCATAATCTGTTGCCAAATAATTCTGAATTATTTTAAAGCACAGATGAGCTGCTTATTCCAAAACCAGTCAAATTGAAAATTTGAGCCACTGCCTTGACTTGGATACGTTGTTTAAAAGATCTAAACAATAGAAGTGAGATGTCAGCAACTTGAAAATATACTAAATCATCCCAGATCTATTTCAGGCTGTTTCATAACCATCTATTTTTTTCATTAAATGGGTTCCAGCAACCAACAGTAATTAAGATGGGGAGAATCTCTTAACCAAACAGCTTGATTAAGTTAGCTATTACAACATCTATAAGTGAATTACTTTTTTCATCTCTTAAATTGTGTGGCCTTTTCTTAACACCTTATCTATTATAATAATTATGAATCATTATACAAACTTAACTGGAAGAATTAAACAGTGCTTTGGAAACTAGCACCCTTGAAAGCAGTGGCTTTCAAACTGTTCTGAAGGAACCTGGGACTCTCAGGAGCTTGTCAGGGTTCCTGAATGAAAAAATAATTTGCCCACATGTTATTTACTCAATAATAAACAGGGCCAGAGGAGTATTCGATTTCTTCTGTGTCACTCCCATAGTGCACACAAAGCAACAGTGAATCCAAACCAGTTACTTAGAAGCCAATAATTTTTTAAAGGGACCCCAAAAAATTTTCTGTGAGATCTGTCTGATATTTATTCAGAATGTTTATATTCTGCTTCACAGCCTCAGGAGGCTCTCAGAGCAACTTATGAAAGATTTGCACAATACAATCGCATTCAAGAAGATTAGTAGATGTTGTTTATTTTGTAAAATTTATATACCACTTGATAGTTTATTAAAAAAAAGACCTCACAGCCACACTTCAAAATATAAAAAGTTAAAAGATAAAAAGCTTTTAAAGTTTTTAAAATATTTATTGTGTGTTTTTAGTTGTATCTGTTTTAATTTTTGCTGTGGGCTGCCTTGGGTCCTGCCCTGGAAGTATTATGGGCCATTAAATACATGCATAATACCTCCAGCCAGTGTGCCCAGCCATTAGTGCCCATCAGCACCCTGGCTACTGCATTCTGTACCACTTGAAGCTTCCAAACAGTCTTCAAGGGGAGCCCCATATAGAGCACAGCACAATTGTACTAGGTGTGGGTCACTGAAGCCAAGCCGTCTATCCAGTAACAGCCATAGTTGGTGAACTATGGGGAGCCAGAAATAGGCACTCCTAACCAATGAAGACATGTGTGCCTCAAGCAACTGCTGAATCAAGAAGCTCCCCCATGCCATGGACCTGATCTCTCCAAGGAAATGGCATCCCATCTGGAATTGGTTATGTACTCACTTCCCAGACCTGAAAACTTGTGACAGGTAACTTCCATCTTGTTTGGATTCAATTTCACTTTACTAGCCCACACCCAGCCCACTGCAACCTTGAAGAAGCAGTCTAGCACCTGCACAGCCTCTCTTGGTTCAGATGGTATGGAGAGATAGAGCTGTGTGTCGTCAGCTTAGCGATACATCACTCCAAAATCCCTGATCACATCCCCTGATGGTTTCATATAGACATTGGAACGGCATGGAGGACAGTATTGGCCTCATGGGACACCACAAGTTAACTTTCCTGGTGCAAAGTAATAGTTTCCCATTGCACACTAGAAGTCACCTGGAAGGCAGTAGGAAAACTACTGCAGTACCTCCAACTCTCAGCCCACAGAGCCAATCCAGGTCCATAGTATAAAAAGTCGCTGAAAGGTCAACAGAATAGCACTCCCCACTGTCCCTCTTCCAACGCAAAGTTCATCAGCCATGTCAACCAAGGCAGTTTCAGTGCTATATCTGGGCCTGAGCCCACATGGAAAAGTTCCAGATAATTCACTTATTCTGAGCATGCCTGTAGTTGAACTGCGACCACTCTCTTGAACACCTTGCCTAAGGCGGAAATATTAACAGTTGCATAATAGTTCTTCAACAATTCCTGGTCCAGGGAGGCCTTCTTAAGGAGAAGGCGAACCACTGCCTCTTTAACAGGAAGGGGGGACATTGGGGCATGAACCCCTCCAGTTAACCTTCTCTGGCTTCCTTCTGTGAGCCTGGTGGGCAAGGGACAAGAAGTTTGGTGATCAGCTGGGCCCCTTCAAGAGCTTGTCCATATGATTAGGCTACAGTTGAAACACGAACAGACATTGTTCGGAATATGTCCAGATGAATCCTAACAATAGCTTCAAATTCCTTCAAATTTGGGTGATTGAAGTACCTTGCAGGCTTGTCATGGCAGGCTACTACTGATGGTTCAAAATAAACCCTCCTTCTGACTTGAAGTTACTAGTTTTCTCACTGCTTGGAAGAGCTCAGCTAAATGGCTACTGCTGTGGATTGGTGCTTGCTTGAGTACCCAGGTGAGTAGAGCTGAGTCAAAAAATGCTTGCCAAGCCAGCCCCCTCATCCACAATCAAGTCATGGGTGATAGATGACTCTTTTTGGACCAAAATAAGCCCCACCAAACTAAAGGTTCGATTGACATGCTCCACCAAATTCTGATGGTTGAGTGATAGCACAGAAGAAGTAATGGTTTTGATATATCTTACAACCTATTCACATGATGGTTAAACTTTGTGGAGGTCATGTTCCTCCATTTAAAGGCCCTGTCTGTGTGTGATAGAAAGGCAACCAAAATGGAAGAAATCCAGGTAGCCAGTTAATTGAAAATAATCACATGATAACATGGCTGTGTGAATCCTTTTTGAATACCGAAAGCTTACTAAATTGAGTACTTAATTATGACAGATGCCTGATGGAGCGTAATTTCTGTCTCCTTGCAATGAAATTATTTTCAGGGGCCTTATAACTCAGGACAGCTGAATTTTAATAGCTGCAAAGCCAGCAAAGTCTGATAAATGCTGTTTATGTTGCTTAATAGGGTCTGCCAATGGACCCTGGGATGACTTGACAGTACATGTGAACAAGGTGCGAACAGAAAGACCAACCTGCTGAGTTTCCAGTTCTTAGGAATTCAGGAGGGGAAAGGCCTAATCCTTATCAAACACACTGGGGAAGGGAAAAAACCTTAAAGCCACTTACTGAACGTAGTAAATTATTTTCAAAGAGCTTAGAACTGCTGGATGTGCAGACACAAATCCCGTCTTAAAATAATGGCTTAAATTAAATGTTTCATTTTATTTTCTACAGGACTTTTAGTAAATTAGCTTAAATATGTGATACCTATGTAACTGTTACATTCCTAGCAGAGTGCCTGTTCATCATCATATTGGGGGGGGGGAGAGCAGCAGCAGCTTATAATTATTGAGAATTTGTCCTTGTAAAAAAGGCTAACTTAGGAAAATCCATTTCTGTTCATTAATTCTGAAGTACACTCTGCTAGGAGGTCGGATACACATGTGCAGTTTGCATGGATGTGGGGGACAGAGGAGTGGGACAGCTACTGAAGCCTCAATCATTCAGAATTTCACAAGAGGCTGAGTGGATGCTGCTTCAAAACAGCCTAGAGCTGCTGAACAGGAAGGAAAGGGTTAGGTCAGGCATTGGGACTACAATTCCCATCATCCCTGACCCCTGGCCCTGTTAGCTAGGGATCATGGGAGTTGTAGGCCAAAAACATCTGGAGGGCTGAGTTTGCCTATGTCTGGATTAGGCAGAAGCCGGGGATGGGAAGAGGAAAATGGCAGAGCATGAGCGAATACTATAATAATAATAAACTCTCAGGAGAACACACCCATGGAGTGAGGAAGTGGCACACAGACAGAGAACCATTTAAAGAGTGAGCAAGCACACCAAGAGAATGAAGGGCCCAAAGGCCCTTCACCATGAAATATTATGCACACAAAGATCAACAGATTTTCCTGCTGACTCAGGAAGCTTAGGAAAATATTTAATAAGCATGCCGAGGCTCCAAGAGTCTTGCAAGCCAGGTTAGGGTGCATGTTTCCTCCATCATTGCTGCTCCTGCAAGGTTTAGTGCTTTCGGGGAAGATGAGATGGGCTGTTGCTCAAACCTCTTTGAGGAAGTGGTAGTTCTGACTGAAGACATAGGTCCATGGCTGCCAAGCCTTCCCCCTCTTATTCTTTGGGAGTTGTGGGTTAGAAGACTTTCTCAAAGGCCACATTAGCATGTAAAGATGAGCCTGACTATTTGGCTTATTGTAGTTTTTAAGGATTCAGCGTGGTGATGAAACATGCTATCTTCATTGCTCCCACTTTTCCAGGCAAATGAGAAAAAAATAGCTTCATATTGCATCTGAACCAGAGACCATGATATTTTATTAAAAATTATATTGATTGTAAAAAAAGTAAAAAGCCCTCAAAGCTGGTTACAAAGACAGTTAATAAAATTATCAAAACAACAATAATTTAAAACTTTCAAAAAGTTAAAATAACAATAGACTAAAAACAGATTAAAACTTGCATCCGTTTTCTAAACATCCTGGGTAGGCTTGTCTAAAGTAGAATGTTTCTAGCAGGCAATGGAAAATGGCCTCAAGGTACTCTTCTATTCCTGAAGCTAAGCAGGTCTTGCTCTAACCAGGTAAACCATATGTAAGCTTCCTTGCAAGGCAGGGCAAGCTGCAAGTACAGTGATACCTCGGTTTAAGAACAGTCCGGTTTAAGAACGATTTGGTTTACAAACTCCGCAAAACCAGAAATAGTGTCTTGGTTTGAGAACTTTACCTTGGTCTGAGAATGGAATCCAAACGGTGTAAGGGCACCGGCGGAGGGAGGTCTCATTAGGGAAAGCGTGTCTCGGTTTAAGAACGGTTTCAGTTTAAGAATGGACTTCCAGAACGGATTAAGTTCTTAAACCGAGGTACCACTGTATAGGTAAACGTAAAGGGACCCCTGACCATTAGGTCCAGTTGTGACCGACTCTGGGGTTACGGTGCTCATCTTGCTTTATTGGCCGAGGGAGCCGGCGTACAGCTTCCAGGTCATTGGTCAGCATGACTAAGCCGCTTCTGGCAAACCAGAGCAGCGCACGAAAACGCCATTTACCTTCCCGCCGGAGCGGTACCTATTTATCTACTTGCACTTTGACATGCTTTCGAACTGCTAGGTTGGCAGGAACTGGGACCGAGCAATGGAAGTTCACCCCGTCGCGGGGATTCGAACCGCCGACCTTCTGATCGGCAGTCCTAGGCTCTGTGGTTTAACCCACAGCGCCACCCGCGTTATACAGTATCCACTGTATAACAAGTATTAAATGATCCTTCCTTCTCAGGAGTGAGCCCAAGATCTTTTGCTGCCTGAGACAAAAGGAAGAGGTGGTGCTTTTCCATGTTCTGTGCACAGAAGTCAGTCGGACTAGCAATCGGATCTTTCTTCAGCACTTGACAGGTTAGCCAAGGGCAGGGTGCTTGGTACACGTAGCTCTGTAGCACCTCCCCATTGCTCTTTGCCCCTTAGTATCTGTTTCTTCTATGGGACGCGGGTGGCGCTGTGGGTAAAACCTCAGTGCCTAGGGCTTGCTGATCGCATGGTCGGCGGTTCGAATCCCCGCGGCGGGGTGAGCTCCCGTCTTTCGGTCCCAGCTCCTGCCCACCTAGCAGTTCGAAAGCACGTCAAAGTGCAAGTAGATAAATAGGTACCGCTTTCTAGCGGGAAGGTAAATGGCGTTTCCGTGCACTGCGTTGGTGCTGGCTCGCCAGAGCAGCTTCGTGACGCTGGCCACGTGACCCGGAAGTGTCTCCGGACAGCGCGGGCCCCGGCCTCTTAAGTGAGGTGGGCGCACAACCCTAGAGTCGGACACGACTGGCCCGTACGGGCAGGGGTACCTTTACCTTTACCTTATCTGTTTCTTCACTCTTGCCTAGTGGTAGGGCTGGTGCTTTGCGTTCCACATTACTGCCTAAAATTAGCAGGATGCGATAAGGGTGCTGGCAGAACTGCTTCTGTCTCCATACAAGGTAAGGTGAAAGTGAATGCAAGACAGGGAGCCATAGTTTAGAGTTCAGCGTAGGGCTTCGTGGTTCTTTAACTATACTCTGTTTAGCTTCTCATCTGAGCAATTGATAGCCTAGGCTAAAGCTGAAATGAATGTAGCTTGGGATGAATGAAACCCTTCTGACTTAGTAGGTAGAACAATATGATTCATGTTCAGTCAGAAGGCCTGTATCTTACTGTAGTACTTATCTGAAGATTAAGGCAGCTTTCTGATAACCCCTCAGATTTCCTGGTCCTATTATCATGGCTTTAACAATCAGCAGAAACCGCAGCTACCTGCAGCGACTGACCCTCCCAGAATACTTATCACATGCTATTGTGCTCTGTGCCAGTTTTTCAATAACACAGGGCATTGATTTTCTGCCCCTTTCCCCTCAAGCTGCATTGAACAGAATATATTGTTTGCCTTCTCTAAGATAAATCGAGAGAGTAAATAAAGTAAATTCATTCAAAGCAAATATAATGTTAACAGTTTGTACAGTGGAAATGTTTCTGTTTTATAGAGCGGCCGTTTTCACAATGCATTAAAGAAAGAATGTATCAGAAGGAAGCTATTCTGCTTTCTGCCTTCCATATTGCCTGGCAGTTACTTGAAGAACTTATCAATCCACATTAGAAAAGGATGCAAATTTGTATTATTATTTTTCATTTCAACGCAATATTCTGAGCACATTAGTCAAATGTGTGACTTGTTTATGTGATGGCAGAAAAATGAGTGAGTGAGACACAGTAAGGCTATAAGTGCACCAAGGACATGGCAGGTGTTTATTACGAAAGATTAGTTCAGCATGAAGTATGCGTGGTAATATATCACTGATATAAACCTGCAGGCTTTGCAGACCAGTGCTTGCGCATTGCCTGTCTGTGACTTTGATTGACACAGAAATACTATCAGAAAACAAACAAACATGTACAGTCACTTCTTAAAGTATGGCAGAAATTAGAGGCTGCTGAGCATGTCAGCTTCCAAGTGCATGTTGGAGACATTTTTTCTCTGCATAAGAATTGTCTTATGGGAAAAGATGTGTTGAGGCAGACCTCAACGCTTTTTACAGTTTTGAGATGTAGTTATTTTTAAAACAGAGAACTTGAGATTCTGCGCCAAATGAGCCCAGTCGCCTTCCTGTGTTGTACAGATGCCAGGAAAAACCAAGTACTTAACACAAAATAATATATTGTCATTCTACAATAAATGGAATAAAGAATAAATGAAGTCATTAGAATGAACACGCCAAAAAAAAACCCATACCAGGAAACAAATTGGTACATATGCTTATTGTGGCCATTATTTATGCAATAAGTCCTTTAAAACATGCGTATACATGTTTTGTAGAGTGGTTTAACTAAACAGCCAGATCTTAACTGGAATTAGCTTAATAAAATTGAAACGATGACAAGGGTGGATTATGATGAATTGTCTATTGTTTTGAAAAATAAAACAAAGCAACTACTTATTTGAAATAGGCAACAAAGGTTTTTTAAAATTCCATCTTCTAATATTCTGAACTGCTAATGAGTGACGGGTCTAAAGCACAACAGCTTTTCCTAACTCGTTATCACCTGCTGCTTCTTTTTAAGGGTTTGTTGTTTCCAAATACACACAGACATCAATACACACAGACATCATCATAAGCACATACAGCATGTATCCTTTTTGCAAATGAAGCAGGCACGTGGTGGCTCTGGTTGGAATACCAATGCCCTGATTTTCCAGCCTTCCAGACAGCACTGAAGAGGACTGGTAGGACTCGCTAGTGGAGATTGAGATATAATTGCCTGCCTAGAGCAACATCTTTCCGCTACATCACCTGAATACTAATAAGGAGAAACAATAGGGGAGAAAGGTGGCAGGCAGAACCCCAGGAAAGGAGGTTTGGGAGCAGGGGTGGTGATAGCGTTGTGGGCAAACAATTCAAGAGGTGAGACCAAGAGGCGAAGAAAGCTATGTGCTTTTCATTGTGTGTGTGTTTTGCGAGCTTCTTGGTTCCTTTATTTGTAGTGAAATCTTAACATAAATTATAATTTGCCCACATCAATAATTCAACTACCAGAGGGTACAGACCAGTTCAGCTGCTGTGGAAGAGAATTATGGCCTGGGGGTGCGGAGGCAGAAAAGCTTGCTTCTTTGAATTAGCTTGGCTGCTAATGCAGCGCAAGATGTTAATAGAGTTCTCTGCCATGCCTTCCTCACAGGGACCTGCCCTTTTTAGTATCAATTTCTGAAAATGATTTGATCTTACTTTGATGCTGCCTTTAGAACAAACCTATTTTTACTTCCCTCTCTCTCTTTTTGTTTTTTTATGTTTATACTATGGTTGGTATGACTGACTTACCACTCCCTAAGTAAGACCCACTGAAATCTGTGGGTTTAAGTTACTGCTGACTAAATTAAGTCTACCAATTTTAGTGGTTTGCTCTGTTTGACTTGGCCATAGACCAACCTATTGCTCCTGGCAGAATTTTTTATTATTATTTTCTAGTTCTAGGTGATGCTCTAGGGACACGGGTGGCACTGTGGCCTAAACCACAGAGCCTAGAGCTTGCCGATCAGAAGGTCGGCAGTTCGAATCCCCGCGACGGGGTGAGCTCCCATTGTTCTGTCCCTGCTCCTGCCAACCAAGCAGTTCAAAAGCACCTCAAAGTGCAAGTAGATAAATAGGTACCGCTCTGACGGGAAGGTAAATGGTGTTTCCGTGCGCTGCTCTGGTTCACCAGAAGAGGCTTAGTCATGCTGGCCACATGACCCAGAAGCTGTTTGCAGACAAACGCTGGCTCCTTCGGCCTATAGAGCGAGATGAGTACACAACCCCAGAGTCGCCTGCGACTAGACCTAATGGTCAGGGGTACCTTTACCTTTAGGTGATGCTCTGACAGAAGATCTCAGTAATACAGCGTGAGAGCACAGAGAATACCATACTTTTCCGTCTATTAGATGTCCCCATGTATAAACCCCCCCTATTGGGGGGGGACTCAAATTTAAGGGGGGAGGAGATGGCTCAGAGTTGTTGAGCTTCTTTTGCGGAGGATTGACCAGAATTGGGGGAGGGGATTGCTAAAAATCGCTCAAAACTTGCCACAGTGATAGCCAGTTGCCAACATAGAGCCTTTCCCAGCAAAAAAATCTCTTACCCAACTGAGAAAAGCTGTCTGCCAACAATCGCAATCACAAAAAATCCCAGAACAGTAGCCGCCAATCACGACAGCCAATCCACAACAGTGTTTGCTGCACAAACCAATCACCAACCCAATTAGAGCAGCAGCAGCCAATCCAAAGCAGCCCTTCTAGCAGCCAACAATCGTCGCTGACAATCTCTTGCTCGTGTCTGCATCCAATCACCCGTCCACCCCATTCACTGTCCATGTATAAGATGAGGCAGGTTTTTGAACATTAGAGTAAAAAAACCTCATCTTACCGACAGAAAAATTACTGACGGTAATTGCAGTGCGAGACTGATCGGTGTTTGAAATACTTAAACAAAAACAAAAAACCTGGAGTTTTTTGTATAGGGTACGAGGAATCCTCTTGTAGCTCGATAGCTGCAGCTGCATGGTAAAATGGCAAACATTCACCAGGCAAAATATGGGAATTGCTACTACAGGATGGAATGATGGTCTGCGGCTTGGGTTGCTCTAAAACAGGATTTGACAAAATCATGGAGGACAAGGTTATCAATCACTACTGCTTATGATAACTATGTGCTACCTCAGGTATTGGAGGTGATACGGGGGAACACATGAGGAGACTGCTGTTGTGCTTTGGGGCTTCCTATAAGCATATGGTTGGCCACACTGAGAACAGGATGTTGGAGTAGATGGGATCTTACGTTCCTAAGTGGTGCCAGAAATGTGGAACAGTGTGTGAGCACGGCAGAAAATGGAATGAGTGAATGAGAGATCTGCGATTCACACAGAACCTAGAGGTAGAAAACCGATTAAAAAGACCGCCACTGATCCTTCAATACTTTTGCTTGTCCAAAATTTTCATTCCCCAACTCAGTAAAGGTGTCCAAAAATACGTATATTAAGGGAAAGTATGCATATGCATACACACACACAAATAAGACAAATGTTTTACGTTGGAGGAAATTGCTTGCAAAAATGTGTGTATTAGGTGAAATGTTTGCTAAAGTGCTGACACATTTTTACGAGGACCTTTAAAAAAATGCAAACTGATGCAGAAATGTGAGGAACTGAATTAAAGACTGTGAAGATGATGAACAGAGGAACTGAATTAGGCAGAATTTGTCTCTCCTTATTCATGGCTAGAATTAATCTTTAGAGATTTTGTGTGCATGCTTGCAACTGGATTAATAAGCCTTCTCTTCAAAGGCCTTGCTAGTGTTGAGAGGTTGCTAGGAGGCATGATTTGCTATCATGAATGTAAGATTGGTGGGCAATAAATTTATTTGACAGAGAAAAAATGGACATCCCAGGGGTTAAATATTGTGGAAGAGCCTCTGGGCAAGTCAAATGTTAGTACAATTAAAGTGTTCTTGCTGCTTTGCAGAACCTTTAGACAGATTAGTAAAGTGATTTTCAACTATATGCAGAACAAGCTTGGCTGTGAATACAGATTATCTCAGTGTGTAATGGAGAACTGGCTAATTCTTCCACCTACTTGATGAAGAGTTCTGTGGAACCTGAATCCTGAATTTCATTTTACATGTCAGGAACTAGTCTGTTTTATAAGCTTTATATTGTAGTAGCTTGGACCTTGTGGCAGTAGCAGATCTGATTAGAGCAGGTTTAATTCCAGGCTGTCTTCAAATTTCTAGTTTAAATTCCTGTGGACAGGCAGGCAGCTCAGCACGGTCCTGCTTTGCTCCAGTCAGGGTGAAGGTGGGGTCTCTTCAGCAACGAGGGCTCGGCTGGCGCCCCCCCGCCCAGGGTGCAGGCTCCCCCTGCCGCCTACCCCGGGCGTCAGCACCCAACGCTACACCACTTTTTGTGCAGAACCTCTTCAGATGTCAGCAAGATTTCACTGTCTTTGTTCACTCATCGATGTTTAGCCTCTGTTCATCAAAGCTGAGACACTGAGTTTGCCTTGTTGTTGTTGTTGTTGTTGTTTAGTCATTTAGTCATGTCCAACTCTTCGTGACCCCATGAACCAGAGCACGCCAGGCACTTCTTTCTTCCACTTCCTCCCACAGTTTGGTCAGACTCATGCTGGTAGCTTCTAGAACACTATCCAACCATCTCATCCTCTGTCGTCCCCTTCTCCTTGTGCCCTCCATCTTTCCCAACATCAGGGTCTTTTCCAGGGAGTCTTCTCTTCTCATGAGGTGGCCAAAGTATTGGAGCCTCAGCTTCAGGATCTGTCCTTCCAGTGAGCACTCAGGGCTGATTTCCTTAAGAATGGATGGGTTTGATCTTCTTGCAGTCCATGGGACTCTCAAGAGTCTCCTCCAGCACCATAATTCAAAAGCATCAATTCTTTGGCGATCAGCCTTCTTTATGGTCCAGCTTTCACTTCCATACATCACTACTGGGAAAGCCATAGCTTTAACTATACAGACCTTTGTTGGCAAGGTGATGTCTCTACTTTTAAAGATGCTGTCTAGGTTTGTCATCGCCTTTCTCCCAAGAAGCAGGCGTCTTTTAATTTCGTGGCTGCTGTCACCTGAGTTTGCCTACATGTCTTTAAAAACAAGAGTCTTTCCAGAAGAGAGACCTTGATGCATCTTACTCTAGAGCTTACTCTAGAGCACTGAGCTTGGGCCTGAAATATAGAGAGGTTAGAGGTTAGAGTTCTTTATGTAGAGTTTTGAGGTTATTCAGAACCATGTGTTAAGTGATGGAAAAGCTGGGATAGGCTAGCCCAGCTTTGGCATTTGCACATATTTTTTCCTTAATACTTGTAAAATATTGGTCTACGTCTGAAGTAGACTCTACAAAGTGCAAGCTTCTGTCACAATCAATCTGTCTTCAGGGTCCCAGGATGGCTCAAGACCCCCCACCCATCAACCCAGCAAGGCAGATTCCAAGTACTACCCTTTATAGCCTGCCCTTCATTGCGCTAGAATTGCCCAGCGGAATTAATACATTTTTGTTACTTTAAGAAATTTTCTGAACTGAACATTGCTGCTGCATTTTCCTATGTGCCAAAGCATATGCTTCCATCTACTGGGCAAAATGTGAATGGCAGCCTTGTTAGTCATTATAATAATAAAAGTAATTCAGATTTATGTTTTTCCCAAATGCATTTCACATCCATAAACAAACAAACCATCCTGCAGCCAGTGTTATTGATCCTGCACGGTATTTCACTCTGAAGTACCCCTCATTAAGCATGATGTCTACATGTTGTTCCAGAAGAGAGACCTTGATGCATCCAGTGCTCTCTATCACTAAGCTTGGGGCTGAAATATAGGGAGTTTAGGGGTTAGAGGTCCTTACGTAGAGTTTTGAGGTTATTCAGAACCATATGTTAAGCAATGGATCTCTCCACCATCAGAAGTCAGGTAGGTGGCGATAGCACCATCTGCCCTCTGGGGTCTCATGAATGCCCCTTATTAAATTATATGAACCTGTGTGGTCTGCTTACCTTAATGATGTATTCCCTATTCAGTGTTTCATGTCTTCTCACCTTGTTTGTTTTGCATGTTTTTGTGTGTGAAAACCTTTAATTTAAAAAAGTTTTAGAAAAGAAAAAAGGAAGAAAGCTGATGGTAGCTCAGTGCATGAGACTTAACCTCAGGGTCATGGGTTGGGCAAAAAGATTCCTGCAATGCAAGGGGTTGGACTAAATGATCCTTAGGACACTACGATTACAGTGGTGCCTCGCAAGACGAAATTAATTCGTTCCGCAAGTTTTTTCTTCTTGCGAGTTTTTCTTCTTGCGAAGCACGGTTTCCCATAGGAATGCATTGAAAATCAATCAATGCGTTCCTATGGAAACCGCCTTCAGACCAGGTCCGGGGACAGTCTGTCCCCCGACCTCTTCTGAAGGCTGGGGGGGGGGGGGACAAGGGCTTTTCTTCCTACCCCCAGCATTTTAAAAAACCCCGGGACCTCTTCTGAAGGCTGGCGGGGGGCGAAAGTCTTTGCTCCCCCCTGCCTGCCTTCCCGGGAGAGTGGAGAAACGCAGCGTGTTTCTCCGCTATCCTGGACGGCTTTTGAAGGCAGGCGGCGGGGGGGGGGAGCAAAGACTTTCGCCCACCGCCGGCCTTCAGAAGAGGTCCTGGACCTCTTCTGAAGGCCGGCGGGGGAGCAAAAGTCTTTGCTCCCCCCGCCTGCCTTCAAAAGCCGTCCAGGATAGCGGGAAGCGCTTCCCTGCTATCCCGGACCGCTTTTAAAATGCTGGCGGTGGGGAGCAAAGCCTTTCGGCCCCCGCCGGCCTTCCTGGACCTCTTCTGAAGGCCGGAGGGGGGGGAAGGCTTTGCTCCCCACCGCCAGCATTTAAAAGAGGTCCCTGGAGATTTCCCTATGGGCTTTCTTCTTGCGAAGCAAGCCCATAGGGAAAATCGTCTTGCGAAGCAACTCGCAAACGGAAAACCCTTTCGTCTTGCGGGTTTTCCGTCTTGCGAGGGATTCGTCTTGCGGGGCACCACTGTAGCTGATTGTGCTGCCTTGTATTTGTAATGCTCCCCTAAAGAACCTTACCCAACAACAGCAGTGTCATTTTCTCCCTTGTCAAGGCAATCCGGCATATGTGTTTGTGTTTTTATGCCTAGTGTTGGATTTTGATTGTCTAGTTACAGCCTGATGCTTTTACCAATTTACTGTTTAAATCTCTGTTTCTAGTTGTATTTAGTTTTTAATTAAGTGTCATCTACCTTGCGAACCTTATGGTGCAGGAGAACTTACTAAATTTACCAATTAAATAAAATGACTCAGCATTCCAGTAATATCAATCTTGCAAAGTAGTCCAGTATTATCTCTGTATTGCAGAAGGAAGTTTTGGCTGAGAATATGGCTTGCCTAAAGTCATTGCTCTTGGCTGAGCAGGGTTTTGAACTGGGACATTGCAGCTTAGACTCCTAATTGTGCTAGACAACATGGATTCACGTTTTTCTTCTTTATCCATTTGTTTACCTAAAATATACATTTAAAAGCTAGGACATTCAGAACAAATCATCTCATAAGATTTCAAATGAAACTGCTGTCATTTGCAGGGTGCCAGTTGAATCCATTTAAAATGGGAAAGAAATGTGTATACTACACAGCAGTAACCATTACAAAGTAGTCATACAAAACAATGGATAACATTTACTCTATTCATTACTGAATTATTTCCAAAAAATAAGCCTCCATTATACTCTTGAGTCTTGGGGCAGGTGGGGCAGACACCGTTAGGGTTCCGTTTTTTGCAATACGAAAGTGGCCTTTCAATGACCTGCATTTTCTTAAAGTTTTGGGTTCATGTCTTTCAGAACACTGTTTATTCATATTTTTATAGAAATGGATACTGTCAAAATTCATATCAGTGTTACTCAAATTCATGCCATAATTTTGTGCTCCTTGTGTAAAATGCTATTAAGCTTGCTCCCAGATGTATCCAAGCTCATAACTAAACTTCATTCCAGCTGAATGGTCTGCTCATTTTTATACAGCGACGCTGTTCTTCTTTCTTGCAGTTCGAAAACACAGCGACTCCCAAGTGTTCTTCTACCTGTGGATCGTCTTCTATTTTGTCAGCTCCTGCTACACCCTCATCTGGGATTTGAAGATGGATTGGGGTCTCTTTGACAGGAATGCTGGCGAAAATACTTTCCTGCGGGAAGAGATTGTCTACCCACAAAAGGTGTGTATGCTGGTTGCTTTTGTGAAGATCTTTATTTGAAAACTTGGGAGGATTTGAACTGTTGGCACTTTCACACCCTGAGGGCATTTGCTTGTGATGCCATCCATTTGAGCAAATGAATCCCACCCATATTGAACACTGGAGCTGTCACAAAAAACCAGGAGAGAAATAATTAAAATAAAGTAAAATAAAGTAACTTGGGAAAGATTGAGAGCACAAGGAGAAGGGGACGACAGAAGAAGACAAGGTGGTTGGACAGTGTTCTTGAAGCTACCAGCATGTGTTTGACCAAACTGTGGGAGGCAGTGGAAGACAAGAGCGCCTGGCGTGCTCTGGTCCATGGGGTCACAAAGAGTCGGACACAAATGACTAAACAGCAACAACAACAAAGTAACTTTCATTTTAACACTTTCCGTGCATACATTGTTGTTAGGTCAATAATTGGGTATATCCACATAAGGAAGAACTGGAACAATGAGGGGGGGATCTGTTCCTATTCTTCTCCCTCCCCTCTCCCCCCACCACTTCAGCCCTTACAAGATAAATTATTATTATAAATTATTATTATCTTGTTTGTACATACACATCACAACAGAGCCATATGGGAATTTCCTGTCCTGCTCTGCTCTTGCTTCTCCTCACCCCCCCCCCACTTACCTGCGGTTGACATGAAGCAAGAACCAGTGGCAGGTTGTGTCAAACAAGGTTGGGTCTTGGTCGGTCTGATAGGAGAGCAGAGGCCGCCTGGTAAGTGATTGCTTTTAGATACAGCAACAAGGGGGCATGTCGTACGCAGAAACCCTCATAGGCAAGTGGCAATTTTTTCTAGTTGTCACAGCGCCAGCATCCTCCTTCAGGGAAGGCGTGCTATATTCCTCACAGCTAACTCATTGCCCAACATCAGGCATGGACAGTATAGACAGAAACCATGGTCATGGCCATCTGTTGTTAATAGTTACAATGGTTTGCTTACAGATGCAGTCAAATGCAGTCCACCAGGTTTCCAACAAGTCCACCCACAGGACCCAGCTATGCCCCTCACTGGTCCTGTTTTGCACCCTCCTTGATCATTTTTGCCTGGCTGAACAGTGTTCTAGAACTCTGATCATGTATCTTCCTTGCCTGAATGAAGGAGAGCGAGGAGTGTGTTGAATCCATTAACATCCTATGCCTTTTTAAAATGTGACTCTTTTTTTTGGGGGGGGTGTTATTGGGTTGTTATTTTATAGATAGATAGATAGATAGATAGATAGATAGATAGATAGATAGACAGATAAGTTCGTTTTGTGTTGATCTTTTCTGTGAGTCGCCCTGAGACCGTGTATTCAATAAATAATAATAAATAATAATAATAATGAATGTGTTTACAGACTAGCCTACTCTACAAAAGTAACATTTACATGTTTTGCTCCTCCCACTGCTGGCATGTGGTTCCTCAGAATGCAGTCCCCAGGCTGAAAAACCTTTAAAGTACTCTCTGGCAACAGGGTATTTGGAAAAATCGAGAGGCATGCCATCTCTCTGCCAAATCTTAAGGAATGAAGTTGTTGTTGTTGCTGTTGTTAGTTTAATGTTGTTCCTTCGACAAATCAGCTGTTTATCTTGCTTTTTTGTGTTAATACATTTATGTTAGATGGGAATATAGACTCTTGTCTGCACAGAAACCACACTGAGCATACAGAATAAGCAAATCCAAGGGCTGGATACTTCTTTTGCTCTACACTTTTATTTGAAGGTGGATCTGGTCGATAACCTTGCTCTGCATTACAACGGTCTTTTCCATCTGTTTCCTCAGGCCTATTACTACTGTGCCATTGTCGAGGATGTGATTCTGCGCTTTGCATGGACTATTCAGATCTCTCTTACTTCCATGCCAATCCACCCTTATGCCGGGGATATCATCGCTACTGTGTTTGCACCACTTGAGGTTTTCCGGTAAGATGCATTACCTAAACTACTACCCCAGTTTTTGCAGACCAGGGTGGATTTGATTTAAATCAAATTGATTTAAATCACGATTCAAATCACTAGTCACTAAGACTTGATTTAAAGCATTTTTTTAACAGAAAGACTCATTCTTGCTGGTATAAATTTTCAGAGTAGTTTTTACAGTTATATCATGTTCAAATATATAAAAGGATGTCACACAGAGGAGGGAGAAAGGTTGTTTTCTGCTGCTCCAGAGAAGCGGACACGGAGCAATGGTTCCAAACTACAAGAAAAAAGATTCCACCTAAACATTAGGAAGAACTTCCTGACAGTAAGAGCTGTTCGACAGTGGAATTTGCTGCCAAGGAGTGTGGTGGAGTCTCCTCCTTTGGAGGTCTTTAAGCAGAGGCTTGACAACCATATGTCAGGAGTGCTCTGATGGTGTTTCCTGCTTGGCAGGGGGTTGGACTCGATGGCCCTTGTGGTCTCTTCCAACTCTATGATTCTATGCATTTACCGTATTTTCCCGTGTATAAGACGAGCTTTTTGGACCCAAAAATGAGGTTCGAAATTTAGGCTTGTCTTATGCACAGGTAGTGCTGAAGGGGGAGGCATGAATGGTTTTGTGGCGCGAGCCCGAGATTGTAAGCAGTGATTGGCTGCTTGATTGTTTGGGGGGGTGGTGTGCTGAAAATTGCTCACCCGCCGGAACAAAGTGTGACCCCGAGATTGTAAGTGGCAATTGTAAGCGACGTTAGCAGTTGTGTTCTGTGTTCTGGCGGGTGAGCGATTCTCGTCATTCCCTGAAAATAATCCACCCCAAAAGCTCAATCCCCCCATTTTCTAAATTCTGAGGCCCCCAAAATAGGGAGCGTCTTATAGATGGAAAAATATGGTATGTTGCTTACTACGATTCTGCATCTTTCAGGCGATTTGTGTGGAATTTCTTCCGACTGGAAAATGAGCACCTGAACAACTGTGGTGAATTCCGAGCTGTCCGGGACATCTCGGTGGCACCACTCAATGCAGATGATCAGACCCTGCTTGAACAGATGATGGACCAGGAGGATGGTGTCCGGAATCGTCAGAAAAACCGGGCCTGGAAGCGTAGCCAGAGTGTGTCCTTGCATAGACCGCGTCTTGCTTCTCAGTACGTATTTGTTTCTTTTTTGAATGAGAGTGAGGGCTTGTCCACACTTCCCCTTGTCCCACTGCTT
Organism: Podarcis gaigeae; assembly: GCF_964106915.1. Classification (NCBI taxonomy): domain Eukaryota; kingdom Metazoa; phylum Chordata; class Lepidosauria; order Squamata; family Lacertidae; genus Podarcis; species Podarcis gaigeae. The sequence goes on along the minus strand of NC_139682.1, from coordinate 92,728,922 downwards.
TTTCCCGGGGGAAACGGCTCTTTAGATGACAGCATCTTAAAAGGCAGAGACATCACCTTTCCAACAAAGGTCCGTATAGTTAAAGCTATGGCTTTCCCAGTAGTGATGTATGGAAGTGAGAGCTGGACCGTAAAGAAGGCTGATCGCCGAAGAATTGATGCTTTTGAATTCTGGTGCTGGAGGAGACTCTTGAGAGTCCCATGGACTGCAAGAAGATCAAACCTATCCATTCTTAAGGAAATCAGCCCTGAGTGCTCACTGGAAGGACAGATCGTGAAGCTGAGGCTCCAATACTTTGGCCACCTCATGAGAAGAGAAGACTCCCTGGAAAAGACCCTGATGTTGGGAAAGATGGAGGGCACAAGGAGAAGGGGACGACAGAGGACGAGATGGTTGGACAGTGTTCTCAAAGCTACCAGCATGAGTTTGACCAAACTGCGGGAGGCAGTGGAAGACAGGAGTGCCTGGCGTGCTCTGGTCCATGGGGTCACAAAAAGTCGGACATGACTAAATGACTAAACAACAACAACAGAGCAAATAGCAACCAGGTTTTCTGCGATGTTCCAGTTTAAAGCTAAAGAGCTGCTTTTCCCTGGGAAAGGAGCAGGAGAAGGAGAAAGCCACTCAGACCCATGTTTTTCAGGCACGGGACAAGCAAAGCTGTCAATGTGCCCTAAGCAAACTTATACTGCATCTGCAAGGCATGGCTGACAGATCCTTCTCTACTGCAAATGTGAATGGACTCGATAAGTGTGCTTGCACAATACTTCTGCTCAGCACAGTCTTTCGGAAGAGACTGCAAAATCTGCTCATGGCAGGCCGATTTAAGGAGGACAGCCTCAACAAATTATGCAGGTGTTGTTTGTTTATGAGTCACTGCCAATAGACGTGATCACAATTTTTATTCCAGAGCTAGGTGAGTAATCAAAATTTAGAAAAGGGGAAGATTGTGAGCAACACATAAGGGAAAAGCAGGATTTTTTGAAGAGCAAAGACCTTCTGATAACTACCTATCAGGTCACTTTGGATCTTCAAGTTTTAGTACCTACCGCATTTTATGTTTTTAACATCAGCACTTTGGCAGTAACTGGAAACACCACCTGTTGTTTTGTTTTTAATGAAAGAATTAGTTGTCTGTAGTGAGTGGTGCTTTAGAAGCCTGTTGCTCTAATTTTCTCAAAAAAACAAAACAAAAAAACCCCTTGTGATTGTGATTAAGGCAATATCCCTGGCTTTTTGGAACTTCTAAGAAATTTAAATTTGGAGATCAGTGAAGCTCAATAACAGGCTGAGCAGCAAAGATGCAGCAAATAGGGCAGGGTAGATTCAGTGTATGAATGCCAAGCTGTATGCAACTTTTACCCACATTATGGGCAGAGGCCTGATTGCAGTTTGACTTTATAGGTTCAGAGAGACCTCAAAATGTGTAGAGTCTACGTGTAGCTGAGGAGGAAAAGTATTCTCCCCCACCTAACCTGCTCAGACACTCTTGTCCTAGTCTACACACCCAGCCTCCGTGAACTTTAGCTCCTGATCTTGAGAAGGATGACACACATTAGACCTCTATAAATTAGAAAGTGTGCATAAAATCCCTATTTTGTGTTTTACTTCTTTACTATAAGCCAACCAGAGAACCTTTATGTTGTGGAATCAAACACAGATGCTGTCGATAAAAAATAAATTAATTATTATCCTCATGCAAGACAACAAAGTCTCTATCTTGTGTTATATATTTTTTCTTCAGCTGTGTTTAATTTTGTGTTTCCCCAGGTCCAAGTCTCGTGACACCAAGGTGTTAATAGAAGACACAGATGACGAAGCAAACACATGAAATGTCCACAGAACCAAGTTCCACATCCCTTGTGTTCTCTCGCTTTACTACCTTCTCCCTGCCCCCCCGCCCCGCACAACACCACCACCAACAACAACCCAACTTCTGGTATATTTCCAGCAGAAAACAGGAGAAAAATCTGAACACACTTTCTGAGCTCTTCCGGACCGGATCCTATGGACTCCAACAAGCTCACTGTGTTTCCTTTTCTTTTCTTCTGGTTTTAATTTGATTTCTTGTTTTTAAAATAAAAAGGTTACTTCGTTTTGCCAATCAGAGGGACACTTATGGAAGGAACTGTCTTAAAGATTGTTTTCAATCGCTTCAAGGACATACAATTTAGATGAGGAAACATCGTCGGGACTCCCCGAGGGGACTCTACCGAGAACTCACTCAGTCTCTGCTCGGTCCAGTTTTGACGGGTTAAAGCTGGACCTGCATTTTTAACTCTGGCTCATGCTCTGGTTTTTGGTGTTCTCCTTCATATCCCAGCACCAAGGCACTGGTTGCACTTGCCGGGAAAGTGCACTTAGGGCAGTACCTTCATTCATGAAGCTACTTTTTAATTTGATGTGACTTTCTTATAATTTTTTGGAAATACGATGTATTTGTTGCACATAGTTTTCACATTATTTATGATAGTTAACAACTATAAGAGAATGGTTTCGAGTCCTGTGCAATGAAGGTGGTAGCTCTCTAAAAACAAGGCAAGTGGTGGGGGGGGGAGGGGATGTAGATCCTGAATCTCTCTTGCTGCCCTTTAAAATACCTCTTTGATGAGAGAATTTGCACCGCTTTAACGTGACTTTTTCTTTCTCTCTTTCCATTTGATTTGTTTTAAACCAAAGTTTCTCTTGTGGGTTTTACTTGCTGCTGCTGCTGCTGCTGCTGCTGCTGGTCCCTCAGAAACCTGGGCATGATTTTAGCCGGATCATCCTTGTCTCTCTTTGGGTTTTTGTTTTTTTTTAATGTAGCTGTGCAGAAGTAGTACAAATGATCTTCAGCTTTCTGACGGAGGTTAATCCCGTGCAGTTCCTCAGATACCTGTGCAAAAAAAGCCTTCGTTTGTAGATTAGGAAAAGTTTTTTGCTTTAATGAGCTGAGTCTTTAGGACATTACCCTTTTAAACAGGGGATACATGCATTATTCCATTTACTTCAGCTACATAATAGGAGTGAAACTTGGGATTAAGTGAAGAAGTGGTCTGCCTTGTTGGGGATACAGGATGAGGCCTTCATCAATCCAAATGGGGGTTAGGCAGGCACTCAAGACCTTGTCACTTAGGTGAGTTGGAGACTGTGGTCTCGGAAATTGGTATTGCAATAGAAAGGGCTTTTTAATGCTTTAAAAATAATAATTATTAAAAAAAAAAACTTTTGCCATACTTTGGCAAATACTCTTCTGACAATCACTGGCCAAGAACATCCTCAGGTTAGCTTTCTTTTCTTTTTTTCTTTTTAACCTATCTACCCCAAATCTTGCCAAGCTTAGTGTTAGACCTGACTTCTGCAAGTATTATATTAAGTGGCACTGCTAATGGGAGTAAGGGTAGATGGCCATACAGTTTAGAAAATTCTTTAGGAAAAAGTTTCCAGCTTGATTTTGTTTTAATCCACGTTGGCCTCCAGAGCCCATAGGATAGAGCAGCATGAATGTCTTAAGATGACCATATCCACCCCTCGTAGTCGCAAGCCTTGTTGTGTCTGCCACGCATTTGTGCTTAATGTTAGCAAACGAAATCTTATTTGTGCTCTGTTACACAGTGTGTGCGTATGTGAGGTCAACACCATATAGTGGGGAAGCTACTAAATTTCCCTGAACTCTGTCTCTATTCCAAGACTTCACAGCAAGGACTGTGTTGTCTCTCTCTCTCTTTTTTTAGCCATTTCAGGTTGTAACTTCTTGCTAGTTCCTTTTCTCCTGCGGAGTCGTCTAGGGTCTGCAGATCAGAGGCACACTTTTAAGCAAAGAGGGTTCCTCCTCCTTAAACCTTTCCCCCCTTTTCTTAGTTGATAATTGTGTCCTTGCTTACCTATTTATTGCCCACTTATCTTCTCAAGCCATTCACAAAATTTATTTTGTAGGGCAACTGTGGCTTAAAAACAACACGTGCCTGTAGCCCAGAGGAACTAGAGACTGGAATCTGCTACTCTTCAACAGAGCAAAATAAGTCAGCAAAACAGTGGCTGCAACTTAGGGCCTCTTAGCAGGCAGAAGAGTGAGTCCTAGAATCACAGTCACTTGTATTGTGCTTTAGCCTATTAAGATAATTGCTGGGAGAACTGCAAAAAAAACCCCCCACAAATTTTAACATGATGGATGGCCAGGAAAAGAGGTGTGTGGATGTTGCTGGAAAACATGGGAGTTGTGCAGTGTGAGTTCTTCTGCCCATTTGGTATTCGAAAACCAAGCTACTCCAAGAGGAAATAAAAACTGTTCTCAGAATTAGGACCCTACATGTCCTCCTGGGGTTCAGAAGCTCCAGCCTAGACGTGCTGCCTTTCTCAGACAAGATGCATTTGCAATTAAGGAGAACCTTTGAGATATTTCAAGGGGTTTTTGCTTTGTTCTTTTTTTTCTATTCCAGGGGTCGGCTTTGTTTTGTTTGTATTTTACTTACGGAAATAGTTGATTTGTTTTTTTTTATGCAGCAATCTGGTTGTTAACTGATAATTACCGCTGACTGTCTGAGAATAATGGTGACTAATTATAAAATTTAGGAAGATTAACGGCGCGAAAGGATCAACGTGCCCTTGGGATGCTGGTCTGAGCAAATCATGTGTCACCTGCCAAAGCAATGCAACGCTTCTTAAGCTAGTGTAGAAAGAACTTGGCAGGGAGGTTTGAAAGAACAAGGGTAGAGTAGGAGGAGCAGTCAGTCGCTGAAGAATTCTCAGCAGCCCATGAACTCAGGTAGGATGAAGGGAAAGGCTTTATCTGGAGAGAGCTGATAGTTATAAAGAGAACTGAAAACAGTGTCCCGCAAATGTCATTCACCTTAGGAGCACATGCAAAGTTTTCTGCGCTTTGTCATAGCGTCATCTCTGGCCAAACGGGCCTTGTAGGTTTCTGCAGCATTAAAAACTTGAAAAGCCTTGCTCACTAGATAATAGGAATGGAACATGCCACGGGCAAGAGTGCCCCTTTTATGCTGCTATCAGTACTCTGAAAAAAAGCTATTCTTAGCAGCGGGATGCATCCAGCTTATCCGGAAATGACTGCACAGCTGGTCCAGACCTTGTGTCTATGGGAACCCTTATCAATTCTTGTGGGCATTGCATTGTTGCATTTGATTCTGATACAGAGGAATACCGGTAGTCTTCACTCTCCCAACATTAATGACGTTCTCAGAAGAAGGCAAAATTCAAGACTACTGTTTGGAGTGGCAGGTTTTACCAGGAAGCCCTTGCAGTCTTTCTTCCAGTGGTGGTTTAGCTGCTGTAATGCCTTGGGCGTTCCATTCCAGTATGGATCTTAAAAAGAATGGGAGTTCTATATGTAACATACGAACTAGGAGATTGCAAGTCTTGCCAGTACTGGAATTCCTTTCCAGATTGCATATCAAGCATGCTAGCCTAGCTGTGGACAAGATCCTTGACTTCCTGCTTCAGGTGTTTTGAAATGAGTCACTCATGCTTCTGGAATCATTTTTTTAAAAGAGCCTCTTCTCTGAATTTCTTATTTCGTTCTTACAGCGGTAAGTGCAGAGTGGGATCCACAGCTTTGTCAGAAAGGTGGTATTCCCTGAACCCCTCTTTTAAAAAAAAAACCCAGCTGGTTTAAACTGAAAGATGGAATATTGGGACTGCCAGGACACTGTTTCCTCCTTCCTGAGTTGAAAGGGCTGTCTTTTGATGGAGACATGCAGTGGTCCGTCCCCCCAACCCATGGACATTAGGAGAATGTTGCTTCTGGTGTGTTTACCCATTCCACTTCCACTTCTAATCAGCAAAGCTTTTATTAATTGGTAAAACATGTTAAGCCTGAGGTGACACAGAGACAAAGGACTTGTCTGTGGAACAATGCCTCTCTGAAATGACTTTCGACTGTCTTAGAAGCTTGTTCATCTCTAGCTTTTGTTTCAGCAGCCTCTAAGCTTAGGGTGACTTCCTCTCTGCAACTTTCATAGGTGGAGCTATGTTAGAAAAATCGAGATACATGGCTTGAATGAAAGCAGGTTAGTGATATTTGCCTTCTGCCTACCATGGGCATTTTAGAAGCATCTTGTGTGAGAATGTGCAGAAACACTTTGCTACTTTGGCTTTCCTTTTTAAAAAGGGGTTCCCCGCTTTCTTGTGTTTGAGCGAATGGAGGAAAGGTTTGTCTCAAATCATAGGACCCCCCAGCTGTCTTCTTTCCCTCCTTCTCCATGGTGGTTCCCAGCTCATGGAGAGCAGTAGGAATTTTCCTGCACCTCTAGAACCAGGAGTCATATTTTTTTTTGCATACAATAAAGGTAGGTTTTGATAATCTTTCAGACCATGCTTGCTATCCCTGTTGATCAGTTTTCTTGACTGCCACAAGCAAGCAAGCTCTGCAGAAAAATGAGCAGCATATCTCCATTTGGTGCTGCATTTTCCACTTGTATTCAGGAGTTCTGTGGTTCTGGATTCTAGGGGTAGGAATGCCCCCCTACAGTCACCCTTACAAACTGCCTGTAGTTTGTCAGGACTTGACACTGATAACAAGCCCAAACAGGGGACAGCCTTCTTTCTTGTTTGGAAGCTCTGTTGCTTTCAAATTGTGTTTCTTGGAACACTAGTGCTCCTTAATTAGAAAGTCAACAGTTGCAGGAATGGTTCCTCGAAATAGAATTTGTCAGCTATTATTTCTCTTTAGTGTACTGCTGCTGAGAGCGGTTACATGGGGCAACAGTAGGTCCAGCCTTCCTTGCCAACATCCATTGTAAACTGGTCCCCTAAAGCATATGCCCCAGAACCAAATGCAGAGTACAGGAAACCCACAGCGACGAGGTTCAACAAAGGGTAGGTTTGAAAACACTGATCTAGATCTTCCCAAAGATACAAATGATTCGGTTTTAACATGTGCATTTTCCTTCGCATGGAAACATTACCAAGGAGGGCCACAGGTTTTCATTGCCATAAGTAAACTGGGGCAGATAAGATGTGTTCCAGGGGGGCAACATTGCTACTGTGATTATCCCCTACTCCCATAAGAATGTTGAGGAAAGTCAAAGTTTTCTGAGATTTATCCGAAGCATAAATTAAAATGCCTAATTTTAGATATTGCAAACTGCAATCTCGTGATTGGTTGCTGGCAGGAGGTGGGGTAGCAGTGTCTGTTGCAGCTACACAAGGCAACTGAACCCCTTTACTGTGACGACAGACCTCATACTTTATGAGCACCAAACTTGGCAGGGTGGGGAACATGACCCTCCAGATATTTCCGGACTACAGCTCCCACCATCCCTTGACCATTTTGTGTAGGGCTGATGAGAGTTGGAGTTCAACAACACCTAGAGGGCTATGAGGCCCCTATCTCTGCTTGACCAGAACTGATATATCCTTTTCACCTGCAAGCAGCTGATCAGCCATGTGGAGAAAGAAATTGCTCGGCCTTAAATACTGGAGCTTTGGGCTCAGCTGGCTAATGAGAGGGGGAAAGGAGAGGAAGATCTCATTGATCCGGAAGGGAAGGGTCACTTCCATAATGCTAATATCTGTGTCCAGTGTCTTTTTGCCGCTCTTCTATTAAAACTCTCCCCATAAAAACTCTCCCCATAAATGTGACGAGCCCAAAGTGATGTCACACATTCTGGGGCAAAACTGATGAACCTACTACTCCAGCAGCGCTATGAAAAAGCAACCAGAGTGCTTACAGTTTTTGATTGCAGGGTGTGTAATTTGGCAAACCCAAGCCTTCGACTGAGAAAAGTTTTTTTTTCTTTTTTGCGCTGCCGGAGTAGTTGTGGGTAAAGGGAGCTGCAGGGTTGATAATTAGACTGAAAATGTAATCCTCTCGTGCCCACACAGGCTAGTGGATGAGCCTGCTTACCAATCTATATGATAAATCCCCTCCAACCTATTTAGCTTTATACTGTGTAGATTCTTCTTACGGTGCTTGGAGGTGGCAACGAACTTTTCGTTCACACCTTTGCCCTGCTCTTCCTCATTCCCATTCCTCTACACCCTTCCAGTGTGTTGGTCTACATGATGATTATATAAAGTTTGAAGCCCTGAGCTATAGGTGTCAAAAGTAACTATGGAATGTGATTTAGTCCTCTTGTGGGTGCTTTTCTCTTTACTTTCTTCCTTTCTCTATCCCCTTCTCCACTCCTGTTTTGGCTCAGTGGAAAAGGTGAGGACAAAGACTTGCCGCTTGCTTGGACTCATGATGATGTTATCCGTGATTGCGCTATTAGCTGTTTCCTTCTCCCTCCCCTCCCTCCCCCCCCAAAATGGATATAAGACTTTTCTGAAGTGTGGAATTAACTTTCTTGATAAGTAGGTTTAAAAAAATGCACAATGTGGTACTGTTTCATAGTTCCTAGATGGTTGTATAAAAAAAAAAGTTAATGTGGTTTGTGTTTTTAAAAGGAAAAAAAGTGATTGGTTTATTAATCTGTCTTTTTCATTATTACAAGCTTTGTTTTCCAATAACTTTGTGCCTGCTTCGTTGTTTTACATTTTGTGCACACTAACTGACCCTCCTTGACCACTTGGTTCTTGAACATATAGATGATAATAACACTGGCCGCAACCCACCTGGGAATAGACTGTTCTAGACCTGGGACAAGAAAAGGAACACCTTCAAATACAGCTTCGTGGATTCAGATAACCCTACATGGGATAAATTCCTGTTGTTTTATCTATATAGTTTTTATGCTGCTTTAATAGAAAACCTAAGCATTCTATATAAAAACATTTAAGAATACACCATTCAATAAAAAATCCTAAATACTAGCTAAAAACAGAACTTGATATCACCTAGGAAGCTGCCTCATTCTGAGTCAAGACAGTTTAGCTAGTGACTCTCCCACGTTTCAGTCAGGGGACTCCCCAACCCTTCATGAAGATGGAGATTGAACGTGGGGTCTTTCGCATACAAAGCAGATGCTCTTCCACTGCCCTCCCGAAAAATAACGCGTGTCACATCTTAATTAAGTCCCTATGGGGAATTTCTAAGTGCTAGCAAGGTTATTGCTTCCCCACTTCTTGTTGGCACCCATCTGTCTCGAGAAAAAATGAAGTGCATCTGTGGGGGTGAAGTCCATTAGCAGCACCAAAGGGACCTCCTTGGACAGTGTGCGTGGCAGTTCTAGGCTGCCTAGACAACAAGACCCACCCCCTGTGATGGCCTGGGATTCAGATTCAGATGCTGAACCTGAGGGATCCCAGCCTGCACAGGACTCCCCGCCTCCAGAACCAGCTGAGCCGGGGCTGGGGCCTGAGCCTGAAGGGTCCTCACCTGTGCTGGATCCTCAGGTGCAGGCATCTGCTCTGGCTCCTGAGGGGATGGAGGACCCATTGCCTGCAGGTGCTCCACTCTCAGCCCCGTCAGAGGAAGCTGAGGTTGCCTCTGGGTCCGGTAATCCACCAGCCTCTCTTGAGCTGCAGAGGCTCAGGGCAGAGAGGCAGAGGTAACTAAGTTCCCGCAGGAGGAGTGCTCACCTCCAGGCCAGGAGAGACAAGTCACCTGAGGATCGGGGCCGCCCTATGCCTCAGGACAGATAAAAGACTGCCAGCCCCAGTCCCAAGTTGCGGGAGCAACATTGTTGGTTGCTAGGTCCGGCCTGTACCCTGTCCTGCTTTCCTGCCTGAGCTCCTGACCCACCCTGGCTCCCTGCTTGCAAGCCTGTTCCTGACTTCACCCGGCTCCTTGCCCTCCACCCAGCTTCAGCTACTACGGACTGCCTCCTCGTTGCACCTTTGACCATGGACCAGACTTGGACCTCGCCTCTTGGGTGACCCACGGGACCAGCACACACACACACACCCCGCCTCACTGATACGGTCCAAAGCAGAGCAGAGCAATAAGCAGAGTTGCTGGAAGGATCTGTACAGGGCAGGGATAAGAAGCACGATCCAAAGTGGTGATTGCACATCGTGCGTTTCGATGCAAAAGGCTTCCTCCTCCTTCAGATTGCAAAGGTTGCCATGCAAGTTGCTTGTCATTTGAACTTCAGTGAGCAGGGCAGGCCCAAGAATTCTTGGTACTTGAAGTAGAAAAATGGAGTGGCAACTGATTAACGTGAGTGCAGTTCTCTGGGAAGTTCTGCTTTGCAAGCCCGGTTGAAGTGAATGGGAGCTGCTCTGTGCCCCGTGGACTGAATCCGTCTCTCATTCTATCTTTCTTAATGATGCTGAAAGTGAATCTCCCGAGGTTGCATGCACACTTTGAATTTAAAGCACTCCTGCACCATTGTAGCAGTTGTGCCCCCCTCCCAAGGATCCTGGGAAGTGTGGTTTGAGAGTTGTTAGACTACTCGCAGAGCTACAATTCCCAGCACCCTTAAAGTACATTTCCAAGATTCTTTGGTGGGGAGGGGGGGAGCCCTGACTTTACAAGGTAATACAAGAGTGCTTTAAATGAGTGTTTAAAGGTAAAGGGACCCCTGACCATTAGGTCCAGTCGTGACCAACTCTGGGGTTGTGGCGCTCATTTCGCTTTATTGGCCGAGGGAGCCTGCGTACAGCTTCCAGGTCATGTGGCCAGCATGGCTAAGCCGCTTCTGGCGAATCAGAGCAGCGCACAGAAACGCCGTTTACCTTCCCGCCAGAGCGGTACCTATTTATCTACTTGCACTTTGACGTGCTTTCGAACTGCTAGGTTGGCAGGAGCAGGGACTGAGCAACAGGAGCTCACCCTGTCGCGGGGATTCGAACCGCCGACCTTCTGATCAGCAAGTCCTAGGCTCTGTGGTTTAGACCACAGCGCCACCCGTGTCCCAAAATGAGTGTTGCACATGCGCTATTAATGTCAATGTAGTTCTTCTGCAGCAAGGGCAGGCATAGGCAAACTCCGGCCCTCCAGCTGTTTGGGACTACAATTCCCATCGTCCCTAGCTAACAGGACCAGTGGTCAGGGATGATGGGAATTGTAGTCCCAAACAGCTGGAGGGCTGGAGTTTGCCTGTACCTGACCAAGGGGAAGGGCTGGTGCAGGATTGGCAGCTGAAACAACCAGTTCTGTTTGATCAAACATAATGGAGCAAAAGCAAAGGGGTCATTGGCTAGTTCAAGGAGTGTGAATTGCCAAGCATTGATGCATTTAACTGAAGAGGTCAGTATAAACAACAAAACTTGTAGGGAATTTCTGCAGGATGGCAGTACAGTGGTACCTTGGGTTAAGAACTTAATTCGTTCTGGAGGTCCGTTCTTAACCTGAAACTGTTCTTAACCTGAGACACCACTTTAGCTGATGGGGCCTCCCGCTGCCACCACTGCTCAATTTCTGTTCTCATCCTGAAGCAAAGTTCTTAACCCGAGGTAGTATTTCTGAGTTAGCGGAGTCTGTAACCTGAAGCCTCTGTAACCTGAGGTACCACTGTATAGGGCACTCCCACACGAGTCATTTGCTGCATCTTTGCAGGGCTCAAGGTACTCACTCTGGGGGAAGAATCCATGTGACATCACACTTGAGGTATAAAGGTAAAGGGACCCCTGACCATTAGGTCCAGTCGTGACCGACTCTGGGGTTGCAGTGCTCATCTCGCTTTATTGGCCGAGGGAGCCGGCGTACAGCTTCCGGGTCATGTGGCCAGCATGACTAAGCCGCTTCTGGTGAACCAGAGCAGCGCACGGAAACACTGTTTACCTTCCCGCTGGAGCGGTACCTATTATCTACTTGCACTTTGACGTGCTTTCGAACTGCTAGGTTGGCAGGAGCAGGGACCGAGCAACGGGAGCTCACCCCATCATGGGGATTTGAACCGCCAACCTTCTGATCGGCAAGTCCTAGGCTCTGTGGTTTAACCCACAGTGCCACCTGTATCCCATGCTTGACATATAGACATCCCAATTTCACCTCTTTGAGATAAAAACCACTGACTAGCATTGTTAAGACTGGTACGGACATGAAAACTGAACACAAGCTCTTCCAAGGTGGAACTACAGTATTCCATTTTGGGAGGGGTTTGTTTTTGATGCATTTTGTGACATATGGGGATGGGGGTGTTCTACTGCCACACCTCCACGGGTCCAGTTTGGCACACCAGAGACATTTTATTTCCAGGAACAGCCACAGGATAACAGCTTTTTGTTTTCTAACACCCACCCTCTTCTCGGTACCAGAGGGGGAGAAGGACTTGTGCAACGTCAGAAAGTCTAGCCTATTGCTAGGTTTTTTGATGGTCTGCAAGTTCCAGGGCCATTAAGAAGATGATGAAAAAACAGTTCCTGGCAGTTTTATACCCCAGCTGAGTCATTTGCGAAGCTTGCAATGAAACAGAGGAGGGATCAAAGGCCTTTGGAGTGAAATGAGGTGTGCCCCCCCCCCCACAATTTCTACTTCTCTTCCTTTCCCTTACTCCCAGGAAACAGCACCACTGCAAGGCAGTACGGGGTGCAGGTGGGTGGTGGGTGGGAAGTGTGCTAACTCCTCAGCCACTGGACCTGTTTTCCCCAGGAGAAGTTTCCTCCTGTGTGCTTCTCCAGATCTTCTTATACCATTGGCCAAGGCAGCTCTTTGTCTTCCACTCAACAGTCCCAAATGCTCTGCTCAGCCTGCTGCACCTGTCAAGGGAAAGGAGAGGAGCGCTATAAAACGCCCCAAGGTGTTGCTGGTGCAGAAGATCTGGTCATGTGTTTTTTTAATCTACTAAATAAATAAGATGCAGTGAAAGGGATGATGAATTTGATCCAGACCCTGACAGATATACAGACTCTGACCAAGAGGCGGAGCCAGAAAGCCATGGTGGCCCTGGGATGGACAAACAACGTTCTGGTGAAGAGCATCAGTGGTAGAAACAGCGCCAAGAAGAAAGAAGATGAAACTCCGCAAAGAGGACTTGTTTGCAACATTAGATACAGGTCTTTCCCTTCCAGAACATGAAGCACTAGTATTACATCTGCTCAACAACCAAAGCTAATTTCTCCCCTCCCACTCTTATTTCAAATCTATTTTTGTCTTTGTATCAGAAAGGCACCCGGCAAATTTGGTCGCCAGTAAATATTGCTACAGACATTTCTGAAATCATGGTCTTTCCGACGAGTGGCTCTTGTCCAGGTTGTTACTTTAAATGTTGTCACGATCCTATGCCCTTTTAAAATGTGTTTTTTTGGGGGGGGGTGGAGGGTTATTGTTTTTATTTTGATTATGTATTTCGTGGTTTTGTATTTCGATTTTATTCTGTGAACAGCCCCGAGACCTCCGGGTATAGGGCAGTATATAAATTCTAAAAATAAAAATAAAATTAAAACAACAAGCTGTAAGTAGGAGGCATGGAGAAAGTGGTGGTTCTAGGCATGAATAAAATAGGCACACACATTCATATGAATGGCCTGCTGGTGTAGATGAAACACTGTGGATGCCAAATCATAAAATTCTGAAAGTTGTGGACGGTGTGGTGCTACCCCTTATTCTGATAAAAGGTGGGTGAGAAGGATAATAACATTCAGCAGAAGGGGTGTGTGTGGATATGCCCATGGAGACAATTGTCCTTTTCCCCTGAGTACGTTTCAGCGCTGCATAAAGTCACAGTGCATGTACTGCAAGACCAAATGCTTGCTTTATTCAAACAACAGCAGCAGCAGCAAAAAGTAGGACGTCTCAGTGTTTCCCAACCTTGTGCCTCCAGATGTTTTTGGCCTACAACTCCCATCATCCCTGACCACTGGTCTTGCTAGCTAGGGATGATGGGAGTTGTAGGCCAAAAACATCTGGAGGCACAAGGTTGGGAAACACTGGTCTAACTAACCATCTTATCCATGCCAGCTTTAAATTACACAGCGACAACTCCTCTGAACATGGTTGTAATCTTCCCCATTAGCCGGTCGCACATGTCCTCTGTCAAAAATTGTCTCTGTGCTAACTCCAGCGACAAATCAGCCCTTGGTTTTCTTTAGCCTGATGAGATTTGCAAAATGGGCAGAGTATACCGGAAATTGAAACATTCCATTCTGCTGCTACAGCGGTTAGCCAAAAAAAAGAAGAAAAAAAGAAAAGGGGGGTGGAAAGGGGGGGGAGGAAAGGAAAGGGGAAAAAACAGGCCTTGCATTTCTAGTACACTTTACCAGGACTTCTATAAAGGCGTTTCTGTTTAGGCGAGCACTTAAAGACGACAACAAAGGTGATGCTGAAGTCAACAGCCATGGATGGGGCAGGGATAGATTAAAACAATTTCATAATCCTAGCGATTTCCCTTTTTTGATCGGGATTATGAAACCAATCATGAATATCAAAAGCTGCAGCTTAAACCAGGGACTTGGGACAGATGCCCTGCAGCTATGGACACAGCAAGAATGAAGAGCGGAGGATTCCTTTTCATTTAGGGAAAGTCTCTTGGCCCTTCGCTTCCCATTCCCCTTTCCAGTCAACTTACCGGCTGCTGGGTTTAACTGGAATGGCTGTATGATCAATATTCAGGTAAGAACTGCTTCTTTAAAACATCCACGGTGGTTTGCTAATCCGAAACAAAGCTAAAGACAAAACTATGCATTTGGGAAAGCAAGGAAAGGGTGTGTGTGTGTGTGTGTGTGTGTGTGTGTGTGTGTGTGTGTTTAACCTGGGGCATTTGTGTGAGCAGTGTTTTAATGCTTACAGGCAGCTATTGTTCTATTGATCCCAAAGGATAACAAGCTCAAAATTTAGAGGTGCACAAAAACCTTGGATTGGCATTTTCTGTGCGGTACTGCAATTCAAAATCTCTTCTACATCACCACACACTGGTGTAATAAAGCTGCCTGGTCTTTCATCATAGGGTAATAATTTTTTTTTTTAAACTTCCTTTGATGGCCTGCTCTATCTTGGGTTATCTTATGCTTAAAACATGTTTGCACTGTGAAACAAAATTCCTCCATCACCATCCAACGTATGCATCCTTCGCACCAGCTGACGTTTTACCCATTTTCAGTGTTACTCTCCGGCAGCTATATTGGGAGTTAGAAAAAGAGAATGTGTGCTAAGAAACTTGGATGGCTGTGACGGGTCTTCTGCCCAATTTGACACCCCCAAACAAGGGTGTCCTAACCAGAATCAGAATGAAAGCAGCAGGATCACTTTAAGAAAAACCGCACTTGCAAGCAATTTACTGATATACGGGTGGTTGTCCGCTGGTTTTATATGCTAACGAAGGAGCAGTAAATGTGGTGCTGTTGCTCTGTGGCACTAATAATAATTATTTTATTATTACAAATCCCATCAGCCCTGGCCAGCACAGCCAATGGTGAAGGAGGATGGCTGTTGTAGGACAGTAACAGTGGTTACGACATCGGAAGCCAGTTTAAATTGGTTTGAGAGCTGGTGTAATACAGTGGGCTAAGAAGCTGAATTATGAATCTGGAGGGCATTGGGTGTGAATCTTGCTTATTTAGCCTGGTCCGTAAAAAAAGCCTAAGCACCTGCAAAAACCATGTATTCTTTACCTTCCTTTGCCTCGATTTCTCCTGTGCTGGAGTTTAGACTGTAAGCTCCTTCAGGCAGGGAACTGTCTTACTGTACTCAGTAAACCATCATGTGCATGGAAGGTGCTAGATAAACAATCACCATTCAGGGAGGTAGGAAGCTTGGATGGATTTGGCAAGGTGTGGGGAGAGCCATTCTAGACCGGTCCTTTTTTTTGAGGATTCGCTAGGAGAGTGGGGGAACCTTGACAGGCCAAGTACTGTAGTCTTAGGCTTCAGAGCATGTGCAGAGTTCTTACAAGAAAGATGTTCTGAGAGTGTGAAAGTCTTGACAGGGCTCATCTTTGGTTACCTGGAAAGGATGGTTCTGAGGAGGCAAAAGGAACCAAAGGGGCAGCTTACATAGTTATAGGAATTAGAGATGGAAACTTCTTCCTTAAGCAGAGTATAGGATCAGTGATGAAATAAACTCTATCTGATTTAAGTGGTTCTATGAGCCAAAAATCTACCAAGAGGCTGATCCCACCTCCTTAATGATTCTGCACTTCCATTAAAATTTGTTGTTGTTATTTAGTCGTTTAGTTGTGTCCGACTCTTTGTGACCCCATGGACCAGAGCACGCCAGGCAATCCTGTCTTGCACTGCCTCCTGCAGTTTGCTCAAACTCATGCTGGTAGCTTCTATGACAGTGTCCCACCATCTCGTCCTCTGTCGTCCCCTTCTCCTCGTGCCCTCCATCTTTCCCAACATCAGGGTCTTTTCCAGGGAGTCTTCTCTTCTCATGAGGTGGCCAAAGTATTGGAGCCTCAGCTTCACGATCTGTCCTTCCAGTGAGCACTCAGTGCTGATTTCCCTAAGAATGGATACGTTTGATCTTCTTGCAGCCCATGGGACTCTCAAGAGTCTCCTCCAACACCAGAATTCAAAAGCATCAATTCTTCGGTGATCAGCTTTCTTTATGGTCCAGCTCTCACTTCCATACATCACTACTGGGAAAACCATAGCTTTTACTATACGGACCTTTGTTGGCAAGGTGATGTCTCTGCTTTTTAAGATGCTGTCTAGGTTTGTCATTGGTTTTCTCCCAAGATCCATTAAAATAGTGTGAGTCATTTCAAACCAGCTAGCCTGTTGTGAGAAGAGAAAATATTGGTTAGCCAATATAATGCTGCAGCACCCCCCCACCCCAGTTTTGTGAAATACAGCTTCCATCATCCCTATAGCTGAGGATGATGGGAATTGTAGTCCACAAAATCTCTGGAAGGCACTATTTTGGGATTTGTCAGGGGGCTGCTTATCAACTTTTCAGTTGACACAATGCTGGGAAGAATCGCATCAAGAACAGAAGTAAGATTCCAAACCATCTCAAGAACCTGAAATATTGAGCCGAAACCAACAAGATGAAATTCAGCAGGGATAAATGTAACAAAAAATAGGTGAGGTGGAATTGGGGAAAGAAACCTGGCTTGGAAGCAGTACATGTGAAAAGTATTTAGGTGTCTTCATGGATCAGCCTATGAACCAGCAGTGATGATGATAGAGGGGCAGTCTTAGGTTTCATTAACACAAGTGTAAATCCAAGATCAGGCGAAGCAATAGTTACGCTATGTTCTGCGGTGGCTGGGCCACATCTAAAGTCCCGAGTGCCACATTTTAGAAAGGACACTGACGAGGTCAAGGATATCCAGAAGAGGGCAACCAGAATGATAAGGTGTTTGGAAACCAATGTTCTATGAATGGTGGAAATAGGAGAGGTAGGACTGGAGAAGATTAAGAGGAGACAATCTGCAGGGCTATCACACAGAAGATGGAGCAGACTTGTTTTCCCTGTCGCTCTAGAAATCAGGACTAGAACCGTATTAAAGGCAAGCGGGTTCCAGCTAAGTGTTAGGAGAGCCTTCCAAATGGTAAAAGATGTTCAGCATTGGACTGACTGGGAGATGGTAGACTCTTCTTTGCATTTAAGCAGAGGATGGATGGCCATCTGTCCAAGGTACAGGAGATGCATTCGGCATAGAGCAGGTGGTTGGATTAAGGGGTCCCTTCCTATTCTATGAGCCTAAACATTTCTCAGCCTCACCCAGCCCCTATATATGCTTGCTACGTGTCTTACCAAATTGGGGGGGGGGGTCTGGAGAATTACAAGATAACCCACACAAAGAGCTTCAGTCACACACAAAAGCTATGTGAACTTATTGTTTTCAGCCTTTGTAGCAACACATGGCCACATAAAGGGTGGTCAGATCTCTGGACAGGAGAGAACACAGAATGCTGCTTTTTCTGCCTTGCTCTTCTTATTGTGCACAAGGGAAAATGGGCTGTTTAGGAAGTAACTAGGGAAGTATTTAAACAAGAGATCAATATGAATTCCCTGGAAGAAATAAAGAAAAGACTCCTGACCCCAAATAGCAGGCTTTGGATTCAAAGTCTGAGTTAGTGGTCCGGAAAACTAGCAAATTTTAACGTGGATTTTATGCCTTAAGCCTCGCTAGGTTCAGGACGTACCAGAACGTAGATGCAGGGAAGATTATCCTGGCAAGCAGGCTTTCATCTTTCTCTTTCTACAGCAAGTGCTTTAAATAAAGGCCCTTCCTTCCACGGACTAATCACATCCAATTGTAGCCTTAGCAGCGCTTTTGTTCCTTGCCTGCAGACAGCAGCTGAGAGGGGGAATCAATTTTGGAAGAGAGCTGTTAAATTTGCAGGGTTGCAAGGCACGTTAGGAGCACTGTTCCACCCTTTGTAGCCAATACTGGTCTCCAAAGGGGCCGGTCGACTCTGGACTCTGCAGGCTCTGGTTCTGCCAAGTTCAACTTGCCACATGACAGGCTCTGCCCATTCCTCTTCATACTCCTAACTCTTCTCCTGACCTTCCAGTTGCCTCCAGGCTGCCATTGATCTACCGTATTTTTCGCTCTAAAGCACACACCCGACCATAACACGCACGTAGTTTTTAGAGGAGGAAAACAAGAAAAAAAATATTTTAAACGAAACAGTGGATATATGATTTTTGTGGTTCATGCTGTGGCCACAGACATGTGATCTGACAGTGAGTTTGGAGTAGCCCAATGCAAAAATCCTGAGGATCCATGTGGATCCATGCTTTGTAACCATGGAGGAGGGAAGGAAGGGGAACCATGGATCCTCTGCTCACAACTGCAGATCCCCCCCGCCACCTGCAGGCATTCGCTAAAAAACACACAGACATTTCCCCTTACTTTCTAGGAGGAAAAAAGTGAGTGTTATGGTGCAAAAAATACGGTACCTCTTTCTGCCACCGGAGGCTGGTCCATTAGGGCAATTGGTGCCCTGTCCTGCCAATCAGCTTCCTCTTTCTCAGGCTCAGTGATGTGCCGTAGAACTCAGGAAAATGGGGACAAAACCAGAATTACTGTTGGCTCTGCCTGTCATTTATAATAATTATAATAATAATTTATTATTTGTACCCCGCTCCCATCTGGCTGGGTTTCCCCAGCCACTCTGGGTGGCTTCCAGCAAAGATTAAAAATACATTAAAGTGTCACACATTAAAAACTTCCCTGAACAGGGCTGCCTTCAGATGTCTTCTAAATGTTAGGTAGTTGTTTATCTCTTTGACATCTGGTGGGAGGGCAGGTGCCACCACCAAGAAGGCCCTCTGCCTGGTTCCCTGCAACTTGGCTTCTCGCAGTGAGGGAACCGCCAGAAGACCCTCGGTACTGGACCTCAGCGTCCGGGTAGAACAATGGGGGTGGAGAAGCTCCTTCAGGTATACTGGGCGGAGGCTCTGGCTCCACATACAGCTGGGCTCCCTGCTTTTTCTGTCCCCCCCCCCAAATCCCACGGACACCCCCCCTCCACTGTTTTCTTGCTCAGTCTATTTCTCTCCTGGCTGCTCCAGCTTTGCCATTGCCAATGGGGCCAGTACTCACCATTACTTGAGAAGAATGGACTGTGGAACTCCCTGCCAAGAGACTGGAAGGCCTCTTTTGCAAAAATGTTTGCAAAAACATTAGAGGCAGGCGCTTAACCTGCCCATCTGTTCTTTTTCATTCCCTTGCCTTGTTCGTGAAAGTGTTTTATCTGCTGCCTCTTTTCTTTGCTGCCTTTTAATTTTTTTTATTTAGATCGTACACTAGCCTGAGCATCTCTTTGAATGGAAAGGTAGCATCTTCTGTAAATACTGTAATAAATAATTTTAACATTTTATCTTAAGCATCACAAATTGCTTTCGAGCTTATCCCTTTCAAAGCATTTTCAAAGCTCTTACACATCTTATGAAAACGTCCAAAAGAAGGGCGTCTTTGGATTCTTTTGCTTTTATCTTGTATCCCCCCCCCCCCGAGAGCTTTGGATGAAGGGTGGTAAGTAAAGGTAATGGGACCACTGACCATTAGGTCCAGTCGTGACCGACTCTGGGGTTGCGGCGCTCATCTCACTTTATTGGCCAAGGGAGCCGGCGTGCAGCTTCCGGGTCATGTGGCCAGCATGACTAAGCCACTTTTGGTGAACCAGAGCAGCGCACGGAAATGCCATTTACCTTCCCGCTGGAGCGGTGTCTATTTATCTACTTGCACTGGTGTGCTTTCGAACTGCTAGGTTGGCAGGAGCTGGGACTGAGCAACGTGAGCTCACCCTGTCGCGGGGATTCGAACCGCCAACCTTCTGATCGGCAAGCCCTAGGCTCTGTGGTTTAACCCACAGCGCCACCCACACCCTGAAGTGTGGTATACAAATGTAATAAATAATAATAATAATATCCAGAGAGAGAACAAGAGAGCTGTACTTCTGTATAATAATAATAATAATAATAATAATAATAATAATAATAATAATAATAATTTATTATTTATCCTCCACCCATCTGGCTGGGCCTCCCCAGCCACTCTGGGTGGCTTCCATAAAAACCAAAAATACAGTAAAATCACACGTTAAAAACTTCCCTGAACAGGGCTGCCTTAAGATGTCTTCTGAATGTCAGGTAGTTGTTTATTGCTTTGACATCTGCTGGAAGGGCGTTCCACAGGGTGGGTGTCACTACCGAGAAGGCCCTCTGCCTGGTTCCCTGTAGCTTTGCTTCTCGCAATGAGGGAACCGCCAGAAGGCCCTCGGCGCTGGACCTCAGCGTCCGGGCAGAATGATGGGGGTGGAGACGCTCCTTCAGGTATACTGGACCGAGGCCGTTTAGGGCTTTAAAAGTCAGCACCAACACTTTGAATTGTGCTCGGAAACATACTGGGAGCCAATGTAGGTCTTTCAAGGCCGGTGTTATATGGTCTCGGCGGCCGCTCCCAGTCACCAGTCTAGCTGCCGCATTCTGGATTAGTTGTAGTTTCCGAGTCACCTTCAAAGGTAGCCCCACGTAGAGTGCATTGCAGTAGTCCAAGCGGGAGATAACCAGAGCATGCACCACTCTGGCGAGACAGTCTGCGGGCAGATAGGGTCTCAGCCTACGTACCAGATGGAGCTGGTAAACAGCTGCCCTGGACACAGATTTGACCTGTGCCTCCATGGACAGCTGTGAGTCCAAAATGACTCCCAGGCTGCGCACCTGGTCCTTCAGGGGCACAGTTACCCCATTCAGGACCAGGGAGTCCCCCACACCTGCCCGCCTCCTGTCCCCCAGAAACAGTACTTCTGTCTTGTCAGGATTCAACCTCAATCTGTTAGCCGCCATCCATCCTCCAACCGCCTCCAGAAACTCACACAGGACCTTCACTGCCCTCACTGGTTCTGATTTAAAAGAGAGGTAGAGCTGGGTATCATCCGCATACTGATGAACACCCAGCCCAAACCTCCTGATGATCTCTCCCAGCGGCTGCATGTAGATGTTGAAAAGCATGGGGGAGAGGACAGAACCCTGAATAATGTCGCTTTTTAAGAAGCTCAGTCCTACGAACAAATGCAAAAGCTGCAGGCCGCATCCTTGCAGAGCCCTGAACTTCGGCTCAAAGCAAAACTCGGAGTGTATAAATACGGAGAGACTCACCTGGCACTACCATTACATATCTCTAGGGGCAAGGAGAAAACATTCTTCTTTACCATGGGTGTAGACAGGATTTTGTTTGGGGGGGCAGCCTTTATGTTGGGCGGGGGGCAGAACCGAGTTATGTGCAACGCAGTTGATCAGTTAAAGCTAAATAGCCAGCTGTTCTCTTTGGTGGTATCCTGAGATTGCCCTCGCCCATCTTTTTAGGACCACTTTTGTTTGAGACAGAAGCATCCCATCATTTTTATTTATTGAATTTATATACCGCCCTATAACTGGAGGTCTCGGGGCACTTCTTTCCCTGGGGAGCCTTAGATAAAGGGCAGTACAGTCATAGCAATAATAAGTATAGTAATAGTAATAATAATTCCTTTTCAGCCTCCCCCCCCTTTTCCCTCCTCCCCTAGAGAGCGGCCTTTGCATCGTAATAGTAATAATATTAGTAATAGTAATAATAATAATTCTTTTTCAGCCTCGCCTTCTCCTCCTCCTCCAGAGAGTGGACTAATAATAATAATAATAATAATAATAATAATAATAATAATAATTCTTTTTCAGCCTCCCCCCTTCTCCAGAGAGCGGACTTCACATTATTATTATTATTATTATTATTATTATTATTATTATTATTATTATTATTATTATGCCTCCCCCCTTCTTCTCAGAGCGGGCTTCGCATAACAACAACAACAACAACAACAACAACAACAACAACAATTCTTTTTCAGTCTCCCCTCTTCTCCTCAGAGCGGACTTCGCATAATAATAATAATAATAATAATAATAATAATAATAATTCTTTTTCAGACTCCCCCTTCTCTTCAGAGCGGACTTCGCATAATAATAATAATAATAATAATAATAATAATAATAATAATTCTTTTTCAGACTCCCCCCTTCTCTTCAGAGCGGACTTCGCATAATAATAATAATAATAATAATAATAATAATAATAATAATTCTTTTTCAGACTCCCCCCTTCTCTTCAGAGCGGACTTCGCATAATAATAATAATAATAATAATAATAATAATAATAATAATAATTATAATTCTTTTTCAGACTCCCCCTTCTCTTCAGAGCGGACTTCGCATAATAATAATAATAATAATAATAATAATAATAATAATTCTTTTTCAGTCTCCCCTCTTCTCCTCAGAGCGCACTTCACATAATAATAATAATAATAATAATAATAATAATAATAATAATAATTCTATTTCAGCCTCCCCCCTTCTCTTCAGAGCGGACTTCACATAATAATAATAATAATAATAATAATAATAATAATAATAATAATTCTTTTTCAGTCTCCCCTCTTCTCCTCAGAGCGGACTTCGCATAATAATAATAATAATAATAATAATAATAATAATAA